>NW_024104318.1:0-1353373 GCF_003945595.2 Pipra filicauda
CCATGTTCCTTAAGTAATATTAGGTCTAATGCCATGCGGTTTTGTATGGTCATTCTAGAGGTGGCTTGTAATTGTAAATTTAGATCTTTAAATCCCTTCTTAGTGACTGCTGCTAACCTTTCAGTTTGTCCCATTAATTTAAACAACATTTCTCTGTTCCGGTATGTTGAGATTGGTGCAAATAGAGACTCTAATGCCCATCCAAATTTAACTCCTGCTGATGGTTCATGCCAATCTCCCAACCCCAGGTTATCAATGTCTTTACTAATTTCTCTTTTCCCTCGTGGTTGTATTTCTACTGATGTTAACTTGTCTTGCTTCCAGAATGGACAGAGAGTAGGTATCCCCAGTGTGACAGGTACAACCGGACCATCTATGGGTATGTGGGTGGCCCACTGGCCATGTCCCATTACCCATACTAAATTTCCTGGGCTCCTAACTGTAGTGGTACGGCAATCAATGTTTTTCACAGATCCTTTAATCGTATGATTATATCCCCGACATTCACATCCCAACTGCAAAAGTGTTTTGACTGGCATTAAACCTATCTCATCATCTGGGGTATCACATGTGTATATTCGAGTACAATTCCAATCCTCTTTTGTACGTGTTTCTGTCCTCCAATTATGATTCCCTCTATTTCCTATAGAATAAGTTTGATTCTTCTTCCCTTTCCAATGAATGCACCACTGTACTTTTCCAATGTAACTATATGTCTCTAGTAAGCTGGGTCCCCAAATTGTTTGCCATTCTTCCATGGTTGTAGAACTTGTAGTATTTTGACACACTTCTTCTTGCTTTTCTCGTTTTATTTGAACTTGTACTTTAAAACATGGGTGTGTTACTGAACCTGAGATCAAACAATTTCCTTCTAACTTTCCAATTTTCCCACTTTCTACCCAGCGAAAATATCCAGGCATCTGTTCACATTGTTTTTTAGTCACTTTGTCGCTCAATAAACATGCATCTGTCATTTCATTCCATGTTCTAGTCACAAATCTGCAATTCCATGTAGTATTCTTAAACATTCTAGGGATTTCCGGTACTGGAATTATTCCCCATGGGATTGGGTCTCCTGCAGCATGAGGCATAGGGAGACATGCAGTGATTTTTGTGACATTCTGTACTTTCCCAAAATCACGAATTAGGCCTACAACTAGGTTTTCTTGTTCTACTTCTCTATCTGGAATCTGCAGGTTACTTACCTGTCGGGTTATTCTTTCAGTTCTTACGTGGACGACAGTAATTCCTGTATCCCACCAGTCATCTCTACTTATCCAGCAAGTATACTGGCCCTCATCTTCTCTTCTTTGAATTTCTTTGATTTTCAAAACTATTGTATCTGCTCTCTTCTCAATCTGATGTCTTTTTCCAACTTTCAAGTTCTGTCCCTTAAACCACCACCCATATTCAAAATACTGTCCTTCTGGAATTTTGCAGCTTAGAATCAGATCTCTTCCTTCCTGGGTCGAATAAAAACTATGTTCTGGTCTAACTCTTATTCCTTGATGTGGTACGGCTACTGCTGTCCTTATTCCGTGATCTTTTTCTTCTCCACATGAGACTACACAAAGAAATGTACCTTCTGTCTTTCCTACTCTGGGATTAGAAATATTCAGCCACCCTTTACCTCCTTTACTATTTGACCACCAGCTAACTCCTTGACTTTGTGATTCCCAAGATTGATTTGCCACATTTAATTTCCACCACTTTACTTTAACTGTTTTTCGACAATCATCAAATTGGAAGGTACAATTGATTTTTAAAGGAGGACCATCCCACATGTCTGATTGTTTCCTAGTGGGTAAAACTCGCACTTTGGTCACCGTCTTCTGAGTCGTGTTTATTGTCTGTATCTCTATATGTCCATAATCAAAACTTTCCCAAATCCAAACTACACACATATATGTCCCTTCCATAGCTTTGTACACTTTGGGTACCTGCAGAACGGTGTAACCTTTTTGTTGTGTAGCATCCCAAACTGTTGTCACTCCTTCTGTCATGATTTGGTCTTGATCTCTCCATCTCCACTTGACATGGACATCTCTTAATTCAGCTCCCTGGTCATCTGAAAATAGACAAGTTAAGTTTACATCAGTGTGTTCTGGTACAAATAAATAAGGATCTGGGGTCTCAATTCTCACGGTGGTTTCTGCTAAACTTATCAACCCCAGGAACACTATGATCTTCAATGGTTGGCTCGAAATACCATTCTTGTGGGTGAGAGAGGTTCTACCGACCACGAAACTGGAACCTTCTTGACCCGAGTATAATGGATCCAGCTGTCGATTCCTTCGACCTTCACTGCCGTGTAGGTCGTCATGATCACCTGGCGAGGACCGTCCCATGTTTCTTTCAGCGGCTCCACCGACCAGTTTCTCACGTAGACATGATCTCCCGGAGAAATGTCATGCACTGGATTCTCCAGGGGCAAAGGTCGATTCCACTGCAACGCTCCTCTGAGGGCTGTGAGAGTCTTATTTAAAGATAACACATAATTAAACACTGCTTGATCACCTACTATATGAGGATCCCCTTGGTAAGTAGCTGCATGATAAGGTTTGCCATATAATATTTCATATGGACTTACTCCTATTCTCTCCTTTGGTTTGATCCTAATTCTCAACAAGGCAATGGATACTGCTTGGGGCCACGGAATCTTTGCCTCCTGACAAATTTTCTTCAATTGACCTTTCAATGTCTGATTCATCCTTTCAACTTGTCCACTAGACTGTGGTCTCCATGGTGTATGGAGATTCCATGTTATCCCTAATACAACTGACACATCTTGTACTATTCTTGCTATAAAATGCGGTCCTCGATCAGAGGACAACCCTAGGGGAACTCCAAATCTTGGGATGATTTCCCTCAAGAGAGTTTTTACCACTTCCTTTGCTTGATTAGTCCTACAGGGAAAAGCCTCAGGCCATCCTGAAAAGGTGCAGACATATACTAACAAATACTTATAGGATTGGGCTTTAGGCAACTCAGAAAAATCTACTTGCCAGTAATCTCCCGGTAACTGACCTATCTGTAATTTTCCCATCTGCACCTGCTTCCTGACTACTGGGTTATTCTTTATGCACATAGGACACATTGCATTTACCCTTTTTGCCAATGTTAACATCTGGTTTGAGAGAACCTCATTTTTCAAAAATTTTACCAATGCTTCTGCACCCCAGTGGCACTTATTGTGTTCTGTTTCAAGCACTACTTTCATTATTCTGACAGGTAGAATCACTTGTCCTATGGGGGAAATATACCACCCTTTAACATTTTTCCTTGCATTTGTCATTTGAGCTAATTTCTCATCTTCCTGTGAATAATGTGGTTTTTCTTCCATATATGCTATTGCTGGATTATTTCAAACAGGCAAAAGAACCATCTGAGTCCATACTTCTCTTGCGGCCTGCTTAGCCGCTTGATCAGCCTGTCGATTACCTCGAAATTCTCGTCCGGGATCTCTCTGATGTCCTTTAACATGCATGATTGCCACTGCTGAGGGCTTGTGTATTGCCTCTAGCAATTGTAAAATTTCTTCCCGATGTTTAATCGTTGTCCCTTGAGAAGTAAGAAGTCCTCTCTCTTTCCAGAGTGCTCCGTGAACATGAACTACACCAAAAGCATATTTGGAGTCAGTCCATATGTTAACTCTCTTTCCTTGGCTTAATATCAAAGCTCTCACCAATGCCCATATTTCGGCCTTTTGTGCAGACGTACCTGGGGGTAGTGCGTTTGCTTCTATCACTTCTTGTTCAGTGACCACTGCATACCCAGCATACCTGGTGCCGTTCTCCACAAAGTTAGATCCGTCGGTGAACAATTCCCAGTCAGGATCTGTCAATGGCTCGTCCTTCAAGTCTCTTCTGCTCGCGTAGACTTGTTCAATGGTCTCTACACAGTCATGCTCCAGAATACCTTCTTCCTGTGTAGACCTAAGGAATTCTGCTGGGTTGAGATGGTTAGTGATTTTCAGTTCAACATCATCTTGTTCTCTCAACAAAGCTTGATACTGTAACATACGGCTAGATGAGAGCCAATGCCCCCCTTTTTGTTCCAAAACTGCTATGACCATGTGGGGTACGTACACTACCATGTGTTTTCTCAGAGTCAATTTTCGTGCTTCTTGTATTAAAGTAACCGTCGCTGCCACAGCTCCGAGACACCCTGGCCATCCCCCACTTACTGCGTCTAGCCGTTTGGAGAAATATCCAACCGGTCTTTTCCAGGATCCTAGATGCTGAGTGAGGACTCCTAAAGCCATTCGTTGTCTCTCGCAGACATAGAGCTGAAACTCCTTGGTTGGGTCCGGCAGTCCCAGGGCAGGTGCTTCCTGGAGGGCTCTTTTCAATTCCTGGAACGCTTTCTCTTGCTTCGTCCCCCAGGTCAGCTTGGGCTCCTTTACTGCTTCATATAAGGGTCTGGCAATTAGTCCAAAGTTGGGAATCCACAGTCTGCACCATCCGACCATTCCTAAAAAAGATCTCAGTTCCTGATTATTTCGGGGCACAGGAATAGCACATATTGCTTGAACCCTATTTGTTCCTAAGCGTCGGGTTCCTTGGGAGATTTCACATCCTAGATAAATAACTTTCTGTTTTACTAGTTGTGCTTTTTCTTTTGAGACTCGATAGCCTGCTTGCCCCAGCATGTTTAACAGTTCAATGGTTAATTGACGACAGAGTCCCTCGTTTTCTGTTCCCAAAAAGATGTCGTCTACATACTGAAGTATTATATATGAAAAAGGAGATTCTTTTACCTGTGTAGTCTTCCATTCCTCAAGCTCCTTTGCTAGCTGATTACCAAATATCGTAGGTGAGCATTTGAATCCTTGTGGTAACCGAGTCCAAGTAAGTTGTCGCTTCCGTCCAGTCTCTGGGTTCTCCCATTCAAAGGCAAAGATTTTCCAGCTTTCCCGTGCCAGTGGTATGCAGAAGAAGGCATCCTTTAGATCAATCACTGTAAACCACTGAAATTTCTCAGAAACAGGTGTTAACAAGGTGTAAGGGTTAGCTACAACCGGGTGGATGTCTTTTGTGATACGGTTTACTGCTCTCAAGTCTTGCACTAACCTATACTTACCATTTGGTTTTTTAATCGGAAATATGGGGGTATTAAATTCTGACTCACATTCTTTTAGTATCCCTAAAATTAAAAACTGTGTGATCATTGGAGCTATTCCTTTTCTAGCTTCTAAACTAATTGGGTATTGTTTTACTCTAACGGGTTGTGCTCCCTCTTTTAATTCTATTCTAACTGGGGTAGCAGCTTTGGATTTTCCAGGGACCCGTTTCCCATACCCAAGGCACTACTGCTTGTTCTATTTCCTGAGGTACCTCTTCTTTTTCTACTTCATTCACAACAAAAATTTTTGCTAAGTTCTCCTCCGGAATTTCCAATTTAACTCTCCCTTCTTCAAATATAATTTTAGCTTGCAAGGCTGAAAGCAAATCTCTTCCTAGTAAACATTCAGGACTGTTGGGCATATACAAAAACTGGTGGTCTAATTCTTTTCCTCTAAATTTGATATCTAAGGGTCGCAGAAACGCTTTTTCTTCTACCTGTCCAGAAACTCCTACCACCCATGCAGTTGAATCGCTTAGTGGCCCCATCAGTTTATTCATTGCCGAAAAACTAGCTCCAGTGTCGATTCTAAATTCCGTCGGCTTCCCCTCTACTTCCAAAACAACCTTTAAGTCTGAATCTAGCCGACTCTGTCTTCCATAATTCCCTAACATAAATGCTTGGGCGACACCTTGTGGCGTGCCCATACCAGCAGGGTTTTGCGGATTTGCAAGGCTCTGAGGATTCCATGGGTTCAATCCATTTCCAGCATTCAAAGGGCATTCATTTTTCCAATGTCCTTGTCCTTTACAAAGAGCACACTGATTTAGTCCTATTCTACCACGTCCTCCCCCATATTGATTCCCAAATCCCAATTGATTATTAAATCCTCTACCCATTCCTCCCCTTCCCCTATTACCACGACCTCTTCCTCTATGGCTACCGGCCCCATTGTTCTCTCTTGGAGCTTGCAGGAGTGCTAACAAGCTTGTCTGCTGCTTCTTAGTAGTTTCCCTTTCTCTATTATTGTACACTTTCCATGCCACTTCCAATAATTTTTCCAAATTCCTCGTCTCCGCACCCTCCAACTTCTGAAATTTCTTTCTAATGTCTTCTTGTGCTTGTCCCATAAAAATCAATGCTAATTGCAATTTCCCTGATTCAGCTTCAACATCCAAATCTGTATATTTCCGAGCTGTCTCTTTTAACCTCTCCAAAAAGGCTGAAGGGGATTCCCCCTTATCTTGCCTTACTGAATATAATTTTGACCAATTCAGCGTTTTCGGTATCCCCTTTTGTACTCCCTCCACCAATAATTCTTGATAAACTTTTAACCTTCTATAATCTTTGTCCACCTCCGGATCCCATTCGGGATCCTCCCGCGGTACAAAATCATTCACATTTCCCCGCACTCCCTTGGGCAAAGTTTTTATTCTTTCTTTCGCTTTTTCTACCATCACCTTTAATACCATTTCCTTTTCTGTCGAGTCCAAAATTGTATCTAACAATACTTGCAAGTCATTCCAGTCTGGGTTTTGAGTTTTTATAACCATTTTTATAATACAAGTCACCTGCTCCGGATTTTCTCTGTATGACCCAGCTGACTGTTTCCAAATTAATATATCATTAGGTAAAAAAGAAACTTTCATCATGACTTTTCTCCCGTCCGCTCCAACTGCTTCCCGCGAAGGGGCCATTAATCTCGGGGGTGAAAGCGAAACTTCCCTCAACTTTCCCCCCCCTCGCTGTCTTTCTCTACTCCTCCCTCGTTCTCTTCGTGCTCTCCGCGTTCGTTCAGCTAAAGGAGTTCTATCAAAATCACATTCTCCCTTTTCTCTTTTCTTCCTCATCCGAGGACGATTCTAGCGGGGGCATGGTGGGTGATTGTGCCCTCACACGTGAAGGGAGACTATCTCCCGAGGGCGCACTTGGAGTTCTACCGGGGGAGACTAACAAAGACACATCCTCCTCTGGTTCTGAAAACCGTATTTTCCGCTCATATTTATCATCCAATCCTTTCAATATCATTATACTCCGCTCTTGACATTCTTTACATTTATCATCCTCCAGTTTCAGTTCTTTCAACACTAAAATACCACATTCTTTTTGCCACTCAGTGTTATGTTCTAAATAATAAAACAAGTCCAGATACGGTATTTCATCCCACTTCTCATTCTCTCGTAAATATCGCATCAAAGGGGTTATAATTTCCAAAGTCAATGAACCATTTCTAGGCCACTGCATTCCTTCTGTCTCATACTGAGGCCATACATTATTACAGTAATCAATCAATTGTTTCTTGTTTAACTCTTGTCCAAAATTTCCCTCCTTCCAATGTTTTAACAAGCAACCAAGCGGAGAATCGCTAGGGATATCTTTTTCTGCACAAGATAATGCTCTAAAAGTTTTAAACGGCATCATACCGGCTCACACATACACCGTAATGTGAATTCCTCAAATTCACAATACACCACAATGTGAATTCCTCAAATTCACAATATCACAATCATACAAAACAATACGTTTAACGACCAGCACGACAACACAACAACATAAACCAAGTACATATTCCAATACCAAAACCAAAACCAACTCGCCAATTCTCCCTCTGAGTGGCGAGTGCTGGTACAGCGCGGCTTTCGCTACGTCTTACGACCAGCGCCTAGGCTTCCCAACCGAGGTACCTTTAGCCCAACCCAGCGGGTAACTCACGGTCCCGTCTTATAGGCAGGCTCCCAACCAACAAACCTAAAAGAATAAAGCACCTCCGGGCTTACCTGGATGGGTTGTCCGGCAGGTGCGGGGTCGGGCACGGGTCGATGTCTCCCCAGAAATCACCTGGTTGCCGGCGTGGAGTAGATCAGCGCGTGAGCCGCCCCAGCTACCCCCGGAGTCCCATCTGGGTCGCCAGAAAACTGTTGCCCGTAACCAAAAGAAACACAAACCAACAGAGTGCCGGTTTATGCGGTGCTTTATTCGGGGCCCCGGGAACCTGAGGACTAGCGTCCAAAGTCAGGATTCCGAAGACCCTCATTTTCAGTTCAGCTTTTATACACAAACAAGTTTATGTGCAGTTTCCACGGCAAACCAGTTACAGTTTCCACAGCAAACCAGGTGCAGTTACAAACAAGCTCATACCTCATACTGATAACAATTAATAATCATCTGCTCCAATCATAAATCTGCTTAAGTTGTCTTATCCCTAGAAACTGTTTAACAGACCTTAACCACATCCTAGGTAACAAATCGTTGCATACATGCCTGACTAGATCTTTTGATTATGGTTTCCACTTCACACACAAACAAAGTTGCTTTCTAGGCCTACTCTTCTACTAAGCCTTAGCCATTCTACTACTAATTTAAATTGCTGTGCAACAATCCTATGCAGGGCTTGATGGACTTGATGATCTTTGTGGGTCCCTTCTAACTCAGCATATTCTGTGATTCTGTGATAATTATGTATCTCAAACAAAACTGAGGGTGTTGGACTGTCTACAATGGTCACCTCATTTCTGTTTTGGCTGCTCCTCCTGGGTTAGTAGGTTAAGTAGCTTACTCTCATCAGAATCAAATAATCCTGTC
Organism: Pipra filicauda; assembly: GCF_003945595.2. Taxonomy (NCBI): domain Eukaryota; kingdom Metazoa; phylum Chordata; class Aves; order Passeriformes; family Pipridae; genus Pipra; species Pipra filicauda. The sequence goes on from NW_024104318.1 coordinate 8,647, forward strand.
TGGTCATTCACTTTACATCTTAATAGTGTTTCCTTATTCATCTTTTGCCCAGTTGATCTGAATAGTGGGGATCTTGATTCTCTTAACCTCTTAAACTTGTTTCCCTGAGTCTGCATGCAATATCTTATTGCAGCACCTTATTCCAGTTTCTGTGTCAATAGTGGTCCAACCTTTTGTCCCTCGTGGCAAGCCATGCACAACATACTCTATGGCTCTGGAGACAGCCTCATTCTCACAGACAAACTGAATAACCATCTTTCTATGTCAGACATAGGATCCATAGCAACTGGCATATTTATTTCTAATCAACTTTTAAAATGGCATCATTCAGATGTGCTTAACCACATTACTTAATTTTCAGTCTGTATTGCTATGGATTTCTAATATTCTCTCCAGATATAGGACATCACTCAATGCAGTATTTTGTTTACATAATATGTTTATCTGCCAGCCAAAAAGAAGGAAAATTTTAGTAATATGTCTGTAAGTTTAGGACTGGTCTTTTATAAATGAGTTGATAGGGCTGTTTACTGACATGATACATAAATACACACATGGTATTTTTCAGGAAATCTCTGAAATCAGAATGAACATAAAGTACCAGAAAAATTAACTTTGGTTAAAAAACAAACAACAACAAAAAACCCCCCCACTAACGTATTTTTCTTTAAGGCAGACACCAGCTCTGTGTCCAAGTTCCTCCTCTTTTCTATTCAGACTAGAGGCTTACTAGGGTTCATTGTTTTGTGTGATCAATTCTTGATGACTTGCAAACAAAATTAAAGGAAGATACATCTGGGAAACTGAGAAAATGGGAAATATTGTATTTCCATTTAATTATTCCTAATGGGACAGAAAGAACTGTTGATTTCTCCAGTGAGGAAAGAAGAAACCGGAAAGAACACAAAATGCTTTTAGATATCTATCAGTTGAAACTCTGATAAAAGTATGAAAAGGGGTTGCTGTGAAAAGTTTTCTTTACAAAGTTTTGAGCCTACTCTCTCGAAGATGTGTTTGAAGTGGACCTCACAAGTGGTACACAGGGTTTTCAGCTCCGTCAATTCCCAACATCTGATACTGAGTCGTTACATGGGAACCTCATTTTACACTGAAATATGAGCACATTTCTATCTCTCTCTGCAAGGAAAGACATCAAGAATTTGGATTGCTTATTCAAACTTGAGAGCTCAAAATAGCAAAATCAAGCTTAAAAAACCCACTTAATAGTAACAGTCTTATGATGGTATTACAAAAAATGTGCACAAATTTTGGTACACAGGATTCATTTTTGAAAGCCTGGTTTTCCCAAAATTGAACTGTTCCTTCAATTCTAGGAGGATAATTTGCTTACTTATTACAACAGTAATTAGTGTTGCAATTGGTTTTAAATAAAATTATTATTTTCTAAAAAGCAGCTTAGTTCAATGAATTTAAACCATTTGTGGATTCATTACCCACAAGTCATTAAGGAATCAAGAACTTGTAAAAAAAACCCCTACAAATGTGATAGAAAATTTGTACATTCATACAGTAAATGTTTAAATAGCCATTTAGCATGTGCATCTAACCTATTCTGTCTTCAGTGTTCAGTGCATGATTTCCACATTCCTATTTTAGACAGGCAAAAAGTCCTATTCAGAACAAAGTTAGAGACTCCAAATCAGAAAAGTCAGTTATTATATTCTACAGTTCATCAAAAGTAATGTAAACACCTTTTGGTTAAGAAAAACCTGATATGGCATATTACCCTTTTCAAAGACACAACACAAATTGCATAGGAACTCCTTATTCACATAACTGAAGAGAAGATCTGAGCAGACAAAAAACTTTGCCTATATGGACTAAGGTGTAGTTAATTATATTTGGTTTTGAATTCGTTTTTTTTGAGAACTTCAGCCAGGTTTCTTCAGCTTAAAATAAGTGACAATTTTGAATGAAATTAACAATATTTTTGCAAAAGATGACACTTGAAAGAGCCAGTATGGAAACCTGGTCCTATGAACAACTATATCCAATCAGGAAATTGTGTGTGCAGTCAATGCAATTCAAATTGCAAATATAATCAATGAATAGCAAACACTCCATGGACCACTGACAAAAAGCAGTCTGTCAGCAATTCATTGCCTGAAATATATTAACAACAAACATTTATGGAGTAATTGCAGTCAGCAAATTTGTTGAAACACATCCAGTTGACAGACAATTCATCAACAGGAAAAAAAAAAGATACACAGGTAGGATGTCTTCATAGTTCTTCCACTAAGCTTCGTGGTCCAACATCACAAACTTGAAATTCAGAGAATTACCACTGCCCCTCTTGCCTCCACTATGCTTACATTACTTTTAATGCTGTTTACAACCTAGTTACAAATTACATCTGTACAGATAAACAGCCTGAGTCTTCAGATTAGACTTTTTACTGTAAGATTATCGCAGACAATGCTTGTTTTATTTGCTTATTCTCAAACTATGTAAGTCCTTTAAAAAAAAGTAATTGGGTCAGGTGAAACACCAGAGAGGCACATTGCTTTTTTCCTGGTAATGAACAGAACCTGCTCAAGCTCAGAAAGCTAAAACGGCCTGTGAGACGGCAGGGGAAGAGAACAAGAGGATCATTACAAGGAAAAGTGATCCTGATGCTCACAGGAAGAAGTAGAGAGTTTTCTGGGAGTCCCAGGGAGCAGACAATGATTCATGAGAGGACAGTAATTTCAAGGGGAATAGGAAAGACTGCTGCCATTCAGAAAGTCACCATGGTGAATCTACAGAAGCACCTTAACAGCTTAAAGTGCATTTTTTAAAAGCAAATATCTCAATTTCCCACACCTATCCTGCATTGATTCACATCATGAAAACAAGTAAGCTGGATTCCTTTTAGGTGAAATGAAACTGGAGAAAGTTTTACAGGAGCACCTTTAATGTACTCTGGACACATCTAAACTAAAGGGTGTTCAGTCCTGAAATGTATATGAGTGGACATCGCTGTCTCAGCATCAAATATTTCACTCTACAAAAACAGTCTTATTGCCCCACAGTCCCTGTTAACATGGGTGTAGCTTGAGGTGATTAAAAGCAAGCCTAGAAGTAAGGACACATAAACACTCAAGATGAGTTTGGTTTATAAACCCTGTATTCTGTCCCACATGTCCATTTCAAGGTTTTCCTGGTTCTAAGTATCCCCTATTAGAGTATAATAAAATTTGGGCTTTTTGAATTTAAAAGCCCTTTGACCTATCTGGCGTTCTCACACAATGAAAAGGTATAGGCAGGTCCACTTCAAAGTTTAATTGTCCACCCTTTGGTGATTTGAATTCTTTGAATAAACTCGACAGCTCCTGGAAATGGTGTGTCCCACAAACATTAGTAGCAATAATGTTAATATTTCCCACAGTTTAGAAAAGGGGAAAAATAACACCCTATATTTAAAAAGGGAAATAAGCAAGACCCAGGAAACTACAGGCCAGTCAGTCTCACCTTGGTGCCCAGAAAGATTATGGAGCATATCACAGCTTCCTTCTGGAAACTATGCCAAGGCACGTGATAAATAAGGAGGTGATTGATGAAAGTCAACATGGCTTCACTAGGAGCAAATTGGTGGTCTTTTATGATGGGGTTACAGCATTGGTAGATGAGTTAAGAGCAACTGATATCATGTACCTGGACTTTTGCAAAATATTTGACACTGTACTACATGACATCCTTGTCCCTAAATTGGAGAGACTTGGATTTGCTGGATGGACTACTCAGTAGATAGGGAATTGGATGGATGGTCACACTCAGAGTTGTGGTCAACATCTCAATGTCAAAGTGGAGACCGGTGATAAGTGGCATTGCTCAGGTGTCAGTGTTGGGACTGGTGCTGTTTAACACCTTTGCTGGTGACATGAACAGTGGGATCGAGTGCACCATCAGCAAGCCTGACCACGACACCAAGCTGCGTGATGTGGTCGCCACACCCGAAGTATGGGATATCATCCGGTGGGACCTTGGCTTGAGAAATGGGCCTGTGCAAACCTCATAGCATTCGACAAGGTCAAGGGCAAGGTCCTGCACCTGGATTAGAGCAATCCCACACACAGGCCAGAAAACCCTTCTGAGGAGCTGAGGGTACTAGTGGATGAGAGGCTGGACATGACCCAGTGGTGTTCTCTTGCAGCCCAGTAAGCCAAACATGTCCTGGGCTGCATCAAAAGCATCATGACCAACAGGTTGAGGGAGGTGTTTTTCCCCATCTACTCCACTCTGGTGAGACCCCACCTGGAGCAGTGCATCCAGCTCTGGGGCCCCCAGCACAAGAAGGCCATGGACCTATTGGAATGAGCCCAGAAGAGGGTCACAAAAATGATCAGAGGCTTGGAACATCTCTCCTATGAACACAGGCTGAGAGAGTTGGGGTTGTTCAGATCTGGAGAAAAGAAGGCTTCCAGAAAGATCTTATATCAGCCTTCTAGTACCTGAAGGGGGACTACAGAAGGCTGAAAAGGAACTTTTGGCAAGGGCATGTAGTGACAGGACAAGAGGAAATGTCTTTAAGCTGACAGAGGACAGTTTTAGATTCAATATCGTGAAGAAATTCTTCACTGTAAGAGTGGTGAGGCACTAGAATAGGTTGCCCAGAGAAGTTATGGTTGCCCCATCCCTGAAAGTGTTCAAGGCCAGGTTGGACAGAACTTTGAGCAACCTTGTCTAGTGGAAGATGTCATTGCCCATGGAAGGAGTGATGGAACTAGATGACTTTGAAGGTCCTTTTCAATCCAAACCATTCTGTGATAGTTACTGGTCCAGCATTCTAACTCTTTTCTTATGCCAAACTTGGTGTTTGTTCTTGCATCTGTCTCTTTACAGATGTAATCCTGGTCATATGGATACACCATCAAGTGACAAGCAGGCTTATTCCCAGCGTTCCAGCCATGCAGAATAAGCTGCATGCCATAAGGAAATAAAAGGGGATTAAAATCTTGCTTATGTATTTAAGTATGAACCAAATTCCCCTAGACTTAATTCATTACTGTACCCAAAAGTGGTATTCTTTTACTTTTGAAATGGAGAATATTTATGTAGAAGAGAATAGGTGTGCTTGAGAACAAGAAAAGAGTATAAATAAAACTAAAGAAATCAGAGAAGACTTGGCATAAATAAGCCAATTACACAGGCTCTTGAACTGAAATCTTTAATAATGCATAGAGTAAAACGCAGACATGCAGCAGAGCTAATGCTTGCAAATGAGCAGGTCTGTGATGCGGAAACATTCTCACAAAGCAAGGCTAACATAAAGAATGCAGAATCTAAAAAGATCTCTCCGAAACCCACCCCAAACCAAACCACGAACTGGAAAAGAAAATAATTTAATAAAATAAAAATGTATTAAGAAAAAAGTTTATTCAAATTGAATTTAGAAAAAATTCAAGAGAAAAGAAGTTGAAACCTTCTGTAAATAAATTATCGTGTTTCCTCACAGACCACGCTGCCAGCTCAAGCTCTTTGCAACCCATCTTCTCTATTGTCATCTAGGTAATTTCATTCAATCACTAGGTATGTAGGTGACCAGTTCACAGGGGTTTCTGGGGAATAGCTCTACTGTTTCACATTTCCTGCTAAATCTGAATTGTGTAAGATGCTGTAACTAAAGCCCTGAAGACTGAAAATCACTCTACAATTGCAGAAAAGCTGAAATGGTATTAATTCCTTCACACTAATACAGAAATGGATTTGAGTGGAAGACTGCAATTAGATGACAAAGGGCAGTTGAAACTCTCACAATTCTACCCTGGTACTCCTCCTTAGGCTACGAAGAGGTACAGAAATTCCATGTGGATTGGATATGGACAGACAAAGAGATGCTGCAATAACACATCATCAGTTCTTGCACGGGTCACTGCAGGGAGACTTCCTCACATACAGGTAGCCCTCTTAGATTCACCAGGGCATCACACGGTTGCAGAGAACTGTGATTCATAGAATAAAATGCGAGAACTGAATTATGTCACAGTTTCTGGGGATTCAGTAAATATGTTTTTCGCTTGTTTTATTTCTCTTACCTTTTACAGCGATGTGAATGCTGGAACAAACCTAAGAAACATGATACTTTTTGCATGGAGACAGTTCTGTGACCATCTTCTCTGTCCATGATCAAATGGTTTAACTTATTGAAGATATTTAAAATCTATTACATAGAATTTCTTGCCTCAGGAAATATTTTAAAACTATATTTATAATTATAAAATGTATCAAGAAAGAGTATCTGTGAAACACTGCTTAGCATGTTTGGGCAGAAAATTTAATACCATCAAACCCCAAATCCCATCCAACTATTCTGATTTTTTTTTCCACACAATAAACCACACTTGACAAAAATTATGTTTGAATTTGTTGAAGTGCTTGTTTGGTTAATTTCAATATCTTTAACCATGCTTCCAAGTATTCTAAAGTTTTCAAACACTAGAAAGTTTCTCCAACTTTTTAGAATGAAAATTTGATCTTGGCTCACATTTTGTCATTATTTTCCATATAAAACCATATTTGGTGAGAAAATGTGCCAGGTTTAAACAGAATATTATATATTCTATTACATCAAGGCATAATTATTTTGTGACTAGTTTCATATCTCACTTCAGGTCACACATGCAAAAGCTGTCCTCATTTTACATATTTTACCTTTTGCTTTATTCATGAATATGGAAGCAGGATATTATAGGACCTGACCTGTTGGTCAAACTTCCAATAGCAATTGCAAGCAATTATGGGAAGGTGAAATGTCACTGTGCGCTGAAAAAGTCCCCTGTTACTACATCTACAGATCAGACCATATTTGTTTTATAACATAGTCTGAAAGAATTCCTATCCTAAATAAGCAAAAAAAAAAAATAAAAAGTGGAATGCTTCTTACTATACTAGATTTTCACTGTTTGGTGAATATTCAAAAAATTATGGTATGCTTCCCAAATGTACTTTTATTCCATAATTTTGTCATGTGAATCATTTTAACCTGATGTTTTCATGTCAAAAATACAGGAGGGATTAGTACTTTAAAATGAGCACCATACTGCTTATTCAATGACATAGACACTGATAAAGTTTTGGCTTATCTGAAAAAAATCATTAATGCTGCCTGAGACAGCACCAATTTCAATCTGCAAGTTTTACAAAAATTAGGCCAAAAACTGAGCTGCAAAGATATTTACATATTACGGGCTATGAAGTCATACACAGTTTTTCAAGCATATTTTAATTTTTACACTATAAAAACCACAGGAATGCAAAAATTATTAATTAACTATTTGTGTTTGTTTAATAATTAATTATTAATATTATGTCACTAATTATTAATTATTTCTTTATATTTATAATAAAATCAGTTTACTAATTTCCTTACAAATATAAATAATAAGAAATATAAAATAATTTATTGTGATACAAAATAATAAATGTCTCTTCAGGGATCCACTAAGCCCTCCAGCAAAATTAATTACTGAATAACTGCAATTAAATTAAATCATATACCAGCACCATAAAACTAATCAGCCCACAGAAAATAAGTCCAACTGCCAACTACCTGTAAGGTCCATCACCTAGGAAGTATTCTGCAGTCTTTTTCCACAGACTGAGGCATGAACAGATATAGAAAATTCAGGCCATTTGGTACCAATGGAGCAGTCAGCTACAGAGGACAAGATCCCTTCACAAAATATATCCTTAAAACTATACCCTTTAACACTTCCTCATAACAAAGATGATCCAATTTGGACATCTGTGGGGGATTGAAGTTATGACTACAAGGCTCCGGAAGAGAGAAAATTCCTCTTAAAGAAGAATTTCAGTGTCCTAGGGCTTTTAATATCATAGTGATAATCAAACCTCAAATCACATGTTTTACAATCATCTGTTTAAAAATGAACTTCATCAGTACCTTGATATCTATTAGTACCTGAGTCAGATCCAAGATCACAAAGCTCAACATGCCTTCATGTCTTCTGCTGGACTAAAGAAGCATCACAAAAGTCTTGAGATGAGTGGCAGGAACCAAATTCATGGCAAGGCCAAAAGCTGAAGTAGTACCCCCTAAACTAAACCCATTGTCTTAATGCCTTAGTCTAGTATGAGTCTTAACTAATAATTTGATCTGTTCCTTAAGTGTATCAAATAAATAAAATGTATACTCTCTCAGTCACTGGTTGTTCTTTTTGGGATTTCTGAAGTCCCTTCTTCCAGCCTCACCTCACTACCTCAGCCTTTCCCAGTTAGTTCCATCAGTGTGTATCCTGATGGTATGAATACTCTTGTGAGTGACACTGCATAGCCTTGGTCCTTTTGTTTAGGGACCCAAAATCAAGATGTGTCTGTAAATTTCAAACAATCTTCTTTGAAAAATGTGGTCTAGCTGTAGTTATCACTCTTATAAATCCCAATTATTTTTATTTGTTGAAGTGATTTCTTTTATTTTCTTGAGAGGGGTTGACAGCACACTTCCTCAGGATATTTAGATTGAGAAGCTCCAGACTTTACCATTAGTCTGCTAAGCATCTCTGGAAAACTTTACCTTACTATGCCTCAGTTTACCTATTTGTTAAATGGTGGAACTGAGAGTGTAATTTACACAGCAGTCCAACATCTCAGACTGAAAGTGCCACATAACATGGTCTGCTTGCTAAACTTATTTCCTGTAAGTAGGTATTTCTTATTCTTAAATTCATTTTTAATTTTGTTAAAAAAATCTCAGATTAAAATGCCAAAAAGTACCCAGGCTAGTTACAATATGTACCATCTCAGCAGACATACCTAGAAAAGAATGAATGCTTTCCTAGTCCATGATAAATGTCTCCATGGGTTCATATCATGATTTTTCATATCAGGTTCATATCAGGTTTATTGTTGTTTTTTTAGGGGGTTTGTTTGTTTTTATGGTTTTGTTTGTTTGTTTGTTTTTGAGGGGTGGTAGTGTAGGGCTGAAATATTTGTCACCATCTCTCACTATAATCTGATAGATGAACACCTTAAAATGTGGGTCAAGAATTAGAAAAGCCACTGCAGAAAGAACTAATGAGGACAAAAATAATTTCCAAACTATAAAATATATAAAAGTTACAAAAGAGGCATTTAGAAAGAATGGAGGTTTTGGGGGGTAGGATATGGAGAATAAAAAGATGTGGCAGGAAAGGAGAGAATATAAGAGAGGAGACTAAGTGAAATGACACAGAGAATTTAAGAATTGTGCAGGGTATGAAAAGCTAGAAGAAAAAAAGAATCCACTGTCAAGCCAAGACACGTAGCAGAGATGTAACTGTTCTTATCTACACTCGAGGGCATGAAATAATTCCTTTTTTAATTTTGTCTTTTTAATCCTGTCAATTGGAGCTGTCACTAAGGATGTAATAGCAAGTATCCCAATCACAATATCAAAGACTCTCCACTGACACTCCTTAAAATAGCATTAATATCTGCTCACTAAGGGTAGTACATTTAAATGTTCACATGGCAATGCTGTAGCTCCCCCTTAGTCAGGTAGCAAGCTGCTATTTCACGCTCTGCTTGTAAAATTATTAACAGCTGGCCTAACGTTAGATCAACTGGAGTATGGTTTGCTAGAACAAGACAGTGCTTAATAAGACCATTTCCTACTCTAACAAGTAATTACTACCTTTATATTTCCAAATATCAGAAATAACCTTTAAGTCCAAAGCAGGATCTAAGTTTCCGAGAGCAACAGGCCTGAACCAAGATGTCAAGCTTAAATTTTGGGGAAAGATGAGTTTAAAATCCAAATTCATGTATTTCAAAAATGTTCTCTGCAAATATTAGACTCAGTGAAATCCAGACAGAAATGTCACAGAAACAACTCTTGTTCCTAGCACTTTTTGTATTCTGTGTTAGGGAACCTTGAAATGAATAACAATAAAATGACAAGTTTTCCAACAAAATGTTTTCCCTTTGGAGAATTCAGATCTTTCCAACTCCCCCTTCTTCCCCCCAAGTACATGGGGTCAGGTCTGTCTTAGGTTACAGTGGTTGCAGGTAAAGCTGTCTCCTATTGGCAGCTCAGAACCTTACAGAGTGTAAAATTAAAAAAGCTCAACATGCAGCTTCAAACTTGCCTTGAACACAGGTATAAAATTCCAAAACAGGACTTTTGTGTGGTCCCTCTTCCCAACACAGAGCAAACTCTTATGACAGTGGGTTTGGATCAAGACGCACCTCCAGCAGGGAGCAAGTAAATCCTGTAACAATCCTTGCTTCAAAGAGATCACCATGTTCTTAGGTGGCTGCTTGCTTATCTCAAGTCTGATTACACTGGTTCCTGTGTCAGTTAAATGGATTCTGCCATTCAAAAATGCAATAATTACCTCAGTCAGTAGCAATGGGCTAATACTGTTAAAACAGTGCACTTACAGGCAGTAAGGAACTTTGACAATTTGGCACTATGACAATATGGCAGTTCCCACTATACCTGGGGATACCTACTGATTCCATGCTAGTTCACATTCAGCTCTGAAGTAATTCAAGAATTCAAATGACTGGCTGTCAGAATTTTCATCTCAGAAGATCCCGAGGACTAGTTTGTTTCAATAACAGAAACATAGCATGAGAAATAAGAAGGCAGATATGTATGGTCCTGACTCTGATGCACTGGCTAGAAATGAAAGACTAGCAAAGGTTTTTCTAGGCATTAAGCTATTTCACAGAATCAGAGAATAATTTGGGTTGTAAGGTCATCTAGTCCAACATTCCTGCCCTGCAATGAGCAGGGACATCTTCAACTAGATCAGGTTGCTCAGAGCCCCGTCCAACCTGAACCTTGAATGTTTGAAGGGCATCCACCACCTCTCTGGGCAACTTGTTCCAGTGCCTCATCACGCTCATTGTAAAAAACTTCCTCCCTATATCTGGTCTAAATCAATCCTCCTTCAGTTGAAAAGGGCTAAAAAGAAAATGAGGACATTCACTCATCCCCCTGTACTACATTACTGGTATAGATTTTCTGGTGGCTACTTCATCCAAGAAACCAAATAAAGCTTTTCTATGAAGAGTTTATTCAGATGCATTCAATACAAAGTGGTAAACCTGCAGTAGTTACTTCACAAAACCTCCAAGAACACACATCAAACATTTTGAAATTCTTGTGGCTCTTGGACATAGTGCATCTTGTGTTGATGACTTGAGTGTGTGAAATTGTAATGATCCCTGAAAGATGCAATGTTTTACCATCTTGGTTGATGCTGTTACATTATCGCCCTCGTACCTTTACTCCCACTCTCACATCAGCATGCAAATGGGACAGGGACAGGAAAATTTAAACATTACAAAATCTTATATAACAATTTGGTAATTAGCGAATTCATGGACAGTTACACAAGAGAAAATGAAATCACATGATATACTGAGGTCAAGCAGGTATATAGAAAAGAGTAATTTTATACCTTAAAGCAGTGATCTGCTTTAAAATGCTACAAGTTGCATTTAAAATGCAGATAATACTGAATGACCTGTGGACTCATGTCTGCTTAAAGGATGTAATATCTAATTGGTTCACTGAATAGCAGGCAACTCAGAGTGGATCTCCTCTCTATCACAGTTTCAGTATATATTAGAAGTATGATAAAATAGATTAAAAATTTAGTGCTCATATGAAATATTTGTCTAGGTAAGTGATAAAGGGAAAGATAAAACATGGCACTCAGAAGAAAATTAAAGAAGTATATAGAAGACACCAAAAAATCTATACTAAATTCATTTGGAAAATAATATTATACAATGATGTCATTATTATTTTTGTCATTGTGATACTGTTAAGAATTTCATACAACTGCATTGAAATTTGGTGTGTGCTAAAAGTTTTTCTGTAGGAGCCTGATGGATGAAGTGCTTGAGACCTTCAGTCTGGATAAGCACTTTCTCCTTGGGAATTGTAAGTGTATGCTTACATGTTTAGTGGGATTGATCTGTTTTGTGGCCAAGTACTGTTATAAAACAAGCAGAAGTCAGTTCAGTACTTACACCAATAGCTTCTTGAAAATGCACTGAATTAAAAATTTCCTTCATTAATTACCAAGAAACAGAACTCAGATATCAAGGGACTGATATCTTACACATTACAGAAGCATAAGAAGCACTAATAACAAAACCAAGGAATAAAGCATAAGAGGTGCAACTATCATGAATCACTGCTATTGGGGAGGTGTAAAAACTAATCTGACAAGAAACATCATCTGACAGTGAATGAATTTGCATTCATTTACTAATTTGTAATGCTCATTTCAAGTTGATTGACGTAACTCCTAGCCAGAAAACTCAGTCACTTGTTGAATTTAGTAGTATGGCAGTATTTAGAAAAAACCTAGGTTAACACCTTGGGACTGCATGGGTGAATGCAGACTTCCCTTGAAAATAAAAGAAACTTCAAGAGATATGTAAATAAGTGTTAAAAACAAATAGAAAATTAAAAAAAACTAGGGATTTAGCTATATAACAGATTAAAGATTTTGAGAGCCTGCTCTGGGTAACAAAAAAAGCCTCTAGACACTGTGAATTATATCATCTTAATTCTGAGACACAGTAAAATTTGGTATTTAGACACACACTACAAAATAGTCATACTGAAAGTAGGATAGCTGCTTTCCTGATAACATATTGTTTTTGTTTCACTCATATTTAGTAAAGCTTTTCCACTCGGGCTAACCTTCTTAATTTTGCAAAAAACACTGTGGAAATTTATGGGGTCAAGATGTCCACAAACACCATCCCGCTAGTGTTGTTACTACTTTCTGTGGAACAAAATCACATTATTTTCTAAAATTTCTATTTAGAGACACTGAAAAATCAGTCCTGTGTTGTTTTCAGCTTTATCTATTCTACAGGTTAAAGCATTCATTGTGCTAAGGAAGTGAATCCATATCAACATATTTATAACAAAAATATTATTGAATAAGGAGGCAATATTAAGTGTCACTGTATTGTCTACATAGCAGTGTTCAAAAAGCACGAGTTAGCACCTGGGCCCATATCCAAGACACAGAAGGACACAAAGAGACTCCAGAAATTGTATGAATTGTGCCATCAAAGAAATTATATGCTTCTCATATTTTGCATTTCAGTGCTTTGGATGGGAGGTGATAGTGTAGTTTTCAAAACCAAAAAGCTGAAGGAATTTTCTTCTGCCAAATGAGTTAACCTTGTTGTATGTGCGAGGAAAGGTTTCGCAGCCCATGAATCTAAGGGCACAAAACAGACTGAGAATATCAACATTAGCTTAGATTCAAACATTTGTAAAGGTAACTGACTCAAAGGGATTTGCTTGATGTTCGACTTGTAGCTTATTGTGAATCTATAGTGAAACAAAATAGTTTAATGTGTTTATGAACTATAGCAACAATTTAATTTGATTATACAGTTCAATATTGTTACCATTCTCATCTCTCTTTGACAGTAAAATCTAAATTAATTTACACAAAAATTTGGAATTATAAAGTCAGAGATCTCTCTTGGAGGGAGTCAGCAGATTGCTGTGTAAGGCAACAGATCTAACAAGAATCTGAATGGACAAAGCACATGAAACCAAAGTATCATTTTCTGGTTTTAAATGTTACTTATACTTCCCATAGCCCTGTCAAAAAAAGTCTTCACTGAATATTATAATCAATGTATTCTCTGCAGAAAACTATAGAAAATCATTCATAATCATGGATCAAGGTTTTATAGTACCATTTGGCTTTTAAAGGGCATTTGTTTGTAGAGAGCCATATTTCAGTGTAAAACCAGCTTTAGCAAAATATTTTCACCTATTCACATTCTCATATTAAAAATCTTCCTGAATCAAAATGAGGGGCTACATTATCAGCGCTTTTGATTTTTGAATCTTGGTCAAGATTTTGAAAAAAAAAAATTATTACCTTCTTATATATTTTAAACTGATTTTTTTTGTTTTTGTTGTAAATCTGTGCCATTATCCCAAGTAGTTAACAGTAATATGGTATTTCCTGCTACAGCAAACAGGGTTCACAGGAGTTAGAAAGATGTTTCATGACCTGGTGGAAATATTTTCACAAATGTTCATCTACAACAACTCCAGACACCAACAGCATACCAAGGTGACAGGATAAGGAACACTCATACAGCAGAACCTAGAGTATTCAAAGATGGAAAGACTGAAGAAAAATTTAGGTTATTCAATAAAAGAATACATATAAACTTTCACGATGATTTCCTGGGTGTCTTTTCAATGCCCAAGAATAAAGGCCAAAATCCAAAATTTCCCTGTATAAAAATAATCTTTTGGAAATCCTTTGCCTAGTTTACCATGAAGTCAATGAAATTTACCCAATTTACTGACTTTTAAAATTTTTTTTTGAAAACACAGATTTTTTCAAATTGAGTTTTCTTCACCTTGAGCTTCCAGGTCACGTCATACTAAGCTGTGTTGTTTTGTTTTTCCTGTTGTTTTTCAGTCATATGTATCACAGAGCCAAAATGATAAGCTAGTAGGCAATCTCTATCAGTAGATCTGTCCCAGTTTAATATTTTTCATAACTGTAAAGGTTTTCTCCCATGCTGAACACAACACCACAAGGCTCAGAATCCTTTCATTCCTCAGGACTAAATTAATAACACTGGAATTCAGTGATGTTTCTTCTCCTTACAATGACTGCATCTATAGAATGTGGTTTCTACGTATTTCCAAAAAGATCCCCAGAGGACTGGCACTTGAAGCTTATGGCTAAAGATTGAACAATGAAACAGGTCAGCTTGTCCTAAGAAATCAGGTCATTCAGCTGCATTTCATGTTATCATTTTGACAAGAGGGGATGGGGGAACGGACGCAGTTGTAAGGCAGCGCTTTGGAAGAGCCACTTACAGAACACAGTGAAATAGCAACAATTCTATTGCAAAACCAGAGTTCATATTTAATACAGGTCCAGTTATTATGGGTGCTCGTATCCCTGTTTTTTTTTCTCTATTTATGAGAAAAGCAACACTTAAAAATAATTTCAGATTGATGATCCTACATTTTTGGGGGTTTTTTGGTTTGTTTTTGTGTTCATTGGGTTTTGTTTGCTTGTTTTTCTGGAGGCAATGCACCACAATTAAAATATTCACTGTGGATGTTTGCAAGAACAAACTGAACAGTCACAAATTAAACCGTCAGACGTTTCATCACAGAATTTCAGTTTGTGGTAAGATGCTTAAAGCTCAAAATGAAAGATTGTTCAGCATCTACACTGAACTAAAAAAAATAAATATCCATATGGTGACATAATTCCCTTTGCTGAAATATAAAATACAGAGGACATGTAAGATTTTCTCTGCCTACACCCATAAATAATTCTGAATTTGTTCATAAAGTCACTGAAGCTATCCTGAGGTGGCAAAATACCTTCATCCACGGGTAGCGTAAAGTGAAGACAGTGGGGTTGCTTGTTACATAGCCTCTAACTACACCTCTGCATAGACAGCAGCACCCAGTGTGGAGAATGAATTGGAAGGATACTGAAGAGAGTTACAGAAATATCTGATTGTTGCAATGTCCTCTGTGGATGCCAAGAGAGCAGGCAGCTTGGAAATAAACTTGTGATCTGCTGACAAGTTGAAATAGATGGAAATTGGAGAGCTCTTCAAAACTCTAAAGACTTTAATTAGGCTGTACCTGGGTGGTCTACCAACAACTAGTTTTTCTAGTCCTTTTGTAAGAGTTGTCAGCCATGTCAAGGCCTTATATTTCCAAATGTGCGTCTAAATCTGTGGCAAACATAAAACAATCACCGACGCAAGAAAATAAGAACTTTTACTTAGTAGGTATAGGTTTTTAGCACAACATATATTGTTAGTGAATCCTAGAGCTGAGCAGCCACAGAAGACATCATCAAAAGTCAAATAGAGGTAAGAAACCTTGAAAAAATAGTTTTGAATGAAACATCATTATTTATTGGAACCTCTAATTTAACTTCTGCTGACAAGGAGCTTATGCACATACATAATATGTGTATGTACATAAAATGTACATTACACATAAATGTATACACACAAACACACTAATTTTCCAGTGTTTTTCAATATCTTCCCTTTCTCTTGAAATAGTTAAGCTCATTTTATACCCATAAAATCAGAAATTTAATGTAATTGCAAAGAAGAGAGGAGGTAGGTCTGTTTGTCATGGTGAAATGTAATGGATACTTTGAAAGTGTTTCCAACTCCCTAAATGAGCCAATAGAGCAGAACACAATCATATGATACATCCAACGCATCAACTGATCCTGATTCCTGGCTCACACCTACTTGACTGTAAACAACTATAACTGAGAAGTGGGAAGTTATGAAAATGCTGTCAGGGCCCTGTATTGGCTGAGAAATTGCCGATTTTGCCAGAACAATGAATACAAAAAATGCAAGAGAGCAGGACCAAGCCTGGTTTGAAGATCACCACATACCTGGTACTCACCTCAAAGCCAGAAAATTCTAGGCAGGACAAGAGCAAAAGAGATGTGTTATGAATACTAGGGACTGTATATTTGTATGTCAGATAGATGAACTGGATAGGTGGCCAACTAGCTAAACACAACGGTATAGTGTTGGGCTGTGCATGGTATTTTAACAGAGGAGTAGTTGAGGCTATTTGCTTTCCAGTCTCTGGATAGTCAGGCTGCACCATATTGCTCTGTGACCAGCAATGTACAGCACTTTACTACAACTCTACTCACAAAGCTTCCTGAATAAATAAAACCAAACTAATGATTGGTGTTTTAAGTCAGATGTTTCCTTTAAGGGCCACGTATTTTTAGACACAATATCTTGGAAGGAAAAGCCACAGTTATAAATGTGGGGTTTGGTTTTTATTTTTTAAAGAATGGTCACGAGTATCAAAAGAAGTGTTTCACTGCAATTTAAATAAGTAAATTAATATTAATATGAAAGAGCCTGTAGAACTGTCCACTGAGATACTGACCTAAATCTTTCACAGGAACAACATATATGCTTGTCAGAAAGTTTACCTTGCCTTTTCTCTGTCTTTTAATTCTGCCAACCAACGTTTCACACTGGAGCCTAAACACTAGGCTGTACTTTAAAAAAATGGTTCCTCTCGGTTCCCAGATGAAGTAGAAATTGGAAGAAACAAGCCAAATTCCAGTTTGGAGAGAATCTGAAGCAAGTCTGCTTTAATAGTTAGCCTTTGACTAAAGGGCCAGGTTCTAAGATGTCTGAAATCTTTAAATTGCCTCCTAAAAAAATCAATGGAATTATGCTTAGCTACAACTCCAGAGAATATTTTTTCTCTCCGCTTCCCAAAGATGCAAATCTATTGAAAACATGCATTTCTTTTACATCTATAGCACTTGGATAAAGCATTTTCTTTGATCACAACTTATCCTATATTGCATCGACCATTAGGCATCCAACACCCACGTTGTTCATGTGACACCATATTAAAGAGAATAAGTAGTTGTGCCATGACAACTCAGCTGGCAATCAGCAGTAAAGTCTACTGTCCCCCCATCCCCCTGGGGAATTCAATGTAACTATAGCTAAGTGCATAGAGAATGCAAAATAACCTTCAACATAACTGTGAAATTCTAACCCCAACTTATAATAAAAAAGGTGCAGAAAAAACATCTGTGGAGCTACATAACAAAGTCTTCTTAAAATCACGAACACTCTGGTCAGAACATTTGGAAGATTCATTATCTAGATAAGCATTAACAGAAAGGCCTATCAGAGAAATTTCACCTAAACTACCACATTTTATTAAACCCAGGAGAAATTTTAAAATCACCCCATTATTCTGATGGCTTTAGCACGCCTGTTTTCTCTGGCTAAAACATGCTTGAATGTAACATGAAAGAGATCTGGCTTAACCCCAGCACTAAATAATGTGGAGAACTGCCTTAATGACAGAGCCAGATTGAAGGAAATATTTTCATCTTGGCAGACTTCACAAAATCAGAAGTAGTGTCTTTTGATCAATGTCAGCCTAAATGCCAGCTGGTTGGCCAGGATTTGGGGACTGAGCTCCACGTTAGACGTACTTTAACCTTACCTACACTGGCACTTATTTAAAAGCTGGGGATCCCTCCTGGAATTTTGGAATTCTGAAGTCTCTAACATCTGGACTCTGTAATCTTAAAAAAAGATGGTCCTAGGCATGCAAAATAGTTTGCAAGTGGAGAGAAAGATAATAAAAGTCTCCAGAAAGATATGTTCCCTCAGAATCTAAGACAGATAATGATCACTGTTACACCGCAAAAAAATTAAAAAAAAATTTGAAAAATATAAACAGGAAAAGAATCTGAGATTTTTTTAAAGTGAGAAAAATGTGATGTTCACAACCATAGTCAGAAATGATTTCACCCTAATTTTAAAACATCATTTCTACTGAAATCCCAAAAGCACACTTAGCATTTTATCGGTGTGCTTGCTCTCCACAGTATTATTTACATGTTTAAGGTGAGTAAATTCTTAAACATTGAACCGATTTTTACAATTTGAACAGACAGGTATCCACTATTTTAAATGACTGCATGCTCAGAGAAGAAAATTTTTAGATATGTAATGTTATTTATATATAAAAATATAAAATAAAGATCTCTGCCATGGAAAAGTTTGGAAAGGATATTACATAATTTGTTTTTGAAGAAAAAACATTTAATTAACAAAACAAAGTAAATCTAACAACAAATACACTAACAGCAGAAAAATGCATGATCTTATCACATGAGCTAAATTTTGTGCCTATCAAAATCTCTCTTCTAAGTCATCCTAAATTCTTTGGAATAACCTCTCATTCAACCTGCTGATCAAAATGTATCAGATATGTTAGATAGGACTGAAACTGTAATAAAGAGAGTTTTGAAATAATGTTACATGAGGTAAAAAATTTAACACACTGATGGGCTAAAGTTTATCTATTGTCCACATTGCCCTAAGAAAATGTCATGCATGAAGGTTGACAGCCATGTCTCTCTCTACTTAACTAATTTTAGTTGAGACCAATGGTCAAAGATGTGAATATATTGAGAACCTGTTGGGTAATGTGCCTTACAGGTGCAGAGAGGAATTCCCTACATATGAGGAATAAGCCCCCATCTATCTACAGACCTACCATTTCCAACAGTGCTCTCCCTGAAGGTAAGATCAGGATATGCTGGAAAGTCTCTGGAAGAGTAATCTACACTTTGGTAATGCATATCCCAAATATCATTCTCAAGGGAGACATTGATATGTTTTACTACAGAACAGGCTTGGCATCCATCTATCATACACTATGGTGTAAAAAATAAAAAGGCAGGACCCAAATCTATAGCATACCACCCATGCAGACACACTCCTTGGAAAAACACAGTTCAGAAACAGAAAAGAATCCAAGCCCGTTTGTATTTTCAAAAAGGTACTATGGTAACATGTTGAAGGTGGAAGAGGTAAAGGGCTTTTAATGGTAAGGCTGAGCAATGTTGGTACCTGTCAAAGGCAATAAGGGCAAGGGTAATCAACAGTCCATCCACAATGCTTAAAATATATCATCTCAATTACAACAATATTCAGATAAATTGCTCTCAGTGACACCCCCCCCCCCAAGCTCTCCAACCTTAGCCAATTACTGTAACCATAAAATAAAGGTAGATTCACTTTTCAAGTGGAGCAGTTTTAACATCACATTAAAATTGAGTCCATGTACTAAATCAGTTTGAGACATAATTCATTTTTCCCTTAACATCATGGATAGCTTGCAGTTTCAAAGAGAAAAAAAGTTTTGAAAATGTGAAAAACATTAATTACCCATCTTTCACCTTACTGTTGAACATGATCTGGTTCAGACCACAAGGGTTTTTAATCAGAAACTTGAAATGCATCTTTGCCTACTTTTACATAAATTCCCTTGGAACGTGAAGTCACTTTAATCAGGAGAAAGCTTAGCATAGATTGATTTCCTGATAGTGGACTTAATAGCTGAATATTTATTTATTCCTCCTTCATGACTGTTTGCCGAAAAATGGGAAAACCCAGCACACAGTCAAGTGTACCGTTGCATGCAACTTTAGTTAATTTTTTTTTCCTCAAAATTCCACCCAGTACACCTTAAGCTAATAGCAAGGCTGTGTGGTAGAGAGGGAGGAGGACCATTCTTCCCAGCCCTGTTTCTTCTCCATAATCTGCTTAGATCTTGGACCTTCAGGCCCAGGTGTTAGGGCCTGAAGCAAATGTGCTTTGTTTCATTCTCCATCAGGAGTGCTAAGAGTGCTGAAGGGTGGAAACTCGGCTTTGCAATGAGAACACACTTGCTCTAATTATATTTTTATAGAAATCAGAAACTAGTTGTGCTGAAATTGTAGAGATTATAAACACTGTGTTCTATATTGTGCCATCAGCTTTTAAGCAGATGGCTCAGTTTATTCAGCAGATGTCTGGGTAGCATGATCTATTCCAGTGTTTGGCTACAAATAAACTGACTAGGTTGACCAACCCTTAAGGAATTCATGAAAACTTCTCACATTCAGAATAGTTCTCAACAGGAATATTTATATATTACTAGTTTTTCCGTGTAGATATATATATACACATTACTGCCTCAGTTCATTATCTCATAGCCTCTTAGACATATATTAACTTTCCTCTCCCAGAAAAAAGTGCCATCATCTCCTAAAGTCTCAGCTGCAAAATGTAGGAGTGAAAATAATGCTATGAATTTTTTTATGATCATATCCTATTTGGTGTAAAGTTCAAAGGTCTGGAAATATTCAAAGATATGTAAGATTCAGTGGAATGTATTTCCTGATTATATTCAGATCTGACAAAAAAAAACATTTGTGACATGAGCTAGAAACAATTTTAGCTTCACTTAGAAATGTGTTGTATTAATTACCCGCTCATAAGGATAGATAAGAACAGAGGACAAGAACTTTTCAAGACTGTATACTTATGAATTCTACTTTTGTATTAAACAAAGTTCCCTGTAGGACTCCAAACAGATAAATATTTTTTTTTTATGAGTGAGTTAAGAGCTACAAAAAATAGACATGCTAGTAACCAGGAGCTAAGTGTACAAACAGAAAGGGAAACAGAATTTCAGAACCAAGTCAGTGGAGCTCTACTGACTGCAAATTTTCCACCAAATAAAGATCTAGCCAGTCATCTGAAAATTTCTTACAGTGGCAGAAATAGCATCTCAAGAAGGAACTATTTGTTTCAACAAGGTTAGGATAAATGACGGTTACATTTTTAACATAACAACAGTAATTAAAAAACCTTTCCTAGGTGTTTTAGGACTTCTTTTATTCAAAGGATCTAAAGCTTGGGAATGTATTGTTACTTGATTATTTTGTGCTCACATTTGATTTTTCCAACTTCCTTTCATTGTAGTACTTTAGAGTTTTATGTAAACACAAAAATTCATTTCAGTCTCTGTTGTAAGAATTATAGCTTGTAAATGACTTAGTTCTAGACCACTTATAACTCATGGCATTGGATGCAGTTAGAATATAAATGCAGATATTTAAGTGAATCTCTACTTTAAAATGTTTAAAATTAAGCATATTTTAAAGTCTGTCCATGATCTGATGCTTATACCTGTCAAAGATTTTGCTTGCAGAGGAATCAGAGCTTGGAGAACAGAAAATGGGAATTACTACAATGAAAAAACATTACTTGCAATACAATTTTGTATGTTATTGCATTTGTGGATCACTCATCCCCAGAGAAACTTGAAAACAGAATTGAGCTAATAGATATAATGGCCACACCCGCAGATGTGGTACAGGTTTACAAGCATCCCATACAAAGCCTATAAATTTCCCTCCTGAAAATTAATACCAGCTATAATACAGTATATGTGCAAAACTCTCTTCAGGCTGAATAGCACCCAAAATTCCAGATGTTTTGCTTCAATTAAACATCACAAAACCCCCTACATCTAAATAGGCAAAAAAGACCAACACATCCTTGGCATGTAGATATCGCTGTAAATGACAAACAGAATAAAACCATCTTCATTAACACTTTATATTCTACTCCTTTTAACTTTGCAGCAGAATCATCCATACTTATTCTTGATAGACTAGGAAAATTGCAAGACATCTTTCAAAGTGTCAAGCTTTTGTCTGTACTAAGTTGATTATAAGCCCGGATACACATGTCCAAAAGATACTGTCCACTCCTATTCTCTTCTGCATCCCTTTGGAATAACAATTTTTAAACACAACTTTGGTTCACTATTTCCATTGAAACAATTTGATTATAGCTCAGAGATGATGCAGAGGTTTGTTTTTACTTCATAATTATGCCAGGAATCAGCAGAGCTCCCTTGCTTCAGAGAGGGGTGCCAAGTGTCAATGCCTGGCCAAGGAGAAGTGAAGTGTCATAGGAGGCATTCTGCTGACTGGCTCTGCTCATACTAATCTTGGGGAATGGCTTATTGAAGTGAAAGTAGAGAAAGAGAAGGTGGCATTAGGAAACAATTCCTACCTATCAGGTGTCTTCGACTTGCATACCAGTCCTTCCTTGCCACTCCTAATCTCAGTCTGTTCAATGAAGACATGACAGCTGAACTCAAAGCTTTGAAGCAAAGGCTGTGCCTTAGCTTATTTCAGGACCATGCTAATGCAGGCATTTGGCTGCTGGGCTCATATTCCATATCTGCAAGACTTTGTGCTGTGGTTTCATACAGACTTGAGGTTCTGCACAGCATTGCATTTCACCATGAACACATACTAAAGCAATTTTACAGGCAAGACAACTGGGTGCCTATGGATTAACAGGCACTTAAGCAATGAGGAACAGTTTATATGTAAATTGCTCTTGGTCTGAGGCTCTCAAGCTGCAGCTCAGGTGGAACTGAAGCATGTGACTTCCTTTTTGGATCCAGACCTCTGTGTCTTATGCTTTTCACATTTGCCTGAAGTGCATAACAAACCCACAAATTGGTGCCATAAAAAGGACAAGGGTAAACTATTTTGCAGTAGTGAAATACCATAACAGCAAGGTTGAAAGTGAATCAAGTGTTAAAAAAAAAAAAAAAAGGGCAAAACAAGTGGGAAGCATAAGGCTGGGAGTGGAAAAACTTGCTGTGTGAAGCTACTGCAAAGCAAAACAACATGAGTGAACATGAGTTTGCCAAAGTAGCTTAAAGCAACCCTAAAAAGCAAGTCTGTCAGTGAGACAGCATTTCCCTACAACTCTGATCCTCAAGTTTAGAGCTCTCAGGCTGTCACCAAAAGGAAAACAGGTTGTTACCACATAAATAGAGACATTTTTAACACAAGCTACATAACAGCCTTGCTTTTCAGTTACAAGGTGTTTCATTCGGCTGCACAAGAGACTCACTTTTAACTACCAGAGAGGTACTTTTATAGAGTTTACTAATTTAAATTGTGATCAGCCCTTTAGCCATGAGCTACTGTCTCAGTTCTCCATCATTGCTTCCTTGCTTTAAATTAACTCCCTAATTGCCACTGCACTCAAGTCAAAGCATCTCTGAGTGTACAAATACTCTACTTGAAAATACCTCGATTTATCGTCACAAGAAGCGAAAGATCCCAGGTGTGGGAAATACATACCATAAGTAATATTTCTATACAGTTTTTAAATTTCAGAGCAGAACGCTGTGAGTCTTCCTGCCTGTCATGGCACAGACTATATCAGGACACAACATACCTAGTCTTCCTTTGAGAACTACTCAGAGGATGCAACTATTAAGGCCTGAACGTGAGCTGAGGTAGACCCATTAGTTAAATAAAATAAAACAAAACAAAAAATAAACATAGCTAGTGATCTTCAAATGCACATTTTGAACACTTGTTGTTTGAAGACTTTTCTGTTCCACCTGATCTCTCAATCAAGCTATGAAGTTCAGGTTTCCAGTCATTCCCACTTCACCAGCATCATAGCACAGGCAGCCCTGGGGGAGTTCTTACTTTCACTGGGATAACATGAGGGCTCTCTGGGTTCTCCTCAAGGTCACTGAGGTTTCTGAAAGGGTAGACAGGAATCTAGAGGGATTTACCAGCAGCCTGACAGTCGCTGATTTTGGTGCAGGTCAGACTGCTAGACAGTTCTGAAAATCCCCTTTCAAGCCTGTTTCTAGCTGTAGGCACCTAAATCTCTTTAAAATAGGATTGCATAAGAGTGCACAGTAAGGTCATTTAAGGAGATCAAATAAGCTTTAAGTGGCATATGGCTATAAAAACAAAAAAAAGCAGCTGTTAAATGATAACAGCTTTTGGACATGAACTACAATAGCTAGGATGCTTTTTATCTGGCCATTTAGATAAGATAGAGATGAATTAAATGGTAATTAAAACCATGAAAAACTTCTCTTCTAAGTAGAAATCTGTGACCAGAATTTAAAAAGTCACAACCATGAGCTTTTCCTGTAATCTCCAAAAGAGTTAATTGTACACTAATTTTTTTTTAGTTAGATGTTACTAAGGAAATTATTTGGACTGAACTTTAAAGTAAGCATCAAATCACAAATTAAGTTGGACAGAGAAACTGTTTTGATGAGGTTGTAATTTATGTTCAGGGAAAACATTTCTGGTTATCCAATGCTTCTTGTAGTCAACAGAGAGCCTTTGGGTTCTACAAATAAGGTTCAGTGAAGTTTGGACAAAACACTGGGTTCTAGAGTACTCCCCGCCACCTCCAGGAGCTAGCCCTCAGCTCTTCTTCTTTAACTAATGACTCCTACTGGTGGTCAAGAAGCCCTTTCCCTACCTTCCCTACCCCAGTAACCCTTTCTCTCCATGTGCACTGTGCTGCTGGATAAGCAGGGTGAGGGAGTAGCTAGACCAGAGCTGGCTCTCATGCAGAGGAGTGAAATGAAAGGACTATTCACTGAGTAGGACAACCCTGAAGTTGCAAGGGGCAAAGGAGGCATGACTGAGGGCACAGAGACACTCTCCTGCCCGGCAACAACTGCTACACACATACCTGGGCTTCTCAGGGAGGAATGGGAGCAGATCAGCTGGCTGACCTGAGTACTACCTGAACCTTATTTTCAAAGTAAAGACAAGGTTAAGGTTGACAATCTGATGTTCTAGGCAAGGGACTACTTTTTCTATCCTTAAAACTATCACTGAGACAAAGAGGCACATGAGGAAAATGGTACAGGCAATAACCCTCAAACTAATGAAAGTGAAATACAGTATTTTAACAATTAGTAACAACATAGTCAGCAATAACAAGTCATAGTACTGAGTTATTGTATGAAATAATTCTGTGTATGCAATTGTATTCTCATCACCTTCCTCTTCACTGAAATTGTTACATGAGATAGGGAGAATTGTAACTGCTACTGAGACACAGAGCAGGTAAGTGACTTACCTGAAATGACAAAGGACTGGTGCGGCTAAGCCAGAAGTGGAACCCATAGCATCCCTACCATCACAACATGAGGCATCTGTTCTATGCCTTCCATCATATTGCTTTCACATTGGCCTCTGCTGACTTTGTACCAGGACCTGAGCAAAACAAAAGAAGTCAAGTAAAACTCACCAACAAAAGTGGCCAGTCATTCTTTGTTCACAGAGTTTATAAATAAATCTCCTATTTGTTAACCCTCATTGAGGGTTAAAGGCAGAAACTCAGATTCAAGGAACCCTTCTGTGTCAATTGGATTAATTTTAGTCAGACTTGCAACGCACGTGTAATGAAGAGTCTCCTAAAATGAAGTTGCAGCCACTTTTAAATGCCAACAATGCTACAAATTCAGATGAGATGAAGAGCACTAACAACAACAAAAAATTCTTGCATTTCAGTTTTACTAACCATCAAGGAATGCTCCATGGGTTTCCGTAAGGACATCTGTAAAGTACATTCAATGAAATATATAATTATGGCGTTAATTATTTTTTAATGAACGGTTTTCCTGTTTTTTCTGAAGGGTTTACATCTTGCCTACTATCACATGACTGACTAGATTTGCATGGGATGTAACTATTTTAGAATGCTTTTTTTTCCTAATACCGTCGTTATCCCATTTTAAAATTTTAGGGTTTCGCCCTTACAGACATAATTTAGCAATTTTAAACTTCTCAGATTTGCCCTAATAAACACTACACTTTTGAAGTTTTAAACTTTCAGGTAAATGAAAATCAGTTCCAGTTTGGAAATACAATTTAGGAAAGTGCCCTTTATTATCCCAGATTTATATAAGCACCCTTTACAAGAGGTTTCACCTAATCCAGAAGTACGCTAATTCCATCCACTACCTTCATTTATGTGTAGAAGGTGCTTTCAGCCTCTTCCACTGTCCTTTTGGCTACATTTATGTACACCTAATCTTTCCTTATGTTTACATAAAATTCCTAATTATATTGTCATGAAGTTTAAATTCTCTTCTTCATCATCAAAGAAAGTCTCACATTTCGATAATGCACCAAAATTGGAGGAGAAACCCCCAAAAGTTCAGAAAAACACCCTTTTTGGTCTTACCAGTCACAGCTAATGAACCCTGGTTACTGCTCCTCTGCTCTGCCCACACTGCTGTTTGTACGGTTACACTGCAAGGTTGAAATTATCTTTATTTAAGGTCAGACACCCTTTATTTTTGTAGAGGGATGGGTTTTTTTGCTCTAGTTGTCTTTCTAAAACCAGAAACCTTGTAGCTGACTGGTTTGCAGTTTATTCTCAAAAGCTGTTGTAGCAGTGCAATTGAGAAGGCAACAAACTGCTGCGCTGAAATGAATGTCTGGGGGCAGAGAGAGGTGGGAATGTCTAATCTGGCTTCCTTGCCAGAATTGACATGACACAAAAATGTTGTTTTCAGTGAAGGAAAATGCTGAGCCTCTAGGTAAATATTCGTATTAATTTTGGGTAAAAGGATAATTTCTAGTCAGGCTAAGTGTTTACTGAAGTGTGTAATAATTAAAAGAGGACTTAAAGAGAAGGAAAAGTGGGACTTTTCCTGCCCTTAAAATACTGCTTTCACCAGTCATCAGCTTGATTTGAAACAATAAACTTCAAGGATCTCATCAGTAACTACATGAGTTTATAAGAGAAGCTGCAAATTTCAGTTCTTTGTGGGACTTAAAAAACTGGTGCATTTTTCAGAAGTCTAGATCTACAGAAGCTTTAATTTGCAGATAAGTATTTAAGACTTAATTTCAACAATGAAAAAAACCTGTCTTAGAATAAACTTCAGGTTTTTTGAGATTTTTTCAGCTACCCCTCACGCATTATGTACATAACACAAAAATTATAGCCCAGGTTGATTAGTAAGAACTAATATTACAAAAGAGTATACACAGTGTATATCCATGATATGCATCCCAATTTTGATAACCTTATTTAGAGAAGTTACAATTTACTCTTCCTACTAAAAACCTGAAATCAAGAACCAGGCAAATAAACAATAAAAGATGCATTTAGCATTTCTCATCAAACAACTGAAAACAGATGCACCAAAAACTATAAAAATCTGAATAAGAATGACATAATTTTGATCAGACTAATTTGTAATTTTGATTACAAGATCACCTCTGAGCAGGCATTTCCAAACCCTTTCCACAGAGCCACACCTATCATAGGATCATTACACTTGGAAAAGACCCCCAAGATCATCAAGTCCAGCCTTTCTGAACATTTGTTTTAGTTGCCAGAGGAATGTTAGTTGAAAATTAAAGTTAATGAAACGTATTGCAGTGCACACAGCAACCTGTTGGTGGATTTACACACTTGCAGAGGTATAAGCTTCAGCTGTTCCATCTACTCCTGGGGCATTTTCCAAGATCACTTGCCTCCCTAGGTTTCCTGAGTGCACCCTGCATCCTTTCCTTAATTTGGAGCACTTTATGGGTCTCTCCTTTTTCTGGCTCCCAAGTATCAAGAATTTTAGCACAGTATTTATCTTAGAGATCCTTATTAATCTTTCAGATTGGGTTGGGAAGCAGACAAGGGGGTTAAAAATTGACAGTGGATCACTGGCAGCCAGATACAGGCAGTTTGGATACATAAACCTTCTTCCTATAGAAAACCAAACTAAAATCTATATAATGCTGGTTTATTGATGGTTTCAGTCAGGATCTCTTATTGTACATCTATCTGTGCATCTGATATTGCTCGTGAAAATTTGGCTTCAGTTTCATGCTGGTCTAGTTCCATCACATTCACTGGAATTAGCTGTGGACTATGCTGTGAGAAAAAGATCTTACTGTACCAAAGGGAATTTGTCTGCATCAAAAAAGGTAAAGGTTTTGTATTGTAATGTAGGTTCATTTTAATATACATCTAAAACCCAATTTGCTTTAAATGGATTTAATTCATTATCTATTTCTAGCAAAATCATAAAAGGGAAACAAAAAGATGGAGATGCCATAACCAAGACTGCTCAGGCTCAGCCCTGAATGAGGAAATACAGAAATCCTGAAAGCCAGATAAAGGGAGTCAATATTTTCATATGCCTGACAGCCAAGTATTTATGCATCTTCCACCTAAGGGGATGAATCTATAATCTCAAAGTGTAGAACAGTGCAACCATATTTTATTTCCACAAAACAAAATCTTTGAACCTAGGCTGAACTCTGTTTAGGAGTTTTCTACTGAGAAAAGGAACTCCATTTGCATTGATTCTCCTAGCATTATTTCTCTTCAGAGCAATGATCTGTGTGTTCTTGATGGTAGGCCTAGAGACATGACTTTTTGCTTACATGGTATTTGCATAAAAAGTATGAGCTGTACATTTCCAAGACCACAGATGATTTATTAATGATCTTGCCTTCAAAACACAGTTTTTACAGGTAGTAATAACTCCAATAATTCCATATCTGCTGTTTATCAGATTATTTTCCATCAAAATATGACAAGTTTAACTGATTTCCCCTACATATTTACTCTAATATCAGATGCACAATCTAGCAGTTTTCCTATCTGAAAGCAAACCAGCTCTTGACTTACATCTACAGCAGTGACTGAAATTGAAGTGACAAAAATCACTGGTTTTAACTAGAATTACATAAATACCAAAACTTTCATTCTGTATAAGTAATTTTAATTTGATTTTCCCTTTTACATTTTAATAATTTCTCCAAAAGAAAGGTTGACCCTTTTGGGATATAATTTGGTATTTTCTTCTGCTGCACTGAATGTATACATTGTATACATGTATTTAACTTAGTGGTTATATATGAATATTTTACAATTACTTAATTTCTAATGTTTAGTTGTACTATCTCAGAAAATACATAAGGAAATAACTTGTCAAGTTTGAGTAAGATTTTTTTTTAAAGTTTATATTTATCAATAATATTAACACAGAAACTGGTATCTGCTTAAGAGAAAGAAAACAAGAAATTTGAAATTTTATTTGTTAAATAAAGTTGTTTTAAATGTCTTGTTTATTAGAAACCTGAAGTATTAATACACATATTTTCAGTTCAAACACAATTGTAAATGCAATTTATGTATTTTTGTGCACTTAGTGATTAAACATATTACTTCCATTCTTCCAGGACTTTAGGACACAGATTGGAAGAAGCTGGGGAAAATTTGTTTCTTTTTCTATTCTCCCAACTGGATTTTAATTTTCCAATGAATTAATTACAAACTACCTGAAAAAAAACCCAGAACACTAAAATATTCACACATATGGGGAAGGCAGTGTCTCTATCCACAGCTGGCTTCATACTTCAACAAACTAATTCCAGAAAAAACCTTTGGCAGGAAATCTAGGTTGCTCTTACTTTTACTTTCAAAGGCACAATGCTTTAATAGTTAATAGCAAATACAGCCATTATATAGATTATGATAACTTCAAATTCTATGTGTGCATCACACTTCTTTTTAAACTACTATATGTATGTTTAGAAAGTCAATGAATATGAAAATAGATTTCTTTTTTATCTACCTTCCAATGTACAATGTAACATCTGATTGCTGTTCTCTTAAATCTGGGGGGGGAAATCCAGAAGTAGTTACATGATGAACTGTGATATTTGTCAAAAATTAAATTAATGAATTGCATGAATTAATATTTTGCATTTACATAGGTCGTCTTTAATCTCAAAGAATCCTGAAGCGCTTTCCCTTGCACATATATCTGAAATGCATCTTTACAAAACTCAAGAGTTTCATGCAACAGCTTAAACAAATCCTCTAAAAATTAGCCACTTACCCGGCATCTCTTATTCACATAACTATTAGCTACTTCTTCAACAATTCTGACAAGCAAAATTCAAAAACTCTCTTCTACTAGTAGCACAGAAGAGTATGTCTGAAATTACTTCAGTCCCTGCTATAATCTAAAAGTCTCTCTGGGGCCACCTGACATACCCTTGTTTGATCTCCTCTTCCCCTTGTAAACCACATAACTCTCAGTCCCCAAACTAAAAACACAGCTTTATGCATCTCCAGCCTCTGCAATGGTAGCTTAGGCACTGATTCCATGCCTTATGGCATTGTCAGCTTTATCTTTCTCCTATTACACAATGATGTGAGAAAATCGTTTGGTGGAAATACACTTCTCCATCCTCATTTGTATGTGGTGACTCCATTGAACCTGTAGACTGAAAAGTTCTGACTGATTTATGGGGATCCTTATCACTTATCTGCTTACTCTCTATCTGCTTCTCTAAGAATTTAGTGCAAGTCAGAGATTCATGAAGCTTATAATGTATCAGTGAACAAATGGATAATATTATATGTTGTTCTTGTACAGGAGTCCATTACCCTGTACACATACAGAAGTTGTCACACTGTCCTTTCCTTTGTCCATCAAGTCCAGAAGCTCATCTTCTGCAGTGGCCAAACAGCTCATCACACATCAAACACTTCAGACTAATTACACAGCAAGCAAAATTTCTTTCTGAACCCTGAAGCAGTGGAAATCTGCTTACAGTTGTCTCACTAATTCTAGTGACAGTGTAGTTTTTGATCAGGATGGTTTTCAACTTATTACCAGCTAAATATAAAATTTAGGCTCCACAGTGTCTTGCTCTTCTGTAGTAAAGGAAGGGGGAAGGGCAGAAAGACACTTCTTTTGTGTCACCAGCCAAGCAATGAGCACATTTGCAGTTCTCATACTCCTCTTGGAGCATGTGGTGCTGTACTTAGTCAGGTATTTCACCTTCCCTACAGTCTGCAAAAAATGTGCCTTCAGGGGAAAAAAAAAAAAAAGGAGAAAAGAAGTCCAGTTTTCTTTTATTTCTTTCTTAGATTGTTCTGAGATACTTGATGATATGAGTCCCTTACAAAGTAAAGATTCAAGTTTTTGAAAAGATTTTAGCAGAGCTGTGGCAAAATTGACCAAGCACAACAACCATTCATTAAGCTTTCTGTAGTTCTGCCTTATATTCAGCATAACCCAGCATCTCCCCAAAACCCTCCAGACTCAGGACTAATAGAACAGTTGCAAATACAATTTTTGAGTTTCACAATGATGAACCAAATGTTATTTTGCTTTCTAGTATTTGACTTTCCATCTCAGGTCAGCGCTTTAACATCAATCAGACTCAAGAGAGTAACTAGAGGTGACATAATTTGCAAAATATACCCTGCAGCACAATGAAAAATGGTGTAGTTAAATAAAAACAAACAGTCTGCTGGATAATTGGGAGCTGAACTTATTTATTACAAATTGAATGACTCCACAGATCTACTTAAATGCAGCTTCTGAACATAACTAACAAATAGAAAAGCGTCATTGCTGTTTGTAATGTGCTATGTACTCATTTCTCTACTTGGGGGAAGCTGGAATCACCAAAAGACTAGGAAAGGAGCTTCAAATATTGTTTCCCACCTACACCAATCCAGTGGCTGAGCAGATCCCATCAAAAGGGCAGTAGTATCCGGGCTATCTTTTTCCTGGCCTTAAAGGACTGTTTCAGCAGCTGAAGCTTACTCAGGTGTCAGGAAAAATCTGGTCTGTCCCAGCTCTATGCATGACAGAGTAGAGAAGTAGTGCTGGGAGGGACCATTCTGGCATTTAATATGCTCTAGAATATGCTCTAGAATATGCTCTTATGCTCAGGACATCATGCACTAGTCTATTAAACTGACTACAAGGAAATAATTCCACACATACAGCTCTAAAAACCAGTTGCATATACCAACTTAATTTTAATTCAGATAGTTTCTATAATAACAAACTATTGACATTATCATTTCTGTATTTTATTACAAAATGGTTTTCATTTACATCTCTGTTTGAAATGAATTTTCACTTTGGAAACTGTAGCCAGTTCCAAACCAGAACATAATTTACAAAAACACATGCATGCAGAAAGTTGACAAAGTGTGCTCTGTTTCATAGGGAGATAAAGTCTTGATGAAATGAAAAGCAGAAACAGAAAACAAAGTAAAATAACTCTAAAATTTGGTGACATGCTACTTAATACCAGGGCAGAAGTTGCATTGCCAAAGAATTTTTGTCAAATGATAATAATGATACAAGAAAGGAGCTACCAGTCAAATCAAGTATTGGTAAAATTATGACAGTTCTGTGCCATGGAATATTTTAATATAAAGACTGAGCTACTTACAAACAGTTATCAACAATTAACCAATGATACAATACTGAGCTAATGTAATGCTGAGGTATTAAGTGACCACTGGGGAATAGGCTCCTGTAGCATGTTGAAGTTTTCATTTACAAAGATCTTTTCTCCTCAGAGCTGTTAGACCTGTCTCTCAACAATGTCTCTTTCTTACCCAGTTCTGCTGCAGCTTTCTAATGACCTCTGTTCCAACCTTAGTGTGTTTTTGCATACTTCTTGCATATTTTACCACTATAGCTGCCATCCTCATCTTTCCCTTTTAACAAAGGCGTCCAAAATATCTTGCGTTGGATCTTTCTAGAAAATACTGTAATAGTTGGCTTTGGATGAGCAGATTTTTCCTGTCCTTTAAGAGAAATCAGTGAGCTCTTCATGTGAGGCATTAGCTGTATTTAAACCTAGGTCCTACTTACACCTGCTTATTTCAGCCAAGAAAATTTCATACAAGTTACTGCAGGTGTTTTATACACCTGCTATTTTTCTCACAAATGATACAGAAGTAAAAATCTGGATAGGTAGGCAGAATCCCTAACCAAAATGCAGCTTTTACTTTTTCTCAACACCAGTGTACATGCTAGCTTTGGTATTTAAAATCTCCTTTGAAGTTAGTACACCTAGTTCTGATTTAATACTTCATTGAGATCCGGCCTGAAAACCAGTAATATTCTAGTCTCATTCAAAGTGCGTACCCAGGAAAGAATATCTATCATAAAGGAATGAGGAAGAGTTCTAGATTAGGGTACAAAAAGAGCACTGTGTTTCAGCTGCTAAATGGTTTCTAAACAAAATCTGCTATAGTAATTTCATTGTCAAAGTTCAAGGGATTTTCTCTAATTTTTTTCTTGCTACTGTAGCTACAACAGTAGCTCTGAAGACATTTAAGAGCTGAATCTTGGCTAGAATAGGCTACAATGAGTAGCACTGTATGTTATCTTTTTTTCTTCTTAATTTGCTAACATAAAGAAGGCAAACCAATTATCCTTTCCCATTTTTGATCAAATTCAAATATGGTGTATGCAAGTTGCTGAATCTGTGTTTACCAGTTTTGCTAAGAGGGTCCTGATCCTATTTCACTCAAAAGCAAAAATACCTTTGATATAAGGCCAACACAACATTATATATAATATTTAGATGCCAACAAATCAAGTTATTTACTAACATGTATGAGTCTGAGCATTTACAGCTACCGTTAATTTCCATTAGAAGCTAGTGTGCTCTGGTCCTCTTAAAATCACATGAAATATCCTTAAAATGATTACTGTTTTCAGAATTAGTGTTATGTTTGACATTGAAAGCATGTGAAGCTTCCCCCAGAAGAACAATCATCATTTAAAAAAGGATTAATAAATGACTTCAAATTTTTCAGTTTCTGGAAGTCTTTTACAAAGTGACATTCTCATGTCATTTATGTGAAGTATTAAATTGCCAATCATTTGGGATCACCTAGCACTCATCATTTAAACTCCATATGATTCCCCTATAGGAGCAATGCACAGCACAGGGAGTCTGTGTCTCTCTGGGGGACATGATTCTTACATGGTGTTTGGGTTTCTTAGAACTTCCTCTGGTAGCTCAGCACAGTGGGGTCCCACGACAGGTATCTCTAGGATGTGTGGGTAGCAATGAACTATATCTTCGAGAACAAGTTAGCTTTGCTTCCTGCTGGTGCTGGGTTTTCCTGCTGGTACTGGGTTTAGAAAGATACCAGCTTGAAAAAAAAAGTGAATTGTTATGCTCAGAGTAAACCTTTACATACAGCAGAAGATGGGGGAGAGGAAACTGAAAAGCTACCAGCTGAAATCCACTGAAAACCACAAAGACTAAACCTTTTGATTAGCAGTTTTATTTGCTGACAAAAAAAATGGTGTGAGAATCTCTTAAAATCTTTTTTGCTACTTTCCAATGTTTCTCAGAGTTATATGATTGTTCTCAGTGAAGGCACAGTATAGAGAATGTCAGTGGTTACAGCTGGATGAAAGGTGGCAAGACCATACAAGAACAGTCATTTGAGTCAGAAAATTATTTTGGATTCACTGTTTGCTTGCCCTGCATATATTTATCTCTGTATGAACAACATCTGATTTGAATGATGACAAAAGACATGCATTTGAGGCTCACACCAGTATTCATTCCTTGAGGAAATAAACACGGTTTTGGTGTCGGCAGCTCCCTACGTCAAGAAATTCCTAAAACTTGCATAACCCTGTCATACTACTTCTTTTCAAAGGGAAAAAACACCCAACACATTCATAAGTTCACAGCACTGTGTCAAAAGCATAGTAAATGGATCATATTCTCCCTGCTCTTTGCTAGCCACACTTAACCAGTCACAGCACAAAAATATTACCATGGCAACATAGAGTGATAGCAACAACAAATAGCAAAGACATAGGGAGAACATCATTTCTGTACGGTCCAGAGACTTTTACTCACTTGGAACATTGCTGAATGATTCTGAACAACAAATTACTTAAAATTAGTAAATTTGCAAATAGCAGAAGAGGGAAAAAGAACTCACAGATCTTTTCAAAGAATATCCTTCTCAGACTCTTTCCATCTTTATGCATTTGCAAACCCATTTCTCTCATTCTTCCCTGCTGTGGATTGCAGAAACTTTCCATATCTGCCACCTGGTATGTAAATCAAGAGTGTTCAGGATGTTGTATATGTTCCAAAAAACTGGAAATGCATTTAGTTGTGAAACTATAACATCTAGGTGAGAAAATCATTCCTGCAGAAAGCAACATCGTAACTCTGATGTTTTTATGAAGAAAACAGATCTGCCTAAGAGCTGATATAAACTGGATGGCAGGGCAAATTCTAGTGCAATTTATGCATCTTGTAACTCAGACAACCAACTTCTGACAAGCAAGATGGCAGCATGGAAGATTGCTTTCACTGCTGCTATTTAAGGAGAGAAAACTGGATGTTTAATCTTAATGACGACCTTCAGAAATCAGATGGGTGTTAATGGATATAAAAATAACAGCACAGCAAAAAATGAGAGAAAAAAACCAAAGATCTGCTTCAGAGCTTTATCAGACCTATCTCCAACCATGGTATGGATGTACAGAGGTGACATAGACATTGATGTCATCAGGTCAGCATGAAGTAACAAACCAGAACATTAGGGTGCCTCAGTACAGATTTCAGCACAGCAAAGCATTATTTGTGTCAGTAATGTAATACCCTGCACACCTCACAGCACAGATTGCTAAATGACTGCAGGCCCTGCAAGGGTCAATTTGGCACAGAAGCCTTTACAGGGATATTAATTGCAATGGTGGTTTCTTATGTAAGTCAACAATCTCACTGCTATAGGGCTTAAATGGCAAATAAAAATAAAGCGATAGCCAAAGTATTTCAATAACTAACTGGCTGAAACTACTTCTGTTGCAATTCCCATTACTTTTACAACTCTAACACTTTCAAAGTATAAACCACTCTGTTTTAACCAAGGAAGAATGCACTAAAATTCCTCCTATTAGTCCTGGATCTGAACATCAATACAGAAGAAACACCTGACATCAAAGCCAAATGTATTACTTAAGAATATTTAGAAGTCATGCACTACTCAAAACCAACACAAATCTTTCTCTCTCTCACTGATTGGTTTCTCCCTCTTTGGGAAATAGTTATTTCTCAGTGGGTGGAATTATGATATGTGACTTGGCAGCGCAGTGGAAGCATCACACAGCTGACAATGAAGGCCCAAAGTGCTGTTTCTATTATTGGTAGCAGGTTATGTCACCAGAATGTTCTCACATGTCAAGAGCAGGTGTCCCCACTGCTGATTATAAATAAAATAATTTGCAGTCAGAATTTGCATATAAAATGAAAGAAGCAGCAAGTGACTAACTGTTGAGCCTCCAAATGCATCATGCAGGTTAAGAAAGAAGATGGGTAATCTGAGATCGCTTAGCTGTGAAAAGCAAGTGAAAGAGGTTTTAAAACAGAACATTAGCAGTTTGCAGAACAATTTGAAATTAACAGCACATATTAAGGGTATGAGCACTTAAAGCACTATTCAGAAATTATAAGGATCAAAGAAAACAGTCTTTGAAAATCATTTAACATAAAATTAGGATAAGTACTTGCATTTTGAGGAACTCAAAACTAACTCATAACCCTTTCTCAGATTTTAAACCAAAGCCAATTAACTTTTCCACAACTTGGAAGAGTTCTTTTAGTATTTCCTTTCCTCTGGGTTTTTCTTGGTTCTAGCAGATGAATATTTAATATGGAAAGAAGAACAATTCTTTTAAGTTTTTAGTAGAGATTTTGAATTGTCTATTTATGTTAAACTAAAAGGCAACCAAGTTGACTGGAAATCAAGAGTGCAATGTAGTCTCCAGTTCCCCACAATATTCCACTAACCTAAGACTGATCAGTAGTAATGAGAATGCATCAGTACTTTTTCCCCTCCAAAGACTGATGAGCTGGGTTCCTGGGTTCAGGATGAAATATCTGTACAAGTCATGGAAGAAGAATATCTCAGGGGGACAGTGGAGCACTCACTAGTGATGGGGAGACAGCTGGCTTAAGGAAGCAAAGGAAAGCAAAGAAATGAACCCAGGTTTTCCATATCTCATATCTTTAGTAAGGGTGTACTACTCAGTGCCTTGGACCTCTTTTGCTCAAAGTCTACCTTAAAAAACTTCTAAGGTTTTAATTTTATGTCAGTAGAAAAGGGAAAAATCATCACTGTTCTTTTATAGAATTATGTAAGAGTTTCTTGCCCAAACTCTTAAAAACAAAATTTATCACCTTTCTCTGCTGCTGAATTCATCAAGCGAATTCTGTGATACTTCTATACAGAGCAGGTTCAAGAATCACGAAATTTTGTATCTTTGCAAAAGAAAGAAATAAGAACATAGCTACGTACATAAATAAATCAATTTCCTTAGCTTGGAGGTGGTTGGCACTTTCATAAACCTCTAAATACGACTGAACAAAACAGACCACAGTTTGGCATTCTTTGGTTGTTGTTTTTCCTTTTTCAGTGTAAGCCAGGATGCACTCTGCACGTCCACATGCAGCTTTAGACAACACAGTCAAAGAGGAACAATTCTTCTCTCACAAATACAGCTGCTACACCAGGAATATTCACAAACTTCTAAACAAGCCAAGCCTCAGAAACAAGAGTGATATGGTGTAATGCTCACTGCCCAGGTGCTACTGAATCCCCAGAGGACGAGTCTCTATCATGTCTTAATGAAGTGCTGTGTGCCTATTTACATAGTAATTTTATGTGGAGTATCCCTGACCATCAGCTTTCTACCAGAACTAGAGTGAGGAAAACCAAACTTGCACACAAAAAAGGTAGCCATGGGAATGAGAAAGGAATGAGTGACAAAACTGAGAGGGGATCTTGAAGGGAGAAAAGGATTGTTTAAGTACCTTCAGTATAAAGTTAAGAGTAATACAGAGATTGACTGAATTCCAGATCCTTGACAATCAAATTCAGTTCCTAAAATACAAGCCCAGATGGTAGACTGATGTAAATAAATGCAACTTCATTGCCCTGAAGGGAAAAGTATCAATGTATACCAGCTGAGGTTTTGGCAAATCCTCTTCTGAGGTTCCATCAACACTCACGTGTTCTCAGGTCACAGATGGACACAGATTTATAAGATTTGTTCTCAACAAATAGATACAATTACCATTTTTGAGGTAATGAGGAGATCATTGTTCACCACAATAGTTTTTTATTTCATTTTCCATGCCAGAAAATTCTACACATTAACATCACTAAACCCTAGTTATGAAAGAATCTGAGGGTTTCTACTGAATCTTGCCAGCCAGCTTCTTTCTATGACTTACCAAATAAGTGATGCACAAAGTACTGCAGAGGGAACTTCTATAATTATCAGCATAAAAGAAGTACAGTTGAATTCATCTAAGAATGAGAATATGATCTGCATCAATAGCCCCATAATTAGACATCTTCTCAATGCATTAGTACCGGAGATCTGTCTTTTGTGTCTGAGCTGTAGGTCTGACCTTGGCTTGGAGTAGCAATTTCTAGCAGAAAGGGAGGTTTTTAGTCTCACACATTGATTTAGTTCTTGGACTGTGCTCTGAGAATGCAAATTAGGCTACTGTTTGAGTGAATGACATCTGTGCAACTGGTAAAAATGCACATGTAACTGAGCAGATATCATTGACTTCTGTCAAGTCAGTAACAATTCATTATGAACGACAAGTAGCACATGAATCCTGAACTCATACACTGAAAGCATCAAGTCCTATGGCATTGCTACCCAAGCCTTATATGCTCAGAGAAGCCTAACAACTTGACCAAGGATGTGATGGATGGCAAAGTGCTATCAGTCTTGACTCTCTGTTAGATCTCACCCGCATATCTGATCATTCCCCAGAAGGGAAATCACTCTGTGCAATGTATTTCTCTGCATGTCATCGTGCTTATTTCTCTGACTTCAGGTTTGTAGACAGAGTGAACACAGGTAGTAGAAGATGGGGAAAATAAGAACTATTACATTTTGCTTAGCAGGTGAAGGGAGATGAGGGACCAGAGGTGCTTTTAGTTCCTAAAGGTGGTTGGTTTTGGTTTTTTTCATTTTTTCATCCCCATCATCACTAATAAAAATGTATTTTCTGAAGAAAAGTGAGGAGCGTGTAGGGCCAACACCAAATCAGTGTAAACTTTCTCCATGAACTGACAATACTTCCAGGTAAATGAATTATCACAATGATTTTAATTCAAGGCATTAGTCAAAATAACCATAACACAGATTACACCACAAACTTGATATCTGCAAATTTGCTGAGCAAAATACTTGCTTTGATATTTCTAGTAGGAAGTAGAAACATTTAGTCAAATCAAGATTTTGCTGGAGACAGTTGCATATGGATTATTCAGGAACTATTTCTGTTTTTAAAAAAACCCCAAACATTGCAGCTGTAGTACTTTAACATAAGGATACCATGGTAATTTATACATCTCATATATGTATATAAATATGTGAAGGAATGATGTAAAGAATATGGAGCCAGGCTCTGCTCTGTGGTGCTCAGTGACAGGACAATAAGCAATATACGCAAACTCAAATCCAGGAGGTTCCCTCTGAACTGAGGAAATACTTCTGCTATTAGGGTGATCAAGCACTGTCACAGGCCACCCAGAGAGGTTATGGACTCTCCATTCTTGGACATACTCAAAAGTTGTTGGGACATGATCCTCGGCAACTTCCAGTTTCAACCGTTCTGTGATTCTGTGAATACACAATCTTCTCCCTGGGAGCTGCAGAGATTTACACAGTTCTCCTATGATCACTGGTCATCTGAAAATACATCACAGGATTTGGGCATGGGAAGTTGCTCTTACAGTGCAATTCAATAACTGGTCCACTTCGCTAGCAAGACTGCATCTTCAATTAAAAAAAAAAAATCTTTATTCATTTTTATTTCCAGGGTGCATGAATAGGGAGACTGAACACACTGAGAGAGCACAGAGAATGAATGTACATTCCCCTAAACCAGGTAGAATTGCTAAAATAATAGAATTGCTAAAATAGACAACATACATTGCTAAAACATATAATAGAACAAAGAACATAACTAGATTTTCATTGTCATTCAGAGGAGAAGAGTATAATAGGAATCTGTTTCTCTGCTTTTGTTCGAAAGATACTTCACAGCAAATGAATAGTTTCGAGGGAGCTTTGCAGTTTGATGGGGTTTTCTGCTTATTTGTTTTTAACCTCAACAAAGGTAACAAGATCTACCAAAGAGCCCCACCCTAACTCACACATGCACAAACAGAAATTTATAAGAACATCCACCAATCTGACTTTTCATTGTTTTATTTCCTGTTCTATATCCAGGGACTTATTAAAACCAAATAGCAAGTGTTCAAAGTAAAGAGCAAAGGCAAATTCACATTGATTTGGATGCTTTTTGAATGCATGAATTTAAAGCCTACATACTTTGAGCTTTTAGTGCTCCACAATTAACATCATGTAAGCTGCCATTATGCAGGAATATGTCGGGAAATCCTCTGTCCTGCAGACATAAAATCTATTTCAACTGAACCAATTTCTGCCACAAAACATGACAAAAAACATTGCTAAAAACCCCAGCTTCTAATCAGAGAGTAAATAAAACAAGCAAATCTATACATATGATTTCTAAATCTCCTGGGTTTTTTTACCTCTTTGTCTCAAATTTTTATAAGATCATCTGATTTAATTCAAATCTCATTCCACCTAACCCCCTGCTCTTTACCAATCCTTTACCTCCTTCTGTGTAAATAGACCATTCTCCTGTGAACTGCAGAAAGAGACTTTCTGCCTACAAAGCTCACCATGGATCTTATGCAGCAGCTAAGAAGTAAGAAGCAAGGCCTGTGAAAAAGAAGATTGAATAAAGCAGACCAAGCTCCAGAACTTTCTTCATACCTTGGAAATTTATTATTTCAAATATGCTGCATATGTTTTTGAGAATATTCTCTTTTGGAAATCTCCAGTAATCCTGTAGCAAGAAAACTAGACCAGGTTTTATATAAGTGTTCTAAATAAAATAACTTGATTTATTTGATTTTTATCTTTCTAAATTTAATCTTTGCTATAATCTTTGCTAAGTATGGAAATGGAATAACTGCATAGTGGATCAGACCACCCATCTCAGAGATAATCTTGTTAGTGAGAGCATTCTAATGGTTGTCAACAACAAACTTAAGAGAATGCTTAAAAAACCAGAATGTATTTAAGTTTTTACAAGAACACGTAGTAACAGATCAAGTGGGAATGATTTTAAACTGAAAGAGAGTAGGTATAGAATAGATAACAGGAAGAAATTCTTCCCTGTGGTGTTGGTGAGGCAGTGGAACAGGCTGCCCAGAGAAGGTGTAGATGCTCCATCCCTAGAAGTGTTCAAGGCCAGGTTGGATGCACCTGATCCAGTGTGAGGTTCCCTGCCCATGTCAGTAGGGTTGGAACTAGATGATCTCTAAGGCCCCTTCCAACCCAAGCCATTCTATAATTCTATGAAGATACAAGGCACAACAAAATTAACTTCTCTAGAACTATACAGGGAGGGAATTTTAGCAACACCCTAATCTGGCATTCAATTGTTTTTACCATTGAAAATTTATTTTAAAGATAGACCTACTTTTCAGGTCCTGATGTGTGAGTCTGATGGTCTTTCCATTCATTTACTCCTTGTAAGCAGATCAATATATAACTTGGATAGCTCATGGTTTTTTCTGAGCCAACAGACTTTTCCAGCCCCAAAAATGTAT
This sequence comes from Pipra filicauda, assembly GCF_003945595.2. Taxonomy (NCBI): domain Eukaryota; kingdom Metazoa; phylum Chordata; class Aves; order Passeriformes; family Pipridae; genus Pipra; species Pipra filicauda. The sequence continues at coordinate 50,365 of NW_024104318.1, forward strand.
GAGGTAGCTATAAAAAGAGATAACTACAATCTACTAAAATGTACAGCAAAAGAGTATTCCTGGCGTCCTAAATTTATGCTGGGAATACTGGAGCTCTGTAGGGTCTCCTGGCCCCCAAAAATTTGTGCACATACAAACTGTAGTAGATAGGCTTTGCAATAAAACTCTCTGGTCAACTCTCAGGTCACCTTTTGAACTAATCTGCAGTTCCTGGAGGCCTACCTAACCTCCAAGGCAAAACAATTCTTTAGAACTGAGATCATGACCCTCAGAGGTGGCCTTTTCCAGCCAATGAAAACAAACTGCAGCTGCAAGTTTAATACCAGTTATAGTGACTGGATTGCAGACCTATTGCCCCAAGCTCTCCAGGAGCTCTATTGCTTCTTAGAGCATTCTCTTCCCCGTGTGCCACTGCCTACCTCACTTTCAGCAAAAGCAACCATTCATGCATGTCTGCACAGAAGAATGATTTAAAGGCTATCAGCTGACAGAAAGCTCTGGAACTGTAGATCAATATGATTTTCTAAAGAGCATTCACTTTGCGGCTGCTAATGCTGCAAATAAAAAAAAAGTATTAAAATTGCATATGGCATCTGATACGTGAAAAGCAGTGCACTTCCTATTTCCTCCCTGAGGGGTATAGCTCTTATCCTAAGGACTTTAGGACTACACAGTAGTATTTCTGACTAACTCCTGAGCTCCTGGAAGCAACCTGCTGCCCAGTGAAGCTGGAACAAACATGTTCTAAAGTAACATCAGCAAACTTTTAAAGTGACGTCTTTAAACTCAAGAGTCCAAAAGAAAAAAAAAAACAACAGCTTCCCAGGTGTTTGATTCCAAGCTTTCAGTTTTAGAGTATGACAGTACTTTCTCACTATTTAAAAAATGCTTTATAGTGAAAAAAAAATCCCACACACTTTATTGTATTTTCACATGGGATTTACTCATAACTTCTGTTAGAGAATGACCAAAGGGGAGATATTCCTTCTGCAAGAGCTCTACTTTCACCAAAACTATGCAAGTTAATATTTTTGACTGAATCACAGTAGGCATCACAAGAAATTCATTTGATCTTTTCATGTATCCTACTCTAGAATAAGCTCCTTGAATTTGTTATTTTGTACAGAAACACAAAAAAAATCTTATATAGACAGGAGGGCATTCCTAACTCATAAATATAACTTTCAGAGAAAGTGAAATTGTTCTCAGAAGTGGATCTCTCGACAGAGTTGGGGTTTGTTTGTTTGTTTTGGTTGGTTTGGGTTTTTTTTTGTTTTGGGGGTTTTTTGTTTGTTTGGTTTTGTTTTTATATTCTCCTTTTTCTCTTTCTTTAATACATCCAAATAAAAGGAACAGATGTTAACATATTTCAGCCAAAATTGAAGTAAGTCCTTATGGTCAGGTCTAGCAAGCCAGGAAAGGTATCACAACAGTGCAAATAATTCCAAAATGGATAAATGAACACAGGAACATACAACACTACAAAAAGTCGACAGGACCATCCATTTAGCAATGGGCATATCTGACTCCTGTGCACATTTGTAAAGTATGTTATCCATGTAATTTCCATTTCCATGTTAAGGATGGACACAGCAACTGCCCCCTCTCCAAGCAGTCCACAGGCCAAATGCCACCCTGAGTTACACCAACCCAAACCTACAGGATGTCTAGCAATACTGGCATCAGCATTTGGCATCTCATAGTGAAAAAATGACAGATCTGTAAAGGATGAGGTTTGCTCCATGATACCTAATTTTTAATAGTCTCCATAGTGCAATTCTTCTTCTTTGAAAACAACTGTGTCTCACCTGGTCTACCCCAGATCAATATGCCCAGTGTACAAACAACTCTATCAGTCACCCAGTAACTGTGTTATCAACATGACCAGAGATCTGCAAGATGTGAGCAAGTCCTGCTCGCATCATTGCTGGCAATAAAGGGTTCTGCAATATCAAAGCAAGGCCTCAAAATACAGCTATTTCAGCAGCTGTTCTTTATTACTGCTTATGTTGTTGCTGGCTGAAGAGAATGTCAGGAAATTTCTGTCTTACTGTGGACAGGGTGAAGTAATTCTGTACAACATCTTTAAATAATGCTGTCATATGCATAATGTCCCTCATTCTGAAAGACAGATCAAGCCTAGCATTTGCTAATTGAAGTTTAGTTAAATAGCAAGTTCTTTGTACATAACAGTAGTACACAGACTCCCATGTCTTAAAACCATGCTTTTGCCACTTAACATAGCAGAACTGAAGAAATTTAATATGTGGAACAGCTAAAGCTATAGGAAGATTTTTTTAAAAAAATCTGTTAGTAGAGTTAAAAAGCATTATATTGTGAAACTTAGATCAGCAGTGGTCTAAACTGTACAAAGATGCACATAATTTGCATATTTGACCCAGCCCTACTCAGCTATGCAGGGTGAATGCTGAGGTACCACTATATCATTAAGAAAAAAAAAGTTGTGAACTCAAGAAAGAAGACACTGTTATAGGGCATTTTCTCAACCTGAATCAATAAATCAAAAATTACACTAAGAAAGAGATGCATGACTGCCATGGTTTGAGAGCCCCAAAGATCCAATTCCCTAGTCCAAGCCCCCTCCCACATCTCAACTCAGTGTGAGATGGTTTTTCCAGACACGACACGAGGCTCAAAATGGGGGAAAGGGAATATATATCCAGATATGAAATCATAAAGCCTTTCATCCTTAAGTCACCAGTTGTTTCTTTTGAGCTGTGCAAAAGCTAGTGCTATTTGTTTTCTTTTTAGTGGCCCTCATGAAGGAATTTCACAGCCTCAGACAGGAGAATGCTGCCCTTGTCAGTAGATAATGTCAAAAATCCAAGCATTGAATGAAAATACAGACTGAACTTAGACAATCAGTTCAACAGGATCCTGTGAAATGATGGAGGAATTAATATCTGTATTTTAATCTGTAGATTATTAAAATAATGTAATTCTACAGAATTACCATTTTATAATCTTTTAACTATATCACAAATACATGTTTGATAATAACATTCAACAATGCTTTTCTACTGCCACTAATAAATCAGCAGATGAAGAATTACTCAGAGGGTGGTGAGGCACTGGCACAGGTTACCCTGAGAATTTGTGGATGCCCCATTTCTGGAAGTGTTTGAGGCCAGATTGGATGGGACTTTGAACAACCTGGTCTAGTGGATGGCATTCCTGTCCATGGCAGGGGGTTTGGAATCAGATGATCCTGAAGGTCCCTTGCAACCTAAACCAGTCTATGATCTATTAGCAGATCAAATTATATAGAGAGAAACCAAGATGAATGCCATGGCCAAAAAGAGGCCTTTTTATGCTGTGTCCATTAGACAACACATAAAGTAGCGCACAGAAAGAAAGTAGGTGCCTGTAATTGCAGAAACATTTATAAAAATGCCATTGGTTCTCTTTCTATACTACTGTCTCCCACAATGCCTTAAAATATTTAAGCAAAAAAAAAATGAAATCACTACTGTGTTTTCTTTTTCTTCACAGATGTTATGAGACAAGGGAGGTGTGAGCTGGATATACTATATGGCAAAAAAGCCAGAGGCAGAGAAAATTAGGAACTGCTCTTCTCTGTTACCACATTTTTAAAAGATAGACAACAAAGAAGCTAGTGCAGAAGCTGTGATTCTGGAAATGGCAGCAGAGGCAAGAGCCTCTGTTAAAGTCATAGCTTCATACTGATTTTTGTCTTTTATTTGTACAAAAAGATTTACCTCGTATTCACATTGCCTCTGTAATTATTACCTTTCTTTCCTAATCTATATTCCAGACTCTCCATTTGCTGATATGTGTTTGCAGATGATATTTTTATTGCAGTGGATGTGGTTTTATCTGTTTGAATGGTCTGACAAAATTCAAAGAGGCTTATGGGAAAAAAAATAAGTAGAGTTAATTAACTATTATCTGTAGTATTCTGCATTGAAAGGTCTTACTTTTGCAGTCCATCAGTATGATATGCTCTACATTTTAGCTTCAGTAAAAAGCACCATAAAGGGTCACTAATTAAGCCTATTCTGTAAAGTGGACTTAAGTGTTGATCCAACACGATTTAATCACTGATCTTATACTAACTTGCTCTGCTGTTTTAACATGTATTCGGGGTGTTGAATCTTTGTATTGTCATCTCATCCCTCAAGCTAGACACAGCATCTAGCCTGCATTTTGGTTAATTCAAAAGAAATGCAATCCTTTTGACTTGCCAGGCTGAACTCAGATTTGTACTTGTGACTTATTAAGCAGATTGTAGGTCTAGCATCAAAGAGCATGAAACTAGAGTTTCAAGCTCCAAGCGAAAAGGACTGGAGACACTTAAAATCCTGGGTTAGCTCTCTGTATTAGAGATCCATGAAGGAAAGTCATAAGTTTCAAGGAAGTTCACTGACTAAAATGTGTTTCACGATGATACAGAGTCTTCTATAAGACAAACAATTTGCATTATCTTTCAAGAATAGTAATTATATGAAGAAGACCTTACCAGAATTTCCCTTTATGTGTACATCCACAGTTCCACTGTTCTAACAGTGCAGAAATTGTATTCCATAAGCTGGCCTTGCAGATGTACAAAATGTACTTCAATCTGCCACATGTGGTCAGATACTGACTCCCATAACACCTACACTCATTTCCCTGCATTTTCCAAATTACTAATACAGTAAAGAAGACAAAACTGAAGCACTTAAAAACCAAAAAACAGACCCATTAATAAAATACCTACACACACTGCAGGTATGCAGGACTTCTTAGAGCCCCTCTTCTAAATCCAGACCTCCCTCCATAGTTCCAGACCTATTTGATTTATCTTTCTGCATCCTATTGCACTGCATGTCATGTGTATGTATAAAACACACACATGTATAAGAATACATATAAATCTTTTTTATAGAGAAAAATCTCCCCAAAGGCAGCAACCTGTAGACTCTAAATCAATTTATTTTAATCTAATCTTCATCTGTAATGGTTCTCTTGGCTTCAGTCATCAAGGAAACGTCTTGGCAGGTGGCAAAAAATGAAAACATATAACATTTGTTTCTAATGGTTCCTGTGCACCATGTAGTTTTGACTTTCCAATACAAAAATGCCTGCAAAACCCATGAAATATGACTGGGCTTGGAACTGACCTCTGATGTAAACTTACATCTACACAGTTGAGAACTCCCTAAACTATGAACATAAAGATGTCAGAAACTCCTTAAATAGTTTTAAAAATCATTGAAGCAAAGCTGTGAAGTGAAATTTTCTACCTAAAGGCAAAGCTGAAGTGGATTTTTTCCATATAACCATTTAACCAAATGGAAAGATTTTCTTATATTCCAAGACTTTTCCTTTCTTCCTCAGTATACGAGTTTCAAGTCACCTGAATATCTGTTAGGAATTACTTAGACCACAAACCCCTAGGAATCAACATGTATTGTCAAATTTCCACTCCCTGATGCCAAACTTGGTGCCTTACTAATTGCCTGGGGCTACAGTGCCTTGCTTATAGAAACAAATCATTTTCTTGATGGAATAGCAGGATTTGCACCTGCAGAGACTTAGCTTGGGAAGCCTGGTAAGCAACCAAGTGGGTAGCTGGGGAGCCTAGCTGCCCAGCAACCTCCAGGATAGGCCTCTGGAAAACCAGGGAGACTGTCAGGTCGTACATCAGCTAATAGGCAGCTAGCTGGCAAGGTGGCTGGCAGAAAACCAGCCAGCAGAAAACCAGAAAACCAAGACTCCAGGAGAGATTAGTCTGTGTATCTCCTAACCTGGCTTCTGTCAGGAACCCTGATTAGTCAAGTCTGATGAAAAAATTCTGTTCTGTGACATCAGCATTGAATAACAAATGAAATATATTAGAAAATTATTTAAAAAATGCTAACCACAACTTTCCTAGATCCCTTAACCCTCAGAAAGAAAATCAGCTCAAGGTTAGGACAATGTCTCTTGCACATGTTGCACTGTGGAAAATAACTGAAAGCAGAGCAAGAAGAAATCCCCAGCACTACCCTGGTCATGTGTAGTATAATGTCTGCACCATATTGGTCAAGATTGCTCTGGGGCTTGTTCTTTGAAAGGCCACAGTTGTAATTCACATGCATTCACACACCTCATAAAATTGCAGAGCTGAGTTACTTACAGTGCTAACCACTTATTCTTTTGACCACTAAAACAATAAAAAGTCATTTTTATTTTAATTTATTAACTGAAAGGAGGTTGGTGGTCACAGATTAGTCCTCTCTGGGAATCACTGCAGAACCCAAGCAACACTAGGTCTGGCACACAATAGCTGTGCTACCAAACTCTGCTGATGGACAGATAAAGTAGAATAGACACCAAAATCTGTTTGATGTTTTAAGTCATACTTTTCATTGCCACAGGCAGCTTTCCATCAGAGAGTCAGATCATGCCAAACAGGAATGTGTGTATTACCACATGAGAAAAAGGTTTCATCTCCTCTCTTAGTTCAGCAGGGTTGCACCTGGCCTAGTTTGCTCTTTTTTGCCAAATTGATCTGACTGCTGTAGCTGGCATGAGAAGAGAAACTGCTTATGTTTTCCCTGAACTTTCTGGCTGGCTGCTTCTCCAAAACCAGACTGGTGTAACATATTCTGACTTGAAGAAGCAGCTACTGAACATGGAATTTTCTATCACATTTCTTACAGGATCACTGTTAGGTCAAATCTCTCTCAAAATTAAACCTTGAATAAACAAAAAAATGCATGTAAATATTCACAAGACAAAGATTAAATATTTATATTATAGTTCAGTTTTAATTTTTGAAAGTGTTCTTAATAAACAGGAGTTACATGACACTTAAATAGTGTCTCCTGAAACCACACTCACTGTCTCAAAAAACCAGCACTTATCTCACACTCAGCTCTAAACATTTCACGTAGTCACTGCAAATACATTTGAATTTAACCTCTAAAAATAATGATTGCCAAATTATCAAAACAAAAAACAAATTAAAAAGCAATATCAATAGATAGGATGACAAGTAATTTAATAAAGTTTTTCCAGCCTCCCTCCCTTTCCTCTCCTCTGAATAGGGTCAACAAGGAACATATGCCAAGAGAATGTGCTTCATTCACATAAAAATCAAAGTTATCATCAACCATTTTGATCACAAAGTATTAGTCCATCTACTCCTCAGCCCTGCAAAGCTACTATTCCACATCTCCAGAAATAAAATGCCTTTTCTCCTAGTACATTAAATAATAAAGCAAAATTGGAAGAAAACTATTGGGTTTGAACGCTTTAACCCATTCTTTTCTTTCTCTTCCCCCTCCCACAATTATCTGCTTATCTGAGATATATTGTAGGTAAAACCACCCACAATTCAATAAAGAAAACAGATAATAATCCCAAACTTACTACCACTACCTAACTGCTGTCTAGATTTTAAGTATGTTTCCCATTCTGTCTCATAACAGCTGAGGAACATATGAAGTATTGAAAAAAGCTGTAGTTGTAGACATACTACCGCCTTGACCTCAGCAGTTTAATTTTAAAGCTATTTTTTCTAAGTTTATCATGCTTAACTGTCTTCATTCTTAGGCACTACCATTACATATTGAGTACAGTAAGAGCTACCATAACTCCAAAACAGTAAGAGGTCTTAAAACACTATGAATTTACAAGCTGCTTTTTTTCCCCCTCCAAGATGACTGTTAGTTCTTAGGTAATGTGAAGCACTTAAAAGGATCTTCAGGATCTTCTTATTTCTCATTGTTCCCCAAATCTAGGGAGACTCTAAGAATTATTAAATATTTCAGTGCCCTACTAGCCTCCAAATTGCCTGTAGTACACTCATTTCAGACCATAAGCCAGGTGAACAAGATCTCTTTTAACTACATTGCGAAGTCTTTCACTACAAAGCATCAAATGTAGTCTTTGTACAGCAAAGTGCACTCCTGAGTGGCCTAGATATTTGAAAATAGTGGGTACCCAACATTTCGGGTTCCATTGAAAGTCTTTACTTACATTTGTCAAGTAACATGAGGTAAAAAAAGGTTTCAAAGTCTTTTTTACCTTGCAAATATTTAGTGCAATGTAACAGGCTGTTTTTCTGCACTCTCACTGAAGGCTGGAACAGACTCACTAAGTCTCTCTGGCTGTTAAATACAAAGGCTGGATAATTTCAAGCACCCATGTTAGACAAAGAGGTTCTGAGTAACTGAATTCTTAGCACTATGACAAGGAAGCAATAAGTAATTTCTATTCTTTTAATTCCTCTAAGCTACTTTCCCTCTTCTAATATATTTGTAATAGAAATTAAAACAGGTTTTCAACATTTAAACTTTCACGGATATGTCAGTGTCACTAAGAATGTGTCAGAATCAACATGTGTTTGGAGCTGAGTCAACACCATCCTTGACTAAGAAAAGCAGTAGCTGGGGTTAGAGGTAGCCCGTTTATTTTGCTAGCAATTCATTTCATAGTAAACTAGCTCTAATCACCAGCCCATGAACATCACATACATTCACACTCCCATTTCATGCTGCAGTACATCAGTCTAACCCCGTCTCTCAAGGGGAACTGTCTATATGCAATCCAAATGGCTTTTCAGATGAAAAATAAGGGCAATAGCCTTTTATCTCCGGAGACTTGGGTTCAAACCCTTGATTGGGTCACAAGTTAAAATTATTTTGGTGCTCTCGTCCTTCCTCACATTTGTGCTCCTCACACAACTGCTGATAATTCAGGCACCGTCATATGTGACAAGCTGTCTCTGCTCAAAGGGAGGCTGCCCAGGACTACCAAGGAAGAGGGTACTGTCAGTTGGGAACCCAGGTGTGTTGACATGAATATGAAGGAAAAAAGGGAACATGAAAGGGGAGAAGAAAAAGAGGGAAGAACTCAGAGTTCTCATTGTTTTTGGCAATATTAAAAGCTAATTTCTTTCAGGTATCCTAACCCCTCTTTAAAATGGCCAACAAGCATGTTGGGGCAGAGCAGCGTTTCTGACATTTGACACTGAAGGGCCTTCTTATGTGCCTTGGTTACCTACAGACCATGTGTAACATCTGCAGCTTCTAACTGGCTACTCACACAACAAAATGAATGAATGAATTCATAATTTAGACCTCCTTCCTGATCACGACTAAAGAACCATCTTTTTTCAGACCTATATCCTGATCCCTTGGCATTCAGAAATAGGTGACAAAGAATTGCCACCTGTCAGAACTCATGCAACAGAAACATGGGCTCAGACTATTTACTTCATGCTCTCCTTGGTTTCCAGGTTTGAAGATATTCAGTCAGCTAGAAGGACAGACAGTCTAGAATCTTGTTATTCCTCCTCAGAGCTGTCAACCCACACTAACAATGAAAGACTTCCTGTACTTTGTAGAACATAGCAGTAAATCAGTGCCATCTGCATAGAACACAGCAGCACCATCTGCATCATAAATGTCTCACTGAAGTACATTATTCCATTATGCCAGTTCAATAGCAAGAGATTGTCAGAAACTGTTATGCTGTACACCCAAGTGCATGTTAATTTTTAGCTTATCCTATTTTCCACTGCATTAAAACTATCTTGCTGTACATTTGGGTATATAAAAAAATGACATTCAATTATGAGCAAAGTGTGTTTTACACTCAAATCCACGTAACAGGTTTATCTTAACAATATCTCTGAAGTAAAGAATTTAACCACAACATAAACAGTAACGTGTTTATTCCCAACCATATTCCTGTGAGAGAAAGCAGTGTGCTATTCCCATTTTACAGATGAAAATTGAAGTGCAAGACAGAATAACTTGTCTGAACCTGCAGAACAGCAGTTCTGAGACAGAACAGAAGTTTGAACCAACCAAATTCTAGACTAGCTTCTCTGTGGTGTTTCTGAGATAAGCTCCTAGTGGAAAATGCTAAATAAAATTTTCTCAAATATTGTATGATAGACAAGAAAGAGAAACATGAATGACTGAATATTTAAAACGGTAATTCAAAAGCATGCAAAATAAAAAAATCTGGTGGTTACCATGAAGGAAAAGGCAATTTCCAAAGAAATAATAATTACAAATCTTTGTGCTCTTCCTTGTGATGGACATGATTTTGGGGGGAAAGAGTATGGCAGAAAAATGGCATAGATACGATTTTTCCCCAAAACACACTTCCTTCAACAACTGGATTTTAAGTGAAATGAAACGCATACTCCCACCTGATTTGCACATGTTGATATATAATTTCCTGTGTAGAACCTAGAAAAAGAATGGATGCTTGTGATATTAACTGACACTCAAATTTGTTAATGCTCCTGTATCTAGTCAGCTGATTAATGATTGCTTAACATTCACTGCAGATTTGTGGATACCACTATCAAAAACATTGATATTTTAATGTGTAATCTGCAAATAATTACATGAACCACTGGATATGCCACTTACACTAATTAAACTTCAATAGGCACTATTTTACCATACATGGCTAGTTCACATGCAACACATTTTCTTAAATAAGGCACTTCATTAAAGAATATTGCTAGAATCATTGGAGTGTTTCATCATCAGAACTGGATGCAACTTACAGCACAAGCAATATCACATGTTAACAATATGAATACCTGGGATTGTACTCGGATTCTACTTGGTCAGCTACTATCTTTGCTTAGACCTTGCCTGTTAAGCATAATCAGACAGATACAAAATTCAGTTGGGGCATCCGAATCAACATTGCAGAGTTATTTCCTGTACTGTGGCTTACAAAAAGTTTAGGAATCCACAAATCATCTGTCATGAGCTCTTGTAAGACCAGGTTAGACTTCCCTGAAACATTGTTCTGATCCTACTTTGAGACTAAACTTTTGCATTTTGATGTGTCATTTTTCTTTATTAAGAACATTCAGGGACAAATATTCCAAAAGTGTTTAGGCACCTAGTGATGCAAATAGGCAGCTTGTGTTATTTTTCAAAATCACTTAGGCAGGTTAGACAGCTAAATCCCACTGAAATTAGTGAGAGTTAGGCATCTGACTTAGGCACTTAGAAAAATTTAGCCAATGCTTATTTGCATTTTCAGGCTTCTAATCATTTCTGAACATCTGTGTGATAAGTTTTGATTTATTTAGGCTGGTTCCCAGTACATTACTTTCTATCACCTGACTGAAAGAGTACCCCTCATTAAGCAAGTTGCAGATTTTTCTTGCCAGACCATGTTAAGAGGACATACAAATGAAACAGATGACAAGTTTTTCTTCTGTAATTTGAATTTTTTTCCTTTAAATAGGTAAAAAGAGAGTGTGGACTAGTAAATAATGCAAAAGGACTGTTTTATGCTAAAATCTGCTCATTGACTCAATGAGCTTTTTAATAACATTTAATTTGGCTTAGCATGAAATAGAGTGAGTATTTAAAAGCTGGAAAAATATAAAGCATAATATAAGTTGATCAGATTATTTTGCTCATCTTAAGACAAAAAGAAAATCAATCCCGAAAATATTTCTCCATAATTAAATGGAGAAATAGTCAAATTTTAGTCACATTTTAATTAAATTTGAGAAGCACCTGACAAAGACCTTATATTTGTCTGTCCAAATCTTTGGTTTACAGTTCTTCATTGAATGATGAACTTGGGTTATGAAATATTTCATGAGTAGAATTTTGCAAGGTTGAGGCATATCTGTTTTAATCATTAAATGTATTCATATTTTTCTAAACTAGAAAATAACAAAATATCTTGACTTGATTAATTTTAAGATGATGTTCCATGGAAAAGGGATTAGTCAGAGTATGTCACAACACTGCAATAGGCCCTTTACACAGACTTAATAGCTTTTGAATCTACTAGCAAATTTCTACAATATCTGATTTAAAACAGGTGAGATCTAAAAGTGAAGAAGTTCCTATGTGTGCCATGAAAACTGACAACAGAGACACAGGAGAGACAGACTAATAATTGCTGTCATTAATAGAAAAACTACAGGTGAGTGCTACCACTCTCTGCATTCTCTCTGATCTGCCGACAGAGGTTCCCGATGCGCAGCCAGCGGAGGACTGGGAGGGCTTGATGGCATTGGTGAAGGTGGTTCTCTGGAAAGGGGGGAAGGGGCAGAGGTACTCTGAGGCAACCAAGGTGGGAAAAAAGTAAAAAAGCAAATACACTGGAAACCAGCCTCCAACAGTGTGATCAAACACCACGAAAACACAGATTTCATCAAACGATTTTCTTGAGAGACTATTTTTGCCTTACAGGTTTGTTTTTAGTCTGTGACAATTCTGATTTTTTTAAAATTCATTTTCAAACAAATATACCTTCAAATATTTTTAAAATACCCAAGAGGCTATCTGGGATTTTTTTGCAAACTGCTATTTTGCTTTTTTTACAAAAGGATTTTTTCCAGTATACAGTTCTTTTCATTAGAGAGAAAGAAATGAAAGAATTGGCTGCCTCTGATGATTCATAATTGTACATTTTGTGGCTTCAATGACAGGATTTTTTTCCTTTTTCAGCAGGTATTAATTTATCAAAGGAACACAAGTCTAAAGCTGTCTTTCTACGTATATATGGTGCAGTTTATCTCAAGGTACAAATTTAATCATTTCCCATCTTATATTTACATTAAAGGAAAAGTGAGGTCCAAATGTAAGACGTTATATATCATAAAATAATAATCACTCTAATGGGTGGGTGCTGAAGTTGATTACTGACTTAAAACTTGAAGAATAAATGTACTAGGAGAAGGCTAGAAGCAAGGAAAGATACATAGAATACATCAAATTTAATCAGGTAAATGTATCCCTCCAGGCTAGTTAGCCTGACCTAAGCTTTCCATTGTGAAACCAGAGTTCAGAATAGTATTTCTACAATGTAATTTCAGGTGGAACAAAGTCACATTAAAGAAGTAGCTTAGAAGCTATTTCTCATGCTGTGATTTGCATGGCTAGAGAAGCAATTCCAGGCAATGCTATCCACCCCAAATCTATAGAAAAATAATTTGTTTCACTGCTCGAAAGCCTCTAATTCCATTTTCCCACAGCTGTACAGCGTGCTCTCAAGAACTCTCTCTAATTGAGTCACATCTATGACAGGGAGAGGACAAAGTGTCTGGAAAATTATGTTTTCTAGGTTTCCACTGAAAGAGTCTGTCTTGCTTGAGCCAAACAAACTACTTGGGTTGAAGACAAGTTTCTATATGACTTATGAAACTTCTAATTTAAACAGAAAAATCAGATAATTCCTTCTTTCCCTAAGAAATTATTCTACAGGGTGGCTGGCTATAGATGTTGCAAAAAAAATAATGGGCAATCACATGTCCCTTGGAGGGATTTCTGGAAATGGAAACTGGGGGTGTAAAAAGGAGTATTAAGCGTTTGTGTTTCCAGATAAGAAAGGCTGCACCCCTGCCTACCCAAATGCTCCACAAACATACAACCTTAATTCTGAACTCATGTTTCTCTGGGCAATGACAAAGTGCTATGTTGACAGTTGAAGCAAAAAAAAAAAAAAAAAAAAAAAAGAAAAAAAAGACATTATGTGGTTGAGATCTTCTTTACAGTTATGCATGTAAGTGTGACCGAGACAGAGGTATTTAAGGGGGTATCTTAGGTAAATTAGTATGAATACAAGCTTGTCAAAGAAATAAGCCAGTCAGCTTTGTCAGCCACTGACACCAAGGGAAGGAGAGAGACAAGCCTACCTAGAGGTCCATATTAACTCCTCTGTTCTTCTCTTTTTCCATGTCAGCTCTGATCACCTGGGTAGTGTAGAATAAAAAGGAATCTTTCTCTGTACAGGTGCAGCATCAAGCCTTACCCAGCATTGCAAAATATTTCAAACAAAATCAACTGAAGCTGCTGTCCCGTGAACTTTACCTCATTATTGACTACTTTGACAAGAAACACATTAAACAATCTTAGCTCACAATTAACAAAATATTTGATGTGGGGCTTGTATTAAATTTTTATTAAATTTTGTTTAGGCACAGTTTTCTAAATATCTTAACATTGCATTAAGGAAAGGGATGACATAATAAATACACATAGCACTCAGCAAAAATAAAAACAGCCTCCAATACGTATTGGGTTTTTTTAAGTGTCTTGAAAAGAGTAATAATGCATAATTTCATCTATGAATACCAATATCTCTAAGGACTCCTTAAAATTCCTTCAATATGGATAATGTAATCATATCAGTCAGTGCCATTTCATTCTCCCAGCAAACCCTGGTTTGTCAAACAATATGTAAAACAGGCTTTTTAATGTCCTTTTAAACCTGCTTTATTTTTCACTTCCCCTCCTCCTTTGCCCCCACTCAGACTCAATTTATAACAGACCACACTCAAAAAAAATCCTATTTGATTAGCTAAGGTTCTTTCCCAACCCCAAATCCAGGTTTTATTAAAGAAAACACATTGCTCATGCAACCTCACATTCATCTCTTGGCATAAATAATTTAACCACAAGCTGACTTGGTTGACTATGCTTACAGAATTGAAAGCTGTTCCACCTAGTTTATCATGGATGGGAACTCCAGAGAGGGTAAGGACAGAGCAGAGAGGGTAAGGATAGTGCAGATTCAGCTTGCAGTGAGGCTGCCCAAGAAGCTTCATTCTTTTTCTTCAGTCTCTGCATGTCTAATGCAGAGGAGTGACAGCACCTCATCAGTACGATTTCCACTGTTTCTGCTGGTGTTGAGAGTGCTACTATGTCTCAGTTTCTGCCATGAAAGATCATTTCATTTCCCAGAGGATCAGAGCTCAAGAGGTTCTTGAAGACAAGTTTGAATATTCTGTGTTTGGACCTTATTTATCATTCACATTAACATTGACTCCTTTCTGCACAGCACCATTTCTAGTGTAATTACTTCTCCTCTATTTCACCAACTCACTGTGCAGTCAGACACTTTCACAGCAACTGTGAGCCACAAATAGTTTACTGGCAGACCAATTATTATTTTGTCTATATAGTCCTTGTACCACAGATCAGAGGGCTGCATATTTTCTTTTCAAACACAAGTTTTGCAAAGAACTGAAAGGTTCTTTTTGCTGTTCAACAGGTATAAATGTTCTGGTAATTAGGTGCTGCTATTTATATTTCTGTATATATATCCTCAGAAGGTATTTGATTTCCTTTCTTAGAGAATTTTCTCAGGACAAACTCTTTTCACATGGATCCCACTTCACTAAGCATACAATGGGTAAAGGAACAAACCCCAAGCAATTTATCATTCAGCCATCATTAATCAACATATGCAAGCCCATGTATGTGTACATTTGTAGATATTTACACACACACATATCTGCATACACAAAAAGCTGTCCCAGAACACCTCTGAGTAAAACTCCCTACAAACCACTATAAGCAGTAGTCAGGACAAATAACAGAAGGCATACAGAATTTGCAAACAGGACTTGGGAAAGGATGTTCAGTGCAGTGAAAGATTGAAACTAAGTTAATACCCACTTTGTACAGCTGAAAATCACTGTGATATGTGTCTGTCAGGGACTGACATTTATTACCCACTTTCCCAGTGGATACAAAGAGCTTGGATTCCTCCAGAGAATAACACTAATATGAAGCAGTCCATCAGTATTAGGTAGTCCTTTCTGGAGCCCACGGTAACATGCTTTCTAGACTTCTAATAATCAGCTTCTGGCGTGGAGTGAGAAGTCCATGGTTTTTCTCTTGAAAACTTTGGACCGCAAGACATCAGGATAAACTGTGCCCCAGTTCTGTATCTGGCAAACACAGATGAGAATCCCTCACCATATGACACAGATGTTGACAAGACCAATTCACCTCAGTGTATGAGGCACCAAGATATTACAATGGAAGATATAAGAAAAAAAAACACAGTGGCAGGAACTACAGCTGCCTGATGAGAAGATTCTGACAGTTCTTTTCAGTTATGCAGATTTATTTCGAGGTTCAGGAATCCGTAAGTTCAGATGCTTGTCTGAACTTCCTCATTTGTGAATAAATACAGGATTCCTATCATCACATCAAAGATAACAAAAAAGCTAGAGGTAAGAGAGCTGTGGTGAAGATGAGAGTCTGATGGTATTTTGATCCGTAAGTTCAGATGCTTGTCTGAACTTCCTCATTTGTGAATAAATACAGGATTCCTATCATCACATCAAAGATAACAAAAAAGCTAGAGGTAAGAGAGCTGTGGTGAAGATGAGAGTCTGATGGTATTTTGATATTCATTTATTCAGAGTGAACCCAGGAAACAAAGAGGCTGACAGCTTGTTAAGAAAGTAGAACTTAGAAAAGACAAATTGCATTCCCTGTTGAGATTGCTGAAGATTCTAAATTCAATACAAGGTTTTGGTGAAAAATTAATTTGGCACTTTTTTACTACCATCTGTTACAGATATTCCAAGTGGGTACTAGCAACCTATCACTGACATGTGAAGGATTTAAAACTGTGGAAATAACCAGCATGGAAGATAATTCCTGCCTTCAGGAAAGACAATCCATCTTAAACATATCATATCTGGACCTCAACCATTAATTAAATATAGGATATGTTGGTTAAAAATTATACCAACAAAAACTGTATCATTTCAAAATTCAACTACAATTCTAATACTATCTAGTTTGCACTTGGCATATAATAGTAAAATATTTGAAAATAAAGGGATAGGAAGGAAGGGAAACAAGTATAGATGAAGCATATTTAGCATGTCACAGAAAAAAAAATCTTTATTCTGAGTCCATTTTACCATCATTTTCAAAACTGTTATTTTCATTGAGATTAACAGAAAGTAGGCAAACACAGAATTTGTCCCAGTGACAATTCCTTCAAAAGATAACCAAACACCTTGAAGCACCATAGAAGCAGAAGGTTACAGAATACTAAACCCGTAGGCACCCAGAAACTCTGCAGCATTGTGTTTCTAAACGCACCAGTACCCAGCAATGCCAACTCATTTAGAGAGCAGCACAGCATTCTCCACACTGGTCTGGCTTGGTAACACCCAACATGACCTCTCCCAGTCCAGCCCTTTGCTGCACAGCAGGAACAAGATCTTCATTCCAGAAGGGGTAGAAAAGGGGAAAGGGCTGGACACATACTTGTCCTCCTGATTGCTAGTGCTCCTCTTTCTCCCCCAGTACTTCACACACACCCCCTTTCACCCAAATAAAAAAAAAAAACAACCAACCAAAAACCAGCCAACCAGAAAGATGACCATTACTTATTTTGGGTTCATCAGGTGCCCAGCTACATGCACAGAGAACTGGCTGTCTGGAAACAGGCAGCGGAGTGAGACAAGACCGTGAGGAAGATTTCTCCCAAGGACTTCGCTGACCTTCATCTAACATATTAAGTAGTATTATAAATGGCATGTCTGTATCATGAGAGGTTTAACTGGTAAAGCCCTATCAAACTCCCTATCACCAATTTTCATGTAAGTTAGAAACATCCAGCCTAATGAAGTATATAAAAGTCATCCAATTTAAAAAGGAGCACTTTTGTAATTTCAAAAGACAAATTAGAGATTGCATCTGAGACTACCTGGTGGGAACTGTTTGGAGAAATATCTTGATGGGCTACAGATTTTGCAGATAACTGAGGTTTTGCAAAATGGCTTGATTTAGTGCCTAGAAAAAGAAAATGAACTCTAACCACGTGGACAGATTTCCTACTTATAGTTGGATCTGCTTCTCAAGAAAGTGCAACTTGAGTGAGTCACACAAATTTAAGAGTTAGTTGTTTGTGGTTTTTTAAGAGCTCTCTGCTTTATGAAAGGTAATAGTATCATCCAATTTTTGTGCATTTGCTCTATTCAAGTGATCAGTACCACATTGCAAACAGAATTCTGCAAAGAGTGTAAATAGCCAGAATCCCACAGATTTTCACAGGACTGTAATTAATCTACCAACAAACCTGAAGTTAACTGCACATATTTAACAAGGACCTAAAGGTAACCAAATATCCCATAAACCTGACAGCAGTAGTCACAAGTGTCACATCTTGTAAGGGTGGCTTGTAGATCACAAAAGTGAACCAAAACCTCCTTGACTTTGTTAAAATTAGGGGAGATAATTAAAGTAGGAATACTATTATCTTGATCATACAAGGAAGGCGGTTCAAGTAGTTCCTTCAGATTTTTGTCTTTCAGGAACCTTCAATTTTATTTATTTTATTTATCTATCTTCATTGTGTCTCACCTGTTTCTTTATATAGCACTTCTAAAAAGAAGAAAAAAAGAGTCACTTAATGCGTCAGACTATCTGAAGGTTTTCGTAAAAGCCTTCTAAAAGGACATAATTAAAGACAGGATTCTTAAGTCTAATAAAATTTGCCTGCTACATTTAATGTAATTTTATTCATGCCATACACAGAATGCTTGCTGATTGACATATAGGGTGTTTTCATCCCCTCAGCTGAGGGGTGTCTTTTCTCTTATAGGACTATTTTTGTCCTTCAACTTGACAAGAAGTTCCAAATAGAGCTTACAGACCACATTCACTAATGCATTTGGCTATTTAGGACTTGGCCAGTTTGCACTGTTTCAATGTAGAGGTTACTTGGCTTAGATATATCTTAGCAGTTAAGGTTCCACTGTCACATTTTTCTTCTTCACCTACAAATAGTTCTGTTTATTCCCAACTCAGCAGTCAAGCTATTGATTAAGTTGGCTTAGGTCAGCCCACCCTGCAATTCCAGCCGCAATCCTTACATTGTTTTCCAATAGCTTGCTTTATTGATTTCATGTTCTTGGTTTTGACTTCAGGATCTTGCTTTTAGCTTTAACCCCGTCCTGTGTTCTTTGCTTGAGTTTTGTTTTACTGTTGCCCAAAGAAATTGCAGTCAAATGTAAAAATGTGTCTGTTAGACTAAAAGGGAAGAAACTAAATTAAGCATTAGTAAAAAGGCACACAAGGCCTGTCACAAACTAGTTTCACAATACATATATTTCAATCTAAGTGCATATTATACCATATCAAAAGCAATCTTCAAAACAACAACTTGTGCCATTTTTTCTACTTTACTAAACCTCTGGAGAATCACTGATCCTCTCTGCATAGTTCACTTGGTAACCTTTGGCCCCTAAAGTCCTGAAATGTTTTCTATTTATATGCTGAATTAAAGACAGCAGGTTCAGTTTTTTACCATCTCACATTTTGTCAAATTACATTTGTGCTGAACAAACTATAAAATCTCATTATTCCTATTGGGTAGCATTTTTACTCACCTTGTCCTGTGGAGTATCAGGCATATAAATCAGAATTCAGCTCATTCTGGGAGACCCTCACATGTGAATCTGAGGGCAGAATGGGAGTCTTACAGTGGAGATGGTTCTGATACATGAATTTAGATTTTGCAAAAATCCAGTGGTAGTTATTTTTGCAGTTCTTTACTACAGTTGTGCGGCTGAAGTGAGCATTCTGCCAGTGCGTGTAGTTTGTTCTATTTATTTTACTGAAAAAGCATGAGAGATTTGTGTGTGAATAGTTCTAAATATACATATTTTCATTGAACTAAAATATTGTTTGGGTTGGTCAGTAAAAGCTTTCAAGAAATGTATGCTTATGTAAGTGTTTATTTCTACAAAAATAAATATTCCATTATTTGTGTGGCTGACAGTCAGCTTTGTTTTAGTCCCAGATGAAAAAGGGAGTATTTTGATTAGAGAAAATACAGCTATGTTCCATCTTCCTCCCCTGCTTCAATAAGAGAAGAGCATTTGCATATTAATTCCAGGACTGAACAGCTGCATTCCCTAGAAAGCGCCATTCACTGCACCAATGTGCCCCCAAAAGAGAGCAGAGGAAAAAAAAAGCAAAAAACACCCCAAAAAAAGGAGAAAAAAAAGGCGAGAAAGAAGCTGGCATAAAACTTAAAGTGGATAGAGACACTGATTTTGCAATTCTGTGTTTCCAAAAGGAGTACTTTTCATTTTAAGGAGTGCACGTAGACATTTTCATACAGTTTAACAAAAGAGTATTCCAGCTATCTGATGAGCAAAAAGAATACTACTATTTCCATTTCACAAGGCAAACAGAGGCATAAAGGAATTATTTAGCAGATTTAGAAAACTATTTACCTATAAATTTAAGTCTCTATTCTATGTAGAGATCTAGGTGATTTGCCCAGGACTACACAAAAGAGCCATGGCACAGTCAGAAATAATTTCCATCTCTAGTTCCCACTTCCATGTCTTATACTTTACAATAAAGATTCATGTTTTTGTCTTCTCTACCATTTTGTTACACAACTTTAAAATACTTTTAAAGCAGAGATACACAGTTGTTTTGACAAGAACCGCAATGAAGTCTTAGGTGTGTTTTGCTCATCTATAAGACTCTGTGAAGATGGAAGGCAAAGTCACCTTCTGTGAGGCACTGAGCATCAATAGTACCATAACTTACTATGTTTGAAGCACAGAATAATATTGAGTAAGACCAAAAATTATAAATTCTTGTCTTAGCTGGATTTCACTCATGTTTTCAAAGTCTGTGAATTATCTCTGCAGCTGGCGATGACCCCTGTGATCAAGAGATGTGGGTGAAAATAGGTAGACTCCCACCTTGGCCTCAGAGGGAAAAATCTATGGGAAGCAGGAAAATCTCTCTTCATTCTCAGGAAATATCATACTTAACCTTCCTGGCATCAAAAGTGTCAAACCAAATCAGAAATGGTGATATAGAACAGACTGGCAGAATGTTTCTTGATGAGGGTCTATAAGAACAGTAGCAAGTGACATTAGAAAACGCAAACTTATGCAACTGAAGGTCTAATCCTGGAAATGCTTCTACTGCCAGTATCAGTATGTCAAAGCAGATGAACAGGGACTACTTTTATAAACAATGAAGCTGTAAAGTTTCACAGTATATTAATCTAGTTTAAGAAGCTGTCCTGCTTCCAAGTTACTTTGGTCACTGACTTCTATTCCTAGAGATATAACTGCTCTGGGGCCATGTGGAAAAGTCAATTGATGCAATTACACAGGCTAAAAATAACTCTCCTAAACACTGTTGTTTTTAATTCAGCCTGCTTGAATTTAGTCATTGGTGTTCTGGTTAATATTTACTAGCGCTGCAAGCAGTAACAGCAGAATGCTTCATGACAGTGTTTCAAAGGAATGCCATTTATCAGTGGTTTAGGGAGGAAAAGGAGCATTATTGGTCTTATTAAATATCATTAATACCTGCTGGCCAGGAAGTTAAGGGTGTGGGAGACAGCTGTTGTCCCCAAGAAATAAATACCTGTCTCTGGCAGGTTACACTGCCTCCTCCTCCTCAGGTTCACAACCACCAAGCATATTTGCCCAGTCTCCCAACCAGTCACGAAGGACTTTGCACGCTTCACAGCCTGCAGAGCATGGTAGAATGCCATCTTTTCTGAACTCACAGAATCCTATGCACAATACCTGATTATTTTTGTTTTCTTGAAAAATGTACGCTATGTGTTAGCAATAAAAAGTAGGAGCGTGCTCGGCTGCCCTCTGGAACTTCCAACAGTTCTTTTGTACAGACTTTTACTTATTCCTCCTCCCCCGTATATTTTTCTTCTTCTAAATTAGAACTTAATGGAACTTTTGAAAGTTAGAATCTGAAGTTAAAGGCAAAGTAATGTTTTTAAAGCTTATTCAGCTGTAGCTATGAGATCACACGGTAAACTACCAGGAACTGAAATCATGCAGAGGAGAAACATCAACTCTAATAGAAAATGTATTTGAAAGAATTGTGGTCAAAAAGAAAAAGAGGGGAAAATAAACATAAAAAGAATTCTAACATTTCCAGAAATGCTACCACCTTTATGTTAGCCTTCCGAAGGACTCAGATGAGCTCCTGTCCCACAGCAGATTACATGATTTTTAAAGAAAACATACTTTGTCTTTGCTTTTTTTCCTTTTCTCCCATTTTCTAACAAGAGTTGCTGCTCAGACTGGCAATTAGCAACAACACTAACAGTGTATCATACTGTGTTCAGGAAGGCAAAACTGGCCATAGAAGAGAAAAATCTTACCTTCTGCTGAGTTCTTTCAAGAATGATCTTCATATTTGCTGGTTTTCACAATACAGCGTTCCATCACCTGGAGCATTTTATTGTGAGTAAGACAGATTGTTGTTGTTCTTCAGCCTTGTCAGTCAAAGGGACCAGGATGCAGTGGGTCTAAACTCAATGCACTCAATAGCCATGGTGCCATTTCCACAGTTCTGTTCCTCTTTGGTATTACCCCTGTAGATTTAAAAAGAGGTATAATGATTGTGACTGTGACATTTGGAAATCATACTCTACGTTTCTACAAAGCTCTTCCATGAAATGTCTGCACAAGAATAATTTTAACAACTTCAGCGTAAGCATGACAAGCACAGTAACTCTCATCAAAATGCCTCAACTTTGTAGTATAAGCCCAGCTTGGAGAACTTCAGCATCAATTATACACTGAATACACAGAATTTTAATGTCTGGAGGAAGCTTGCATTTTCATCAAACATAAGGCTCAAGTGATGTCTGACTGAGCAGTTCAAGAGTGCTTCTTTTAACTAGAATACCAAAAATGTGCTGCCAGAAATTTGGCTAAAAATAACCCTTTGTCACTACATTTAAATGAAGTGTTTTTCTTGCCCTGAGTACCTTTATCAAAGTTACGATACCAGTCTAGGTCTAATTAACAGCGTTATTTCACTAGTTAGGAATATATTGTATAGCTCCTAGAAAGGCAAACTAATACTCTCAAAGAAAAATAGGCTGATTACTTTAAATCAGTTATAAAGACAAAATAATTTTATGTATAGTCAAATTTCTATGAAAATATTGATAACAGAAATTTTTTTAAAAACCCAAGAATTTTAAATCATGAAGTATTCTTCATCAGTATTATGTTCTAAAAGGATTACTTAGAAAATTAGGAGGCCATGGGCAATTTCTCAGACATATCTTTAGTTTATTTGTGGAGTTTGGGGTGTTTGGCTTTATGGGTTTTTTGTGTTTCTGTTTGTTTTTTATTTTGCTTACTGCTCTCAGGGAAAAAGCATACCAACTGTTTCACAGTTTCACATCTTAGCTTCCTTACACCTTGCAGGTATACTCTACTCCTAAACACAAAATCAAAATCTTATGCTTTTATAATGTTTGTTTTTTTCCTTTTCTGGGTAATTCATATTTAATGTGAGTTCCAGGAGGTTGACGGGGGAGTATAAAGTTTGGCATAGACCTACCACATACTTCTGTCTTGCTGATGACAAGCTCATGCAAGTTACCTGCTATATAAGTTATTTGCATTAGTACGTTGTCCTGTTATAGACCAGCAATGCATTACACCAGGGTATTTTGCAAACAAACAAACAAAAAGAAGACAGAGACTTCCAGAAAATTTGCCAAATATGACTTGAAATAATGCAAGGATAGGAGGAAGCAGGAAGGAAGAGTGGGACAACACTGCTTATAGTGGAAATTACTAATCACAATATGCTTACTATACAGTCTTTAATGGACTTTTTTTGGGAATTACACTGGAAGAAAAGAATAAGAACATATCTATGTAAGAGCATGTATTCAACAATTTTGCAGACAATGCAAACCAGAAGCTGATAACACCAGAGAGCCGTGCTGCCATCCAGAAGAAGCTGGACAGGCTGAAGAAACAGACTCTCATCAAGTTCAACAGGGACAAGAGCAAAGTCCTGCACCTGGGCAGGAACAACCCCAGGCAGCAGCAGATGCTGGGGGAAACCCAGATGCAAAGCAACCTTGCAGACCTGGGGGTCCTGGTGGACACCAAGTTGAAGAGGAGCCAAAACTGTGCCCTGGCTGCGAGGAAGGTCAGTGATATCCTGGGCTGCGTCAGGCAGAGCACTGTCAGCAGGTCACGGGAGGGGATCCTTCCCTCTGCTCAACACTGGTGGTGGCACACTGGGAGTGCTGTGTTCAGTGCTGGACTCCTTGGTACAAGGCAGACACAGACCTCCTGAAGAGAGTCCAGTAAAGGTTCACAAAGATGATGAAGAGACTGAAGAGCCCCATATATGAGTAAAGACTGAGAGAGCTGGGACAGTTAAACCTGAAGAGGAGGCTCAGTGGGCTCTCATACATGTATTTAAATGAGTGAAAGGAGGGTACAAAGGAGACAGTCAGTTCAGCTCTGTTCAGTGGTGCCCAGCAACAGGACAAGAAAAAATGTGCATGAACTGAAACAACTGGAACATGAGGAATCACAGGTCACCCAAAGAGATGGTGGAGTCTCAATCCTTGGGCATAATCAATACTGACCTGGATATGGGCCTGAGCAACTGGATCTAGGCTGTCCTGCTTGAGAGGGGTGGGAGGGATTGTGGATGGACCAGATGGACCTCCAGAGATCCCTCTCTATATCTCAGCTCTCCTGTGAGTCTGAAGAAAGACACAGTAGCTTGTGAACATGCACAGTATAGACCACAAGCACATCTGGTGGAAAGACAAAACAGGCATCCTTTCTTATGAAGCAACTAGCTGTTCCAAATTCTATCTTCATGTTCTCGCCGGTGGACTCACATGCATTTAATGGGGTTTGTTTGATCTTGGAGATCATCAGGCTGTTCTTCATATTAGAGCAAGTGCTCCCAACCTTCTCTACACCATTCCACTTTCACAGTTTACTGTCAGATGAAGAGGCAAGAAAGACTAGGACATGTCAATATACAGAGTTTGATGATCTGGCTTCTCGAGTTAATCTAGATGTTTAGAAAAAGACAGTGATGCAATATCTAATGTTGCATAGGAAAACATTGATTGTAAAAGGGATCAAACAAAGCTGCTTCCAGAAAGCAACAACTGACTTGAAATGAAAGCCATACTATGTTTCTGCTCTTAGTTTAGCTGGATGGTAGATTTATATTAATGTCAGAGAAAGAGTAATAAATAGAGTTATCCTTATCAACAACCTTATCTGAAAGATATTAGAGATGACCAATCACATAAACCAGGGCTAACCTGGCAGGTTTTTGAACTGAAGCCATTGAGCAAACTGGCTTTACGCACAGAGAACCAACTCAAAATTAAACAGCACTTCACTTTTAGAAAGCAATACTTTACTGCCTCTCCCTGATTAATCCAAATGTCCTGTCTTTACCTGGACACCTGTTTTGGTAAAGAGGGAGGGCACTGCTTGAAACAGTGCTTGAAACACTGTCTTTTCTCTGCTCTACTGCCCACTTTCATATACAGGACAGTGTCACAAAGAGTCCTCAAGTTAAGGGATGACTTCTGGTCAAACAAGTATACACATTCACAGTTTCCACATTAAGATAGCTGGCCATAAAACAACTTGGATCTGGAAACAGTACAAGTGCCGGGAGCCAGACAGCATTAGCTCAATCTCAGTGGTGCTCTAACAGTTACCTGGGAGGGTAAACATGCATCTCCCTTTCAAAAACCTACACAGACATACACTTGGGTTTTTTGTTTTTCTGTTTTCCAGGCTTGAATGTCAGAGCTTATATTCCCAGAACTTTAAAAAGGGGGTTAAAAAACCCAAACATACCCAAAGAATCAGGAGGATATCATATATACATATACAGACATACTAAATGATATTATGGGAAGTAGAACAATGGCAAGGTTTTCAACATCAGAGTGAAGATACTTTAAGTATAAGGAGCCAAAAGGTCAGGAGAGATGCAGAATTATCAGCTTCCACAAAAGGAGCCTGTTCTGTTCAAAACCATTAGCACAAAAATCTGCACGAGTACTCAGTTTCCAGAATCAGATGCAAACGGATGGACTGCACTATTCTTCAGAGACACTTTATCCTGATTCTTAAACCAATCAAACAGAAGATAAGGTATACTTTTCATGTCTCTTCAAATACAGTTTTCTGACTATCAACACAATTACTGATAAATATCCTTTCCAAAAGACATGTGGAAGACCATGGGAATAGGGAAAAGAGTTACTTCCCCTCAAATCTATAATTTTTCTTGTCACATGGCTGTGTAACAGTAGGCAGACAATGGAGGAAAAATTTAGTAGTGTCTCTGTGTGTGTGTGTCTCTGCATGTTCATTCATGTTCAGCAGTGACACAGATGAACCCATTTCATGTGAAGGCAAGCTGTAAAATTTAGAAAAAATAATTTCTCATTCTGTCTTGGAAACATCTCCCTGTGGTCCCTCTTCTCTCTTTTCCTAGTTTTTAATAAGATTGATTTTTCTTCTTTTTGCATGCTTTTATCCCACAGTTACATGAAAATGTGCAAGAGGTGAGAAAAAAATTTTAAATAATCCACAAAGGTAAGAGCAAGTATGGAATCCAGATACAAGGGTCAGGTTAGATGCAAAACCAGCTCTGATACGCTCTGAAAAACTGATCCAAACCCAGAGAATCTTCTACTAAATTACTATAGTAGTTGTAAAATTACCTAATTTTCCCTTTACTAAATTATTAAGGATTAAATATTGTCTCATGAAAAGGAAGACATGTAGAAGAATAGCTGTTCAAAATATGAAGTTATGTTTTCCATCTCTTCAGACAGAACATCTGGAATGTAACGATGGGCAGCCAACTCTAGCATATATTCTCATCAAACCCCTCTACCACTTTCCTTTCTCTCCACTCTCTTTCCACTCACCCTCCATATATTTCCTTTTTTTTCCCCCTCTTTTCTGTCTCATCATGGTGCCTCACACTCACACAGCCCATAATTTTAATTTTTCCCTTTAAGTTCTACTCATTTAATAGTTTAACTGGCTTTCTGCCCTATTCTTCCTGCCATCAGGAGATACTGCCTAGAGCAGAGAGTTGAAACAATTGAGATGTTTAAATAAGCTGAGCAGGTTGCATGACTAAAGGTTATTTTCAAAAAGAAACCGATTAAATTTTAACATATAGGTTTTGTTTAAGATTTCAGTGTTATTAAGACTTCACTGAACCCAGAGATTTTTAAGAAGTTGTTTTTTGCAAGTTTTGTTTATCTGAACACAAATGCACAAGAAAATGTTTTACATGGTTAGCTGGAAGTTTGTTTTTTAAGAAACCTCTTTGAAAAATTACCTTCAATGAATAAAAGAATTTCTTTATTTTATTTCACAGCTATCTTGCTAAATTCTCCTCCCAGTATAAACTCCATTTAGGGACTTACTTTATCTTAGCTGCCCTGCATTCTTTACAGAACTCTAATAAAGCTCAGACTCCTGAGATCAAGACCTTCCCAGGATGCTTCAGTAGAAAAACCACAAATGCACCAAAGTTCATGGATTTATACATGTTAGCACTAAAGCAAATATGAGTCTCATCTCCCTCCAGACGGCAAGCTGGCAATCCTGTGTATTTGGTAAAAGAATCCTTTCTCTCATCCTGAAGTAGATGCAAGTTAAAGGAATTCGCCAAGCGGGGTTCATGTATTTGCTTAAACAATTTCTGTGACCAGTCAGGATTTAGAGGGGTTTGCTTGTCAGGTGCCTCCAATGTGTGTTTGGTTAACCAAGCTTCATGGTACCTGATCTGTACTATTTGATAAGTGCCTGAGAAATAAGCGCCTGGGTTCACGTGCAGATCAAACATGCCCCAAGCTGACTTTCCTCGTTTCTGAGCTATTTGTTTCAAGCTAGTGTTCTGCAGGACTGATTTACTCAGTATGAAATTAATAGCAAATAACATCATCTTTCTTGTCACAGATTTCATACCGGACAGAAATAACTATGGTATACACAAATTAAACAGAAATCATTCTCGTACAGAAGGCTCAGAGAAGACATATAAAGCAAAGACTACAGAGAGTCACCTGAAGATTATTATCATATTAATTTATATAAAGGTTATAAAGTCCTAGTACTACTCCATGCATCTGTGCCACTGTCAGCAAGTCAAGGTCATGGTGCCCCGTGAAGCCCAAATTCAACTGAAACATAAAAGCAACAAAATTTACAAATATACTGGAAACTCAGACAGGTCTTGAGCTTTGAACCTGGTACGATATATCGATTTTCAAGTGTCATAGAGATACAAACAACTTTATTTAATAGCCACAGCTAAGTTAAATGCTGTTAATGAAAAAGAAAGCAAAGTCCTTTGGATTTCCTAGACTGGAAAAATTTGAATCTATGTGAACAATTAAATTTTCTTAGTTCTTTAGAAGTAATCGGCCAGAGCAGTAGAATTCTGACTTAGCGACTTATCTTTTGACTGAGTTGCAAAGTGCAAGAAAGATTATATGCTGAGTCACTGTGGATAGGTATTGCTCAATGTTCATTCACTTGTAAAAACTGCATATTTCTAGAAAATTGGCATGCTTTGATCCCCTCTAACTGATTCATTAGAACCTCAGGTCACCCAGGGTTAAGAAAAAAATCTATAGCCACTTCCCCCCAGTTTGTTTTACGAGGGTAGGAATATTTACTCGAAAGCAGAAATTTTCACAGGCTACTCTGATATGCCTATATAAAACTTCAAAATCAACACGCTGTGTCTTCCCTACCACCACAAGCCTTACAAAATCCCTACGTTCTTATTTGTTACAAATTCATATTTACTGGAAATAAAAAGTCAACTCAAACTTGGAATTGAACAAACTGCCTGGTTTCTACGCACTAGATATAAAACTAAAAAAGCAAATCTACAGGTTAATGAATATTCTCCCTATTATTCACAGATATGCATTTATTTGAAACTTTAGATGTAACTTAGATTTTGTTACTCACAGTGAATAGTAATCCTACAACCCCTGCCAAAACACAATTAGATTTTCATACTAGATTATATGTGCTTTACATCACTGGAATATCTCAAAGAATTCTTCTTAAACACATGAGAATATTTTCATGCTAAATTACAGTCTCATTTAAAGTGAAAAGATTATAGCACAAAACACAGTGCAGACATTATATAAATTGACTGAGATACATCTCAAGAGAGGAACACTTCTTTTTTTCTCTTTAAGAAAAGTATAAGATTCCAACCTGCTTCTTGGGAGCCTGATTTCTCAAGAACTCGTTATCTGCCACTGCTCTCAGGCTATTGGGATGAATGAGAGTTGTCTGCTGCTGTGCTCAATCATCCCTGTGCTACTCCTTCTTCTCATTTCTCCTAACACATTTTTTCCATTTCAGATAGAGAAAATCTAAAGGTAATAGTTTCTTTTCACTGAACTGAGTCCTGATGTTTGTAGAAAAACAAACCAAAAAGATAGTCAAACTTGCATGAAGCAAGCAGCAACAGAAGTTACATGTGGTTATTTTCCAGGCATACCATGCTGTTCCTGCCTACTCAGCTACTTGCCCTTTCCTCCTGCCTCAGGGAGCCATACACAGCCTGTAGTGCTGGCCTTGACAATCCACTCAAAGTGTAAATTCAGCATCTCTTTTTGCAAGAGAGATTTTGCAAGTGCAAAATATTTTATGTTTATTATTTTCTTTAAAATAGACAACATGTAAACATTTTTATGATCATCTGATCCACTTTAAGGAGTAGTTGATTTACAATACCCTAGAAGAATAAGGTCACAATATAATAAGGAGCTTAAAGAGTGAAATACAGAGGACCTCAACATATCTCAATGTCATTGCAAGTATACAATTGCATTCCTACACTAGGTGAGATTTAATTATACAATTCTTTATCAGTCACATAGTGTAGAAAGTTTATAGATACTAAAGGAAGTCTATTACACTGAATGGATAATGGTACCTTCTGAGAACTCAAATCCAACCTGAAAGAAGAGACAGATCTAACTCACTTAATTCTTTATGCCCTTATGAAGCGAGAAACTGTGATATCTAAAAAGGTAAACAAGACTCCTGTCCTCTGAATTAAATCTCAGGAAGCAAACCTGAGGGTATCTTATCACAGTTGTCAGTGAAAGGCAGAGAGAAAGCCTGTAGGCCTCGTTGTACTGCTGCTATCAACTGCAAAATATCAGCAATTTTAAATGTCTGAAGTGCATGATGTTTGTACTTTAGTACTGCATATACTACTCCCCCATAACCATTTTAAAATTAGTCTTTTATCTTTATTTACTTCATCTGTAATCTGAAAGAGTGTTGCTTTCTGCTGTATGAATAAGAAAATGAAAATAAAGAGCTATTTTAAAAAAAAATTCTTCCATCCCTAAAGTTTATTTCATGAAACGCTGTATTTATGTTCCTTCAGTCCACTGACCAAACCTGCATATTAAATGAGTGAACAGAGAATTCCCTGAAAATGACTGTTGACTAAATGGCAAAACATGTACTTCCATGTGCATTCATGCTTCCCTTTGAGCTCATGGTATGGGACCCAACAGAACTTAGACCTGTGTTCTCTGTCAAAATATAGTAACACAGATGCCATTTATCACAGAGCTTCGGAATAGAGTGGTCTGCATTGTGAATAAAACTTGCACTTTTCTTTCTGTCTCAAAATATATTTTCTTGCATTCATTCAGCATTCCCCAGGTCCATCTACAACATCTCTCAACATATCTAGTCTAAAAACTAGTGGTTTTGCTATCACTATGTAAGCTACTGCAAAGCAGGGGGAAAAAAAGTCCTCTTATGAGCCTACATATAAGTTTGGAAAAGCATCAGAGACATAGGATGTGCGACACCATCACTACAGACAAGAAAAACACTTCCTGTCAAGCATTTCTCTTCTCAGCTCCCCTTAGAGTAACTTCTGGAGGAATAAGTTGTTTGTTATTATCACATGGCAAAAGACAACACGATGGCAAACATCAGTGTGGCTCAGGATTTGGGCTGAAGCTTAAGACACAATTCTTTCATGAAAGTCTTGGGGAGGTCCCTCTTCATCCTCTCAGCTTGTGGCCAGGTCATTACCCACTGCCCCATGATCAGTGCCACAGGTAAGGGCAGCTGCCACACCCTGTCACTCCAGCCCCACACTGCAGCGGTGCCAGGATCTCCTCCTGGAGGCACCTGGGATTTTAAGTGAGGAGATTTTGAATACAAGATATTCAGAATGCAGTACTGTACATTTCTGCTGTAGGCTGTGGTGATTATTTGCAGACTGCACTATTACTTTTCTGAGGGAACACATGAGGCTGCGGCACTGCAGCATCACCTTCCATTATGTTTCAGGAAATCTTTTCCCTCTTATTATTGATGGTCAAACCTCTTACATTCCTTACTGTTTTTTGACTCTTCTGGTGAAAAACACTGGGCTGGCCTTGCCTTCATTTCTAAAGTAGCCTTTCATACCTGAAACATGGTTTAAATTACCACAGAGGCACATGGAGGTGCTGCGGGCTGGTCTGCCACAAAGAAAAGACAGCAACAGGTCTTTGGCAGTGGATTTCAATGCTTTAAAAATGCTAAAATCATGTAAGCTAGAAAATACAGTGAGAAGACCATAGTGACTGACCATTCTTTTACCTTAAAAGAGCAGAAAAAAGAGAGAAGCCTTTCAGGTTGTAAAGAGAATATCACTACAAAAAGTTTTAGTTAGCACCCAGCACATCCAACGCTTATATGGAAGAAAGAAATTCCACCTTGAAAAGCCAATTAACTTCTCCTCTTCCTATTAATGAACTTGATCTAACCTAAACCCAGATTATTTGGTTTGATGTTAAGAATTCTAACATATTGATTTTGAAGTCTGGCCTCTAAAATGTTTCTAATATGTAAGCTCATCCTGTCCATCTGGATCATTTCTAATGATCCAAATCAATAGGATATTTTTTGCTTGTTTTAAACTGTATTGTATTTTCATGCTTTAAACTGGCAGATAGCTAGATCAAGTTACAGATGTCACTCAGTGGAAAATCCGCCCCTTAGAGATGACAGTCACAATAGAAACACCTCTTCACACATACTGAAGAGCAAATAGAAGCACAAATAAACTGCAGTTCCAGGCAATTTAAGTCTTTGAGACCTATCCTGAAAAGAACCATCTGTGTGACATCAAAGAAGTGGTTTTTGTTGAATCAGTCTTTTGTATCATTCACAACACGCACACACAAAATAGGTAAAGTATCCATCTCTAAGAAGATTTTTTTTATTTTACAAACACCATATATTGTCCTGCTTCCTGTAGCACTGGATACAATCAGTGCCACTGACGGCGCTTCATTTATTTTTATGCTGCTCATTATCTAATCCACACATTTCAGCCCATCTACCTGAGACTAGAATGCTGGGGTTTTTTTTCCTGTACATCTGTAAACAGCTCAGAAGAGCAAGTCACCTGCTCCCTGGCTAGTCAAAAGCAGTTAATTGCTAATAGTACTAATAGAGAATACACAGAAGGTTGTAGAAGAATAAAAAGGGTAGCCATCTCTTCTATTCTGTTTGGGATAGACTGTGTTTCAGGTCCCTTGAACAAGTATAACTTAAGATAAAATAGGATGAGAATTTGTAATCGTAAGTCATCACTGAGATCTCAGACATTTCAACATGAACCAAGCTTTGTGTTGCCATCATAGAATCACAGAATACTTCAAATTGGAGGATGCCCACACAAGGATTATTGAGTCCAACTCACCACTGTTGAAAAGCTTTGGTTTGTACCACAGTGCTTCAGAGACCACTAATAAAAAAATTAAGGCACAGAGCATTTCCTTAAACTGGAGTAAGAAAACATAAATGGTTTGTCATGTGCACTGTTTTTTAGAACTACTTTCTCCTGTTAATTGTCCAAGATAGGCCAAGATTCAATGGTTCAAGATTCTTGAAACTCCTTGAAGTCCCATATTAGGGTGTAAATACTGATGACACTTTCATTCAAGGTATGCCTGTTGCTAGCAAACAGTCAAATTCTGTCTTAACTTCAAACACATCAAAGTAAACAGCCTAACTTAAGAAGCTGGAACTGCAATTCATTCTTGTAAATACAACATTCATCATGTGATGGAAATAATTTGTTAATTCTCTTAAGTTTATAACTTGTCCTATCATCATAATATTACGGAGTAATCACCTGCAAAGACACAATGAAAAAAAGCCCCACAAGTAACTCTAGAAACTCTTAAGTGAAAAATAAGAATAATAAACCAATCAATAAATAAAAGAAGGATGACATATTACTCTTTGGAAAAAAATTGTGTCTTGGAGAAATTGGACTTTGCTGGTCCAAGTCAAGAGGGTAATTTCAGCTCACTAATGGGGGCATTGTCGCCATTTGTTACTCTGTGCTCAGAAATCAGTGAAGCCAGACTTTCTGTTTGAATCCAGGTGAGAAACCAGTCTTACACACACTGCAACTACAATATCTATCATTTTAAAGCACGCAACAGGCTCATAATTTAATCATAGCAAGGATAGAATAGTACATATAACTTCAATTCCACAAGATAAAATAGGTAAACGCTAATTAGAATCCAGAACTGCTTTTTTGCATTTCATCTCATGTATTTAGGAAATGGCAATGGACTACAATATAAGATTTCTTACCCAGAACAACAGTTCTTCATAGTTTATTAAATACAGGTAAAAGCAGGTATAAATTAAACAGGATAATGCAAAATTATCAGGTTCAAAACACTGAGAGATTTAATTAATTCTTAATTTTCATAAATTTGGCTTAATATGAATGAAGGACAAGATGCCCCTGTCTTAAAGATTTTAATTCTTTAAGCTTCTGATCTTTTTCTAAACTTGCTTACATTTACTTCTAAAGAAGTATTATCTTTTATCATTTGAACCAAATAGGAACTAAATTTGAAAAGGCCAGATCCTACCTGGAGAATGATCAGAAAGTGACAAAAATCTGTCCCTACCTATCCAACAAATATTACTTCTGCAAAAATCATGGTGATACCACTGTTGTCTTATGCCCTTGCAACAGAGAATATATCAGCAAGTGGTAAAATTTCACTGGGAAGAGCAAACAAAAAGTATGGTTCATTTCTGTCATTTCCACATCTGTCTTGCAATTTACTGGAGGTTCTCCACTTTCAGTGACAAGACCCACACCTCAAAAAGCTCACTGCTATAAAATAAGGCTTCTGTTCAAACAGCTGCTCCGATAATCCATATTCAGAAATTAGGTGGGACTGAAAACATGAAGACACAGCAGCAGGTTGACATGCACGATAATGGTCTGATAGCACCTTCCTTCCCCTTTTCCAGTACTGCTGCCATTTTTCACACTTAGTACTCTTTTATGTTATCCCTTGTAAAAGTGAGCAGCACCTGAGAATGCTCAAGAACTGGAAGGAAAGTGAAGAAGCAGAGATTCTGTTATAAAACAGGGGCAAGACCTGTGAACAGAATTAGCACATGGAAAAAGAGAGGAAAAGTAGTGCTGTACAGAGCCCTGTGGAAGGAAACTTGTTTCAAAAGACTTTTCTTTCTGACATGTTTATGGATCTTTCAGAGGGCTCCACAAGATAAACTCCCCCTGTCTTACCCACACGTGCATGATACTTGCACTGTAGATCTCTAACAGCATCTTCAAGACAAAAAACAGAAGTCATAGGAATGAAAGTACTTCACATATTTTAGTTCTTAATTAAAGAAGCAAACAGAAGCTTTTGCCTCTCCTTTGTAATAAAGAAAAAAACAATACCAAAACTCCAGCTTATGACCACCTTTACTATTCTTTTTCTAATGCTAACTAGAAAGTCATAAAATCCATGAAACCCTTTGAA
The DNA here is from genome assembly GCF_003945595.2 of Pipra filicauda. Lineage (NCBI taxonomy): Eukaryota > Metazoa > Chordata > Aves > Passeriformes > Pipridae > Pipra > Pipra filicauda. Next base: position 84,829 of record NW_024104318.1, read on the forward strand.
GCTGACCTCCTTCATCACATTAAACTTGAAAGCCAAATGCCATGGAGAAACTATAAAAGAAAAATTGGAGGTTTGCATTTCCTTGTTCAAGTGGATACCAAAAAACCAACGTTGCTGATTCTAAACAATAACTGAAGTGAAAATTGAAAAAATACCTGGCAATACTTGTCAGAAATAAAAAGCAGCTATAGGATCTCTGTATTGAGCAAAGAAAATAGAAAAAACAGATGTTACAGCAGACAAAATATCCTGGGTTTAGGAAATGAGACACAGCAGGGATCACAACATTTAACTCAGTCACTACTTCTTTGCTGTTTTTTTCATTTAAATAATGCATTTTGATATTTGCTATTTCCCTCCTTTTACCTTGGTGCATACACAACCATGTCATAATTTTATCTTCTTAATTAGTGCCTTTAAATGAATTTATAGAGGGTCATTACACCAGCAACAACCCAGCTGCTAACAACAGAGTCCTCAAGAGCATTTAGGAGGAACAGTTTGGACTTAACTTGTTTATTTATTTTTGCCAACAGGAGTCTAGCACCAGCAGTTATCCTTAATCAAGTTTTCCTTTTCTCAAGTGAACAAGCACATGAAAAGCAAGGAGACTGGAGAGAAATGGTACAACTATATTTATTTCAGTGATTTTCTGCATCACTGTAGTCCTCTCCTCCCCTCTGATGCAGCATTAAAGCAGTTTCCCCATATCACTTTCTTCTTTGCACACAGCTAGTACCTTCTGTAACAAGTTTAATAAAATAAGATCTCTCAGTTGCTATACCAAGTAATTTTATTTCTATTAGAGAGGTATCTTCCAGTGGTAGATATATGCCTACCACATGAGTACACAGAATATGAAAGGAAGCAGTAGACTGTGATGGAGCAGGAGTAGAAAAAAACATACCCAGAACAAGGAACCAATTAGGAATTTTTTTCCCTATCTGATTAACCTAAGGAAAGCCAATTAAGCATCACAAGTAAGAATAATAATTGAACTTACCAGAATACCTATGTACTAAAGAAACATTTACTTCTGTCAGGAGAAGACTACGACCAATTAGATTTGCAAAAATAGATTTGAATTCTGGTCCTTTCTCCCTTGAATAACAGTCCAGTATACTTGTTGGAGGCTCTTGGAATATATAGGTACATGGAACAAACTGTCTTTCCTGACATGTAATTAAATTAACTGAAATAAATTACATGTTTTAATTCTTAATAAAATAAAATAAATCCAAAACCGAAACAAATTTTTTAGTGTTCCATTCTTTCTTTGAATTATCATCTGAGGGGCTTTCTCTTCTGAGCATCTGGGAGCCATCACGTCAAGCTCCGGATATTAAATGTACATGGAGTTCTCTGCAGACCTAATGAGTTACAACAGAGGTCACATTCTCCACTGCCCAAACGTAATTTGAACAATTCCTTGCAACAAGAGTTGTGACACACCTGTGTATAAACACCCCTGACAGTAAAAATTACGGCAAGAAAGATCCAAAATGGCAATGTCATTTCCCTTATCACTGCTTGGATCAGTGACATTTTCATATGTACTGTTCCGATCAAATTTTTCTGACCACGTTTCTTGCAGTTTCATGGTAAAAACATATGATCTGGTATGTGAAATATCTTTTGAGGGCTTGGAAACGATCCAGACTGCTTCCAAGTTGTATTCTTAAGACTTGAGATAACAATAGGTTTCTCTAAACTATAAGCAGTACGTTGATTTTCAAGCAACTTTTTTTTCTCTGCTACAAGTGAAATTAAAATCACTCCACATATTTCAGGAAAAAGACAAAAACATATTCAAATATTGTTAGATGAAATAAAACATTTCACATATGGGTAAATGCTAGCTTTCTACCATGGCAGGAAGACAAGCTGAACAGGATCATTCCTGCCAAAACCATTAGCAAATTGCCTTACGGTGATTGGCTTGGCTGCAAGTCTTAGGTTTTATGGGTTTGGGACTTTTTTTTCCTCCTCTGCTTTGTTTTGATTTTGGGTTTCTTTAAGGGGAAGAGAGAGATATCGGGGAGGGGGAGGATCAGGGAGTTACATTAATCCACACATAGCTTGTATGTTAAGTCATTTCTCCTGGATATTTTGCTACTTAAGTACATCTGGCTTTGTTTAATGTCAGTTTTTTAACTGCATCACATTTTTGTTGCAGTAATCTACAATGCTGTAATGAAAAGCTTGAAGGAAGCAGAGGCTGAACACAATCCATCCATTTCTTCCCATTTGATACTGCTCCCACAGTCATTGACTGTGTAAAGGTATTTTTGTCCCTTACCACTTTCCTAGAAACTGGCAAGCCAGAAATATATTATAAACATACATGCATGCACATACACACACACATATAGTCCATTTTCACAACATTTATCTCTGGTTTTCAGCAACTGCCCTGTTTTTTCTGTTTAAAGAATTTTTCTCCATTCTCCACTATGTGACATCATTTGTCATTATGTATATCCCCTGCTGGAAAGCAGCCAGCACAGATTGTTCTGAACCCCCTTTCTCCATCTCACCACAAACTCAATTTCAAGCCCTTCCTTGAAACACTTAATCCTTCTGCTTTTGTGAACTGAACATTAGGGAGGAATCTGAAGCCATGACAACAGCTTGCTTCCTGAAGACTCTGCTCTGGGCCACTCCAGAGGCGTCCCCATTGCCCAGGCCAAACAGTTCAATGCACTCAATAACACAGCTTCCCATCTCTGTGGGGCACTGGCTTTAATGTTGTTCATTTAACAAGGGAATCCCAAAGTGTCTGAAATTTGGCTTTACCTCTGTTAAAATCATGAACGTTCAGAAGTTTCTTTGAAGTTTACCAAAGCTTCTAAAAGATCCATCCACCTTTCCAATTTGGATATGAGAAACTGGTATTTCCAACATTTTAAATTCTGCAATATGAAGACTGCGCTGAATTGCCCATTTGCAGCATTTAAATTTTTCTCTTTTGTCAATTTTCAAACAGTTCAATATCAAGTCCTAGATATTTAATCATATTTAAACAGAACAGGAATCCACAAAATGCAGGCAAACAGCAGCTTAAAAATAATAATTAGAAAAAAAAAAAGAAAGAAAGAAAACAGCAAAAACAAAACTAGGAAGCCTGTCCCCTCAGGTGCTAATTTCAGTTGCAATATTTTGTACTATGACAATAGTTCAGAATACTGCCCGTTAATAGATGACAGGAAATGTTTGGACACACAAATGAAAATCCAATCTGCACAATTTACCAACATGAGGTTTCACAAGGACACTTGGTCTTTCTGAAAGGGTCACCTAAGTACAAATCCAGAGTAGTGACATAGGGTAAAAATTAAGAATATGCCAAAATACACACACCATCATGAACAGAGATCTCATTTTTTTCTAATAAAAGCAGTCTTTGTCTAACCTACTGAATGCTTAGGATAGTAGATGTTTGACTTTCCTTTTTTCCCCACTGGCTAGAATAAAGCACTAAGCAGGCAAGAGGTTGCTTTTTGTGAGAACTTTCACGGCTTTAGACCAGTTAAACTGAGAATACAAAGTTACATTTAGAACCACGGGGTCAACAATTCGAAGACCCTGCACCTAAATATGATATTTGAGCTACCAAGCTAGCAAGATAACATACAGAGCCCTATCAGTCAGCATGAACATTCTCTTTAAAAGTCATGAAAAAACAAACACTCCTTCAGCACCAGAGATAGGCGGAAGGCTGGGTATCCCAGGACTAATGACTTGGCATTTAAAAACAAACAGAAGGGGAAAGGCAGTTCCATTTTTCAGAGCCTCAATCCAGGCAGCATGAGAGTTAGGCGTGCACAGGGGATTCTGCAAACTCCACTGGCTGCTTGGACTGTTTGTTCTCACTGTGTAAGCAGCACTGAAACGAACACTCAGGAAACTTAAGGCACAGGGAGTTGGTCAGGGAGTGAGCAAAATCAGGATATGTAAACAAACTAATGAGATCAGCGTACACAGCAATAGCACACTGTATTTCAAGAAGCTTGTAACCTATTTGGTAAATTCAGGCTGCCCTTATAACATCCCTGGTCTCCTCCTTCTCACTGGTGCTTCTGGCTCCTTAGCAGCATGAGTAGATGAAATATTTTGGCTACAGAGAACTCCTCCATAAATCCCATAAGTTAAAAAAATACCAGCATTAAAGATTGTCTGCCATGTTACGTGATTGTGAGAGATTTCTTCAATTTTTTTCAATGCTTAACAAACAAATATTATAACATATCTTATACATGTAGATGTGAAAAAGAAGGTGTTCCTTGACAATCCATCTTCTTTTCCCAAAACTGGGATGCAGATTATAAGGGATGTTGTTGATAATGTTTCATTACATACTTTTGTCCCCACTGACAAAGATGTCACATACTATTTATGAAGGTCAGAAAACTGGAGAAAACTTTTAAAATTCAGCCTGACTACAGAAGGAATAACATATCACTCAGGAATACATCTTGAAGAAAAGAAAGGACAAAAAAACCCACAAACAACCACCAACCCAACTAAAACAACCAAACAAAATCCCATAACCCATCAGACCACTAACAACAAGTACTGTACCTTTTAATACCTTTGTGCCATTTCCCCAGGGGTGCCCATCTGAAAGTAGCAAGACCACATTGTAAAACAGTAATTTTTTCTGTATATTTTGACAGTGGGCCATATGACTCAATGAAGTAATAAATAGAGCCTTTGGGACTAACAGCAGCCAGCAAAGGGCTTCTGTTGTTCTTCCCTGAGTAAGGAACATGACGAAGCCCATTCCACCCATCATACCAACTTCTCCAGGGACACCAGGACACAGAAATGAAAGGTGCAATGACATCCACTGTTTCCAGTTAAAGTGATTTTGTTTTCCTGGGAACAGGCTTGAAATAGTGTCAATTCAGCTCACTATGGGGAACCTGAGGTTTTCTCATATCCATATGTATATGTATTAGCAGAAAAATATTTTCAGATTTTTTTCATGTGATCTACCATCATGCTGCCCATGGAAAACCATTTTCACTTACAATCTTTTGTTAATTTGGAATTCTAGTCTAAATTCTACTCCACATGCAGATACATTCACTGTCACTCATACTAAAAAAAAAATAAATATTAAACAACTACTCGATCTGGAACAGTCAGAAATTTATTTCAAAATATTAATTAACATCTAAAAACTAGTTGATTTTTTAGTCTGTGGACTCAGTTCTGGCTGAAACCATCTTCTTCATGGAAAGAACTCTCCCTGCATTTCTTCCTCTTTTTTATAGTCATAAAAATTGTGTCTAAGTTGTCAATTTTAAGCAACCTGAACTTATTTACATGAATACAGCAGAGAAGAGAGTGTTTATAATAGCTCAATACAGGCAGCCCCATGAAGCAAGCCAAACATTCCTGCTGGTCTTACATATAATCAATGAGCCTGCAGAGCATTCACTGATGAATTGGACAATGAGACTGAGGGTCTGAGTCATATTCAATCAACTCCATTTCCAGCAGCCTGTCAGGGATGATGGCAGATCTATTTTGCAATGCTGCACACATCGGCCCATTTGGGAGAGCGTGTTTTTATGTGTGTGTGTATAAATGTAAGTGTATATGTATAAATGTAAGTGTATATATGTATATACATATATAAAAGTGTGTATGTGCATATATAAAAATAAACTGACAGATTTGCCCAGAAGTACATTTCAATGTAGTTCCTTGTTTGCCTTTTCTTAGCAACAGCAGTAACTACAGTAGTCTATCCAGAACATTTCTTTCCAACAAGAAAATTAAAGTACAGAGAAGCATATTTATAAAGCTGTGGCCATTCAGACTGAAGATAAAAACATTACAAGAAGATGGTAGATGCTCAGCTAAAGAGATGTGTCTCAGGGGCAGACCTCTAAATGGTCTATTAGATAGGATGAGATAGTAAATCTAATTTGCCAAAATGCAGGCGTGCTCCTCAACGTTTCATGCTGTCAATATTCTATGCTAGCTTGCAGTCTTGATAGAGTTCACATAGTAATGAGCATGAAAACTTGGGAAGAATTTGGCTATTCTGCAGCCCATCACCCTTTGTCTCATTAGTGAATTAGTGCTCCTACATGCACTAGCTGAGCAAACGGCCCTTGAGGTGGCAGAGCTATGGCAATTGACCACTGATGGAAAATGCAGGAACTGTTCCAAGAAATGCATGCTTCCTAGATTTTCTGTGCTGGAAAAACAAAAAAGAATGAAAGTCATATTTTATATTTTTTTTACCTTTCAAAGTTCCAAATAAGGTTTCAATTGGAAAGTGGACAGTGCCTTGGAAGCAAGTAAGCTGCGTTCTAAGAAACAAGCATTAAGAGAAGTAGTGCTGAGGTTTTAATTTCTTTAGCTTGGGGATTTTCCTCTTTTCCTTAAGGTTTCTTAAACTTAAGTTTTCATTCCTTTAGCTTAAGCCTTCACCAAATCTAGGTCCTTGATCTTTCTGCAAGTCTGCCTATCAGACTTCAGGATTCCAATTTCACACTGTTTAAGGCACCATCCACCTCAGCAGAGTATTTGGAGACATATTTGAGACAAATGTAAACAAATGCTTATAGCAGAACCACAATAAAAGCAAAACAAAAGAATAAAAAAATACAGGGAATACACAGGTTACTGGAGTGAGATATGCTACACCTACTAGCCCTACTGTCAATTAATTAACCCAAGGCCAGAAGAGTAGGTACTATCAGCAAGAGGAGCATGATCAGAAGCAGAGGACATATGTAGTCATAAACTCTCCTAGCCAGTCATTTGTTTGTTACAGCCTGCTGTCCATAATTCTGTTTTATCTAATTTCCTGATGCAAATCTGGAGAAAGAGGGGTATCTGGATGATACTATTCTAGTCTGCTGGTTATCAGAATAGGATTTCTTTTATTACTGTTATTTGACCCAGATACAAATGATGGATATAATCCAAACTGAATGATTCTTGTCTATCCCACAGGGGAATTAAGGGCCTTGAAAAAAAGCCCTCTGGTCAAGAAAAAGAAGGGGAAAAAGAAAAAGTCTTCACCTGGACAAATCCAAGGACTGGCCATTCTGATGCCAGAAACCCAGGAAGTGGATGCATACTGAATCCCTTGCCCTCGGCAAAGGGAAGTTCATACTGTAGGAGGTCCTCAGCTGTCAGCATTTGTAGATGTTACCATGGGATTTTCCTGTGAGGAACACTACTCATCAAGGCTGAATGGAGGTTTTTGTGGTTTTTTGCACCCTCTACATAACATTAGGTGCTAACTTGCAGGCCCATTGAGGAAAAGTGGCTTCTAAATTTGTTGCCACTGGACAGAAATCAGATCTGGAGCATAGGTAGTCCACTGACTTATGACAATGAAGGTCCAGTTCTTATCAGTAAGAGACAGGGGAGTAAAGCATGGTGTGTTAAGGCAAAACTGAGAACCAGAATACTGCAACATTATACATTAATTGTCCAAAGTGCTTCCAATAGCTACTGCAAATGGTTGATTTTGGACTACTGCTACAGAGACATATAATATCATCAAAAAATGCATAGCCCTGGGCAAACCTGTATAGAGTGTCATATTAGCTTTTATGAACGTGTTAAGTACCTGACATTACTTGACAATTAACTTGGAATTTAAAAAAAATCCGGGGTAGACAAACTCCTTGAAGCTTTGTGCATTTTATATAAAGACATCATTTTCTTCAGTAAAGACAGCAAGCAACTTGATATAAAATCTAAAAGAAAGCAGTGGCAATATAGCTATGGTGTGAAATGAAAATCACCTGAGCTTTACACTTAGTGAAAGGTATAAAAAACATTTTTCTTCTACCTCTGACACTTCTGCAGGACTGAGGCAGCAGAGAGCCTGCCCTATATGTTGTTTAATCCGGAAAGAGCCTTATATGCTTCACCAGTGCACTGTGGTAAAAGATCAGAAAGATGGCTATTTCAGCAATGACCTTCTCAACACACTTGGCAAGAAGAAACTCACCTATCTGTGTTCTAATTCCATTTCGACCACACAAAATGCTTTCACTTTAAATTTTTAAAAGCTAGCACAGATTTTTCAGATCCCACTGGAGTAGATTGAGAGCTCATTACTGTATCAGAAAACCCAGATTCTACACACTGAAGAATATATAAGAACAACACAATATGTTATGAACAGAACAGTGTGTCTAAACATGAAATCTTAACCTTAAATAGAAGGCAGATTTTACTCTATTCTGTCTTATACTGAAATCAACAGGAGTTTTAATGATCTTGAATTTTGCTGGGATTACCAAAGCCAATAGTACTTCATAAAAATGGTTTGGTTTTTAATGCCTTCTTATATCCAAATAGAGCACAGCATACCTTCTTTCTGGAAAACCTGCAAGGGAGCCCTTGAATATAAACACACTTCCTGTATTTGCAGTTAGGGACAGCTCAGCAACAAAGTGGATACAGATTTTCCTAGGCATATCAGAACAGTGGGGAGAGAATGGTTCATACTTATGATATTTCAAAGCAAGTAAGCAAGAAGCATGAGCCACGGAAGGACAATTAAATAAGGAGGTAGCTAACACACATTTCTGATTGAGTCACAAAGAGAAGAAAGTTAGGTCAGACAAACTGTATAAAGGTGGCAACAAGGAACTGTTTAAAAGCTACCTGAGGCAGTGAATAAGGTATGGATTTCAACTTGAAAGGTTTATCTTCAAACAAAACTTTAGGGTATGTGCAATAAACATGAGGTTCTAATGTTCAAATCCATTCAAAGGGCGTTTGAGAACATCTGATGTTCATATTTCAGTTTTCAGCAAGGCTCTGGAGCTTTGACACTGTGCTTTTATCTTTACCTGTTCTTCACTGATTTTCCAAGAGCACTCATTTTTCTAGTGTACAGTTCTCTGCCTTCCTTCTTTCACTGGGTAGCTGACACCTGCCCTTGGATTGTAACATTTCTTATTACTGGCTAAGTAGGGTTTGCACTTGGGGCTTTTTTTTGGCACAAAGCACTGGCTCTTGTGTATGTTCATTGGTATGCAGGCTGCCCAAACCTCACATATCCTCCACTCTGCTTTTTTTATCCCCATTTTGGATTGTGTCACAGTTCAGCTAACACAAGTATTGCAAATTTACTTCGGAATCATTAAAAAATGAAGCTAAATCATCCCCAATATATAACCACTGAATGCACAAATAATGGAAATTGTATATAACTAGCCCTGAATTCCCAGTGTTCCTAAATACTTCTTATACTGTTTATTCATTTCTTGATTTCTTTGGTTTTTAATGCCTTCTTATATCCAAATAGAGCACAGTATACCTTCTTTCTGGAAAAAATTAGATTCTCTAGCCCCTATACCTGTTGCTTGTTGGGGAATTGCTGGTTATGTAGCTAAACGCAAAAATCTGTTATCATTCCCATTATATTTAGAATACTATATTTCATGATTTACTCTGAATGATGCGTCAGAACAAAAACCCGCCTCATGAATTTTTATTTTAGGGCATTTTTCTTTTCCCCTTCTCCCCTCCCTTAAGTACAGCTAAGGAAACAGATAAATTTGATTTTTCAAGTTTTAGAACAATTGTAAAATTATTAAACAGGATATTTCCAATTTTGGGGAAAAATTACAATTCTTTTGAATTTTTTGTTCATTTTTTACATGTGGGGTTTTTTTCCCTGTTTGTATTTAAGCTGGAATACTTTATAGTGATATCTAATATTTCTAATACTGCCTCACATTAAGGTTTTTTATTTTTTTTTATATATAGAACAGAAACTGTTTTGTGTTTCAACTATTTTCTGAGATGCACTTCTTATAATTTTCTCACTGCAATCAGCAACAGAAATACCACAGTTTTATAATACGATAAACCAGTAATTTATAATTTCCAAATATTAAAATGTCTTTACTAATTTTCAGACAATTGGTCTTTGCAGAATATACCTGGCTTGTTTAAGTTCAGAAACTGCAACTACTATCTTTGTAAGAATAAAATCCTGCACTAATTTTAGTAATCTTGCAACGGACTTGATGCTGAAATCCTGTTTGGACTGTTCTGCTACAGGTGGCAAGACAAGAGGCATTCCGTCCCTGTGAGAAGAAATATGGATGTATTAACTAACATCTGTGGCACCAAGAACATCAGCTGCAGAATGAGAAAACCTGGGTGCTGTAAATGTTACTGTCCCAGAGCTGACAGCCAGGGAAGTCTAACATCAAGGAAATGCAAGGAAATACAGTTGTGTAGTCTCAAACATATTAGTACTTTTAACTTCAGTAAATGCAAACTTGCTGCCTGTATCCTACCAAGCTGTTGTGGATTGGTTTGATTTGCAAATAACTTCCCTATTTCACATGATACCATGAAAGAACAAAGAGTCATCATAATGTCTCCTCATGACAGGGTAAAAATCTGCATAAAGCCTAATTATTGCCCTCCCTTGATAAATGAGTTCTCTGGATTAGCAGTCTGCTGTTAGCATCATCAACAGTTTCTTTTCACATTTTTCAAGTATTCTTTTTTATATGACAGAAAGCCACAGGAAAGGAAAGTTCCTAAAAAGAGATGCAGGAGATGTTATTTAAAAGTCTGGCAGGCAAGTCTGATGTCCAGTGTAAAAGATATTTAAAAGACTTTCTTCAAAGCCATGTAACTAATCATGTTTGCCACTGTAGTAAAAGCAGAGAGCCTTCAGCAATAACAGCAATGATTCTGCACTCATCCTAGTAGAAAGCACACAAGGGTTTAATGGTGTCAAGAAGCTATGGAGACCGTCACACAAGAAACTGTTCCAGTAGCAAATGATAGACATTTGATTTAACTACTCCATCTACTGGCAAATAATTATGGCTGGTGTGTAGAGATATGAGTGTTGTTTATATAAAACTTTGTCTACAGAAAAGACTCAAAGAGGTATTTTTCTGTTCTTTGAAAAAGTAACAAAAGCATTATCATTAATATAATTACTTTCCAGTTTCCATACACTGTGGTTTATGTTAACACCATGTCCCAAATGGCACAGTTACAAGCTGAGTATTACTTCAAGGGTGTGAAGATTTTTTTTCAGTATAGCTCATAAATGCATGAGATTTATATGGTCTGTATCATGACATAGTTAACTTTTCGTTGTAGTCCATCCTGTTGATTCTCACTTTAATTGCCTAGGAACACATAAAATTTTATAGCAGATTACACAAAGTTCCACCTAAACACTCTTCATCACAGTCAGTGTGTTAAGCCACAATAACTTTGCAAACTACAGATTTTCTTCTCTCTTACGCATAGCATATAGTAGTAGAGCTCTGCAAGAACAGGTACCAAAGACAGATCTACAAGATACAATCTGAACACAGTAACTGAAAACATGACTGCCTGTCTTTCCTTCAAATAACAGTCTCCCGATACTTCATTTTCCACAAGATGTGACATCATCTTGGACAATCTCACCTTTCCCACGCTGAACATCTGGGCATTCATAATTTTACATGTGATACATTTTAACATAATAATGGCCAGTCTTCGCGAGCGAAGATTTGGGAAAGGTCATTACCCTTCGAGCCTGCGCAGTGGATTTTTAGGTGAGACACAGCGTGCGCTGAACTGAGCCCACCCTTTAGTCCTGAGGTTCATCTGCCGGGGCCGAGCAAAGCTTGGACAGTGGCAGTGAGGTCCCCAGGATGTAGGTTTGTTTAGAGTGACCTTCTCTTAGGTGGATTGCCTACCAAGGCTGATGAGCTCCACCTGCCCAGGGGGCCGGGAATCGAACCCGGGTCGCAGAGGTGAGAGTCAGGCACTCTAACCACTAGACCACCAGAGGCCCCAACATTTTAACATAGTGACCACTGTAATGCCAATCAGTCTACAATGTCACATGCAATTAGTAAAATTACCTATTTAATCTTTTCTGGTTTTAATTTCTAAGAGTTCTTCATGTTTCTAATTTTTAAGGTTTCTAGTATGCATTCAACATAGAAAACCAGGCAATTTCCTTCACCCCCTTGGAAGAATTAAATTCATGAACCAGAGCAAACCCTCTGGCTAGCCTTCCAGGAAAATTTTGCCTGGGTCCAGAGGCCAGAAAACATGGGGTCGTGCTCCTCTCAACAGGTCCAGGAAGGGTTTGTTAGAGCAAGGGGAGAAAGCTTTGGGAGGAAAGGGGAAGTGCCAGCTGAAGCACTGAGTCATTGGTTGCGAAGTAGAAACCAATAACTCACCACAAGACGACTGCTGGAAACGTGAACAGTGGGCTTCTACAACTTCTGGGAGAGATTCAGCCTTTGCAGAAATGTAGCAATCAAGTATGAACAAGAATAATAGAATTAGCTTTTATCTTCTAGATCATCTCTGTAGACTGTACTGTAAGCCCTGGAGATGCAGTTTAGATAACAGAATTAGATCTCATAGTCACAAAATACACTCTTACATCCACACGCCACCATCTGCACCGTTTCTTGTAGATTTGGTCCAAGAAGTCAATGTTCCCAGTCACAACAATTTCAATTTTTTTAGTCTCATTCACTGTCCAGTCATTTTCCCTAATGCTATTTACCATAGATAAATACATCTTTGATAACACTATTGCAATTTGGAACATACTCACTGTTACCTCCAAGGGGGCAGAGGTAATGGGTTAAGAGCAAGAAACACCAACTCAGTTATGTATTTTATTTCACAGCTATGTTCAACACAGATGAAAAACATTGGTATAATAAGATTCAAATATTACTAAGGGCAGGAACAGCAGTCTGATTCCCTAAATCCTTCCAATATAAGTAAAGTTGATGGCTTTCATGAGCACTGTTGGACAAAGGATAACTTCAACAATGATCAACCTACATACTTCAGATAACTTTGCCAATTATTCTTTCATTGCTGTTTATAAGTTTCAAGTTTAACACCTTCTGCATGATTATTCTGGAGGGCTTGATATGGGTATCAAATCTTTAGTTTTACTTTGCACCTATCGGGGCAAAAGAGACTCTGGGATATGTTTGGTTGCAATAGTAACTACTGGTGTGTTTTGCATAATGAAAGGTTTCACAATAGAAATCAGGATTTTTGTCAGGAAAAAGTGGGTTTTAAAAAAAAAAAAAAAAAAAGGTAAAAATATTCTTGGAAACTCTGTTGGATATTTCCCCGGGGGGGGGAATATAAAATAACAACCTTTCCATTTTTACATAGCTTTGTGATACAGACAGGGAAGGTGGTGAAGCTCTTTCTCCCCCCCTCTCCCAGTGTACACAGCAGCAAGCTGAACGTTTAAGTGGAAGCTTCAGCCCTGCTCCTGGTCTTTGCTTAGAGCATTACACTCATGCGCCAAGTTCAATGTTTAAACAAAACACTGATTTGTTCCTTTAGCAAAAGCTATTCAACAGGATAAGAACAAAGTGTGTTGATTTTCAGTGAAGATTTAAATAGCAGCATATGTTCTCACTGTTTACTCTTCTGGGGAAGATTTTCACACTGGAATATTGACAGCTCGGACTCTGACCTCAGGAGCATCTCTCATGGTTTCAGAAGGGATCTCTGAACTTTTTGTGTTTGAACAACTAAGACAGAAATCTAGCCCACATTCCAGATGTTTCCCACTGCCATAAGACTACAGTGGAAGCCTGTTCCACTGAAATGAACAACAAATCTTTTAACCTGAGTGAGACAGGGATTTCACTAAATTATTTCTACTATCTGCAGGCTCAGTGGTGATAATAATTAACTTTAAAAAAAGTACACTCATATCCTCTAAGTTTGGTACAAATGAGAAAGACACCTAAGTGACTTTGGCATTTCAAAAAATGTCACCTGTTCTTCTCATACAAGTGTAAATTATAAACAAGTTTTTCCTATGACTTTTATAAAGAACAAACCCACCACATGCTTCACCTCTCTAAAAATACACCAGATTTTAAGTGAAATTACAGAAATTGCTTGACCAAAACACTGGCATTGTAAAATTAGCCAGATGAGAATTCATGGGTCTGTGTTTTTCCTAAATAGGTTCAAACAAAATCTCTAAGCACCGTGAAGCCAGGTTTGAACATGGTTTCACTTGAATGAAGAATGCAGACAGCCTGCACTGGTTTCCCTGTAAGGTACCAGAGGATGTCCCTGATCTCTGACTGTGGACACAATCCATTCTTTGTGCACTCTCCCTTTGAGTTTTTGTAATTTCAGGCTCATTCTTTGTTTAGATTCAACACCTTTCAGTAGTCTTCTCTTCTGTTCCTTCTATTATTTTCTCAAAAAATAATACTATTTAAAACTATACCATTTTAGCTCACCAAGTGCCTCCAAAGAGTGGAAATAATTGTCGACAAATATCATTGTTAATTAATTGGTAGAGGTGGAGAGAGAAGAATAAGGGTCTTGTTGAGATTTCTATCAGACCCAGGAGTACATCTCCACTTCAACCTTTACTTGTTTTGTCAATATGTAAGTGTCTAAAATGTGCAACTCTCTATGCTATGTTATAGCATAATATTTCAACACAATACCTTTAGGAATTTTTTAAAAATTTATCAGGAAATCCTTACAGATTCCTGACAATCCCCTGCACTTGTGCACTATCTGTTTCCAATTAGCCTGTTGAACAGCACACAGAACTTGAGCTCCAAGAAAAAGGACCTTTATAGAAATCAATAGCAACAGTTAAAGACAAACTGTGCCATCTACACTGTGCATACTTCTTTAAGGATTACATAATGAATTACTATTAACTGTTAGCACACAATTGTTGGCCATTAACCTAACTGTATTGCAAGAAAATTATCATATATGGAATAAATTAATCTTCTTAAATTACTCCAGTGAATACTGAAGGGTTTGTACAGTCTTCTTTCTCTTTTGCCATGGCACTGCCAGAGCAACACGGTATCCTTTGTACTTTTGACCAGTGTGTCTCCAGTCAGGTCTATATTCCTACCTGTACCAGTCTAAATGTGGCACATGCAGGAACTAAGACTGCAAGAGGCGTGAAGGAAAGCAGTCTGTGTGCACTCATAGACCACTAACTACATTTACATCATTTGTTGTGTATCTTCTCAGTGACGGATAGTTTCACATTGAAAAACATTTTAAAAAAATTTTCCCTATTTTATTGCCATGCACATGGTAAAAGAAATGCTAGAGGTATACCTCAGTTTGGTACATGGTTTATCTGGCTATCACTTATACTCAGAGGCAGACAAGCCTTTGACATTACCATTTCACTGAGAATTAAGGAAAAAAGCAGAATTTTAAAAGAAATAAAATTATTCCACAATGAATGAAACACTCAATACCTTAGATATGTTTGATGCCTTATTTTTCTTTTTCACTTTGCAAGAGCTTAGGCACACACAGAACTCTACAGTAGGTACTGTGAATTTCAGCTACTGCAAAACTACTTCTGGAGGCCAGAAAGAATGACTTCAGCTAGCTATTCTGCCCTTTCACATCACACATGATTATAGATTTCACCCGGTAGTTTCTATATCAAGATCAAACTTAAAATTGAACAGCATTTCTTTGGGAAAGACAGTCAAGTTTTAAAGAATTCAGTAACATGTACTCAAGGAAAAAAAACCCAAAACCACAACCAAAGGTACAAAATCAAAGGAGAGCTGTTAAAGACCTCAGAACATGCAGCTCATTCCAGTATGCCCAAGGCAACATTTACTTTTACCTGAGCAGCTTGGGGCTTATGCTTATGTAGTTGGTTCTTCAAGTCCCTCTGGGATGTTATTTCCACAATCTCCACTCCTTACTCCAGGAGACACATAGATGAGCTCTGAACAAACGAGTGAGCATGACCTATATCAATGGCATCAAATTCATTCCTTTGGTATAGGTATAAAAAGGACATGTCCTTAACTTAAAATGTTAAGGGATTTGAAGCCAAGCCTTTTGGTTTTAATTATTCAGACATCCTTAAAATATTTAATTGATGACATTTCTTGTGAAAGGAGAGACTGAAGGTAGACTGGAGAGAACTGTGCTTTCCTCTCCTCCTCACTTCACAAAAAAACTCTGATAAGTTATTTATTATTGTAATTTAAGAGCAACTATCATCTAAAAACTAGAGTGTGTCTGGACAAACAGTTCTGGATTTCTCATAAGGCAGTTCAAAGTCATAAGGATCCAAAATACCATCATTCCACACTGAATTCCTGAAATGATTCTATGATACTGGAAACATACTCTACCAAAAAAAAACTATTCCCAAACCAAGCTGTCATAGTGTGAATTATTTAAATTTGTTTCAATATGCTTTGTGCTATTTTACACACATTTCAATCCCAGACAGTAGGTAACACTTAGTGGAGAGAAAGCTGTGGCAGAGTTCAGAAGGCCTCGTGCCATTGCTGGCCCACCAAAGGATCTCAAATATGCCTCATTAGCATACCCCTCTTCTCCATTGGTGACAGCAATGCTCCAGAAAGCAGAGTTTTCCAAGCAGAGAGGAAAAGAGAAAACAGCAGCTGTTTTACCTTAAATATGGAAATTTTTCTTCCTGCTGCTCAGGCAGACTCCAAATACACTTCCCCCTTCCCCCAGATAAAGGTTTTATCTATGAATTGCATCACTCAAACACTGAGATTCGAGGTGTTTTTTTTTTACTTCACAGCAGCCACAGACAAGCGGGAACATTACAACTTTCAAAGGGAATGTTTGTATTTTAAGCTCAGCTGTATGCTACAGTCTTTTTAGGTTAGGTCACTCAGAACAGGGGGTGCATATGGAGGGGGGAATAACAAACATTTTTTTACTGTCAGTTGGAACTGAAAGAAACAGCATGAAAAGAGGCAGCTTAGCTATTGGTTTTGAAGCGATGGCATTTGTCTGTGAGCGCACAGCCTACGAGAGGCGACAGGTTCTAAAATAATGGTACTGTAGCAGGCACTGAAATGTAAAACATATGTCACACTTTTCCCTGCTTGCAGTGAGGTTTAAAATATTTATAATGCTGCACCTTTCTCTGAAAGCTTTCTGCAGCATTCCTGGGTTCACGGGCAGGTGAACCGTCTTCCTAGAACTGCAGTGTTTATGCAGATTCGTTCCTCAGCATACAAAGAAGGGAGCGAATTTTAGGGTGCAAAGGCATGGCAAAGCAGCAGCCCCCAAACAGCTATTTTGTCAGCATGCATTCATCCTGACACAGTGTTTGCTTCCTCAACAGGATTTTCTTGTTTTAAGCTACAGCTTCATTTACAACACAGGCTGAGGTACTGATATTATTACTCCACTAATTTCTCAGAAAAGTGTGATCTAGGGCTTCAAATTCAGTAAAAGGAACACAGAGCATTTTTGTGTCTCTGTGCATCCATTGGCAAGGACAAAAAGCTAAATTATATGCTTTGTTTCTTCTTTAATGTTCTGTAGTGTACATTTGATTAGCATTGGAGAGGAAATTATTTTTGAGAGTAAAACTAAAAGGGAAATAATCTATTTTTTCATCTAAGGAATTAGAGGATCTTAAGAACCATCTGCTTACAAGAGATTTGAACTGTGGACAAACATATTTCTCTAACACCAAGCTGCAAAAAAATAAAGGGTTGGCTTCTATTCACCATGCATACAGAAAGGTTCAAATTTCCAAATTAAAAACCTTTTTAGTAGCTGATGTGATAAAATTTTGGCATCCAAAAAATCAGGAAGTCAGTGAAACAGAGGCAGGTAGGACATATGTGCAGTTTCATAGGAATACATTGCTTGAAACCAATGTACTTTAGAAACATCAGGTCTTAAACTTTCAGGAAAAAAAAATGATCAAAAGCACATTCTGGCACCTCTCATTTGTAGCAGAGACCTGATTTGACCTGTATGTAGAAGGTCCTGATGCCACAGTGAAACGTTAAAGCACACATGACTCGGCACTGTGCCTTCCAGTCCTTGAAGGTGCAGCGTCATTCCTCAGCTCCTCCACATCACAGGAGAGAACAGCTGGCTGCAAGGGACAGCCACACTGTCCACACATATCAGGTGTCATCTACCAGGCACATCTCCTCCTTGGTCAGCTTCCCTGCTCTCTCTACCCATTTGAATTGTCCAAAAAAGGCCAACTTGTTGAAAGACAAAGTCCTGCAAGACTGTGTCTCTCTGGAATAATGAATAAAAATCATAAAATATTTCAAAAGTTCTTTTTGACCAGTTCTTTTTAATAGCCAGGGTCATTTTTTCCTCTTTTTTTTTGTTTTTCATAAATACACAAGCCCCTGTAAATGTACTTTTAATAAGATCTGAGATGCTCACATATTCACCTTACATTAAATTATTACTCATTTCTTTTAAATAAAAACCAAACCAGAATAACCACATAACTTAAGGCTCATGATAACAATCACGTGAATTGCCAATACTACTACTAGATTTGCAAAGTTTTATAGTTTTAGCGATGTTTACATTTTCTCTGATACAGTAAAAATTACTAGAGAAGAATTTTGCTTCATTAAGTGCTATATATGAACCAGCCAAGAAAAATACTCTAGTCTCTCCTTTAATGTTTCCCATCATTTTTGATGCCTGAACTCGATGAGAACCTTAAGTCACAACTTGGCACTGCTGCTCTGTGTGAACATAACCCATCGCACCTGGAGCATTGCTGTGAAGCCAGTGGCAAGAACATGACATCAAATTAGGACTTCCCAAAATCTGGCACTCAAAGTTATTAAAAATCAGACAGATATTTTGCCTACAACCCATTGTTTGGAATGGATGAGGAATTACCAGGCAGAAGGCCCTGACAAAACATGCAGATACAATTGCTGTGTCTGTACCTGACTCAATGCTGAGCTGGCACTGGACACTCTGCAACAGAAACAGGTGAAGCTGAAGAAGTAGCTGTTTATTGGCTGCACACACAGCACCCAGACATGCATGTCCTCATGTCAAAGTAGCAAGCAACTTTCTGCCTGTGACAGTGGTATCAAAAAGCTAAGTTTAAAAAGATTGCAGCAGCACCAAGAAATTCTGTGGGCCAATCCTCCTCCTTATGCTCTCTGATATAAACATGACTAGGCTGGAAACTGCATTTTCATCCCAGTCACAACATTGGTTATGTTTGAGATCAAAATGGTCGTGTGTATGAATGATAAAACTTCTTGAAATCTTCCTATAAATATTATTGTAGAAAATGAGAATACACAATTATACTCTATACCATTATATTCTGTACAGTTTTGATTAATTTTCATGTGACTCAGTGATAAACAATCCTATCTAATTACCTTATCTAATAAAACATATATTAATATATATTTTCATCTTAGATAATTTTAACTCATTTTTGCCCCATTCAGAAGAAAGTAATTCCAGTTTGGAGCCTGCAATAAATATTCAAGTTTCAACAAAACTACACTCATGGTGGAATTTTTTTGTATGAAAGTGCTCCAACTAACTGAGTGTTAAGGTGTCAGTCAAATTTCAACTTCATCTTTTCAGTTTTAATAGTATTATTTGCAGGTAAGGAACGTTGTCCTCTATGCAGGAAATGGGATTAATTTGAAATAATCTGAAATTAACTTTAAAACATAATTTGGTCTACATTCTGTCTATAGTTTGTGTAAAGAAAACCCCATGAACTCAATACATGTAAAGTGCATACACTTCTTTAAGAAACACATAACTAAATACACATGATTTCTGCGTAGCTAAAAATGATGCAACTTTTAAAACCAAATTCCCTTAATTTGTTACTTTAATTTGCCATCTCAATAGTTAACCTGTGAAGTTCTTATCCTGTTGTTTGCTTGGTCATTTGCATCATTCAGAAGTGCAGACTAGACCTTAAGACAAGTTTCAGGTAACCCACAGAATCTAAACTGTAGTGCAAGATACAAAGCCTTGACAGACCTTCATCAGTGATTTGGAGGATGTATGGATCTCACTAAGAATAAAACAAGAAGCAATTTTTCTGTGATTCCTTGTTCTGCTTTGCTTTCTCTTAGTAACAAGGGAATTAGCAAAAATTGCACAGGTTGCTTCAGAGTGGCACATGTAGATGTTATTGCATTCACTTAGAAACTGTGTATTAAAAGTCTGATCAGATTTATGACTGAAATGAAACTCACAATTAATTTAAAAGAAATTTTAGCTGAGTATATCACATCACATTTTATACAGTTTTGCAGCTCCCTAGATGGCACAGTGCTTCCTTGACAGGCTAGAGAAAGCAGATGAAGTGGAGCTTTCTGCTGCCACAGTGGAGCAGACCTGGCAGGTCACCTGTTCTCACAAGGTGAGGTGATCCCTGCCAGTCAGCCTCAGTGATGGGCAGGGTTTTCCTTTCACTCCCTTGCTGCCTGCAATCAAAGAAATAGTACTTCCACACTCTGAGACACCAAACAGAAAAAAACAGGAATAAGGGAATGAAATAAATGTGTGTCCCAGCATCCGGACTAGGGAACATTGTACTAATGGGAGCAGGGGAAAAGCTCTAGGAAGCTCCAAGTGAAGACTGGTTTTCACTATACACATTAGACTCAGAGGTAAATGACCAATATTAACACAGATATTAAAAACACATTCTACCTTCCTGTCTGAAAGCCACTGGAAAGGGCCCCTGAGCAATTCCTCTTTATTTTTGTGTTGCTAACTAGAGCCAAGGGGGTTATCTCATCAGGTTTCATGAACAAAGGTAGGATTTTATACATATAAGGAACACTGCATAGAAAATGTAATAATTTCCAACAGAAAAAGAAAAACTAGGCAGAAAATTATGGACCAAGTGTCTTGGTGTAGCTTCTGTGTATGATGAAGAAGAAAAAATTAGGTCACTCCCTTAGTAGAGCAAATTATGTGCAACAGATCACTAATTAGGTACAGTTTTGTTTCTCACATGTTTACAGGTGTTAGTCTGCAAAAAAGGTAACAGCTTCCTATTAAAATGTTCCTGATTTGAAAAAGGGAAAATAATAATGTTAGTGCTGTGCTCCTCTAGACAAGAGGAAATGGGTGGAGAAGGAAGTTGCATAAATTTAAAAAACACTCTAAGCTTATTTATCCTATGAGCAAAATTCTGTACTGTTCTTATCTGTGAATTTGAGGCCATGACTGAACTTTCAACATTGCATATACTTCTGTGCAAAATTCTGACTGTTGAGACAGGTATGGAAACTTGAGCATCATGGATATATGAAAACAACTGACAGGCATTTAAATATGTAAAAAATATTCACCGAACTGTCTTCATCTGCTTATATCTCACTTCTGCCTAAATTCTGCCTGACTAGAGGCCCAAAAACGGATTTAAATAAAATTCAAATATCCTACTGAATTTAATAAGACCCTTCTCAACTTCCAGAGAAAAAAAAATTCCTCATAATAATTCTGATCTTTTAATCATACCACATTTTTATGCACCACTTTTTGTTGGGCCCCAACAGTACCAAAGTTACTGAAATATCACCAGAAAAGTATATTCAAAGATGAGCTGGGACACATTCAGTGGAGCACTTATCACCATCAAGATTCCATATAATATTTAGCCCAGTACAACTCACTGAAGTCTGTATTAAACTTAGCCAAGCATCGAAAATGTTATGTGTAAGAACCAAGACCATGGAAATCTGCTCTTATGAGATGCTAATCATCTTTAAAGAGCAATAGCCACTCCATACTCAGACACTGGCTACCAGCAGCCTCTTGTTTTCTAATAAAAAAATAATAAAAAATTAAACACTTTTCCATTTCCTCATTCCACTTTTTTGTGTTCTCCACACAGCACTTGTATGAACACCTACTTCCTTTTTTTTTTAAATTATACTTCGCTTCAGCTAAGAATCAAGTTCCTAAAGATCTTTTTAAGTGCCTGGTTCTGTAATAATGTTTACTAAACCATTTCCTTCTCTCTTCAGTGAATTACTTCTGGTGCATGGTAGCAATTTGGACAGCAAGCTATGCAGAAGAATTTTTGTAGATAATTAGCTGAGAGGATATTCAGCAGAAGTGGGTCATACTATACTTGTTCACAGATGGTTCAATAGAATGGATTTCAGCACATCCATTTCTCTAAGTGCATAACATTTTGAAAGAGGAAAGAAAGTGGAAAAAATATTTTTAGAGGTTTAGGAAATGTTAAAGAATATATCCTTTTAGTCTAGGTAGATAATAGGTAGACAAAGGGTTTGACACATACAGTGAAAACACTTCATTTTGTATCAGTAGACAAAAAAGTGACCTTTTAGAAAGAAGACACTTACCAAGAAGGAGACAGTGAGACATCACTGCAGATACAGACTTACACCATCTTACGTATTTGTCAGCGAAGTATGACCACAGTTGTCATTTATCTATACATACATATTATAGCTACAAATATTACTTATTTACTTATCTGATAGCACCATGTTTAGGCAGTGCACTCATGGGGCACAGGTTTGACTCTGGCTTGAAAGGAAGCTACTGCATCCAGTGCCATTTCCTACTGCAGCAGGACTGCATCACCAACCAACCCACATTTGAAGTCTGACAAAAAGAATCACTACAGATTCACTGTAAATTCAAAAGCAAAGCTCTTCATTTTCCTAGGATAGCTCCACATGTGGATAAAAGACACTACAGAGCCCAGTGACAAACATCAGAAAGATACCAGGAGAGAAGATGCAAATAGCTGAGCTATGAAATCCTTCAAGAATTATTGCCAGTCTTCAAAATCATCTATGGAAATTCAAGGACTTTACAACACTTTGGAGTCCAATCTCATTAGTAACTTGGTATGTTTCTCCACAAATGTGATTATATCAGTGGCATTAAAAGATGGAGAAATGTTTCTGTGGCATTTGTTGTAGAAACATAGTAAACCTATTTTCTCCTAGCAACAAGAAGCTGACATAAAATTATCGTACACTGGACAAGATTTACTTCCAGATCAGGAGAAACCCATAAACTTTAGCCTAACTCTGCCCTCAGAGTATTACAGTGGTCACTGATGTTCATTATGCAGTTTTTCCATTTCAGAGCTCAGACTCCTTTGAAGACTGTTTGCAGAGAAAATTCTATAGATGGAAATTAATGATTAGTGGCAGACATTAAATAATTTTTTCCCTATAAGATACACCTCTAACAGTGGTTTGTTACAAAGAAAGGAAGGTTGGAACAATTTACTTTTATATTTATCTACACGAACACAACAGGATTCTGTTGTGTTTGTGTAGATATACATATTCATTGATATTACATTTTGTCCAATATGAATGAAAAAGGTGGTCTAACTCTTCAAGTAAATAATCAACAAATAATATCTGTATTAATTGCCATGAAGTCCTTGATCATTAGGTTCAGTTTTTTGCTCACTACACCTTTCCTACTTAAAGAGCACTGTCACACAATAGCTACCTTTGCATCCTGTACAGAGTTTTATTCCAGATAATATCCTATCAAATGAACTTGCTGTAGTAGGACAATATATTCTTCTCAGGTACATGCAGTGTCAAAAATCAGTGTGTAAGCTGGGACTGAACACTTCCACAATGTCTGCATTAAGATGTTATAACTTCACTGTTTGACATTTCACTGTTCTTACACTGAAACATATATTAATTTACCCTTTCCAACATAACTGTTAAACGACAAAAGATTGAAACACATGAGGCGGGAGGAGGGAGGAAGCATGCCTGCCAGATCAGCAATTTCAATTCCAGGACAATAAGACTGAGACTTAGAGCTGCACAGAAACAGAATGAAACATTTAAAAATCTATAAACCAGTGATTTAACAAACCATTAACGAAAAGGAGGCATCTGATTATATAAAATTGTCAAGCAGATGCCAAGAATGCTGTTATGGTTTCCAATCATTTACTGCCTAAACTTCTCTCCAAAAGCTCTCCTAAGAAGCTCCAAAGTCTAGTCAGCACAGAGCTTGTGAAAAAATCTGAGGAGGGGAGGGGGAGTTGAACATGACACCAAACCAAATCAGAAAATGTCACCACACCCAACTCATCATCTCTTTCCAGTATTTTCCACTTCTACATTACAAGAAAAAAGATATTTTAGCAACACAAAGAAGAAACACTTAAATCCAAAAGGATTGGTTCAAGAAGGTAGGAATTAATGAAACTTAATTTGTCACTTAAGGTAAAAAAGGGAAAGCAGCAAATTAACAAAAAAGTAACAGGCTAATAATTCTGTGAAGAGTTTGACTATTAAAGTTACTAATAATGCTTAAAATTCACCAGTCAATCATCTATACAAATGTTAGCAGAACATGGATATGAATCTAAGATTTAAATAAAATCAGCTTTCAGTGAAACATCAATCCATAATCACCTATAATTGTTTCAAATATTACACTCTGAATTGTTTTAGAGATGGCTAAGATGCAATAAGGCTGACAGCTTGCAAAACAAATGATCAGTGTATGCATTAGGCCTGGAAGTTGCGACTTGCAGTATAAAATATACATGAAAGTAGGAAGAATTCAATCATTCACCATTGCATAATTCACAGCATTTGTCTGCTTTTTGTGTCATGGTTTGTATCTTGTAGAGGACTTTGCATAATTATGTACATAGTACAATGTGATGAAGTTGCTATTCTGAATTATGTGTTGGTGCACTATGTAAATAGAAAATCCATAGTAAGCCACAATCAGTACAAAGAAATGAATCCTACACATTCACCTCATGTGTTCCATACTGATGTCCAGGCAACTCACTGAAAGGCGAGAGAGACACACCCCAAATACTGAGATTCAGTTGTGTTCCACACCGAACTTGGGAGCCCAGTTCTTCACTTGTTGTCCTCCTCTGTTGGACTTTATTCCCTACTTTATGTCCCTCACCAGAAGTTCTTCATTTTATGCTATGCAGTAGTCTCCTATCTGCCTTTGCGTTTCAGGAACTACTCTGCAGGGTAAGAATGCCATATTGCTCATGGCACATTTATTCCAAAATAGGACTTTCTTTCCCTAGTTTTGTAGAGCTGTATTTCAAACAACTCAGCGTATGAGAGTGAACACAGTATGTTACACCACATAGGGGAGTAACAGTCTGCAGTCATGTTCTCATTCTCTTAGGAGAAATAGGTCCTTCATGGACTGCTCTTTCCCAAGTAGGCATGAGCTTAATTTTCAAAAAGCATTGACCAAAATTTTGCCTGAATTTTGCTGTCCCACTTGGTGCACATAAAACAATATGATAGGAAACTGGGTGTTTTCTTTCAGAAAACATCTAGATGATTCATTCTAACAATGTCCCTAGACAGTCATTCAGGGTTTAGTGAATGTATTTCATCTTACATCAAACATATTAGGAATAAAGGCACGTGCTTTTCACAGTTTAAACCTGACTCATCTCACTTAGAGTTCCACCTATTGCAACTCTTCACACTTCATCTTGGCAGTTAAATAACAAGAAACATATACAACTGGATGTAAAGTGCCAGTGGTATTTTTAAGCGCCACCTTTCATCATCCCAGAGGTAGGGGAGGAGAAGTGTTCTTCTTTCAGTTCTACTCCTTTATGCAAGATGAATGGAACATATTAAATTAAAGAGAATAAACAGAGGACCTGCTAAAATGATTTGTGGCTTGCATGATGCACAGGATCAACTCACTATTGCTTAAAAGTAATGAAGTCAAGCAGTGGAAACAAATTTTACATAAAAGCATTTCATGGTCTTACAAGCAGTAACATCTGATAGACAATGAAGAGATTCAATACAAGCTGGCCAGGATTATTTAGAGCTCAGAGGCCTTGGATCTCTCATGGGTCAGAAAGAAAATTCCTCTATATTATGAGACGCTTTAAAGCAGCTCAAGAATTATGCCAAGGAAAGGGAAAGGAGGGAAGAAGATTATCTCAGTTTGTGTTCACAGACAAATAGGAAGGGACTGCAGTTATATACAGAGCCCAAAGGGGCTCTGTATAAAAGTATGTGGAAGTATTCTATTTTTTCACAGATAGTTTTCACTCCCTTGTGTCGATCATGCACAAAGTGCACGTTACAAGAAACAGCAACGCTCAGAGAACACAGGCTGCTCGCTGCTGCTTTGTGAAGATGCCATTCAGTGTGCACAACTCCATACCTACTTTTTTATTTAATGTTTACCTATTCTTTCAGTTCTGCTACCATGGTCTGCTGCTGAGTGATGTTGATCTTAGTGTCTTGACTACCTGGAGTGAATTCCATTGCAAATAACCTATTCTCCTGTTGCTTAATGCAAAGCCAACAAAAATGCAAGCACTTGGTTTCCCACTGTTGTCAGCTGCTGTTCTGGGGAGCTGTATGAGTAAATCAGCTCACTTCCCAAAGGATAAGAACTCCCATTGCCAGATTTTTCAGAGGCTTTAGGGACCCACTGAAGTAAAGGGAGATGTAGAAGGAGGAGGAGTATGAGAAAAGAAGAAGAATGGTATAATATATTCTTTACAGTTTTATGTCTTTCAAGAACAGTAGAAAGTATCATGTCTTGAACTGACATACTATATGAAAGGTCATTATATTTCATACAGTCATCCCCCGCTACTCACTTGTGCTTTGTTAAAGCTTATCTTCGAATTCTGATACAAGAATCCATCAATTCTCATGGTATTCTATGCAAAAGGATAATCACATTATCTGAATGATAGATAAGAATGGATCTCTACAATGTACACAAGCAGTTCTAACACAGACCTGGCAGCACAGAACTCTATATATTAGCCACTATTTTTGCAGTGCCTTGAACATGTTTCACAACCCATAATGAACCACAGGGTGCCTCTGCATTCTATTAACTGCCAGTTACTGCACAGATATATCTAGGCACCTATCCAGAGGCACAGAACTACACTGCTGAACTATTGCTGTACTACAGGAAACATCAAAAAAATAAATGTCACCTACCGCCCACCGTGTCCACTGAAATGCTATGCAGTGATAGCAATCTACTTTGGGAATTTATTTTCATAGTTTCTCTCCCTGATGTTCACATATTAGCTACTTCAGGAATAGTCTGCTACACTCAGTGCAACTTTGGTATACGAAGATGCTGAATGCAGCTTTGTTTAAAATTAACTAATTCATGCCTGTAATTAAATCTCAAGGCCTCAATTTAAATACATGAAATCATATGCAAAACTGTTATAGATAGATTACTTGGAAAAACCCCTAAAATTAAAATTAATGAAAATGCCTGCCAAAAACTTGCTTTCACACATAGGGATGACTCACAGAGAAGACAGGTGTGTGAGAAAATAGATACATATATACATATATATGTATATATATATAAAACATGTACAGTTACAGAATGGATCAATTCATCTTCTTTCTCTAGTGTTGCAACAAGATGTTTCTTTTTACTTCAGAGTAGTAGGGTTTCTACAGCATTATAGGGTAAGCTGCTTCTATCTCCAGTTTTCTCAGTGGAACTACGTATTGCCAGGTGCACAGCAGACACCCTACTCAGCATCTTCTGGCAGTGTTCAAGATGCTACTGGTCTTACTCTGCAGTTTCCTGCATATTTCTTGGTGCAAGGTGTAAGCATTTAAATGGAAATCAGGACAATAGTAAAAAACATCAAGTTAAAATTTAGGTCAGTTTTAGCACACACTTAGGCATACTACTGGCTTAAGAAGAGCTGTTGACAAAATTATTCTGCAAAGTACAAATACCTTCACTACTTAACTCGTCACCTGTTTGAAGGACAAAAGCTGCTGAAGATTGTTTGCTAATAGTTAACCGCTCCAAATCGCTGCACAGATACTTCAGTCCTACTCAGAATCCTCAACTGACTGTTGCACTGAATTTACAGCAATGTTCTATCCGGTCAGAAAATGGCTTTGTAACAATGTAAATGCATTCAGGTTTCAAAAGGAAAACATAGTATTATATTTTTGCTGTTAAAAAACCCAGAGGAAAACAGGAAGTCCGAGGGACAGATTTGATTATAGTCAGGAAGGACAAATACACAATCTTTGATTATTATGAAAACAACTCCACAGGCCTGTGATGACTTTGCTTTAACAGTTACAGTTTAAACCACCAGTAACCCAAAGGCACTGGTACATTAAAATGCATTGACGGTAATCTGATTTTAGCTAAGCAGAAAGGGTTGGGGTTTTTTTGTTTCAAGAAAATATTTTCTGTGTACAGCGAATGAATTTATCTTAATTAACAGTATAAAATTAAATTTGTCTTTGTAACTTTTCTTAAACATTTTATACCGGTAATGAAGAAGGCAAGAACACACCTCTTATAACCACTGCCGGAATACGGAGTTCAAGCAGAAGAGGGAAAGGAAGTGGAGGAAAGAAATTTCAATTTATTTCAAGACCACAGGAAATGAATGAGAAAATCCTGGATGCTCATGTACTCCAGCAAATAAAAGACACAATGATAATGAATTATTTCTCTACCTCACAGCTGTGGAGGAGCTTGGTAGACATATGTTGAAATAATAAAAAATATCTTAGATTAAAAAGAAGTCTATGACTAAGAAGAGTTTGCAAACAGATTGGCTAGCATCACTTGGGTTTATTCAAAGTAATTGAGGAAATTTTTCCCAGTCTTTCCCCATTAATCTTTCCATATCCCCAGGATTAAAAACATTCAGAGAAAAATACATCATCATGTAGTAGGAGTACAAGAGGGGACAGAACCCAAAGCTGTGTAGATTCACCCATAAAGTAGCAGAGAAGTAAAAAATCATGCAATGTTTCTTTTGCTTTCTGTGCAGCTTCATGATCTAAGATTGTTATTGCAACAGGGAGTTTATTTTCCCGGGTCCTAGAATGAGAGTTTTTCAAACTGTGTTATATAACAACCCTCAAAGTCATCACGTGCTTCTGTACCTCTTGGCCAGACTCAAAGTCCAGCAAAACTGAGCAGAAATCTGCCACTGCTCTCCTCCCAAGTTTTCTGCCCTTCTAATCATATGTGGCTCATATTCTGAATTTTGTGTGCCCCAAAAACAACGGGACATTTAAAAATTGTCAAGAGGAATATCAAAAGTTCTGTTCATTGGAAAGACAAGCTGATTACAATCCAAAGTAGTTTTTTAATTCAAATGGGAAAACATCTGATCATCCTTTTTCTGCCTTTATTCTTTTCCCCTCCAACCTGCAGCATACAGAAAAAAGTTGGGAAAATGTGATCCCCACTTGAGGTCATTATTAATATTAATAAAGGTACAATTGCTACAATATGCTCCAAAAAAACCCACAAAGTAATACAAATATGTTTAAATGTATAAAAACATCTTCTGGATAGCTTTTGAAACTTTTCTTCTTTCTTTTATCTCTAACATTTTCTGGTTTTTAACATCTCCACATGCTTCAATCCATTTGTTCCACCAGAAATCACAGTAGAAGTCTGGATACCTAAAAGGCAAAGTTCACTAGTCTTCACACTCCTTTGGGACAGCTTAGGGCAGAACATGTATGGAAGCCCTGATGGCATGGCAGTTAACAAGCTAAACCCTCAGTTTTATAAACGAGAAAACATAGTGCCCACAAAACAGAAAAGCAGCTTTGGAATGACATCTGCACGCACATACATACAAAACACTATTCAGAAATCCAGGGTGGAGCTGCAAAGGCAGAGCTAAGGAGGTGAGCAGGGAACTGCAGCAGCTGGAGCTGCTGAGACTCAGTATTTGCAGTGCACAGCACAACATAAAGGGATTGCAGCAGCAGCCCACAGGCTGGATGGGATCAAATGTGCATCTGCAACTGTATTTGACCTTTGCTGCTCCTGATGGCAAGAAATTCAGGATCACATTTCATGATGCTAGCTCTGCTTTTTTAAGAACAACCTGCAAAAGCTTTACCATTGTTTTTCAAACAAACAAACAAAAAACCAAACAAAACAACAATAACAAAAAAAAGCCCCTGCTAAATCCAGAGGATAGAAACAGCTACAGGAGAAGAGTGATTTGTTTCAATCACTAATTTCATCTCTATGTAGAGAGCATGGGTAAGTTATCCACATGAATCAAAACAAATATCAACTGTTACTGAACCCAATCAGCAACTGCTCAAAAAGCACAGATGAAGTTACCTTGGGCAAATTGCCTTATGTCTTGCACATCTTAGGGCTACAGCTGGAGCCAACCAAAGCTCACATATAGGAATTAGTGGGAGTTTCTGTTGGATACAGACAGATGGCAGAAGACGGAAGGCCAAGATAATTTGGCTAGAAATGAAACCTCTAACATTAATTTTGGAAGTATCATTCACTGTTTCCTGTCTGTCTTAACAAACTAAATGACAACCCTGCAACAGAGTGTTGTGCACCCCAACTGCCACTGGCTTCACAAGGAGCGTGCCAGCACCCAAGTTGTTGAAAACTCAGGATTTAAGGAGCCATAGAAGACAAGAGAAGAAACCACTGTTACTTCAAAGGATCATCATACCAGAGTCAAGCTGTAAGCAACACTTATTCCCACGGGAGATCCAGGGATTCATTTTCTTAGAACTAATATAATATGCAGCATGGTGCCAACCTCCAAGCATACAAAGAAAACTCTAAACTAAAAAACTATACAAAAGTTTGGCAAACAGCACACAAAGTGAATTGGATAAGCCTGTATACCAAGAGGTCAGTTTTAGATACATGAAAAGAGTCCAACTGTTACAAAATAAACTCTATTTTGATCTATTACATATATTGAGTAAGACCTCCTTTAAACCTGCTATATGGTGCAATATGTGAGAAATGCACACTGTATTGCCTGAGATGCTTTCCTCAAATGTTTTAAGTTTTGCCTGAATGGCAATGTTCCTGATGTGGAAACTAATGCTAAAAAACCATAGATCTGTACAACCAGACATACTGGGTTTAGCATTGTCTTAGCACACATTAAGAATTTAAAAAAACTCGGGAGAATTGGTCCATAATGAGAGACTCATTCGACCTGTGCAGTGGCCACAGTGTTTTCCACGTACAAAGTGTGAGCTCTAATAAGCAATAAAAATGAGCATCTCACAATACTGAGCAGAACCTATACAGAATTCACCCAGATCTGCACAAGCTTTGACTGTGGATCTGAACACAGGATGGATAGATATGGGCCTAAGATATGGACCTAAGCCACAAAGTGGCCTTACTCTCTCTTACTTCACTATACAGTTGGGTCAGAAATATCTAATTTATTTACATATAACCCAAAACATACTGGTAAATCAAAACACTGTCAACTGCTCTTTTCACCAAATCCTTCCTTTAAAGGCATATGGACAGTTATAAATCTCTTCTGCTGATATTACTAATTAAATCACATCTATATAACAATGTAGCCTTGGATTTACTTTCTTACCTTGTTTTGTGAATTGGTTTCATCTTTGGCCTAGAACTCATGAAAATACGTTTCTCTGGGCATTCTCTCAAGCAACCCTAAAACTGCATGATTACTTGTAAACATGTATTAAAATTGTAAGTAAAGGCAGGTGGTTATATAAATCTCAATTAATCTATGCTGATGCAGACAAGCTAAGACTTACTCTGTATATGTATACATACACATCAAGCAATCTACCATTTAATTCCTATTTTATTTCTACTTGTTTACAATTCTCTTGTTGGAGGTGCAATATTGGCCAACACTTACCATATTAAAACTACAATGATGGAGGATTTTAGTATCTGGAATGAAAACTGGCATTATTGTAAATCTATTTTGCAATTTAAAATTAACAATAAAATTTACAAGACCACACACTCCTTCGCTCTGTCTTTTGGGAAATCACTGGTTTATATTACCTTACTGGGCACTTACTTCATACTTGTGATCTCAGTTAAACAAGAGGCAGACACCACAAAGTGTTAAATACAATGACTAGCATATTATTTTTTAATTCTCTTCGTAGGGATAACAATTCAATCTCTCTTGACTGTTATTGTGCTTTCTGAGCCAAGTAGCATTCCTGAGCTGAGAGAGCCTTTCCAGATTAAAGACAACAAAAATCCTTTGCATGCCTGGAATACACAGTTTAGGGAGAAGGAAGGGAAAGGGAATTCATCTACAATTTGGAACCTATTTATTTACCATAGGGAAAAACAGATAAAAGATCTGAGGCTTTCAGCACTTATTATATCCAAAATTCTATTTGAAACATGACCAGATGTGCAATCAACTAGTCCATTTTCCCCTCTGCCTTGCTCCTCCCTGCACAAAGCCACCACTGTTGTGTTGTGCAGCGTGCGGGTCTCCTCAGCCCCACGGCCGCGCTTGGAAACGCTGCTTCTGCTTAAAAATATCCAAAGCCAGCCTTCTGCACCCACTCCCTTCTCAGAAAACACACCTCACAACTGAGTTGGGTGGGCAAAACCAAGACACTTTCAGTGGGAGCTAATCTCCTCCTTTCTTTGGAGAAAGTAACATTAAACAGCAAACCCTGAAATCACAGCCTTGTTTTGCAATGAAACAGCAAGTTTTGCTACCAGTTCAGGCCCAGGGGGTGGGAGGCAGGATGCCTTACAGGAAAAGGTGAAAAGAAACAAACACTATGTAGATTACAAGTATGCACATACACACACACACACAGAAAAACCCCTCCTTTGGATAGTTGCAACAACAGCCCTGCATGACTCTGCCTCGCATTGTTAATATTGAGCTTCGGAGAAGGCTCATGCTGGACTTCATTCCCATAATTTGCTTGTTTAGCTCATTTTTGTATTGTGCCTTTCTGGACATCGCCAACATCTGAAAGGATTATAATTGTGATGCAAAATATCACGCACTTTACCTAAACCCTGTACATATGTAGCTTTATTTATCTTCACCCTCCCGTTATACATGCCCAATTAGTTGCAGCAGGCACACCAGTACAACAGGAATATTTCCTATGCAGTTTCATTGCTAAATAACCTTTGTGACAGTTTCTTGGCAAGAACTACAGCAGAGAGGTTAACATATGTTAAGAATACATACAGCAGGCATTCCTAGTTAGAATGCAAGTAAATAGGAAACATCGCAGCAGTAGCATTTCCCATGCTCACCATCCAAGTGAGTTTGCTTCAGAAGTTCAAGTCAGATTTCAGCAGCATAGTCTACCACTACAAAAAGGGATCTTTTTCCACTGATTTATATTCAAGAAATTTGCTCATTAGTTCTCCTAATCTATAACCTACTACTTCAGCCTCCTGTTTCAGAAACATTGGTCTGAACGGTAAAATTACAGGTTGGGAGAGGTACAAATGAACTCTATTTAGAGCACAGGAATAAAATAAAAAATCCTTTTTGACATAAAATCTAGAATTGCACAAACCATAAAGGTCTTCAGTTCTTCAAGGTATATAAAAGCACATGCCATTTGCTTAGAAATTGCTTCTCTTGGTAACACCAAGAACAGCAATGTTCGAAGTTTTTCTCCTGTTCTTGTCACAGCCATGTCCTTTCTCTTCTCACATCAGAAAAGGCTCAAGTTATGCTTCCCCATTGGTGAGGCAGTACACAGATGTCACTGTGCACCATCACAGCTGTCAGAAAGGGTGAAAGGCTCACTAAAGGAAGTGTTAGAGGTTTCTGAAAAGTTTCTCTGTCCCCTGAGAGCTGCCTGGAAGAAAGACAGACAGATGAAGGGTGTGGGGAAGGGAGACCTCAGCCACATAGGCAGTATTCGGAATCATTCATTCCAAACCGATTGAAACCACTATAACCTTCCCCACAGTCTCATACTGAGAAACCCTGACAGCCCCCTCTGCTTATCAGCATGATGCAAACTGCACTAACTCATCCAAAATCCCCTCTCTCCTGGGTGCTACAGCAACAAACACTCTCTTTACAACTCCTTACCTGTATCCCAAATCCCTGTGGACTCATTCCTAATCAGTTTATGCCTCTGACTCCAGTCAATGTTAGCTCTGTACATCTATTCCACTCATACCACAACTATGAATGTTACCACCCTAGGGACAGTAAGCCTTGAGCTGATTGGTTCAGTCCTTTGAGAATCCAGAGGTGAGACCAAGCACATTTCTCTTAGAAGATGACAGCTGTAAGTGATCCTATTTAAGCCAAAATGAAAATAAAAATTAGAAACCATACATATTTCAAGTCTGCTACTCTGCATTCTTGGAATACTTACAGGTGATAATTCATCACTCAACTGTGCAATGAAAAAATTAAATAATTACTGCCAGCGTAGCAGAGTGATCTCAGTGAAATTGTATAAGCATCACAGAAAAAAAAAAACAACTAACTTAAGGTAGGAGATAAGAAGATAATGGAAGAAAACTAGAAGATGCTTACCAGAAAACATAACAAGTGGGTGATAAAGGAGGATGTAAGAGGTCAATAAGAGGCCAGACTTAAAAATGTTAACAGCATGAGAGACTGATAAGTAAAGCAGGGATCGAACATGAAGGGTGTTTGAAATCGAGACAAGTGCCCTTTTATTGGTACAGGCATTTTCCTCATGCTGTTATTCTTGCATGTTTCATAAAACCTGGAATTTGCACTTTAGCAACAAAGTTAACTTAGAGGAAACCTAGAAGTGTTTGCTGGCCCTAAGCAAGCCATGTACATGATGGAGCCCAAGAGGCAGGGCTTTCCTGGACCAATACAACATCCTGTGCACAGGGCATTCAGCTTTTTCTATGCTGCTTTTTATTTAAGTTGGGGCTTAGTTAACATGTAATTAATTCATGATGAAGAATGACCACAGAGAACGTTTAAGGTTGAAATGGTTAGAATCTAAATATAGCCACATGAGCACGTTACAGGTTAGTATTTGAGAGGACCATGTGTAAAAACATAGACAGGATGCTTCACCAGAAAAATCCCCAATGTTAACTATAAGATTATAGCGCTCCTTAATCATTACAGACTTGTGCTTTATTCTAGATTTCCTACTGAAAGTGTAGTCTAGACAGATCAGATTGATTTCTTGTCATTATCCATGCAAGCACAGAAAAAAAATAGATCTCTTGAGAAAGTTCTGGGCCAGGGTTGGATTTTCCTAGGCCATTCTGGAAAATCTAGTGTCTTTTGCAAAAGCATCAGGAAATGAGCAGAAAATTAATCATGACAGAGATCTGCTCTTAATGTTTTCCAGAGTTTTCAGTTTTATGATAGCATAACACTGGCGTTAGGAACTAAAATTGACTATTTCCACAGCCTTTCTCCGTGATTCAGCTTCTAACTTCCTTAAGAAAAAATAAACAAACCACAAGCAAAAATCAAACCCTGATCAGAACATTCTAAAAATCCCGAGACAATTCTTCCTTCTAAATCTCTGTTTGAGGCTACAGACACGTGTATATTTTATGCTGGCATGAACTTTCACCCATTACTATTAAGAATGCTGTTGTCCACCCCATCACACATTGCAGCCCATATACTGCTGAAAGTGTTTGTTCAGACAACGAGTGAACTGGATCAGAGCTAAGGCTGCACACAGTTTTGGAAACGGGAGGGAAGGGACATGACTGCTGACATTCCCTGCACAGCCTCACACACAAAGCCTGCTCACTCAGCCTGTTTAGACATGGCAGGGGTGGGCAGGAATGAGAGGGAGACAAGAAGCTTTCTTCTCACAGTACATTTAATTAGATTTTTAGAGCTTTTGGGGATGTGGATAGTGTAGCAGAGGCTATATAAACCTCACCACCACCAAAAATCACCAAGCTAAACACAGATGCTGCTGTTTCATAAGAGATATCTGACCTTGCTGCCTAAGAGTTAAGTGAGTTATGACTACAGATAACTTGACATGGTTGTATTAGTGCTACATAGCAGGTCACACAATAACAGCCCCCAAACAGCCATTTCTTCACTTACCCAACTCCAGTGGACCTCTCTCCCCCTTTCCTAGTCTCCTTCCTTTATTCTTACTACTCATTTCCAATCTTTCTCTCCACTTCCCTTATACAGTTAATTTTTTTTCTCCCCCTTTTTGGATGATAAATGTGTTGATTTTTGTTTATTCTTTCCCCAGTACGTATTAGTTTACTTCACCATCCATCTAAGTTCCTTCTAGTACTTATTTTACCTTCCTTTAAACTCTCAGATGTTTCTCCCTACTCCCCTGTTCTTCTGCTCCAGCTCTCCTCTACTAACCTGTCCTTTGCTGATTTTTTTCACCAGCTACCACACAAACAAGTAGACTGCAAGCAGAATGTTCCGTGGTATTTTCCTGGAAGTATTATATCATCTATCCTCAATATGGAGGGCTGATGCCAAAAATGAAATAGTTCTACCAGAATGGACAAAAAACATTTAACTGATAAATTCAGACACAGCAGAAGAGTCCAATCCCCAACTGATTACAATCTCCTTTCAGGTATTTGTAGGGAGAAATGAGGACACCCCTGAGCCTTCCCTTCTCCAGAACCTCAGTTCCCTCAGCTGCTACTTACGGGACATATCTTCTAATCCCTTCACCAGTTTTGTTGTCCTTATATATCTGATTTATCTCTTTACAATTTTAGGAGGTGGATAGAGAACTTTTAACTTTCAAGCTAAGCTTTGTAGAGAATACAGGAGGAGGGCTTACTACTAGAATATTTGTTGGAGAGAATTCTGAACTAATCATGTAACTTAGTAATTAATTACTACAGCAATCTAATCAAGTATAACTGTTACAAATTATAAATTAATAAGAGAAGAAGCAACAGCATTTTATGTGTATTAGCATCTGCTGAGACCAAGTCCATAGAATACATAATTTTATAATAAAATGTTAAGCTATGGAGTCCCTTTGGGAATACATGCAGAAGTGCTTTTGGGCTACAAGAACCAGACCCTTTCAATCCCCCTACATAAAACCATTTCAAGTTACGCAGGGAACTGTACTAACACACAGTATGATGTGTGAATTTATCCTATATTGTAATCCAAATAAAACCCCATTTTCACAAATTTCAGGAAACAAAACTCCTGAGGAGTACCAAAGATTTCCTCCCACTGGAGTCTAATTGAAGGAAAATAGCTGAACCTGAGTGTTGATTCGTTTAGACAGGACGGCTGGCCTCATTACTTTTAACAAACTCAGAAGCAAGAAGGGAGAAAGACAGAAGGGCCTCTCTCTCTGGAGCCTCCTACTGTCTACAAGCCAACACGTGGAGTTCTGGGAGACAAGAACTTGTACTTCAGTAGGACAAAGTTTGGTATGCAATTTTTAATTCTGCTCACTTTATCAGCAGATATACGTACAATGAAGATCTGGACTCCATTAAATTTGTTTTGAAATACAGGCTGTAAATAAAACTAGAATGCCAGAGGTTCTTTCAGTTGGACTCCTGGTGAATACTTCTCTCAAACTGCACTGACCTCAAGGTCTTTCACAGCCCTTTCTTAAAAAAGAAAATAAATTAAATTATTCTCCCAGATGGTGAGCCCAGAAACTCAGACGCTAATCCCCCAGCTCACATCAGCCCATTCACAACACATCAAAGCATAGAGCTTTTTTCACTCCCTAAAAAACATTCAAGCAAGTGGAAGAGCTAATATATGCTTTTTAAAAATTTTTTGTCAATAAAAATGTAAAACATTAAAAGAGGCATTTGAAGAGAGGCAAAAAACAGCCTGCTTCTTACATAGCCAACAACTGAGGAGACGAAAAAACCACCCTAAATTCTGATGTTACTGCAAACTACTACTGTTGTTAAAATACTACTGTAATATAGAGCACAAACAGAGGGAATCATATGGAATTTCTGTACACACACTGCTATAAAATTACAGAGCACAAATATTTTGCAAGCTGTTTTTCTAGTAACTTTGCTGGAGTGTCTGGTGCACAACAGCTAAAGGTTAACCAGGCCTGCAAGCAGGCTCAGGGCAGAAGGTGCATTCTGCAGCTGACATCAGGACTAATAGTGAACCCATCAACAAGATTGTTACAGCTAACTGGTTTTCATTTAGAAGTGTGGTTTTGCTTCCTTTCCTCTCAGTGCCCTTTAGCAAGTTGGAAGTCAGGCTGTTCATTTTATTGCTATGTGCTACAAAGAACACTTAAGGTTAAGGTGAACACACGAAGCATGGCTCCTTACTGAATATTTATTGTTATTGAGAGGGAAGATTTTGTCACAGTATAGATCTTTAGCTTTGCTAGAAAAAGAAATGTGAAGAGTTTTATCTGTAAGCAAACACAGCTTGTCAGAACTTATG
Organism: Pipra filicauda; assembly: GCF_003945595.2. Classification (NCBI taxonomy): domain Eukaryota; kingdom Metazoa; phylum Chordata; class Aves; order Passeriformes; family Pipridae; genus Pipra; species Pipra filicauda. The sequence goes on from NW_024104318.1 coordinate 122,834, forward strand.
TAACTGTGAATAGTAACGGATTGGAGAGACTCCAGTTCTCAACAGCTTCAACCCAATACTTAATGTATCACTGTACAGAGCAGGCCTCAAAAAATTAAACACCGGCTTACAAAACACCTTATTTAGCTACAGGAAGTTGTCCTCATTTCCCAAGAAATGTATTAAGCACTAAAACCATACTCATGAGGGAAGCATGCATCTCATTTTCTAAATACAACTAAGAAATAATGGCAGTGACAGTTAAAACCTCTTTGTTGGATTTTTTTTATCTACACAGAAAAATTATGGCTATGAGACATTACTAATACAGGAACAAAACAATGTAATTTAAGCAGCTACAATCATCAGGGTGGTGAGTTTTTTTAATAAGGCTCAGCTGGAAGGAAAGCTTCTCATTTTGAGCACCAGATAGAGAGAGTCTAGCAGGAAGCGTTACCAGTGACAGTGGTTTGTACAATAGGCTACAGACATATTGTTGGGAAGGGAGACATCAAAGGACAAAAAAGTGTTGAAGGGGGAATTTCTTCTCATCCTTTGAAGAGAATTCTTGCTGGGTCCTCCAGCAAGAGGGGTGGGGTTTGCACTGGTGGAATACTTGGAGGAAGAAGATTACTAGTGGGAAAAGAACTGTAAGAAAAAGGAATGATGAGATTAAGTGATCTAAAATGACAAGTAAAAGTCAGAGCTGAAAGTTTTATCCACACTCAGTGCAAGAGCATCTGCACAGGGAATGTTCTATCTGCTCACTAACAAGGCATCGCAGTAGTGAGATCATTCTAAAGTTATTTCCCCAGAAGAGAAATATTTTCTCACTGCCTATATTTTTTGAGTCAATATTGATTATTTTAGTGTTGCCAAAGTCAGAGGTGAAAGCTAAAAATGCCTCAGAGGCGAAGATTCTCAAATAGAAGAGTTCTGTTATTTAATAATCTCTTCATTGATCTGGCTCAAATTAGGCTGTGACTCCAAAAGCATAGGTATTTTGCCAAGCCAGACTTAGGGACTGGGCACTGCACCCTGTTGTTGTAGCTTGAAGAGACGAAAATTTCCACTTGCTATTTTGCACACTAGGAGGGAAAAAAAGGAAAAAAACATCTGCCAGTGTGGCCCAGATAGCAGAAGTAAAATATAGAGCCAGGGCTGTTGAGGATTCCAGCTTCTCATGACAATCCAGACAACGAAAAAAAGCACACGGGTTAGAAACAAAACCAAATCCATATGCTGCCTAAGGGAGGAGTGCTAAGCAAACACACAGCAATACATTAACATCTTTTTTTTCTCACAGCCCAAGATTCCCCAACTAGAAAATGCTACTATGTCGGTCAAGATCTGGACTATTCTTCTGATCATTTTAAAAAGCCTCTAAAATTAAATCCTCTAAAACTTAAAAGCTATTGCTTCAAAATTATTTTCTAAGACTTTTGATGATTTTACTGTTGGCAAAAGAGGATAACAGTTTTCCACCTCAGGGCTCATCACTAAACACACAGTCTCAAGAGTGTCAGGGAAGAGAAGCAGCTTTCCTCTCAAATTGTTTCTGAAGGTTGGATGCTCATACAATATTCAATGCCTGTAAAAACAGTCCTGCCCAAGCAGGGTGCATTTCAGCAGTTGTTCGTAGCAAAGCATACTTCACAGATTCTGTTGACAGACACTGCCCTTCACTAATAGCAACAGGGAACAGGGAACCTGCCCTTCAACATTCAGGCAAAACAAATCTCTCTGGCTTCCATACTACTTCTCACCTTGAATTCTTTGGGCCGGTACCTCCTGACCCCATTTCACTGCTGAGTTCTCTAGCCTGCTTTAAACCTTTGCTGATCCTCATCCCACCTCAGTAAAACCATTCCAAAGGAAATCCCTTAAAGGGGTGCCAAGCATCAGCACAACATACCAGTTGTATAATTGGTAAAATGCTTTGTTCCACCACACCTTGATTTAAACTGAAATTTTAATTGTTTGATGTGCAATTGTGAATCCACTACAAGGATCTAGCAAAAATGGTGTTCACAGAGGGGAGGGTTCACAGCCTGTTTTCTTTTCTTTGATCCACCAAGTACCAACAAGCAGAAATACACCCCTGATATGCTTTAAAGAGTAGCCGGTAGCCTACTGTGTAACACGAAAAGAGATGTTAAATCCACAGACTGTATCAACTGCTTGGGCTTTCATTAAGGAATAAGCAATTCAAATTCATATAAGACATGAAATAAAAAATTATTAAATCTCCTGAGAGAGGCAACGCCACACACACCACAGCAAGACTGAAGCAACAGAACCAGATCTCTCCACTCAAGCAGCACTGCGTCAGTGGAATTATAGCTCCATCTCAAGACTCAACAAATCCTCCTCCAAGGCATTATATTATATATACATTGAAATTTGATGCTTATTAAAGCATAATTCAAGATGTTCATTACCTATCACTGGAGGCCCACACCTATCACCCCCAAATCAGTCAGCATGTTAACTGCCCTTAGGTGTCACAAGAAATCAAATAAATGGATTGGTGAGACAATTTCTGTACATATTCACTTCACATTTAATAGATGTCCTTGCTGATTGTGACTGGAACTTCTTTCACTAGGTCAGGGGCACAGGAGGGGGAGACAACAGAAATGGAGGTGGGGAGCCACACATCTGAGCATCGTTTCCAAGCACCCTTTCCAACAACACAACATTACCTCAGTGCTAACCCAAAACCCTAACATGGATGGAGTTCCACTTTGAGTAGGAAAGGAGTGGCAAGTCTAGTATTTTGTCTCCATCATTCCCCTCACTGCCAAAAAGCTGATTGCAATGCCAGTTTGATAATTTGTTTCTATGACATTTCGATTTGAAAAAAATTAGCTCTTTTCAGGTTCTAGTAAGCAGGAAACATGCAGCTGAACCTGCAGGCCAGAAGTGACCAGTGCAATCAATTTCTACATTACTCACTTTTTACAGTGATTCTCTCATCCCTTTTACAGAGATTCCATCATTTTCTTAGCTTTCTATCACTCAGTGGAATAATTTCGATGTACAAAGGATTATAATTTCATAATGCAAAAAGACAGATTAGGAGTCATGCCATTCTGTAAGCTCCAGTGTCCCAGAAAAAGCAACTGCAATACCTTGCTTTTACAAAATTTAATTGGGTTTGTGTGGCGAGGTTGTGGTCATGGAGTGGCTGCTGTGAGAAGCTGCTAGAAGTTTCTCCCATGTCCAATGGAACCAGTGCCAGCTGCCTTCAAGGGATCCGATGCTGATGGCTGAGCCCATCAGTGATGGTGGTAGCACCTCTGGGATAACATATTTAAGAGGGGAGGGAAGTCATTGCAGAACCAGAACAACAGCCAGAGAGAGCAGAAAGAATATGTGAGACTCCAGGGTCAGTGAAGGAGGAGGGGGAGGAGGTGCTCCAGGCATTGGAGTAGAGATTCCCCTTCAAGGCCCCAGTACAGACCATGGTGAGGCAGCTGTGCCCTGCCCTGTGGAGGTCCATGGGGGAGCAGAGGAGGAGCCCCATGCTGGAGCAAGTGGATACCTGAAAGAGGCTGTGACCCCATGGGAAGTCTGTGCTGGAGCAGGATCCTGGCAGGACCTGTGGCCCCATGAAGAGAGACCTCACACTGGAGCAAGTTTTCTGGTAGGACTTATTATCCTACTCTAATTTGATGGTAACAAATTAAACTAATTTCCCCAGGTAAAGTCTGTTTTGCCCAGTAATCGGTAAGTAATCTCTCCCTGTCCTTATATCAACCTAGAAACCTTTCATTATATTTTCTCTCCCCCATTCAGCTGAGGAGGAGAATATGACAGTGTCTTTGGTGGGCACCTGGCATCCAGCCAGAGTCAACCCACCACAAAAATGAATTCTGCAACTTCTGTCTCCAAATTTCACTTAAGAAGAGCATAATTTATTACATTTACTATGCTGGCTTGCCACATACATAACAAAACCCTGTAATGTATTTTACTGCATTTTCAGCAATTTTGGAACAAAATTTCCATTTCTATTTAAAGAACAAGTTTACTCAACAGAGAAATCACATCATAATAGCAGATTACTATTCAAAAATGTCTTCTTCAAATGTAATTTTAGGAGTAAAAAACTTACTTAATGGACAACAATAGATTTCCACCATGCTGTCTTACTTCACACATTGCAAAATTAACGTACCCAGGAACATGAGCTAAATTCCCTGATCAAATGCTTTTTTCTTTGAGTTCCAGCCATTTGCTAATGGCAGTGCCCAGAATGGAGAACTTTGCAGGAGTGCTACTGAGATCATAAATAAGACCTCTTTCCCTACTCCCAGCTCCATTACTGGTGATGACACTGAGAGAAACAAGAGGGATTCAGCAATATTTTCAGATTCTAGATTAACATCAGATGACTGACAAGAAATATTGCTGTTATTCAAAAGTGTATGTTAGGGGATAGAATTGAAAAAAAACATCATTGTGCCACCTTGACCATATTAACACTTGTATTTCCTTTTTAATGTTGGCTTCAGTAAGTTTCAACAACCGGAGAAGGAAACACACCCTCTCATTTTTAAAAGGGGGGAGGGAAAGACCTAAAACATCAGAAAGAAACATAGATGTAGTTAAAAACCTTTCAGTATTTTGCAAGTCTGGCATTTATATAGTATTTTCTTTATATTAGCCAGCAATGGTTGTCATTTCTCAAGATGCAAAAAAACCTTTAGAATCTCAGGTAAATACTCATTCACTTGCACTGTGAAAACACCTTCAAAACTAAAAATAGTAAAAGTATCCAAAACATCATAAAAACTGGAACAATACAAGCCAACTTCAAGTTTCATGGCTTTGTACAAATATGCAGTATCAGATATTTGGACAACAAGGATTTCAGAATAATCACATACCACGTGTAAGAGGAGAGATCTTAATGTGCCTTTGCTGCAGAATGACTACCGTCTATGAGATTTTTTGTCTGTCTTAGCAGAAACATCAAATACATACCAAACACATTAATAGATATGCACAGGAATCTTCTACAGATGTATGACACGCAAGTGAAGTGGAGGAACCTCAAACTCCTTCAGCAAACTGCAGAGAATTCAGCCCCACAAGAATATGGTTTTGCTCAGAATTTAAGCTAACTAGTCTAGGGATCCTTCACATATAAATATTTCCCCCCCTTCCAAATAAAATTTCCAGATTAAAGAATAAAACCTATCTTATAAAACCCTAGATAGCATTTTTATGCCTAATATGTGACCTACAGCAGGTTGTATGTTTATGCTCCTGAAAAATAAACAAAACCATGTAAAGAAATAAGGAATAAGCAAGTTTTATATGCTTCTTGACTGAAAGTGAGTCATCCAACCTGAGGTTTCTTATCTTCCCCAATTCACACACAAAACAATAAATCCTTCACAGTGTCACCAGACAAAGTAACTCTAAAAAGTTACTACTTAATAATGTACAAATCAATACTATAAGATGATTTTCCTGTAGTGGAAAGTAAGTATTTCTTATAGATCAGTGCTACAAAACTGGAAGATTTGTTTTCAAGACTATGTTGATTATCACAATAAATATTTCAATATATCTTTTCTGAAATATGTATATATAGTAGAAGAGATGTCTACAGAACAATCCTAAATTTAGTAGAAATAACTGAATGGGTTGTATTAACTCCAGCAACTAGTTTAATTATTACTTTAAGATTTTAATATTTTGGACAGGAAATACTAATCAAGACCTGACCCACCCATAACAAATAATACCTATAACTCTGATTCACCTACTATGACATAAATTTTACATACTACAAGTTTAAATTATCTGCACCAAGTCTGAAGCAACATGACCCTGCTGCCCAAGGGTAAAGGCTATTTGAAGACAAAAATGTACTGAACAAAAGAATGACTGAAAGAGCTCTGCTTTGTACACAAAAGGAGTTCTGAGCTACGTAAGGTCCTAAGAGTGAGCCTCTATATACTTAACCAATTTCTGCATATGTTTTGGTTTAGTAGCTTTAGACTGAAAACAGGTACACAAGTAAAATAAAACAATTACCTCCCAGTTCCACTCCTAGCTGATTGATGATATATTAATTTTATACGCACTACTGCTGAGTTTTTATATTAGAGTACAGCTGAGTGATTCTGTAAAGGTTTAATCATTTGTATGGCAACATAAAAGTGCAGTAACAATTCACAATGAGCTCTAATTAGTACTAATGAACTAAAAAACTGAACAGGTTGAGGTTTTTTCATAGTATATTCAAACTTAAAAACTACTTGGACTCTTATAAATTAAAAAGACCTTCCAGAATAGAAAAAAATGGCAGACAGGGTCAGTTCTGCAAAGCAGTTACTCTAAGGAGAAATGCCTCTATAGAAGTCACTGTGTCCAAACATTTCAGAACGTTGTTAATTCTTGTCAAATCACTATGTTAATCAAAAGATGTTGGAAAAATTTCCAAGTACATTTATAAAATAAAAATTCTTAAGCATTGGGATATTGCAAATCATGAATAGATGTACTATAGAAACACAGAAGAAAACATCATAAAATTTTCCCATTTCTGTACAGATGCCAACTTCAAGGCAAATTCTTTTAATCTCTGAAAGAAGCAGAAAATACGGGGTTTTTTTCTGGTACTAGTGAGTCAACAAGCTGACTTACTACTTACTTACTTACTGACTTATGCACTTACTACAGTATTAGGGATTGAAGAGGAAGCTGCTGTTTATCTTAAATGGAGAAAGAAGATGCAAAATAAATGGACAATAAACAGGTATTTTGGCAGAAGATATACCTGCCTCCAACCTTGTTTAGCCCCCAAACCTGAGCCTCCTTTTATACCTTTCACCAGAAATACAAAAGCTAGAGGTGACCAAGAACCTCCAGAACATGTTACAGTTGATGTACATCACTACCCTTTCTCAGCAGGGGTGTGGGTGATAGAAGGTGGGGACAGCAAGGAAATCACCTGCATGAGCCCTGAATACACAGTATGATTTGGGAATTAAAAAATCTCAAACTGTTCTTTACCAGATTTAGTCTGCTGAGTAACTTTGATATTCATGCTGCTACCTTTCACTGACAGACTTGATTTCTGAGTGCAGTGGTAGGAAGCTGAAGAGTGATACTTCCACTGTTAAGCCCTCAAGGACTTCTGACACAGTAGCATTTCTAGCAGGTACACAAGCACACACAGCAGGACACATCTAACAATATCAACTACAGGAATTAATATTCTGTTCAACTTACATACGCAGAAATCCAAATATACAATCAGCAAGATAAAAGCCTGCTTTATTCCTTCAGCATTAATATACTTACATAAAAATCTGGACGTAGAAGCTTCAGTACCCACCTAGAAAAATTTCCTACAAATTCAGGACACAGGAGAAGACTATTTGCCATTAGCTTTCCTCAACATGGATGCATGCTGTTACCCTGAACTAAGGGCCACCAAGGCCTAGCAAGCTTGTTTCTGCCACAAAACAATCCAACTTCCTTTGGGAAACTACCTAAAGCAGCACCCCCCATAAGGTTATTTTTCAAGTAGCATCAGCCATCAGAAACCACAGCTTGTCCTTGATACTTCCCTCCCTGACCATAATTTCCCTTCAGAAAATTCTTCCACGTTCTCCTCAGCATAAATCTTTTCTTAACAACCAAAGTAGGCAAAGGTTTCAGATTCCTCCAGCATACTTTGTTCTTAATAAATAACAGCCTAAAATTAATCTCACACTTTCATCACTGCTTAAAGAACTTTCTTCTTTAAGAACACACTCATATAAGATTTATTAGGGAAATCTCATCTCTCCACAGGTGTGTGTAATGTGTCAGCACCACCTTTCCTCGGTATAGCTGTTAAGTTTAATTAAGCTTATTATAGTCCCATGAAATCTTTCTCTAACAGCAAAAAGTTTATGCATCATATGTCACACCAGTTGCTTCTTTTAGCTGTGATTCTCAAACTTTTATGATCTAATCCCCATGATACTACTTTTGGAACACAAAAAGTGTAATTCCAATCTGCTTTATAGTAAGAAATTCAGACACTGAAGGGAATCTTTCAAGGTTACAGTATATGTCAGTAGCAGGGAATACAACTCTGGTTCCCTAATGCCCTAGGTCTATTCTATATACCTTACAGAATGTGTTAAGTATCTCTTGCACATTAGACACAGACCACTTCTCACCAGTTTTGGCTAGAAAGATTTGGCTTCTTTTTTTTTTTTTTTTTTTTTTTTAAATTAGATTAATAAATTTTAAACTTCTCTCCAGACCTTTATACAAAATTTAGTGAGCAATATTATTTTCCTCCTGTTTCCCCCTTCCATTTTATCCAGAATTAATCCATTCTCGTTTGCTGTTGAGTCACTGTTAGTGACTCATGTATTATAAAATCTCTCTGTGTTTTCCCTTATTTTCTCTTTTCCTAGCCCAGGCCTTATGTTTTCTTGTCTAGAATGTTCCTGTCTTCTTAAGGTCATGGATGTACACTCATGAAAATTCACACGTCTAATTCTATTAAAAAGCACACTATGTACTGTGAAAATGAAAAGCAATAGGCACATTTTAGGTCTTAAAGCTTATGAATTTTTAAACTGAATACACAAAAAATGAGTACCAAAAGTACTGGTCATGTCTGAAATGAAAGGGAGCAGCTAGTAAAGACGGTGTCATCCATCACAGAGCTAGTAACCAAAGGAAATAAATTTAAATTTAGTTTTATTTAATTAAATTTAGTTTAATTCTAAAATGAAAGTTAACAAGTTTACATAGAAAGCTTTATTTTTTGATGTTGTCTTGGCCCACTTGACTATGGTCTCTAGGCAGTGGACACAGGACACGACATCATGTCACACGAGAAGACTTCATCCCCCTCTTTCAACATCACTGTTCCCTGTTCTTACATAGTCATATGGTTCAGGGGGACAATGTGTCCTTTGCACACTGGGGAAAACCCTACTGGGATAAAAGATACCATTTCAGTATTACTGTCTGGAGACAGTGTTACTTCTGCCACTTGCAAATTAAATCAGAGAGGTCACAAATATTTGCTTCTACTTTATAGATTCTCCTCTTCAACTCAAAGCTAAGACATCTGATTAGCTATTTAAGACATTCCCACCAGCTCACTAAGTGTCCATTTAGTGCAGAACACCCCTGCACAGCTCATCAGAATTTCTCTGCCTTCTCTATAGTACTACTTGTGAGACTCTTTTAACTATGATCATTTAACTGTCATATTTTCTCAACACTGATTTTGACATCTATATAAGGAGAATATAGCAGAAATAGAAAAAAATTTGCAATAGCCTGTCAAAAACATAGACTTCTAAAAGCCTAAAAGATCATTAGGATTCATTCCCAAATGGAAAAGTCCAGGAGTCTGGGTGACAGGTGAGTAGGCAGGAGAGTACTGGTTATGAATTGCCATCTCTGAGCTGAGTTGATAATGTTCCTTATGTTCAGTATATACAATACTAATTGGTCCCAAAAAATAATTACTCAAACCCAGAGCAAGCAAAAAAATCCCCCTGCTGCCTTATCATCATATCTGCTAAATCTTATTGTTTCATTTCCCTCAGTTGCCATTACTGGCTCTTTCCTCTTCCTTTACGAGTCATCTTATGATTGATTTACAGGAATGCCTTTTCTATTGCTCTGATGAAACACTTGCTCCTTCTCCCTCCCTGTACTTATTTACCAGAAATATTTCTTTTCCTCATCATGCTTTTAATTATTAACTATTTTTTTCAGTAGTCCATCTTCTTAATTACATTCTTAATTGTCTGTACAACATAGTAGTGAATTCTCCTAAGTGCAGTCTCTGAGATCACAATAAGAATCTCTGCATGAAGAACGTGACATAAAAGCCTACGTTATCACCACTTACTTTTCAGTCAACCTACCTCACTGCTTGTCCCCAGTCACCACATTAGTCATCATTTTAGTGCTGATTCAGTTGACTAAGAGTCCTACAGAATGCAATCTTAGACAAAGCAGAAGCCTGAATGACTAATACCCCCTGACCACTTTAATATCCTTGTCTTATTTCTTGTTTCATCTCTGTTGCATCTCTCTGGTGACATAACAGTTTCTTGACAGAAGAATCTGCTAAGCATGTTCCTTCACTGATACTGTAGGAGCAGTGTAGGCTGAAAAATATCTCAACTATATCAGCTTTCTTCCTTAAAAGTTATAGTGCTCCTTTTCACAGGAAATGGCTGCATAAAATCAAGTAATCAAAGCCAGTATTTGTTTGCAATTAGAAATATACATACAACCAGTGTTTAATGAAATAAGTTTGTTTAACTAGATATTCTTTTTTGTTAACTAAGTGGTCATACTATTTACAGGGAATATGGCAGCTTCTTCTGTGTCACTATGGTTCAGTTTATAACATCTACTGACTATACACAATTTCAATATTTTTCCCTTTTCAATATGCTTCCCCTAAGCAGATTCTCCAAATATTTCCTGGGAAAAAACTAAAAGGGTGGGGGAACATACCAAGCCAGGAAGCCAAAGCTATTTTCCAGCAGATGGTGAAACAGGGAACTGAAAACACTTGGCAGTAACAAATGGTTTCCTTCTTAAAGATTTGCCAACCAGTCCAGATACCTTTTCAGAACCACCCTGGCAGCAGTCTAAGAGTTCAGATTTCTTGGTGAAGTCCTTAAGTTATGGAAAAAGGCCTGAGTCATGGGAAGAAGTTCAGGCCATCTGCCCCTTGCACATTTACACATAATCATTCAGGTGCAAACCAGAGCCATTAACACAGGAAGAATTATATCCCTTGCAAACACATTCAAACTGTCACAGAGTCGAAATAATGCAACAAGAGCTATAAAAGTTAATGTGAAAGGTCAAGGGCAAGAAAGTAATTTCCTTTTTTAGAAGTTTAGGACTCCAGTCATACAGTCAAATATCAGCCAAACATCTTGACTGGTTTTTTTTTCCAGATGGGACCATTAATCTTTTTTAAGGATCTGAAAGTAGTGAACACCTAAGGATCAGACAATGGATATCTCAGCAATTAACAATAATTAAACTAAGTCAAGAGGTCTGATGAACTGTAGACTGTAACCATTTCTAGCTCAAGCAGTTTTACATCAAGAGGTGCAAATAAACCTTCTGAAAAAGCAATAGGATAGTTTCATTCTCTTTCTGTGTGAAAAACTATTAAACAGTATTTTTTCCAAGTGGCTGGCAAATTGCAGAGAGGCTACATCTCACACAACAATGATTCTACCTTGTTCTTAGTTGATTTTGCAGATATCCTAACAAACTAATCTCTTTGTTGAGAAGCCAGGACAATTTTATAGTTAGCTGATGATAAGGAGAAGCAGTCTCAAAACTGCTAATAGAAGCCAAGCTGTCAATTGCCAACTCTTTCACCAGGAAACAGCAGTGACAAAAGTTCTGCAAAGGAGAAAGAAGCAGCAATGTGTTTAGGGAGGCAACATAGTATGTGAAAGAGTAAATGAAAGAGCAGATAGAAAGTATAAAAGAATGAGAACGAGTCTTTCTGAAAAGGCATTTTTCCAATAAATTGTTTGCAAGCTGCAATGCAACCAGAAGAATGAGAGAGTCTCTCTCTCGTTCTCTACTTTAGCACAATCTCTATTCTGCAAGGGACTGTGCTACCTTGGTTTCTTTGGGTCAAATGACTGAGGATCTACTCTAACACACACACACACTCAAAACTGCTCTGGTTTGCTGCTTGAGGTTAGGTGTTTTTCATTAACTCTGAAGAATCCAATATATATGTTTCAATAAACAAATGAAAACACACTAATATCACCAAATGAAATGTTTGTTTTCCCTTTGCAGTTTTCTACATTTCAACACCCTAATGCTCACCTCCTAGAATTTTAGCAATTAAGCTAGAACAAAATACTCTCACTTTCCTTCTAAAGTATTCTTCTCCTTTGTTACTCTCATAGGGCAAAATAATTTTAAATAAAATTTGAGATTTATTGATAAATATGTGTTCTCCTCCTCTTTCATGAAAAAATTTAATGATGTTTTATCTATAAGAGATGCTTTTTTTAAAACATAACTCAGGTAAAATATTGAGGAGTCATTATTAATTATTATCCTTTCAATGCTTACAGTACTATTTACTACAGTATTTGTAGTATAAATACTACAGTATTTGTAGTGCATAAAGTCTTTTACTCAACTATTTCAAAACGTTTTACAGGCATTAATGGAGCAAAATCAAATGACAGACGTTGGTAAACTGGATGACTCGGTTAAGATTTTATCTAAAGTAGCAGCAAAAACAAGGACAAAATCCAAGTGTCCTAAGTCCACTCCAGCCAACTTAACACATGACATATTCCACTATCCTATTGCTAGAGACAACTTATACAGGATAACTCTCCCATCTTCAAAAGGTGTCATTTGATTATCATTTGATAGAGTGATATTAAAGATGATGAAAAGTGCGTATGAAAACATCCTTAGAAAAATTCCTAGATGTGAGGAAGTGGAACTGTTAAAATCTGAGCTTACCTCATTTTAATCAGCTACTGAAAGGAAAAAAAACCCACACCAGATGTAGAAAGCAGCTTTTGTCTTGGCAGTGCTGCCTATTTTCTTATGCTAAAACACAAGCATAGTCAGAAACTGTCTTTCAGAGAAGAAATGCATAATAACTGTAGCAAGAGGAAAAGCTATGCATGTCATCTAAAAAAAAAAGGAAAAAGAGGAAAAAAAGAGAAATTATAGGGAAAAATAAGACAATGACATAACAGCACAAGGGAGAAGAGGGTCTATTTTTCCTTAGTCGAACTAGGCTTCATTTCACAAAAAACACATTACCCTGCATAATATCAATAAACCTTTTAGTCTGAACTGATACAATCAGTCTGTCATTCGTCTATACCTGATGACATTTCTCTTCATATACAGCAATGATATTTTATGAGGCTCTGTGGTTTTCCAGTAACTAACTGGGACAGGTCCCTGCAAGGCCCCTTTTATTGCAACATGTATGTAAATGCCACACAAGAGAAACCATTTAAAACACAAAATTCCATCTTCTCTCTCTGCTTTGAAGATCAGTCTTAAGGCTGATTAACAAGAGCTGTATTTCCTGATTTGTATTCTGAAAGCACTGAGGAGAAATTGAAGACTTGGATGGTATTCACGCAAATGAAGTTATATTTGCAAGACCTGCCATTTTCTCTGTCATGGAATGTTTGACAAAAGGACAGTTATTATTTTACAGGCTTTTCAAGCCACCACCGCCAAGTTATAAATGATAATTTTCAATATTTAGCTCCTGGTGTTAAGATGATGTTTACACCAAGGGATAGACAAGGACACAGGAAAAAACAATTCTAACTGATCACAGACAAGGGCCCTGCTGTCCGTGGAAACCTCCTTTGCCACAGTTTCTCGCTCTAGAACTTAAACGGTCGTACTGATATTCTAGGTAAATCATAGCCTACTGAGAAGGAGGGTACTAGAATTAGATGTTAATACATTATAGCATCTAAAACTAAGCATACAATGGATCTTTAAATCTTGGGGGCAGGAAAACCAAATTTACAATGCTTGCTATTAGTGATAGCAAAATACATCTATTTTATAATTTAATAAAAGGTTTTAGATTTAGATGAAGATCTACAGAATTCTCTCACTGTTTAAGAAGGAAAAATAAATGATAGCTGACCATAGTATTTTTACAGTCCACTAAAGTGCAAAAATAAGCTACACTCAAATAAGACATCACTTAAAATTATAGGTAGTGTAAATATCTTTAAACTCCTTCCAGTTTAGATAGTTGCCACCCTATAATTAAAAATTATACCATATACATATATTAATCATTGTATTAGCTATGACTATTGATAGATATACCAAGTACTCAGACAACCCAAGAAAGTATTTTCCTGTTCTCCCAGTAAGGGGACTATGATAAATTGGTTTGGCAAGCAGCTTGAACTTCAAGATAACTAAAAATAAAGATACTCATTTATTGAAAGTACTAGTTATTTGGTATTATTTATGTTAGTAAGAGTTGAGGATATCTGGTCCAAATGTGATCTGCATTAGGATATGGGACAGAGCCAAGAGCTGCTGGGGTGAAGTAAAGATTAGTCAGCTTACCTCCTGTTCCCAGAAAAGCACAAATAAACAAATAATGAAAAATTATTTATAAGCCATTAGATGAACACAAAACCCAAAGATTAGTAACAGTTAACACAAGCCAATCTTAATTCCTTCTTCGATAGAGATAGAAACCGATAAGTTAGGAACAGTATGGTAAATACTACATTCCATCCTTACAATACTTTCAGTGCTGCTTCTTGAAAAGGAGTTTAGGAAACATGGACTAGAAAAGAAATTATGAAAATATATCTGCCAAGCTGCATCAAGTGAGAGTAATTTGTATCAAAATTTATCAACTGGAGTTGTTCATGCATCTGTCCTGGATCTAGTACAACTTAATATTATCACAAAAGGATTAAAGGCATACGTTTGATGCACTAACTGTAATCTGTAAACTATGTTTTAAAATCTAATCATTTCTTTCTCATTATTTTCAAAATCTCACTGGGGCAGATAAGACAATTCAACCCTGTGAATGCTACCATTACCCTCTCTCCCTAAAAAGGTCACAGAAATGTAACTTGCTTTTAACAGGAGAAAAGATAGGTCAATAGCAGGTGCTTTCCAAAAGTGTAATTATAGGAAGGCAAAAAAATACCGGTAACTAACAGAAATTATATGGGGTATGTAGCAAACATCTTATACTATAGAATTGTGATTCTTTATTCACTTGTTGGCTGATTCGGTCATTCATCTTCAGAACTGCACGTCTACGTAAGGGGCTTCTGATTGCCTTGATGGCCCTTTGGAATGTTCCAAGGACATTTTAGGTGTTGCCTGTCTGATTGTAATTAACTGCACAGAAAGAAGAAAGAGCAAAGACAAACCTCTTTGGCTATCTGTTGCACAGAAGAGAGCGGAAAGTGAAGTGAATCAGTGCTCCACAGGCTTTTATCTGGTCAGCTCTTCCTGCTGCAGGCCACGGGGTTGAAAAGCTTGCCACAAATTGAACTGCCTTGCAGGAAGGTTTGAGGGCTCTTTTCCCTCCTTCAGCCTTTGGGATCATAAAAGGTGTAACAAAACTGCCACGTATTAACCTCAGAGACAGGCACTTAAGCAGCCCTGCTTAGTTAAAGGACAGATCTATTGAACAATTCTGTGTACACTTAAAAGTCTAAAATCTTCAGTCATCTTTTATTGTCAGTCTGACATGATTTTTGACCAAATAATACTTTGTTCCCCAAACTCTTATGATACACCGCAAAATCTGTGTTGAGTTTATTGAACAACATTAAATATTTCAGCTATTTCGTATATTTCATATATTAGTTTCATAGAGGTGTTTTCAAACAAAGAGATCAGGATCAGTTCCTTTGTTCCCATGCCATACCTCCAAAACAATTTCCTCTAGGAGAAGATCTGACTATCTGCTGTCAGAGATGTGCTATAAGATGACTGACAAGCCTGAGACCTGTACTAGCCTGTCAGTCAGTGTGGAAATGCCACTTCAAAACCTCTGTCCTGGATATAATGGCAGTCTGTACCTACTCACAGGACTTTATAACAGTTACCACTGTGCTTCCTCCCACACTAGTCTGTGAACATTTACTGCTTTCAACTCATTTCTTTTAAACACCCATTTAAAAATTTACTAATATATAAAGGAAAAAGTTAAGCTGCAGGCAGACTAAGATAAATATCAAATAGGTATATAAACACCAGACTAAGACTAGATATCAAATAGCGTAGAAAATACTTTCCATTGTGCTGTGTTTTCTTTGCATACCCATCTACTGTGTCTTGGCCTGAGTTTGGATAACAGAATGGAAGTCTATTTTCAAATAGACAAATATTTTCAAATATGTGAGTATATATTATAGATTTTTTAAAAAAATTACTGAGCATTTTATGCTTGTTAATTAATTAGGAACTTCCTGAGCTCTCCTGCAATGCCTACTCATAACATAACTTCTGTTCACACGGTTCTCTTCCTTTTTTTCAAAATATTTGCTTTGCAAAGTTTTCAGAGTTTTACATCTGGAATCACACAAATTATGGCTTCTGTTTTTTCCCCACAGATGAACAAATGTAAAGTAGGGATTTATGTGGATCCAAAATGAAAGAGGGAAGCAATCCTTTTAAGCATTTCAAACAGTAAACAAGCTTGGCTTTGGTGAAGGAAATTTGATGAGATTCAGGACAGGGCACAAACCATTTACTTCTTTATTTCTGTTTGCTTGGCCTCTTATTCTTTCTTCTGTCCTTCTATTCTGACTTTCCTTGAGACAAGGCATGATTATGTGTCAGCACTGCAACAACACTGCTGAACATTAAAAGGATTGTAAGCATGATAATGCAGATGATCGGAGATTACAAATGGAAGAACTTTCTTATACGATTAGAAAAAAAAATTATCAAAGAGGTATTTACCCATGTAATTAGTTTGTCCTATTTTCCTTTTTTTCCATTCAAGCCTGTGGGGTTGATTGGCACAGGGATTCATTATTACTCCCTTTCTGATAAAAGGCATCATACTACTTGAAGGCAACATAGTACAGTTGGTTTATACCAGGCGCAAAACTGATCTTTTAATTTGACATTTGCAGTGCTGTCCTTGTTATCACGTGTGAACAGTCTAAAGAAATCACATAGGCCTTGTGCTTTTCCTTTCTTATGTAAACTCCTTAAAAAGCTCATTTGGAAACTTAAAGACAGAAATAGTGACAGACCTTACTTTTCAGACAGACTCAATTTAGTAATTAAAAACATACATTAAGTACAAACTTCACTATAAAATCATTAAGGGAAAACAACAGTTACATAACTAACAACAAAACTTGCTATAAGGACGCAAATATTGTATTGGATAGATCTCCTTTTGGATCAGCACAATTTTTTTGTTACAATACATATAAAATAAGCTACCTGCTTAATAGGAAAATCACAATCATATTGCAAGCCAAAGATCCCTGAAGTCCACGACTCTGCAGTGAATGCCCATGCAGAGTCCCAAAACCACAGATCTCTTCTGTGTATCTTTCTGCCTTCCAAAGGTCAGTTCCTCACGGGTTTCGTAATCTACGTCATCCACTCATATTTTTCTATTTAGCAGCTAGCTATGAACCTTTCTTCTAAATTCTGTAGATATTGACAGCATCACATGCACTGGGTTACACAACATAATTCCTACACACTATGTGGGGGAAAAAAACCAACTTACTTTAGTCACATTAAACCTGAGTGCCTTTGGTTCTGATACTGAGGGAAATAGCACATAATCATTCTCTAATCACCCCTTCAAGGTTTGACTAAGATCTCATGTAGTCTCCGTTCTGTCACTTCTTTTCAAGCTCAAAGGTCTTAGTCTCCCCCTGTAGAAAAACTTTTGTTTTTCTACCTCACCCTTTTCAACCCTTCTCTGTCAAGTGTACTGTTTCTTCAGACATTTTATTCTTTCTTTGTTGGGAAGATTAAAGCTGAAAGAGAATTCAGAAAATGCACGGACCTTTTAATGATATAATCTGGTGGTGGGGTTTTCCTGAAGCATTTGACTCAATAACATTAACATCGTAATCATTCTATTTGGCCTTTGACAACTTCAGAGCAATGAGCTGATGTTTTCAGTAAACTGTTGGTAAGAGACAAGTCTAAACTGTGGGACCAAAAGAAGCACTTCATAGTTCCAAGGGGTTGGTGAGAATTCTCACCAGCTATGCACAAAAACAAGGCAACCACCTTTACCTCTCAAAATAAATGTTCTTAAACAGGTAAAATAGAGAAACTGTGCTCCAGTAAGTCCTTTACTCCGTACTCCTGAAGAACCAGAGCCTTAGGTACAATATGAAGAAGAGCTATCCCATAATTAATATGGAAACAGATATCCACCAGCACTTCTGTGAGTATGAATTGTTTTATATACCTGTACATATACACACAGAGAAGGTTATTTTTTCACCTGAACACGTTTATTTGCTCTTAGCAAAATTAACTTCATCATTCATTTTTTTGACTCTGTCACAGTATTAGGATCCTTCAGATCTGGCCCCAAACACATTTTCATCCTAATAAGCAATATTATTTGAAGTGTGAGTTCCATAGTTTTTAGCACAGATTATAATCCTCTCAAAAATATGGAGGAAAACCAAGGCAATGATCCAGCAAACAGATCTACAGAATAAATACAATCAACTCTGTATGTACACAAAAATATGCCTAAGTTGATGTAATTTTGCGATCTACTATTAAAAACTACTGCTTGAATAACACAGTACATGGGTTCTTTACATTAGATATTATTAATTTGACATATTTACCTATTTTTATCCAGATGAAAGAATCAATCTACACTTTCAGATAATATTACTTGAGAGTATTGACATTAAGTAAAATTAAAATAACTGTCAAATAGGGAAACTGAGGCAATCAACCAAGGGAAATAGGAGTTAGGGAATCTTTTCCCAATAGGCTCACAGATTTTCCTCTCATGGGATGACTTTGTATACACATGCCACAATTTCTAATCTAGTCAACTCTACATCAAGCTCTGTGCTAAGCATATCTACTAGAAATACATCCAGCATCTATTGGAAGATTGTAAGAAGCAGACACCCACTACAGCTGTAGGTACACTGTTCTACTGATAAATTGCTCTCACTTTTAAAAGCTTACATCTATTCTAAAACTTATTTATCTTGCCTCAGCTTCTAGCCACTACTATGCCTTTTTGTACCAGATTAAATAAAGAGTTAGGAGGAGAAGACAATGCACAGAGAGATTCCAAGAAAGCTAACAGGAAAAAGTAAATAACTAGGCAGACTATTTATTTCGCTTTGCAGCTCTTATTTCCAGGCTTTCCTCTAAATTTTCATAATTGAAAAAAACACTACACACTCAGCTACCTTCACACAGTCCCAAAACCTACTGAAAAAACTTCTACATTTATTTTCCAGCTGTATTTCTGCTTGTGTTCAATACACTGCTTCCCAGTTCTTAAAAGAGGAATCACAAGAAAGAGGACCTAAATATTTCTGGTGGAGCGACCTAACACAGATCAGCACCTAGTCCTGTTCATTGGCTACTGTGTGCTGCTGTCTTTTGCTCATTCCCCTGAGTAACCTTTACTTGAGTTAAAACAGTGTCTCCCACTCAGATCGAGTACATTTAAGGACCCAGCTCTGACTCCATTGCTGTGCTCTGAAAATCTCCCACATTAAACTTGTTGTTCCACACCAGCCAAACAACAATGCCAGAGCTACAGTTTGAGAGATATCGAAATTCTGAGGAAGAAAACAACCACAAATTTGCTAGCTTGTCAAAATAAATTGCTACAGTGATAGTATAACACAGCCTATGCCCATCTACAAATATGTCTGTTGCTATCTTTTGTGCTTCAGACATTCATGAATTACTGGGATCTTGCTTGCATTACTGAGTTTAATTTGTTTGCTGCCTGACAGGTTAGGAATGGCAGTTCACTGCTATGAACTGAGCCCTTTAGATCTGCACTAGGAAGTGAAATGACAAAGCACTAGCTGAAGTCATGCAAGGAGGTGACTGGAGGAGACTACCCCAGTGACAAATCAAAGTAGCAGTGGTGAAAGAAGCATGGGGGAGACCGCAGGAGCGAACAGTTCACTTGTCACTTCTGTACTAAATAACACGACCTTTACAACCCCATGTGTGTTCTCTTCAGAAAACAGAAAGAAACAGCTGAGGAACTCTACCAGTAGATTTCTGCCAGTTTTGGATGCCAGAAGAATCGTACAACCAGAAGGAATTTGGTAAATGATGCATAACTTAGGTCTATACGATACAGTGCAATATTCCAAGCTGCCGATGAGAGAATTTAGGTGTCGGGATCTGTATTTGTGCACTGCTGTGGCTCAGTCAAATTAACTATACTTAACAGTGATAGAGTACTGCACCAAAAAAAACCATACTAGTATTCAAGAGCTAATTCGTGTATCTTGACACTGCATTATTTTGTAGCATACCAATATAAACACAGAGCTTGTAATAACAAACCACAAACAAACAAACAAAGAAGCCAAACAAAAACACCCAAACAAACCACCACAAGATAAAGTGCAATACTGAAACACTAACATATAAGAAAATGTCACAGTGTGTTCTACCAAGGACCAGAGAAATAATTCTGCATGCACTGAAGAGCGCTGAACTCAGAAGCAGCACCTCAGTACATTTTCTGACAAGAATGAATCACAATACAGCTTTTGAGTCTGCAATAACCAAGTGCGCATTGTTTTTAAAATTCATTAAGAAACATCTGATGTATTAAAAATCTCCATGGTAGCTTCTGAACAGGTTGCAAATTAACATGCTCCAACAACTGAGCTCCCTACCAATCTGGATTCTTCATTGACTGGTTGAATTGTTAAAAGCTAAAGTTATATTCTACCTTCATTTTCCAATTATTCTAATAGCTATTTCTGATCTCTTACTTCTCTGACACAAATGGAGTAGTACTGTTATACCTGTCATTCTCCAGACAACCAATGGAACCTATTTAAGTGCATAAATACATGCACTATGTCTGTATATACACATGCACTTAATAAATATATGTATGTTTTATTAGCACATTTCCAAGGTCTCCCAGAAGCATTCAAAAGTCAAGAACCAACTTTGATACTATGAGATTGCAGATACTTATAACTGAGTGAAATTTCAGGATAGGGGTTAGAGAGTACCAGAAGTTCACACAGCAAAATGTAGATGCTACACTATGGTTTTGCCCAGAAGGAATACAGAAATCTTCAAAAAAGAACCAACAAGCAATTAACATAAGAAAAAAGGAAAAGACACACAATAGTTATTAGAAATAGCTGCACAGCTATGAGATATTCCAAAAGGACTTTGACAAGGCAAAGACTCCAAACAGAAAATATGAGCCTAAACAGTTAATATTTGGTAAAGCTGTAAGCATCTGAAGACAAAAACCTACAATGGGAAGTGTCAGGCATCTTATTAGGCAGCAACGTAAGTACTACCTATAATAAATGAGGGAGGGACAGAAAAAGAGAGTATAAACAAATTAACTATAGCCTAGAAACCTCAAACAAGTGTCTCACTTTGCTGGAAATAAGATTTTTCTTACTAACAAGTGCAGGATTTTTGTATGACATATTGAGAAGTATATTTCTTTGCAATGCTGGTCTATCTCAGAGGTATCATAAGTATAGAACCATGTAATGTGGCTGTTACTATGGAAACAACTCCTTTTCTAAGGAAAATCAGAAGGTATAAGTCAAGTGAAATCCCACATAATTTCTTGTGACATAGTTTGGACACATTGTTAAACTGCACCCTTAACTTATTGCATACCCATCTCTGTCAATTCTTTCCTAGTTCAACATGTTTCACGTAGAATCAAGCAATACTAATTTTTTCCCACATTAATTGAAGTAATATATCCTGGGTATGCAGCACAAATTTCTTCACCTCAGCAGTAAATGCAGAACAGACTAAGATGGGCTCTGAGGATCTCTCTGCTAAAAGATGTGCCTTGTTCACACAAGAATCTGTCTCATCAGGGCATAGCTTTCCACCTTCCATGCTAATCAAAGAAAAATGGCCAAAATAAAACACGGTGCCAATTATATGGCAATTTATTTATTCGCTTTCCACAAATAAAAATAATTCTCTACAGTTAGACAACTCACTAAGCACAAGAACACTCAGGAAAACAGAAAACAAACATTTACAGAATCAGTTGCTGAGGTTTACTGTCACAAATTCCTCTCTCTCCTAAATGTTTAAGGATGTTACCTACTAATAATCCCTTGACTCTTACTTTGTCCCCTCTAAGTACTAAGGTTCAAATATCCACAGTCTCTCCAAAGAAACCCTGATAATTAACAGTGAACAAAAGCTATAATGTTTAACCTCTGTTTCAGCAACATTACCTGAGCCTGGTCTACAGACTACCAAATATTCTCCCTTATTCAATTTATCAACTATCCATTTCCAAACCCAGTTTTTCTCTCCTAATGTCAGTGCCATTACAGAGCCCAGTGCAGATCTGCCCTTCATTGCCTACATTCAGTTAAAGAACAGGCTCTGAGGACCTTACCATCACAATTCCTGCAAAAAATTTTGATTTTACAAACCCTAATAGCATTTTTTTTTAACCACAAGCACATAAAGGCTTTGCACCCAAAAGATGAAGATTTGGGGTGAGATGACGCAATGCTTGACACAAAGAAGTAAAACAAATTTCACGGAAATAAAAACAAACTACACTTGTTATGTGGTTCCAACATTAAAGTAATTAAAAGCAGTAGATAGGGGCCTGACCACCTCGTTTCCTAATAGGTCTATGAACAGGCAACAATTACTTTGTATGAATGTGACAGGGGAAATTTAAACCTGAACTCTACCCACAGCCAATACATTTTACATTAGCCTTTTATCTGATAAGAATGCCACCTCATCCAATGCCTCTGTTATCCAGAAAGGGAAAAGATTAAGAAATTATAGGGAATTTCAAACCCATTGCTGTCTCTCTATATGAAAAACAAAACATGAGCATTGCCTCTTTTCTGAATACTTTTCCTCAGTGTAAAGGTTATGCTCAGTCAACTGGGAGACAGACTTTGCTCACATGGCTTTGGGGACCAGTTGCAGTGTCCAGAATCTGTTACTGCTCAGTATCTGGAAAGCTGCTTGCAGTAAATCAGCATATTAAGGGGAAAAATAAAAAAAGAAAAAGAAAATGGTTGAAAAAATTTGAATAATACATAAGTTGAAAGACATTGTCACCTGCTAGAAACTCTGCACAAACAGAAAAAGGGCCTTCAGTAATTCATCAAATAAGCTGTTAACCATGAATTATTCACTTAGTTTTACTACTAAGGCTTCCATGTGCTTCAAGTCACACAAGTGTGATAGGGAGATAGCAACCTGGGAATCAGGGTTGTGAAGGTCTTGCCTGCTCTTATATTTTCCAAGAGAGGAAATGAATTTAGAATAATTATATTTTTCTATTTTTATCTTGACTATTAATCTCTTGGTTGGATTACTGAGGGGTGCAGTATCTCTGCTTTGCCCTTTCAATGCCCATTTCCTCTAGAAGTCAATAAAGGGAATTCTTCCTTTCAGTTATATTTTTCCTCTTTGTGAATAGAGTCTCTAATGATCAGAGGAGTCTAGAAGTGAGCTAAAGAGCCTGTGGATCAGAAGACTTGTTTTCAGGACAGTACCCATATTCATGAAAGCAAGCAGTCCAAAGGGAAAAAGCTTCAAGAGAAGTTTGATGATAATACAATAAAGAAGGGAGAAAAGAAGTGAGAGCCACCTTAGGAACAGCATAAAATAATGATGAAGATGCAAGCAGCTTAAATGTAGAATCCCTTCTCCTTGAGTTATCATTTAAAAAAGAATGGGGCAGAAGTTCCTAAATACATCAAGATCATAGAGAAAAACTCAAACATGTTATTCTGATAAAAGACAAAGTGATGTTTCCAAGGTCTGTGGACAGTCCAGAAAAAAAAAATCTATGAGAAAAAAAAAAAAAGTCCTTCCTTAGTCCCTATAAAAGTCTTCCTACAGAAGACTGCAAAAATCAGCCTTTGTTCATGAACAAAGCTGCAGGTAAATGCAGTCTCACGACTGACAGCAGCCTAGTGACAAACAGACTTTACTCCCTTTAGTGAAGCATCAACTCTGTTTGTTGGAGCTCTAGAAAACAAGCTCAGTGAATCACACTGTGAGTGTCAAACCACCCTCATGGTTTGAACACAAACTCACTAATATCTATTTGGATTGTCCCAACTTGTGTCCTGTAGTTGTCCCCTCCCAAGAACTCTCCAAAGAGGTCTAAAAACTGAATGGAAATGGATACTGCCCTAAGCAGTGCATCACAAGTGAAGCATTGTAATAGGGTATTTTGGGGAAGATGATGGAGGTCTGTCTGATAAGATGTTTTTTTTCCAAACAGTATTTTAGTTCCCATTTTACAATACTGCATATTACAGTATAACTTTAAGCTAGTAAAGATGTATGCAGGATTTTTATTACTTAAGAGTTGTAAGGTTAATAGTAATGGGTAATGCCTATATATAACATGTCAATGAGGCTGTGATATAGCTTTAATAGCTTTAACCCATATTAGTTGTGATCTTCACAAAAAGAACCTCACCAGAAAAATAGTCAAACTAAGATCAGTATTGATTCTGGTCCCTGGAAAATGCACAGGCCACGATAGTTTTAAATTATACATGTTTAAAGAAAACTTGCCCATACTGAGAGAGAGACAAATCTGGGGTCATATGAAACACCAACTCTGAACTAAGAGCAAATATAACACCATTGGTGTATACAGTTAACTTTGATACCTATTCACTATAGAGCAAATATGTAGACTGATATACTGAGGAACACTGAATTCTGTGAACTACACTTTAATAGAAGAAAGAGTGCTTGAATTAACTGAACATGCACTAGGAGCTCAGATTAACATTTATTTCTTTTCATTTGTTTTGTCGACCATTTTTCTGACAGCGGTTTTTAAATTCATGGTTTCCAGTTTATACACTTTCTTTTGATACACATACCTTCTACTAATACCAAAACTTCAAAGATAACAGTGCAAGTACCACTGTATCATTTTGTCCAGAGGTATCTGCTTAAACTAGAAGGAGAGAAGTAGCAAGGACACAGAGTAGCAGAGTCAACCAAGGTGGACTGATTTCATGCAATCACAGAAGTGGATCATGACTGAAAAGAGGGAATAACATTGAATGAATGTACATATCTGACACCAGATTTGTTTTCAATTTGTTCTTGAGCTGTTTTCCTAAAACCTATCCCTTGATGAGTAGTCTAACCCCTAAAACATACTGTTTTGCAATTCCTTTCTAGGTGTGGAGTAACTCCTCACTTATAGGAAGAATGTCCTGCGTATTTCAGGAGACATGTATACACACTTGCGCAGGTATAGTGTGTAGGTATCTATGTCCATGTGCACATAAGTCCTGACTAGAGAAATATAATACAAATACATAAGCAAATTATAAATGTTAATTTACAACTAGTAAGATTTTTATTTATTCCATTTTTATTGTGTTAGAGAATGGTAACCATGCCTATCATGTTTACTTACACAAAATGCCTATCGTCCTTACTACACAGAACTGTTACAGAGGAGTTATTAAATATATAACATTTTAAAATATCTCAAAGGCATTAAATAACTTTTAAACGTTCAAAGTACATATATCAGCTAACATGTGTGTGTATATATATAAATATATATATAAAATTTAAAAGTACTAAACAAGGTTGAAAATTAATCAGCTGTTTCAGATTGCTTAAACTCTGATTTTTAGCAAAATTTTGTGTGTTCCAAAATGCACACCAGATCCTTAGTGTTGCAGTAGATTAAGGTCTGTTGATATTAATGGGTGTTACATCCTTCCTTGCCTACATTTTTTTTTAAATCTCTCTCATGCTCTTTCTTTAATTTCAGTGCACTTCATTCTTTCTCACTCTGTCCTGCCCTCATATCTCCCAGAAAATTTTGTAGCATCAAGTGGACTCATCAAAATACAGAAAATCTTTTCCAGTATCTGCTAGCCAGATTGAAAATTATAATGTACAAAAGCTAAAAATATTCCTAGAAAGCAGACACAACACTACTTGCATTTTATCAGAAAAGAACATTATTGAGAACTAGAAACATATATATATTTCTTTTCTTCAGGTTTAAAATGAGAAATTTGGCATCACTTGACTGACCAGAGAAGAATCTGCACAACCTTGTGTAAAAGAATATTTAGAACTCAGGTCGCCTGATGCCATCCAAAATGAAGGTCATGAACAGCTACTATAATGGGATTATTTTTAATAAAATATGTGGTTCCTTGTGCCACATATGGCAGCTGGTGACAGACTTTGGCACATTTTTGGCACTTGTTTCAACTGGGATGTCCCAAGTCGTAGGAGATCCTGCTCTTCTTAACAGCCACTAGTGAAAAATTACTATTCCAGAACAAAGACTCCACATCAAAGGATCCTTATTAAAACTATTTTTTTCCACAACATTACTTATAGGAGTCAGAATAAAGCATACTACAGAGAAAAAACTAAAATACTATTTGCATGTAGCAATGGGTTCACAGCTTCTTGGTCTTGATGGTGGTACTGTTTTGCTTTATATCATGAAAGGACTTGTAGTAATGTCCTTTTCACTTCTGACAGCTACTATAAACAAATCTTATTTTCCTTCAAATGCCACAGTTCATCAGTTGAGAAATGCTACTCTGCTTCTAGAGACACTTGCTGGCCACCAGATGGTAGGACCACACAGGTTCTCCTGTATCCATCCTGAGGTACCCAGCTCTGCTGCTCCGTCCTGCCCTGAAAGAGGTAGTGCCCACGGCAGAGGATGCTGTCACTGCTGTGACAATCAGATTTTGGGCCACAGTTTGCATCATCCATCAACAATATACGTAAAGTGGCAGGTGACAGGTGATCCATACATAGGTATGAGATCACAGTTACTATTAGCCTTTTCATAAGGGTTATGTATGATTATTTATAGACATAGATACAAAAATATGAATTTCTATATCCACCTAATTTTAAAACACAACTGCCAGAGAGGAGTTAGCAAGCTGCCACTCACTCAAATGTCCTGCCATGCAGCCACGTCTGGTGTGTGGGGTTTAGGGAGGTTTGGCAGTCAATGTGCTTACAGTCCATCTGCTCACAGCAATATCAACAACGAGCCAGGTTTCTAACTGCATTCTTCAGTGATGCTGCAGTGTTTATTGTTCAAGTAGATTGTTTTCCTACTACTTAATGGTGATTTGTAAGCTCTGTCTCTTTTTAACACTGTTTTCATGAAAATGAAAGGAAACACAATAAGTTAGTACCAGCCTTTGCTTCCCTGTACTGCAGTTTGGGGGAGGGCAGGGGGGAAGCCCATTATTGTTGGTTACAGCTAATTCACTGAATAAGAGAAGTTTCTCCATTTAAATTTGAATATGTAAATAATCCAGTTAGAAACACATCTCTCTCCACCATGTATTTAATTTCTACTTGCTATGCTTTTCCTCCTGCTGCTTTGCATCTCTATAAGTCTTCGATTATTATCATTGAATCAGTCACACAGTGACTATCACACGGATCTGCATCAAAGTCACACCAGTGCTGTCATGCCTATAGTTCAACGTGACTGTTTCTATGGTTATGACAGATATATTATTGCTTTTTCTTAATTATACACCTTGCTACTGACCACTCTTTGTGATCCAGTCCTTACATTAGACTCTTTGCAACAGGGTCTGCTGACAAAGAACTAATACAGTAATCTTTTTTTTCCCTTGAGCTGAGAAACATTGAAGGCTTAAAGAAACTGTGTGATAAATGTCAGTGGCTGCACACGGCTACAGACACTAATTTAAAGAACACAGTAATATGAGCCCTAAATTACTGTGTGCAAGATTTTGTGAGGTAAGTTTCTGGTGAGCATGGTTCTGCTTTTAAGGCATTTAATCACCATCTGAAACTTTCTGTTGATTTTGCTACATTTTACATGACATTGTACCATAATCATATACTTAGCAGAGCAGTAGCTGTTTTCTCTCCAATACCTTGTATTTTATGCAAGCTGTTCTTAAGCAAAAACATATATCCATTTTGGAGGGTTAAAAAAAATTTCTTGCTAATGCCCCAGAGGTTTATGCTGCTCCAAACCTAGCTAGCCTCATTATCTCATTGTTGACCCTAGCATGACTCACAGAGGTTCCATCAAGTAATCAGCCTAACCCTTACACAATAGCCAAGCTCTTAAGATTTCTTGCTATGTTCATCCCAGTGCACAACGTCAGCATCTGATTCATTCAGCATGGCAATTCAGGACAATTATTTTACACTAGGAGACATCAGAATCTATTATTGTAACACAGTATGTTTTAGAAGAAAACCTTCCTTCAAGAAAAAGATTGGAAGCTCAGGAAAAGAGGCACTTCCACACTATTTCATTTGCCATGGCTTTCACTCGACAGTGTGGCATAGTCACCTTCCTTTCTGAGAGGCCAAAGCACTAACAAAAGAGAAGACCCTGTTTCTGATGTTCATCGGTGCACTTCTACTCCCAGTCTCTGAAGCCTTTTGCGACCAGGTGGTTAGTACCAACTATTGGTTGTTACAGCTCATCACAGCATCCATTCCTGCACCAAGACATGCGATTCAGAACGGGACCATAAGTGACACACCAACCCCTCCTCGTTATTGTGCAACATGAGTGCTGTGGAGATTTGAGACATTTCCATCTCCCTCTGCAGTGATACCCCCTTAGATTACACAGACAAATCAAAAAACCAGACAGATTCGACCCCATGCCTGCTGAAGCCTGCAGAGAGTCCTAAGAGTTTGGTTTGCCTGTTGAAGCATAGGCTGTGAGGAAAGGTACTATGCATGTAGATTCATGAAGTGAACAGGATGCACATGCATACCATTCACTTGTGAGCTGAGAGAGTCCTGTATGAACAGAGAACCTCACTAGAAATAGAGTATTTTAAAGTACAGAAGAAAGACTGGGTATAACAATGGGGGATGGGAAAATAAAGTGGGAGTGGGGAAGTGGAAATCAATATCCATGAAAGGAGAAGCAAGAGAAAGGGAGAGAAACACGTGTTGGACAAAATACCCAAAGTACTGCAGAAGTGCTCTGTAGGACAAATAGGGCATTAAACCTGTTGGAATGGCAGAGAGAAGCACTGAATAAGAACAACCTCTGAGTCACTAGAAGTAAAGCATAAAAAAGGGGGGAGATGGCTTCCATGTTAAATTATAAATAGTGTCTTAAATTTCCCTTTTGTCCCAAAGCACATCAGACAGGACAATCTAGCAGGGAAGCTGCAGGCTGAAGCACAGGGACTGCTTAGCAATGTACACAATATCGATGGGCAGGAAGAGAGGGACCATCACATTCACTTCAAAGGGGAAGAAGAATTTAGAAAGACAGAGGTAATTACTTAAACTGGAGTCTTGCCAGGATACTAGAGATATCAACCTTGTTATGAAGACCTTTAAGATGTTCTACCTCTTAAAACATCAGTTACAAAAGGAGTCTGGGAAGATTATATATTGAAGTTCCAAGAGTACAAAAAGAAAATGCACTGCAGAGGAAGAAAGCAAAGCTACACAAGAGGTTAAGCCAAATAACAAGAAATTCTCAAGTGAATTAAGAACACGAGGTCAGTGAAGGAGACAGTATGACAGTGCTCTAAGAGGTAGGAACTATAATTTATTCACCAGAGGGGGAGAAAGGCAGTAATTCAAAGTGTGCTAGAGCCAAGAATCCAAGTGTAAAGTTCAAAAACTACACATTCTGTCAAAGGAATTTGAAAGAAACATACCACACCAGGTCAAAACATTAAAATGGGGGAAATTACTTGGAAAAAATCTACTAGAACATCTCTGGTTTTAACCAAAACCTTAGTTGTAACAAAGATGTGAAGCAAGTGATCATGGCAATAAGACTGTAAAGAAAATGGTAAATTCCTAACAGGGGAGAAAAGGAAAAAATCAAAAATAAACAATGTAAAAATTAAGCATTGTAAAGGAAGGCACAGGTCAACAGGAAGCATTTTTCATTATTAAAAGGATGAATTAGACTGAAAAAAAAAAAAAAGATAGCAACATGCCAAATCTCTGGTCTAAAGAACATATGGTAAAATTAAGCTTTCCACCAACTACTGTAATGTTATATGAATAGTGAAGAGATACATGCAATAGCACAACATTTAAAAGAATAACTACCAGTCAAAGTCAGCAAGAGGAAGTGGCCTGAAAATCCAGTCCTGATATCTCTCTGGTATACACAAATTTAACACAGTTGGGTCCCTCCAGTAATCCTGTATTGACATGACCAAATATTTTGCAGAAAGAGATCTGAAGGGTACCAAAAATCCCAGCATGGAACTAGGAACCCAGGTCCCTGTGTTTTGATCCACGCTTTATTAATGTAGGGATCTGTCCCATCTGCCAAAAGAATCCTTTTTCCAGCTTTCCTGAATTTTTAAGAAACAAAGAATATAAAAAAATCCTATGCATTTGTGCCTATGAACAAGAAAAAAATCTGGAAGCAGTTCTTTTAGACAAACTAAATGACATAATAATCTACAAGCACTTTCTCACTGAAAAAAACCCTTTGCTTATCTCCTCAGGAAAACTCAAGTGTCTTTCAAGCAACAGAAATCCAAATAATAATAATAAATACTTTTTCCTCACAGAGCTGTATATTCACAACTCAAAAAGATACTGTCATTGCAGACCTCACAGTACATATTCACAGAGACACAGCCACAAAGAAACCTATCATATTGCTGATTTAGAAGCCAACTGATTTTGCATAGGATAAAAAATAAATAAGGACTTAGAAATAAAATGGTGAATTACTCAATTAGTTTTAGCTTTGCATTGCAGCAGCTAAGGGAATTTCTGATCAATACAGTGAACATTCAGCTTTCTAAACATAAAGCACATTTCATACAAAACTTAACATTTTTCTCCTTGTCACACAGAATTATCTTAATTATTGTTTCAAGGAACAGCTTTACATAGAATCATCTAGGAGTCCAAAATGCTGTTCAGAAACTCATCACTGGAATAATTTATGATTTTTTCTTCCTAACATCTTGGGCTTGTTTGATATGCTTGCCATTTCTCGCTGACAGGGAGGTCGATTAAATCACATTTATATTGTAAACGTATGCATTGCTTTTTACCCTAGGCGGTGGATGAAGAGATACAGAGCCCCATGGGAAAAGCAAGCCAATCCACTTTCATATTGCAAATTTCTGCTGTTTGGAAGAAATGAATGGTTGCCAGGGAGAGCTGGGAATTACTCGAGGATGCAAAATGTTATTTTAGAATCCTTTTGAGAGAGGTTTTTCTCTCCCCCACCTCACCATTTTCACATCTTCTGCTAATGCAGCTCACATCAGTTTCTATGAAAACACTGAAGGAATGCACTTCACCAGCATTCTTCAGAGGATCTGTATAAATCAGGCTTTAACTCCGCCTGCATAAAGCAGACCATTTCTTTACTTTCAAAGGGAGAGGGGAGAAAGGAATTGTAACATTTTCCAAAGCATTATGTCTGCCAAAGATCATTTGAGATGAGGAAGGTCACCACATGTTTTTGAACTAAAAGAAAGTGCTAAAAATGGGGAGGGTAAAGGTCATTGCTCAGGGCCATGGATAAATGAGGCTGCGGTATCATTAACCTAACAGAACTAATTAGGAAACATTCAGCTTTTATAAATTATGCAAAGCACTCAATTTACACTTTTTCAGATTTCTACCATAACAGAGATAATTAGGAAACATTTACAGCAACAATGTAACCTAATAAAGCAACCCTTTCATATCAGGATACCTTCCCACTAATAATTTCATATCTACAATAGCGAGAAACAGGTATTGTTACCTGACAAAGCTTTATGGAAACCATTGCATCTATGACTGAAGACTAACAAGATCACGTTGGTATTTCCCCTTCACTTGAGGCAATAGCAAAGAGTCAATCAACCAACTAGGTAAATAACTGACTTTGTATAGTTCTACAGGCTTCTCACTCATTTAATTATAACAGAAAATTAGCTTGCATGATTTAACCTTAAGAATATAAACCTTGCTATTCGGGGATTATGTAAACTCAGGGTCAAATCCTGCAGTGGAGTCCATTCCCATTTGGTACCCCTGAAAAATTGGAGAGATTTGACATTTCAGTGCTAAATTCATCAGCATAAAATGTTCTGAAATATCAGGTTCTCTTGTTAATTTTCAAAGGACTTTACATGGACTAAGTTTTACAGAAAGGATGCTCTGATAAAAAAATTCCCAACTCAGGAACATTCAGCACAGGACAACATCTTTGCAGCATACAAAATATTCAAGCTATTTATCTCCACACACTCTGTATTTGTTTTTGAAACGTAGTTTGTATAGCTAACCAGACCATTTGCCTCCTCCCATCAGGGTTAAAGAGAGAACTCTCTTTTACCATAAAACATGGTAAAAAAGAATGGGGCCTGAAATCAAACTGGGAAAGGGTAGGTTGGGGTGGGAATTGGATGAGAGGAAAGGGAGAAATAAGGATAAAAATCTCATGGAAGTCTAGAAGTATAAGAATTTAACTACCTCTAGTATTTCAGGAGGTTAAGGAGATATGCAAATACCTTCAGATCATCCATTTGTAATGCTTTAAAGAGAGAATTACAGTGAGATTCAAAGAAGTCAGTGGAAAGATTCCCTCCACTGATCTGTAGATGTTCTTTAGGAAGTACATCCTGATTTGGCCACAAGATTTTGATGGCAATGCAAAGGACTTTATATATAATCACGGAGTTTCACCTTGTGAGCTGGGGGAGATAAAGACCAAGAATGAATTCTGGTATACTACAAATTTCAGAAAAAGTGCAGAACATAACTCAGAGAGTTTTCTTACATATCATCCATCATTTTTTCTCCCATGAACTGCACAGTCAAAAATATACACCATACGCCTGAGAACAACAAAAGTGGTCTATGCAAGTTTCTGATGTTTTTTCTCTTCACTGAAAGTTAAGTATGGACAAAAGTGTTTGCCAAACTCCCATGTTTCTGCTATTGATATAACTCCAGTACTTACCCAGCTCAAAAGAAAAATAACTCTGGAAACCTTTTCATGACATCACTGTATAAAGATTCTGCCGTGAATCAGAATAAAACATACATGGCTTTTCTCCATCACCCATGTTTATCCAGTTAAAACAAAGGTCTAATATTCCAGTCTCTAAGTAGAGGATTGGCCCCTCAACTACTTCGCTCAAATGGTGTGTATAAAAACCAACTGGTATTGAAGGATACATAAAAAGTTTTAATCCCAATACTAGCATTTTCCTTACTAGAACTATTACGTTTCTAGTATTTATTTTGGTTTGTATTTATTGTCTTACATTTATTTATACAACATACTCATGGTGTATGAATCTCTTGTTCAGACATCAGACTTTAATTCATGCTTTTACATGGTTTAGTGCCACTAGTACCATAAATGAAAAGAAAGTAAGAAAATAGACTATATCATTAAAATTAAAAATATACCATGAACAAAACTTTCAACATTATAATTTAGTGTAGTCAGACACTTTTACTGAAAGTTTGCACAAAGAGCAGAAAACAAGAAAATGCAGGATATATGTTATATTTTTGGTTTTGCCACTCACCTGCTATATGGCCATGGGTAAATAATGATGGCTGTCCAATCCCATTTCTGCTTTTCTTCATCGCTTCTTAGGTGCATTAGGCAACAATAATTTTGCTGGGGGTTAGCAGGCACTAGTATAATCCAGATAATACTACTGAGAGATAACACAGGGCCTTGAACAATAAACTAAGTTTCGTGACACCGTTTCTATGCTTTTGTTTACCTGACTGAAAGATTCTTATTAGCATGGCATGTTTGTCCACCAGTCATTGCCTGGTAAGTCATGAGACCATCACACAGATTGCCAGATATAGTTGACATCAGAATATGTAATAGATCTCTGATACAAGTTACCCAAATTTAACAGCAACTATGGTTTAAAAGACAGTCAAGATATTGAAACAAAACAGCAGAGACACAAAAAAGAAGTATAAGAAGTGTTTCATTATTTCCATTCAGTATTCACACCAAAGACACCTTCCACAGTTGCTATTAGTGGATGCCAGAAAGAAATGTTGCTCCATTTCATAAACAAATAGTTCTAGTAAAGCTGCCAGAGTTGCTGAGTGAACTTACAAAGCTACATTATCTTGCAGCTATCCATACTTTTCCATAAACTGCAAGGATATGGAAAAACAAAATAATGTTGCAGCTTTGCAGACGGCACACCTTGAAAGTTCACATGGCCTCACCTTGAATATTGTGGCGGTTTTGGGCACAACAGTACAGGAAAGATATTAAGCTCTTAGAGAGTGTCCAAAGGAGGGCAATGAAGATGGTGAAGGGCCTTGGGGGAAGCCCTATGAGGAGCGGCTGAGGGCACTTGGTCTGTTCAGCCTGGAGAAGAGGAGACTGAGGGGAGACCTCATTGCAGTTACATCTTCCTCGTGAGGGGAAGAGGAGGGACAGGCACTGATCTCTGCGATGACCAGTGAGACGACCCAAGCAAATGGCCAGAAGTTCTGTCAGGGGAGGTTTAGGTAGGATATCAGAAAAAGGTTCTTGGCCCACAAGGTGGATAGGCACTGGAACAGGTTCTCCAGAGAAATGGTCACAGCACCAAACCTGACAGAGTTCAAGAAGTGTTTGGACAATTCTCTCAGGCACGTGGTGTGACTCTTGGGGATAGTCCTGTGCAGGGCTAAGAATTGGACTTGATGATCCTTGGGGGTCCCTTCCAACTCAGCATATTCTGTGATCTAATGATACTTTTTATCTTGAATTCCAAATATAACTACAACTATATGAATGAGAAACATTTGCCCATATAAATAAAATCTGCCTCGCCTGGTTCCTCATTAGTACAAATTCACCTGTCCTTTGTTTTCAGCTTCTGGGTGAGAGGAACGGATACACACTGTATTCATTAGAGTCCTCATTATGACTCTTGCTACAAGAACAAGGTACCCTAATTGTAAGACAGATGAGAAAGACAGAGGCATCCTGTAGTACCGTGACCTTTCCAACGCTACATATTTTGACTTGCTGACCATTCCATCTGCTTGTTGCACACTGCAGGGAAGAACAGAATAGTCATGCATGACGGTAACTAGGAGGAAAGTTAACCCATTACTGCAAACCCCTGAAATCTCACTACAAGTTTTGGTTTGGTTCTGTCTTGACTCCTGCTAAACCACCAGACCTTAACCTGCCTTTCTATTAACAGTGGCAATATGCATTTTTATGAAGATAGTACCATCTCTGAGATCTCATTCACAGATCAAGCTTCTTTTGTGAAAAAGCAGTGATGGAATAACTATTCTGGGCAACACTTTGCAAAAAGTGACAAATCACTTTTTATTCCTTGGATATTCACTATCATAACACTAATCCATCTGGTATTGAGGAAGGAATAATATCCAAGTCAGTATTCTTTCTTTTGCAATTTAATACAAGTCTTGAATAGTTTTTGAGATCTCATTATGAGATCTCCAGATACTTTCATATCACATAAAATACTATAATATTATTGTAATGTCAGCACTTTTATAACTTGAAGACTATAGCTTGAAGTTCTTCAGATAAGACTTGGCCTTTTTGTGCTTCTCAACAGTATTGGCACTTGGTAACATCATTACTTCTCATTGGTTCTAGAAACTATGTCAAAATTCCTTGGTGAGCATAAATGTTTGCAGAACTAATGAAAATAAAAGCCTGAAGTAACTGGCGGGCCACATCAGGGAAAATGTGACAGACTGAAGCCTCTCTCTGCAGGGTAACTTAAATAGTACCTTCTAGCACCTAAAGGTGGCCCAGAAGAAAGCTGGAGAGGGACTTTTAACAGGGGCATGTAGAGATAGGACTAGGTGGAATGGCTTTAAACTGAAAGAGGGCAGGTCTAGGTTAGATAGCAGGACGAAATTCTGCACCGTGTGGGTGGTGAGGCACTACAACAGGTTGCCCAGAAAAGTTGTGGATGTCCCATTCCTGGGAGTGTTCAAGGCCAGGCTGGATGGGGATCTGAACAACCTGGTCTAGTGGAAAGTGCCCCTGCCCATGGCATGGGGGTTGCAATTAGATGATCTTGAAGGTCCCCTTCAACCTAAACCATTCTGTGGCACTATGTAGGAAGCTGTAATTCTAAGGCATAAGTTATGACAAACACTGCTCCAACAGTGACCAGAGACATATATTAAACAAAAAAACTCCAACACTACCTTTCCAAGAATATATCTAATGTACATATTCATATGGGAAATTGCATGGAAATTTGACTGTCAAAATAAACAAACAAACAAAACCCCAAAGCAAAGTCCAACAAGAGCAAAACTGTAACCCCACAAATGAGGAACAGCCCTTTGGTATAAAGTTTGAGAAAGCTACAGTTTTCTAATTGCTCTTTGCCTGACTACTATTCAGTATGTAAATAACCACAGTCACAAGGAATTAATAATTCATAAGTCATGAAGTTACAATTAATTCTCCCATGTCTGATTTTCTTTTAAAAAAAATACATAATACAGAGTGGAAATGAAAATGGCTCAAGCTGTTTTACACTAGCTAAATGTATTCATGTTTTCTATAGAGCACTCTCTCTCTTTGTATGAGAACTGTTAACTCCTATTTATATTATTATTTAATAAGATTAGTAAAAATTAAACTCCACCATTAAAAAACCCAGAAACACGTTTCCTTTTGTTTACAGGTAATTAGGTAATTTTAAACCAGCACACAGAAAAAGAAATTAATTAATGAGGGAGGAGGGGACATGACAACTAGAGAGCGGTTGACTGGTACTGCATGAGAACTAAGACACACTTCATATATTTCAGTTATATAGCAGTATTTAAAATATAGAGAATTTTAAACATACAGAATTTTGCAATGCATTAACTAGCTTTCCCGTGAAGTAAACCACTTAAATACTGTATTACAAATGAGAAAACAGACAGATTGTAAGATTTTCACTGAGACTTTTCAGGTATGTTTACAAAATATAATATAGTGAGTCAGTGATGTATCCAAGGCTGGAATGCAGAAACTCCTGGCACTGAAACAAGATGCAGAGTAGCAACTGCAATTATCTAAGGGACTAAATCTCATGTGGTACATTTTATTTCTCTAAAAAGCCTTTGATATGCGACCAGTGTTGGAATATGTGACTTAACCATGCTCATCATGTAGTAAATTCACTGTATATGCAGCTGTTCAGGGCCTCATACTTGTTTCACCTAAATCGCAGAAGTCAGATTGAACATAAGACTTTGTGCTTACCCACAGCTTGCAAAAGGAGCATCCAAAATAAATAAATCAGGTACTCTAACACATACTAAGAAATACACATACTAAGGGCAGCAGGACGAATTGAGAGAACCAATTGCAAGCAGAACACACTTCTGCAGTAAGAATTTTGGGAATACATGAAACACATGGACAGATCACTGAGCTGAAAAAAAATGAGTGGACAAAGAACACTTTTATACCATTCTGAGATAAAGGACTAAAAATTATTCATTTAAATACTTGTGAGCAGGCTGAATCAATTCTAATTGCATGAAGACTACATTCCTTCAATTCTTTAAACTCCAATTTAAAGAAATATTTAAACATATGCTTAACCATAAATGCACACCTGTTCATCAAAAACTTACACCTATACTTAAAGGTGATATAGGTTTCAATAGTTTGGCATTTGATCAGAGTGACCAGCCTGGTTCTGCTCTCTCTATTGCAGCGTGATGCAGCTTTGCAGCAAGAGCTGCCCTGCACTGGAGGGGCTGTGTAGTTGAGCCCAGACCCTTCCAGTTTCTCACCTTTCTTTAATCTTGCTATATTGTGCCTGAATAGTCCTTTCATTAATGTGCTTTGTAGGTCAAAGTACAAACAAATGTTGTCCTTGAAAGGAAACAAATCCCTTTCATTCACTGCAAGATGCCTTGGGCTCTGAGGTAGAAAGACATGTGCTTTACCTGTCAAGCATGTGGGGCACATTTGACTTACACACTGAGTAATCATTCTGATTCTGATGTGTATTACCAGCAACTCC
Organism: Pipra filicauda; assembly: GCF_003945595.2. Classification (NCBI taxonomy): domain Eukaryota; kingdom Metazoa; phylum Chordata; class Aves; order Passeriformes; family Pipridae; genus Pipra; species Pipra filicauda. The sequence goes on from NW_024104318.1 coordinate 160,591, forward strand.
CAATCAGGTAAAGGTAACTCCTGAAGCTTCAATCATCACACTGGATTTGGGGTTTTAGGTTGTTTTCTTGTTGTTGTTGATTTTTGGTTTGGTTTTTAATTGGGTTTTGGGAGTGGTTTTGTTTGGTTTGGGTTAGGTTTTTTTGTTTGCTTCTTTTTTCATCCTTTTGGTTTGGTGTGGGGATGGTAATCATAAAAAAAACCAGAAAAATATCCCAGGACTTAAGCCTGGCAGTATTCTCTCATAATACATAAACACAAGCAGGCATTTATTAAGTTGTTCTTTTCAATTGAGTATCTGCAGTAAACCAGCACTAAAATCTTGTACCAACATGTTTGAACACCTCTAGATATCAGTATTTCCACTAAAAAAATTTATTTCAAAGTACAGTGTGAGAGGGTGATCAGTTATATACGGTTATGTACACCCCTGGAGAACCACCATGATATGGTCAAATTGAAGATAAAACTAATGATTATAACTCATTAGGTTGTCAGTGAAAGTCCGTGATAGCAATAGATTAGAATACAAAGCCACATAACTGCCCAAACCGGTGAAAGACATCAGGGTGCAGAGTATAAACTGTATAACCTGATAATATTCAAAAATATATCATTGCTTCAGTCTCAGCTTAGTGAACAAGTAGATGAAGCAAAAAAATCATAAGAAATAAAATGGATGTGCCTCATATCTTGACATTGTGTGTCATACAGTGCCTTTCATCTAACATTTTCCTATTTACCATTATTAACATGCCATTTGTGCTAGATCATCCTCAGTCAAGATAATAAATGTCAGGTTTCGCTTAAAAGACCTCTACATTCTTGCTGTGAAATACCATGCTGATTTAAAAAAATATAGGTATAGTCACACTAAGTTGAAAATTCATTTTTAGTCTTTCTACCGAAATTACCTCAATTCAACTCTATTAATTGCAGTCTTTTTTTCAGTAAGAACTTTGCTGTTACGAAATTAGATATTTAATTTTCAAATTAAGTCCAATAGTACAAGATTACAAATCCACTTTCAATCATGGGAAAACTCTGCAAACAGAAAAGGTTTGCAGCATTTTTTTAAAAAGGATTTTGCTCTACCAGTACCGTGAACTTAACAGTTCCAGTATGAAAAAAAATCAAATCAGAAGCATCTACAACACTGTATATAATTTTTAAGATAGTACTTGCTAGGTTCCTAATCCAGAAGGCAGTTTTGGAAATTCTGATAAGATATTTTAGCTTAGGCATGACCACCTACTTTTCTAAGGCAATCAAGAGAGTGCTTTCTGTACTTAACACCTTCAATGCTGATACAGTGCTCACCTGTCTCCGGACACCGTAGTTCCCAGGAGGGACTATGTTCAAATGAAGTGGTATCTGAGGATTCTTACCATAGCTATATTTACTAGGTGTACCTGGTGGAAGTCTATCAGCATTAGAAAAGTTAATTAGTCAACTGAGAGCTGGAATCTCACCAGGCTAATTTTTGCTGTCAGGGATAATGATAGATTTTTCAAGCCTTAAATAAACAATTGGTGCAAAAGATCAACTCACTAATGATTGTCAATTAGTCCTGTGACTGTTGACTTCATTTTTCTGTCTTTGAAAAACATGTCATACTCATTCAACAACAGCCCACACCACCTGTATTTTGCAGCTGTGAAAATACAGATATTCCAAATGAATCCCCAGAGACAACAAAGCTGAATGTTTTTTGGTAAATAGTAAAAGCCTTATCATTGTAGTTTTATTAGGTATGCTAATTTGCCTAGAAAAACACAGTGAAGCATTCATAACTGCAGAATAATATAAACATTTCTGACAATAAACTGAGTCATCCATTGTATTTTGCTTATAGCTATCTTCCCACAAGAATTAAAAACAAGATTCCAGTTAGGAAACTGAAGGTTACCTCTCAGAGAAAATACATATTACAAGTCATCTCCAGCAGACATGACTGTATCAAACTAGGGTTTGTATGTTCAGGTACATAATCTATAATTGGAGAAGTAGCAGAAGTGGTGGAGAGGCTCCATAAAGAAGAGTAACACTTTTCAGAAAGCAAGGAAATCAGCTAAAAGAAATTTACCTCCATTCCAGTTCAACACAGCCTATACTTTAGCAAATGTTTCTTTTCGTGTGGAAGAGCACAGTTCAGCAAAAGGGTTCAAAGCATCACCTTACTCTGCTAAAATCTCAGCAACCACAACCCAGAGAGCAATGGGAACTTCTCAACATCTTCTTAATAAATAAGCACATTCTTATTCAAAGTAAATAGAAGGTTCTGTTCCACAGCGAATTGTCAGAGTGGTACAAAGTTTCCCTCACACTAATTTGACTTCAAATGGAGGTGCCTGCTGGAGAGGGTAGCTCTGCCTCCGCTCTATTATTGTCACTCCCACATGGCCAGCAGAGACACCGAGTAGTGCTAATAATAGCAATACTTTTAACAAAATCTCTGCTACTAGAAATTCAATCAGAATCAAACTAGATTTTCACCCTTCCTTCACATTTAGTAGTGTAGGTTATTAGCAACATAGACATGGAAATAATACTGCAGCATACAACCGAAAACACTGAGCACTAAACTGTTGTTTTCATGGGCGTAAGCCCACGCTGCAGATCCAGGTTCCTGCAGGAACCATTATTCATGCAGGAATCAGCATTCCTTGATTCCTAATCCTTTCAGCCCATATTATCATCCTACAAGGCCCCCAGTGAAAAATCTCAACTGAGAGGAGCTTAGCACCCTTTAAAAAGTTTCTTAGCCTTGCATGGGAAGGGCGGTCATTTCACGTAAAAAGGAGCATGTTCTCTTCCATCTCTCTCCAGATGTTACTAATAGAATGCCTGGCTGTGTCCTAAATGCCTTCTCCACTGCATTCCATGGCCACAACCACTCTGCCTCAGCCCTTGGTTACTTTGGAAAGTAACAGGAAATGCAAGCATCAGCACCTGAAGGCACAGTATGAGGCTGAGAGATCTATTTCCCAGATTTTACAGCTAGGAATAGCAAGTTCACCAGTGACTGCAACAAGACCAATCAGACAAAACCTTAATGAACACACACACACACACAGAGCATGAAGCTCTGAAGATTATTACAATATACTGCAACACGCCTTTTAGAAAATTTTGAAAGACTACTAACCAAGCTCTACAGAGTTCCTGAAAAGCACATATCAGTATATGTACAGATTTGTCATTCCTTCTCAACCTATTTAGAAAAAATTACTTTTTTAGAGAACCTGTTTATTATCTTGGAAAGAAGATAATTTTAAACAATCTGTTAAAACAAGTTCCTTGTGATTTCTTTCAGAGAATTAATACTGATAAAACTTGTCACCATGTTATAGACAGAAACAGATAGGCCCTGGGAAGCTGAGCAATCAGTTTAAGTTCCCCTCAGACACCAGTGGTACTGAAAGGAAATCACTTGTAACACTAATTCATTTACCATTCAAAACCAAATAATTTAAATATGTCAAAAAAAGGTTTAGGGCTTAGTTTAATAGTTTTTTTATGAGAACAGAAGTTTCATTATCATTCAAGTGTTAGGAATTTGTTGAAAAAAAAGTTTTAAAAATTATGCCAGCCAATAATAACAATAAAATGTCCTTCAGATCTCGGAAGAAAAAGTGTATTTTTAGCTAATTTAAAAATCCTAAATATGTTAGATTTCTCATTAAATTTCCTCTGAGACATTTAAAGTCACAACCTAAGCAATATCACACCATAAAAAGCCTTGCTTGTACCACCCCCACCAGTCCCAGTCTGTGCTCTTTCTCCTAAAGGGTTTCTCTAATTGCTACCACTTCACACTGTCCTTCCTACATCTCATAATTGCTCTTCCTCAACACTTCTCTCTTCCTCTCTCCCTATATGGTCATCTGTTCTTTCATCTGGTGATCTTCAACAACCTTTTCCCTGGATTTCAAGCCTCTGCTCCAAATCAAGACAGGAAGACTTAGTGAATCAGAGTTAAGGAGTGTCTGATGTCATTCTGAGTAAAAGCTAAAATTTACAATTAGGAGGAAAAAAGGTAATAATCTCAATACAGAAAATCTGGCATGAGAAAACTCCCTCTGAGAAGCTGTGGACATATATGCAATGCATAACAACACCTAGTAATAAGAAGAGATAATCTTAAATAGAACCAAAATGCTTGGTTCTACCTTTACTGATAACAATTAGGATTCACTCAGAAAACCTAAACACACAAAATTCTTAAGGATATATAATTTCCAAATTATAAGGTTTAGAGCCTTAGTCTTTGATGAGCGCCTTCTGAGCCTCACCAAATTACAAGTTTCCCATCAGAAAGGGTTAGGACTATTTACTTATTTAGTAACAGCAGCTGAATGGATGGTGCAATTTCCTGATTCTGACAGCTGGTACATGGAAAAAAACAACAAAACCCATGACAGATCTAATAAAAATCTCAAGAACTGATACTGCCCCCTCTTACAAAAAGGCTGTGAAGGCCAAGCCTCCAAAGATGTTGAAAAGACACTGCTGAATCAGAACAAGAGTTGTCAGTATTTAGCAATTCCAAAAGGAAAAAAAAATCAAAACCCCACCACCCAGCTCCCATCATATATTGTGATCTAGTAATTAACGTACTCTATTTCTGTATGAATTGTGACAAGGAAAGTTGATGCTAAAAACAGTTCTTTAATTACAATTTTCCCAATTTCCCACATGGAAAACAATTTTCAGTGATCTTAGCAGTAGTAATTTACAGGCCAGACTGTAGCTATTCCTAATTCAGTTCTTGACTTGAGACTAATGAATAACAGGGAGAATCTTCTATGTTTACCGGAATGTTGAATATATTCTGTTCACCAGAATTCCCACACTGACTTTTTTCACCATTTTTTTTATTTATTTGTTTGGAAAGCACACTCCTGGGAGTAGAGACTGCATTCCAATTTACGTCTATGTGAAAAAAATGTGATTCCCTCTTAATCAGGGACTTCCATCCTGCTTGGGGACCCAAATCAAGTAACCTTATTTGTATTTTTAAAAGAAGGTAAACACGGTAAGCTGACCAATAAATGCAGCTATGCCAGTTCAATTTGTAATTTCCAGAAAACCACGTGGATGTTTTAGGAACAGGGTTGTTGTAATGGGGTTTTTTTTGGTTTTTTTGTACCTGGAGCTAGGCTAGACAGTACATCATATGGGAAGGGGGAAAAGAAAACTTCATGTCACTGGAATTCTGTCTCAGTGGGGGCTGAGAGCTTGAATGTTCTTTGGTTATTGCTATGCTGAGTGCTAAGATGGCTGTTAAATATTTTATCAACCAAGAGAAAAACCAAGAAATGTGCTGTAAACAAGGGTCGAATGATCCCTGTTTTGAGTCACACATTGTTTAGATACACAAGTAGAATTTCTTTCCTTTTTTTTTTTTCCCCTGCTTTTCCTATTTACATTTCTCTCAAATATCTCCCCCAAAGCAGCTACTCTAAGGGTTTTCTTTTCCACAGCAACAGCTGCGCTACAGTGCACTTTATAAGGGCTGACAGTTAACCGAAGTAAACATAAGGACACAGCAGCATTAGAGTTGTCAGTCAGCAAATAGAATTTCGTTGTAATTCTCTGCGTGAGGTCTGGGAGCAGCCGATGGCTGATTTAAGAATAGTGCTTTTGCAGATTTTATGGGGCTGATGCATGTGACTATCCCTCCCTCCCTCTGTCACACTAGGGACTTGGATGATGGAAAATCATGTGATTATCTGTGCGTGTATGTGTGCAGGCATAGCAAAATATTTCTCCTCCCAGGTCCCTGTTTTTCCTTTCTTCTGTCAGCTCTTTTCAGTGATTCCCTAGCACCAAACACTGATTTACTTGTAGTGGAACGGTACAACTATGCAATGCTCCCTTTTCCACCTCCCAGCTCCCCGCCTTCCCCATTCTCTCCCCTGCACACACAAAAATCCCCTCTTAAAATCCCTTTTCTTCTGTAAACACCAACTTTCAGCCATGAATATATATTTTTTTTTCCGCTGTGTGGTTTGCACTATCATCTGCTAAGAACAGTTTTTACCACCCTCTGCAACACTGAACTCTTCCTGCGGTTTCTCTCTGCCGTTTCTAAGAACTTGACAAATAAATCACATTTCATCGGTGTATCAAAGGAGAAACATGCGGGCACCGCATTCCGGCTTAGTCTTTGTTTCAGGGAGTTTAAATGACAGATGAGCGTCTCCTCACGGGTACCTGCCCACGAGGAGTCGACGACAGCTCTGATTCAGGTTTGAGGACATGACAGGGACAGGATCAACAGCTGGGGCTACCCTGGAACCAGAGCGGTTTGCCTCCGACAGAACCCCGTGTAATAGGAGAAACCAAGCAGAGCCTGGACTGTGCCTGGAAAGGGTCCATCTTTGTTTCATAAGGTGGAGCCATTTCCTTAAAAGTAGCTCTGTTTCGATAAGCACAAGAGGGGACGCGGCAAGCGCCGCGCTAAGCTGTGTGGTCTTTGCCTTTATCAGAAGTCCAGGGCTGGGAAAATGTCTGCGGCGGGGCCATGTCACACTGCCTCGGAAATCAGAAGGTATCGATTTCCTCCAGCGATCCGCTCCCCCCGGTCCCCGCATCCCGCGCGGTGGAGGCGCAGCTGCCGCCCAAGGAACGGTGGGAACGGCCCCCGCATCTGAGCCCATTAGTCACCAGATGTCACCTTCTGCTGCCAGCGCCTCCAACAGCCCGGCAGACAATGTCCTGTGCATGCTGAACATCTGAGCGCCGGCGCAGCCAGCGAGGCGGGCAGCTCCGGGGGCTGCGGGGACAGCGCCGGCACTGACCCCAAAGCCATGTTCACAGTGACACCTACAGCCGAGGGCACCGCCGGCGGCGCAGGGAGGGAGAGGTGTTTTTTCTCCCTGTCGCCCCGTTTTCTTTTTCTCTCTCTTTTTTTTTTTTTCTTATTAGTTTTTTATTTTTGTTGTTTTAAAGAAACACCTCTTCTGAAGATGTAATTGATTTTATTCACCGGAGGAAATACCAGCTTCTCTATCGATTTCTACATTTGCTGAATTTATTTTGTTTTCTCCTGCGTGATACTATAAAATGTTATTAAAAAGGTAGTGTAGATCAAACAGAAAATTATTTGTTTTCCCCTAGAATGACTAATTTTTAAAAACTACCATATTTTAAGCATGTCTGCTCAATGGCAGGGAAAGAGATTATTTAGCATCCACAGCCATTATTCGGTGCTTGTTAGCAAGTTGTTTATGGGGCTGCACAGTGCAGGGTGAAATCTGATGCTCAGCCCACCAGCACCTTCTCTGCATTCGCCATTTCTTTTATAGCCTCACCAGGCTCCCCCCTCATTTCATTGTGAAGGACCAAGCACTTATGAGAATAAGATTTTCAGAGGTATTTTAAATGGTAAACAAAATCCTATAGAGAAACATCTATGAAAGCTAACGGTGCTATAAAATAATAACATTGAGGCTCTGCTGAGTTAACTGGGGGAGTGTTTATATGGGATTGTGCAGGAGTGTTGTACTCCACAATCAAAAACTGATTGGAAATTTGTTCACAGTACAACAGACAGTACTGTCACTGCACTTGAGTAATTGTTCAAGTATTTCAAAGGTAAATCCAACAACAAATCCCAAACAAAATAGATGTCAATTGAAATTTTTTAGGTGCTTCCAATTAGACCAAGCAGAAACAAACTGTTATTAACTAACATGCATACTAAACATGAAATTTAGAGGATGTTTAAGATAAAATTTATGGAGAGGTGTGAGAATTATAGAGTTTTCAAGCAAACCAAAAGTGTAAGTTAGGCACATGTTTAAGCATAAAACTGAAATAACACTGCATAAAGCTGAAATATTTTCAAAAACATGAGAAAAACCTTAATTTCTTAGAGTGTATGCCTTCACACTGAAACAGACAGATATATTTTTTACAGATCTTCTGTAAGGTAATTTGCTCTGATTTCCTTTCTTTACACTTTGCGATTGTGGTGGTCATGTTTTTTTAATCTGATAAAATTTTTCACATTTAATTATAATCCTACAGGAAATAGAGGATATTTGGCCACTGTATTGAATAGGCTAGTAATCCACTCCTACTCTTTGAAAAAAATATAGGGAATTAAGCAAAAATTTATTCTGTCGTAAAATAGTATTTTGCAACAAACACAGAAATAGACGTTGTAAGTAACAGTTTTTATATTTTTGCAAGATGTTAATTCTTGAAAATGTCTTTCTTATATTTCAACTATATGTATACGTAAAAACAAATACACCTTATCTGTGGGACATTTTACAATGCGGTCTAAATAACAGTTTTTAGATTTAGACATCCTGTGAGATTCCTGCTGTCTCTGCATGTATTGCTCCAAGTAAGGTCAGATACCTTGTGGCACTGAGACACTAAAACATTTCCAATGTTTCACTTTAAAAATTCACTGTTTTTATTAAAACCTAGTGCTTGAGTCAGTTTCCTTGTCCCAAATAATTTCCTTTAACTCTCATACTTCATAATCTAACCTGCATGTAGCAGGGAGTTTAATTACTAAGCACTTTTTTTTTCCCAGGGAGGCTTAACATCCACATCATCATGGAAATGGACTGCTACATTTAAATTTATACCTGACATATTCTAACACAGGTGTGAGAGTATTCAGTCTATGCAGTTCAGGAGGTTCTTGATGTTCATTTCCTGTGCACATTATCCCATACCAAAGCAATACTGTGGCATCACTTTTGTTTGCTCAACCTGGGGCTGTATTTTAAAAAATGTGAACAGTAATAGCAATACTTTATTACAATGTACACTACATTTTTTGTGTTCAGCTTGAAAGGAGACATCTCATGTCGTGTGTCAGAAAAACTGAACACCTCTGGTCTGCAGTGAAACACCTGAAGTCCCTTGAATCCTTCTGAAATATACTTTAGTATTTCCAAAATTCCAAAAAGTTCAAGATTGGTTTCTAAAAACAGCCATTAGCACAAGTGTTCATGGACACAGCTCCTTAACCACCACATAGTGGTGGCAGGGCACACACAAAACCAACGTATTTAATACTATGTTGAACTCCAAAGTTATTAATTCAAACACAGTGTCCAAAGTGTTTAGAAAATACTTTCAAACCATTAAGAACTACCATTTGTAAGACCTTGGAATCTGCAAGTGCTTCATATAAAAAGCTGTTATGCTTCTATTATCAACCCGCCTCAGGACTTAATAAAGCACACATTTCAAAACACAGCGTGCTGAAATTTGGCATTTTCATTTAGTGCTTAACATGGTATTGGACTGAGGGTAATGTAAGGAAGAAAAAGAGAAAAATCTAGCAGGAAGGTCATTTTCAAAATTAAGAATCTGTATTGTTGATGTTGCTGGTCAAAAGGTGCCCCAAACCATGTAAAATTGATTTTGTTTTTTAGCACTAATGATCAAAATCTAGGGCACTGGTTCTGAATTAATGATCAGTTGGGTGGAGCTGCTACCATTAACCTCAGGTGCTCATTAATCCCTACGACTACTTCCATCAAGGTCATTAGTGCTATTAAAAGCTAAATATTTACCATACAATTGTATTTTTATGTGCCTTATGAAAGACTTTCAGCAGAAAGGCTTTGATTTTAGTTGTGTAGGTGCACTTGTTCAGGTCTCAGTGATGCTGTCTACGACTTGAAAAAGCTCATAAGAAGCATCACCACATTTTCTTACCTTGTTGCAATTCAAATTAATTTTAGAGACTGAGTTCTGATACATCTAAATATAGAAAAATGTGCACTTGTAGTCTGTACTTGTTATTTATACTAACATGCACTGGTAGCAGAGCTGGCAAAGACTCACTCAAAGCCATTTTCAGCTGAGAGGTAGCACTTAAATCCCCTTCCAGCTGAGACAAGCCCAGTGCACAAGTTTTCTCTCTTTGACTTTTATCTCAAGGAGGTGGCAGGCAGTGGTTTCAGCTTGTAATGAGCACCTTTTGCTCCCGCCTCTCCAGAACAGAGGTGAGCACTCATGCAGTGAGAGCTGCAGTCTCAGTTGAAAAGCAGTGACTAGGTGGTGGGCAGAAGGAGTTTTTGGAATTTCTCAGCCTGTCATGGTTCTGTGCTAATGTAGAAGAGCCTGATGGCAGAGACTGAAGGCCTCTGTATCCTCACTGGTCACATGAGGTCAAAGCTTGAGCTCACAACAGGCCAATCTACCAGTGAGGCCTGAAGAACAGAATAAGTATTTATTACTTTACAAACCTATCCTTCCCCGAAGACTTCTGCACTTATTACTAGACTGAGAGGCATAGTCTTTACATTGGAAATAAGTAACAGAATCAATATTTAAAGTAGAAGCATGAATTAGTTCTAATTTGTGACATAATATAAAGTCAACCAATATTTCTTTTTTGCAGCTGTCTTGCTAGTTCTCATAAACTGAAATATAACCCAATTATCCATTTGGAAAACCATAGCATTGATTTAGACGTAAAAGGACACAGGCTGGCAATGAGTTAATTAACTATTATTCTCATCCCTAAGACCAGTCTGCTCTCTCTATGGTATCTCTCAAACCCATCACATTTACTACATCTCCTATAAAAGTAAATATAAGTAAAATTAGAAAAGGCTGGAAAAAAAAAAAAAAAAGAATAGCAAGGTGACATGACTACTTTCAATATATTTTTTTTCCTGAAAGTTTGTTCCTGGCAATATTACAGCTCTGGAAGAGAAGTTTAATGTGTATCTATTTGCATAATTTCGGTAGCCCACTTGCCTAAATCCAGCTACTAGATTAGCGGCACTCTCCCAGACATTCTATCCAACAAAATAGCCCACTAAGCACAGTGCTTCTCCAAAAGCAGGTTTGTTTTCGTACAGAGCTTCAGGATATATTTGTCCTTATTTATAGTCTTGAGCTTGGCCACATGACCTGCAATCAATTCAAGTTTATTTTCTGTACACAAACTACCTCTATCACTAAAATTAACAGTGCGAGAAAGAAACCTCCACTAAATTGTCACATGCCTCCCTTTGAAAGCATGTGGGGTATGGGCAGTTTTGAGGGGAAAAAGCAGTTTGTTGGGTCCTTTGCAAGCTAAATCAAGCCCATTAACTGACACACAGAGAAGCAATTTTATCCTAGCAGAAAAACTGACGCAGGTTTCTTTCATTTTAGAGCAATGAATGAGAAAAACAGCAATTTGTACCCACAACTAGAATCTGTCAGTCACCATTGATTTCCTGTACTCCTGGGGTAGCACCACTCTGGTCAGTGTGAGACTGCATGGTAACAACACGACCCTTCTATGTCAAATGCAAAATTTAGGTAGTGGGCTGCTCTGAAGTTTGCTGCCAAATGAAACTTCTCAGTGTCTCTCTGCACTCATCCTGTTCATTTGTGGCTTATCCAAGCCATGCAGTTGAGATTTTGAAAGGACAGAGCAATTATTTAAAACTATGGTTAAGAATATTAAAGCTGTCTGCATGTAAAGGTGATTCATTAAAAATAAAATCTCTGAGGAAAGAAACTCCAGCTTTTCCTTTTATCAGTGATTCACAAATATTTCAGCAATAAAGCCTGCATGTTATTTAGTAGTGATGTAACTGGAAAGTAATTGTTAATATTTCACAGATGCTGCAGAAGATTCAGTCCTTCTTCATAAACAAATTAAGGATAAGAAAACTGACTAAGAACAGGAAAATACAAACATGCATTCTCATCAGGAACAGTAAACAAGGCCTGAGCATGAATGTGATGACTGCTCTGAGAACAATGCCTGTCTAGAGACAAGTTGGCAAAAAAGTGCTCTCTGACAACTACTTGAGAATAGATGATTTTTCATTTAATAATAATGGTGGTATCAGAAAAATACACAAGTCAGCTAATACGCAGAGGACTGTCTTATTAAAAAGCCTTCTAATATCAATTTTGTATTGCTGAAACATCAAAACAATTTTGTAATTTTTCCACAACTGAACACATGAAAATGACAGGGAAATCAAGTTGAATAACGAATTATCCTAACCAAACACACACTTAGCAATGGACATGTTTATAGCCATCTACCTTATAAGTAAAATAAGATCATGGCCTTCTACAAAATTCCATCATAATCAGTGATAAAAAAACTCAGTCTCACTGATTTTTAACTCCCTGAAAAAGCCTTCCCCCACACCCAGCACCTTTTTGTCAGAGATAGTACAAGCTATTTAGCATATGATGTAAGATATAAGACAGGATGTAGAAGCACACACCGATTGACTTAAAGTGCAGTTTGACTAACTCACCACAACACAATAGACTGATTAGATGCCATTCATTTCACTCAATCACATATTATAGAAGCATCATCATCTAACAGGTATCATTTAAGTGTTAATGTTAGTTCTTCATTTTTCCAATGGCATGTAAAGTCCCGCTAGTTTGTGGGAACCCTCATACACACAGAAGCAAGTTAGTGTCTTCAATAATTTATCATTTAACTGAGCTAGACAAGCAGGGGGTCAGAAAAAGTCTCTTCAACAGCATAATAAGGGTATAGACATTTCCCAGATATCTGTACCAAAACAAGTCAAATTGGAAAGGAAACATCTATTTAGACAATGTGAACACAAAACAACATGAGCAGACTATCTGGCAGAGAGCACAAGGTATTTCTATACTTTGAGCGACTCACCTAAAAAAAAAAAAAAAGAATGCAGGAATTTGAATCAACCTTCTCTTTCTGTCATGACACCATCTCCTCTGTGGGCTTTCCACTGCAATTTCAGTAGCTGCCCCCCAAGGATCAACAAAGTCCAGCAGCTTTCAAATGGAGCTACAACACAGAGGGCAAGCAGGAAACAGATTTTTACTTTAAATACCCTGCTCCCTAAGGCACTCCTGAGAGGACAACAACTGTATTTATGATATTGTAGCCCTCCCTGAGCTCACCAGTTACATCCTATTCCCAGTGGAAATTTAATCACTGATTTTATGAAGTACAGGATCAGCCACAGAGCATCTCATATCTCTGTAATCTAAAAAGAAGTCCTGTAGACAGGCTTTCAAAAAAAAAAAAAAGCTTGTATGTCCTTGTCAGCAAGAGCCTTATCATTCCAGTAACACCTTACTTCATACAGGGAACTTTTGAATGCTGTGTAGTCCAAGCACGCCACAACCTTAGTCAAGAGCAGCTTTGCAGTGACATCAGCCAGCTTCCTCAGCAACTGTGGCTGTACCCCAACAAGTCCCATGGATTTATATAAATCCAGTTAATTTAGGAGTTCCATAGCACACGACACCTCCATCTAGGGCAAGTTTTCCTTGCTCCAGACTTTCCCACAGGTTTCAGAGTCCTGGCAGTCCTGAACATTGGCCTTATCAGTAAAGACTACAGCAAAAAGGAATTGAGTACCCTGTCATTTGCATGTCCTTTGGTGTAGTAAATATGCAGTGATCCAAGCCCTCTCTCTTGAGCAATGTTCTTCACAAGGACAGCTCAATCTAGAAAAAGCAGTCAAGCCATTCAGTAAGACCTGGAAGAATTTGTGCAGGACAATACAAGCTCTGTCTATACCTTTAAATGAAACTCACTATGGAATACTTAGCTGCTACATCACTCTCCATTTCAAGATCTTTTCACACTCACTGCTCAGGTCTTTTGGGCTGCTTTGTCCTGACTTCTCAGTGGAGTAGTCTGCTCCCCATATCCCTGACCTGGCCTTCCACTGATCCCTCTAGCCTACACGATACTGTCAGTGAGTAATGACTATAGCAGTACAATAAGAAAACAACAGGGAGAGGAAAAGTACTCAAATCACCAGTCAGTCCTCCATCAGACAAAAGAGATCCACATTTGAAATGGTGCAGCTTCTCTGATCCTTCTCCCTACCAAAAGGCTGCACCTCTTCAGCATTAGGGGCCCTAAAAGACTATAATCCCTTCTGTTTGAGCTCCTGTTTTTTACATATATATCACTAAAATGTACACATACATATATATATATGTGTACATATGTATGTATATGTTTAAAAACAGATCCATGTTTAAACACATCCACGTTTAAATACACACACATATTCTAAACGTCAGAATCACATTTCCTCCATTCCAATTGATCAGTATGCTTATCAGGAGCATTTGGGATGGCAGGGCGTGCCATTTAAGTATAACAGTTTTGCATAGAATGGTGTACTATGGCAGTTTTTACAGTCTTTTATTTTAACACGATCTCTTATCCTCTTCTACATATCACAATCTATGGGCTGAATGTGTTCTATAGGAAAGAAATTTTTCACAATTTATCTACATAGAACTTTCACAAGTCCACATTCCTCAAGTCAGAATTCCCTAAAGCACCTTTCCCAGAAATAACAAAACACTATGTTTTTACAAAATGCGATGTCATAGGAACAGAGAAAAAGTAATCAGTCCTCGGTCCCACAAATTTCTTTTTTTTTTTTTTTTCCAAATATGCTAGACTGCTCTACCTCTTCATGTGAAGTCTTCTGATACCTGACACTTCAGCCTTCAATAAATCTTTCCTCTTGTTTATTTTCCACTAGGTTTTTCATGGATAAGCTCAGGATATGTAAGAATATCCATTTTAGCCCCTTTTATTACCAGCATTAGGCTTAACAAGGCCTCCTTCATGGTAAGTAATTCTCCTTAATTACAGTATCACAGAAACAGAGAGGGAGAGCTGCAGATTATGAGTCATAGAACCAATCACTACTTTCAAGGGTTCATCTTTGTGTACATATTCATGTTGTTTTATTATGAAACAGTTTTAAATCACAGTTTCAAAGCTACATTTTAATTTCACTCTAATTAATGACCACTAAACCTATGAGGCATTTTACAGAACACAGTCCCTTTTCCTCAGAATTTTAGACTAATTTCACATTTGAAATTTCAACTCTGAAGACTTGTACTATTTTAAAAATGACATCACACATGAGCGTACTAATTATCTGAGCTCCCACAAATCAGTCCCAATAAGTAATACTCCCTTTTGGCTTTGAAATTTGCCTAATTTTATTATTTTCAAAAATCAGACTGTTGCTTTCTTTTTCTAACACTTTCCCTATCATCATCCTACACTTTTCTTCTCTTTACTGTCATCTCATCCTAAATAAAGGCAGAAATATATTTTCTTTACAAGAAACAGGTTTTATTCTATCTCTGCATTTAAAATAGTTTCTAAGGAAGGTGAAGCAAACCCTGAATAGAGCACATATTGACAGTGCAGTGTAGCTAAGCCATGTATTGCATGCTGCTAGTTTTCTATAAGGCACCAGACATTAAAGTTGAACTTTTGCCTGGATCCTGTCATTTGAGATAATCTATTTCTGCTAGGAAACACGTTGGCAGTGGCAGGTGAGGGTCTTTATGGTCTAACTGAAATAACAATCAAACCAGGCTTTAAAGAAAAGCCAAGTATTGACCACAAGATAAAGGAGAGAAATAGCAGCTTGTAAGAGCTGACAGGAAGCCCAGCTTCCCTTACCACTTAGTTCTGTGCATGAAAAGGTCAGAACTGCATTGCAGAATTGTTCCAAGCCTTTCATAGAAAATAAATAAATAAATGAAATAAACTGCTCTGTTTTTCCTCGCTGCAAGCATTTCAGCTCATTGTTGTTGGTAGATGAAAAATTTACTTGCATTTTTACTAGAAGACTCTTTCTGTTATATCTAAATGATCTTTGACAGGGCCACCCATTATGGAATAGCCTTCTGCAGTTGACAACAAAAGGGGACACATATGAAGTAACTGGACCAAATCCTAACGTAACTTCTTTCCAAATAGATTCTTTGTTCTGGCTCATTTAAGGATCACCCAAGCCTATAACATGGCATGAGGCCCTTAATTTTCCTCTGTGGTGGGGAGTGCCTTACTTAAGTGAATCTTAGGCAGATAATGTTTGTCCACGATCAAAAAAATACATTTTGTTATTCTCTCATAACTATTAGTAAAATCCCATCTATTAACTAGGGATCATATTGTGCAGAAAAACAATTTTCTTTTTTCCCCCCCTCTAAGTTATCTGTCATTTATCCATCTCAAGTATAGTCAATTAAGACGAGTCTACACATAAAAATGGGGCAGATATTGTTCAACAGTGTGCAGTCTCTGTAAGCAAAGGAACCATACACTTGTCAGTAAGAGTTATGGAAAAGAGTAAAGAATTGCACAAAACTGTCTTGTAAAACTAAGAAAAAATCCCTTCAAATTCAGATTTCCCTCTTTGATTTTGGATTTTTTGACAGGAGGGTTGTACTTTAAATGCAGTCCATCTCCCTTCTGATTGTTTCTATATCAAATTAGCTCTTGTTTAAATGTATAAATGTCAGTCTATGAAGAAACAAATTCCATACGTGTACGTAAATTAGTTACGGCAGACATGAATTACATATATTTGCCTTTTTGTGTGGCAAAACTACAGCTATTCTATTTGATGTATGATTTCTTTGTTTCACAATCCAGCAGCAATCATTAGCCAGATTCACGATCATACATTTTAATGCAAGTCCATTACTTATAGTTCCCTTATGGAGGAGGGGAGTGTGTTTACCAGAGTGCCTCTGTGGTCCTCGTAACATTTCTCCAGGCTTTTCATAACCATTATTTAAAAAGATATCTACCAGAAAAGTCAGCCTTTATAGTTCACTGTTACATATCTTTCAAAGCCAAACAGTTCCATGACAGACCTGGTTACTAATTCCACTAGTTAAAAATACCTTTGCAAAAGCAAGTCTTTCAGAACCGTCTGTGAAGAGGCAAATGGTCTCATTATACAAGTGTGGAAAGAGTTGTTATCATCGGGAAGAACATAAGTTTACCATAATACACATACTAGATTTGTTTCTATGGCTGTCACAAGTTTTCACAGACACCGTTTTGGTATTTTTAAAGGTAAGGTGGCACATAGGAGACTGAAGAAAATAATTGTCCTTTATTAGTACTGTTAAGTGGAGGATCTTAAGATAGAAAGGCACTTAACTTAAGGCCAGGCTGCTCTCCCTAGTCACGGTCTTTTATGCTGTAAAGAAAGGACAAAATAAAGCCTAATGACCTTTACATCTCTCAAAGACCAATTTAAAAAAAAAACCCTCATGTATTTTAGACATAATCAAACCCTTTTTTTCACATTTTGTTTTCAGATTTGTATTAAATTCAAAGCATTTCAAGAAATGTGTCCTGAAATAGCATTCTACTTAAGAGGACATCTAGATATCTTTATCTGTATGAAGATACTACTTTAACTTTACAGCTACTTGAAATTCATAGAACTTCACTAATTTAATCTAAATGCTAAAACTGGTGGAGTAAGATCAAAATTTCAAAATTGATTTCTACTTCTCATCTGTTAAATTTCACACATAAAGCAGGTTTTCCACTTTGGGCATTGGGAATATAATTCGAGTAATTTACATAATTCATATGCAACAAGGGATAGTCTTGTAAAAACACATGCGCTGCAGGAATGAAGTTTAGGGTCAGAGAGATTAGATTTTTGCATTTGCATCTTCCAAACAGTTGTGGTTTATATTTTTTCTAGGCACATCAAACCAGAAAAAAGTATACACAGTGTAATTACTACCCTGCCCAGAGGTTCTCTACTGCTGATACACAGTGCTGCTCAAGGAAGCCAAATGCACAGCACAACAGACACAACACACACTTAGATCAGTTTTTCTCTTTAATGCAACTTCTTTTCAAAAACTTCCCCTGGAGAATTCCTTATTATGGCAGCTTGTTTTCAGCTAACCAAACGTGTTAGAATATAACTGAACACGTAACATCCAGTAACATCCTCCTCCAGGGGGAGTCAGCCACAGCTAAAGGACTCTTTGCCCTCTTCCTGTCACAGGGCAAAGGCTTTCAGCATGTAGAAAAGGGAGTGGTGTTAAACAGCCATTTTGGGTTTTGTCAACCTGTCAGAAAAGCAGTTCTCAATATAAATATCACATACCTTGTTGAGTAAAGGGTCTCCTTCAGAAATCTTCACCTACCAGCTTGCTTCAAAACCATCTCTCTCTCTCATCACACAACCCAAATGTTGAAAGAATTTTTGTTTCACCCAGTGTGTTTTTTGACCTACTTAGATCTAAAATAACCAATTAGAAGTTTCTTTCTTCACTCATTTTGTTGTTTATGCTGTACATTGCCCAAAACTGACTAAGCAAACATTAATTCATCTTTTCCCTGCTATTTGCAGAGAAGGAAAATGACCTTAATTTCCACTGAAATCTCTTAATTACAAGCTATTTGGGAATCCTTCCTCTCTTCACCCAGTTTTGCAGAAGTGTGCATTCCATTATAAAGTTGGTTAAAAATAAATGTTTGACTGCTGAAACTACTGTCCATTTTGCAGGCTTCCTACATGCACTGATACAGAGTATTTGAAACTGTATCCCAGGGCTGCATTAATTATGCATTGCAACAGCTGCCATGGATCCAGTAGTGCCAGCTCTTTAGGATAGGCTTTGCTATCTGAATCACGAATACCGGAGTGACACCCTGACAGCACTGTGCCTCCCATCCAGGCTGAGTACAGCCATTAGTTTTGATTCCAGTGCTGCTGCAGAATGCTCTTAAACCTAGATTCAGTCATGTTAGCACTTCCTCAATGTCAAGAGCTCTGCACTATGTTTCATCTTAAATTTTATCACGAAACTGTAATGTTCCTACTTCTACACCTGGGAATTTTCAGGGATGCTATTCAGATAAACAGTGTTACAGATGACAAAATCCCTGCCCTTGGAACAGGATATTGTCAAACGTAGGAGTCCGAGAGCAAAAGTAGTAATCGTACAGAAGAACTTCATGATAGAGCTGCTCGTGTATAATGCAAAGATAAAAGACAGGACAAGGACAGGAGCAATGCTGGCAGACCAACAGAACTGCATAATGGAATGTTATGTAGGTGGAAAACACTTCTGGTTTTACCCTAAATGATAAGTTTGTATAAGATGGAGGGGACAGGAGAGAAACATTAAATACGTTGTCCTGCAGGCAAAGCACCTGCTTTTAATTAATTGAATGCAAAATGCTTGAGGTGAAATACATCTTGGAGACCATCAGTTATATTTATTATATTTTTCTGCCTTATGTTTTAATCCTCCTGAAAGGTACTGTGATCTACAGTGACAACAATCTAATTAGAGGCCCTTGTACATACCAACCAGGAAGTTTCCAAATATAAAGCTCTAAAAATAAATTTTGAGAGTTCCAAAGCACTCTCTATTTAAAGTCTACATTAAATTCTTATGTCATGTACGTAAAAAACAGGTTTAGGAGGAGAAAGAGGAAAATATCAAGAATAAGACTGTAAAAACACAAGGGAGATCTCATTTGTCCACCGTATAATCCCTGTAATCCATATAACATTGTATCCCCAGCTACTATTCTTTGCAGTGCTTCCCCTATTCAGGAACTCCCTTCCAGAGTAGGACACGCATCCCTACTTCTGGCAGCATCACACCCACAGATTCAAGAAGGAGAAGAGAAGGGTGACCAATTTTTTTGAATTTCCAGGCCATAGTTTATATTCATGAGGAATGAAATGGAGTTGAAAGCATTTTCTTTCAGGAAATGTAAGCATTTAAGAGAGTGCTTGCTGACTCTTAACTGCAGCAAGACATCAGACAAAAATGGAGGTACACTACAGCAATTACTCTCCAATAATTTGTATTTACCTGAAACTTGTATTCACACAGTTTGATCTGTACTTCTCTTTCTGTGAAGTAATGTAGTCTGTTCTTTCACCAGCACCTGTCTCATGGAGTCAACTTCTCTTCAGATTCTCAGTCTATCATCATCTGTTTATTGACCCAAGTCATATGAGCTTAGGCAAATGGAGAGTGGCAAGACCCAGGTTCACAAATAGCTGGGAGTAGTGACCTCCTTATTATTCGCATATTTACGTTGCAACCTTTATTTTATGTCTAAGAATATTTAAAGTCCAGGACCTGAACAACATTTTCTTTCAAAATAAAAAATATTTAGGCCCTAATCCAAATAAGCACTTAAGGATATATGTGGCATCAATTACATTGACTCCAGTGGGATTACATGTAACTGTTGTTCTTGATTCGAGTATCCATGGACTAAATTTATGTATAGCTAGTATTATTGAATTGATCTAATTACTCTGTGTTAATTACTATGATAACCATTTCATCATTTAAATATTAAGGGTAGGACTTGCCAGTACAATAATTTTTGCTGGTCTGTGTAAGGCAAACAATAATCCAACAACAGATTTGCTAATAGCAGATGAGCAGAAATGATCTGACAACTATTTACCATGCATTTAAAGTCTGAAATACTCATACCTCTCTGCACAAATCCTTTCTTGAGATGCTTGAAAAGAAAGTGACACTGATTTTGAAAGAATCTGTACCTGCCTATGTAGAACATACCCCACCATAGTTTAGAAACTGGCACTCGCACTAGTTTTACCTTTACGAGTTCACAATGAGTTAACAATTAACATTTCCAGCAAATACTACAAGTACAAATTTAGAAACCAAAGGATGTACCTAGAGCAAAGCATATTGTAAATATTATAAATTTTTACTGTTCAGAAGAGGATTTTTTGTGAAAGAAGACAGGTTAATTAAAGCTATGAATCAATTCACACAGACAAAGGGATGGAAGAGAATAAAAGAGCACTCTTTTTCTTTGGATTTATTAGGTGTCTAGATATTTACAGCAGATAAAATTTTACACAGGACCACACAACAAGCAAATACATCCCTAAAAACTTCAGCTGAACCATTCCAGACCTGGAGCAGTATACAGTGACAGTGCAGTGCTGTTACCAGCCTCCTGTTTCAGATGACTCAAATGTACAGCAACTGAAAACACACAGATTTTTCTCAAGATGCAGTATCATTAATTGTTAATGCATACTCTGAGAATTACTTCCATTCATATTATTTGATTATTTTTAATGCTTCACTCACTATCCCTCCCAAACTTATGTTCAGAAATAGGCTTATATTCTGCTCGTTAATTTACGGTCTGAATGAAATTCCAGAAAAGATGATAGAATACTTTTTGCTTCTCTCTGGAATTAGAAAAACTAATGTCAAAAATCCCAGAAAAGTTGGGTGTAGAGAAATCTGTTTAAGTAATTCCTGAAAGTTTTGCAGAAGTAGTACACTGAAGTGTTCAGCAGTGACTAGACTGTGTTCTGGTTCAGGCAAGCACAGGACACTAAGTATTTTAAATGTTGAACTAGCTGAAGGCATATTAACAATTCTTTTTACTGATATACTGCTTGTTATGGATATATTGCAACAATTGTTGTAGTAACTGAAATTTTAAAATGCTTCCAACTGTAAATGCTTGGAAATACTGCAGGCTCTGCTTTAACTGCAGGTTAGCACAGGTATACTCACAGTGACTTTTATAAATTAGTCCAAGGACTAGCCTTACGAAAGTCTCAGTATGGTGACACCACTGCGGACTTATCAAGTGATTTAAGTTTCCCCATCTACATATAAAAAGGACATTTGCACATGTCCTGCAGGTACAAGCTTTGAGTTTTGAAAGCTGCTCAGGCACTAGAACTACCTTGAAAACCCCTGGGCTTTATTACCTCGTTGAAACTTCCTCAGTATAATTGAATTGTAATAACAATTGAACAATAACTTCATCCTAACCTAAAAGAACACATGAGATTCTCAGTTTTAGATATTACTGAAACTTATCCCACAGACCCCATTGCATTTGACATGAAATCCAACTTTATGTGTTATAAATCTTCACACTTTGGACATTTTTCCCTTCTGAAAGGTGCAAGCACTGCCATGTCCCTGTTACCACACTTGGCTTATTTTGACCATGGGGATTTCTCAATGGCACCTTGGTAATTCCTTAAAACACTCTCTTCTCTAAAAGCCTCAGGGCCACTCATTTAACCACAGCTATCCAGTTACTGAACTTCCACTTTAGGTGTCTGTCTCCTACATAAGTAAAAGGAACAAAGAAGGCTATATACAAGGAAAAAGCCACACACCCTGAATTCCTTTCTGTTACATGGAGAGAGACCCAGACTGAAATGCCCGACTAGGGATTTTATAAGTGCAGTTTTCTGTGGCTGAGACCAATGGAAGGCTATACTAACAAGAGTAACGTCACATATATTCATTCTGAATTACAAACAGGGAAATCATCTCACTTGAATATTATAGCTTTCCTTTTTTTGTACAAATTTTTTACAGTGTTTACTGTTGAAATCTGATGTTAACGGGAATGACTAGCTAATATAATGAGAATTTTCATCTCCTGTACAATTACATCATAGCTCCTGCAAGGAAAATATTTTGGGGATGTGAACTGTGGTGATCAAGGAGGGAGGCCTGACTCCTTACCCAGCCAAAGCCTCTACAATTACTTAAGCCCTCTATACTACTAGTAAGATTCTCCTTCCTTAGAAACATCATCTATTGGCTTCCACATAATGCAAGGATATTGGAATTACAACCACTAGTCTGGTGTAACAGTTGTTATTTAAGTACCACTCAAAGCCATTGGTGATGGAGAATTAAAAACAGAGCTACAATTCCTCAAGTTGTTAAGAGTAATGAAATAAACTGTGTTCTAGCACCAACATCAGTTCAGCCTACTTAATTATCCACTGTGATTTATACTATATTTCATTATATAAATTGCTGCATACTAAACCACATCAAAAAAAGTGAAAATAGAAAACACTGTGGCTTCTGAAAATGTGAGCCTGATTTTACTTATCATGAGCCTATATAAAGTATTTACTTTCAACCTGGTGCTCGTAAGGGATTAATTTGTTTATTACTTGCATTAACCTTTTTCAGATTTTCAGAGACAACTAGTGTAACGGCCTTTAAAAGAAAAGAATGAGTCCACAGATTTTCCTGACTGGTCTAAGTTCTGTGGGTTTGACCTGAGGACTTGTTTCACGTGGTACTCATAACCTATGGAGCAAATATCCCCCCACTGGCTGACCTGCACAGCTTCCCTCAGCCCCTGACCCTCCAGAAGCAGTGCATGGACAAATGGACACTCAGTGCAGAAGTAGCACCTCAAACCCCAATCCTGAAGAGACATTTAATACACTGTTAGCATTCTCTGCTGATAACACAGCGTTTGCTACAGATCATAATATATACAATCTGTTTTTACACTAATAAGGTCACGTAAGCAGCAGTGAAAATAGGGTAAAAACAGGGTATGAAAATGGAAGACATAACAATATAAGCCCTTCTGCCGAGTACTGTAAAGCAACACCATTAATAACTCATTTCTATCAATTTCAATAGGAAAATAGAGGCAAAATACTTAATTTCCCATTAAGAGCTTTCTAAACCCTTAGTGACACACATATCTTTCTATGAAGTATCTTGTAGAGACTAACCTGAACCATGATCAGAATGGTCTTGATCTCAGTAAATGCATTCTTAAAGTACTTAAAATGTACTGCTTCATCACTGATATTTTACAAGGTTGTCAAAGAGAAATATCATTTTTCATCCGCTTTATTTCACTTTACTTCAAGATGTAGTAATTAACAAGAGTCTTTAGATGGTGGCAAAACTGTCCCTTTTGAAGTTTCTGCATAGCTATCACCCTGGAGATAAAGGCAGATTATTCAATCTTGACATTATAATGGTGAATTCAAGATAAAAGGCTGGATTAGCAACTTCATAACTTCATCCCTAAGAAAAAAATGAGATCACCATGAGGTAATTTTACTTCTAGTTTTGAGGTTTTAAGAAGTTTTTAAAGGATGAAGAGAAGGAGAATATCATGTCTTGAAAGGGTATGAAATGAGTTATATATCCTCTTGTGCATTCCAGTAAAAGTATTAAAATTATATTTTATTTACAAAATCATACAGGAATACTAGGGTAACCATCTGGCAGGCAAATTATTCCTGTCAAAACAGTGAGTACTTCTGTGTGTTGCAGCTACATGTCTTCTCATGCAATTTTCTTTTTCTGCCTCTGTATAGAAGTAATAGGAAATGTGGAATTGAGCACATCAGGGGACTGTAGCAAACATTTGCGTCTAAGGCACTGCAAGAAGCAGCAGCCTGAACACCAACAAAGGCTGCATCCTATAACTATTAGATAGTTTGTATGGTGGAATTCATCTCCAACCAAATGCATCATGTCTTTCTCATAGAAAGCACCATTAATGAAAACTTTATGGCTGAGAATCTGAGTTCTAAATTAAGAGGGAGTATTTTGGTTCATGCTAATAGAACGGCACAGGATCAAATTTGTTTGCTGTTGAAATACTACTGATCAATTCTGTGGAAAACACATCAGGAAAATGACCCATCAGGATAGAATTCAGAGGTAAAATTTGAGCATCATTAAGAAACATTTCATGGGCCTGCTAGTTAGAGGTCCCATGGAGTTGTAAACCTCGTGTTGTAACAGACTGACAGGCAGAGTGTGGTTCAAAATCTTACTGATGAAGAATCTCACTATTAGCAAACCTAATTGCAGAACAAAACCAACATGTCCAACCAGAAGGGCAAGGAAGCCTCTTTGAAGCAAGATGCCATTCAGAAAGCTGGAGCTATGATCAATTTGAAAAACCTGCATGGGAGTAAAAGAAGCAGTTAAACTAAACCCCCCAAGTTATACCAAAAAAAAAAATTCAAAGAAAGATTATCAGCACTCATAACTGCTCATAAATTATTCTTCAAACACATAAGGAACAAGAACGCTATCAGATAAACTGTAGGAACACAAACACTATCAGATGATCTAAAGGTCAGGTGATGATCAGTACATAAATAAAGCTTTCAAAGGCGCTGAAAAATGTCAAAATAATTTGTGCTAGTGCTGGTCATGGAAAATACCAGAGAGATTCCTATGCTGTGGCTCTTAATTCTGGAGGAACTTTAAGAGTCTCTCTAAAATTAAAGTGCTTCTAAAAACATAAAGAAAAACTAGACAAAGTGTCAAATTCCAGGACTAGCTTATTCTCAGCCAAGAATTCACAAGGAACTCAGGGAGGAAGCAGTTTAATCACTAACAATAACAACAGTTTTGCTTAAAACTTGTAATGCTTGAAGATTAGTCATTAGCAAATTTGACTCCTAGATAAAGAGGAACCTGAGAGATCCAACTCGGGGGAAAACTACACAACTTCAGAGAGAAAAAGCGCCAAAGTCTACCAATAGAAAATGAACATCCAAACAGTAGCATCTGAACAGCTGAATGATCAGAAAGAATACATGATGTAGCACATCCACTTGCTATGCTCTCACTCATCCTTGGGCACCCACTCTTGGCCATTATCAGAGACGAGACAGGCTGGCTACAAAAGCATCCACTAGACAAAAGCAGCACAAGGTTCTAAAGTCATGTTAATGCATCTAAGTAAAATTAAACCCTCTTATCCATGAATTTTACGAAATAAGTGTAACATAGAGCCCAGACCACACAGACCAACAGCAATGCTGATATATACCTGACTAGGCTGAGTGAGCAAAAACCGGAGAATTTAATAAGCTACATTTATGCTTAATAAGCTTCTGAACCCTATGCAATATTTATGCTGAAGGAGCGAGAGTGGGAGTAAAAGTGATTGTTTCTGTTTAAACAAAACACACAGCTTCAGCACCTGATAAAGTCCCACAAACTTACCATCTGGTCAGAGCAGGTGCTAAGATTTTCATTCTTAGCTTATTTCAGTAAATAAGCCTCAGAAATGAAAACCCAGATAAGTGAACACACGAGGAACTCTCTTGGGAATCTTTAACTGTTTGTGTCAGAGGAAGAATTATTTAGCTCCTCCTCATGCTTGGCACTGCTGGGATATCAGTGTTTTTTCCAAGGCTATGAATGATAGTCCCAGCACATTGCTACCACTTACATTTAAAGAATTTTGACACGACTAAAGCTAAAGGTAGAAAGAGCAGGACCTGAGTGGTGTCACTTGATAAACTGATGTAATATGCCATTACCAATGTCTAGAAGACCTTCATTTGTAACCTCATAAAATTATTTAAAAGCCTTCATGACAAAAGAATATTTATTCCTATCACAATTGTTTATTTTAAAGTATTTCTTAAATATGACTTTTTTTAGCACAAAGCTAAGGAACTTCCCCTCAAAAAGTCATTTGCCTTCTAGTTAAACACAATAGTCCAGGTTAATGATGATCAAAACACTGGTCTGAACTCAGAAGTATCTCACTCCTTTTTAATGGGCTAATTAGCAATTGATCACAGTTCAACTAAATCAAGAAGCTTTCTTTATTCTTTTTTTTTTTTAACTGGAAAAATATGCCAGTAATCTTGAAAGTTATGGAAACCTGGGGAGCAGTGCAGTGCAGTATTTAAAGAAAATCCCTTTAGATGAAGTGTTTCAAGAACAAAGTCAGAAAAATCTGCAGTTTCACTAGAATAAATGGGTATTTGCTGAGCTATGATTTTTAAGGATTTTTTTTCCACAGTGAAAAGAAATAAACACTTGATAAATTTTTTTTAAAGACAATCATTTGGTATGAAATTTAACTGCACCTGTTTTTTTTTTTTCTTTTTCTCCCCGTCCAGCTCAACACTTCATTTACATTTGGTTAATAAGATCTTTATGATACAGCACACTTTGACCTCTTTTCTTTTTTAAAGTATTTTTAAACCAAGCCTTTGTCCTATTAATTAATAGACCAACTGCACTGTACTAACCTCTGTTTTTTTCTGCTTGGCTTTTCCTACATACTGATTGCAGTGACATCAATATGGCAGAGGTACTTTCCTGCAGCAGTTATGTTTAGTGCATGTTTAAGGTGACTTTTTCTTTCCTTAAATCTACCAACATAATTTGTAACTTTGAAATATACAGTCTGAGAAAACAGGTGTACAACACACATTTTTATTTTGCAAGTCTTTACTCAAAGAGTAAAGACAGCATGAAATGCAGGGCCTGGGAAAAGGAGTCCTCAAAATCAGAATTTCATGGACTTGTCTCTTTTTAAAATTAAAAAACCAACAAATCAACTCTCAACTTATTCAAACCCGACTCAGACATTTTAAATCCTTGTATCACTAAGGACTGACAGAGCATTGAAGTTGCCCGCAGATCTCAGCTGCTTCCAGAACAGAATTGTGAGGATCAGGTATTTGAATATACCCACTCAAACTAAGTAAATTTTAACTGTTTAACTGATTTCTCAAAGTTCAGTATTGCATATCTATAAATTCCTAAACCTCACTGAACTCATGGGTGTAATGTGTAACACCTACTACCTTACCATCACTTAATTACAAGGAAACAGCTATAAGATTTATGACTACTTTAGATCACAAAGGCTGAAGACCTCTGGAGGCTGCTGGTGTAGGACTTGGACTGAAGTGAGCACAAGTCACACTGCATACAAAACACTCTATCCAACCTACTGTGCAAAGTTTTGTACTATCAGCTTCAACAAAGAACCAAGAGTCTGAACCAAAGGGGAGGCTCAGCTACCTCATTTTTCCCCATCAGATCGGACCAAGGTACATTTGTCAGGATTAAAAGGGAATTCTGTACTTCTGATGCCTCTGGTTTGCCTCCTCTGTCATCCAGTGCCATTGTTTTATTTACATTTCTGTGAATCTTGTGCATTTCATCAGTACTAATTTCCTTCCTAAAATCCTGAAAAGGAAGTTCTTTCTCATAGCAGGAAGATTAGCAACATTATAACTTATTAATTTTAGAGTACCCTTAAAAGGGAAAAGAATAAAGGAATACCAGAAAAAACATGCTGCCGTAAAGTCTGTGTCCTAATACATTACTATTCCTTAACTAGAAATGTTAATGAAACTACTGGCAGGCGGTGATTATCTGTTATTTTCACACAACAGTATACAACAGAAATTAATGAGACGGCTCAATACTGGTTTTAAATGTTTTAAATATCTTCATAAGAAGCAGGTGTCAAATTACAAAATCAATCAGAAAAAATATGTGTTTTCCCTGAAGACTTATTAATCTAAAAGCAAACACTTACAAGAACCTAATATGATTTCTTTGGTATTAAAAAAAAATTAAGATATTGTAGAAACTAAAAGATAAGTACTTCCAAATATGGAAATCCTTAGCATTTTAAAGGGCTGTACAGCATGTGAAGAACCTCTCATCTTTAAGTGTATCATTCTTTATCCATTAGGTTAACTCAAGCTGCTGCTAAATTGTCAGTGAGTCTACAAAGACAAGGGTAAGTACTGCTGCTTCAGTTAAGACTTCGTGCTTGGGTGGTTGTTGATAGTTCTGATGAAAATGTTTGAGTTTTTTTCAGGTTTTTTGTTTGTTTGTATTTGTATTTAATATATGGGAAGTGCACTTTGCAACCTAGCACAATCCTCCAGAGATAACTCTGAGTACCAAACACATTATTTAAGAAGAAGTTCTTCCTGGGAAAGTCTTCGCATAAAGTCAAAAGTTTAAAATGACTTCCATGAGGTCAACAGTTCACTTAACTTTAAGTATTGAAATACATCTTAACAAAAAAATTAAAAAAAAAAAATTAAAAAAGGAAGTGATACTCTGGAAAGCACCAACATTTATCTGACTTTCCCTCTAAGTAAAATGTAAGATGTGAGAACAAAACAAGAGTCAAAGAGACTCAGCAACATAAAATGGCATGGAAAAACAAAGTTCCTTTTCATATTCCGTTTCCAAAACAAGCTGACAGCCAGGTTTGACAGCCAATGAAACCAATTCAGTCCTTACTTATGAGAGTTTAATGCCCAAGGAAAAGCTCATGGCAAAGCATCCTTATCAAAAGGACCAGCATGCAGTTTGTAGCAAATCTGAAACTCCTGACAGATGAAGGCTCCCTACAAGATGTACGAGATAATCCATAAGGAGATTCAAGAGAGGATAGTTGTGGGAGGTAAGTCCACAGGCCTCACTCCCAGCAAAGAAATTACCTGTCACTCTTGTACCTGGCCCAAGCAGCAGCTGCATAGCTGGAGAGAAGGGACTGGGGGTTCATGTGACACTCAAATGTGAACAAATGAGGAGAGACACCTATTTTCTCCTCACCATTGGTAAATCCTATTATCCTTTTGCTCCACTGCCACAACTTACTTCCCAGAAGAGCCAATTTCAGAAATTTAAACAGCCTCTGTGGTTTCCCATAAAAACTGAAATAATTGGCAAAGTCAATTCCTTTTAGTCAGAAGGGGGTTTTTTGGAACACATTCAGGAGAGGGGAGAAGGGGATTTTCCCATGCTGTCAAAATATTTTGACATCTTCCAGATTAAAATAGGTCAAATTTTTAGTTAGCAGCAACATTCTATTTTCAGCTGCAAAATTTGCCTTCAAAAGCTTCTTGAAACAGAAATGCTCTTTACTGTCCAGCTCTGTCCTCCTGCAGCTTATGGAATGACACTGGACTCATCTTGCCCATTATGGCCTCCAGCAGCCCTTATGTGAGCCAAGAAACAGCAGCAAGCTGTCCTTTCTCACAACACTCACACATGGCCACACACTGCAGAGATTTATCTAGGAAGAGATTAGTTTGATTGCAAGCTGGGGCAGGCAGGAAAAGTGGGGCCATGTGCTGTTAATATTAGAGGCACAGTCATAAAAATGCTAATTCCTGTTTTCAGGTACTTTTTTATTAATGGGTGAGTGCAATCACTAGATCAACTCCGGTTATTTTGATTTTTTTTTTTATTGATAGCTTAAAGTAAAACTATGTAGCTGGATACATGAACACTGCCCCTACCTGGAAAGAATGTCAGTTTTCATCCAGCAACTGTACCAAACTGCAGTATATTTTTATTATATGGAGATGAAATACTTTAATATGTAAGTATAGGCAGCTTCTAGTGTAACAAAGCTGCTCTAAGGAAGAACTCAACTTATCATGTGCATACCATCAGTGAAGACCTATGCAACAGCATACATTAGGAGTGTGCTTAAAGTTTAAATCCAACATAGCCAGATAGATCTGGAAGTCCGTAGACAAAAGTTTGAAGACTGACTCAGTAATGTAATCTAGCACATTAAAAGGTGCTATTAGAAAGAAAAACCTCATAAGAGGATAACATTAATCTCAACATCAGCCCAACAGTGTGTGACTTGTCCTACACAGCTGCTCAAGGGGGAGAGGGAGCAGAAAGGCTTCCTCTTTCACCTCTGCCCAGCAGAGAAACTAATCAAAACTGCTGTCCTCACACTTCACAGGGTAACTTGCATCAGAACTTGTACAGAAAAGCATGACAGCAACATACACTAAAGAAAAACTTCCTAGCTCCTGGAATTAATATTGGTATGTATTAACATAACAGGCTGTGGAAACAGACACAAGGCATACCACTACCTATGGGAAGTAGGGGCTAGATTACAGTAGATGAGAAAATGGTTCCGCTTCACAGAACAAAAATAATGATTTAGGGAAACCAGGCTGCACCTTTCAAATGTATTACACCATGTGTGCCCAGCCTGCCATGCCCTGAACAACCCAGGAAGAGGCAATTCTCTTCCTCCATACTCTTATGAGACATTATACTGTCCATATACTGAGGCTTAATGAAAATTGGTGTCCAAAGACTGCTTGAGGCTAAAGTTTGCAGTGATGCAGCTTCACCAAGCACAGACAGAGCAGACCACAAGACTCTTCCTGCCACAGGCACAGCTATAGCCCAAAAGGCTGCTCTGAATCACCCCTCCTGGAGCACCTACTCTAATAGTGGGTCTCTCCTGTGTGCCCCTATCCTGGGTATATTAGTCTACAGCTCAAGTCTAGCCCACCATAGATATGCTAATGTTGCTAAAACTGACTGCTCCCAGATGAAACTTTTCCACTCACAAGCATATTGTGTGCTTAAATGCCATGAAAAAATATAAATTGTTCTCCTCAAACCCCAGCAGGTACCTTAATGACTAGGCTCCACTAATTAGTAACAGCTGTTAATGAAGTGAGCAGGTACAAGCCTAACCTCTTCAATTAATGCATGAGAGCCTTAGACTGAACTAATATTCAAAGGAAAGCTATTAAGTAAAAAACCAAGAAAAACAACATTCAATGGTCAATATTTTTGTTGCCGAGATCATATTATTTCTTCCAACTCCAGATATATCAGTCTCTATCAAATGTAGAACCTATTTGTACTAAAACCTTACAATTTCTATACAGCTTAGGCAAACTGAAAGCCTGCCATTACTTTGAAAAAACTGATGGATCCCTTCTTAACAAATTAAAAAGTCTAGATATAAGATATATACAACAATCTAAATATGGAACAACATGGTTAATGGCTGATTGACCGTATAATTACATCTTTGGAAAGATTATACTTTATAACATAAGTTATTTGGAAAGCTTGATTTGACAGAGAAAACTTCTATGTACCAACAGATCATAGTAAAAATCAGAGTGTGGTCACAATTTTCCATCACATTCTACTCAATTTCTTTGCTGCTAGATTGTACTTTTATTTGCTTCAACACCGTAGTAATCTCAGTTTGTAAATATAAAAGCTTTCTTCCTGCTTTTTTCATATATTGGTTGACAATTAAGTCCACAGACCCAAATAAAAAAACCAAAACCAAACTCCTTTCAGGAGCTGAAAAACTGATGATCTCTCCATTTTCCCAAATATGATGTATTCCAAATACTATAGACTATAGTCATCTTAATATACCTGTTTTCATTTTCTATAGCATTATTGAAAACCTAAAATTTCACAATTATTTACAGAGAATCACTACACAAGGAGATCTATAGCTATCTTGAAATGTCCTTCTCAAGACTGAAATTAAATTATTTTTCCTGTTATTCCACTAGTGAGGAACTGTTATAAATCTCCTGGTTATCAGGCTCCCAGTGATGAAAGAAAATTAAATCACAGATTGCCACTAATGTCATCCTAAGTAGTAGGTTTTTCCATCTGAAATGTTAAATTGCCAATTAAAAGAAAAATATTCAAAGGAATACTTAATACAAACAGTTTGCCTTTAACTATATTCTAAACCTGATCCACAGAAATAAAGAGCAAAATGTTCTTAAATATAAAATGTTATGGAAACCAGTCTCTTATTAAAGGTGGCTTAAAAGGAGGAAAAAGCAAGTGAAATGCATTCACTAAGTTACTTTTGAAAGGTTTGTCTAACCTTAATTGTCATCCTTTTTACTGCAGGTAGAACCATGCAGATACCTGACTAGAGCTCTTTAAAGATCCTTTTGGGACTTCTCTGTGATGAAGTGGCAGGTAGGGAGATAAATGACTAGGGACTAAGAGTTATATATTTACATATTGGCCTTAACAATCCCTGTTTCCAACTGCTTTATCCCAAGTAGTGTTAGTTTTGAGCTAATAATCACTTATTTTAAGTAACTTAAACTATAAAAATATCATGAGTTATTTAGCTAAATGTATTAAAACCTAAGTCTAAGATTAGCCACTAGGGGGATTTTTGATCTTACAGGGTATGCCTAGAAATGCTGAAATATAGAAGGAAAACAAACAAAAGAACAGAATCATCTATATGTAACAATTTAGAATGCTGAGGCAGCTTTGGGAAAAACATGCAACTCCAAAGAGCATCACAGTCATAAAAAAGAAAACCAATAAAACCCCAAGCAGATGGCCTTTTTCATCTTCCTTTGGAAATAAACATTTGTTTGGTCTTTGCAATTTTTTTTCTGTGTGTATGTATGCCCAGGGATTTGCACAAGTTCATGAGCCAAAATCTGTACAAGTCAATGGAAAAACCCCATTCATATGACTAACTTGGAGATTGCACTGAGATGCATATTCATAACTGTTGTCTGGACACTGTTCCTATACCAATATCTCTAATTATTTCTTTTTTTCAGCCATCTTCCCCTGTGTAGTTGCAGTTAATGTCAGTAAAATCTTGCTTTATACCAGGATAACTTATTCCCCTTTCCACTACAGAATACATACCCTTCCCTACTTGAGTATCCCCTCTATTAAAGGGCCTGTAGAAGAAGAGGTCTCTTTTTCATGAGCAAATTAACCTCAGAACTACTGAACATTGCAGACACAAGCCCTGTACAGTCATGTAAGATTGGGAAGAACTCCTTTAGTTTCAGAGAATGTGTTGAGCATGAGCTGGATGGTGACAGAGGAAGAGAATTGCTGAAACTTTGGGATGCCAACCATGCAATCTAACAATTTGTTAAGCACCTGCTGAATAGAGAATACAGAAAGTGGAGGGGGGCTGGTCTGGAATCTGCTCTAAGACCTAAACACAAAGGTAGAAAGCAGTTGTTACAGTAAGTGGTGGCTTATTTCTACATGATGTTAGTAGAATTTTGAACTTCACTGTTTGTTTTAAGCAAGAGATAGCAACAAGATACTTCTGAAATTAAAGTTCTCACAGTTTTTCCTCTATTTTTAATCTTTCCTTATTCGATGCAGCTTTCCTTTCAGTTAATATCTTCAGAGTTAAAAAAGTTCTGGTGGCACAAATTCCACACATAAAAAGATGGTTGAAATACATTCAGAAATAGCATTTACAAGAAAAACAATTCTTTTCCTTCAATGCATTGTTGTTCAGCAAGAAGATCTGACTAGAAAAGGCTTTTTTTTCCCTCCAAATCTCAACTTTATCAACTTCAGCAAATAACTCTCTGAAAACAGGGAAAAAACCACAACCTACTTTGTGCAATTTACTGACAGCTGAGTTTGTGGTCAATGGAAGCACTTCTGAAAGTTTCAGCAGCATGATGTGCATTTTTAGGTTGTAGTGAAGACCTCAAGTCCTATATTTCTTCCTGCCTTTAGGATAAATCATAAGAGTTTGAGGTTCTACCAGACATCTTCCAGCACATCTACTTCATGTGGTTTAACACTATCACCCTCCATTGTCTCTCCTGTCCCTCTGCAAAAAGTTACTGACCCTGGAGAGATTTCCCACACCATAAATTATTTCCCAACCATAAGCCAGGCCACTTTCAAAGATGGTACAATGTGGCCATCTTTACTAAAAAAAATATGGACTACTTTAAGTTGAGGGTGAGAGACTTAGTCAAAAGCTAAGTGTTCTTTTCTTAGCTTCCAAATAAATGTTTTTAGTAATGCAAAAATTGACACAGCTTCAATCTTTCTAAGTAACTCCACTTGGACAACAGTAAAAGCCACAGGCAGCATGAGAGGTCAGGTAGACTGCCAAGATGAGTATCCAGGACTCTGGCTTGTTTTGCCAGCTGTAACTGTGATTTTCAACTGACCTCAAGCACTGCCATTGCTAACTAATACAGTTGGGGGGCAGGAATGCTTGAGTGATCCTGGTGCCTTTAGAGAAAGCAGAGAGAAGGAAAAAAATAATCAACAAATCCCACAGAACACCCACAAGCCATGCCCAAACAAACATCCAGCTGAGTGGAATAAAAACCTATAAATCCCCATGAACAACACAAGGTAAAGTTTCATGTTCTTTCCCAATGTTGCATCAAACCAATCATTCCTAGATTTCATTGTTAAGTAAAAAGTAGACAAGCATACTTTTTACTGGAGTGGAATTTGAGCATAAGGACACAAAGAAACTCTAGGGACTTATTGTTTCATGAAGGGAGCTGATGCTTCTTAATTTGCTCAGCACCTAAACTTTAAATCACTCCCCACTTACTACTACTTGATGCCAGTGCACAGTAACACTTGGTAACAACACTGACAGCTAGAAAGGAGCATTTCCAATACAAGCACTGCATTGACATTGCAGGTTTTACTTATTACCTTCGAGTTACAAATATGTAAAAGGGGAGGGGAAGATTATTACTCTGAAAGCTAAAAAAGAATCAACACAACAAAACAATACATCTGGAGTGTGCTGGTTTTGGCTGGAGTAGACTTAACTGTTCTCACAGCGGCTAGTAAACTTTTTTACACGTACCAAAAGGAAGACAGCTTACAGGGATTTGGAATTTTCTCTTTTGTTTAAAACACTTTGCTCAAGAAGCAATGTCCATGTGCCTGCTAGTTTTAGATGTATTAGGTTTTATTGCAAGGTTAGACGGACAAGCTCCACAAGCTGCATGTTCCTGGTTCTACGACATCTGTAGGAATTGGTATTGCTCAACTAGACTAAAAATGATACTGTTGGTATTTCAAATGAGGTGGGCAATACACTTGTCTATGCCATAATTTTTAGTCTGTCTGTCATCCCCCCTCCATCCTTTGTTTTTTTAACCCCTGCATTACTTCTGTTGCCAGGCACTTTGGAGATTACAGCAAATACTGAAATTGGAAAGTCCACTCATTCTTTGCTGGTTGGCATGCAAGCTACACAAGAACATAAATAGTTTCTCTAAAATCACTACAGCACCACAAATACTCAAGTTGTAAATATTTCTGTTTGATACCAATGGCTTGAGGCTCAAGTGGATCCAAGTGGTTAGACAGTTAACAGAATTTAGCACCAAAATATATCAATAAGAAAGATTAAGGGGATAAGACTTTAGGTTTCTTTTTGTCAGTCCTTCCTGCACACAAATATAAACACAATCCAGATATGCTTCTCCGTAAGTATAATCCATAAATCATTGTATATATGCATTTGAAATGAAATATTGACACTGACTTGTTTACTTTTTAAATTTCATCTGCTCTGAGCTTGAAGATATAACAAGAGTCAGTCACATTCAGAACTTTAGCATAAAAGAACCCCAAAAGAATAATTTAAGTCTGTCTTGAGTGAGATCATTTAATGAATCTTTTAGATGTTAAGAGGTTTTATACGCTTTAAAAAAGAAATCATTTCCCAAATGTAATGCCATGATATTGCCTCTGAGAGCTAAGAGATAAAGTGATACACATATGCTCAACACATGGATATGAACGAAGTGGTTACCTTGGCAACAACAACCGTGTAAAAGCTTCCTTCTACTAAATTAGAATAGTGACTAGTGGAGAAAAAAATTTTTCCCAGTCAGATCTTCAAAATAAGTTATTATATTTAATTTGTGGATTTTTCAGATCCTTAGACTTTCTGCAGTTAAACTACACTTACTTTATCCTACGTACCTCCAGGTTCTAATATATAGAAATTTTGTCGTGTTTGGTTTATATTGATTTCCAAATTCAATATATCTTATTCAAATAAAGCTACAGATATATTTGAAGAAACTGAGTTTGCCGCCATAGTCTGCAACTGCAGATATTTGACATACTGCAAACATATATAAAACAAATAATACTTCAGACTAGTTTAACAAATAGCTGTCTAACATAAAGCTACATGCAAGAGCCTGTTATTGAGAAAATTATATTTCCAGCTATTACAAATAGCATTTTTGAGGAGTTCCTAGTGAATCAAGCACAGATTCAACTGAAGGATTTCCATGTTCCCGAAACACTTTTCTGTCTGCAAAAATCCTGTGTCACAGATAACTAAAGAATGTATAACTGTGAGTGTTTCCCCAGGACACCCTTCACCACTAGAAAATGTGCCATTTTTTCTTAGAAGAGTCCAAAGAACCCTCTTACTACATGTGCTACAAACAAGCCATGCAAAATATTTCCAAAAAACTAAAAAATTTACGATTGGTAACAAAAGACCAAAAGTCACAGCTCAGCATGTGAGAGGAGGGGAGCAAGAAACCTCAAGAAATGGTGGATACTTGATCAGTCATCTCCAAAGAATACAGCACTTCCAGTTTTTGCACCACGCATACAGGCAAAGACAACAAATTCCTATTCATAGAGCTGCATCTTCCCGGGATCATGCAGGTTTCCTAGTGCCTAGAGCAGATTGAGAGTTTACAATTCATCTCCCAGATGCAAAGCACACATACCAATTTATATTATATTCTGTCCTATAATGGTGTAAGTTACTTATGATGATCTTGGTTTTATTCAGTGTGGCCAGAGACTAGAATAATCTCACCTTATTTAGTTACTCATTCATAAATACATTAAAACAGTATATTAGTACATCCATTAAGGCTAGCTCAAGTACTTCTTGGACAAAGAGATAGGAGGGTTATGCAATTTACTTTGGCAAATTTACATTTTTACCTTTTTTATTGCATTATAATTTGTGTTCATTACATTCTAAAGCTTTCCATGTGCCTCAGGAAAGAAATACTTTCTGAATACTAGTCTAACATGCCAATTACTATCAACTATTAGTCACTCTGGTTAAAATTATAGTTACAAAGTCATGAACCAGGCAAGTCTCAGGTATGTGAATGTGCTGTAACTAGAAAAGTTTATGTACAGCATGTCCAATTACAACTTAACCACAGAGTCACATCAGATAAATTAGTCTACTGAAGAAAATTGGCAATTACAATTAAAAATCTCTACCTATCCCACCTTCAGTTCCATACACAGCTGCAACCCAGGAGCAGCAGTAGACAGGACTAGAAATCTTCCTTGACTTTACAGAGGTACATGGCAATTGTTCAGACAAAAAAGTATGGCATCCATGTTCACCCACACAAGCAAAATGCTCCAGTTCTTCCACGAGAGAAAATCTCACTGTGGACTGCACCAATGTATAGAGGGCATATACATAAATAGATAGATAGATATATGACTATGATACATAGAGAGCCAACACTGCCTATAATATACTTTATTATGCTAACAACAAGAGGCACTGGGCACCTGGGTGAGAAATGTTACCTCTGGAAAAAGCCATCATAGGAACAGTACTAACAGTTTAATGTCAGTCTAATCAGCATCACTTTTTGCTGCCTGTGATTGGACAAACCCATTTCAAGGACACAGCAAAAAGTCCTCTCTTCTGTAAATGCTTTCAGTCTACATACTTGGAGTAGACCCTGAATTCAGCTTGTGCCTGTTGCGCCCCTTCCCAATAAGCTTGAAACCTTCTTCCCCTAAATCCAGCCACACCCTCTGCTCACTGATGAAGCCCCCCTGGCAGCACAGGACATAGTCAGATCGTTGCTAAGAGAATGTACATTCTAATGCATGACTTGTTTACATGTTTTTCTTGGTAATTTGGAAACTACTTCTAAATCTTGTTATGCTGGAATCATGTATTTGAGCAGAAATGCCATTATAGCATCATTTAGCATTAACACCTCTCCCAGAGAGTTAACTGTTTGTGACCACACTTGTCAATTACTGTAATTCCTTTCCAGCAGTGATCTGCTGCTTATAGACACACAGACCCAAGGAAAGGTACACCAAATAGGATACAAAGACCATATGCTAATGAATGAAAGATGGACTAGGTATCCAAACTGGGAAGAGAGAAGACAAATTGGATTTTGATTGCCTATAGAGTTTAAAAAAAAGTTCTTCATGGTGTTACAGATATTTCTTAAAATAATCAACCAGATTAGAACAGTTTCACATCACAGTACCATAATTAGCTTGTACCCTCCTGGTACAATTATATAAGCAACAGCTGTTGAACTATCCCCTGAGCCTTTCAAGGAAGTTCTTTACTTCTAACTGCATAGAAAGTGGATGTCTTAAAGCTTTTCAGTCTTTAATACACTGCAAAACTTACGTTTTGACAACTATAAGCATTCCAGTCTTGTCACACAACATTTATATGGCTGTTGGTTTATAGTCACACAAGAATGGAGTGAAGTAAAGAGATATAATGTATCTATATTTTGATCCAGAGTCAACTGAAAAAATATTCAGTCACTGGATTCCAGTCTCTAAATGCTATTATCACTGCTAATTACTGGACTAATGTCTACTCCCTTCCATATGACTTCAAAGTAAAAGCAAGGTAAATGCACATCCATGATCACTTGGATGAGAAATTAGGGATTAAGAAAAAAGAAGTGTAAGCTTAAACTCAAAAGTGTGCAGTTCAGCAATTAACATTTATTTTATGTATTTGTGTATTTCACTCCCCAGATGGTCCACTTCAACACAATTTTATAGGAAGATGTTTTTTGTGTTGTGTCTCACCAAATCTGGGTAGAGATACCACTCAACATGTAAAACTTTGACTAAACTTTCTGGTATAAATGAGTTCCCATAAAATTTGGTGGAAGAGTTTTCTACTAGAAAATTCAATCTAAATTACATTTTCTCTGTAATATATCAAATCTGGTAAGACTTTGATTCCTAACACTTCTAATTACATGAACTTGTAATTATATTTGTTCATATGTTGTTTCAACAGTACATATGTGATGTGTTGCTTTTCATAGGTAGTCACATATAGAATCATACACTAAATGATTTTACATAGCTGAAATGAAATTACACAGTCTGATGAAGTACAGCATTTCCAATGCTGCTACAGATCTAAGACTACTGGAAGAGCAAAACATGTAATACTTCCTAGCACTACTACAGCTGTCCATTTAAGAAATCTTGATGGTATATATTTCTGGGGCATGATTTTTGAGCAGAAAGGTCATGCTCACAAGTCATCAGGTAGCAGGACCTACATCTGTTAGTATGAGATTATGAGAACTGCCATACCAGATAGAAATAAAGCTCTGACTTATCCAGTACAGCTGCAGTAGCACATGTTGTAAAAAAAATATATATATATAAAAAAAAAATAAAAAAATAAACAAACTTTCCAGGAAACAAGGTAAATACAGGATAAGATTTTGGATACAGCCACCAACCTTCAAGCAAGCAGCAGTTACGAGATTGAGGAGGGTAAACGCTGCAAATTAATAATTTGACCACACCACGATTAATAATCAGCCTCACCATGCTGATGATGTAGTTCAGGATGTAACTATAATACACAAAGTCAAGATTTCATCCTAGTAGACATTAATTCTTATTCAGTTAAAAAAATCAAGTAACTTTATATTTAACATGTAGATTCAAATGTAACTTATTGATCCATAAAAACCCCACAATCTTTTGGTAGGAATCTGAATTCTCCATTACTACAGAGGCAATGTATGCCCAACAAGAGCCAGAGACCTGTAGTGAACATGTCAGTGATGCTATTTTTCCCTTCTTATTCTAACCCTGGTCCAAAGTCTAAACTGACCAGCTAGGCCACAATGAGAGAGAACACGAAGGTGCAGAGAGGTGAACTGATTTGGTCTCTGTTACTTCCCAAATGCCTGTCAGAAGCTGTGGACAAAATTAAGGCCCTCTGAAATCCAAATCAGATTGCTTGGCTTGGATTTATACCACACATCTTTACTTAAAATACATCTCTGTGAAACCATACAGGGCATTTGAAGATTAACAGGCCTAGAGGGTTGATACTTTCACATAGATGACCTACTGAACAAAGAAACATATAAAGAAACTTAGTTCAGGAAACAACCTGGATGTTGCATTTTATACCAAACAAAATAGATGTTGAAATTAATATCCTGCAGGAAACAGAAAAATAAAGAAGAGGTATGAGATAAAGTGACTTATATCACACTTCAAAAACTGCATGTAGCTCCTTGCTACCACAGATCTGCTTTCCAACAGCAAATAATAAAATTATACTTTTTGTGCTGTTAATTATATGCGAATTAAAATTGGGTGCAAATTAATGCAAAGAGTTGAATATCCATTTAATCAGATCCTCCCTGCAGGGTCCAATGATAAAAATGACAGAAGACTTGCATTACTAATTCTGAACTTCTCACATCTTGTACCTACTTACCTTGTAAAGGAACAGCTACTGTGACACCTGCCTGCTGGGCTGGAGGTTTGTGCTGATTAGGTCTATAGGAACTAGTGGTAATCCTCCTGAAGGGAAAGTTCAGTTCCCTGAGCTAGGAAATCTAAAGAGCAAATCCCTGTAGTAACTGCAATCATTTGGTTGCTGAAATCAACAAGCCACTAATATTGAAGATAATTTGATAACAGTTAGGCTGCAGTCTGTTCTAACATGGCTCCGTGGTGAGGCCACTGATCTACTGTTTACATCTTTCTTCCCTCTCTTAAATCAGCAGGGAAGAGAAGTGTCTCTAAACTATCTGATAACGTGTATAATTTCCACTGAGTTTTCTTTCATGAAAAGAACCTGCTGAATATCTATCCTTTCCTCAAGGTCCATTTTTTTTTTTTTACAAGCTTTCATCTTCACTTCTAATTCTAGCATTGAAAGAAACTTTCCAAGGAGTAGAAGGGCAAAAGCCTCCTTGATGTAGATTCTCTGTATTAATAAAATTGACAAGAGGACCCTTAACCCCGTTTAATAGCTAAAAAGACAAGTGACAGGGGAAGAAAACAGAAATTTATACGAATAGGACCATATTCTATTATGCTGCCTCACATGGTGACAGAATAGACTCATGAATTTTCATCTGACATGACAGTCAAGATCATTTCCAGGGTCTTACTGCAGAGAATGCAGATTTGCCTTTCTCCCCAACTCAGAGGACTGTTCAAAACAGCACCAGTTGTTCTGGCTTCTCATGAAATCATCCTTATAGGGCAGAAGCATGAAAATACTTCCCCTTCCTCAGTACACTGCTACAGGGAAAAGGTATAATTCCTTTGGGGATGGTAAATCCCATCGAGCTGAAGAAAGGTTCCCCTTACTGCCAAGCTGCACAGCTTTGCTCAAAGAACCCAGGAAGTCCTGTTGAGGGAGCAACAAGTGATAAAACTGGGTTAGGGAGAGGTCATTTGAATGGTGTAGCAGGAGTGATACTTTCAGCATTAGATTTGTGTGATGGATCCACTTCCTTTCAGCCCAAGACTGCAGAGAAATATAAGATGAAAGATGCAGACATTACGGATGACAGCAGTGAGTGGTGATGCAAACCCTTCCTCCTGGATACTGGTAGGAAGAACTTGGAGTGAATTACTGCAGAAAAAATACACAACTACTGCAAACTCAGTGAGCCCTCTCTAGGATCTAGTGCATCTCCATGTCTAGAAGGAACGCATTTACTGTTCTGTTATCAAGACAAACTCAATGATAAATTATTTCTTCTGTTGCCATCTGGAAAGCTTAAAAGAAAGCATTTCATCACAGACACACACAGTTCAGCCTACAACCTAATACAGCACATCTGCCTGTAACACAGATTCTCCCATTACTTTTCTTCAAAGAAGTGAGCTTCAGCAAAACTTGAGTTTAAAATCTCATTCATTTCCTTGCTTTAGTAGTTGCTAATCTAACATTGACTATTAAATAAGCACAGAGAGTATTTTCTTTAAAACTTTCTACAGTACATCATACACATTTTGAAATTTCTTTAATTACACATGAGATAAATGCATAAATACAGACTTCAGAGTGAGTGTATTCTTTGCTCATTAAACCACAATCACAGTATTTTCTACCAAGCATATATTTATTTATTTAAACCAGTCTGTCTATTACAACTTTTTAGGTGCCACTGTGTCACTTGCAAACAGGATTCTATTTCATAGATTTTTCATCTAAGGTAGCTCTTTAGAAGCATTTTTATTATGTCTATTTAGCCACTGCCGTGAGAAACGCAGCTGTAGAAGAGGGAACCTTTGTTTTTCTTTGCTTTGTCCTTCCAAAAACATATGTTTTTCTTGGTGTTCCTGATTTTATTTTTCTCTTATAAGCAGGGTTAAATCATTTCAACCTTCTTTATCTGTCATTTCTAAGCTGCACTTTTGCTCAAACTAATATTTATTCTTAACATTTCAATCTAATAAAAGTGACGTTAATGTTTTCTTCACTGGGTTACACTCATTATTTGGTAGGGCAATTGTAAGTTGAAAAGGGAGAGATGGTGTTTTCTTCCCACTGTGAATAAAAAAAGATGCAGAAGACTATAAGAACTGTAACTTCTAAAATTCTGAAATATATGGGGGAAGATATTGAATATTGTTTAGACATCTAAAGATAGACTGATGGAACTTTTTAGATATCTAAACACTTTTGAAAATTTAGTCTGTGCTGAGAATAGATATTCACTACAGCTAATACTTCTTCTGTTCCATGACTATGGAAAATAAATGTCAAACTTCTTTAGAATGTACTTTTAAAATCACTTATCCATCTCACTACAGGTTTTTTCCTTAAGTAACTTAATGAATAATTTAATTTACACCTCACAAAGCAAGGCATGCTTCTTGAAAAAACCCTAGGTGACAAAGTATCCTTGAAACAGACAACAAACAATTCACCATTCTCTAATACCAGAAAATGCAAAAATTACAATGTGAATAAATGTATATTAAGTAATATAATATGTGTATTTTAATATACTCTATCTATTAGCAAAAAATATTACTAATTATTACCGTAAGATTACAACTGTTTATAAATCAGTATGTTTTAATTGTTTATAACTACCAACAGGACTGAAATTTCTTTAGGAAAATAATTAAGAACAGATTAAAATTAATTATTTAAATAGAGGGTTCCTGCTTGCTGACTTAAATCATGATTAAAATTGGTGATTTAAATCAAGCTACCCTACTGTGACCTACCAAAAAAAGTTTTCTGAATTGTAATCGAATAATATGCAGTATTCAGTACTAATTGGAGTGTTTTATGTTAGCCCTGGTTTCTGGAATGACACATGCAAGTGCTTCCATAGGGATGAATTCTTAATTCCTCATTTCCCCTTTCATTACAGATGTCAGTTACGGAGTTTTATTGCATAATATGCACAGTCTTATTTGCACAGAAAATTGTGTGAGATGGCAGGGCATTAAACTGCATTGCAAGAGACAGCACTTCTGAAATAACTGAAATATATAAAATGAATAACAGGTATATCTCCATCATCAAAATACCTAAAATAGTGCCCTATAAAAACTCATTGGTCTAATTATTAATCATTAGATAATCTGTGACCTATTATTCTAACTCAGATTCCATTAATTTCTAATTACTAAGAAAATAAACCTCCTGACAATACCTATGCACATCTCATGTCCAACGTACGTAGTTCCTCTAAATGTTTCTGTATTTACCAACCAAACAAGCACACTGTACACATACAGTTTCTTGGAGCTGTAAA
This sequence comes from Pipra filicauda, assembly GCF_003945595.2. NCBI lineage: Eukaryota > Metazoa > Chordata > Aves > Passeriformes > Pipridae > Pipra > Pipra filicauda. The sequence goes on from NW_024104318.1 coordinate 204,389, forward strand.
TACGTGTTCTCCCATATTGTCTTTATATAATTGACATTAAGAAGGATAATTAAATCCAATACTGTTCACTAGCAACTCTGCTTTGGATCTCAGAAAAACAAGCCTTTCTCACAGTCTATTCACATTTAACTTCCAATCTAATTGTGTTTAAATGAGCTTACATTTGGGTATTTATCATTTGCATACAGAAATTAAAGACAGGAAAGGGGGTTCTCAGGAAAAATAAAATGGAACCATATCATCCCAAAACAGCATACTGAAATAGTCTGTAACAAGAAAATGTCTCCCTTCCCTAAAAATCCCCAGTTATCTTTATCAAAATTTCAGGAAATTTCACGTCCCACAGATTACCACAACTATTTAATTATTAAAATTTTTCTATTGCAAGAGCCAGATGATATCTTTAGGTCTCTTATTATAAAAATGAGGTAGGCAAACTATTACAGCAAGAAATACAATTGTATCACATAGCTGACATTAAGAGGATGAAGTTTATAAAAATGATTTTATGTGACTGGTGATTTACAGTTCTATCATCATAACAAGAGATACATTGCATTGACCTTTGGATCTTTACCACCACACTGAAAACAGGGGCACAGTTGTTTGTTAGATGTCAATCAAGTTTCAGCTTAATCACAAAAAAAATAAATGCAGATCTCATGCTATTTCAAACACCCAAAATCCTGGGAAAGGGATTTGGTTACAATTCTGCTAAGTCTCCACATTCTTCTGGATTCTTCTTCAGGCAGTAAAGTAGCAAAAAACAGACAAAACATACTTTGACATCCTATACCTCTCTCCATTTAAAGTTGTAGCAGATGCTATTAACTAGCATATGAACGTATACCTGAATGACACTTGAACCTTCATATTTAATTATTTTGCCATTGCTCTGGAAAAAAAAAAAAAAGAAAATATAGCTACAGTAAAGCTACTCAATTCCGTTCACAATTGCAGTGTCTGCTGGAGGCCAACTGACAAGCTAATGTGATAGTCAGTGGTGTGTCTCTTTGAAGTTAATCAAGCCAATACCTACATCCCAGAAATCATGGGCTGGACTTCAAAAGATTGCAGGGGAAAAAAAATATCAAGAGATCCTGAGGGGAAAAGTATGATGGATGACAAAGAGTTGCCCATTTAGATAATTATGTAAATGGTCACAAAACTATGTCTGTGAAACTCCAAGACACTAAAGAGAAAAGCATTCATAGGAATGAATTAACTTGATTTGAAATGCAACAAATCATAAAATTTGCACAGAGATCATGTCTTTCATAATTTAATCAAAAGCTTCCTTGCTCAACATAATAATTTTTAAAACTTAGCAGGAACATCCAAGTTACAGTTACCATTAGTTCCTACTATTTCACCTCTGCTTGCATACTACATGAATACAGTTAGTCTTTACACAGCCAAAATTTCACTCTCAAAATGGCATTAGGCATAACCATAAAGCTCACTGGACAAAAAGTGTAACAATTCCCTCAAAGCAAAAAAAAAAAAAAAAAAAAAAAGTGTGACAAAACAGGAAGAAAGCTAATCTGTAGTGTTCGTGATGTCCTCCCTTGATTTTCCAGAGTAAGAAAAATCCCACAATCCTCCAGGGATAAGTTTCCAAGGTCCCTGAATACCCTGAACAATTTAGGACACAGATCCATATGTATTTGATCTGGCTATTGCCAATGCAGATTTGATGTCAGAAGACATGTGATGTTCAGTCCTCATCTCTACTTTCCTTGAGAGATGGCAATGCAACTGTTGCTTAAGATTTCATTTTGCAGCTTCCAGGGTCTTGAGGCTCTATTTCTGTTCTTATTACTTGATACCCTTCAGGCAACAAGCTTCATCAATCCCTGCATTTACACTAGCCATTACCACCTCTGTTTCATGTTGCATTTTTCTTCTAGATCTTGAACTCACCTACTATGGCCTTAATGTATAATCAGATGCTGGAGTTACTGTTCTATTAGACACATACAGTGCCTAGCAGAAAACGGCTTCTGTACTTGAACAAAAGTTCTAAGGTGTTACAAGGCAAATTCATCTTCTCGGGACTGAACACTTCCAATGCATAGCTTGCTCTGCAGCGTGAAATCACACGAGAGAACTGCTTGAGTTACAAGAACGGGATGCTACACCTTGCTAACAGCCTTCTCAAAAAGCTTCACACACAAAATAAAAGCTTTGAAACTAAGCCAAGTTGTCAGAGCAGGGTCAGCCAGAGGAACCATCACAACTCAGTGACTTATCTGTCCCCATTCTGTGAGCTGTAGATCAGGAAGAAAGATGAGGAGGTTCTTGAGCTGGTCATGGCACAAAGTGTAAATCTCAGTTTTTCACCAGTTAATAGAAAAGAAAATATTAAAACACATATATGTCATATTAATAAAATATTACTTTAGGTGCTTAACCTTCTTTATAATTAATATTAATGAAATAATTTTAAAAATTGATGTTAGTCTACAAGTTTTCTTCTCACAAATAAAGAAACCAACCATAGCAGTTCAGGCTTCAGACACTAGGCCTCTATTCACTGCTGTACAGTTTGGAAAGTTATAATGGCTGTTGAAGCTAAGAAAATTCGATAGAGAAGGTGCAGGGCAGTAGCCTGTCATCAGCCCAGCCCAACACCGCTCTTGCAGGTCTCTTCCTGTTTGCCATCCTCTTCCTTTACTGCTCAAAGAACAGGAGCACAGGCTGCCTTATAACCCAGCCTTATGAGAGGATCTTCCTTCCCTCTGACATTGTTGCACTGTAATTTCAGCGACTGAGAAAAGACAGCTGCTGAACACACAAATCACAGGGAAGCAGCTACTCACAACCATATGGGCTTCTATCGTTTTCCTTTTCAACTCAGGCAAGACCAATGCATAGGGTTTGGTAGCTGGGTAATCTTTTGAATCTTGTGGTTTAGAAAGCAAACAGAGAGCAGTTGTATTTCAGACAAAGAACTTGGTTAGAAGAATTTTTTTCACCATTTTGCCTTGTCCTGGTGATAAACACAGACCATTACCCTTGGTGGGATGGTGAGCACAGTTGTTGTACTAAGGTTTCCACATACCACACACCAAAAGTTGAAGTTTTAGTCAGGCCATAAAGAATAGCATAACCTGTTTCCACCGCACATGTCAGACCCACAGAAATTAGGTATGGGGCCTACCATTACCTTCTATAGCACATGAAATGTACTTGAAACTGTGCTGATTCGCCAAATTAAAACCAATTGCCACCACTACCAGTCAAGCCAGAACATAAAATAAGACATCTCTAATCAGACAATCAGCTTCCTAGAACAGACACTATATTCCAGGCAAAAAAAAATACCTTTGGAAAGCTATGTCAGGGAGCAAAGACAGCATGCAAATTTACCTTAGCAAGATATTCAGAGATGCATTAAAGGAACACTTGAATAAAAAATCACCACCAAGAAGAAAGGACTGTAAAGTCTTACTGAAACTCAGTGGGAAATGGTTATTAAAATTCCATAGGCTCCCTATAAAAATTTCAGCCACATTATAATTATTATCTGGTGTGGATGTAGGGATCAGTGTGACACCATCATGTTTCTAAGTGAAGCATCCGTTCTATAAACAGCCTTCAAGTATCACTCTTTGCTTTCCAACTTACTCTACTGTGGGTACCTGGAGCTTGAACTCATTAGGATCTTAAAGCTTCATTTTATTATTTTGATGGGGTGATAAATTAAAAGTCAGTGTAACAATACAAATGATACTGAACTTCAGTTTCTCCTATTTATTTTGTTAGGAAAAAAAGTCACATGTTTTCATGTTTGTCTTGTTCCTAAATACTTTCACTTCAGCATTATGGACACCTTTCAACACTATTAAGGATCACTTTCATTGATAGAAAATCACATTTAAACAATAGGAATAAGAATAATATGCCTCTGAATTCATACTTCAGTAAATTTTGAATGTAACCCAGATTCAAACTGTGGAGACATTCATAGGCATTAAAACATAGATAGATGGTTAGTGAGTTTTAAAAGCACCCGAAGACACGGAATTCTGAAAATCCCTCATGGCATCTTATTTCTACTTCAATTGTCAAATATCTCTAAAGGTCTAGCTTGAATTGATTTTGATGGAAAACAGAGCAGGTTTACATATAACTAAGATTTTGACCTGACTTTTAAAACTACTAAGAAGCTTGTTGCTCTCAATTAACAGGGACTGTAGATTTATTCAGAAAATAAAATAGTGCCTTAGCAGTCTACAGCAAGATTGTTACTTTTGAAGTACTTGACTAGATTTTGGAAGGATCACAGGGGAACTAAATGGCTTCACTGTCCTCTATAATGCTGGACCACCTTGCTGTATGTGTCAAAACAGCTCCCATTTTGGAGTACCTAGTCTGGCTAAGATGACATTTAAAATGCTGGTTAAGTTAAAGGGTGCTGGATGAACAAAGAAAATAATGAGAGGAGCCATCGCTGGCCTCTAAATGGAAAACAAACAGTCAGAAAAAGTGAGCATGACCTTCAGTTCAGTCCCCCAAGCTACCACTTAAAACTGTGTATATCCACAAAGACACAAAACTTAACTAAGTTAGGAAGGAAGGATTCAGTTCAGTGAACATTTTATATCGTCTCCCTGGTTGATTATTTCAGCACACTTAATTCCTTTCTCAGATACTTTGCTTACACTTGGCATGCAAAGCAACACAGTTATGGCTAGCAAAGCAGTGAGAGTTTCTCTGAAGATTTGAGTAAATGCTCTGACACACAGAAGCATGCCGATTTCCAGACAACAGTTTGACATCTGCTCTATCACGTAAAAATGAGACTTTACAAAACCTAACTTCAATTCATTTTAAAGCCTTGTTTGAAGATCCCATTTTAGACCTTCTCGCTGTAGATTTCACTTCCCTGGCTGCTTAACATGCACATCGGACCCTCCAACACTGAGCCATATAGATTTGTCTTTGTCTTTTGTGTTAATTATTAGCTGCTGCAGAGCTGTCTCTGTGGGTGAACGCACACAGAAACAAAGGCAGCAAGGTTGTAAAACCTTTTATCTCTATCAGGGCACATTATTTGATAAGGTGCTAAGCTAATAGCAACGCATGTCAAATTGTGTTTAGACAGATCAGTGTGCTGGGAATTGGAGGTTATATTTGTCTCTGCAAACCAGCACCTACAGAAGCAAAGAGAAAGTCATACCAATATTCACAACGCTATGTAAACCATAAAGCATCTCAAAGTGGTTATTTTACAAATGGTTGTAAGATAACGAACCTCTATCGTTTTATTCTTTTGAACTTTAATCATTCATATTCTCATAAAAGCAGCGAAAAGTAGGAAACAGAATAATGGGCAGCAAGCAATGCAGTATTGTGTCAACATTACATAGCTTATCTTATAAAAGCATCTCTGACAACCCAGCTGGAGAAACTAACTTTGCAGAAAGATCTAAACATCTTTCCCAGATAAACAGACAACAGTGTGCATCAAGGCAACCAAAGATGACAAAATTAAACACTTAAAAAAACCCCAAAAAACAAAAACAAACATTCTGCATATTACAAGAAGTAGTATGGTGTGAATTTAAATTTAAAAAATAATTTTTAACTTCCAATGTTTGAGGTTTTTCTTTTGTTTGACCTTTATTTCCCCACCTCCCTCACAGATATTTCTATTCTGGTTTTCGCAGTCTAACAGCACTAAATGCAAGGCAGCAGCTGGACAAGACCACTTAATGGAATGGCAACAAAAACATCACTTCCCCCTGAATGTGAACAGCTGATAATGGTGCCTGGACAGTCTGGAAAACACAATGTAGCCCTTCCTCCAGAGACCCTCACCTTTTCAGATAGCTTTGTCAACTTGCACATTTGAAACCCAAGTCTTGCTAATCAAGGCTATATATGCTCATTGTCACAGTCTCTTTGAATACCCAAAAGACACTGCTATGTGAAGATCTCAAGATATCATAAGGAATTACTCCAAATGCTAGGTACCCAACTTGTATGAAGGTTACAACTTGGATTATTTCAAAGTCACTGGGACCAATAAACACATTTAGATCATCAAGATTTCAGATACTCAAGGATGGTTTCAGCATACTTAATAGATGGGTGCTTTGTAAACAAAGTTTGAAATAATTAAGGTTCAGATAATCTGAATTATTCTACACACAAAATTGAGATTATTTCTCCTTCTTTACAGACCCTGTGATAATCGTGAAATTAAAATCTTATGCTTTCAACAATTCTGCACTAAAAATTGCACTTACAGAGCTATAATAAATTCAGTTTATATGATTGTGTGAGAGTTTATATATAATAGGATACTTATGCATTTCAGTTCTTGCACTGGTTAATAGGCAAATTTGGCTCCAAAGTGCCACAGAGACCCAAAAGCCAATAAAACAGATGATTTTTTTCTTCAGTTGTCGTTAAGGCGAACAACTATTTATGAAACATCTTTAGTGTGATTAGCAGTAATTACACTTCATTCTTATCCTTATTCCCAAAAATGAGGCTTCCAGAAAAAAAAATTAAATAAAAAACTTCTAATATTGTCTACTATTATTATTAATTCAATATTCTCTGCTGAGAATTTTGAGAACCTTATGGACTGGTTCTCTAACACTGCCTGTTGTCTACCCCAGCCCTGATACCAGCCTGTTTGCTTATGGTGCAACCGATGAAGAACCAAACATGCCCAAAACCAGGGTATGCTTTTGTCTTAGCTACTAACTCCAGTGGGATGATGCCTCACAGGACGTGAGGCAATGGTTTATAGAGATGTGGCATGTGTTACTTCTTCTACATGTCTTTATATTTTAGTTTGAGCTCCATCTGAGCTAAAAAGCAGAATAGCAACAGGCTTCTTGGTGGAGAAATTTTTATGAAACCCTGCATCATCTATTAGGGCAAGAAGACAGACTGAGCTAATAATTTCAACTGGTGAGCTTCTTGTATGTACACATTAGTGTGTGTATGCCTATATATGTGTCATTTGGAGTTTTTCAAATACTGTTATGATAAATCATCTCTAGTTCTGATCAAGGAAAGCAAAGCTCACTGTGACTTTACTATTTGTGAACTCTCTCAAGGAAAAAATGGAATTGGCTTTTGATAAAAAAAAAGTAGAGACCTTCTCTATATTCTCCAGTTTTCTGACCACCAGTAAATACGTAGTCCTCTGAGAAATTACTTTATTCCACCTAAGATTAAGTTAGCCAATCAATGAACATCATCCAAGCTCTTGCTTTTGAACACATTGAAGAGAAGATGAAAAAAATTCAGGGTGTAGCATGGGTCCTTCCATTTGAATAAGTAGGCCAGCAAATAGGCAGATGGCAGAAGCAAAACATGTGAGAATTAATAAACCATTACACAATGCTTTTCATCCAAACATGTACAAGTGGTTAAACAAAAAGTTCGTACTCACTATTCTTATTTTAAAGGTTAAGGCATGCAACTCATACAGAAATGAAAAGGCTTATCCCAAGAGGCCAGCTGCAGAACTGAGAATAAAGGAAGCAAGAAAATAAAAATCTCCAGTCCCCCCTTCCCTGCTCTGTTCCAAAATATTCTGTTCATCCTTAGAAATAAACATGAAGTACTTGCTTGTTTCTTGCTCCTGCTAAATATTAAGACCATGTTAAATGCATCCTTCTCAGTCCAACTCTGCTATTAGTGTAAGGTTGATAAACAGAAAGTATAAATATTGAGTCAAAACATGAGGAATTATTTCTTCCCAGAATTGATTGTAACATCACTAGTTTGTGTGTTATATCATTTAAATATATTTTACAGTCATATAGATATACTTGCATAAGGTTTCTAAGCCACAAAACACACATATAATTCATAAGAGCATGACACTCAGCAAGAGGATGCAAATGAGAGCAAACAGAGCAACCCAGATAGAGAAACCTCATCCACCCACAAAGATGGGTTATGCATGTCGCATTTTCCAGCCTATTTCTCTTAAACATGTTTTGCACTTTCTAGTGCTAAAAATAACTCTGTTACACTAGAAAAAGAGCAGTGGCAGAAACCAGTGCTTGCTGGCAAAATGCTTTCTCTCCCCCCACACACAATATTTTATTTTTGAGAGAAACATTTAATCTGTAGCACTTCAGACACATTCAACACAGCTGTTAAATGGCCATACTTCATATGAGATAAGCTGAAAATTGTATTTATTTTTCCTTGCGTAGGTCTAATCAGCTCACTTCTGCTTTTACTGACACCCATGTTAGTTAAGTGGTTCAAAGAAATCTCACAGCTGCAAAACTGAGAGTAGACTAACTATAAAAAAAATCGTATGTATGTGCATACACCTAGACACATTTTGTTCATCTGAGTGCTTAATGGAACATGTATTTATTGTGTAAATTACCACACTGGGAAAGCAATGCAACAACAAATCTCCCCTCCACCATAAACAGAGGTATCATCTAAGCAACACCAGGTTTTGCTTTGCCTTTCATGACATGATGACAAAATTTAAAAAGGACAGGAAAATAAAGCTACATGTGAAGAAAAGGATCCTTTTTTTTCTGTAGAGAAGACTAAGCCCTTTAAAAATATTTAACCCTTGCTACATAGATGTTAAACAGTATTACTCCTCCAGAATGCTTCACAGAAGAAATCATACCTAGCCCAACCATCAGTCCAAAAATTAGTGATATAGGTCTTGTTGATTATTACTGTTGTTACGGTGTAACAACATTTGAGTTGTTACTATTCCCTAGGAGAAAGGACATATGTACCAACTTCTTGAGACTGTTTGCATAAAAATCCAATAGAAAAATTATAATGTATCCACATACTTATGTGCGCTTTTATTCGTAAATAAAAGTGTTAAGCAAAAGTCACCAAATAGTGCCACCTGCTGTAACCTGCCCAACAGTGCCAGCCAACAGCCCTGTTCATCACCTGAAATGCACAGCATCCCGTATTACACAGCCAAACCCCTTCACTCAAATGAGACTAAAGAGCTATAGGAAGAAAAAAGGAACAAAGAAACAAACAAACATCATTTAACAGAGCTCTGCAGGAAACAGTCTGTTGTTCCAGTGCCTATCCCCCTTTTGTAGTGCCACCCGGACTGGTGAGCTGGCAGCAATCTGCATAGGAAAATCCTCGTACAAACACGGAAACACTGATACACATGCTCACAAGCAAATGCTTTTAGGAGTGTAATTTATGAACAGATCGTTAATAAGGATGATATGTTACCACTGAGATCCTAACAAGAGCTTCCTACAGGTTCCAGATTAAAGGTTTTGCAGTTGAAGAAACAGAACAAATTGCACTGCCATGACCCATGTACCACAGAAATCAAGAGCAAAACTCCCAGGATACTTCTATAGTACTTAAAAACAATTAAGATAAAACCCCACTGTACACTCTAAAACAGTCAGGATAGTAAGGAACCTTAACTTAGACATGTACATTTCATGGAGATGAGAATAAGACAAATAAGTAGCTGAAACATTTTTAAATATCTGTAGAAGATATCTACAGTGTGTCCAAAAGACAATATGTTAATTTCTGAAGTAGCCACAGTTCAGATGAGAGACAACAGGATACTTTTAAGGTGGTGGTCTTCGTATTTTCACATGCCTGAGAAACAGGCATAACTATCCACTCACTAAAACATGAACCAGCATAGTTGAATTCACACACAGAGTCAAAAACAAAGTTAGGTTTCCTCAGGCCCACGCTGAACAATTCACCATGACATAACTCAAGTGAACTAAATATATTGAAACTACATGTTCATCCCACATCTGGATAGAACCAGCTTTCTACCCTTTTATAAATGTCTTTAAGTTGACCAAATGGATCAGGCTGACATCCCATCTAATCACAACAGAATAGCCCCTCAGCACTTTGTTTCACCATTTGGATCCTTTACCTGGGGCCAAAAGTTTCACCTCCAACAAACTTTGCAATTACTGCATACTGTTTGATCACCACCTGTACCTCAGAGGTGACTCGAGTTCCTCAATACAATCATATCAACCTAGCAGTTAATAAAATGCATTGTGAATTGAGTGAAAATGCATGAAAAATGCTACATAAATGTAAATTGTTAGTAACAGGAACAAGGATATTTCTCTGCTACTTCCATCACTAATTTTCAATCACATTTCTACATGACTTTTAATTTGTTAAAAATAGATTAAGTGCAGACTGATGTGTATTTTCTAAATCATAATGAAACTACAGTTTAAAGTGTCATGTCACAGGTAAAACTGTTAAAAGCCACAGCAGTAATGACAGTAATCAAAAAGTATCCATATTAATTACTTGTACATTTATCAAGTAATTTTTCCTTTCCCCCCCTTTTTTTTTTTTTTTTTTTTTTTTTTTTTTTAAAGACACTGTTTTTCTGTATTGTGAACTGACTTCACTCAAAAAGATACATCAGCTGAAAGTACTGGAGGGTCAGATTCTCATATATCCCTAAGGAGACCTTCCTGCTGCCTGGCTATGCAAAAGAACTCTAAATCAGGTAGATACTGAACTGAAGGTTGTTACAATATCCCCTGCACAGTTTATTCGCATTCTGAATAACTAAGCTCTAAGCTCTTGTATCTTTTCACTGGGTGAGATCTAAGCCTTCAGGCTTTCCATGTTTTTGCACTCTTTCAAGCCCTACTCCTGTGACTGAGTACAAAACTTCATGCTGTTATGATACAAAAGTTAGCATTTGCAAGAAATTAGCCTTTTCAGTAACATTAAAAAATCCCAACATGCTGCAATTCCAGGTGAACTATTTCCTCAGGAACTCACGTGATGAAAAGTGTGCATGGCTCCTACTTGCAGTTCAGTACAAACATTTTCAGAAAACTTGTGCTTGTTAACACTTGGCATTAATTAGCTCCTTGCATTTAAGATTATGAAAATATTTTGTAAATGGATTAAAAGTGAAAACATCTTGTGAAATTGCAAAGTTTTAATATCTTATTACAGATGGGTGAACTGAGGCATTGAAACATTAATGGCAGCATCCTTAGCCTTACACGGGTAAGGTGAAGAGTACAAATCTTAATTTATGCATTTGAGAAAATAGCTGCCTTTAAAGAGCGACTGAGCACGTGGCCTTACAAGTTTAAAAAGCGATGAAAGATTGTAAATCTAGAGCTATAAAAAATCCCCAAATAAAAAACAACAGTTGAACATCTTATCTGGCATCAATGAAATGAAAGTTATAAGAAATAGTCAAAGAATACAGTTCCAAAATTCTATTTTTCAGGTTGTCTTGAAAACATAAACATCAAGTTTGGGGGATTTTTTTGGCTGCACTAGTGACCCAGGAATCACTACACTAGTGATCCAGGAATCTTTGTAGCCAAAGAGAACTCACTTGGCAATCATACAGCCTACCATACTCTGAGGAGTGCTGAAAGGTAATCTAATACAATTATAATAAAATTGCCCAAGACAGACCCCTAGCTGCACATGAACATATATTATTGCACATGCCTACACAAATGTGTGTGTGTGCAAACTCAGAAGTGAACCCTACCGTGTATTCCTCCTGGTGAGTGTGCATGTCAACAGCACTGAAATGGATACCTAAATCCTTCCTTACCCCTAATTTCATAGAACAGATACAGAATTGTGCTTCTTACAACATTTCTCACCCTCGGGATAAAAGTTTATCAGTACCTTCAAGGTCACACTGGAGTCACCTCCACCCACCCTCCTGGAAGACAGGAGTAGCAAAAAACTGAAGAGCATTTACAGGAAATGCTACTTTCTGCAGTGTGTACAAGGGAGTGAAATTGTATGTGTGTGTGTTGAAAACACTGCTAGTTAGACAGAAAAGCTAGATAAACAAAATCTGCAGATTGAATTGAAAATACATGAATTCCTACTATGCCAGGCAACTGGATTTAGGGAAGCAGTTCCAAATTACAATAAATTTTACTAACTCCATTCAAACAAAAATACTATTGGCAAAAGTAAATCAGCAGACATCTCTCCTGACTATTACTTCCCCTCAAAGTAGAAAAAAACCGTGGAAGACTGACCCCATTTTAAAACATATGCCAGATACAGCTAAGACTGAAAACAATAAAAATCTCTGCTAAAATTTCTGAATATTTTCATTAAACTACCATCCATTGTAGCATAAAACACACTCTTAAGTCCTTTTTCTTCACAGAGAACAGAGACCTACAAGCTTTACAGCTGCACGTAATCCATATTGCTACCACCTCTGCACCACTTCCAAGAATATCTATTTATAGTCAACAATTAAATACAACAGACTCTCAGATTCTACTAGGGATCAACCCTAAAAATCTTTCTTATCTCATATATTCATTTGCATCTAAGAATAAAGTTAGCTCTGAGATACGCAGGTTGATACTCTGACTTTGGGATCCATCCACTGAGTGCTATTTTACACATATTCAGTAAGATGTCACTTAAAATACTACATATGGTTTGCATCACATTTATGCAAGAACAAAAAAATTAAATTGGAAGAAATTCAAAAGGGACCTATTACGGTTATTAGAAAAAAGGAGTGTCAGCAAAGAGATATTAAGAGAGAACAGCTTTATTTTGCTAGAAAAAGAAATGCTTAGAAAGAATATCTGACTTCATAGTATAAATATCAAGGAGGGATAAAACCCACTTAGGACAGATTAAGGATTAAATGGTTATACTTTAGTCATGAACATTATTCCCACTAATCCTGCAAGAGTATACCTTTAGAGTAGCTAGTACAGGAAACCTAACACTGTTTCTAAGTTGAAGACAGAAACCTAATCTTGATATTTGAATCCACACATATGTGATGTGGCCTCCTAAACACCTAAAACACAGCTAGATCGCTGTTTCTTTTCATTATAATTGCACTTATGAATCCTCCACATCTGGATGGTAATGGCTACCTACAGAAACCTGGAGAGGATACACTTTTTTTCCCAGTAAGCACATAGTTTCAATTCTGTGTAAAAGAAAAAAAAAAAAAAAGAGGAAGAAAACCACTTCCTCTGAAGAAATGAAGAGTATACACAACTCAAAAAAGAATTTGGGTATGGATGCTTTTAATGACAGTAGCATACTGGATGGATAGATGGATATTCCTCTTACAGCTACAATTTAACTTATCTAGACCATTCAGTCTATAACATTCTTTGTGAAGATTAGATTTGCACAGACTGCTGCAAAGCTTGTTTGCACCTTGGGGTTTTGGTGTTGGGGATTTTGGTGGGTTTTTTTTGGTTACGTAGTAGGTTTTTTGTTTGTGCTTTGTTTTTTTGTGGTTTTTTGCTTGTTCTTACTTGTGCAGTGCTACAGTCCAGGGAATCATCTAGTAAATTAATTAAGAAACTCATTGTCACTACAGGTTCATGTATACTTGTTGACCTTCTATATTTTATATGCACAGATACATCTTTAAAGTCTTGATAAAATATTTATTACTGCTGTGTCACATGGAAACTATATTTTATATACATATATTTAGGTGTACGTATCTATGCATGCAGAAGATGTTCCACGGATTCCTTTCAACTAGCTGTTCACTATAAAAATCGCTTTAAATTACTTGGCATCTAGTTGGTGAGAATCAGAAAATCCTTTCAAAAAGTCTATTTATTCAATAGCCAGCTTGCAAGAAGAGGGTTGTTATGGAACATGCTCCTTTTTGAACGCTCAATTCTACAAGATGTCCACAGTCAAGTGGGGAAATTACCTTGCAGGTAATGTCAAAGACAACTAGCAGGCTGAAATAATTCAGGCCTTCAATTGGTGAACCATCTCCAGATATCTCACAGCAAAAAATATACAGTCTTTGTCCAAGATCTGCCTATTTGATTTGTTTGTGGTTGAGCTTCCTTCTCTAAGTCCTGAGGTTCTATGTGAAAAATAAATTTGAAATCCTGTAAATTTACAGTTGGGTAATTGGCAGCAAAGGGGCACCATCAACCGCAGGAAACTAACTATTTAAGCCATGAATCACATTTATGATTTGCACTGTAATTGTTAAATATGTTCATCCTGACTGTAAATAGCAATTCAAAGAAATCAACTTAATAACAGATGAAAATATATACTTTCAGATACAAATATAGTGTTAGAATAGTTGATTTTAATTGCCAACTCATATTCAGTTGCTACATCTCAGGGTGTGGTCTTAAAAACCACCAATGAACTGTTAATTTTTACTTTTCTGTTACAACAGTGACAGAACACTCATGAATACTTCTGTGCATGTCAAAAAGAGCTAGTTTACTTACTCTTTACAAAGCAGTTTGAGAACATGCACTCAAACAGCTGCCTTCCTGAAAAGCAGGAGTAAAAACAAGAGGAATGAAGCAGGAAATGAATTTAAAAAAAAAAAAAGAAAAAAAAGGAAACAACAACAACAAAAATTAAGACTGCGAAGATTTGTGTTTAGTTAGGATGGCTCTATACAAGCTACACTTGGAAAACAACTTACAGGATTATGAACAGAAACAACAACACTCCAAAGTGATGCCTAAAAAGCGTGTTCTGTCTGCTTAATATGTTTTAAGACTACCAATATGCAAATTTTAAGAAGGTACATATGGGGCAATCAGTGTCTGCACCAGAGAAGTGTAAGGCCCAATGCCCATCAGCACACTGCTGCCCTGCTCTCTGTCCAGGGCTGAGAATAGAAGTGCTGGGTATTTTGTTCTTTTAGTTATTCACTCTGGTATACATTTTTTTATCAATTTTCTTTGTCCCTTTGATACTCTTATCTCATTTTTTCTCTCTTCTTCCTCTTCCCATTTCAGTTTATTTTCTCACTCTTCACCCTTCCCTATACCAAGCTTTCTCATTTAACATCTTTATCTCAACTTGTACTCCAGTTCTCCTCCTTCTAACCACACCAAGTCCTTTTTCTTCATGCAACAAGGTTTGGGAATCCTCCGAAAGTAGCAATCCACATAAAGATCACAGTCCTCTGTTCAGCAGAGTGACCCAGAAAATACAGAGGGATATCATAAGGCTCAAATCCAATACATGCGCAAACAGGGAGAGCTCCTCATCATTTTATTATCTATGGACACAGACACAAAAACACCACATCCACTCCTTGAAAAAAAAAAATGTTAGCGCATCCTTAAGCTGGAAGTGTGCAGATACACATATTAGAAGTGACAACTGAAACACTATAATGCATCTACATCAGCTATGAATTACTAACCACAGTGTTTGGTACTCTGCCTCTGCCCTGGAGTTAGCAACAAGGAAAATTATGTTAACCTTGTGTACAATACAGAATAGGAAGTGAAAATTAGCATTACACTACGTTTGGATAAGTGGTTTACTCCATCAAATCAATAAACCAAGGGACTCACTGTTTCTGCAGTAGTAAGTAGTTTGAGTAAACTACCAGAAGTGGAAATTCAGCTATCAGTAGCTAGTATTAGAGACAGCCAGAGAGGTGATAAATATAAATTTCCTGCTAGAGTAAAGCTAATGGCAATGTTTACAATTTTCACTGGCAGCTGGCAATTGACACCATATGACTATGTCTAAATTAGCAAAAAAGATTTGGGTGGTCGGGGGCTAGGGGAAGGTATTTGGCTGGCTTTTAGTTTGGAGAAGGGGGAAGGTTATTTTTAAACTGCAGTGGTATCTTAAGTCACTCCCAAAGACCTCTTCCGAAGCACACGTGTTCCAACAAATTTGGGGGGGTTAATATTCTTTTAATTTGAAAAGGGCATAGTTTTTCAGAAAGCATGCATACAACTTTTGATGCCATGAAAGTTCAAGGCAGTCATAAAAGATGCAGGCAGTGGATTCAGGGTATTGCAAATTTAGCTACCATTTTCCAGCTTTTCCTCTCTCTGCCTATTTTGTGAGAGCCAGCCAACTGGATAACGCTGATGGAAGATAAACTATACAGAGATAGGAGCGGCTTCAGATATTTACTGTTCTTTAAAAGAAAGTTCAGTATGCGGTAAAAGAATTATATTTTGTATAAGGTATATTTTAAAAACATAAATGTCATGGGACTCACACTAGAAATTGCCAGACATGACAACACGGACACATCCACTCTTTTTCAGCCTGAGAACACAGGTATTCTGAGGCCTTTAGTGAGAACATTGCACCTGCTACATCTCTAGTGCACTAAGGAGTCTCTGGCACCAGTGGCAACGTGCCACCTTCAGAAGACAAGTCATCCATCAGCTAGACTGCTTCAGACCCACTTACAGCTTATGTTAATGTGAACATGAAATGAAATCCAATTAGACTACAGTGTCCAAATTCACAGCCAAACTTGCTATAAAGTTTAACCCCTTGCTTGCAAGGGAAAAACATCTGCAACCTTGGGATGAATAATTCTTTTGTGATAAAGCCACATCTTGGTTTTGAAATCTTTACTTCCCATTTCATGAATTCCAGGAGAACATGCTCACCAGACTCAAAGTGTAATGGGGGGGAGGGGGTGGATGTAACAGCCAAAAATCAAAATCGATTTTTGATAAAATTGTACAGTTTTATCTCTTAGATAAGCAGTTCAGATTCCACATTTTCCCACAGCATTTTGCCTTACAGAAATGAAAATCAAAAACATCCAAGCTTATTCTCTCCCCAGAGGGCAATTTTTAAACTGATGCTTTACATATTACAGGACTCTTCTCATTCCAAAAGGATATTCAAAGTGCTAGGTCTCATCTATAAAGCTTAGACATATTTCAGCCCAAGCTTCATTTTAACATTCTTCAGGGTCCCCTTTATTACAATAATCCTAATTACTGTCAGTTTGAGGCATAGGAGGTTGACTAGAGAAGCGGCACCTTTTGGCGAGAGTGTTACACACTGTAAATATAAAAAGTATATCTTCATTCATCTTGTATTTTCTTTGGTTTATAACATCTAAGAATAAATGGAATGTATCATCCTAAGCAAAACATTTCATCCTCCCTCAAACTACTAACATTTTTTTTTAAATTTGTTTCATAAAATGTTGTGGTTTAATCTAGCAGGCCACTAAACACCACCCAGTCACTCATCCACTCCCCCTCACAGTGGAATGGGGAGAAAAATCACAAGAGTAAAAGTGAGACAACTTGTGAGCTGAGATAAAGACAGTTTAATAAAAGGTAAAGCAAAAGCCACATGTGCAAGCAAAACAGAACAAGGAATTTATTCACCACTTCCCATGGGCAGGCAGATATTCAGCCATCCCCAGGAGAGCAGGGCTCCATCACACATGACGGGGACTTGGGAAGACAAACTCCAGTGCTCTGAATGTCCTCCTTTTCCTCCTCCTCCCCACAGCTTAATATGCTGAGCATGACATTATATGATACAGAATATCCCTTTAATCAGTAGGGCTCAGCTGTCCTGGCTATGTCACCTCCAAACTCCTTGTGCACCCCTGGCCTCCTCTCTGGTGGGGTGAGAAGCAGAAAAGGCCTTGACTCTGTGTAAGTGCTGCTCCAGTAACAAAAACATTCCCATACTCCAACACTGCTTCCAACACAAAGCCAAAATACAGCCCATACCAGTTACTGTAAACAAAACTAATTCTACCCCGGCCAAAACCAGCACAAATATTAATACAGGTAAAAACAAGAATCTAGAAAAATAAAATCCCTTTTATTTTCAGAGCTGCATGTTCATATAAACCAGCACGTAAGCAAATCATGGGAAGACCATGTAGTACAGGTAGATTGTTCCTGTGTAATTGGACACTAGATATTGGCAATTGTGGAATACATCACTCCTTTTTCCCTAAATGTTTGGCATATTGTCCCCATTTTTACGGTATTTATATGGTTCTCATAAGAACATCTGAAACACACAGTACATTTCATTTGCTTAACTTCACTGTAGCCACATGAGTGAGGCATTGCTACCTGTAAGCAGAGAAACAGAGACATTAACAGCCTGTGGTCCAGTGGTTCAAAAGACATGCTTAATAGCTTTGCTATAGAAAAGATGTAACAGGACTAGGATTTGCATCTTGGTGTGCTAGATTAATGGTCCAAAAAACTGAATTCCCTGCATGCCAGAATACCAGCACAAAAGGTTTCTTCTCTTAAGGCCAAGCAACTGGAAGCAGACACACCAGGTCACAGGACAGTGGTGGCAGAATGCTACCAGCAAACATGTCCTGCAATGAGATCCTTTTCATTTTTAGTGTTCTCTGGAAAGCTCTACCTTAGCAGGCCTTTAACAGTCTTGTACTTGTCCCCAGCTAGCATCCTGCAGGTCCCACTCCAAGTCCATGAGATACTGGTGCCACACAGCAAAGAGAGAAGGACCACCTGAATATTTTACTTGAAAAATGAGGTTGATGGGTCTAGTTGTGGATTTCCTCAGCTGTGGCACCAATTCACTTCTAATATAGGCTTGTCCAGAGCCTAGCAAAGTGACAGTCCAGCTGCATATCTACTAGCATGCAAATAATAATACAAGTTTTCCTGGGATAAACCCAATCTGAACGTAAATGGATAGAGAAGCCTTAAAACAAAATTACCACAAACAGAAAATATAGTTTTAAAACCCCATTAACCTTAATTAAGAACTAGTCCCTCTGCTGCCCACTCACAACCAACATGTCTAACAAAACAAGCTTTGTACATATTGCAACTTTATTTGAGGACAAATACTACCTATACAAACAGGTTATAAAGGTGATGGAGTAGTCTGCTTTGTCTCTGCCACTTTTTACCCAGTGTAGGGTTCCTATAAATATGTGCTCTGCAGAACGTAGTACTGAGAAAACCAGGATTTTTAGAATATATTGTCTTACAATTGCTGTAAACAATTAGACTCTATTCAGTTTATATTTACATAAACACAAATTAGTGAGCACTAGGGCTACTTACCACAGCCCTAGTACAGCCGTTGGCAACTTGCATATACATAGCCACCCCAAAGTCCCTCTGAAATTCAAATTTACAAGCTCAGACACATGTAATGATGTTAGCTTTATGGTGAAAGCATAGAACATCCTGTATCAAAAATGGGATGACTAGACCAACGTGTCTGCATATTCAAATTGCACTACAGGTTTGATCTAAAATCCCTTTAAGTTGGAGCAAAATATTCTGATTGTAACTTGATATGTTGGGATTTTTTCCAAGAAATGATTTCCCAATTCTCTCTCAGTTCTGCTAAAAAAAGTTTATTACTCAGTTATGTAGTTTCAAAAGATTAGAAAGAGATGACTGATTCTGGCTGCAGATAGAATTTTTCCTTCCCTATGAAAGAACTGATCTGTTTTTTTCTAGTTCTCTAGCTTGGAGCAGGAGAGTCAAAGTATTTATCCGAGTAATAGGAAAGGATTACACATGTAGATGGATTTACAAAACGTCAATCCCAGCAGGCTTCTGAAATTAAAAGAGCCTAATGCATGGGGAGTGATATATTTTACAATAAGGAAAATGTCAAGCTGTGGAAAAACTATTCCAGAAGGTAGCTGCGAGTTAAGTAGAGAGTTCACTTCTCTTGTCACTTGATCCTCTCCTTAGAATTAAGAACTAAACTTACCATTTTGAAACATGTAGAGTAGCAGCTATAAAAATCCACCGCTAGAGCATTTATATTTAGAGATTTTTATGCCTTTCCACAAGTTTAAGGAACTGTCAGAGGTCAGAGAATTGAACATCCCCGCTGAGTCACTTCTATGAAAGACATGCTGTGGAATGATATAGGTGTACTTACTCTTCACAGCTATTGAGACAGGACAAAAAAAAAAAAAAGAGTACGGCAGCAAAAAAAGTAAGACTTGCTCAATATGGACTTGCTCAATAATAGGGACCAATATACATTTTTAACACAGAAGTAAGGATTTTTCTAGTCAAGAAACAAGCCACATGGAAAGATCTTTGGAACAACCACCATCACAGTTAATTATGACCTTTAGGACAAAGTAGTTGTGGTAGATGTTCGTTGTTAGGTTAAACTTTTTGTTAGGTTAACCTTGTTTTAAAGAAGATATTTGCTTTTTCTCTTTTTGCAAAAATCGAGAAAAGAGATACTTGCAGATCTCCAAATAGCTTTTAATGAAAAACAGAAGCACTTCTTGGCACAGAATGACACATACAGCAACTGCCCCTTCCCAGCTATCTATTACTGCTTCTCTGTCTCCATAGATGACAGGTGCCTTCCCCAGGCAGCAGCCAATACGCTGCGATTTCATGGCAAAGGGCAAGCTGATGAAGCAGAGTAGGACCAGAGCTCCCATTTAAATGCAAGATTGGACTGAATACCTTTCCAAGCTACTGGAAATACAGTGGTTTTGTTTAGGAGACTATTAGATCTTACTCTAGACCAGCTTTTAAATTCTAGCTGTTAATGCATGAAAAATTACCTTACATTTGAACACACTGAAGACCTATCAGTGTAACATCATCAAAATCCTACTGTAAAACAATATTTTAATCAATCTGTCTTCTAAAAAGTATGTAAGCTTCCCCCTCTTTGCAGTGCATTTTATCAGCGGGTGGTGCTAGAAGTAAAAGAACTATTGAATTACATTTCAATACACTTCCTTACTGCAGAGTCTCCTACTCTAAAAGACAGTTGCCTCCTGAGCCTTCCTTAACAGAAAAGTTCATATGCCACCCTTAAAACTCCCTTCATTTTGACATACCATTCCCTTTGGATGTTTAGAAAGTAGAAGTGTATGAAGAAATTCACTCTGTTCAGGAAACAGGTTAAGCACGCAAGTACTTTTCTCTGAATTATCTAATTGTCACAGCTTCTCTCCACAGTAGGTACAGTTGCCTGTCACTTGCCCATGAATTTTCTGCTATTGTTTTAATTTTCAGTATTTATCAGTCATAAAACTCTGGCCTGTATGTCTCACACTTTTAAGCAGAGTTCACAATTAACTCTAATCACCACTGTACATAAGACTTAACTGCAATGAGTCTGCTTGAGCAGGGCTGTGTGAAAACTCATGCAATGTTTTTCTGAAGATACTCTTAGACCAAAAAAGCTCCTCTAAGTGCTAATTAAAAGCCTAATCAGAAATAAAACAGGTAAATAATAAATCCGTTTCCACGGCACTCCATGATTGCCTGCAAAAAATTAACTCAATGTTTCTTCATAGTATTACCATGGAGGAGAAAATCAAGGAAGTTCAACAGATAATTGCATTTTCCTGTGTGTAAGCAAAGGTGGCTCACAAAGGATCAGGTTTAAGTGCAGGCAGACTCCAGGCTATCCCAACTCCCAATATCCTTAAACTGGAGTCTGGTAGGGAAACAAGATGCACAAGGGTCTACCCAAAACCAAAGTTAAAATAAAATATTTTAAATTATCCAAATCAAAACAGTGTAGAGTGGGATACGTAAGACGGGGATGTAGCAGAAATGGGATGAGTAAGTTCTGCTGGTGGAAATGCAGCACTATTAGCAATATTTAATCTCCTAGTAGGCCCCAAGAATGACTGTTCTCAGACAGCAACAATCCTAATTGTCTTTAATAGCAAATTATATTTTAATGTTTTTAAAAAATAGCATAATAATAATAATCTGTAAAGCCTAGGGGAACCCATTAAGAAAATTAATCTGTAGAAAAACACATTTCCAATATAAACTAAGAACCAATGTCTATGCCTTCAGGAGCAAATCAGCCTATGAGAGTATATGCTGATGTTGTGTTGCTTCTCAGTGACTGCTGGAGCATGCCATTTCTCTGCTCTTAGTGTCTGGGGTTAGAGTTCACTCTGAGGTTACAGGTTTTTTTCAGCCTGGCTAGAGATAGGTAATTACATGGGCTGCGAGCTCATGCCTGCTGTGACCATGGGTTACAATTCGTTTTTCTACTACTGCCCTATGCACTCATTGTATGGGCAGAATTCAGATTCCACACTAAAGAAATGCAAATACACAGGACAGAATATTTCTAAAAAATTAACTTTTTTCTAACCCAAAATTAAAGGTAGATTACAAATTACTGAAATAATTCACATGGTTTCTTGTGTGAGTGATTCCACATTAGTAACACAGTCTGCATCCAGATTTCTGTACATTTAAACCCAGAGCTATAATTGAGTAACTGCTGCCCGGTGAGTCCATAGATTAAAAAAAAAAATCCAGACCCAAGATCCACAGTAGAGCTGCAGTGCTTCTAGTGATTCTACCTCTGAGCAAGCTTTCAAAATTAAAATTAAATGAATTTACAACATGTCATTATTCCTAGACCTTATAGAGTGCATACTTTACTGCCTACGGAGACAGCTTCAATCATACTCAGCATTAAGTTGAATTAGTGTCCCAAAGTGCCTACTCCCCTCCTCCTTTTAGCAGGTCTCTTTTTAGGCACAAGGTCAAAAATGAAGATGAGCTACATGCTGCCTGCAAGTCCCTCATCTGCCTATTAAGGGGGAATCTTGAGTTTTATGGCTGCAACTCTTGTGTCAGCCAGCCATTATTAACTTAATTTATTAGAGCAAACAGTGAATGACATGTTTGAAATAATGTATAGTCGAGCTACTCTGACAATGCCCTATCTACTTATTATAAACAAACCTGTTCTGGTCAGTACCTCTGTAGTGGAAGTCAATCTTTCCCTCTGGGATCACTTAAGATGTGGTTATCTTTTATATTTATCATCCCTGTGATCCAAACTTACCATTGTTTTCTCCTAGCAAATCTCCCTCAGCACTCTATTCCAAGGTAGGTCCCCTCAACCCTTCCTTGTCCTCTCCTCTCTGCATACTTGGAGGAATGTTGTTGGTTTCCAGTCTCTAGAAGCTTGATTCATTTGCTCACATGAGATACAGGAGAAAATTAAGAACTTCAAAAGGAGAAAGAACATAACTCCTAACACAAGACATGGAAGTAGAATTTCTGTCCCTTCCAACACTGGGGACAGCTGTTTTTCTATGCAGATCTCACATCTGATTCTAGGATTTGTTACCAGTAAACTCAACTTTTAGGAGCAGGAATAAAAATGCTCAACAAATCTATGAAAACATATAAACCATTCTCACTGTCACTTAAATATGCTGTATTTCAACACTTCACTACAACACACCAAGTTCAGGCTGGTTTTCAATCATCATACTCTGCTATTTCAAACAGTTCAGCATTTTGGACACTCTGTTTAAAGGGGCCTGGAATGAGATTGCTCAGCCATTACTTTCTGATATAGATCCTCCTTTGACATCTCAAATCATTTATCAGCACAATAAAACTAGCCCCAAGAACAGTTTTTTCAACAGAATGATAAGCCCTGTACAAGGATACCACCAATATACTCATTATTTTGGCTATTCTCCAGAGCACAGCTGTCATCACAGAAATACAGCTGTCAAGTTAGTCCTTAGTCAAGGACCTCAACACAGCTTTATTAGTATAATGGATATTTAAAATAGTCTATGTCTGTATACTATGTTAGGATTGGCTAATTTAACATTTCATAGAGAAAGTTCAATAATTTTGGCTAAATTTCCACAATTCTAATAAGAACCTAACTAAAAGAAGTGCATTTTCTGAAATTAAAAGTATTACATTTAGGCATTTAGAGCAAAGGAATAATAAAACATCATGAATTCTTCAGTTTGCACAACCTTTTGAAAATCTTCAAATAACTGTTTGAAAGTGCATGAATGACAGAGAAGGTATTTTGATTTTCTCCAGGTTTTTAGCTCTGAGAAGTATTATGAGTTTCTTCTATATTAATTACATTATTAAATATACTGACAACAGCAAATTCTCTGTGGGCAGAACTTACAAAAAGTATCCCTTACTGTAGCCCACATGAAACCACACATGCTCAGTCTCTGACATTTTGTAGAAAAGATTCCTGACACTGCCTCATTGCTGCAACTGCAGTGTCCATTAAGCACTTAGTTAAGATGATTCCAGTGCCACACTGAAGCTTGGAGATAAATCTGAAACATGCAATAATTAACGTGCCAACAGCTCACACACTGAATTCTCCCACTGATCCCAGCATCAGCAGAGCTGGTGCAACAGTGACCGATTATCTAAAAGTTTTCAACGTGATCCAGACTGCAAGCTATGAATGGTAATAATATATAATGGGGTATAAAAGGAACCACATATTCAAAGTGTATTCAATCAGGCACTACCAAAGCAGTTGTATCCCTTCAACTGTTGACTCATATTTTGGTAAAACTCAAAACCTCCATCTCTTGTGTTAATCAAATCAGAAAGTATTCAACAGAATATGCAGAGCAATCTGCTATGTTTGTACATTTCTGAATTGCTAGAACACTAGTGCTTAGATAACATGAACAACTGAATTCCTAAAAACAACCTAAAAGCACTGAAGAGTTATAGTTAAACACTCAGTAGATATTCTTTAGTTATGAGAAAACTTTGATGTCATTTCTATCCATTTGCCATTAAAGAATACTCTCAACTCTATGTTAAGTTTCTACTCTTGAAAAGAAATTGCAGGACAAACATATTTTAACAGTAATTTAATTTTTAAACTACATTCCACTTTTCAATCTAGAGAGTCTCATTGTGAAATAAGATGACGGGTAAAAGGAAAAAGACCTTTTTTTCTCCCATTATTAGTTTGTCAAGACTGTCATCAAAAGGTTTGATTTAATCACCTCCACGAAACATGTCATGTTCACCCTCTTGTCATTATCTCCCAAGGGCTGGGAAACAAGAATATCAGTCAATGACTACAGATGTGGTTACATCAGCCAGACGTAACCCAGACTCAATCTCTCCCAGGTATCCTTTGCCACTTGGGCTCCTGGGACTCATTTTGAAGCAGCAACAGTGCTATTACTGAATTTGAGTGAATGGGATATTCATATTCGAATACAACCTGTTAAATAAGTTTTAATGTCAAAACTGACATGCTGGTAGATTTCCTGATTGTTCAGTAGGAATTGGGTTGAAAACATATAGGAAAATGAACAAACATTATTAGCTATATATTTCACATTGTTTATTAAGAAAATAGAACATTGGGAGTCAGCAGTAACACAGTAATCTTATTTTAGGAACTGAATTTCTGCATTAACAACTTTTGACACCAAATTATCCAGATTGAGTCTTCAGTGGGCAATGAACTGCTGTATATCAAATTAAAAAAAAAAACCCTCCGACAAATTAGTGACAATGAATGATCAATCTCATTTTGATTCCACAAATGTGAAGCACAGGTGTGAAGGCTTGGTTTTGGCTGTGGGACAATAGAGGCACAACATCAGGGTCTGGCTGCCACCCTTTTTGGAGTATATTCTGCAGACAAAGAATTTTATATTTCTGCTTCATTTCTCAGCTTCTCAGGACTCCTGACATGAGTCATAAATTCAATGTTAAGGAAAAAACATTAGTGTTTTAAGGTTAAGGTCTTGTCTATACTCAAGACTTGCCCCGGTTTAAGTCAACTCAACACTTAGAATAGCCAGGCATTAGGGTAGCATGAACTTGGAGCACAGGAGTCAACTCCACTGATGCAAAGCATGACAGGCAGCAGCTTTGCCAACTTTTGCTTAGAAA
The DNA here is from genome assembly GCF_003945595.2 of Pipra filicauda. Lineage (NCBI taxonomy): Eukaryota > Metazoa > Chordata > Aves > Passeriformes > Pipridae > Pipra > Pipra filicauda. The sequence goes on from NW_024104318.1 coordinate 229,831, forward strand.
CATTATAGTTGTGCAAATTTGCAGGCAGACTAAAACACCAGTGTAGACAACACTTGAGGAATTTCTGTGGATTTTTTTTTTCCCCTTATTTGGATTTTTGTCCAAGTTGCTTTTTCATGTCTGGTAAACCCTTGAGCCCTTATCTGTTATTTTGTAATACTTATTACCAAATGATCAAAACACATAAAAAGTGAGGCATTGGCAAAAGTAGTAGGATATGGCACACAAATTAAGTCAAACAGGGGAGGGGAGAAGCAGTTTTATTGGCAAATTGTCTTGGACATTTATTTGGAGAATTAATACAAGTCATTCACACTAAAGACTAACATTTTCATAGGTGCATTAAACTATATGCATTATACTCCACTGTAGCTTTACCCCCTTAGTAATATTAGCTTAAAAAGCAAATATGCTTTTCAAAACCACTTCTTTTATGGTGTGCCATGACAGCTGATTAATAACTGCAGTTGCAGAAGTTGAAAGCTTAGTAACCAAAGTTAGAAATTTCAATATCCTTTCTATACACGGGAGAGGGGGGAACTGAGTAAGAGAACTATTAATAAAACCCACTAAAATAGTTTCCTTGACATAACAAGATCCTTTTCATATTCTAATTCTTCCATGGTCAATCTACTAAAAAATTATATTCAAATATGAAGATATTTTATAAGATAACTGTTTTCCAGCTGGTAGTGACAGAAGGTTTAAAGGTACTCCTTGTCAATTAACAGTTAAAACCAATAGAGCTCAAAAGTGAACAGAGATATGGTGTTTTTCAAAGGTTCAAAGTGTAATGGAAGTCTGTAAGACAAGGGCAACTTACACATTTATTTCGCCACTGAAAATCCTCTTAAAATACTCCAATGAAAGGAAAGCATATTTGGAAGAAAATAGTATTTCCTTATAAACAAAGAAAAATTGGAAAGAAGACATTCAGAAGAGCCAAAAACTAGATAATAATAAGATAACTATGTAACGTGTGCCAAGGAACATAAGTGCCTTTGCTAAAATGCATAAATAGTTATAAGCTTTGATAGGTGGCGTGCTGACCTTGTGGATTTGCCACCCAGCAACCCTTTCTTCACAGTACAGTAAATAATTCAAATACCTTGACTCTGTGTTATGATTGACCTCTTGCATATTGGGTGAAAAAACTTGTTTTGGGACAAGTCTTCCAAGTGGGAGTTTATGAACAGAGACACTTGAGGAAGCTCTTACCCCGTGCAAAAAAAAGGAAGTAGACATATAATACTGAGGGTTCCCCACATAACCTCAAATCTGTAGCTAAGTGAGCAGACATCTGGACAGTTGCAGCCACACATGACTTGACCACAGCACAGAAGTCAGTACTGTGCACAACCTAAACATGCACAAATCACTTTTACTTTACACATTTGAACAGCTTCAAAGGCTATTACCCTGTTCAAGATAGCCTTGATATTGCATGTGTTCAACTCAGTTGGGATCGAATTAAAGGGACAAGAAACAGCAGTGTAAATAAATTCCTATCTAATATGTTGGCATTTTTTCTCCAAGTCAGATTCCACAACTCAATCCACCTTCAGTTTTGAAGAGGCTCTCCCACATGCAGTGCCATGTCATGCTGAGCACAAGCTTCTGAAAAACACTTACAGGTCATGAATAGAATAGTCTGTATCAGGTGTAAAGTGCAGTTTATGTTAAACAGTAACAAATTAAATAAGGAAATCCAAGTGAAGACTGTTTTGTCCAGGACAGTCTTGTAGGAAAATTCAGCAAAAAGCTGCGGAAGGGAAGCAAAAGCTAAAACTCACCATGAAGAGTGAGGCACATGAATAAAGGCTTCTAACAGTTTACTTTTACTTCACTTAAATCAGCACAGGTCAGGAATAATTTAACTATAATGAGTACAAATATAACCAAATGAAGTCTAGGTCTAAGTGCAAGTATTTATGTAAACAACTGCCACAAAGTCAGCTTGTGCACTGCCAAGTGGGTGCTGGAAAGCAAGAGCAAACTTCAGTAGTCATTTTACACATGCACTTCTCTGCCCACCATTCTTTAAATAGATCCTTTCCCACTCTACCCGCCATCTAGAAAAAGCTTTTTTTTAAACAAGGTCTCTGCTATACCGATAAACCATCTATCTTCTAAATGCCATCTGGAAACAGATTGTCCCCTCTTTCCTTAGAAGTCTTAATTTCTCTCTCCTTGCTACCATTTAACTTTATATCTGTGTTATCTAACCACACAAAGACTTCGAGATATCATTTCCACAAAAGATGCTATAAAAATAAAGTGGTAAAACACTGTATCATACTATATCACTGTCAGGGCTCTTATCTGAAGTCCATTCTGTTCTGCAATGAGTTATTTGTTCCCCAAGATAAACAATAAAACAACTCTGAAGTATTCTTTATTTCCAGTTCAGTCTGGTGTGCAGTGTTCAAGAAAGCCCAGTTTATTGCTCCACTGTTTTATCTACAGCGTACAAGATGAATTTTTGTGGTCTTGGGGTAAAGGCTCTGGACTGACACACAACAAAAACAGCATTTACTTTCATCCTCCATTTCCTCTAGGGTTATTTACTTCTGCTTCAAGGTAAGCCTACCATCTACTGTAAAGGTGCCCAAACCTCAGAAAAAAAAAAAAAAATCTATCCATCATGAAAACATTCCTTTTGAAAATAAAAACACTAAAAATCATTTCTATTTGACTCAGGGAAACTTCAGTAAGGCTTGTTGGGAAGATATTTGGTGGCAGCTTCTTGGAATGTATTCATACAGTTTAAGCAATTCTTCTTAATATAACCTTAAGCTATTTCTAAGTTATACCTCTTGACTTCCTTAATGTTTTCTAAGATTTTCTCCCACTTTGTTGGCTACTTATTTTCATGCATTCACAACACCACGTCTACTATACTTGTTTAGCTCATATCTGCTGGAGACACTACTTCTACTTGCCATGAAATGCTTCTGTCCAAGCTAACAATCTGCTGTTTAATTTAAAAAAGTTGACGGCATCAAGTCTTAAATCAGAAAGCTTCAAGGGTTTCAGTATCATATTAGTTCACTGTCTGAAACTAAATCCAGTGATCCAAGGATTTCAAAGGAGGGTACCAGAAACATTTTTCGTTAACTGGCCAGTTACAAGACAGAATCGTATCTAGATATCCTGTTTTAAGGTGACACACCAAGTGGTGTGTTTTGAGCATCTACTTTCACACCACGAAACCTCAATTATAATGTAAGGCACATTGTTCAAGAGCCTGGTTCACAAGCACCAGTGGGCCTTGAAAGGCTGTGTAACAATACAGTGAGTAGCAAGCTGGGCCTAGAGCACAGTAATGGAAGTATAAAAGAAATTATATTTTGAGCAGTAATTCATATCCTGAGTAACCCAGCTTAATATATTGCTATATTGAAAGCAATATTTTAAATTCATTATTTTACTGTTCTTATTGATCTCAAGTATTCACTAGAGATCTGTCTTATCCTCTGGGATTCCTACTAAACACTCATTTGCAAAAGTTAAACTCCCAGCCCAGAGACAGCTGCAGAAAACTTTATTATTTATATTAAATGAATTTGAGCTTGGTAGTCAGAGTTTAATGTTCTGAGACACAGCAACCAGCTGCTGCTCTCTGAAAAAAAACCATTTGTAAAAATTAATCACTTACAAATATAGGAAATATGAGAGTCTATCCAACTTTAACCCTCACTCAGGATGGCAGATTTTGCCCAACAGGTTTTAGAACAGAGAAAGAAAAAAGTAAACCAGTAGCACCCCACACACCAGAAAAACACAGCACCACTGAAGCACAAGTGAAAAACAAGAAACAGAAAAGAAAGAAAAGACAATGGCTTACTTAGTTTCTGGTAAGCATATGAAACAAATTGTTCAAAGAACCTGTTCATTCTTGCAACTTGGCTAAAGAACCTAGTGCTGGCTGCATTAGAGTTCATTGTCAGACAAAATGGAATTAAAATGCAGAATTCAAGGAAAAGCCAGCAGCTGCAGCCAAAGCATCCAGAACCACAACACACCAAAAGGAAAATAGCATCCAAAAGAAGATGTTCTGCTCTGACTATCTAGATATACCACACAAATAACCATGCTATTACTATGCAGAGTTAAAAAGAGCAATTTCCATGTACAATCATGCCAAAATAAGAACACTGAGTTTTGTCAGCACTGCTAGAATGTTTATGCAAGAAAACTGGGTCACAAAAGACCTGAAAATGCCAAAACAGATTATTTAGATACTGCTTGACTGAATTACTGTGGTTGTTTCAAATATCTTACCTTGTATTAATAAAAGGTTAAGCACTTGAAAAAGAATCTAAGCCACAAATAAGTATTTCAACTGACCCAACAATGTTTTTTCTGCCTAAAAGAAATTAAGACCACCTAAAATCTATTACAGTCAAATTTAACAGCCTTATTTCTTTATAAAACAAAACGTGTATCTGTCACAGAAGTTTGTTGTCAAGACCAAAAACATCTAGAAGTCCAAAGCAAGCACGAATGCTACATATGCATACAAAGCCAGAATGCTTTCCCAAAAATTACCTAACTGCTGCAGAAATAAGGCCTGCACAATTCAAGGGACAAAACAAAACTACATTCTGGAGTAGTCTGTCTCCAATACTCTATCTAAAAGAAAGTGACATGAACCAAAGACTTAAGCAGCCTTTTTTTGCAGAAATTTGAAACTGTTTTATCCAACAAAACACTAATGTTCTCATCTCTGACTCCCAGTCATAGAAACAGCAAAGCAGGAAACCACTGAACAATCTTTGTTCATTGCTATGTTAGGAACACCAGGAGGACACTGCAGAAATATCTACAACTCAGCAAAGCTACAGCTGTTTAAAGAGGATTTGGTGTGTGACATTGACAGAAATCTGTCATAATCTCTATAAGGAGCCAGTTCTACTGGTCTTTGCTTGCTGTGCTGCAACTTGGCTTGCCCTGCAAAGAGCATCCCAACTAACACACAGATTTGAAGAGGAGAACTGAGGGGGCAGCTTTTCTACTCTTTGCTTTCCGAATACAAACAGACCACATAATTTTAGTTGTAATTCTTTAAGCATACAAAGTAATTATTCCTGCTCCTAATTCAAAAGTTAAAGGATTCATTTTTAACAGGTACAAACCAAACTACACCATGGACTTCATTTGCTTTCTGTTTCACCCCTGGTCTCTTCTTTGTACATGCACTTCATTTCCATTGCATAAGATTAGGTTTTGTTTTGCAACTTTCTCGTGTCAGCCAGTATTAAGAACACAAAGATCCTTTTGTATATTGTGCTTGCTAGCTTTCCTTCCTCCCTCCTGTTCCTAGCAGACAAAATATACCTCATTAAAAATTACTTTGCAGCTGAAAATGTTTCAGTTACTTGGTGAATTCTTGCTCTTTGCCTGTCAGTTAAAGTAGTGAGGCACAGAAAAGTACTTGTTATCATGCTACCTAAATAAATAGGAATTTATTTAGTCATATTAATCAGTACCTATTTTTTTTTAAACATAAGAAGGTAATGTATAACTACATGCAGTTAAAAACTGTGCATATAACACTGGCATTGTAACATTAGGTGTATCATGCTTAAAAGTGTATTTAAAATTGATGAAGCACAGTACCAAATTCCCGAAATAACAGAACTTTACTTTTACTGCAGATAGAAATTCCCTTTGCATGCAAGTTTAGAACAAATGGTGTTAAGTTTACATACATTGACAAAGGAAAACAATCAATTGTTTCCTGGTTTCTCATCAGCTGTCAGTATGTTGACTGATAACAATTCATCCACGGGATATCGCAGCAATACCAAGGTGCTAAGGAAGGATTTTCTTCTTCCCATAACCAGAAAAAAATTAATATGGCCTTATAATTCATAGTGAATACATTTTGAGGCCTATCAGAAATATCTGATGAGACTTGAGAAGGAAATTCACTTCTCATGAATTAGTTGTGAATGTCAAAACGCAGTTTTTTCATAAATGGCTGAAATATTAAAGATAAGAGACAATTACAGTCTCTTACACTAACCTGCACTTCCTGCAATTTCAAGTCATTCCTGCCTAATATATGTCAAAACATATCTCTTTTACCAAGGTGTACTCTTTTGATTTATATATTTACTCCAAGTTACATTAAGTTTAGCATGCCTTCGACACCTGTTTATTTCATATATATATTTTCATATATGTTTAAAATTTATGCCTACTCCATGGTTTGAACCTCACAGTCTTCCTGTACCTTGCTCCCCCCACCAGCTGTATGTTTCCTGCAGGTTCAGCATCCCATCTTTTCTTGCTATGACAGTTACAGAAGGTGAGCAAGATATTACTAAACCATCCTTCTACTAAGTTGTTGAGAAGCCCTGTCATTTCTCACTATTACAAGAGTTTTACATACCTCAAGTTATTTCTACCTCCCCCTAACACATCTGTTTTTTCAACATTCCTTTTCTAGATCAACAGGTGTTAATACAGTGGTACTGCCATTGTCCTTAACTGGGAATTAATTTTCAGCTTTATGAGGCTAGTTTGTTACTCTCATAGGTGAATAAAAGCAAAGACAGTCTTGGATGCTTTAATGTAATTTAGTTGTCTTTACTGTTGAATTACAGTGACTTAAATTGTCTTTCTTACCCCTTGATTACCAGTTCAATTTAGATACAATGTTTAGCCTATCCCTATGCTTAGGACCATCTATTTTGAAAACTTCACTAGGCCTGGTTGGATTTTCATCCAATTTCAAGACAGATATTTGTTTATTAATTTATTTCTAAACACTGCCTCATCAGCATAAACAGAAGCCTTGAGAGTCAGCACAAATAATTTAATAAGTAAAAACTGAAAAAGGAAAGAGCAAGCACCATGAAGTTTTCAGTGTCTGAATGCCCAAGCCTACTTTTGAACAAGACATTCTGCTGAAATACTATTTTCACAAACTAGATAATTTTTTACAGATAGAGTAACGTTTGGTCTGACATAGAGAAATTAACCACATTCAGATGAAAGAAGCTTTTTCTCCTTCATTCTCCTTCATATCCCTATAATTTCTCTTTCTTTTGCTGAAATGTAAATTCACATTTTATCATAAAAGCGTCACTTGGTTTTACCCTGCACTTTATTACTATGAATGTGACAGCAGAAGCCCTGGAGTTTATAGTGCCTCGTCTAAGGGGGATGCTGAAATAAAGATATAAATAATTCAGTAAAGGATCAGAAAGCACCTAACAAAGGATAGTTCACGGAACAGATGATACTGGGAGGTCGCTGCAATACATATACTTTTACAAGTGGAAGAGGTGTACTAGTTCTGTACCCGTTCAAAGGAATGGAACTTTAGATATTCTACAAACTACTCAAACCACAGTACAAACAATAATCAAAGGAGTTAAAAAACATAGTCATCATAGTCTTACAGAACTTTCATTCAAAGGTAGATCTGAAAATTAACACCTCCAAAAGTAAGTGAGGTATTGTTCAGACTCAAATCCACAGCCTATGCAATTCTGGAAAAAATTCTACAAGTCTTAGAGAAAAGCCTCCTCCCTAACACCTATTATTATGCTCACTTCTGCTCCATCTCTCTAAGTGAAAAGTCCAGTTTTATCAGGGGAAAAAAACCCTAAAACATACATACTATCAAAAGGAGCTGCAAACTTCATATTGCAGGCCAAACCGGTCATTTAAGTATCATGACAGATGGTTTTGACCTCACTAAAAATGCCAGAAACAACTTTACATGACTACTTTCTCCTTCTTCTGCTGTGACACAGGCCAAACACTGTTATTTTCATCAAGTGGCAACTGTGATGTCTTCATAAAAATTATAGAATTGAAAACACTTGAGGGCAAATGAGTCAGAGAAGAAAAGTCTTGCTTAGAACAACAGTAAGAAATTTCCTATAAGCCCAACAAGGAACACTAATAGTATGACTGCTATAACAACTTCCTAGTCCCATTCCAATGTTTTCACCCCAATATAAGGGCTATGCCTGAATCTTACTCATTACCACATATCATACTCAACACTTATTGTCTTAGACAGCTGCCTACCTCCTTCTAAAGCTCATGACCCATGTCATTTGTTGCATGTTCTCATGAGTAATTCTGTTTCTCCTTGTCATCTTCAGACTAGGAGGTGAGGCACTGATCTTGGGCACATGGGCCCAGACAACACTTAAACATAACATAAATTTTCTTTTAAAAAGGTTAAAAAGAATGAAAACTTTTAACCAAGCATTATTCTGCTGTGCTCAAACAGCAGTACAAGCTGTCTTAGATCATATAATTACAAAAGATACATTACAATAATTTTGCACAAGTCTAAGACAGTAAAACGAAACACACAAAAGTTTATTTCCTTCTACCAGATGACTGTTCCACATTCTGAATCTCTAATATAATTTCTTAGATCAGCTTATACAACAAATACAAGGAGGTTTTGCAATGCAAATCTAGCAGCTCAGAGAAATGTTTGAAGTGGTTTGCAACTACAAGGGTTTTTTGATTGTCCTCCCTGTACTCAGTGAGTTATTTCTTATTTAAATAGGTGTTTGAGAGACCAGTTTAGAAGTCAGAAATATCCTTCATTGACTGGCTCCCCAGGGCTAACAGAGTATGTGTAGCACTCCATTACAGTGCCTATTTCTGCACTTCTGAGGCGTTTCTCTGCTGTGGTACACATCTGAAAAGCTCCTCCTGCTCTGAATATGAAGACCAGAGTATATTTCCTTCTCTTTTGCAGATGTTTTTCTTTAGTTATCTAGTTACCTTCATTTCCAGAAGGAATATCAAGGGGAAAACCTTATGTCAGGATTTTTCTTCTACTAACCCCTCAGAATTGTTCAAAAAACGTTTGTTTTGGTAATCACATTTTTGGAAAGGCATTTTTTCTGAATACCACACTGTACAATCTGCAGCCTGTATGGGTCAGGAATTGCTCCACTGAAAACAGACAACAGAGATTTGGGATCAATAAACAGAAAATAAAGACCCTATGGCTGAACAATCTATCACAGCATGTAACAAGTCAGAAGCATTGTCACAAGAATTTATTTACACAGTTACATTAACAGGAAATTTTAAAAGTTTTGAAAAGAAAAATCATGAAATAACATGTTGGAATTCAACACTTGGATTATTTTAGCCTAGGAATCTCAGATGCATCTCAAATTTAAATTAATTCCCAGGCAGAAGAGAACTTTTTCAATTTCCGAAGTGAAGGTCTGTAACTCCTTGTTTCTGCACAGCCTAAACATGTTTGTTGAAACATCTTCTAGATGAGCTGGCAGATCATTAGAGTACAAAATCCTGGCAATGATCAGGATTCTACAAAACAGTTTTTTGTGTCCTTATAAAACTTTTCTGCAGCACTGAGTGAGCTTCTGTCCTCATCACAGATTGCTATCACACAGCAGCAGCAGCACCACTGCACACATTGATATGCTGCTCACATCCAACCCTCCATCCATCCAGAGACTGCAATCAGGTATCTGATAATAATGCAAGTCACATCAGCTGGACTGCTGCCGCAGTGAACTGATCCATGCCGGTGCCTCGATGCAAATAACAAGGACACCAGAGCCACAAGATGTAGGATGCTGTCTTTGTAATACAAATGTTGTTTTCCACAAGGAGCATTCCAGGCCTCCTGCTTCTCTTGCAGGTATGCAGTCCACCTACATTCCCTCTCATAGCCTCTAGCTGGGCAATGGCACTGTGCAAAATATTAAATAAAGGAGTGCTATCAATCAGGGGTTGGGGGAACAACTAATGTAATCACTAAGTTGCTACTGTTGAAACACCGGATCTACAGAAAAGGTTTGTCAGATACACTTAAACTGATAACTGATCAAATAACTTAGATTAAGCAGACATTTCTGGGTTTTTTTTCCTATTCGGTTATCTCACTACATAATTTTATAAAGATTATATGTATAAGTATGTATTCAACTTGCAAGTAACAGAATAAACAGTTAATCCATGAAAATATTAATTCCTAAATCCCATAGTTTTGGGGTTTTTTTATTTATTGTCCCAGTACCCCAACAAAAGTTTCAGTGCCAGATCACTCCACAGAGCAATGTTCACATGACATACATCTTCAGTATGCTCAGTAGAACAACTAGATAGAAGCAGCAGCAGGTATTGTCAAGCTGCACTTAACTACAAGTACCGGAGGGGAAATAGAAATACAGAAGAAGGCAAAGTTTTAATTTCCCCCATCACAAAAACACGACCAAAACTGCATTCAAATTTTCTACCATCAATCCCTTCTCAGTTAAGTAATTCTTTTTCAGCCCTCAGCCAAAGGCACTACTGTACACTGAAAGATTATTGTCTTTATATATGCAGCATGAAAAAAAAAACCTATTAGGGAGGAAAAAAAATCTGTAGCAACTTCGAATACTATCCAGGTTCTGATACTATCAAACATGCCTAGCTCAATATACACTGCACAGTGATTAGAGTATGGGAGTGGGGTGTGAGAAGTCAGGGATTCCTTCCTGAAGGATTCAGTGATATAAGACCGCTCCAAACATGACTGAGTTCAGAAACCTCAAATTACTTTGGGAAACATGAAGTGCTGAACTATAAAACAGTGAACAGGTAATATTTTTAATTCAAATTTCATTCAAAGTTGAAGTTCATCCAGTTACAAGTCAACAGGAGTTAAGTTCCTAAATTATTGCTTAAAAATAAGAGACAAGCCTCTAGGTCACAGACTTGAAACAGATATGCTCTCTGGCTCAGCTTGTCCAAATGTCAGGTGAGCCTAATAATTTTGGATTCCTATGCCACAAAGCTTTAAGGTATTTAACAAAGTAGTCATAGATTATGCAGAAATGTCTTAAAACACAGGTGGCAATACGCTGGGGAGGTGGTTTGCCTTTTTTTTTTTTAATTCACTCACACAGACTCACCAGTATGTTATATGCAGACTAGTAATGCTGCCAAGTCAAAAAAAAAAAAAAAAAAAAAAAAGCTTTTCTTATGTACCACATTGCTTGGAAGTTGTCCTGATTCAGATTTGCAGAAACAAGCCTTTTTCTTGGAACCTGTGACACAAAGAATGACCTCAGCTGCCTAGTTCCACCTCCTGGAATCAGCTCCCTCCTTTACTGTACTCAAGAGAAGCACTTCTCCAACCAGAGGCAGATTACAGACTGTTTCACACTTTCTTAAATCAAACAAGCTATCAAAAAAAGCTCTGGGATGCCACAGCCTTTGGGTCAAGGTTCTTCAACTTGTATGAGCACACTGCCTACTATTTTTTCTACTCTATCACCACTGTTACGCCAAGACTCTTCATTTTTATACTCCCAAGATTCCTAGAGCTTGTGTTGACAACAAATGACCAGCTGGAATAACCTTAAAATAGGAAAACCCATTGATCCAAATTCTTCCCACCTGAACTAACACTGACTGCAACAGTAACTTCTGCCTCAGCCCTCCATCTGGGTCTCTGGTCACAAGCCCCTTCACTGCAATGCTGGCTCCTGCAACCAGCAAGAACATATGGAGGAGGCCCTGCTCTAGGGAACCTCAGGGATTGCCACTGTGTGCAGGAGCAATAACTCCAAACAAGAAAATCTGCTCTCTGATTTACCATACTGTTTCGTATAGTGGGTTTGAACATTATTCTCTGCCAGCAAACAGGACAATCCAATAACACCCAAGTTGATGGCATGACTGTGCTGTGGCCAGGAGAGTTGTTAAAGACTCAGGGCCCTCAGGCAAGACTAAATTCAGCCTTCTGAAATACACAGGGTATTCCCTCTCTGACCAAAGGATGCTTTGGAATATTTACTAGTTACCACATCAACATATTGTCATAAAGTCAGAAGATTTACCCCTTCTCCTGCTGTTTCTGGCAGCAGCTACAAGTTAAAAAATATCACCAGGTGTTTTGATTAAAACATTATTTCAGACATAAAAATTAAAGTAATTTAGGCATACTTTGAATGGCCTCATATGTGAAGAGGCAATGATGAAAGGGATGCAAGTTACAGAATAGATACAGCAGGAGAAACATGATAGAAATGTACTATTGAGGTTCTTTGGGGGTGAGTGTGAAAATAATGCTCTTCGTAGTCAACACTAATAAGGTGGCAAACATCAACTCAGGGCAGGCAGATCCATTTTTACTTCCTCTTAACACCTTCAGATCCAGAGTGCCACTGCACTTGTTTTGGGATTGAAGGACTTAAAAGTACTGGGAGCTTTAGCTCCCATGGATTCTCTCACAACTGTTTCCTAGGTATGCCATGCTAATTCTGCCATCAGATGCAGACACTATTGGCCCAAGGAGCAGTAGTAGTTCCAAAAGGCATTTTCCAATAAGGACTGAAGTTCAAGAGTAGCCTTTTCCATTATCACTGTGTCTTCAATGGACAGAGTTGCAGGGAAAGAAAGATCACAGTCTTAAGCTTAATGAAGACCATTATATTTAACTGCCAACAATTTAGATATACTATGGCCAAAAGCAGAGGAAAAAAAGAATCAAGTCTTCATCAAAATCAGCTCCTGAAAGAGCTTGCATTCTTCTAATTTCTTTTGTTGGTTTGATACAATTTTCCCCATACAGAAAAAGAGAAGTTTCTATACCGTGTGTCAAATAAAACCACACTAAAGTGTTTTTGCAAACAATTCAAACCAAAGGAAAATAAATTACTCACTATCAGTTGCAACTTTAAATATTTGGTGTCATCTAAAGCATTCTTAAACTGCAGCAACACAATAGACCATAACTACATACTGAAATTACGATTGTTCCATAAAAAATGAGTCACTAGAATATTTTTAGGCTGCATAGTAGCTCTTAGTTCAAAGCATGATGAACAAACAATGCAACTATGATTTGCTTCCCCAGTTCAGGTAGCATCTTCAAAACGAAAAATACTATATACTCTTTTGTTTACACAGAACACCAAATCTTTCATTCAATTCTACCCATCAGAAAGCTCCTAACGCTGAGCTGATATTAAATTTAGCAACCAAATTGTCTCCTGGAAAATCTGTGATCTTGTGTTTTCTCACAAATCACCATCTGTACGTTGCCTATGCGATTTGTTTGGAGCTTTCCTGTACACAAATAGGACTTGCAAACAGGTACATGTACAGACCATAAGTGAGTCTCATTGTTCCAAGTTTGTACCACTAATACATTTTTCCCAAACCTTTTTAAATGTTTCCCATGCTCCAGTGGGAAGAGTTGCATTGTGCAGTTTTCCACCCCATCAGATGTTCCCTACACTATGGTTATGTGGCACATATCTCCAAAGTAGCATTAGAGGCTGGCTAATGCAGCAAACATGGGACTGATGCGCTGCTTCCTTCCAAGTGAACCTTCATAAAATTATATACCTCCCCTCAGTAAAAATTAGTAAAGTTGCAAAAACAAATGAACAAACAAAAAAACCCCAACCAAACAAAACAAATAAAAAAAGAAAAACAAAAACAAACAAAACAAAACAAACCAACAAAAAAAAACAGAACACTTGAAAGTTATGCTCAACACACAGTTTAGATACACCACCACATTAACACAGCCCTGAAATTCTTTTGTTGCACAAAATCAAGGTCCTGGGTGAGCAAATTAGCAAGAACCAAGACACGGAGAAGCCGAAGGCCACTGATTGTGTTACTGCACCCACCAGTTATTGCAAAAAGCCTCTGATAGACTGTTTGTTATGACACTTCAGTCACATCTCATTCTGTCCTGCAATATGCTGAATGCTCAACATTCCATATATATAAATATATATATATGTATATATAAATATATATATATATTTGTGATAGGATAAAGATGACATGTTACTGTGGTTTTGCCCCAGAACTTTTACACAACTTGACACTTTGAATACGTCATGTGAGGAGTTGCTAATGTGTTATCAGAAAACCAAGGCAGTGAGAAACTATGATACTAATGCAGGTAAGAGTTGCTTCATGAAGTGTGACACCTCCACAAGTGCTGGTACTGTTGATTGTCCAATAGGTACCTAGTTGGCACATGTAATAAGTACAACACACATTCACATGGACAAATGCAGGTCAAAGCTTCGCACACCAGTTGCCACGATGCATGTGGCATCCCACCAAACCTTCGTAGAAATGATCAGAAATTAGTTAAAAAATGCTACACTCTGTACAATACTGTTAAGACTTTGTCCTGTTTTTCTGTCAAAGACTAGCTTTATATCTGCAATGGTTGAAACCTCATCTACAAACCAGGTTTGTGCTAACAAGGTCAGGGAAACAACGACATGTTTCCATTATACATGTAGGAATGACTTCAGCACGCAGCCTTCCCACTCATTATTTGCCTTTATGGGCACCCACAGGTCTAGTCTGTCCTGATCAGCCTCTCCAGCCCCTGGACCTGCTCCAGACCTTCAACCACTCAAGTACTGTATGGAGGAGAACACCTCACCCATCCTCCATTGCTCCTCCCCAGGAGAGACCCCTCACCTGTCCTCCATCCCTCATCTCTGCCCCTATTGCTCCTGACAGGTGGCACAGCCCTGGCATGTACAGCCTGGCCTGCCCTGCCCAGGTGAGGTGCAGCACTCAGTGGGACACCAGACTGCAGTGGCTGCTGCCCTCCAGGCTCAGAGCAGGACAGAGGGGCTGCCTAGTCTGGGTTTTACATGGTTCTGTGCAGCACCAGCACTGAACGAAGTCCAATTCATGGACTAGACCACAAAGATGATCTGAGTGGAACATGCCTCAGACTTAAGGTAGGTTGCAAGAGCTCAGGTTATTCAGCCTGGAAAAGAGAAGGCTCAAGGAGACCTTTAAAGCATCTTCCAATACCTGAAGGAGCCTACAGAAAAGCTGGAGAAGGACCTTTGATGAGGGCATGTAGGGATAGGACAAAGGGGAATGACTTCACACTGAAAGAGGGCAGGTTTGTATTAGATATTAGTAAGAAATGCTGTACTGTGAAGGTGCTGAGGCACTGGAAGAGGCTGCCCAAAGAAGTTATGGATGGCCCTTGCCTGGGAGTATTTAAAGCCAGGTTGGATGGGGCAACCCGGTTCTGTAAAAGGTGTCCCTGCACACAGCAGCAGGGGTTGGAACTAAGTGATCTTTGAGGTCCCTTCCAAGCCAAACTATTCTATGACTCTTAAGTCAGTTCTGCCCAAGAGACACTTCTGTTGAGCCAGGCAGTGGTTCTATTGTGCTAGGGATTTTGGGGGGTTTTTTTGTTTTGGTTTGATTTTGTTTGTTTGTTTGTTTGTTTGTTTTTTTGGTTTGGGGCTTTTGGGTTTATTTCATTTCATTTGCTTGTTTGGTTGGGGCAATTTTGTTTATTTTGAAAACATGGCCATGCACTGACTTAGGCATGAAATAGCTGAAGTTGCACTCCTCTGAGTTTGTGTCCTCTGCTGCCTCACTGCACTTCAGATAAGTTTCAGTGTTTCTAGTGTAAATAAAGGTTTTCAAATTTTTTTTCATTGTTTATTTGGGGGCTTTTATTGTTGTGGGGTTTTTTTGGTTGGTTGGTTTGGTTGGGGATTTTTTTGGTTGTTGCTTTTGGTTTGCCTTTTTTACACCCTTGAAGCCTAGGGCAGTATGCCGAAAATACTCAGCAAGTTACAAAATATCACTGACATGCAAATATCGGTACAATAAATTTATTACTTGCCTAAGAGAACACTACATGCAAATAGATGGACCTATTGCCATTTTATTTAGAATGAAGGAAATGGATCCTTTGCTGTCACCTTTCAATAATGCAGCTTACGGTAAGGCAGACAACTTATGTTTGAAACTGTGTCATTCACAAGTTCAGAGACAAATAACAGAATCTTTTAAATTGAATACTTCATAATTTCAACTAGAAATCTACTAACAAAATGAAATTAAAACTAAATCCGGTATAAAGCCTACATGTAACTAAGCCCAGAGCTGAGAAAGGATCTCCAGGCACATATTTTCAAGCTCAAATGCCCAAAATAAAGTTACTTCAATCAGGCAGGAGGGGCCATGAAATTTGGCACCACAAAAGGTTGTGCAACATTTTCTTTTCTTTTAAAGGAACACTTTTTTCACTTCCACTGCTGATCTTCAGAATAAGGACTATTTCTGAAGAGGCAACAGAAAAGCTCCTGAAAGCAGCAGTAGCAAGGAATACATAAGCAGATGCAGTTTACTCATTGCATGCTTCTATAAAGTCAGAGTCAATAAAAACCTCTAAGGCCAGCAGGGTGAACCATTTTACAAAACTCTGCACAAAGCTGAGAACTTAAGGAAGGATTCTTTAATAATGAGCAAATGTTATCTAGGAGTTGCATGATGAAAGCATGCAAAAGGCTCCCAGCATTCCAGCAAGACAGCAGGAAGAGAGTTCCCCAGCATAAGAGTTTTGCCAGGGCCAATTTTCTTCATAAAAGGATACTTGGGCTGCCAGGTTCCCAGCTGCCAGATAATTGTCTGTATTGCTGTGGATTTCAGATTATTTTTATGTTACAAGATGGATAGGAAAACACAGAGGAAATTTAACTTATTCACAAGAACACAGAGAAAAGACTGAGTGGCTGACAGGTTCCTGGCTTATTTTATAAACATCCCTTGAGAATATTCTGCTCACAGATCTGTTTCAAAAGAACAGCAGTAGGTGGTAAACAAACACCATACACATCTTTCTCCAAGGAGCTCCAGTCCTCTCTTCCTGATCTTAAGATATCAGATACACAACAACCCACTGCTACAACACTTCTTGAAATGTATTTTCAAAATAAAGTAAACAGTATGCAGGCACACACCAGACACTTGGACATTAGTTTTTCATGAAATAGGACTGTCTTGGCATACAGAAATTGTTTTTCTTCAGCAACAAAAAGCTAAAAAAAAAAGCTACAAAAACAGTTTTATTCTCTAGATCAAATTCTAATGAATTGTAATTTTTCAGTGACAGAGAAAAATGTTCTGTTCTTTTTTCCACCAGCTGATCAGACATATTAAACCCAAAGAATGCCATTACAGAGTAATATAATTTCCTGCTTGAGATAGCACTTAAAATGTTAACCAATTGCCTGTGTTTAAGCCAGAAACTTGTTTGATCAAATTACACTTTCTAGTCTTTACCTGAGGGAATTAAGGCAAACGGACTCCACAATTCTCTTGACACTGTAATCCAATAGCTAATCAACTTCACACAGCTAAAGTTTCCCATTTCGTTTAAATTTTTCGGGGTTCAGCTTTCAGACATCTATGCTTATTTAGATGAAATAGGTATTTTCCTAGAATAATTTCCTCCAAGAGAAGGTACCACATAGATGTAGACACCAAGGTACTGCTTAATCCTTCTGACTGCCCAAACACATCCTTTAATCAATCACTGAAGAATAGACATGTCATGGTTCTTTTTCTCTTTCCTCCCCTCAGTATCCTGTTGCAAATTTGGATCAAGCACAAAACATTCCAGTACTGGCCTGGAGTTATATACCAACTGCACAAAGACACAGGGTCATCCCTAATTGATGTTCTCCCATCTTCACTGTTTGAGATCCACACAGAACATTTTGCCACTGCAGCACACTTGGAGCTTATTCCAAGTCACTAATTCATTAATGGACCACAGGAGCACTGCTATACAGGATACAGCCCCCAATTCAGGAACCATGGATTAGTTAACCCTAGATGTCTGATCTTATACCAGCAGTGAAAAAAACCCAACACAATTGTTTGAACTGACATGGGACACCACATGATGTCAACTGCTCTAGAGTGCTGTTCTTTCTTCTTGACTGTTCATCATGATGCTTGGCCCCAGTAGCTAAGTATGTGCTTGAAGATTAGTCTAAACTACCAAATGCCCTAGAGTGGGAAAACACACGAGCTCCCATTTAAGAAGCTGTATTTCAGTTTAGTAACAAACAAGGTTGCTTTCAGCAGGTCAGACAATGCTCTGTGCTTCTGTACCTAATTGCTTCTAATACCTGAGCTGTCTCATTCAAAGCTAGCAGGTTACCCCTGCTCTCCTCTGCATCCAGCAGCAATTGAACATAATGACACTTAAAGTGCTTTCCTGCATGAGGGGCACCATTCTGATCCTGGTTCTAAGGAGTCCAGTTGGGAATTTCAGCTGAACAAAATAACCCTCCTCCCCAGTCCCAGCCTTTTTCCATTTACCTCTGAGGAAATCCTGTTTACTTTTCCCCATGCTTCAGTACTTCTTGAGATCTTAGAGACATTTCACATGCTGCCTCAACTCTCTTTTATTTGTTGCCATATACTTCCCTCCCAGTTCTGTAATAGTATGGGGAGACATAGCAATGCCTACTGTACAATTCTCCCCATTATCAAAAAAGTTCGTCAGAAAAACAAACCACTTGCACAATCAAAGAGCAACTCTGCAAGACAGGGATCCACCTGAAGAGATGGCTGAATGCCACCCCAAATAACTCAATTTTGTCTCCTTACTTGTTTACTGAAGTAAGTCAGAGAGAGATCCTCAAAATTGGACATATGGAACCAGCTGGAAAAGCAGGAATAGAAAAAAATGTTTAGAGAAATCTGGGCACTGATAGAATTAATCCAGCAAAGTAATTGTGGAAACCTATACACTCATACATAAAACACTGCCATTAGCAGAAAACGAACATGTAATAGCCTATCACTGTTGACAAAGAAAATAATAGGGAGGAAGGAATACTGCTCCCATGTTAGCAAGTGCTAAAGCCTCAACACATGACCATAACTGGAATAACTTTTGGTAAAACCTCAGAATTACTGCAAGACAACACTACCTCAGGACTATCAAGGAAGCAGCCCAAGGTTTCTGTGACCAGTCTCCTTTCACCACTTTCAACTATCATTTGCGTTCACTGAGCAAAAGAGCAATACACCAACACTGTCTAAGGAAACAGCCTGTACTATTACAAGAAGGAAATGAACACACACCTTGCAAAAGCCCTCTGTGAAGTACAAGATGGTACAAAAAGGGTCCCATGATTTGCTACAGTTAAGGAGTCCATGTCAAATGCAGAAAAGAAGTCAGGCCATGAACTTTAACATAAACCCTGCTTTCTTCCTTGATACCAAAGGATCTCAGTAAGCTTTCTTTTTGAAGAGAAAACAGTGTATTTCCAGTAGATGTTCAGCATCTGGAAGAAGCATCTGATAGATCTTAACAGTTCTTCCATGAGGAAGTTTTCAATTGTGGGAGCTACTGTGTTTTTTGCAAAGTTTAAACTGTAAAGTGTGCTTCAAAAGATTATTTTACTTTCAGACACCTGAGTTCTCAAATGGATTGGCCCAAATTTACTGCAAAACCTGAAGATTACAGAAGGAGTTGGAGGTGGAATTTTGAGCTAATGGCAATACACAATACTAAGAAAAACTCCTGGAGAGAGACAATTATTTACATTCAAAAAAACTTCTCCTTACAAGAATGCATGGTCTGAATAACATACATTAACAAGTACTTCTGAGCGAGATGTTGATTTGACATCACATTTTCACTTTCCTTCTCAACTATAAACCAGCCTAGCTCCAAGGATGTATCAGAGTCTACAATAGATGAGCACAGAGTAACTTTGATCTCCTATAAATCTCTTTCCTGCTCCCAAGCACACTTTATCCCATTCCTATGACCCAGCTGTGATGAGGACAGTTGTAGATTTAGTGTGCCAACTAATAAATCCCTTTACAAGGAATATGAAGTGAAATGTACAGTACAAGGGACTGAATTATTCAGTAATGCACTTGGCACTGGAGATGTGGAACTGACGCTTTTCATTAGCATCATCAACCTTCTCTGCAGACATCATTTCTATATTCATGCATTTCTTACTATGCAGCACAGAGGCAGTAGTCACTTGAACCAGCTGGGTCACATGTCATCTTCATTTCCCTCTTGTTGGTAACTCCTGTCTTTTTGGGTCATCTCAGAAATCTGAACCACCCAAAAAACTCTAGTCCAGGAGCACCTAGCTGTACTAAATCCAATCCCAGCCTAGATAACTCTGCCCACTCTGACTCTGTCACTGGGTCAAAACACCCTAAAAATCCAACAAGACTTCAGAGTAACCTGCTCAGACTTATGCTTCTTAGCAGTAACTACAGGGCTCTATAAGACTTCTCATCCCTAGACCTGGGTCTGAGAACCCGTTTGAAGTTCAACTTCTTAAATATCTACTCGAATCACAGAACAAGTCACTCGTGCATCCCAAACTGGAAAAGAAGCTGTTAATACTACAGGCTTGCTCACTGGCCCGCTGCCACTCAAGATTTGTTCAATTTGAACCTTAAACAAAGGAGTACAGAGCCACCGGGCAGGTTTTTAGTCAGAGGGAATATATGCACATACACAGTAGATAATTACACTACTAGCATCTTGCAGACAAAGCTGTGGGTTTACCTACTGCTGTTTTTCTTTATCTTTTAGCACTGACAATTTATTCTTTCCTGTTTTCTAAACCCCAAAAAAAAAAATCAATAAAGGTCCATTCATTTGTAAGCAAACATGACCATTAGGATACAGGTGTTTTGGCATTATTGGTTAAAAGAGGAAGAAAGCTGTAATTGACTTAGTCACAATATGGCAGACTGAGGTGAAGAACAGGTATGTATGGTTAAGTTAGAAGAGAAACTGTGCCTCTTTATTACCATTATCTATTTCAAAATATGCTTCCTTAAGAATATCAGATGATCCAGAGAATTCTCAAGAAAGTATTTCTTGTAATCTAAACAAACACAACTACACCAGACATTGTAACAACCAGGTAGACAAAGCAGCTTTGTCCACGTCAGATATTTCTGTTCGTATTTCAGCTTTATAGAGCAGCACATCTTATGATCCGGTAATGACAAATTTTCTTACTGTCTGCAAGTAAGTCTTCTGCATCTACACAATGCTCTTCAAGAACTGCTTTTAAATGGGTGGGGAAGAGAGCAAAAACAATTAGATTTGATTCCAGAAAATAACTTCTGAGAAGTAAGAGGGTTTAAAATTTGCCATTCTTGAGGGAGAGGATGGGTAGGTTCTGAACAGTTAGGGATTTGGCAGAGTTAGTGCCTTTGACCAACTTTAGTACCATCACAATCAACTCAGCTGCACCGACCAAATTAGTCTGTTTAACCCATCCTGACAGCACAGCTAGAGCAGAGAAGGGCAGAAGGCAAACTTGCACCATCTGCAGTCCACCCCATTAAGGTGAGTCATTGGCAGTGTGCAGCACAGCCTCTCTCAGGACTCTCAGCTACTAATGGAGCACATAGAACAAACACAGGCAATACAACTACACAAAATTGCATTTTAGAGTAAGAACTGCAGTCCAGAGATGACAAAGCAATTAATTCACAGACACCAGTGTTCATAAGCAAGGAGAAAACTTCACAGTATTTATTACCACTGGTATACGAATGAAATGTATTTTAAAAAAAGGTTCTATTACTATAGAACAAAACAGGCAGCTGTAGCATAGATTGGGCAGCCTTACCAAGCCAGAAACCCCACCATCACTCTTCCAGACCCCAATCTCTCCTACTCCTCCCCTGCTGTTACATAACCCCAATTGCCAATGAACCTCATTAGCCTTCCTGCATCAACCACCTGCTATCTACCCATCCTTGTTAGCACACAAGAAAGCATCTGGTGTTCTAGAGAGAGGAACTTTAAGCCTTTAACTCTATTCCTGCCAGACCCTTTCACCACCATGCATTCATGTCAAACATTATAAATTGAACTTCTCAGAATATACTGTGTCAAATACCATCCCATAAAAGCATATCAAAGAATACTGTTCACTGGTACTTGAACCAGGAGCAGTGTATTACCAACACATAGACACCTTCTATAAGGTCCTCAAAACCCAGAAATTACAGGGCTGGAAAATGAAAACGCAGGGGGACCAAAGGATTTTCCTACTCCTGAACACTTGCTTTGCCTGATTTGAGTTCTGTGAACAGATCAACTTGTTTACATTTTCTGTAGCCTAATCACATGCCTTATGTTCCTCTACCCTGTGAGCTGCAGCATTTTGAGAAAGCATGGAGAATCAAACATTTCTTCAGTTTATCAAAAGAGCTCAACAAAACACAATCAACTCCTTATGACACCGTTGTGACAATTACACTTGTGTTTCATTTTTTTTCTCTAAACTGTGGTATACAAAAGCTGGAGGGGAAGAGAATAGCAACACATTTTTTAAACAATCTATAAAAATTTTACTTTTATAAAATACATATATTTTATATATTCATATATTTTATTAAAAATTAGAAGGATAAACAAATAAATTGTTTTATATAGGATCTGATGCAGTTCAGGGGTAAGGGAGAAGGTTAGCTTTCCCATGAGCTGGGCTTGCTTTGTCAATAACAAACTCAGCAAAATGACCCCTGATATGGTGCAGTCTCATCCACCCAACTGATAGCAGTAATTCAAATATTCCTGAAAGACTGACAAGGTAGACATGCAGTCAGCTACACAGGCAAACCTGAGCACAAGCAAACCTGTCTTCTCTGGCTCATTCTGGTTCTCTTAAACTACATTAAGGGACTCCGGTCTGCTTCAGAACTGCTGTAAGTAAATATAGGTAGCTGCTAGCTCAGATATTTGCATTATAATTTTTTTTACATGCGCTTACGGTGTAAGCTTTGACCTGGTCTTATATTTTGCACCCTATAAAAGAACAATCTAGATGCAGAAGGTACCAAGCCTTTCGAAGGGGAAAAAATCCCTGCTTTTCACTGCTGTCACCTGATACTTTATAGCATAGCTGCAACACAACAACATGAGAATTCATCTTAAAATAACTGTATCTACAGATAATTTTTGTCTAAGAGTTACTTAAGAGCCTTCAATATACCTGAAAAAAGCCCATAGTTTGAATCAATCAAATTCCTCTCAACTTATTAACTACTGTTTATGGCCAGCTGGTTAAATTCACCAAAACTAGTTCAGTCACATCTTAGAGAGTAACTTCCTTTGGGAAGAGATACTGTGTCTACCACACAGTACCTTCCAGGGTGTTCTGGGATAACTCCAGTTACTGTGTTTAGTACAAGTGTCGCCGGTTACACAAGAAGCTCATCTCCAGGTATCTGAATTCTAAACCATACCCATGTTCTTGTCTAATGTGGAGTGAAGGGAAATCAGGCTGTTAAAAAGAAAAAAGCTTAAAACCTCTGCTTTCCCATGGTGGGTTTATTTTTTAGTGGCTTCATATTTGGATCAAATGAGTACTGACACTCAAAATTAGTTGAATTTGTCTGAGATTAAGGATATGTCAGATATTTTTTTTCTTCAAGATAAGAGTTTGTGAAGTTTCAAAGTAGCAATTTAAAAATCAAACCAGTATTTTTCTAGTAAATTCCTTCAGAAATATTAAACATTTAAACAGTGCTCTCCAAATAGTTGTTTTTTTTTTGTTTTTTTTAGTCAAGCACCACAAATTCTAGTGGTTTAGAATAAAAATGTTTAATTTTGGATAAATATTTGACTTGTAATGGTGCATGCAATAAGGACTGAGTTGAAATCTCTGCTCAATACATAAAACACTCAGTAGCCCCTCACTGATACAACAAAGCATTAGTCTGACTATTAATCAGGTTTTTATATTTGGCTATCATTATGTGTGAGCCAGAAGCAGGGTTTAGAGCAGGATTACTGAGAAAATCCTAAGTATATCAGCATTGTTATGAAGAGCTATAATTTCATCACTGGGCAAACAAGCCTCCAACTATGCTATTTTGTGTTGTCATCTAATTTGTCTGTTTATAGAGTTCAAAAAGCTTGACTAACATAGCAAAACATGTTTTACTAGTTGGCCATGCTTCTTCATATCTAAATTAAAGCCCAAAGACTTTTGCTGATAGTTTATCTTGGCCTTCATCACAGTGACCACCATAGAACCAGGGGCTCTTTCTCCTTCTAACATTAGAAGGTCTACTGAGTTCAAAATTACAGTAATAACTTTCATTTACCAAACATCTATACACAGAGTACACATCTCATAGCTTTACAGTATGACTTGATTACACAGTTCATCTGGCAAAATTCACTTAAGAATCAGCCAGCCATACTAAAGAATCTGAGCCAATTTACATACATTTTCAGTTATGCTTGAATAGCCACTGCATTAACATGAGATTCACTCCTAAATTCAAGCAAGCCAACCACCAGCCAGTTATCAATGCAGCTATCTCCTTTTCTTCTGCCATGAAGGAAGCAAGTGGGGTGGCTAGCTGAGAACATACTGGCCGTTCAAGAGAAGAAAAAACATCATATTTAAACTCTGCAATACGCTATAGTTTGGACTCACTCAT
Organism: Pipra filicauda; assembly: GCF_003945595.2. Lineage (NCBI taxonomy): Eukaryota > Metazoa > Chordata > Aves > Passeriformes > Pipridae > Pipra > Pipra filicauda. Next base: position 254,113 of record NW_024104318.1, read on the forward strand.
ACAACTTTCTCCAAATGATTCCCAGAAAGAGGCGAATGTTCTTAAAGGGAGACAGGTGATAGGAGTCAGGATCCACAGACTAACAGGCTACAGATCCTTATTACTATTGTTTGGTAACAATAAATTGAAGGTTTTATTAGGTTTTATTTAGTATTTAGTAGGTTTTAGGGTTTTATTACCAACCATTGCTCAGTATTCTTTAGTTATTAAATTAGCCCAGAAGAACCACTGCCTTGGCACACACCAGCTCAGGATGAAACATGTACTATATGTGACTCCCACATCCACCTGTGCATGGATACCAAACCTGTAGTGCTGGCACAGTGTGCACAAACTGACCAAACAGACATACAGACATATGACACTTGAGTCTCAGACAGAATCCTGCTGGAACCAAACAATAGACAATAGATTTGTGGTTGACTTCTCACAATTCCTGCTGTGATAGAGTACACTTTGCAGTTTGTAAGTAGAAACACATTCCACACTGACTGCGCACCTACATAAAAATTCTAAAAAAATTGTTATTAAAAAAATCTGTTAAAGAAAAAAAACTGTTCCCAGAAGGAAAGGAACATGCTGTGGAAGAGATTTCATGGAACTTTTTCCAGACCAGATATTTTCACTATAGTTGAGGAGGACAAATAGATCTTTATAAAAAACTTGGTTTAGACCTGATAGAAAGCAAATCAAGGTGTCTCCTCATGTTGTAACAAAGTGCTTCATGGCATCCTCAGAAAATAAGCAGACTAACATTGTAAATGAGATTAAAAATCACTGGTTTAAAGCTGTAGTTACAATTTGGTATAAAATGAAAAATACTTGTAGCAGAGTGTAAATTTAGTGCATCTGTGCTCTATGGATGCCTCTTGTTTCCCTAGACAAAGAAAAACAGCAAGTTAAGGCTGAGACCAGCAATAAAAATAAAATATCATAGGAACATGTTGCGTGTTCTCCATAGCTGCCAACAAAGACTGGGGAGATCAGTCTTCAACTATTTTTATTTTCTGCTTTTATATCCCATTGCATCCATGCATCAAGTTCTCCAGGAGCATCTGCCTGACTCTGATTTTCTGCTAATAAGTCCAAGTAAACACCTGCTCAGTGCCTGGAAAACCCCATTTTATTACCCTGCTCTTGCCTTTAAAGTATGAAGCCTTCCTAGCTGTAATTCACCTACCAGAGGATTAGTTGTATGCAAACCTGCCTGTATCAGGGAAGCCATGCATGCTTCACATATTTCAGCAATCCTATCCCACAGCACATTATGATGGAGGGAAAAAATGTCCTTATGAAAATATTCTAACAGGAGGAAAAAAGTTCAATGAACTAGCAATCAGGAAATTATCAACATCAACTTTTCCACTCAAAAGACTCCGTCTTATGTTCTTTTAGCTTTCTTTCACCCAAACAACTTATTTCATATAAAATATCTTTAATACAGTAGGTTTATATACTCTTTAAATCTGTAGAGAGCATAATAAAAAAATTAAGTCCAAGCATTACAATTTTCACGTGCCATATTTTCATCTAGGTTTCTTGGTTTCTTTATATACTGTAGTCACACCCAGAAAAGTCTCAGGAAAGGGCAAAGCCAAACCTATGGTGTCCCTGAGTACAACCACAAAGAAACATCAACTTCACCAGTAGTCTGGAACAACTCACAAATGTCCATGTCCTGCTGGACAAATCGTTGCTTCACTGTTTTTATAGCAAATGTGAAGACTGTATCATCACAGCAGGAAAAGAAAAGAAGCAGACAGCCCTGCATAATTTTTTGTACACCTGAAAGAGAAGGAAACGGTTTCAAACAGCTTAAAGAATCAAGCACAACCAACAAGGATAAATAAACCATCAAGGGTGTTTTGTGTTCTAAACTAAGGTGATCCTAATGCAGCCTGGACCAACATTTCACCTGAATTATGTAAGCCAGGTAGAGCAGGCAGATAACGCTAATAATTAAATACTGCTAGAATTACCAGTTTATACCATGCCCCTGTATTTGTGGCCAGATACAAGCTTCAGGGAAAGGAACAAAACCTTTTGAAGCCAAATTGCATGTTACAGAAGAAACAGTACTCTTCTGAACCATGATGACTGTATCCATAAAATGCAAATATAATAAACAATAATCAATCCAAATTTTTTTAAAACCTGCTAACAAAACAGAAGCCCACAGGTCAAAGAAGTACAATGGCTTTTTGGTGCTGTTGTTCATCTCCTGGGAACAACCTATGGAAAGGATTTGACTGCCAGCATAGGAAAGATCTTTCCATGTGCTCTAACAAGAGCCACAGACCATCCTGGCACGTGGAAGCTTTCTTAATGCAAGAAATAGAAATTTTTAGTTACAATGGTAACTCTTCTATGACATGAAAAGAGATTGAAAATGTCTAAGAGAAAATGGAGTAGAGTAAGAAGGGTGGATGTGGTGTGAGCGCAGCAAACACCAATAGCTTTGTTTCTTTGCAATGCCAGTTCTTCAGAGATACATTCATTAGCAGCCACTTCCAGTTTCATAAGAATACCATGAGACTTTGTTAACTGGAAGCAATAATACTGAAAAAATTAGGACAAAAAGGTTAAAGTTCACATTCGTTGGCCATATGCACATTTGAGGTACATGATTGAAGAGTTCAATGCCAAGTTTTAGGTAACAGAACTTTCCCGTAAAAATAAAGCCAGTTAGTTTAGTGAAAAAGATTATCTAAGTTCAACTTTAAAGACACAAACACTAGAGTTCTCAAAATCTAATTATTCTATTATGGTTTATTTATCTTGACCCGAAACAGACATTTATTTTGCCTATACAGTATTTAGTTTGCTGAAGAAAAAAATGTGATCAGTATTTTTCCAAAATGAACCATGTTTATTTGGGTTGGCAGCAGGGAAAGCTTTTTTCTGAGTCACATCTATGCCCTGCCACCTGTGGCAAGAAGCTTGTTTTGCAACAGAACAGTGCTAAATTGTGGATGAGTGCTGGAAAATTTAATTAAAACTCACTTCAAAACCAACACATTCTGTAAGCATCTCAGGAAATCTATAAGTTCATCATTAAATTCATTAGCAAGTTTATAAAATCCAAAAACAAAAAATCTGTTCAAATATGCATGAACACACACAGAGAAAGCAACCACCCCCAGTAATGCAAATTCTCTTGGACCTTGTGCATTGTGGCGAGGCCCCCGGAGTAAGGCAAACACGAACGACCATCTGTTATTTTTGTCTGCAAAGCAGCGACTTCCCCCCTGATGAATCTTTGATAGCAGCCAAGCAATGGCAGCGACTGCTGTGGCAGGAACTGACAGCCAGCAGCCCCAGCCTCCATTTCTCTTTTCACTCAACCTGCATGTTAAACGGCTGCTTCAAACCCAGGAGTAGCTCTTTACATATTAAAACCAAATATGCCTTTTCTGTGCTTTCATTTAAATTACAGCAAATGAAGGGAAGTGTCAGGGAGCAAACGAAGGGAAAAAAGAAAGAGAAAGAATTGGAGAATGAAGAAACCCTCAGGGAGATTTCATGGTGCCAAAGAGATACTCATTTTCAAGCACCATCTGTCAAGAGCTACTTGGAGCTTTTTCTTTCTTTATCTTAATACTCTCCCCCAGGTTTTACCATCTCACTTGCTATACCAAATGGCAAAAACCTCTGTGTTTCACAGAACAACTGATTGGCCTTCCACTATTTCAGGAGCAAAAATGGTTCTTCATGACAGACTGAACTGTGGTGAAAGTCAACATTAAGCTCTACTTTGGTGTGTCTTGGATTCAGGAGACACTTTGTCTGTAACTGACTTGTAGGGGGTTTCAGCACTATTAGAGTATCAGCTTCAAGACAGCAAACAAATGCAAGATTTGCCTTGAAAGTGTAGATTAGTCTGGCAGCTCAACTACAGCCCCCATCCCATCCAGGTACTGGGCAGCAGCACTGAACCAACCTCTATGGCAGCATAGTTGCAAAACAGAGGAAATGAAGTTAATTTGTTCTGCACCATTGTAACATTTTGACACCTTTCCCCATTTTATTTAAATCTATACATTGCCTGAGTTCTCACTCACAGAAATTTTGCAGCAGAGACAGAAGGATGATTCTTATAGGTAAGCAGTATGAGCTTTACAGCTTCACAGTAGAAGTTTGTATAGAAAATTTACAGTGGAATGCAAAACTCAATGAAGAATGTAATGATCATAAGAGACTGCTAGTTGCTGGCCCTCGGGAACAAGGTATTTATCAGCAGTGATGGGAACAGAAAGGCCATCATGGTTCTAAACCGTGGAAATCCATGTTGCCAGAAGGGCTAGCTGTGAAAACAGAGCATGTTTTGCCAAAAATCCTAGGCCTTTTTCACTTGATTTCTTCAGTCTTTGATCAACTCCAGGACCTTTTGAAGGGTTTATACAAACAGAAATGGGGACAGACAGAACCATCTGTGGATAACGGGCAGACCAGCAACTAGAGTTTTCCATCAAGATGTAGTATCTACACCAATTCTGGAGTTGAATTCATGCTCTCCCCATATGCCAGAGAAGATCTGAGTCACTAAACTACAGTCTTACAGCTTTTCTTTAACAAATATTATAAATTATTGCACAATTGGGATTGACAAAAAAAGATCCTCAGGTTTCCCCATAATTTGAGTCAAAGACAGAGCAGAGCTTGGACCTCCAGGCAGAGTAGTGGCCTGGGAAAATATGGACATGGAGCAAGGGATGAGTGGGACCATTCTCAGTTACTTTCTCATTCCAATTCTACTGAGAAACATTGCCAACATCTTATCAAAAATAGCACATTTCACTGAAAAGGGTCTTATTTGATAAGTGAGCCAAAGGTGCATAAAAAGTTTTCCCTGTCAGGTTTGATTGGAAAGTCCCACATTTCAAAACCATCAATCCAGATCAAGATCAAAGATTCCCAAGAATAATTTTAATGACATTGAACACATGGTTCAAGTTGTGAGCTTACATTTCAGATTTAAGATGCACTTTAATTTTGAAATGTTAGAATCAGAAAGCTTATGTTTACCTGAAAAGTTCAAACTTACAACCTTTTTTAATCAAGTCTGAAAAAAAGTTCCTAAGTTTAGATTTGATCATAAAATAAAGCCACAGCTGCTGGTAGCAGTAAGCATCAAACCTGACCTTTCAGAAGCAAGAATGAACTTGAACTACCAACTATTTTTGTCATTTCTTATTTAACTAATTCATTTACTGAGGTATTAGACTTCTGGCCCTTTACAACATGGCTATCCTTTTCATACAGGATTTATTCCTCCTGTAGCATTGTTCTATACAGTGACAACTCCAAGATATGAGACAACTGTCCACTTAGCCCTGATATTCACCTTATAATTTTCTTTGGTCAGTGAACCAGAACAACCTGTGGGAATGCACCTGGATGTCAGGTCAGCAAGATGCTTGAACAAGATACTGAAATACCTAGAGAGTTTTAAGCATCAGAGTTGTCTTGCCAGCTTCTACGAGATCATTCAAATCCATGGACATGTGCATTCCCTGTATGCTGGGGCCCACACAATTCCCAAAGCACTACTAAATACATAAACAACTTTCCTCCAGACTCAATCATGAGAAGCAGAGACCATTACTTCCAAAGCAAGTGTTTCTAAGCAATTCTGAAGGTAATAACAGTAACTTCTTAATAGTGGGAAACAGGAAAAAAATCTTAGAATATTTTTACCAGAAATCTAATTGCCTAGTCAAGAACCTGATGAATTGTGGTAAAATTGTCAAAATAGGTAATACTAATGTCTAAGTTGAGCAAAGAGAACAATGTAAAAAGCTATTTTGAAAATTAGACAACACTGGTTATTTCTATTCTTCTTTTATCGTCCCTTCCCTCCCCATCTATCCCTCTTGTAAATCAATCAATTTGAATTTAATAACAGAAAATAAATCCATAAATTATTAGCCTTTTTTTATTCACACACCCCCACTCTTCCTAAACAGGTTTCCTTATTTATATTTAATTTTCCAGAATTTTTTCTTCCTCAGCAGTTTTCTTATTGTTTTATTCGTAAATTTTCCCCTGTAATTCCTATATTTTTACCTTTGGGTCCTCTCCTGTTTTTTGATGATGATGGCTCTCACTCCATTCCATTTCCCAATTTTAACATACTGGCTTTACCTCACTATATCAAAACTGATCCAACCTTCATTTCAGCTTACTTTAGCTTGGCAGTGGATTCATTCCCTACAAGGCTTGTGGCTGAACATACAACATTGTCAGTCTCTCAACTGCTTCTGACAACAAAAACACACACTTAGTGCTACCTAGCAGAGAAGGAAAAGAAGCAACTCAGAGCAGTGGGATTATCATTCGAGTAGAAACAGCTGGGCAACACACACTAACAATCTGGTTATTCTTCCACCCAACCACTGTTTTCACTTAAGGGTGTTTTTTTGAAAGCCTTCAGAATTGCTCCTGATTCACTGTAGTTCAAAAGGTACCATCTACTCTAACATCTAAATCTAAGGATTAGAATCTAAATTACAGTTCATGTTCAGGAAGAGAGAAAGTCCAGAAAGGCTATATAATATGGAAATTCAAAGAAAGATTTAAGTCTTCATGAATGTTTCACTTCCAATATTTCTCAATCCTGACACCATTGCAAAGCATACCAATTACATAGACTGGCTTTAATTTAATTAAAAATATATTTAATAACAGCTTAAATTAATTCATATAAACATATTCAGACATCATGTGTGCCTATGTATATTTGAATATATAATATACATTATATACAGAAACATTTTTCACATACAACAGCAAGCTAGACAATAAAAACACCGTTCGATCACATACTCTTACTACCTCTAAAATACTTGGAGTCACTGCATCTTAGAGTATGCTAGTGATTTTTCTTCTCCCTACATTATGTCTTTCCTAGGTACACAACTAAGTTTCTCTTTCCTCCTTTAAGAACATGGATAGGGCAAAGATCTCGTCAGTACCACAATAAGATATAGGACCCTCAGCTTCTGGAATTTGGTAAAGACTGTACACAATCTGTGTCTGTTTTTGAATCTGTAGAAGAAAAACAAGCTTGAAAGAGTATTTGGAAACTATTAGTCTGAGAACTGAGTTGCAGATCAGAATCAAACTGATACTATCTCTAATCACTAAAACAGGATCTTTTTCTGTAATGTATTTATTTTGCCCCTGAGCACGAAGAGTCCTAATTTTTAGGAGATATTAGTTTTGTTTTTATTGTGGCATAATAACATACATCTTACACAAGTGCTGTTTACAATAAGTGAGCAAGTTGAGTTTAGCTTCCTGGACATTTCCTCTCAGTGCTGGGATCTGAAATTAAAGGCAAGACATGCTGTGTGTCTGCACCTTCTTGGCTGTTGCATCTGCTTCCTACTGTCTTGTCTCATCTTAACAAGTTCACTATTGTTTTTGTAGAGCCAGTAGCTCAAATGCCCTATAGCTGTTTGGGAAACAAAGTACCACCCATTAGTGGAAAAATGATTACCAGAAGTTCAGTTGGTATCAAATTTCTCAAGTACTAAAAACAATAACAAGAATAAAGCAATCATAAATAATCATAACCATAGAATCATAAAATCAGCTAGGTTGGAAAGGACCTCTGAGATCATCCAGTCCAATCCTTCATCCAACACTGCCATGGTTACTAGGTCATGGCACTAAGTGCCACATCCAGTCTCATCTTAAAAACCTCCAGGGACAGAGAATCCACCACTTCCCTGGGCAGCCCATTCCAATGCCTGATTACCCTCTGTGTAAAGAATTTCTTCCTAATATCTAGCCTAAACCTTCCCTGGCAGAGCTTAAGACCAATAATACAATTACCTAGCTTGGTAACTGGTCAAATCCTTGCAAGATATTCCAAAATCACCTATAAAATCCCCATTCTGGTAGAATTGCTTTATTTCATTCATTCAAATGACAGGACAAGAGGAAATGGCTCAGGTTGCATCAGGGGAGGTTTGGATTGGATATTACAGAGCATTTCTTCACCAAAAGGGTTATCAAGCATTGGAACAGGCTATCCAGGGAAGTGGCTCAATCAGCATCCCTGGAGGTGTTCAGAAAACACCGTAGATGTGGCACTCGGGGCATGGTTTAGTGGTGTTAACTGGCATTAACAGTTGGGCTTACTCTTAAGTGTCTTCTCCAATCTAAATTATTCTGTGATTTGAAAGACATTGTTTACAACAGCTAATAATTCAGAGGAATTATGGACACATTTTTATCCATGTATCAGGTTTCACAAGCCTTCTTAGATCAGAAGGATCTCAAGCAGTACATGTTGCTTATTCTCATAATATCCCACAAGAACCAGGAAGCATTGCAGCTGGTGTGGTTTTGCAAATGCAAATGTTTGTGCTGCAAACTCCACGAATGTCAGCGTGTGTTAAAAACAGGAGCACAGTTTGGTGTGCTTTACCTCCACTCCTTATATTCAGTCATTTTTTTTTCTCCAAAGGTACACATTTTGTGGAATAAAGAGCAAACTGTTGACAGATGGCATTAAAACAACAGAGTCCCATAACTGAAGCTTTATACATCCCTGCCAGTCTGGAATCTAATTGCCAATATAACAATACCATGATATTGCCATATCCAATACTATCATATTTTCCTGAAGTGACACTTGAGCCCACTAGTAAATTTCTCTTCTACAAAGAAAAACACTTTATCCATTTAATTCTCACAGAGGATTATAAATCCGTGTACAGTGGTTCAGTTTTGACTGAGAACATAGCTCTCAGCCCCAAAGTTCACAGAGTTACCACCAGTGACAGTATGAAAATGCTTAAGACTTTCCTATTTGGTTGCAGCACTTGTGTGCTTTAGCCACCTCTTGTTAAAATGCCAAGTGGTACAACAGACACACTAAGCACTGTTTTTACAAAAGACCAAGTGAACCAGGAGTAAAACATGCCAGATAAACTGAAGCGTTATTAAGTGTTTATAGGACTAGGTTCCATGTGAGTGTGTCCAAGTGTACATATATTTATGTGTATTATCTAAATGTGTATATGTAGTCTGACATTCAGACATACAGATTTACCACAAATAGTCAGTTTGTATGCATACAACCCTTTTTTTACCCTCACTCAGACATAGTCACCTCACAGCAGCAGTTATTTTAAGGCAGACAGAATGCCCTGACTTAATCCATTTGGGTCAGAGAACAGAATAAACAACATAAAATTGCTGGAGAAACATTACAGACTTCTGTAGAAGTAGTTGAGTAATCGTGGATAGTTTTTCTATGAATTTACCTATATTTTGGTTTGCCCTTCTCTTCAGAAGTCTGCTCATAAAAAGAATTTGCTGAATAGTTTAGGCCTGCATCAATGAGCTTGATCATCACAGCTTTTCTGGAATAGATCAACTATGATTGCCTGAATATTACTTAGGGCTCTGAAGTACACTGTGTGAAAAGGACAATGCTCTCCCTGGCTATGTCATCGTGAATGCACTAAGTTTCAGTTGATGACTGAGAGATGGATGTAAATAGGTCTGATAAAGTTGTAAATCATGGAACTGGTTCCAATTTCACGTATTATTTCAGAAGATTAAAACAAGAACAAACACATATGGATAAACACATAGAACTAGATAAGCAACAAGTAAATCTGCATAACTAGATAAGCTGTGATCACATCCCCAAGTGATGGCACTACCTCAAGGCCCAAAAGCTCGACTTCTGAAAAGACAGATTCACTCATCCCTCACACCCTGGGCTTGCAATGTGGCAGCCATAACATCAGTTTGCCCCCAAAAGCCCACACATCAGGACCTAACCTGATGCGTTGCTGAGCTCTCAGATCCAAAGCTGAGCAGAGCATGTTCATGGGGAGTTCTGCAGGCTGGTTACTGATGGGCAGAGCACATCAGGCTAACAGCCCTTCTGAGGCTAAAGCAACCCAGGACATACAAAACCTGGTTACTGATTCTCCAACTGAGTCCAATCCTGACAGTGATAATTAGAAAAATCGCAGAAGAGAGGGGAAAAAAACCCCAAGATGACCAAAGGCCTTGTACTTGAATGATACTGAAGGCAATGACAGATATGCCTTGAAAAACTGACATATTCACTCAGAAGACATATTGCTGGATTCACTTAATTCCCAAAGGGAAGGTCAGAGAGAAATTACAGGAAAGACTAATGACAGTTTGAAGGAGGGAGGAAGCTTCAGGATGTCAAATAGAAGGTAACAGCAGGAAGGCCAACTGACAGTGGCATCAAAGACTGGGAGACAAAAGGTCTTAGTCAAGTCCAGAAAAACTGAAGAATAGAATACCTGAATACCAGCCAGTATCCGAAATTCTTCTGCTTGCTTTTGATGCATGGCAAAATGCATATGTAGGAAGCATGCATGAAATCGGATGAGGAAGGTGGTATTGTAAACATGGGGGAAAAAAATCAGTACGCTAAAGTTTAATTTTTAAAACTAGAAGATGACACCGTTCTGCTCAATACAGTGTTTTCACATCCCTCCCATATCAACCAAACATTCTAAGTATGTTTAACTTGCATTGCAATAGCATGTCATGTTCTCAGGTTTCATGTGATAGTGAACCATGACCTTGATAGTAAGATTCTGCTCGTTCACCCTTGCACCAGAGCTGCCAAGTCTTATTAACTTCATGAAGCTAATAAGGCAATAAGAAGAGTCTCTGACAAGCAAAGGACTGTCACGGAGAGAGAATTCTGGGTACCTAGTCTAAGGCTTGTGTTTTCTGACAATACTAGACAAATCAAAGGTTAATCACAGGACATGATATTTCTAAATAGCACCTAATGGACGGGGTTTCAGTTTTGAACTCGTTACAAAGAACGGCTTCATTAAATGGCCCTTCCCTGATCTTATTTGGGATAATTGCAGTTTGTCCTATTTATGTGGAAAAAATAAGAAATCTCATCTATTTTCACTGTCAAGACAGTTTTTTTAACGGTAGTATATATGAGAGAACATAGTTAACTTAGGTGGCTTAGCATAGTTACTTCCCTAAGAAAGAGAACTGCTCAGAACGGCACATCACAAAAACTGAATGGTAACAAGACAGGAGCACCTTATTTTACATTATTTCTGTAGGCAGCACTTCGGTTCCTCCAGGAAAAAAAATTAAAGACATTTGAATTCATACAAATCAGTTGAAAAACTTTGGCCCTTGTCATCTGCACAGGTACTGACCTATCAAGCCCAACCACTGTAGAAAGAGCTTTGACCAATTGCTTCCTGTAGAGCCTTCAACAGTGCAGTCCATGCACTGATTGAAGGCAAGTTCCATGCAGCTTCCTACTGCAAGCATATCAGCAACCAGTTTCCCAGCAGAAGCTAAGAGCTACAAACATCTTTGAACTCCATGCATGTGGACCACCCATAGCTTGGAATCAGAACAACCAAGCACTAATTTGCTGCTTCATTTCAATACAGATTGGTGTAAAATAAAAGCCTCATAATCTAAACCACAATATTTGTCTTCTTCAAAGTTGTGTTTACCCAGCTTAGGTGACATATAGCATTCTTGATTCTAAACATATTTTAACGACTTCTCCATCCTAATAAAGTACAAAAGAATCTCTGAAAACCCAGCAAGTTATTCTGATGATAGTACATTGGTACATTAACACACTAGTCCTAAATGCTTGCAGTCCTATCCTGTCCTTCCCTTCCTACTAACACAAATGTTTTATTTGCAAGACCTCTAAGTGGACTACACCAAATACTGTCTCTGTTAACATGAAACTGACTCAGTTAAGCAAAGACATCACTTTAAATAGATCGAGCTATAACGGTCTTAAATCACATCTCTTCCTGATACCAGCTCTGTCATCTTCCCTCAGAGAGAGGGGTTAAGACATTCTTAGTAATAAATGTTATCCTCTGCCTCACAATTTAATTCTTTTCAGGCCTGAAGTAATGTATTTTTTAAAATTAATAAAATGCCATTAGTTTTTCTCAGTGTTGTAAGGATAGGAAAATAGATACTCTGCTTGAGTATTTAATTTTCATTTTTAATTTCCATGGCTCAGCTAAGGTGACGCAAAAGGTAGGACCACTGAACTTGGAAAACAAAAAAAAAAAAAATAGAATTGAATAAATGATCTGAAAGAAAAGATTTCATGAAACAGATATTGTTTTGATCAATATTAGTCCAGACTGGTACACATTGAAATCCAATACGGACAAATGCCCCATTTAACAGGCACTATCCTGCTTCGGCACAGCTAAGCGTCATAGATCAAGGTATTTCTCTTTTGATTCTAAGTTACTTCACAACCCTACCACCCAGAAAAATATTTCGCAACATCATATCACTCTTCTTCTAATACAAGATAGTCTATAAACTTTGTGGTGATCTTAATAACAAGTTAAAGTGTTTCAAGACCGCAAAAAATTATTAGAATACATTTTGCTAACATCGAGTAAACTACTTGCCCTTTATTTCAGAAATAACATATCTATCATTTACAGTTGCAGAAGTCACTTCTACTGTGACTTGCCTAAAGATTAGACAGTATTTGGGCAAAGCTAGAAACTATTGTATAATAGCTGATTTACCCACCCCTCATCTTCCAGCTTGTTTAAAAATGCATCTGGCTGCATTTCTGCCATCTTGACTTAAAGCAACCTGAAAGAATAATTTCTCATGAAACTTATGGCTTCTCTGTGAAAGGATGCTGCTCTCCTTAGCAGCATTCTTACTTGAGTATTCCACACCAGTGGATTAAGTGAAACACAGTCTTGAACAGGTACCTCATCGCATACTTCTAATATCACCTTATTTCATCCAAACACAGTCACAGAACAGAAAATCCCGTTCAGCAATAAAGATGTAAAACTGAAAGTGGATACTGAGGTTAAGTCCTAGATGCTAGCACATGTGTAACAAATGACCTCAAACAAGAAAGATATGCCAATGAATTCTGCGCTGTTTTCCCATTTACAGAAAGGAAGTTTTGGAACCCCCATCAAGACATCTTGCATATTTTTTGCCTTATAGAGAACTTGTTCATTAGAGAAGAGAAAAATAAAGTTTCTAGATGTAAGTAGCTTGAAATAACAGAGTCCAGGTGAAGGAAATTCTAATCCTATTTCTCCTTGTTAAGTCAGTGGCTAAATTTCTGCTGACTTCAGTGAAGTGGAAGTAGAAATCACCTCTTCTCAATTTGCTTGGAATGGATTTGACCATGGTCCTGTCTTTGACTGCAAGAAACTTCAATAAATCTGTACATAATTTAGTGTGTCACTTATTCTGAACTTGACTTTATGATTTGATTTGCATTGCCACAATGCAGTTTGGATATCACAACCAGAAGTGTCTAGACATTGATATAAACACTTACATACATCGGAAAAATTAGAATTTCAACGTCAAGTGGGTTCATTCCTGTTAGGGGAACGGTAGCAACAGCAGACAGGACACTATCCGTGGGTATCACTGAAGGCTGTGGGAGCAAGAAATTAATGCAAATGAAGAGAGATGAGCAAAAATTAAGAAAATAAGGTATTCCTGCAACCACCACATGAGCTCCTACAGCTCTATCTCAGTATTAATTGTCATTCAATTCCCCACGGTATTCTAAAACCTAGATGATCAGATAATAAGAGGTTGAGTGGTATGCATAACATCAGGCTGATTAAATTTGTTTACTGATAATTCTTTCAGGTTCCTATGAATATCATGTAATTTTCAAGGTTTATTTCAAACAAATTTTATGTAATGCATTATTGACAACATCTTCATGGACCATTTCTACAATGTCATTCCGGATAATTATTTCACAACAGATTTTCAGAGTCTCTGATTCCTGTTGGGATTCGCTTTTGCATAAATTACAGAGCAGCATATTTAATCAGTGTCTCTATTAGAGCCCTATGGCTTATTCTTAGGAATCAGGAATGAGAGAATGGAAAAATTTCAGAAGAGGCAAGGAGAAGAAAAGGAATATTTCTATGATTGCAGCACAAATCATTTCCTCAGTAATATTTTCTCAAGTACAGCAAAGCTAGAGGCTGTCCTGAAGCATCTTTGCCTTTTTTTTTAGAAATAAACACTGGCATTAATCTTTTGACTCCATTAAATTAAATATTAATATTAACAAATCATGTAATGGGGAGTTAAAAATCATTAACATTTAAATCCCAGTCTCCTTAAGGTTGTCCCAAAAAATGAGTTAACCCCTCTTTAATAATGCCAAAACAGTAATAAATCCAAGAATTATGACTATGGGAATTTAATATTATGTTTTAGCATATATATACACAGATAAAGACTGGACAGTCACTTGGTACACAAATATGACAAATCCTTATGACTGCAAAATATTTATATTTTTTTTCCTTATGTAACATGCTCTAAAGATTGAGCAGCAGAACAGTATACCATATTTACTGGTAATAAAAGTGAACTAAGCAAGCAGACAAATATGGTCTGTGATTTGCCAATATATCAAGAATCAAAAATAAAATGATTCAATTTTCTAACAGACTAAAAGTCCCCTACTTATGTCTACTCACAACAGAGGGTTTAAAAAAATAAAAACCTAGATATTTCTGACTGGTATCAATCTGGGTTTCCCTGAATAAGGGCAAACCAAAGTGTTTAACATAATCTAAATGTGAGTATACACTTATTTTGTCAGAGTGAGGTAGAGTTTCAGGCCATCAGAACACGCTGAACAGTGAGGGAAAAGAGCGATGTCGCCGTTGCCTGGTGCGAACCGGTATCGCCAGTCTTATGTTTTAAGTCTCTGTCACAGAGGCAAAGTGTGTTCCTGCTGCAAGAGGAGGGGCCCAAGGACAGCATGAACCTAAAAATAAACAAACATCTTGAAGACAGATGGGTTTGTGATTCTATCCACAGAGAATCTAGCAGAGACATCATGACTAGCACTTGAACACACAACGTGCAGCACAGGAAGGGCTGTATCTCACCTCTCGAGCTCAAATGGCACCTGAGGTTCACCAGGAAACTACAACCAATGGGAAACTGCAATTTTGATGATTAGAGCTTCAACTGTCAGTGTTTAAAGAAAGAGTCTGAGATTTGAATGCCAGGTTATCTTTGGGACCTTTTCTCAGCTGAGAGCTCATTTGCAAGGACTCGCAGCAGTACAGTACTCCTGTGTTGCATGTGTGATTCCCTGAATGTCTCATGTAATAACCAATGAACAAAACAGTTTTATACACTACCCAAGTATATTGCAGTTTTGGGGACTATGTCAGGAGCATAAGGTTGAGTTGTGTGAAACTCTGCATCCTTCATGCCTTTCCCTACCAGTATAGCTCATACATATTCGTAACACCTCATCAAGTGCAATGATGTTAATTTATATACATAAATAGTTATTCAAATATATAAGCTACTGACTGATAATGCTTAAATGCTGCTGAATGCCACCAGCTCAAACTGCTCCTGAGACTTCACTATGTTTGTGGTCTCTCCAAAGGGCACACACACATACATTCTTCTTCCCCAGGATACGATTTCTCCTGAGCCAACTGGATCACAGTTGCTGGAGCATGTAACTACAGCATGAAGGAAAAACTTGCCAGCAGCTCACCGGCAAACTAGACCTGCTAGTTGGTAGCAATCAGGGTCATCAGGAGCTGGCCTTCACAATGAACCTGGAAGGGCCTATATCCATGTGTTTTTTTTCATGGAAAAACGTTTTCACGATTTTGCCATTGGGCCACCTCCAGTATTAAACAAGTCAAAAGCAAATAAACTCTTTCTTTTACCCTTACATAGACATGTACCAAACCAAATACATTTATAAACTGTTACAATTACAAGACATTTGAGCCTGAGGCTACCAGTTGCCTTAGGCTCAAATGCTGTGAATTCTGCATGTACCCAGGTGCTAGATCCTCACTGCACCCCTTTCTTGACTAGACAGATATAAGCTGACAGTGGCTATACACACAAGTGCCCACAGAAGACAAAGTACCTTACCATTCTACAGTAGCCATATTTTAGTTTTACTTTACACACAGTACAAGAATTGGACAAAAAAACTGGTGCATCCTGCCACCATCTAACTCAAGTAAAGAATTTTTGAAAGGTCTTATATAAATCCTTGTGGTAGAAGTTATAGTACACTCATTGGTGTATACCACTTTTTTTTTTAAAGCAGAACTTTCAAAGTAATCCCACAGCAATATATTCACTTCTCCACTGTATGTAGACTCAAATAAAGAAGCAAATCCAAGTCATTTATTCACATTAAATATGCAAGTCAATTATCATTCATCAAAAGCAAAACCTTCATGAGTTCATTCTTGCTGACACTACTTTCTTTCTTTTTCCCAAACCAGCTTTAGGTTGGGGTTTGTTTTGTTGGGGGTTTTCCGTTCTTATTGTTTGTTTGGGTTTTGTTGGGGTTTTTTTGTTTTGTTTTGGGTTTTTTTTGGGTTTTTTGTTCTTTTTTTTTAACAGGAGTCACCTCAACAATTAGGAAAAAGTAAAAGGGGTTAGATCTCTACAACACAAGAAATTCAGATCTGGGGAATACCACCAATAACAGCAGCTATGGGTCTATTTAGCACAGGAGTCCATGACACAGACTAAAAGAAGCCCATCTTTAAACTCTCTGGCTGATATAAACAGAAGCAACTCTAGCTTGAGAAAGAAGTGCTAAAAGCAAAGCTGGCCTTTACTCCCCTTCACTACAAGTTTGGTACCAAAGCATATTTTTGTGTGAACTTCATTTGCAAAAGATGAAGACCATTGTGCTTGACTACTTGGAAAGAGTTCTAAAAATCTCATTGAAAAGCCTTTAAAAAGACATTTTTATTAAGATGATTGTATGGTGTCCTACACAGGATGGCACAAGATCCAAACTGCAGGAACACAGAACCACAAGTCTGACAACACTGTGAGTGGTTTCTCTCCCAAGACTCACAGCAAACCTGCAGCAGCTGAGCGAGGCAGAACCAGAGGACTGCAGAGGAGCCCAAACAGCTGCTTAATGCAGCATCTTATCCTTCCCAGGGCAACAGAGGACACAGCAGCAAAAGCATCAGGATAAAAATTTACTGCCACAGCTTCAGGCACTGGTGTGTTCTGCTTCTGCTACTCCAACACCATCCTGCAGCTGGGGGGCTGGCAGGCACAAGCCATCTGGAATAGGGCCTGGGGCAAGGCAAAGGAGCCCCCCCCACAATCTATAACATCTCTCTCATAAAAAAAGAAAACATATATGAAATTTCTAAGTTATGACCTTTCCTCTACAACCCAGTCATGGCTGTAGATGAAAGCCTGAGATATCAGCTTCCACAGACCAGTGGCTATAGACAAACTCCAGCGTCTCATGATCTTCCACATGTTGAGTACATGGCTCATACTGTGGGCAATAATTCTGTCAATTCCCTCAACACACAGTCACACAAACACCCAGAGACCAACACCTACAACAGATGCCTCCTTATGCAAATTTAAGTACAGACTTGGTGCTGATGCACAAACACCAATTACAACCTTAAAAAAAGAAAGAAATACCGCCTGACAAACCAGTTCCTTGACATGCGAGAGACTATACAAAGGTCTGCTAACATGCAACGAAGCTCATGAAGAACAAAGGTCAAAACCAAAATAAATGGGAAGGAAACCTCAGTGGACAAAAAGCAGTGATTGATCTTCATCAGTTACTTCCAAAGGAGCTTGATAAATCTGGCTCTTCCAACAAGAAAGGCCGACTGGCCTGAATCTTTCTTTTGTGTTATTAAAAAGGATTAGAGCCCATTATTCCATGTGTTCCCCTTCCTGGCAACTAGAGGGATGTTTGTCAAGAGAAATACCAGCCAGCTCATCCTGTGTATTAATTCACAGAGAATAACTTTAAGGCCTGCCAAGGCTTTCAGGATGGTGCTCCCTTATCCTGCTACACCTGAGTGAAAATCTAAGCCAAATAAAAATCAAGTTACTTTAGCAATGAAGAATCCAACCAATTGTTCAGTGTCAACATGACAAGTGTAAAAAGCTTCATTTCATAGTTTACCTCAGTTCTGTTCATACAGAGTAAAAGTCTTGGAAAATTCTTGACAAGAGAATATTTCAGATCAGGTAATCAAGAAAAAAATATGGCTCATTCAAATACAAAGTGACTACAGTAATTGCAAGAGTAAATTAAGCCCACGATACTCACTATTACACTTGTGTAGTTGCAATTTTGTTCCATTTTTATTTCCAGCAGGTGAGGATCCTTTTTTGATACTTGATATAAAAAAAAATATAAAAGCGACTAATTTGAGTAACAACAACAACAAAAAAGAACAATGGAATTAGCAAAAACTGTGAGAAAAAACATTAGTGTTTATGATGGGGATCCTCAGAGAAGACAACTCTTACCAGACTCTTTCTCCCAAGAAAATAAGGCCATGGAACAGAAGTAAACAAATAAAATCTCCTCCTGAATGCCACTGTTTCAGTGGAGGTAGATATCTAAAAAGCTAGAACAAAAAGAAATTCACTCTTCTTCCACGCAATCACACATTCATAATAGGGTTATTAAATGATTTTATGAATCTCTACCAACTTGTTATTCTCTGTAGGAATATAATACTAATACCTCAGAGAAGATAATTAGAAAACAATGCATGCAAAAATAGAACATGTGCAAGCTTCAGCAGCTGGAGAGAAAGGAAGTGGGAAAAAGAATTAGTACTAAAAATTTAGAAGGAGCACTGTATGAAACCAGGCAGCTTTCTTTTCCCCCATGAATTACTCTGAACTGTACCACACAGTTTACTGGGTTTGTGTGACAAAGTTCTGGTCACAAGGGGGCTGTAAAGGTGGCTTCTGTCAGAAGCTGTGAGAAGCTTCCCCCATGACTGACAGGGCCAATATCAGCCGGCTCCAGGACAGACCCACTGCTGGCCAAGGCCGAGCTCGTCACTGACCGAGACAACATATCCATGAAGGGGGAAAGGAGAGGGGAAATGGAGACCTGCAGCTGGAAAGAGGAGTGAGAGTATGTGAGAAAAACAACACACCTTAGAGGCAGAGAAGATCAGGAGTAATGCTGAGTGCAGGATGATGAGACAGATTGGGGGGGAAAGCATTTGAATATTTAGGTTTTCTCATTACCCTACTCTAACTTGACTAGCAATAAATGTGTTTTCCCCAAGCTGAACCTGTTTTCACCATGACAGTCATCAGTGAGTGATTTCTCCCTGTCAACGTCTCAACTCATGAGCCTTTTGTTATATATTCTCTCCCCTGTTTATCTGAAGAGGAGAGTGAGAACAGCTTTGAAGGGCACCTGGCATCCAGCCAGGGTCAATCCAACAGAGTATGAAATAAAGCACTCTTAAACACCAGAATTCGATTGACAAAAATTTACTAGTTCTATAATATATATATGAAACCCAAAAGGTAATTTCTATTCCTAACAGTAGATTTTTTGGTACAACTTTCCAAGCTGGGTTTTCTTTCTTTTTCCCTAAAAAGCATCTGTGTTATATATGACCTTATTTATATAATTCTTAAAAGTCTTTAGAGTCAGACAGCATTAATAAGGGTCTTCCAGTGAGTGTACATTGGCATGATTTTAAGTTAAAAGAATCATTTGAATCCTACACCTTTATTCTGGGCTCTGTTCCAGTGTTGGCCCTGAGAAGAGGTCAAACCAACTAGTTTTTGCCCACTTTCTTGAAACACATCACTAACATGACTTCATCTGGCAATGAGTGACTGGTAAGCCCAGTAGCCATACTGTGATTTCTGCCTACTTTTCACTGCCCCATGGCAGCCTGCAAGGTCACCACCTGCTTCAGGATTAAAGTTGTCAAAGGGACAGACAATTCCCCAAGGACCTGATATTTAGGACCTGAGAAGAAGGGTTTGGAAGGCTGCACAGCCTAATAAACAAACCAGGGCTCACCAAGGAGAACCTGTGATCTGCTCCCAGCTGACTTGCAGAAAGCCATTTTAACCTTTTTTGACACCCATATTTCTGCTCCACATCAATTGACAAACAGAAGAATTAGAACTATGAGATTAGACAGGGAAAATTTGCATGTCAACCAGATAAAGGCAATTCAGCAGGTTTTGGCCTTTCAGCATCATCCCTGTCAGAGAGAATACGGCAGATAAATCCAATAATGTGAGATAACAGGGATACTGGCTTTCCAAACCACAGCCAGCAACAGCAGTGAAAAGACAGAGTTGAAAACCAGGCTTAGCCTCTTTTATGAGAGGAACTCATACTGCAACTCTTAATCCTGAAACCTCAGTGCTCCCAAGATACAAGTTCCTACAGCATATTTATTTATTTACTCATTTGCTTGCCCTGGCTGGTTTTTTTTTTAAGGGGAAAAAAAGAAGAAAAAAAGAAAATAATTTGTCTTTCCAGACTCCCATGTCACCACATTTTCTTCAAGCTTTTTATTTTTTCTAAACACATGTGAATTCCAATGAGTTTACCACTGTAAGCTCACAGTTAATAATTTAGGAATAAGGCAGAAGCTGATGAAAGGAAGCACATCATGAACCAGAGAGGACAGGATCTAAATTAAAACATTGGATCAGGCACTAGCTTTTCCTGTGGCCCTTCATGAGCCACAATCTTTTTCTGTCCCTGATCCCTATCAGCAAGATCATTAGCTGAATAAATGATAGTTAAAAACCCATTAACAAAAGTCAGACTTGCTAGGCTTGATCAATTAGGTTTTCCAAGTGTAAAAGGATCCTAACTCAGAATCCCAAAGAAGGAAGACACTTCAGCCTAATGTATTATGTAATTTCTGATCACTGCTTTCCTTTTCCAATCCCTTCTCAATCGCTCCTTGAAAAACAGAGGTTTGGGGGAGGTAGAGAGAATAAGTTATACTTTCTGATATTCACATCAAGGATTGTCTTTTTTGTTTTAAATATTAATTAATTTTATTATTTGATTTTTTCTGATCTCCAAGTCTGACCAAGGAGTGAAAAGCGAGATGGATGTTGCTAGATAAACACAACTGGATTTCTTGTTGCCCATTTGGTTCTTTTTCCCTGGGTTCATACCAAGGCTGCTGTGGTACTGCTGGCTTTAACCATTCAAGATCAACAGCCCAGTGGGACCAATTACTGCATTTACAGTAAAACATGCAAGAAAATCTATCTCCCTATCTCCATATAGCCAAGTTTACTGAAGGATAACCTACTACATTACACAGATTAATACTCCAGTGAGTAAATTAATCCTTAGAATTTCACTCACTACTTGTGGCTTATAAATTTTAATTGGTTCTAAACTGCCACATGAATTTATGTGAATGTATATTGATGAAGTAGAAAGAATCAGAAATTACTCTATTATCACTCAGAGCTTATAGATAACAGGAAATGTTGGGACCAATTTATAAACATATATAAATGTTTACAAAGCTGGATTCAAACTTGTTTTAAAGGTGCATCATCATAGCTTACATAGAACTCCACTGAGGAGGAAAGCAGCAGCAGCACGAGCTGAGAATGAAAGGCAGCTTCAGAAAGCGAAATATTCCCATTTTGCAGAAAGTCAGATGCAAAGCTGAAGGGTGAGCAGTGCTTGTGCTCTTTTTGATTGTCCTGTTATTGATCCCAGTCGATTGATGCGACCAGTACAGCAATCAGAACAGCTTTCTGACACATTGACACGCTGCTGCACCATACAAGGATTATTTCTACAAGAATGAAACATAGCACCAGACTTTCAAGTGTATCAGAAGTGCCTAAAGATATAGACTGGCATCTTTAGGGCATCATAGATCTTCAGAAAGTTCTGTCATCAGGACAAAACATTCCCCCAGATACCCCTTTGTTTAAAAAGATTCAGTTCATTAGTTGAACCTTCCAAAAGTGAATTGTGATAGGATTGTTTCCCTGAAATACTACAAAGAAAGTTTAAAAGGACAGGGATTTTTTTAACCACTTGCTATATTATGATTTGTTAATCCTGAAACATAGCCTTGATTATTTGAATGCCAGGAACAGTCAATGTTCTACTACTGCCCATGACAACAGAGGCATTCATTGCATATTATCCATCTTTGTGAAGTACAGCAGCAGTTAACGAGTTAAAGAATCAGAAAACTGACGTATAAATTCATGTCAAGACTTGTCAAACCTGGTAATATGAAGGGCCAAGTCTATCTCTGGTCTCCTGACCAAATAAGAATATCTTCCCAAAAGCCAGGAAGCGAAACTGTTACCCAAGGACCATCTCCCATCCTTGCATTTCAGTTATGCATTTTTTCAGTTAATGAACATGGCAAAACCGGTAGTTATTACACCACACTAATCAATTTAATATACTATGAATATAAATAATATACGATATAATGAGAGGATGGAGTTTTCTCATATTTATTTCCACATCTACCCAAGTCTTTCACAACCCTTCTAAGAAGCTTCACAGATTGCTTTAGCATCCAGTAACTAGTTATTTAGGATGTACCAGTCAGCATCATTATCAGTGATGCTGCTGTAGAGAAGAAAAAGGCACCCAGACTAAAATAACCCATTACGTCCATTGCATCTTATGGGTGGATCACTGAATTGCTCCAGCAAATATTTCAGTAGGAAAATATCTGGTGCATCCTTTTCAGATTACACTTTCAATCTCTGTGAGCATATTCCTGTAGTTACTACAGCTCCTAATCATAAAGTTAGCTTCTATAACAGCAATATCACATGTCTATCTTCAGAAGCCTTAATATATGTTGTTGTTGCGTAAACCATAACAAGAAGGCTACATAAATTTTCTTCAAGAGAAACTCCTTAAAACCAGATGCACCAATATATTGTAGTAAACCCTAAGAATTCCTTGGAATTCACAACATTCCTTTTAACGCTGAGGAATAAAAGGCGAAGCAACCAGCAATTTTACAGTTACATATGCACTAAACAACTACTAATCCTCACATGTCCTCAATTTATACCCCACAGCCGTCCATGGCATCACCAAGTAAAATGACAACTCAAAAGAAACAAAGCTACACAGCCTCTAAATTGTGAGATATGCTGTACTGAACAAAATGAGACTTACTAAACAGAAAGAGGTTTTTCTAGCTCCAATTTTAGTTTGTAAGTCTACCTGAAAATACTGGTTGAATTAGAGAACACCTTTTTACAAAGCCATCTTTTTGGTCAAAACCCAAGGTGTGAATAAGTGAAAATAATTACAAAAAGAGACCTTATTTCCAGATATTTCTTTATAATGTATTTACTGCACCCATTTAACAGCATGTCCTTCTTACTTTACCATCTTCTCTTTTGCTTGTTTTTAATACTGCAAAGCTTAGAGGTAAGTCAAACCGCCTTTTATGACTTAAAAAGACAGACTTGTGCATTTAACTTTTTTTTACTCTTTCTTTTAAGCATTTCCAATTTCTGAGTAAAAGCAGTGAAGCTCCCACAGCCTTAAACAGAGATCCCAGAGTTTCCCTACCTTCATCTGAGATCAAGACTTCGTAAGGCTGCTCTTCTTGAATTTCAGGATAAGCAAATGAACCCCACTGCATTCAGAAACATCTTGGTTAAGCAGTCACCCTTCCACCTTCTTATCCAGAGAAAATGAGCCTGTGAACATTCAGCCATCCACTCCTGATTCTCCTTTCTCTGGGCTTGCAGGCTCAGAACAGCCATGAGGGTGGAAAGCCCAGGCCCCGTGGTTGGCAGCAGAAAAAGCTCCCCTGCCTCACCTGGCTCTGATAAAAAGCAGGTGTGCTGCATCACTGCCCTGATCACCCTGCGTCACAGGACATGAGAATCAGCTGGGCCTGGCACAGAATCAGCACCTGCACTGGGGGTAGTTACAACACTTCATGTTAGGGCAAATGCTGGCCAACCTGTAAGGCTGTTGGGAGGAGTCTTTTTTTCATTGGGAGGAAAGAATGATGTGTTTGAATTTGTTGTTCTACTTCTTAAGAAATAGTGTGAGGTACTGTAGTTATGTCACACTGTTTGTTCTAATTGTTTCCGTGTATAGTGTATCTGTTTTGATGTGAGCTCTTCTTGGTAAAATCTCAGCACTTTCAAGTAGATTAATAAGCAATACAACTAATATTTGTTGAGCATTTGTTCTTTTATTCCCTTTGGAGAAAGAGGAGCATATAATAGAGCATTTCATGGTTCTTAGTATATATGTGTTGTCCTCCATTTCTGTTGTTGCATGCTATATATAAGCTGGAAATCAAAAGATGGCCCTTTACTTTACTTTCTCTCTCAGGTGCTATTCAATACATCCAGATTGCCCTACATAGAAGGGATTCAGAGTTCTCTGGTTGAGAGTTTAGCAGGGCAAGAGTATCATCTTTTCTAGGAGAGTTTATTTCTTTGACAACCTTTAGGAAAAGAGATACAGAGTGTAGCCCATCCTTTCTCTTCCGAAAAGTTCTGAGGCAAAATAGAAATAGAACACAAAGTTCATGAGAATAGTCTTGGCTAGACACATTGCACAGATAGACCTAGCACGTTACATCTAGGCAAATAAACTAATTAGATAGTAAATATTAGAAGACCTACTTGTTCATTAGAGTAATTGAGCTAATGCTGTCCAGATATTAAAATACAAGGAATGAAAGCTATATTCAAACAAAACAGTTGTAATGACTTTCTGATAAATACTGCCTGGCTGCATAAGGCTAGAGTATATTACTCAAGGGCAGTAGAAAGATTTGCTTTGTACAGCAACAATCATCTATATATCCACAGAGATTTTAAATGCATGATTGAGATCTGCAGCATACTATGTTCACTATAGAGGTAGAGGTAATGTTGCAGCTAAGCTTCTATTAGAAATCTGTTCTATCAGAATCCCTGAATTCACATCTTCTCTTCAGGAAGACATTTTGTACTAAATTTTTGGAGAAATGGACAAAGGGTCTTTGAATTAAATGGTTGGCAAGAATAAGAGAAAGACTGGATTCTAATGACTGCTTCTAACTCAACTGTTACTTCCTCAACAAAACAAAATCAAAAGACAGGAGAGAAAATAATGCTTCTAGGTCTTATATATTTAGAAGAACAGTGTGGCCCTGCTTTTTAAAGTTCAAATTTTAGAATCATCCACTCAGTGGTTTGGGTTGGAAGGGACCTTAAAAATCACCTGGTTCCAACACCCCTGCTGTGGGCAGGGACACCTTCTACTAGACCAGGTTGATTAAAGCCCCATTCAACCTGGACTTGAATACTTCCAAGGATGGGGCATCCACAACTTCTCTGGGCAACCTGTGTCAGTGTCTCACCACCCTCACAGTACAGAATTTCTTCCTTATACCTAGGCAAAACCTGACCTCTTTCAGATTAAAGCCATTCCCCCTTGTCCTATCCCTACACACCCTTATCAAAAGTCCCTCTGGCTTTCTTGTAAGCCCCCTTTAGGCACTGTAAGGTCATCCCAGAGCCTTCTCTTCTTCACCCTGGCTTTCTGGGCTGCAAGCACACATTGCCAGGTAACACTGAGCTTCTTATCAATCAATACCCTCAAGTCCTTTTCCTTGGGACTACTCTCAATCTGTTCTCTACCCAGCTCTGAGATAAAATGATTTATTCAAGACCAAATCTTGCTAATTTGGAATTCTTTCTTTCTCTCAAAAATAAAGCACTAAAGCTTCATTCAGCCTGTCATGAAGTCCTATTGCTGACAGTAGGGCCCTACTGTAGCTGTAAATGAACAGTTTCTGAGAACAGTCTTTTTCTCTAAACCAATTCTGTCCTCTAATTTGTAGAAGTAGTTTAAAAGAGGACAGAAGAGGACAGGAGGAGAATATGTATCTTACAGACCTTTTTTCTGATGTATCAATGGGAGCTTGGGAATTGTCTGACATGTTTGCCTTTGAAAGAGCAAGAGCACAGGTTTGCACTTTTATACAGATCTCTCTCTACGTGTATGCCCATATTATCATACAATGAGCAGATGAAGGTGTCAGCAGAATCAAGGTCTGCAAATGGTTTTTTCCCACAGTGCATCCTTGTTTGATAAAGCAAGGTGGAAGATGACTTGTTTGATAAAACAAAATGAAAGGTAAAGCAGATAGAAGCATGCATATGGGAAGTAAACACTTTTCCACTTAGTTGTTTCCACAGCTTCCTACTAGTGACATTGGTTTTCTTCACTACTTCCTACATGGCCTTAACTAGAGGGATAGGCTGACAAAAGCCTCAGGAAAAAATGAAAGAAGATAGGAAAAGGGAATTTTATGTATGGATATGAGACAGAGTAAAGAAGAGTATCAAAAATAGAGTGTAAGGGGAGAGGAAAGCCTAAGGACAGTGATGTGGTGGGTATACAATGGAGCCACTTGAGAGAGAGAGGAAGGTTACCCAAAACTGAAACTCTTTGTTTCGCTGCTCCTCTCTGGCCTAATCAGTTTCCAAGTTTACAAAGTCTGGTTGGTACCCTGGTCCTGTGCGTGGAGATTGCATGACTGCCATATTAAATTTTGTTCAGCTCCCCTAGATTATTATTAAGATTATTATTATTAAGAATCCACGTTCTGCCTGGAATAACTCAAATGGAATCCATATATCACAGTGCTCCTTCCTTTGGATAGTTAGAGAAATTAATATTTATATTAATTTCTTCAAACATCTCAATGGCCATTAACAGCTTTGCTCTGAAAGGCAATAGGAAAAAATTCCAAGGATTATTTTCAAGGGGACTGTCTTGAAGCTGTGGCTTTCTTAGGGTGCTGGTTGTTTCTACTCTTTCACATGCATCCAAGTGATAGGAGTTCAATCACTTACCCTTATCTGTGAGATATCCTCTAATTTGATATGAAAGTGTGAAAATGTTTTGAGAAATAGATCTCAGCAGAACTTATTGCAGATGCCCTACAAGCCTCTTATAGTGAAATCATTTATCAAATATGTGCGAATATGTCAGGACTGAGGATTTCTGAACCTTGTCCTAGATTGCACTTTATGTATGGATTAATGAATGAAGTAATAAATCAAGAAAGACTGTTGTGCTCTGATTATTCTCAGTTCCCCATATACAACTTTTAATGTCCTACCTGCAAGGCAATGGGGGCAAGCAAGGGGAAGGAATAGCACAGGATTGGAGACAATCAGCTTTTCTCTTTGTAGTGTTTCTACCCTTTTTTGATTGTATTTGCACTGTGATGCCTAAAACCTGGGTGGGAAACAGAATTCTTCCCTCTTTAAAAGATCCTGTGTGATCTCTGGGAATGGATTTCTTCATACATAGCATAATAACTGAATGTATTCCAAAAAGAGGATAGATTTTACAACATATTTTTTCTTGTCTACACTAAAGCATGGAAATACATCTAACTAACCTAAGTTATTATATCTCTTAATCCCTCAGAAGTAGACAATTACAGCCTTATTATTAACATCAGTTATAGTCCTGAAGATCTCAGGTATTACAGAAAACAGCATGGATTTAGATGCCTAATCTAGCTAACTTGTTATAAGATGAACTGAAACCAAGTGAGAATAACTAGATGAAGGAGTTATGCTTCTTTACCAATTTATCCATTTTTTTAATTATGTGAATTTGTCACATGTACAAACCCAAAATGTCATGGAAATTCATAAACTTTCATAGTCTGCACCAGATAGTTCCTAGCAGGGAGTACACAACAGAGTCCAAAAGCCTTTTCTAAAACTTTAATAAAGCAAATCTTCCTTCTGTAGCTTGTGGAATCTGTCTAAATTTATTTTCTTTTGGGCATTATAATGTCTTTGGGAAGGAGTGTAAACGAGGAAGAGACATTTCTGGCTCCCAACAGTGAGGGCTATATGACTTATAATCACAAGTGTCCTGACAATGTTTGCTATTCTGTTGCTGGAAAATCCCCCTTGCCCATCCTGAAGCTTTTATTTTCTCCTTATCCCTCATTTGCATTCTCTCTTTCATCCAAACAACAACACAAGTTCAGCATTTTGACAGGTTGTCATCAGTATCATTCCTATCCTGAGGGCTAGATCCATGATGTACAATTGTTCTCCACGGCCTCTTTCATCTTTCCTATAGAACATAAAGGGGGATGCAGAAATATTTCAATGTTTTAACATGCTCACTACTGTAGAAAGGGGGGATAACACATTTTAGCATTCAAAAGGGTGGGTGCCAGATTATTATGAATAACCTGGAAGAAGCTGGATAGATAGCCAGGAAGAGATGACATAAGGTGCAGGAGAATGAGTTTTAAATTGGTGCTGAAACAAGCCATGTTAGCACTGTTGCCATGAAGTCGTAGAGTGTTTGCATACCACAGCAAGTGTTTGTTTTCTCCTTAGGGACCGTTTGTGTTTGCTATAGCTGACAACAAGAAAGGTGAGGAAGAGAGAGCTAGTGTGTTTTAAAGCATGACAGGAGAAGAAAGAAACCCGAGTCTTTTATATTTTTCTGGTGTCTGGAGAATATTTTGCTCTGCAATTAAACAGATTGTAACTGGTAAAGGAAAGATGGGAATCCTTCAAACAAAGGGACATGGGAAAACAAAATGGGAATTGTTGGCTAAATCCTGAGTGCTGAACTGGCCAGGATGCTGTATGATAGAGGGTCTAGGAAGTCAAACAGACACTGGCAACTTGGAAAGCCATTTGCTAGGGATTTCAAGCCGCCTCTACTTTAGTCATCCTATTGACATAACATAAAATGGTTCAGACTGTATTTATCCATCAGCTAAAAGGAGCAGATTATCTGTGATTTCAGCACATATACATATACTCACCTGCAGCACAGTTTGACTCAAAAAACATCCCAGCATTTTAGGGGTTTTTTTGGTTACCCCTGTGCACATGGAGGGTTTAGAAAAAAGTAGCTGATGGCAACCACTGAACAGTCCTACTGATGACAAACATGGGACAGTTCATTTCCCTTTGTCATCTGGGTTGGCTTCAAAGACATGATAAATGCTGAATTCAAAAAGAAATGTTTCACTACAGTGGCTAAGATATACATATATCTGTATACACGGAAGCTTGTACAAGAAATAATTTTAACATATTTAATATATTTTAAAAATAAATATTTATCCTACTAAGTCTTTCCATATCATATCAAGTTTTTAAAAGAAAAAAATATTTTCCTATGTATTACAAGCTTTAGGAGCTCAGAACTGAGATGCAAAATAAAATCAGTATTTCAGGGTAGGACTGTGTCATACTGATTACTGTACAATAGCCAGAACAGTGTGGTTTCCTGTTGAAGTATGAGAAGAAATTAAAGTCTGGTTCATCTCAGAAGTTCATGTTGCAGACAAGTGATGGTACTGCGAACACCATTATATTTTTAATCTGTGTAGAGATTTCTTTTTCTAATTGGAGATCCCTAACAAATGCTCTAAAAGATACAGGTAAGTGGTGAATTTTTACGTCTACAGACATGCCCAAAGCAGGTTAACTATCTTCAGGTGACACCTCCTTGGGTAGGCAATTTCTTGTTCTCTTCTTGCACTAATGGATGCTTAACAACCCAGCTCAGTAGAGACAGTGGAATTCACTAGGCCAGGGAAGCTGTAGCAAACAGCAGAATTTTAAAGAATTTGAGTGTTTGTGTATTTGTTTTTCTCATGTAATAGTCTCAGCCTTCATTTAGATTTACAGCATTAGGGTATGTTTTTAAGTACTTTATCTGTGTATCAATTATTCTCTGAAGAGGGCTTCACTGTATATCTACAATATTGCACTTGTGCAGTAAAAACAAGCATCTGAAGAACCCTCATGAAAATACATAAAAGCCAATTATTGTGATTTGTGTTTACATTCCAGCTGTCTTCTAGTGAGATTTTTTCCATGCCATTAAAAAAAGAGGATAGTGCTGTCAATTTCTGGACTCAGAGATAAAGTTCATGAAAACATTTAAGTATCTATTTCGGGTTTTGTCTTGTTGGGAGATTTTCCTGAAACTAGATGAATTTAAACATTTGCAGGAGTGACTTCGTGAATTAAAAATTTGATTTAATAGAAGCAAGTAAACGCACAGTGAGACTGAATTAAACCACCATTTGTAGCCATGGGTTCCTTCCCAGCACAAAGTAACTGCTTACCTTTGACGATGAATGCCCAGTGTATTTCAGGGCAGTCGACAGGACAGATCTGGCTTCCAGAGGAATTCTTCCAGGCTAGTAATATTTCTACTTGACTATGAGCAGGGAACAGAGTATAAAAGGTAAGACCTCATTACCACCAGTAAGCAAATGCCAGCTTCTGTGGAGTGCCTCTAGTCAACCTGCCCACACCCAGGCACAGAGGTTTAGAAGCTGCCTACAGCCCCACACAGACACAAATGTCTCTAGAAAACAAAAATATCTCCAGTCTGCTGAGGCAGCACAGCACAGGCACCCACATACTGAAAAAATCGAATTAACTCCTGTAAGAAGTGGGGAGTGAAGTGAATATGCCACTGTAACTGCACTGTAACACTCAAACTGCAGCTGCTGTAATAGCACAGTGAATGTTCCTGTTCCTTAAAGGGTGTCATGCATATCAAACCTTTCTCAGTCTTAATTACAAAACAAAAAATAATATTATCCTCTTACTGTATGTCTTTATTTACCCCCTCATCTGCTCTGGCATTTTAATATCCAAGTTTTAGTTAGAAACAGATGCTTCAGCTTTAGCACCCTCTTGTAATGGCTTAATACTCTAGGTAAGATCAAAGACAGGGTAGAAAGATGCTACACTGAGCACAACTTTTGAGCAAATGGGTTTGAATATTCATTAAACAACATTTAATTTAAACACCCAAACCCTAAAAGCAGCAACATATGGGCCTGTTTTATTTTACATAAACTGAATAGGAGGTTGTGCCATTAGTTTCTGCAGACATAATGTTCATTACAAATGAAGTATGTTTTCCTTTAGGGAACGCACCACCATTTCTGTAGTGTTGTCATTCCCCCAAAAGGTTCAGTATACTTGCCATATGAAGTACTATTCTTGGCAATGTGCTTCAAAATGTAAACAAAATTCCCATAGATTTTCATCGACAAGGGGAACCTGGGGCAAATTAAATTCCTTAATGAGAAACAAATAATGAAAAGAGCTCTCCCTTTTCAGTATTTTACCATATTTAAGAGACTATCTCAATTACATGGTTTGGTACTTGGGTTTTCCCCTTACTCTTTGTGATGAAGCATTTTTGCATAACTGTGTGATACGTGGTTCTACAGTCCTCTGCTGGCTAAAGAATTACTTTGCACAACCTCTTTCATAATCTTGCATGAGTCTTTACTGAAAAGCAAAATATTTGCTCTTGAATTTTGTGTAGATCAAAAATGGCTAGATAGAAACATTTTTATTACTCAGTAAGCCCCATGAAAAGTATTTTACATGTGCTCCTGCACTTCACATCCCAAGAGAGCTATTTAAGTGAGGAAAAAAAGAAAAGAAGTAGACTGGAGGTGATAAGTACTTAGAGAACTAAGCCAAAAAGCAACAGAAGCTTCATTACATTTGGGACTGGAGGATCTGTTCTCTCTATAGTGTTGCTGTAACTATGCTATTGAGAAGCACCAATTCCAGAGCGGACTTCTGAAATACCTTGTGCAGTGTTTACGTGGTAGGTGTCTGCTGTAGCATTCTATTTCCATTTACTAATTTTAAAGAAGTGAGGCAGTGAAAGGTTTGTTTCTGTTCCTTTTTGGTGTTTTGCTTGTTCCTGTTTTAAATTGAAAAACCCTTCAGAAATTATTTTGGATCTTTGCTAAAGAAAAACAGTTAATGTAGGACTGAAGAAGCATAATACCTTGATACATCTGGGAAGTCTATCTCCTTTCATCCACATAACAACAATAAAAAACGCTTTACAAAGTTCCCTCAACCCTGCAGACAGCAACCTCAGGTTTCTGCAGGGGTTTTTGGCACTTTTACCCACAAAGGTGCCAGTGGAACATTGATCAATCCCTAGGAAAGAGACTGATTAATAAATTGCTTTATATGACCTGTGTGATTACTGTTCATTCCTACACAGTCTACGGGAAAGTAAAGCTAGAAAAAGCATCTGCAAGCAGAACAAACCTAAGAAACAAAAAGCCATTGGAACGAAAAGGGCGGGAATGCAAGGTAGAAGCACAAGAAGAATGGAGATACATCATTAAGGATATATGCCTTGAGACATGTATCAGTGCAATAGCTGTACAGAGGTACCATTTCCCAAAAGTGAGTAGACGGGTTTCAAAATGAAGCATGGTCCATATGCAACAGAATACGGAATAAAGACAAGATAGTCTCTTGGCTAAGCAAGCTTGTGGGTTAAAGAAACCTCAGGCTTCTTTAAGGGCACAGTAAAAAAATGAATCTGGCCCTAAGGGCTTTGCATCAGGCTGACAGTGCTGGTTAAAACATCAAACATGGACTAGTTGCTAGGTTGAAGCTTAAGGGTGGCACAGCTATTGACCTAAAGACTGTATTATAGAACACCACTGAGGCAGAGCAGAGCTGGTTGATACCTGGTTGCACTCAGTGTGTCTTATGCACTGAGCCTCTCCCTGACTATTTCCATGGAGTCAAGTCCCATCTCTGGTTTGTGAAAAGAGAGCAGGTCTAGCAGTTAACAAGATGCTTACCTTGACACAAAGGTTCAATTCCCAAGCATATTTGCTTCATTTCTGATCTGTAGAGAAAGCCACAGGAATCATTGTTATACTAATAGGAGGTTCAAAGCTGCACTAGAAGTTTAGACTGGACTTTAGAAAGCATTTCTTTACCAAGGCTGGACTCAGGGGGACCACGTGGGGCTCAGCACAGGCAGGGGAGCTCAACAAACACCACTCTGTTCATGCCCCAGGGTGCTGGGTTATACATTTGGGTTTTGTTGGTTAAAACCAATTGTTTGTCTGTATAATTGTATTTATTGTATTATTTTTATTAAATTGTTATTCTGACTTACAATCTCTCTTTTGAACTGGGTTCTTTTCCCCTGCCGGTTTACCTTTAAACCAGCACAGACATCCTGCCAGGACCATAGGAGTGCCCCACTTGTCTTCAAAACCAGTGTAGGTTTTTCTAAAGAGGCTTTCCAAGGATTGGTCTGTGCAGCACACCATGTTAAAGCTTCTACAGAAATATTTATTAGTCCTACAGCAAGGCTTTCACCCAGCTTACCAGACATGCCACACCAATGAAGTATTGCCAGGAGCCCAAAGAACACTCTTGAACCAAAGAAAGTATTTTAAAGCAATCATTTACCACACCAAAAGGAGATTTATTATTCAAAAGCATGATTCAGAGTCATGAAAGGCAACTAACAGACATTTATGCCTGAGTAGATGTTCATGGTTAATAAAAATGAGAAAAAAATTTGATGCATGTTGCATTTATTCCCTGTTCAATGCCAGATATTTACTTTTCAACATTTCTTTGACTCTGGACAATTCAATTCCACCATGTTTTCTGTGGTTTATGCATGAGTACAGTCTTTCATGCTTATTTGTACAAGCACCATGGATTTCAATGCTAGGAAAAATATATTCTTATTTTAATTAACTCCTGAAAAAAACCCTAAAAGTTTAATATTTGTGTGTGAATAGGAAGCAGTTTCTCCCAGTCCTAGGCCCTTACACTAGTCTTTCCTTTTGTAAAACCCTGAAGTAGGGCCTAGATCAACCTTTCCTCAATAACCAGAAGTGATCAATTAAAATAAATACTCAAAACATGAAATCTCTCTGTTCTCATGTTTTATTATACTCCTCTGCTTAGCTTAAAAAAAAAAAATTACCTTCTTTCTGTAGCAGGATCCATCATGCTATAAAGAGAACCGTAAAACAAACTATGCAAGAACTATTAACCAACATTTTAAAATCAACTTTCCCCCCCATTTTAACTTAAAAATATTAAGCTGCTTTCACTGTGATTTTTACATTGGCTGTTAAACCAGACAGAAGACACTGAAAAAGGAAAGTGTCAGTCCCAATTTTCTACTTACAGCCAAAACCGTGCAAGAGATATGGATCTGAGGTCATTTGTCACAGAAAAGTTTTATTATCAGTGATTGAAACCTGTTATCAAATCAACACAAATGATGCCTGGCTTAACAAACAGGCTAGCAAAAATTGACAGAAAATGATAGCAGGGTAGCAGCTCCAGTACAATCAAATCAGATCATCATGAAAGGCAGTGAAGCATGTTTCTCCTAATGGGGGTCAGTTTGCAGTCTGGCCAGCTTCATTAAATAACAAGCTGCATTTTAACCCAATGAACACAAGTACAAACTGTTATCATCTACCTCAGTGAAGCATTGCGCTCACAGGATTTTTGCTGATTGTGTAAGAGCTACTATGTTAAGAGAAGGCACAGATGCTCTGAATCTCCTTCTGCCTCAGCACACTATTTGAGCTTATTTAAGATCTCTGTGTATGAACAGCAGTAACTTGAAAGGAAGATGGAGCTTTATTAGTAGTATTGGTTGCCGATGGCCAGCTGTTGGAAAATACAGTTACCTTCTAGCACATGATGTGTCTTTTAGCCACTTTTGCAGATGTTCCATTAGCCACAGCCTTTACAGAGAGCTAAGACCAAAATTATGAGGAAACTTATTGAATTTGAAATGAGGATAAAATTCCACAGGGAACATTTTTAAGACACAACTAGAGTTAAAAAATATTAACAACAAACCTAAGTTTCCATTTAATTCTTTTAAAATGAGGGAGTCCAGAGGCATTAATGCACTTGGATGTGCCTGCTCCTGACATGGATTTATCAAAGGTTACTTAAACCTTTTTATTTTACGTCTTAGAGGTATTGTAAAAAATGCATTCATAGAAATAACTTGGTCTTATTGCTATTGTATTGGGAATATGATGAACAAAAGAAATGTTTGCCACCTATACTGGAGAATTCACCTGCTCAGATGAAATTTTGCCAGAATTCATAGCAAAAAAAAAAAAAAATTAACTACTCTTATCTCTTAGCAGTATAACCACCAAAATAACCACCCAAGAAAGGCTCAATCAACCTTGTTTTGCTCAAATAGAAGCAAATCAACAGGGAGCATTCACAATTGGAATTTCAAACTTACTGTATGCATCTAGTATCAACAGCTGCTACAGGACAATGTTCTATTTCCTCTGTGTAGGATACCACTGACATTAAAAATTCATTTTTTACAGCAACTGACCAGAATAATATGAACAAGTTAATTTCATCTGACTGTTGCAAACAGTTGATAGTGATCTAAATACTTTAGTCCTTAAACGACACTTTTACTATCAATAGAAAGAACTACGTCACATAGCATACTATACCTCATTTATTTTGAGACACTGACAATATTAGCCTCATTTCTTCCCCTCAAGATTTGTTCTCAAACCTGTTACAAGCCGGTCCCTAGACCAACCCACCTCATTGTGCACAGGTGATGTCAAATTTTACTATCTTTCATCTTTATCACAGTTATCTTTTTCTATGAAGCCAAGACACTCTTGGCTCCTCCAAACAGACTCTGTTAAGTCCTTCTCTGATATGCTGTGGTTTGTCTTTTGCCTTCAGTACAACAACCTCCTTCAGACACCATTGTCTGGCTGTGCCGTATTTATCTCACTGAACATAGGAATGGAACTTCAGCAAGAAGCTGGACCACTGGATATGGTTTCATTTAAGACAAGCCCTTAGGCTTCTGCACAGCTTTCAAAGTGTTTTACACAAAGATTTAATTTATTCTTACTAGACTGGCTATACAGTTTTAAGTCCTTCCTACGGAAAACCCCAAACATTTTCTGTGCATGCAACTCCACCAAGTCCAGGCCATTATAAATGGTGGTTAATAAGTCTTTCCACGTGTATCAGTTTGAGATTGCTCACCACCAGCTTAATAAACTGGTCTCCAAAATGCCTTCAGAGACTAATCTGAACTCCAGACTGATAAAACGCTTGAGATATTGAAATAGGAGGGCCAGGCCAAAGTCTGAAAGCAGGCAACAGTGACAAAACTACTACCTATAGATGATGGGATGTGCCAAGATTGGCAGAAAATAAAAGAGTTCCTTCAGCACGCAGTAGGGAAAGAAGCACAGATTCCAGTTCCACTTAATTGTTTCACCTCCCACAGGAAAGGGGATTAACCTAGAGTCTGCACAGCACAGCGTGTGCATTAAACCTCTGAATTACAGAACACCTGCTACACATTGCTTAGACTGGAATGCATATGGGCAAAACGTTGGCAGAACAGATACTCACACGAAGAGCTGCTCACAACTCCCAACCACTGAAGCACCAAGATTTCAGATGACAGTCATTCATTTGATTGCTCTGTTCCAAGCAGAATGACAGGAGAAAGGATAGCCACATCAACACAGAATGTTGCAGAATAGTGGAAAAACTCCAACAGGCTGATCTGATTTGTTCAGTTAGCTCTAGATCTATGTCATTTTGACCCCCTCCCCTTTTTTTTGTGCTTAATGGTTCATATTGCAAGAGCAGAGTACAGCTTATGGATATGTGGTTATAACCTAACCATCCAACAAGAGTCAATTGTTTTATTGATTCACTATGTGTCTTTTGCTATCAATCTTCAAAAAAAATGGGGCATCAAATACCAACTTATGGCACCAAGTAATATCTATTTCAGTTCAACTCCTTTGGCAAGTTACTGTACCACATAAACCTGTAATAAGTAGAATGTAAGACATTACAAAACTGAAGAAGGGAACTTTTAATACAGCAACTCCAGAATTAATTTCTGCTAGAGGTAGATGCCCCTGGAACAGTACTGTTTACTGTATAAACTCAGAACATCAAGGCTACACAAGACACATACCCCTATGAGAGCACTTATTTATAGATCCTTTGTTGACTGCACAAAACTAAGATAAGAAGGTTTTTGAAAAAACCAGCTAGGATTTGTGCCAGCACTCTACAGCTTTCAAGTCGTAAACATCTGGAAAACACTAACTGTATGGTCTTCACTGAAACTGGTGGTTTCCACTGAATCCAAAACAAGAGTGAAACAAGAACATGACTTAAAGCCTCAGCTTCTAAACACAACTATTTTTAATGCATATTTTCAAAGGAGTTGACATCTTTGGCAGGTGATAATTTGACCTCCTTTCAGTCTATTCTATGATATAACTCTTCCTTGTATTTGTATTGCTGTGTTCACATCACCCCCTAGTGATTGTTCAATTACATTAAATAGCATGACTCTTCT
The DNA here is from genome assembly GCF_003945595.2 of Pipra filicauda. NCBI lineage: Eukaryota > Metazoa > Chordata > Aves > Passeriformes > Pipridae > Pipra > Pipra filicauda. The sequence continues at coordinate 291,209 of NW_024104318.1, forward strand.
TCCTTTTTATATATGTAAAGGGCTTACTGCAGATACTACCCTTGAAACAGGTTTAGATTCTAAGACTTATGTTCATAACATTTGCTCCATATCCCTTACAGTATTTTCAGTTGTCTGAGGTTTACTCACCAACTCAAGAGACTCTAGAGTACAGTGCACGTACTGTATCAAAGTACACACATCCCACTTTTAATATCCCTCTAGCAATTCTTTTGTCAAGAGAACTTTCCAGTCTGACCATTCATGAGACTCTCTGGCAGTCTCCATTCATGAGACTCCCAACGCCAGAGACTCTCACTGCTGGCACCAGGGGCAGCCCCTCCACAACTGTGGTCCCCACACTCCCACTCACAGTCAGACCAGGTTTCCCATAGCAGAGTCTCAGAAGTCTCATTCCATAAAGCCACTTATTCATGGCACAGTAACACACAAAAAGCTCCAACTGCTACCTCTGAGGAGGGACCCCAAACTAAGGAACTCCTGGGCTTTTACCCCTTCACAGTCTAAGCACGTGACTCCTCGACTCCTGCCACCCTGAGTGTCTTTGTGCCCCTCCAAGGTTTGGCAGTTCACGGCCTCTTGTCTCAGGTTCCCACCAAGAGCTCATCCTGCAGCTCCCACTGCTGCTGCACACCGAGCTACTTGCACTGAACATACATTCAGAACACATCTTTAGGAAGAACATCCAATAGGTATCTTTGAAGCCCTGCCTGACAAAAGCCTTTTAACTTCCACAGGACCTTAAAATCAAATCCATTTTAGAATCGACCAGTATGTTTCGCCACCCCCTTAGTCTATTATCACTAGTTCACCTGTGGCTTTAAGAAACTGGAGAGCCCTTTCACCAGACCAAGTGCCTATTACTCCCAGTTAATAACATCAATAAAGGCAAAAAAACTACAGCATGAGGTACAGAGAATTTATGGTACAGCTAATAGTGTGATGCTGCTGAATACAGACAACAGTAACAGTAACCCCACTAGTTCGAGACTCAGACTGAAGGTACTAGAAAAGGTATTAAGTGCTTCATCTATACTTAGCAGATCTTGCACAATATCCCCTTTCAACCACTTTTAACAACTCCTAACTACGGTACTGTTGGTTTCCTCCCCCAAACAAATGTAAAAATGCCTTTCCTGCGTTACAAAGTGCTGTCTAAGTACAATGGTAGCACAATTCAAAAATACTGTACTTAGATAATAAAATCAGAACCATAATCAGCACAGCTGCTACAGCTGCAATCTGTTTCAGTCCTATTAAGAGTATAAAACTTGTATTTTGCTTGCTCCTCAAAACACCTGCACCAGAATGCCCTCGCTTCCATCTTAAATGGCTCCTTTAACACTACCAGATGAAAAATTAGGGGTGTACTACACAGTTGGCAGGCCAGAGACAGACCCCACAGCCTGTCCTGACAACTTGGGAACAAAAGACAAATCATGCCCAACTCCTTCCCAACCAAAAATCACTAACTGTGGAAGCAGGCAGCTCTGAGTATCTCTGTGTACACGTTTTGTTCTCCCTTACGCTGTATTCTACAGGTCTATAGAAATCAGGCAGCCAAACAAGAACATCTTAAAAGGACTTTCCAAACCACAGTTTGAACAACAGATGACAAAAGCCTGTCTATATCCATGAAATAACACTGCCTGCTTGGAATTAGTTCATACTACTACCAGTAGAAAGCATTTCAAATTGATAGTCAAAACAAGAGGTGTTTAATTATGAAAAGGTTTTAATACAGTGCAAACAGTGCACCTTTGCTGAATTTCTCAAACTTTACAAAAAGTAGCTTTCAAATCAAAACTATAGGACAAATCAGCATTTTATTGACACAGTTTATTTGATGTTAAAGTCAGATGAACAGGTTCTGCTTTCCAGAATAACTCCTTCTGTACTTCTTCATAGAAGGATGCAGACTGTAAAGGAAAAAAATACATTACTACCACAAAATTAAAACAATTTTTGCACTCATACATTTATAAAGCCTGAAAAACTGGTTCCTAAACAAGTCAGGTGAACCACACTACTCTTCTTTTAAGAGCATAAAGTTCAAAATTTCACAGCACCGTCATGGGAATAAATCAGAGCCTAGATTACAGCATCCCTGTAGAAGAGCTCCACAAGCTACAGGTGCTTTGACAGCTTTCTGTTTAAGACACTAGACAAGCTGTATCAGCTCCCAGACAGACCATTTGTAATAAAACCACTTTTTCCTGAACACTTACTGAACACAGCACTTAGGTTTCTGCAACAAAAATACAGAGACTTATCTGTAAGGGTATCACGCTTGTTAATAAGGAATTTACTTGAAATAAGTGTAAGAAAACAACAGAAATCTGTTCTGAAAATAGTTATCATACTACTTTAATCTATTTAAGACAATAAAAAACAAGGTCTACTATCCTCTCTTTAGCATACCTACAAGTGAAAAATGTAAGCCTTGCTTACAGTTAGACTAAATAATCAGCAGCTTTAGGAACAGTAAATGTGAACTGCCCAATTTCTCATTTCAGTCTTTATAGTAATCAGGTATTTCATGTAAGTCAAAGTCACATAAGCTATCAATTCAGTAGTAATTGATAGCAGTAATTTACTAAAGAAATTTGTAAATATTCTTTCCTAGTCTTAAACTCTTGCATTTGTTTCTACATCTGCACAAGTACCACAGTCTTTGCAAAAATCAGTGTTAGACTACATCATCATCATGACTGGACTGCTGAATGTCTACATTTACAAAGCATTCTCAAATCATACCTGTGATCCATTTTCCATCTGAGGAATGTTCAATTACTGAAAAAGAGAAAGCATTAATTAATATTAAGAATATTTTTATCTAAGTTCTACTACTGTAGAAGATGGAGCCCTGAAGACTTTTACTGACACTCAAAATACGCTTTTTTCAATAATCACATGGAAATGTGCTAGGAAAACTTCAAAATTTTGACTACTGTAGAGACTGAAGACTTAAATTTCACACATTCTCTCAAACTCAAAAGGAGACCTAACAATAGTTGTTCAGAGCTTAACTAATATTCAGAATACAATTGCATGTTCAATTATGCCTACAGGCTACAATGCCTTAAAGTGCCTCTCTTTTTTTTCAGAAAAGCCTCACATGTCAAGGGCTGTCACAGGTACAGCTGTGACATTAAAAGGGAGGGTGGGCCTTTTTTTTTTACATTTCAGTGTTGCATGGTATATGGTCACTGCTCTGAAAGCAAAGACTAGGCGAAGGACATCCACATATACTTGTTGCAAATTTTTAGCAAGCTCAGCAAAGTCTAGAGCTACAGTTACATTAAATAACACACAGCACTTTAAAATACTTCTCTTCAAACTGCAGGGAAAAGAGAATGGGAATTCTAATGGGGTGAGAGGGAAGTACCAAAGAAAACAACCAGACATTGGCACAGTTATATATGACCTTAAGTTCAAAAAAAATTATTCAAGTATGATTCACCATTTCTGTAATTTTCATGACTAGATGGTACATAACTTTTAGAATAATATACACTTGGCTGAAGATTTTTCAGAATCAAGTGCCTACACATTTCTGAGATAAATAGTTCTCACAGACTGTATAGGTGGACTCAAAAACATATTCCAGGACTCCTATTAAAAATTCCTCTGCATAGCTGTGATAAAGGATGATGAACCATATCACATCATTAGCTTTAAACATGCATTTTTCAAGATAAATTTTAAAGACACCAGTGTATTTTACATTTTTCTGTAATGCAGCACAAAACTCTTATCAAGCAAGTTTTCCAGAATGCACACAAAATAATTTATCCTAAGTGAGGACACAAAGATTAACAAAGGTGGTAAACAAGTAACATCTAACCCATGCATACTTATCAATTGAATGACAATTTAAAAAGATATCAATAATGAAAATCACAGTTTACCTCCTACTAAGATTGCATGCTGGTTTGAGAAGCACTTGATACAGAAGTCACATCTTCTACATAATTACCACAGAACATGATCCTGGCCCTAAATTTGTGAAGTGCTGATATGCTTTAAGAGGATTTCTCTGAACTGGACAGCTTTAATAATTCAAGTGACAGTAATTTAACCATTTTGCATTAACACTCAATAACAGGTACTTTCACGTGCAAAAGTCTTGATGGGAAGTTCATCCATACTACTGGGATCAGTGCAACATTAAATGACTCCCTTGCCATTGACAAAAGGGTGTATGTTATGTGTCACTACTATACCAAATGCTATTTTTGTGCCATAAACAACTGTAGGACTTCATGATTAAAACAGCATTAAAGCAGAAAGGAAGAAGGCTCAAAACCTATCTAGTAGAATAGTTCCCTCATCTAGTAATTGTCAGTTACACTGGTCCATTTCCATCCAGTGATAGCAAGAATTTGACTTCCATACTAACTAAAAAATTTAATTTCACTGAAATTTCCAATTTCGCTTTAATTTGTGTCTTAGTTTGGAATACTGCAGGACAATAGTTAAATATAGTTTAAGGCAGACAACTGTGCCTTTATTTCCAAACAGCATCTCAAATGCACTAAGGTGTGATGTGACTCAGCTTTCATGTACACAACTACTTACACACAACAGTCAAGTTACACATGCAATTGCACTGTACTACTTTGAATCAGATGCTGGGGTGTTCTGAACCAATGCCTCAAATTAGAGTATTGAGTTTCTTGGATTTCTTCTCACTGAGTTCCTCATTTTAAAGCTGACTCACTGGTTTCAAAAGTGTTGTTTGCTACTGGTCAAATTTTATTTCTAATTCACATGGAATAAAGTGCATTATGTTATTATTTAACCCTCACAGGACAGATATAAGTTTAAATCAAACATGCATGCAAGGCAGTACAGTGCTTTAATTGAAAGGATGGACACATTTCAGTGATGCATAATTCAGTCACCACATCCATGCTCATTTCCAGTACCTGTAGATACTTCATTTCTGATGGAGAATTCCAAGAAAGTAGAAAAAAAGCAAAAGTGAAGATTACTAAAGTACAAGATGTCAAGGCATTTTCTCAACTACAGAACTAAGCATTGAAACCCACTACTCTCCCTCCCCTTATTAAAACACCTGAAGAAAATCCACTTGGCTGCACAGCTTATTCTGCATTTGTCAAAGGACAAAACACCAGGAAGGAAGATGACTGGCTTCCCACCCAGGCTATTCCTCAGTTGTGGTTTTGTTTCATAACAGAGGAACTCTGCCTCCCTCCTAGCTGCTGGTATCAGGTTCCAGCCTCAGCCCAGGAAGCTCCCACCACAGGAAGACTCTACTATCTTCGGAATCAGTCACTTAAACCCAGGATAAAACAGGCATTGTACTTTTTTCTATTTACACTCTGTTGTCATTGCCTACAATATCCTTAACAAACTCACCTTGATAAATAACACCATAAGTAACAGTAACTTGGTGGAGTAAGCATTAGGTACTTAGGCAGTCTAAGCAACAAGTGTTAAGATTATCTAATGTGTGTATTGCGAGACTGAGTTATGTGATTAGAGCAATACTATTAGATTTAGGAAAGTGTAACTTTAGTTCAAGTGACACGTAGGAAACAGTAATTTAAGAAGCATTCTTTCATGTTGTATCAGCTAAGCTTGCAGCAGTGAGGAGCAAAACTACGCTACAGAGCTGATGACAAGCTATACAACACACAGATTACCTTCTGTTATCCAGTAGAACAGGTGAAAAAATGGAAGAAAAACAGCATTACTCTGTTGAAGAATCTAATCAACATTCCAAAGGCAAATGCTCACTCTAGCTTAAACATATTCTCATCCTACCTTCTTGCCAGCACCAACATTTGCCTTGGCTGTGCCCCTGACTTTCTTCATTCTGTTCTTACGCTCCTTTCGCTGCTTCCTGGAAGTCTTCTTCTTTTCATACAAGCCATGCTATTAAAAAAGTTAAAATAGTATTTGATATTGTTTCTCAGTTACCAACTCTCAATTTAATTTTTATTACTTCTCAACTCTTCATATACAGTTTGAATTTGAAATATTAACTAAACAGCAAGTTCATTAACCAATAAATGATTCAACACAGACCATAAACACTTAAGTAGCACATGGATCAGCCCCATCTCTTATGCTTCTTCCAAACCTTTAAAAGTCATTTATTATCTATTATTGCTAAACATCTCTGGTAACAGGTTTTGCCTTTCCAATTCTCCTGTAATGCAGAGTAAGAAAAACTTAGCCTCTTTTGCAAGTGCAGAGGCTAACCTGTATTATTTTAAGATGTCTCATATGACTGAGTATACCAACAGTACTTTCACAAAACGTGGGGTTTTATACATATAAATACTGAGTAATTAAACGCTTCTAATCTATCCTAACTGCTTCCAAGATACTAGAAGACAACATACCCTGGCAAGCCTGTGCTTTGGTTCATTTTTCTTTGCATAGTCCAAGGAATCGTAGATCATGCCAAAACCGGTTGTCTTGCCACCACCAAAGTGAGTTCTGAAGCCAAAGACGAAAATTACATCAGGGGTTGTCTTGTACATTTTTGCCAGCTTTTCCCTGATTTCTGTTTTGGGGACTGTGGCCTTCCCAGGATGAAGCACATCGATCACCTAAGAAAGAATTTTGACAAGTTGTATAAGAGGTCAATATCCAGTACAACAGCCAGGTGCTACAGTCCCACCAGGAACTTAAGACTTAAACTAACCTACCTTAGCAGCACAAAGTATTTATTATTCAGTTTGATATAAAAGCAGTCAAAAGTTTCCTGCTTCAGTCATTCAAATTCGAAATCACCTTTAAGATCATTTAATCCACCAGTAAATTCAACACTGTCAAGTCTCTCAATGGTACTAAACCATGTCCTCCAGTCTACATGTCTTTTTAATATCTCCAGGGGTGATGACTTAACCCCTTCCCTGGGCAGCCTGTTCCAATGCCTAATAATCCTTTTGGTGTAGAATTTTTCCCCAATATCCAATCTAAACCTCCCCTGGTGCAACTTCAAACGACAGAAGAGTTTGCTACCTCACCATCAGCATTTACCTTCAGCATACATCAACACATCTAAAGCCATAAGCTTTTACAATAAGAACTTTGGAGATTTCAAGGGCCCTGTACTGAGAGCGGCTGAAAACCACCTGCAGCCCTGAGCCAACAGACAAACAATTAAAGGTAAATTTCTGTATTCTTTTACCATCTGCTTGCGCTGCAGCAGCCTGTTTGTCATGAACTTCCTGGTTCTGATGGTCACTGTGTCATTCTGCAAGAGAAAACAAAACAATAGCTACACATACAACTGAAATTTAATAAATACGTAAAAATGCACACTACAGTAACAGTCAGGAGCCTCAGACACTGACAGTGAACTCATGACCTAAGTAGACTGGTCTGGGCTACAGAAAACACCTGTAAGGACAGTGAAAAACTGACAAACTCATCCCCAGTTTTCAAACATTACAGCAACACACACTTTCACCATTCTGAGAAGGTGAAACAGCTTTTAGTGAAACACACAGATTATGGCCCAAGCATTGGAACAATGTAACAGAAGTTTCCTTAGGAAGTTCAAATGTTACAACCTCTGTGGTGTCCTACCCTTAACGGGAAGGAGCATGGAAGACTCCTAGATGCTTGTGGCTGAAAGGAATGACAAAGGTCAGAGGGTCTATAAAAGCTTACAAAGTTTTATTAGCAAATTCCACACTTAGCATGGAAATGGGTATGTTAGACCTTGGCCTCCCAGTGTAAAGACACAGCAGTGGGTTTTGGATAAAGGGATACGCCGAAAGGGAAGAGAGTGAGAACAGAATGGGAGAAAGGGATCACCAATCCTGGTTCCAGCATCAATCTGAGCTTCCTGGGTAACCTTTTATAGATAAGTTTCTCCCTTTCTATGTCACTTAGTTATCATGTACAGTCCATTCCTCTAGACCTTTCCGGAAATAAGTGGGAAGACTTTGATTCCCCCCCAACAGTCCATGCCCATTTCCTGGCCTCATTCCTTCACTTGCACTGTGCTCTGTTCATGTCCAGGAGCCAGAACAAGGATGCCTGTTCCTGGAAAAGTGCTGCCCTACCTCCATGTGGCCCCTCTCCCCAGCCACAGCAATCCTTGGCTGTCATTACCAACACTCGTTTGGCTCCGCTGCCACCCAGCTGTTGGTGCTGGAGACACACAGGAGCCCACTCAGCTTTTAGGCTTTACAGCTTCTTAACTGTTACAGAATGGGTCAGGTGGGGAGGGACTACAGAGGGTAATATGGCTGGGTCCAGACAGTTCTTGAATATCTCCAGTGAGGGAGAATCCACACCTTCTCTGGGCAACCTGTTCCAGTTGCTCACACAGCAAAGAAGTTCTTCCTCATGTCCAGGTGGAACTTCCTGTGCAGCAGTTTATGCCCATTGCCTCTTGTCCTACTGCTCAGCACCACCGTGCAGAGCCTGGATCCATCCTCTTGGTACCCTCCCTTCTGATACTGACAGACATTGACGGGGTCCCCTCTAAGACGCCTCTTCTCGAGGCTGAAACGGCCCAGCTCCCTCAGTCTGTCCTCATAAAAGAGATGCTCCAGACCCTTCTTTCTTGCCCTCCCCTGGATCTGCTGCAGGAGCTCCATGCCTCTCTTGAACTAAGGTGCCCAGATTTGGACAGAGCACTCCAGATGTGGCCTCTCCAGGGCTGCGCAGAGGAGCAGGATCACCTCCCTCAACCTGCCGCCAATGCTCTTCTTAACGCAAAGCATAAATTTCTCTAAAAAAACCCCACACGCGTCTGTTCCCTTAACGCCTTCAGACACAGGCAGCCACGAAACACACACGACTCTGACCTACGGCAGCTCCCTGATAACTCCCGAGCAGCAGCCCAGCGTTACCGCGCTATCAGAGCCCGGGGCCGCACCCGGCCCGGCCCGAGCCCCGCTGCTACCAGCGGACACAGATACACGGCAGCCCGGCCGCCAGAGCGAAGGCTCGGTGCGCGCCATACTCGCACGGGCGGGTGCAGGCGGGCCAGCCCGACGGGGCGCGGCGGCGCAGGGGCGCGGCGGGGCCAGGATGGCGGCAGCGCAGGGCGGATAGCGGGGAAAGGACCGCGCACTCACCATGGCGGCGACGGCGGCGGCGGCGACACGGCGGGGAAAGGGCCAGCACCGCCTCCCGGCCAATCATAAGGCAGCGCGGGGGCCTTCCCACGGGGCGGGGCCTGGCGTGAGGGTGTCTTCTTCAGAGCCGGGCGTGGTAGGGGTGCCTTCCGTGTGCCTGGTGGACGCTGGGGCGGAGGGATGAGCTCGGCCCGGACCTTCCTGGCTTGGCTGAGCCCAGTTCAGTTTAGTTCTCCCGCCACGTGCTGGCGCTGCCGCGGCTCTGGCTTTGCCTTTGTGCAGCCTGTCCTGGGGCTGCTGCTGGGGCGCCACGCACAAAGTCACGGGCTGAGCCGGAGCCATGGACTGAGTGTGGCTGTGGAGTTGTTTAAGGCTGAGGGAGCTGGAACTGTTCAGCCTCGAGAAGAGGCGACTGAGAGGGGACTTCGCCCATTTGTATAAGTATCTAAAGGGGGGTTGTCAGGGGATGGACCAGGCCCTTCTTGGTGGTGCTGAGCAATAGGACAAGAGGCAACGGGCAGAAACTCCTGCACGGGAAGCTCCACCTGAGCACGAGGAGCAACTTCTTTACTGTGCAGTGATCGTGCACTGGAACAGATCACCCAGAGAAGGTGTGGAGTCTCCCTCACTGGAGATGTCCAACGCTGGACACAACCCTGTGCCATGTGCAAGGAGTGACCGTTCTTGAAGGGCGAGACGGTGTGACCCCGTGGCCCCACCGTGATTCTCCCAATCCTGCCCATCCCGTGCCCGCTCCGCTCCCGGAGCCCCGAGCGCGGCGGGTCCCGCTGGGGCCGCCAGGGGGCGCTGCGCGCGGAGGCCGCGCCGCCCGGCCCGCCCGGCGCGTGCAGCCCCGTGGGCCCGGCGGGTCCCGGCGCCGCCGCCGCGATGGTGAAGGAGCAGTTCAGAGAGACCGATGTGGCCAAGAAAATGTGAGTGGGGCCCGCGCGGTGCTCCGGGGGCTGAGGCGGGGAGCGGCAGGATTCCCGAGGCGGGGCGGAACCACTGGAGCTGGGGAGAGGTTCGGGGCGGGGGGGGGGGGGGGGGGGGGGGGGGGGGGGGGGGTGATGGCGCGGCGGCTCCGCCCGGAGAAGCGCTGGCACGGGCTGGGCTATGCCTGTGCCCAGGTCTGGGGGTGCCCAGGAATATAAACCACCAGCTCACCGCAAAGCAGCTGTGTTCTCTATAGTTATCTGAAAAGATCCTGTTTCAGCACTACTGTGAATCAGTTTAATCACCTTTGCGTTGTTTTCGAGTGCTTTCGGGTCCGCAGAAGGGCAGCGGGGCTGGTGAAGGGTCTGGAACACAAGTCCTGTGAGGAGCGGCGGAGGGAGCTGGCCGTGTTTAGGCTGGATAAAAGGAGGCTTAAGGGGGCCCTAAATATTCTACAACTACCTGAAAGGAGGGTGCAGCCAGGTGGGGGTCGGTCTCTTCTTCCAGGCAACAATGGATAGGACAAGAGGACACAGTCTCAGGCTGCACCAGGAGAGGTTTAGGTTGGTCATCACGAAGAATTTCTTCACCGAAAGGGTGGTTAGACATTTAAGGGCAGATTGGAAGTAGCACTTAGAGCCGTGGTCTAGCTGACAGAGTGGTGTTCAGTCATAGGTTGGACTCAATGATCTCAGGGGTCTTCTCCAAACTAATTGATTCTATGACGCTTAGGGAGGTGTGTGCTTGTCATTAGAAGTGTTTCTGTATACGTGTATGCGTGCCCATACATACATGTGGAATTTTCCATCCTAGAAGCCACATCTGCTTTGGCATGAAATCTCCAGAAGAGATGCGTCAGCAAGCTCACATTCAAGTGGTCAGCAAAAACTTGTATAGTCAGGACAATCATCACTCTCCACTGCAATATGGAGTGCTGGACCATCGCATGGTGAGAACCATTTGTTTTTCCCAGACTCTTTTTGTGGAACTACCCAAGTGGTTAAAAAAAGTTGGAGTCACTGAAATGTACTGCTTATCCAAAAAACACAAAAATGAGTCTTTACCTGAATTTCATAGACTGTTAGCTGTAGTGGCAACTACTTTATTCATGCTTTTGGGGGGTTCAGGAATGCGTTCTTTTGAGGCAGGAGGTAAGTTCTTTCTGCCAAGTTGTTGGGAGACCCGGAGACATCCATCAACATCATGCCATATCAACAGGAACAAAATGCCATAATGTAGATGAATGGGCTGTGGGTCACTTTCAAGAGCTGTGTAAGTCCATGTTATTGGTGTCAGTAGGGGCTGTTTTTCTTAAGGGTTGGAGTGAATATAATGCTACTGATGTGCTTCTGATGCTGGGGAAAAGGAGTGGGTCTGCTGTTAGAATACCTGACTAGCTTAAAAGCTGTTGTATTTTGTATCTATTCAGTCAATTACAGCAGATTTTTCTTTCTTTATGTGTGCATTCTCTTTCTCCCAAAGGGAACCAGTGAAAAAGACCGTCCCTGTGAAACCTGTGGAAAAAGTCTAGCTGATTGTTTAGGACATTATGGGTACATTGACTTAGAGCTGCCATGTTTTCATGTTGGATACTTCAAAGCTGTGATAGGCATCTTACAGGTAAACATGATTATGATTTGTTGTCAGTTTTTAGTCTAGAAAAAAGGAAAAATTCAGGAAAGATGACGTCTGAAAGTTAATTGAGAAGGCCAAAATAACATTGCATTATTAATTTGTTTTCTTTTGCAAAACGAATTTATTTAAATACCAGTCTTAGTGATGTAAATATATCCATTTTGTTTTATGCAACCTCAGGCTGATAAATTTAATGTTATTTTTCTGTCATTTCAATTAAATATATGCAGTATAATTTACCTTTAAGGACATCCCAGTAAATCAAAGCTCTGTTTGCTATATATGGATTTTTAAGGTCCTGCAGAACTTAGATAAGGATTTGCTTCATTTACTGTAACTTATTTTTCTCCTGGGCTTTTTAATGTATATTGCAATGTGAAAATTGGTCTTTCAATAAGACAGTAAGTAGTATCTCATTCAAAAAACTGCATTCTGTTGAAGAACTTAAGGTATAGATCAAGAGGTTACATGTCTGAATGTTAGACAACTGTGTTTCTACGTGTTTACATTTTAGATGATCTGCAAAACCTGTTGCCGTATCATGCTGTCAGTGGAAGAAAAAAAGCAGTTTTTGGATTACCTAAAGCGACCTGGCCTTACATACCTTCAGAAGAGAGGGCTAAAAAAGAAAGTGTCTGAGAAGTGCCGAAAGAAAAACACTTGTCCTTACTGTGGGGCCTTTAATGGTGAGTGTTGGCATTAGCAGTTTGTGAAGCTGTCTACTGTGATGGTTTTTTTACCTCGACAGCTGTGATAGGATCCAAATCTTGAATGTGCTTGTTTGTTGCACAGCTGGTGGGTGTTCTCTCTGGCCTTTGTTAAGAAATAGGTTATTTTATTTCTAGTGCCAGACACATGCTTTTTCGTGTCTCATTTGTGTGGATATAGACATTCACCTAGTTGCTTGTATTGTTTCATGGAAGTAACCAATAGTTGATACTTGAATAATGGCAAAAAAACCTGTTTAGCGTGTTTTTAAAAATACTGGGAGCTGTTGGCAGTGATTAATACCTGAACATGAAAACATGGGTAGACTTTGTAATTTTGAGTGACCATCATTTTTCGTCATGGTATTAAATTGTCCTTCTTAAGATTATTCCTTCTTCAGGGCAGAGTATCTTCATAAGGTTTCACATCGATTTTCAAAATACATCTTGTTTTTTTTTTCATCTACACTGATCACGTTAGTGCTGTTTAAGGACTTAAAGTGTTACAGACTAACTATCTACTATGAATCTTTAACTTAAGACTTCACACTTTTAACTCATGAAAATTGTGGGTTGTTTGTTGTAATGGTCAACAACCTGAATAAATGGAGAGCTACTTCATCATAAGTGCCATATGTACATCTAGGGGGCATAAACAGTAGGCATTTACAAAATTATGTGTTAGGTTGGAATACTTCAGTAAAAAAAGTGAGCATTTGTTCTCATTTGTGAAAGTTTCGTGAATAATGTTACCTGTATGACGTGAAAGTATTTATTAGATTTTTCTGAGAATTCACTTCAAAAGTTACTTCAGAAGATAGTGAAATGATACATAAGTGGAACATCTTGGTCCTGTTTTTAGTGTTGGAACTTCTACTTTAAAAAAAATCTGCTGTGAATGAGATGAAGCTGAATTAAAAAGCGTGGACTAAACCAGCTGCTTTGAGCTTCAGATGCAGCATCATGATGTAGACACACCAAGCCATCCATTCAAGAAAGTATGACTTGGTTGTCCTCGTATTTTGTGAGTTCAGGAAGCTGGTTAATAAAGCACATAAAGTTGTTTTGTTTCTGTGTTTACCAAAGGTTTAACTAGGTTTGGAACTGTACTTGTTTTGAGTTCTGATGTTGTTTTATTGCTTGCAGGAACTGTGAAGAAGTGTGGTTTGTTGAAAATAATACATGAAAAGTACAAGACAAATAAGAAAGTTGTAGATCCAATAGTATCTACTTTTCTGCAGTCCTTTGAAACTGCCATTGAACATAACAAAGAAGTAGAACCCTTACTGGGAAGAGCTCAGGTGACTTTTATTATTACTTAAATTTTCTGCTAGTTTTTGTGCATGACATAAAACTCCTCAAGGGTTTTCAATGTATGAGCTAAAGTCTTATGGTAGTCCAAGAATTCTGTATATCAAAAGACACATGAAGAATGTTTGTATCTACTGCAATAATGTTAACTTTGCTAAAATGAGAAATTTAGTTTATTGGTATGTCCTGATACATCACTTTCTGCCTGTAAAGAATGGGGATCTTCTTGGTGTGTTAGGCTTCCATAAGCTAGAAAAGGAAGAATAAACATACAAGACAAACAAGTTTGCACGTACAGGTAGATTTACTGTAACTCCAGTATAATTCTGATATACAGATACTTTTTTCTTCAGAAGACATTAATGTTGAGAAGGAGAGAGGAAACTTTTTTTATTCATTTTTTATTTCATGAAGCTTTGCATTATATGCAGTTTTGTTTCCTTCTGCTCTCTGCAAGCTGGGAAGATCTCCAGGTACATCTTTAAATAGAAAAAGAAGTGAATATCTGGACTTTCTTATACTACAGCAGTAGCTGTTCTAGGAAGAAAGAAACTAAGTTTTGGAAAAGAGTCTAGAAAGTACTGTAAGTTATGTGAGTTTCTGCGAATAAAATGAATACAATGTGCTGTAAGTTCATTGTAGGATGTTAACTGCTTTGTCTATTAGCTATGAAATACCCTTTGTTAACTCTTGAGAAAAGTCAGTAATATGATGACAAGTAAACACTAATATATAGGAAAAAAAACATAGGAAGGAATATAGCACGTTAACATTTGAGATGCTAAAAGCATTGGTTCAGGATAAATAAACCAAACATAGTTTTATTTGCATGAATAATTCTGTTTGCCTTTGAAAAAGACTTTCTTTTTGAACATCAGTAAATAAGGGGAGGAGGGAAGCACTGAAACTTCATATGATGGCTTTTCCCCGTTTTCCAATGGATTTTGTAGGAAAACTTGAATCCTTTGGTAGTGTTGAACCTCTTTAGAAGAATCCCAGCAGAAGACATTCCTCTACTTCTAATGAATCCAGAAGCAGGTAAACCTTCAGATTTGATCCTCACACGGCTCTTGGTGCCTCCGCTGTGTATCAGACCCTCTGTGGTGAGTGACTTGAAGTCGGGCACCAATGAAGACGATTTGACAATGAAACTCACTGAGATCATTTTCCTCAATGATGTCATAAAAAAGGTGAGTTATCCTTCAAGCTCTGAAACTGTTGCCATTGAAAAGATTTGGTTAGGATTGAATACAGGAAATGGGTTTACTGCTTACAATCTGCTACTGTGTTTCTATGTTGTTGGGATTTTATTGAAAGAAGTAAGAAAAGCTTGCTTCAGATGGAGCTGGCTGACTGGCTGCTTGCAGTTTAGGACATGCTCAAGATCTGCTGGGATTCTTATGGGAAATGTTTTGTCATTTCAGCTCTGGTCTGTAAATTTCTTTTTTCCCTCTCCCTCCTATGACACTTTTCAAGTGGTCACTTACAATAAAAATATTGCACCTATTGCTTTGTGCTTTTTTTTTTCTTTTTTGTCCTTGTAGACTTTCCTTTTTTTTTTTTACTGCATCTTTCTTTATTTCATCATCTGTTCTTAAGAAGTCAGGTTTCATTTAGCATGGTTATCAAATTGAGACTAGAAGTAAATTTGACAATTTATCAGTTGTTTAGAAGAGCACTTCTATCAAACTAATACTTTTTATGCTTTTCGAAACTGGTCTTTTGTCAAGCAAACAAAATCAGTTGAGTACTGACTCTCCCCTGATTGACAAATTAGGAAATACTGGTGATTTTCCTGACTGTTAAGTTATATTACCTTAACTTCAGTGGATTGGGAAGAATATAATTTAAACAAATACCTAGTTTTGTCCAAAGCCCATGTTAGTGAAAAGATAGCAGTATACACCCTGTAATAAAGTTACCTTGCCTTTTTCATTCCAGTGTATGGAACTGTCATAGTGTTATTTGCAGAAGAACAGTTGTACTTATAACAGAAAAATACTTTGCTAGTTTATTATGTGGTGTTATATTTATTTTCTGAACTGGATGACTATTTTGTTTAGCATAGGATATCAGGAGCCAAAACACAGATGATTATGGAAGACTGGGATTTTCTTCAACTGCAGTGTGCCCTGTACATTAATAGTGAGCTCTCGGGAATTCCTCTCAACATGGCACCTAAGAAATGGACCAGAGGTTTTGTTCAGAGGCTTAAGGGAAAGCAAGGTATGTCTAGAAAGTTGGTTTTAATTTTATATTTTTTTTTGAGCTGCAAATATTTGCTATTGTCAGGTGTATCTCTGCCACTGTTGTGTTACACTTCGGTGCTGTACCTTAAAGGATGTTCTAATATGCTGTCTTAACAGATAACATTTGGCAAACAATTTTTAATAAAAGAGTTTTAACATTTTTATTTGGTTAGGTCGTTTTAGAGGCAATCTGTCTGGAAAGCGAGTGGATTTTTCTGGCAGAACAGTCATTTCACCTGATCCCAACTTAAGAATAGATGAAGTAGCAGTGCCTATTCATGTTGCTAAAATACTGACCTTTCCTGAAAAGGTAAGTAGTATAGAACCAAAACTCAAAACTCTTCCTATGCTTTTTTTTTTTCTCTTCTTGAAACCAGACCTCAGTGTTGTTTCCTTTTAGCCTTTCTATAAAAGGGAGTGAATGTGTTGCATTCTGTTTGAAAGGTCATTCAGTGATGCTTTGCCAGTTTTGTTGCTGTTGGCAAATGAAGGCTTTAGCATTGGCTATGGCAAGTGCTGAGAGGGCATGTGGTCTACGGTGTGACCTATCTAGAGGGAAGAGTTTTGCTTCATATTTTTTGAACTCCTACATAGCTTCATGTGTTGGTTGGTGTATCTGTCTAAGGAGTGGTTGGGTATTTTTATATCTAAATTTATCACCCAGATTTTTAATTTAATTTAACTCTGTTATTGTGCTCAAAGATTGGCTTGTGTTTTCCTCCTCTATTCCCTCCTGCCAATTCCCTTCAGCAGCTTGAGGCTGTGACAGGAGATTGTCAGTTGAGCCTAAAACTTGAAAATGCAAAAACCACCAGTAAAAACAAGAGATCCTGAAACATGTTTCGTTTGTTTCTGATTGAAGTCTTTATGCAACAGGTGAACAAAGCAAATATTAATTTTATGAGGAAACTTGTCTGTAATGGTCCTGATGTTCATCCTGGAGCCAACTTCATACAGCAAAGGCACACCCAAATGAAAAGGTATCAAACTTTTCTGTAATTGTTCACTTTTTATTTCTCCTCATCAACTTGTTCTTAGTGCTGTGTGAAAACAGGTTATATCTAAAGAGATTAAAATTTATTTTTAGAATCTTTCATTATGGGCAGTAGCAAAAGAATTGTCATTATGTCCTCAGGTTTAGTGTAATATTTATTTCTAAATAATCTGTTACATTTAATCTGAAGTGCACATACTGATGATAATGAACTGCAATTAGATTGGTATTTTTTTGTGACTGAGACATAGTTGAAATAGAGGGTGTAGTACAGATGTAAATGAAAATGGGCAGTTATGGGCAAGTTGTACTGGCTGTTTTCATGAAAGCTAATCTGCAGTCAGTTTATAGGTAGTAAAAAGGGATATAATATATAAATATATAATATTTAATATATAATATATAATAAATAAAATATATAAATAAAACTTCCTATACTCTTTGATACAACTGAAACAAATTCTGTTTTCATAAATTGACTTTTTTCTTACTTACTGGTCTAATTACTGTAGCTTTGTTAACTGATGTCAAAATACATTCATTACTTAAAATAGCAGCAGGACTGATGGTTAATGATTCAATCCGCACCAATTTTGTCTTCTACTTATTGTAATACAAATACTCCAACATTTAATGAAAAAGCTTGCATTATTAACACAGAATTATTTTTCAGTTGTCTTTACATCTACTGCTTATATTTCTTCTGACTCTGTTATTATATGTTGCTATTAAGATTTTTGAAATATGGGAACCGAGAAAAGATGGCCCAGGAGCTGAAATTTGGTGATATTGTGGAGCGACACCTTATAGATGGTGACATAGTCCTGTTCAACCGACAGCCCTCTCTTCACAAGCTGAGCATCATGGCTCACATTGTAAGTGCACACAGTCTAACACAGAGGTGGGGCATCCCTGGATATTGGGTGGTTTACCTTCAGTGGTGTTTCTGTCTTACATGAGCACAAATAAACAGCATCTTCTGAAGCAGTGTGTGGGAACTAGCATGAGTACAGTGCAGTTGTGCCTTTGCATGGGAACTGATGTGTACTGGGATAGCTGTCTTCTGCCAGTAGCCATAATTGACTTTGTTCTTATGTATTTCATTTTTGTAGAGTTGATGTGATCTCTGCAAAGCACATTGTCTTTCTGTGCTTTTGTATAAATTGTTCATAATGACAACTATTAGCTATGTTTCTATAATACAATAAGTACGATTTCTGTCAATTCCTGCTTGAGTTAAGTCCTTTAATCAGGAATTTTCATCTTTCATCTATGCTTGACTAAGTGTGCATCACTTTTTTTTTTCCCCTTTTCCAGGCTAGAGTAAAACCTCATAGGACATTCAGATTCAATGAATGTGTCTGCACACCATACAATGCAGACTTCGATGGAGATGAGATGAACCTTCACCTTCCTCAGACAGAAGAAGCAAAAGCAGAAGCACTTGTTTTAATGGGAGTAGGTTGATAATGTTTGGGTTGGGATTTTGTTAGTGACAGATTGGCTGAGCCCTGTATTTCTTAACTTGCACATGAAATCTGAAATATTATCTAGATTACTGGATGTGGATAATTTTTAACTTTGAAGCTGCCTGAAAACTCTGCAAAAGGGAACTCAGAATAAATTAGGACTGTTACTTAATGGTAGCCTAAATTTAATATCTGTGGAAAATCCAGTGGTTTTAAGTAAGCAGATGTCATTAGTATGTTTCTGCCTGACTGTCCTTAGGGATTGCTACCCAACTAGGGTGGCTATGTTACCAACAGATATTTGCTTTCTGGTCTGACAGCATGCATGTTAAATCTAAGATGGACAGACCAGCTGGAAATGTGGCAGCAATACTGGACTTATACTGGAGAAAGCAACTTACCAGAGAAGGCAGGAGGCTCTTAGGGCAGGGTCAAAAAGGGAGAAGGGAGGGTAGCTAAATAGGGATCCCATGGTTGCAAGCTTTGATCTGTGGTGTGAAAGTAGAGTCAGCAGTATCAAGCTGAGGATTTTCCAGTACATTGCTCCTTTAGGGTGACTAAATGACACTGCTTCTTCAGATGTACCCACACAACTGTTGGCTGCAGCATGTATGGGCTCCCTGAACTGACTCACGAGCTTAAAAAGAAAACCCCCAGCCCTCAAGTGTGTGATTGAGGTCTTTGTGGGTGTGTGTTCACTGGTGGATAGGTGGGAGGTGGGGGTGATGAACTGGAGCAGTAGACTGAGTACTAAGACTCAGACTTAGAGAAGAACATCAGAACATGGGGCTTGTG
The DNA here is from genome assembly GCF_003945595.2 of Pipra filicauda. Lineage (NCBI taxonomy): Eukaryota > Metazoa > Chordata > Aves > Passeriformes > Pipridae > Pipra > Pipra filicauda. The sequence continues at coordinate 310,379 of NW_024104318.1, forward strand.
GAGGTGGCTGGCTTGACTGTTACTGATTAGTAAGGACCACACGACTTGGAATATTCCAGTAACTCCCCATAGTAAGGGTAACCTCTTTTCTCCCTTCCCAGGTTCTCAAAGCTAGCTTGTCTTCCCTTCCCTTAACTGTCCCTACCAAAACACATCAAGTTGATTGCAACTTCTGTTTTGGAAACAGAATACATAATTTCCAGTAACTATTCCTTAACTGTCAATAGATGTGCATGGACTGCAGTGAACTGAAACTTGTTTTACTTTTCTATCTTTTTGAAGAAAGCTGTACTTTGATTTAGAATAAGCTTTGACCATTTTTGCTAAAATAAATACCTTAAATGGTAAAGTTTTGTTTTGAATAGCAAATGGAATATAAGTGTCTTCAAATGCATGATGTTTTTTTGTATCATATAGACTAAAGCAAACTTGGTAACACCAAGAAATGGAGAACCTCTTATTGCTGCTATTCAGGATTTTCTCACAGGTATGTATATAAGCTTATTTCAGAGGTGTGATATTTAACAGTTTTTCCTTCAGAATCACTTCCCTCCTTTCCAGAATTTTTCCACATTAATTAAAAAATTTCTTCTTTCTCAAGTCAAAGTGACATTATGAAATAAGGCCACTGTTTGCCTGAAATATAGTGATGTCCTCAGACTGATTTCTTATACTGCCTACCTTTGTGGCTGCCACTATTATTACCTTTGCATAGGTTTTACAGTGTTTTTCTGCAAATGAATATTTGGGATCTTTATCTGCATTAGGTCGATAGCATAAACTGTTTATGATTATGGTAGAGGAGTTGATTTCATTCATTAAAAATTCGTTTTAACCTACAGTAAGTACCTTCAATGTCCTAAATGCTTTGGGAAATGTCCAATGAACATCAGGAAGAAAGTGTACACAAATAAATCCCATTCAATGATGGGATAGACTCTGAGAGAGAGAGAATAGATTACAGAAATGCACTGTTCCTCATTTTTAGAAATTTGATGTGGAGCAAATTAAAAAAATCTGGAAAGTATTTACGACTGAAGCTGTCTAAACTATTGTCATTTTGCATAAGTAGCTAACTAGTATTAGAATGAAGTAATTGACACTGAATATGCAATAGTTTTTAAATTTAATCTTAATTTGCTCTGTCATAATTCTTTTTTTACATTCCAGGTGCCTATCTTCTTACATTAAAAGATACCTTTTTTGATCGAGCCAAAGCCTGTCAAATTATTGCTTCTATCCTGGTTGGCAAGGATGAAAAGATTAAAGTTCGCCTTCCACCCCCAGCAATTCTGAAGGTGTGTTATGGTATTTTTTTTCATTTTACTAAGACTTTCTCCGTTGTGTGTACTTGACCCATGGTGATGTTCTCAGCAGAGACAGTTCTTGTTCTCTGACATAAGTTTTGTATGAGATTTTTGTATTTGTCTAGTGTGAAGTGCAAGGATCAGAATTTGGGGTCGAAGCTGTGCAGAAGTGGTTTGTGGGTTCCTGACACTGAAAGGTGTCAGCCTTGCGTGGTGCCGTCCAGATGCAGGATTCCTTCAGGGTTCAAACGTGGCTTTGCTGCTGTCCTGCTGCTGTGCCACAGATCTCCTGGCTGTTTGTGACCAGCAGAAAATACATTGTTCTTAGTGACCTCACTGTTACTGACTGTGCAGAGTAATATGGGGCTGAGTGCAGAAACTGTATTATTCTTTGGGTCCTGAAATGCTCAATAGTTCAAGGTTTAGGAGACAGTAAACCTGGGAAAGAGTATCCTTTAGCTGTGTTAAAGGTTAAAGAGGATGAGTGCTGTGTAATTTGTTTGCTTGCAGGGTGTTTTTTCCTTTGTTACATCATCTACACAAAACATTTATGAAGGGCAGAGTATTTGTGTATTTTTTTACAAACTTTGAAGAGAGTTTTAGTATCGTTTATTAGATTATGGTATGTTAAGCCTTCATTCACATACATTTGAGGGTGTTTGTATTTGATTAATTTGGTATTTAAGGCAAATAGTATTGTCTGGAGAGAGTTAGTACATTTTAAAATTTGTTGAATACTAAATGTTGGTGTATATGTTTTTATATCCTTTATTTAATTTCAAAATAATGAGTTTAATATTAGGGGAATTCAGGAAGTGGAATTGAAATATCAGTGAATAATACAACTTAAAGCAAGGTTAGGGAATTTATGGGCAGTATCTAATGTGAATTCTGTAAATTTATATCAACTTTTGTGAATAGCCAAGAGCAGTGATTCTTTGACTACTTCTGTCACTCCAGATTAATAATTTTAGTGCTGGCTGTAACAGTTGCTTACGTCTAACTCCAGCTGAGGGGAGTACATAATTATACGAATCTTTAAACTCCTAAAATTTTAAATCAAAGGCACTATGTAAAGAAGGAATTGTAAATGTTGCAACCTCTTCGAGAAACTAAATGACAGCAGCAGCATCTTTTTCTTTTCTTTTCTAATCAGAAAGGGAAACATAAGAGGGAGCAATAAAGCATGTTTCTCTAAATGCAAGCGCATAACTGATGTAAAGGATAACCATGCTGCACTCAGAGATTTTTAAACTGTAGAAGTGCATAATACTTCCCTATTCAAAGGAATGCTACAAGTATGGTTCTCTATAGAAAGGTTCTGTATATAAAACAGTTTTACAATTACATTCTTGCTTACTGTTTTACTGTAGCTATAGCATAAACTTGTAATCCTAATTCTTCTCTTTCTGTTTCTTTAAGCCTGTAACACTCTGGACAGGAAAACAGGTTTTCAGCCTCATTCTCAAACCCAGTGATGATTGTCCTGTAAAAGCCAATCTACGAACGAAGGGCAAACAGTATTGTGGCAAAGGGGAGGACCTGTGTTACAATGATTCTTGTGAGTGACACTTCTGAAGCTGTGTTTTGAAAGTCTTCAAAGAAATTGTACTCTCGTTGAGTTCACTGTAGGAGTTAAAGTGGTACTTCACATAAGTATTCTTTAAATGAAAAATAAAATTACGCAGTTGTTCTCAAAAGTTGAAGTTATGCTGAAAACCAAAGAAAAGATTTGGGTGTTGTCTTAAACTAAAATGTCTTCTGGCTGCTGCTGGGCTTGTCGTGATGCTAACTTAGTATTTGAACTGAGAGAAAGAGAAAAGCTAAGCAGCTTAGGAAAGGTGCAGAGGGCAAATGGAAAAATTTGATATCTTAAGTGGGGTTAATAATACAGAGATTAGGAGACAAACACTGAAAGGAGTTAGGATACCTAGGGAAGATAGGAATCCCTAGGATATCAAGCCATCTGTGTCCTTCCAATTAGGGAAGTCAGAGTGGCAGATGGAATGCAAAGGACCACTGTTGAAGAGGCTGTAGGAGATAAGCAAGACTTTGCTTCTAATTAATTTAACATTCATGTGGTAACTGTTGGAAAGGAACATGAGCAGGCAGGATTAGACTGGCTCTTTGCTGCTCAGAAGTGTGAGAAGAGGAACCATTGATTTATAGTAATTCTTTTATGCAATGTTGATGTGAGAAAGAACTTCCCAATTAGCACTCAGATCCACTCTACAGCAGACTGAGTGATTTCTGTAGAAGATAGAACCACTCTATGGCTGTGAAGTTTATTATAAACCTGGTGGAACTATTTTTGTCAGCCTCTAAATACCATAAGATGAAAGGCCACAAAGCAATTCTGCTCACACTTGTATGAACATAAGCCATCTTCTTTGCTCCACAGTGTATTCATTCTAGGAAGTATGGGAAGAATTTCCATTTTTTGAGTTTGACAGGAGCTCATAATGTGGAAAACCTTTGGATTTTGTTGTTGGCTGTGTTCAGTTCTCTGAAAAAAATTCATTTCTGAAGTCATACTAATTCTCTTCAGAAAGTTCTCTGCAAATTCTCAAAAAACACAAGAACTCCTAGTATCATGTTTTGATTTTATATAATAAGAGATAGAACACTGACTTGTGGTTCAAGATGATTACCTAAATTCACATTGAAAATATTGAGCATGGAGTACAGTGTGCAAGCATCTACAATGTTCTGCATAAAATGATTTAAGTTGGTTCCATCTACATACACCACTCCTTTGAAAGATGTACAATGAAGTTGGTGATGAATATATATTGTACTGCTATCAGAAAATAAGTTTAAAGTTCATGTACACAAGATACTTTTTAATTGGTTCAAGACTAAATCTTAAAGAAAGATTCAGTGCCTGAAATGGAAGGTTCCTAATGAAGGAAGAAGGAATAATCTAAGAGAGGCATCGTGTACAGGCATAAAGGCAAGGCAGATGAGTTGTTATGGTTCCCTTGTAATTAAAGGAATTTAGGAGTCTACCGTGTCTTTGCCTCCAGAGGTGATTTGACTGAACTGAATATCAAAATCTTCAAATAAGAGAACTGCAACTTTCTGAAGTTTTTTTGCTCTGCTTTATAAATAAATAAATTGCATTGGTTTATTATGATTGAGGACTTTATTTCTGAATGGATAAAATTGATCAAAGACATTATTTAGATTAAGGAAGCAAAGTTTATTTTTAGATTTTTACCGAAAACTTACTCACAGTGTTTCTCACAAATCTTTAATTGGATACAGTTGCCTTTCTAAGGAGGAAGGAAAATAAATTTTAACTTTATTTGGTAAGGTCAGGTTGTAGGCTGTTCCTCTTACAACACTTAGTCATGCATTTCTACAGATACATTAAATATGTCTTTGAGTTTTACTCTTCTAATGAATAGAACTTTTTTTTTATAATTCTCTCCATAAGTGATTACTAGTGATTAGTTCATGATGTAGAAAACTGGTGAATTCTTCTTGCCTTTTTATTTCTAGATGTCACAATTCAAAACAGTGAGTTAATGAGTGGCAGTATGGACAAAGGAACATTGGGTTCAGGATCCAAGAACAACATTTTCTACATCTTGCTGAGAGACTGGGGACAGGTAGAAGCTGCAGATGCCATGTCACGTCTAGCCAGACTTGCTCCAGTCTATCTCTGTGAGTACATTTCCTTGTAAAATAGTACTTCAATGCAGAAATAGAGTGCAAGCAAGCAAGATTTTTGCTTCAAATGTGAAATGCTGTGCTTAAAAAAAAATAAGCTAGTTGTGAAGCTGGCAGACGGGGAAACAAACGGTTGTGCATATGCTTGTGATGTTCACATGATGGGAGGCAAAAATAAAAGTTCCCAGTGATGATAATATTCTGGTTTTAATTTGTTTTCTCCATGTGAGATGAAGCTATCAATTTATTTTTTTTTTTTTTAATAATAGCTAATCGTGGCTTTTCAATTGGAATTGGTGATGTAACCCCTGGTCAGGGCCTGCTAAAAGCTAAGTATGAGCTCCTGAATGCTGGCTACAAGAAATGTGATGAGTATATTGAAGCTCTGAACACTGGCAAGCTACAGCAGCAGCCTGGTTGTACTGCAGAAGAGACACTAGAGGTAAAATTTTTGGTTTAAATCACTATACATTTAGAGTAGAGACTTCACAATGTACATGAATATATTTGTGAAGTCTTCTGAAAGAAGACAGCTAAAGTTGTCTTCTGAAACCTAAAAATACAAGCAAATGCATTTCCTAGGCATGCAACTTGAGCTGACTCTATAGAGACTTAACATTAAAATGTTTGTATGCATCTAAAAATGTTAGCTAAACACTTAACAACTGAGATCTTCCCTCCTTGCAAGAAGTACTGGTCTGATACACTAGAATAAAATGGCATAGGTAGTTGAAATGGAGTTGATTACATTTATCAAGATTTTCTAGGTTAATTAAGAACAGTAACAGTAAAGAAAGTGATACAAGAAGCAAAACATTCCTTTGGTTGTAGATCTCATGCAAGTGTTATCTCGTTCCTTATTGGGGTGAAAGTTAAGTGGACTTTGGTTATGCTGGGTTGTTTTCTTTTTTCTGTGGAAATTTTGGTGAAGAGCAATGAATGTTGCCCAAAAGCTTACTGACTTAGTGAGGTCAGCTGAAGAACACTTTTCATTGTATTTAATGATTTTATATATTCACCTTGGGTGGCTAATGTCTACTTTTTACCTTTAAAAAAAGTAGAAAGGAAAAAAGAAAAAACCAAACACCACCACCACCCAACCACAGAATGCCATCCTGTGATGAAGTACTGCCACAGTTAGCCAGTTTGAAGTGAAATTCTCACTGAAAGAAACATCTTGCAGTCCTTTCCACTCCACCTTTTTTTGGACACCTGTGCATGTCCTAGAATGTTTTTTGGATACAGTTATGTTTGTAATAGTTGGAGAGACCAGCGTTGTACTCTCTGAGTACAGTCCAAAAATACATTATTTTTGTGGTAATCTTTCATGTAGTGCAGTGTGTCTTAGAGCTTAGTGCAGTGCTTAATTTAGCTTAACTTTGTGCTGCTGGTAAGACAGGATCATGTTCCGGGATATTCTTGTCTTGTCCCAACAAAGATATTTTGTGCAGGAAACTGAAAGTTATGCATGTTAAAATTTAAACTTGTTTTACCCAAAGCAATGACTGGGTTTTTTGATTGTATTTTGAATTGCATTTGACTACTGAAGGTGTTGCTGGGAGTGATAGAGTACTGTTTGTGTATGTGTTTTTTAACAAATGCTGAACCTCTGAAATATTTGATTTCAGGCCTTAATCCTTAAAGAACTCTCTGTCATCAGAGATCATGCTGGCAGCGCCTGTCTCAGAGAACTGGACAAGAGCAACAGTCCCCTTATCATGGCTCTCTGTGGTTCTAAAGGTAGGGAGAGCTGAACTTTGCATGTAGGTTGCTCACTTCATCACTCTTGTGAAAATTACTGGTTCCACCTTTTTAGCTTGTTTGATACTGTCAGTTGTGCAAGCTCATGTTGTATCTATTTTAAGTGACTCAGTAAGTACAGGCAGGGTATAATTAATTAAAATCAAGCTGATGTTCTAGTTTTTGTGTCTTTAAAGTTTTAGTACAAGTTAAAAAACATCTTATTGGAACTTAGGATGTTGTTAAGACTAATTCATGAGTAAAAAGTTTTCAGTTGCATTTCTACTGCAAGTTTTTATATCATATACAAAAATCAACTGTAAATTATATATTCAGAATTGGAATTAATATTTCCCAGAATCATGGAATTTTTGGAAGGGACATTAAAGAACGTCTAATTCCTGTCCCCCTGCCATGAGGGGTGTCAGTAGAGCAGAATGGGATATCCACAACTGCTGAGCAACTTGTTCCAGTCCACCATCACAGGAAAGAATTTCCTCCTGACATCTAATCTAAACCTGCCCTCTGTCAGCTTAAAGTAATTTTTCCTTCTGTCACTACATACTCTTGTGTAAAGTCCCTCTCTGGATTTCTTGTAGGCTCCCTTTAGGTACTGGAAAGAGCTATAAGGTCTCTCAAATTCTTGTTTGAGCTTCCCTTTGTTTCCTATGAGAATTTGAAGGAATCACTTAACCTTTTGCCTTTTATTAGCTGTCTAATAAATTGTGGAAAGCCTCAGGGTGACGTGTTCTAAAGAAATACTGAACTCTAAGAAGAATAATATATTAAGTGTATAATTTGGGAGGGAGAGGTGGGGAGGCATTGTTAGCAACCATGTTCAGCAAAGAAAACTTGAAATATTGTGACTTAATGCTCTGAGGCTTAATTTGTTCTAGGAATCTTGGTAGATACTGAACCCTTGATGAAAAATGTGTTCGTTGAAGAAATTGTGAAGCAAAACATGTAGGTTAGGATCATGGGCTGTATAAAGCACAATCCCTAACACAAACCAGGATAATATAAGGACTGTAGTCAAATGGTGGTGGCATGAATGTCTATGACGCAAGGGAAAAAAAATTAAAAGGAGTTGTTGGTTGTATCATGGACCTAATTGTCAGCCTCTGCATAAGTGCTGAAAAGAACAGGACAAGTAACAGAAAAACTTCTTTAACTCTTGAAATTCTGAGTGGTTTTTTGACCAGTTATGAGGCTGAGATCTTCATGGAAGTGAAGATAGTTCATCAGGGAAGCAGTGTATCCCTCACTTGTGAATGAGAGGTTTTTTCCTTTCTTCCTTTTCAGGCTCCTTCATTAATATATCCCAGATGATTGCTTGTGTAGGTCAGCAGGCTATCAGTGGGTCCCGAGTTCCTGATGGATTTGAGAACAGATCTTTGCCTCACTTTGAGAAGCATTCTAAGGTAATTCTGTACATTTACAATAGACTGTGAAGAAAAGTGAAACAAGTTTCCTTAAGCCATTTTGAGAAGGATGCGTGGTAACACATGTTGTCATGATAGGCTGAAGGAAAAAGGATCGCATATGATCCATGTAAAGTGTCCTGAGTGTGATTTGGGAGTTAACAGTAGTGTTTTGAGTTGCCATAGAATGCTGTGAATTTTTACAGCTAAACCTTGCTTTGACCTTTCTAACTTAGTAAAATTAGTCTGATGATACATTTTTGGTTCTCCTGAGAGTCCTGAAAATAATTTGTTAAAGTTTCTCTCATGTATTATGTGTGACTGCACTAATACTTTTCAGGTCAACTGCTGAGTATGTATTGGTATCTTTAGACAGGTGAGACATGCCAGATAAACTTTTCTGGAATCTGGTTTGTTTTTTTTCTTTTTCCACCAGAATAGGTATCATGGGTTACTCTCAATGTTTCGTGTTTGAGTTTGGTCCTACATGAAGCCATAATGAGTCTAATGCACTTGTTAATATAATTCAATGAAATTAATTTTTTTAAACTGCTATTTGAAATCTAATAAACAGTGAAGAAGATTCTAGGTATAAGCCATTCATCTAGTTAGTGTGTTAAATAACTGTCAGATGGTAGCCATGACACTTGGATTTGTCATTCAGTGTCCAAATTTCTGCTTCTGAGTTCTGAAACATACTGAATAAATAGAAGAAGAAATAATACTTCTTGGATTAGATGAGAAGGTAAAACTTAAAATTGAGCTCTAGCGTTTTTACTGGTTTTAACTACCTGTTAAATAACAACAAAAAGTTATTTTCTAAGATGAAACTGATCACAGAGGCAGTTTAGTGTTACTTGACTTCAGGGAATGCCTGTGTAAAGGTGATTGGCAAGAACTTTTCTTGGGGTGAGAGCAAACCACTCAAGAGAATTAATTATATACATATCTCCAGTCACATTTTTTCCAGGTTCCCTAGTCTTCAGCACTGCAAATACCTTTGCACTACTATTGCAAAATGAATGTTCTTAATTGCTTTTTCAATTTTTGCAAGTTTAAGGGAGTCTAAAGCATTATAAGTCGGTGTAGTGTTTGCAAGGAATGGCTAGAAGTGTGACAAGGTTTGTAGTGAGAAGGAGAAAGTTTGTTAGATTAATGTGGAAGAACTAGGCAAGGGGTTTTCAAGCCTTTATTCAGATCTTCTGTACAAACATGGAACTTGAGAGCTAAATGCAGGTGAGCTGATTGCCCTGTGTTTGTGAGTGTGTTGGCTATCTCTCTGGAAGAATTTAGATGACATGCAGCGTGTTTTCCTGTAACATACAGAATGTACATTGCATTTTAACTGTGTTTTTCCCACTCTTCTCTGTAGCTCCCTGCAGCAAAAGGCTTTGTTGCTAACAGCTTCTATTCTGGATTGACTCCCACTGAATTTTTTTTCCATACAATGGCGGGTCGAGAAGGTCTGGTTGACACAGCTGTAAAAACAGCTGAAACTGGATATATGCAGGTAACTGTCAGTGGGGTGGAGATTTTCAGTCCTGCAAAATGTGGATATTTCTCATGTGTGTGTTGAGGTTACGGGTTGGAGAAGTGCATACATTGCACATGCGTGTGTTTTCAGTGTAATGGAATAATTTATACTGTGAAATACATGGCTTACCTGTATTCTCCAGCAGAGGTGAGGTTTGTAAACATGCTTGTATTAAGCTGTTTCCTTTCAAATATGGGTTGTAAAAGCCTAGAAATTGATAGTCTAATTTCTATGTTTTTTTTTTCCTAAAACTGATGTGAATGATGGCTAAAACTCCTTTCCACTGTCTATTCTCTCTAGGTAACAGGCACCTTGGGCCATATAGACTTAGACTAGTTTTGTAATATGTTAGTGTCTTTTCTGTACCTCCTGTGAAAATGTCCCTCCAACAAAGCTTCTTGCTATTATGAGCAGTCTTGGGACTTCTGTGCAAATATTTACATAGTATTTAAAGTGTAGACCTCTTTTCAGTGTAACAGGCAGTAGAAAAGGCAAGATAATTTGTGGGTGAGGACACATTCTGAGGTGTGCAAATAACTGTACAAAGACAGAAAAGCCACCTCTTGGGGTGGGTGACTAATTAGACCATTTGTCTCCAAAACTAATGGAGTAATGTTGGCATGTGTGTAAGTATTTACAAACACATATAAATATAAAAAGCAACCTGCAAAATATTTTTCCTCTTCAACTTTGATCCTGTGTGAATAAATTCTAGCACTTGGATTTTGGAATTAAAAAAAACCAACATTTATTTAATCTTACCTTTCTTCTCCTCAGTGAGAAAAAATACCAGTTTAGTCTTTGGTGATCTAATTTACTTTCATAGAACAATGAAATTTGCCTCTCAAGTAATAATGTTTTTAACCATTAATGCTTCACAGCATGCCTTCTATTTGGGATGCCAAGGAAGATGATAGTAAAGGGATTTCTCAAAACCAGGAGTTGATGTAAGAGAAATAGTTAACACAGATAGAAAAATGGCCTTGATGGATGACCTCTTTGCTTTTTGTCAGTGAAAAGAATTGTTTACTGGTTCTGCTTCCATACACAAAAAGCATTGTATCTCTTAAGCAATAAACCTGATGAGAAGAATATGATGTCAAAAAACCCTCAAATTCCTCAGACTTCAATAGGTTCTTGCAGCTTAGCATTAGGTTTCCTGTATGATAGAATTTCTGAATGTGGAGTATTGTGTTGTTGCTTTGAATGTTGTTATTGTTGATTTTTATATTCTGTGGAATGTACAGTAAAGCCCTAGGGCTAATGTGGGATTTTAAATAGGTTTTTGTGCCTGCTTATCACTATGTCATATTTATTTCCTGAGTCCAGTTCCTATAGTTCTTGTAATCCCAATCAATAGCTATTTTTAAAAAGGTCCATTTTACTTTCTTTGCACCTTTTTTTCCCTTCAGAGGCGGCTGGTAAAATCACTTGAAGATCTTTGCTCACAGTATGATTTAACAGTCAGAAGTTCTACTGGTGACATTATACAGTTTATTTATGGAGGAGATGGCTTGGATCCTGCAGCTATGGAAGGGAAGGATGAACCACTGGAATTCAAGCGAGTTCTAGATAATATCAGGGTAAGGATTGCTGAAATCCTTGTTAGAAGTGTGAAAAGACTACTAAGCATGTAGGAGGAAATAGTAAATTGTGAGGAAAATGGTTTCAGTTTAAGTATTTATTTTTAAATTACCTTTTTTGCGTGGTCCTGTTCAGTTGTTCAGCATGTGTATATGAGTAGGTATTTTTTACAGTGGAACAGAGCAACTAGGACCAAACTGTGTATAAGCAGGGAAAAGTAAAATTTTTCTGTGCTTAAACATAGTTTTGGGGCCTAATGTGCAACTCCCTAGATAAATGACTGCGATCCTGTTTGGGTACTAGTTTGGTACATTGCACAAAATAACTCCGTATTAAATCAAGGCATGCATGTTCTTTGTGTTGAACTGGCTGATGTGTTGTTCAGTAACTCTGGATATATTGTGATGTTGGAAGACCTGTATTATTTGGTTTTGTTGTTGGTTGGTTGGTTGGTGTGATATGGCCCCTCTCACAGAAGAGCCTTTTGCTGAAATAACTGTTAAGATTTCTATAATATGAGCATAGTAAATGGATAGAACTGTGTGTACCTGTGTGTATACCTTCATATTTACATAAAAAAGTAGAAGTGTGTGTGCCTCTTCTTTTCACAATAGTTTGGTATAGTATAGCAAAACAAGAACAACTAGACAAAAAAGCCCAACAAACAAACTACAGAAAACCACAACCAAACCTAAAGAATGGTGTTAATCAATTCTACACATCTGTATTCTGTGTCTTTACAATGAAGTTTTGTGCATGTGTTTTATGTGAAGAAGTGATGTTTCTTCCTCTCCAGGCTGTATATCCGTGCCAAAATGAACCAGCCCTCAGTAAAAATGAATTGGTGTTAACGTCCGAGTCCATCATGAAGAAGAATGAATTCCTTTGCTGCCAAGACAGTTTTCTGCAGGTAATTACCTCACTTCTTTATCACAGTGTGATTAACTTTTCTTCATTAATTAAGGAAATTAAATAAAATGGTCTTATTAATCTGGTGAAGCAACAGCTGAATTTTATGTGTTAGTAGCAGGAATAGTGGTTTGTTCATTAATGCATTTTTGTACATTTAGGGGTGGGGAGCTAGGACTAGGGATTTTAATTCTTATTATGATAATTGATCATGTTCACCACAGGAATATTAGAAATGAGGAAGATCTAGGGGCTTTTTTGAGTAGAAGTTTTATTGATCTGAGATCTTTCTAGAGTTTCCTTTCCATAGCAAGATGGTACAGTAAGTATGTGCTTCCCCTGGGACATCAGAAATTAAATACTTATTGTCTCTATGTAAGAAACCACTAGGACTGAGTATCATACTCATATCATATTCATATATTTTGATATTATGAATTCTCTGAACAACTGGTTTTCCTTATTTGCTTGTTTTTCTGTAGTAGAAACACCACCTATATGCTTGCATAGATATGTGGACACACACACACATATACATATATATATGTGTATATATAAAAATATATATATATTTACACACCTATATACCTGGCTTGCTTATGAAACTAGCACAGCAAAAAAATATGGGTCATACAAACTGCTTTGCTGCACAGGGCTTTAGCCTTTGGAGACTACTTACATGTAGGATGAGGGCTTGTTCACATGACTGCTTGCACTTTGAATTGTAAAAGTCAATTTGTTTGAAAGAGTACTGGGCAATTTTAATATTTATGAGAGCAGACACTCTCAAGAGTTCTTTGGGAGTCAGTGATAAAAACTGTAGAATTAACCTACCTGTAGAATTAACCCTCCCTTCAGGTTAAGCTGCTACTTTAATGAACCTTCTGATTACTGGCAGTGATGAGAGCGACATGAGTCTAATGACCTGTGTTTGAAGGGTTTATTTTTAATAGATCAGAGTGCCTCAGAGCAGAAGGTAAACCTGATTAGGACTTCTGTTGGTAGAGTGGAGTTGGAAAAATAATTATATCCATATTTGAAATATACTGCGAATCTTACCTGCATCTCTGAAGGAAAAAAAATACAATATTTTAATATCAGAGTTTGGGAATAAAGCTGTTATTTGAAGTATACATATTTTTAATAATATTAGGAAAATAATTGTTATGAATTTCAGAAGCAAAAATATTACTACATCACTTTAGTGATAATTAGTTTGACATAAGATTTTTAAGTTTTAGATAGTTACACTTTCTTCTTTCCTTTCCTTTTTTTTTTCTATTCATCCTTGAAGACATTAACTGAGACAGGTTATGAAAAATATAATGAGGTAACTGTAGCATGTGTGTGCAATGTGTGAAAATTAATGTTAGTGCTTTTTAGCTAAAGATGTGTGTATAGTGCTAAAGTAACCGATTAGCATATATACATTAGTGCTTGTTAAATTATGATGTAGGTGTTCATCAAAATAATTTAACCTTTTTGATGGTGAAAACTACAACACATGAATTAATTCCCATAGTTACATTTAAGGATTTTGAGGAACATTTCTTTTGGTATTGACTCTTCTTTCAACCTTTAGGCATATTAGCTTGTTTTTTCTGGTGTTTTCCTAACCCTTCCTCCACTTTTCCATTCCAGGACAGAGATACTTCTTACTGTTGTTATTTTAGCAGGAGGTTCCTAATGGGCTTATCCACTCTTGTCCAGAACACAGTATGTCTAAACAGCCCTTTCCTAACAGACTAGCATTCGTTCTGCCCTTGCTGGAGGGAATTCAGCTGAAAAAAAGCAGATTGTTGGCTGGCACAATTTCAATTGTGTTCATGTTTTAACGTATTTGATACAGGTCAATGGAAATTTTCATTTTCTTCTTATTGGAATCAGAGCAATCTCTAGAAACCCTCCCAATTATAAAAAAAAAAATCAGTCCCTTTTCTGTGATTTTTCTGAAGATGATAGAATATGAGTGCTGAGAGTGCAAACACAGAAAAAGCTCAGCACGCAACCACTCAGTGCTGCCATATGTAGAGGTGACCTAATGGGTCTGCCTGGACTTGAATGGATTTTTGCTGAATCCCGTGGCATTGTCTGTGCCACTCTGCATTTCAGTGGCTTCTTCACTGAGAGGATTCTGATATGAGCAGTGCTTAATGTCTATAAATGATCCTACCAGTGCTGGGAGATGTGCTGCAAAACCCTGGGTGACTGTGGTTTATGCCCTGGACTATTTTGACTAAACATTGGCTCTGGAGGAGCTGACAAAAGGCCCACGTTGAGCCAGAGCTTACTGAGTCTGACTGGGGCCTCTCTGTTAAGCTCGTCAAGGCTAAAAGACTTGGATTTTTTCACACTGTCTAAGTCTATAATGTTTTTTTGAGCCCACTCTGGAAGTTACATAGCTGTGCTCCTGGAAGACAGTGTTGCACTGAAAATTATAAGCTCATAGAGATATCTAAGCTCATCAAGGAGTGAGCTACATTTTCATTCCCTTTGTAGTATAAATTAATCTATAGTTTGGATAAACTGACAGCCGTTGAGAGGAATAAATCACTTCCTCTTTTAGGTCTTGTGTGTGAATAGAACTTGTGACAATGAAAAATAAGTCTTCAGAGATTATTTTTTTTTTCCACCTTTTTTGACTCTAGTGTATGGAAGTAATATATCATTTGAATATCTTACTCAGAATTATCTATAATAATCAATTTACTATGTTGGAGATGTTAGGATTTTTTTTTAAGTACTCGGGGACTGTCAAAGAGAAAAAGACTTCTGCAAGTCCTGCAATATTCCTTGTTTTATGCACCTGTAGTGAAAAGGTTAACTTCTCTAATATCACAAAACTTATTTAAGGACATAAATCACATTGTCAATTATATGCAAATATTTCAGAGTCAAAAGCCTTTAAAGTGGCCAGATATTTCATTTGTGAATACTACTTACTGCAGGGCAAAAGGGGCAAAAATGTATGAATGCATCTTGTCATGGAAGTGTTTTCATAATGATTCTGTGAACTCAATTGTAAAAAAAAAAAAAAAAGGGTCCCTCAAATACTTATTCAATCTTGCAAGTAATTGTCAGTGCTCAGCTACAGTGGTGGTTGCAAGGAGTTCAGTACCTAGTGCAGAAGAGGTAATGTAATTAACTTCTTTATCTGGTAGGACTAGTGGTGTAGATAGAGAAGGTTTAAAAGGACTCTAAAAAATCAAACTGTTCATTTCTCCACAGAGGCTTTCCTAAATCGTTGTTGAAGTAGATGGAAAGGATTTCTTCTTGCTTTTTGTTTATATTTGGTTTTTGATAACTCTGTATTATGGTAATGACTTGCACTGAGTCCACTTTCATGGAGGAGTTTAATCATGGACCTCATATTTTGTGACTTCTAGTGTACATGTCCATATCCAAAGTGTAATAACTGAACCATCTTTCATATAAGTGTTGGATATTTTTCTAACACTGTTGTTTCAATTTATGTTCCAGTAAAGACTGTTAGAACTGCTCTTGAGTAAGCCTGGTAAGAGAGTGAAAAGTTTACATACTTGAACATGTCAAGTACAATTACCTACAAGACCTCCACAGCATAGAGGAGTTATTTGAATTATGTTAGGTAGAGACTGACATGTATAAATCAGTTTCGAGGTTTTTTCTAATAAATAAAGTACATCTTGAATCTTTGCAGTCTATCCAGATACACTTTATATACTTGCTATGGCCTTTCCATTTTGACTGTTTTGAATACTGAGAAATGAGTGAGAATGTGTTTATGTCATTATAGTCAAAGAAGAAGAATTTTGAGGTTTGTGGGCTTTTTTATTTTTTAAGTCCATTTCAGTAGGTGCTGGGTAGGAAGGAAGAATCAACCCAAGTCAAGCACCTTCAGTTGTCAGTGTGTTCTCAGAAAGGATGTGTTTATTCAGTGGGGACCATATTCCTCATGTACTGCTACTGATCTCTGGTTACACAAGAGCCAATCTGATCTGTTAAATTCTAGTGCATGTGTTTGTCTAAGTTTTGACATTCTTCTCTTCATATTGTACCTTGTTAGTTTATTTTGTAAATACTCTGTTGGGAGCTTTAAGCAAATTACTTGCTGCTGAAGACTTCAATATGAAGACCATGTCTTTACTTACTGTTGTTTTAATGTGATTTCAGGAAATTAAAAAATTCATCAAAGGTGTTTCTGAGAAGATAAAAAAAACTAGAGATAAGTATGGAATTAATGACAATGGCACAACAGAGGTAAATAGTTTCAACAGGGTAATTATGTAGTTCTTTTCAGTCTTCTTAAGTTAGTGCTTGTCCAACTATTCTATTCTCTTTTCAGCCAAGAGTTTTATATCAGTTGGATAGGATTACTCCAACTCAATTAGAGAAGTTTCTAGAGACTTGTAGAGACAAATACATGAGGTAAGTGTTTACCCTGCTGTGTTCTCAATACTGCTGCTTTCTTGGCCACGTAGGAGTGTATTTTGCTATTTTTACTGTATGAAGGTTGGTTCTGTTGTGAATGCAGTGCAAGTTGGCTCCAATGACATAAACATTGCAAGACCAAGGCAGGATACAAAAGAAAAAAAAGTATCGTCATCTACATGTGGGCTTGTTAAGGCAGATTTGAGTTTTGTATGACAGTTCTAGAGGTCAGACAGATGAGGTTTTTATGTTTTTCTTGAGTCATAATCAGATTCTTTCATTAGAAGATTCATTTCCTTCTACATTGTAGAAAAAATGCTTTTGTTTCATTTGAGATTTCTTGAGCATGCAAAGCTATCTGCTTGTGTTTAGGCACCTTCCTTCTGAAATAGTAGTAATCATACCAGTGAACAGTTTTCTCCTGTAGCTACTTACTGCTTATATCCACAGATTGTGTTTTGACAACAGATTCTGGTAAAAGCCCAAAGTGATAGGATTCAGGGTAAGGAAGGATATTGTTTAAACATGAACATTTCTACACCCACTGGCAGACATGTTCCCTTCCTCCCCCTCTTGCAGGAGGTTGTTCAAAACCTCCAATAAGTCCATGCAGAACAAAGTCTGAATAGATCAGTTTTAAATTTATATGAATCTTGATATTTATTCTTGCTCTATCTACACAGTCTGTGAGGAATTACATCACAATTTGTTCTAACATATTCTTGGATCTGTTATGCGCTTGTAGGATCCTTTTGTTTGTTATTCTTGGTCTCTAACAAGATAATGTGGATAGTGTGCTAGTGTGGATGTTTTAATCTCTTCATCCACTGAGATTTATTCCATTTACTAGACTCCTTGGATTTGGTCCTTCCCATGCAACCACTGGTGACGTGTACTTAGTGACCTCACTCTCACCTGCATCAGTTGTTTCCTAATGTGTTTTCTTGTTTTAGAAAATTCACGTATATTTTGAATTCTTAACTATTTCAAAGCAATTACCAGTTTTCTGTTTCAGTTACTAGGAGTACCTGCTTACATTTGTCTTAAGTGTTCTTAAACATGCATTACCTATTTTACTGTAATAAATAAATGTTAACATATGGGATTTCCCTGAAGGGAGAATCCTGGATCTCGTGCTCGATGCTTTGGAGGAAGAGGATAAGCATTTTATCTGTTATGGAAGTTGCACTGAATCTGTGGAATGCATAACAGGGCATCTTTTTCAATCTTAAGTATTGGTGACCTTTTAACCACTCTCTTGTTTGTTGATTAAAACTCAATAATATATTAACAAACTTCTTGTATATCTACCAGAATAGTTTCTGTTGTTGTTTACTTAGGACTTTATACTTCATTGACTTCTATGTCTCTTTCTATATTTATCAGGGCACAGATGGAGCCTGGTTCTGCAGTAGGAGCTCTTTGTGCACAGAGTATTGGAGAGCCTGGCACACAAATGACTCTGAAGACTTTCCATTTTGCTGGTGTTGCTTCAATGAACATTACTTTGGGTGTGCCAAGAATCAAAGAAATCATTAATGCTTCAAAGGCTATTAGGTACTAACACTGTTTTGATTTGTTTGGCAGTTTTTTTCCTTTGCCCAAGTGAAACCTGATGGTTAAATTTGCAGTACATGATAACATTTCCCTATTCTCAGCAATATATTAGATAGCATCCAAATCAAATACTCCAAACAAGAAGAATCTAGTGTCTGCCCAACTATAGGTGATACTTAGGCCCAGAAAGACGGCAAAGTTTTATTTTTCTGAAAATCAAATGAGGGAAAATGGTTATTTAAGTTTAATGTTCCATTATGTGTCTCATATATTGTGAAGCTTTCTGATGTTTTGCAGTATTTGAAGCATACTTATTCCTAGGTATGTATGAAGCCATAATTAAATAATACTAGAATAGCATACACCATGAAAACAGTCACTAGTACCTATCTTATAACCTCTGATGTGTTTCCTTATTTTTACCAGCCTGAAGTACATGAACAATAACTTTCTTAAATATACCTGAGGAACCTGAAGATCTCTTTATCTTATTAAATACTACTGTAGATACAAGATAAATTCCATAAAGCAGGCTGTAATTCAAGTTACCATCTGTAATCTAGCTGAGCAATTTCCTAACTGGTTTTGTATGTGTGTGTGTTTTTTCTTTTTAGCACCCCTATTATAACAGCACACTTGGACAAAGATGATGATCCTGATTTTGCCCGTCTAGTTAAAGGAAGAATTGAGAAAACTTTGTTAGGAGAGGTAAGAAAAATTGTGTTATTGCTAATCCTTTAAATGTAAGCATTAGCCAGTTGCTGTGGGGCATTTGAGCTATTTTCACGTGCTAACTAGTTTGTCCTTGTTTCTTAAAGATTTCTGAATATATTGAAGAAGTGTTTCTTCCTGATGATTGTTTCATCCTAGTGAAGCTGTCTTTAGAGCGCATTAGACTACTGAGGTTAGAGGTGAGTTGCTCAGTTCTTATGCAGAGTATGCCTTGGGTATGTTCCTAAGGCATTCCTATGTCTCGTTATCCTGGCTCAGAAACAGAAATCACACCAGTGGAAGTTAAAGAAAGGAAGTGAATGAAGGATGTCCTGTAGCTACATTACATCTGGAGGGTCCTTTTTTTTCCTTGCAAAGTGGATAATGTTCCCCTTATTTGGAAATGAGAGAACAAACATTCATTTCTTTATGTCTTGCTAAACATTGGGATGACATTTCTGTCCATTGGTTAATGTACAGGCTGGCACCCTCAGCATAGGATAGTATTTCATGCAATTTATAAGGGTAATTTATAAGAATATATTTGGGGTCGTTTTTCCTACATTCTTCCTCTTTATATTCTGTTGAAAGACTGCTGCATTTATTTGAGCAGATTGATAGATGTTTAGAGCTAACCCTGATGTTTGCTGGCTGACTTTTGCCACAGGTGAATGCAGAGACTGTGCGCTACTCTATTTGCATTTCCAAACTCAGAGTAAAGCCTGGGGATGTTGCTGTCCACGGAGAAGCAGTTGTATGTGTGACCCCTCGTGAAAATAGCAAGAGTTCAATGTATTATGTATTGCAGTCCCTGAAGGAAGAGCTACCAAAGGTAAAAGCAAAGGCTGTCTCGTGCTTTTGTGGGATGTAATCAGTAGTGATAATTTGAGGGTCTGTGGTGGGAAGATGAAATAGTTCTTGTCAGTATTGCCAATGAAGATAGATGGGCTGAGTCTGTAACTCTTAGATTGTGATGGTACTGCTTTGCTGTTGCAACTAAGCCTTCCTTTAATATTTGTAAATAAAGTTGAAGCTTTGATACTTTCCTTACGTTTACTGAAGTATTCCAAATTCAGCAGCATGAAGCAGCTGTATCTTCTTTCAGCTGCTTCTAGAATTGAACCAAATGACAGTATCTGGCATTTTTTTAGCTTTCTGTGAGGAGGCTGTCTACTCTGGATTTTAAAAATAGTGATAAGTGAAGCTTTATTATTGGCAGCATGTCCTTTTATTTGTGTGGGCCTGCCACCATGCAGATCCTCAAGTCTGAGTGTGAGAATACCTGGCATAAAATATAAAATGTAGGTAGTGAGTAAGGTTTATAGTACAGTGTCAATGTCAGTTTTGCACTGGTGTATTTAGGAGCAAGAAATCTTATTTTGTATGTGTTTTAAGTGAGCATTTACTCCATATACCGGAACTCCTAAGTAGGTTTGAATGCTGATAAGTTACCCTTTTATACTGCATTACTGTATATATCAAAGTTACTAGGGTTTTTTTGTTTTCTGAAGGTTGTAGTGCAAGGTATACCAGAGGTTTCCCGAGCTGTCATTCATGTTGATGAACAAAGTGGAAAGGAAAAATACAAACTTCTAGTTGAAGGTGATAATCTGCGAGCTGTTATGGCTACTCATGGAGTGAAAGGAACAAAAACATCCTCTAACAACACTTATGAGGTACTGTTTAAATGGGTACTCTGGGTTTTTCCCCCTGGCACCTTGATTACAAGTGCTTGCTTGTGCTCAGATGCAGCAGTTGATACCAAATCAAGCCTGATTTCACTAACAGATGTCAGAATGCATTAACATGAGAGAATAAATCGAGTGGCAGCACTTTGCTTCAAAGAAACTGTTTCTATAAATGTTTTTCAAATGGAGAACTACAAAAAGGTAGTAATGGGAATGGAGTATTAGTATGATAATGGATGGTACTTATTCTAGGCTATACTTGCTCCAAGCATTCAGTTTTGCATTAACCTAACATAATCCCTTGTGTAGGTAGAGAAAACACTAGGAATTGAAGCTGCTCGGACAACCATTATCAATGAGATTCAGTATACAATGGTGAACCATGGCATGAGCATTGACAGGAGACATGTTATGTTGCTGTCCGATCTAATGACTTACAAGGTTTGTACTATGTTTTTTCTAAATGTTACATTAGCCTGGTTATACAAATGAATTTTACCATGTTTGAGAAGGGTGAGCAAAGGAGATGGAAGTCCATTCTAGGCTTTTAGAATTCAAAGTTGCACTGACCAAATACTGTTATTTGTACTTTACACAAAAAGCTTAATTACTCTAGTTCTTGTGGGGAGAGGGGACCTATTTTGGCTGAAAACAAGTTGATATAATGAGTAGGGAACAATAATTTCATAGTGGAAATAGGAATCCTCAGAATTATGGTATGAAAATCAACTGTTTGGGTAACCATGCATGCAATCTAAGGCTTGCTGTGCAGAAAACCACATGGGGTGTGGCTCATAACAGCTGCACTGTATGAGAGAGTCAAAGGATACAGATATACAAATAGAATCAGATTACATGAACAGTCTTACAGAACTTGTTAGTAGAAAATCATATCTGTTCTTTATTGATTGATTTTCTGTACTTCACATCCAATGAAGGAGTAAGTACATTTAGTGAAATAAGATTTTCCAATTTGCCTGCCAGAGCACAAGGGTTTAATTTGGGTGAAATGGATGGAGCTCTGACTTGTTCCAGAATTGTAGAGCTTTGTTGTACTGAGCTGCAGCAGTCCCCAGGGCTGACCCTGTGGAGCTGCAGCACAGCAGTGGAAAAGGGCATCAGAGTGCCATGTTGTAAACGTGATGGGCTCCTAGCATGCATTCTTGTGACTGCAGTTCTTGACTTATGCTTCTGTGCACAATCTGATATGATCAGGATGTTTCTAACAAACATAGGCAGAAATAAGTCCAAGTTAAACAGCTAATTACCTTTTTTCTGGAGAGTGGAAAAATGGAGATTTAACATCTTCTGTCATCTCCTGGCAGTGGAAGTCAGATTTATCTGTAGACAATGAGCAGTGGATTCAGCATAGTGCTCTCAGGCCCCACTGAAGTTTGTAGCTGAGCAGCTAGTTTACAATTGTGGGGTGTTTTCTTGTGACCATGTTTCTTTCAATCTTTTCAATACTCTTGCTTAAAAAAATAATCTATTAACCATTTATAATAGTTTCTGTTTTGTATGAATACTGACTTTTGTTTTAGGTAACTATTGATTACTACCAAACTGTTAACCCTCAGAATGTTGAACTGTGAAGCACCATATTATGACAATGCTATATTGTAGATAGTGTATTTTTTTACTCAGTCTTATTCTTTGGTTTTTTCCCTCAATCAAGGGTGAAGTGCTGGGCATTACTAGGTTTGGACTGGCAAAAATGAAGGAGAGTGTGTTGATGCTGGCTTCTTTTGAAAAGACTGCAGACCATCTCTTTGATGCTGCCTACTTTGGACAGAAGGATTCTGTTTGTGGTAGGTATTGCAAAGTCTGTGGCAGTCTGTGGTCCTTAACCAGCATCTGTAAACCTCTTCAAAGCACTGGATTTTTGCCCTTGTTAAGCTTCCTCTTCAGCTTACCTGTCAAAAACTTCAGGTCTTAGGCTGATCTATTCTCTGGGATCTTCTTGGTCCTAGAAGTTTGGTGTATGTTTCTCTACTTCTAATCTCAGTCAGAGATCTTTATGTCAGACATTTGTTGTATGTTTCTTAAAAAAGACTTTTAGTAATTTGTTTTTTTTTCTCACCCAGGATCTCAGTGAAATACCAGGAAATTTGTCCCACTATCATTAGCTCTGTTTTTTCCATTGTGAAAGTTTGTGTATCTACAACACTTAGAGCTGATGGAGAAATCTATTACCTTGCTCAGTATTTACATTTCATTTTCATTCCTGCTAAGAAGTAGGAAGGCATATGTGTCTCAGCCTAGGTGAAGATTGCAGCCTTACACGATTACTTAGGTGATTTGGCAGTTATACCTAGAAACAAACAGAAAGGCCAAGTTCTTGACTTCTTCAGTTAATTCTGATCTAAATAGATAAAAATTGTTTCTTAATTTTTATAATCAGTATTCATTAATAGAACAGACAAGATGCCTGTCCTCAGAATTTTTTTTTTAAATGTATCATTTTTAACTTTAAGTTCATTGACATCGATTGAATCATCTCACTGAATTCATGGAAGAATCTGGTAAGAGTTAGGAAATATGTGCCTACATGTGCACAAGTGCATGCATGCTCACATACAGCAAAAAAAAAAAAATACAGTAGGTGAGTTCTGGCCTTCTGTTTGTCTCTATTTTGTATTTTTGCCATGCACTCCAATATTTGGAATTGAAGTTATTTTCCGTTTTTTTTGAATGCTTTTACCCCGTTTCTCTCAGATTTTCTTGTCATTTAAACTCATACATTTTGGGAATGATTTGTTAAGAAGTCTCTGTCTAGTAGGTTAAACAGAAAAAAGAAGTCAAGCAGGTTTCAACCTCTTCAACGTCTGTTTATGCAAGGCCTACCATCCTCGAGCTGGAATTGCTTGTGGGGAGTTTCTGGGTGCTAGTGAAATAAAAAATATGAGTGTGTTATGTTTACTAGGTTTACTAGTTAGGTTGACTAGTTGGTGTGTATGTGTAGGTAGTCTTAGTGCAGTCCATTTCCAGCAGGGCTTTTGTGGACAGTATTTTCTGAATCACTGGAATCTGTTAGAAACCCTTGTATTACTACTTTGTATATTAAGAACTCTGCCACTTTCTGGCTCTCCAGCATTCCACATGGGTGGGATTTTTTTTTATTTGCCTGTGATTAAAGCAAAGATCCTATGGCAGACTGATTTCATCCTGGACAGTAAGGAAAAGAAAATCTTTCCTAAGTCCCCTCTGAGCTGGTAAAATCTTGTTTTGAATAATGTGAAAACCTAAGGTCTTCTGATGTTGCCTTCTGTATAAATGTTTTAGTTCAAATAAGGAAGTGCAATCGACAAAACAGCAATTGTTGTCTGCTTACCAAAACTGAAGAGATGATAGTGGCTTGCTTGTGTGAAAAATTGCTGTGCAGATGCCTGACCTATTACTTGGTCTGTGAGGCCAAAGGGAGGTGGGGAGGAAGGCTTCTTGTTGTATACATGGAAGTATTGCAAGGGAAGAGGGATGTCCAAAATCTAAATGCAGTTTTGATGGCTCAGTGGTTGGCTCAGGTTGAAAGGTTATTGTGCAAACCCAGGTAAGTTTTATTCTGCTAGATTTAAAAAGGTATTTCCTTTTCTTTTGTAACCTGCATGCTGTAGGGGCCTCAATCTACAGTACCTCCTGAGAATTCTATATCCTGCACAAGATTTTTTAAATGCATATTGTTGGCAAATAGTGGAGTAGAAATGCAGCAATGGTCTAAGAGCAAAAATACAGACTCTTCCTTGATATACATTTAAATTGCCAATCACATCTTGCCAGAATTTTAAGCAAATTTATTTTCATCCTTTGTGCATTCAAAGGTACAGCTGTTTATTGCTACTTTGTTCAACATTTTTGTGAAGGACAGTATTGTTATACTCCTGAGAATGTGCAAAGGTGTTGTTTGGATCATAACTATGCTAAGAAAGAAACACTGGTATCTGATAGCTTGCTTTTAATGTGGAACGTTACTTAGAAAAGTAGTGTACATCAGTAGATCTGGAGTATAAATGTGTCAGCACATTGCAGTGGAAGTGTTAGAGCTGTCAAAATCATTGGGACAGACTAAATCTTTCAATTCAAAACAAGCACTCTTTCAATGCTGAAGATGCCAAAAGCATTATAGCTCAAGTACTGTGCCTTTCTCATTGGGAACTTGAAGGGGTTTCAAGGGAACTTGGTCAGATTTGACTGAAGTCTTAGCACTGAGTCAGAGAATGGACAAGTAAGTTTGCCTTGCATCTTTTGCTACAGGCACTGCATGGAATGTGTCTGCTCCAAAAACAAACCTTCTGAAGCGCTTCCATTACTAGAGAAGGGATCTAGGCTAGGTTGAATCTTTCCTGTCTAGAATTTAACACTATTTAAGTAATATACTGATCTGATGACTGTAACATTTAACTCGACCTGGTGAAGAGACCTTGGCCCTTACATGTGAGGTTCAAGGAGATATGACAGACAAATGAAAATAGTTTTGTGAATCCTTACTGTTCAGCTGTTCACCATGTTCGGTTTTTTTTTTCCCTAGGTGTTTCTGAGTGCATCATCATGGGAATTCCAATGAATATTGGAACGGGACTTTTTAAACTGTTGCACAAAGCAGACAGAGAATCAACCCCTCCTAGGAGGCCTTTGATATTTGATCATAATGAGTTTCATATTCCCATTGTTACATAGCACTTGGACATGATACAACATAGCAAAACAAGAAACAAGAAGCAAACATAATTTAAATTTAAAAATGTGTGTTATCAGTTCTGTGTCTCAATAACTATGAATTGGTAAGTGAAATACTATCAAAAGAATTACCCAATTGTTTACCAGCTGTTGTTAGTAGAGACTCTGAAAGGAGAGGCTTCTCTGCAGCAGCGAGTGAAAAGAAATTTGAAGTGGATATCACCTGATAACATTTACTTTTTCATGTGATGGAATTAGCTTTTTGTGTTACTGTTAATGGGTGGAAGCTCTTATTAACTCAGTATTACACGTGTATTCAGATTTTATTAAAAAACAAAACAAATAGAAAATTGCACGACAGTTCTGTGAGCTTGCCCAGAGTACATTTGGAAATGACCTTTAAACAGGAGCTGCAGAGGTCATTCCACCTGTTAAGAACAGAAACTTCAGAAAGCTGGAACTGAGTCTGTGATTAATTCATACTGAGTTCAGGAGTGCTGTTCAAAGTGTTTGAAGTATTTGCTCTTTGCTTGTGGTGTTTTTAATTGGTTTTCCTTTATCCCGAGTTATTATCCAGTAAATCATTTTCCTCCCCAGGATTCAGTTTTGGGGCCACATTTGCAAGAAGCTGCACATTGTAAAGCTGCTACTAAATTCTGAGAAGTGTTGTAAGAATATTGCAAATTATAAATAACTTTTGATATGACAGGAGCTGTCTAACTGCTGGAATCTGAACTTTACAGCACTCTTAGTTTTGGGAAAGTTTCATAATTGAGCAGGATCATCACAAAAACTTAGTTTTATTTTATTATATAAAGTAGAAATAGAAAGGGTTACTGTTTTTATGCATTGCCATTAAATAATTTGAAAGTATTTTTAGCTTTAGCCCATTGGAGCAGTTTTTAGAATGTATATAGATTTCCAATTATTTCAGAGTAGTATTTGTAAATCGGCTGTGGTGCTATGGAGGGGAAGTATCTTAGTGTTTTGTCGCAGGGTTTGGGTATTCAGTGTGTTCATAACATTGGGTCAAAGTTGGAGAGAAACAAAGTAGAGGAAAAAGCTGGACTTGTGCCCTCATGGAATAATAAAAGCAGGCTGCTGAGTGTCCTAGCATTTAAAAAGGAACAAGTTTGTGCTGCAGTCTGTCTTTATGTAGCACCAAAGGAAAAGCATAAAACAACAGACTTACAGTCTCTGAATGTAGCTTTAAGTGTTAAGGTGCCACTGTGTTTATTTTTTAATTCATCCTCCGTGCAGACAAGAACTCACAAGAAATTCAACAAAGCTTTTCTCAAATTATTTTGTGTTTTCAGTGTGATGCTAAGATCTACTTCTGCCTAGATTTTGGCAGGGTAAAGATGGAGAATGTAGTGCAATTAGCATCTACTCTAAAAGCCATATATATATATTGCTATCTCTGTTTTAAAAATAGAAATTTAAGAATAAATTAAAGTTTTCTTTGTGATCTCAGTGAGATTGTCACTTACTGATTTGTCTATTTCTTTTTCAAGATATAAGTTTAACACAGTTAGGGGCTACATGAAGAGAAAGCCCATAAAACTTTCCTGTGGTTAAGTACTTCATTTTATCATGGGAAATTCTATTGGAAGTGTTTGGCATTTTTGTGAATAAAGATTCTTCTCAAGGTCTGAATGGGTTTGTATTGCAACAACCACATCTTTCTCTTTTTTTTTTCTCTAAGTACAGTGAAATGGGCTATTTAAATGATGGGTTGACTCTCTTGTTTGTTTTAAAAGTATGAATCAAATGTCACCTGTTATCATTGTTTTTGATAATAAAAATGGACAGAGGTAAAGGAAAGGTAAAACTTGTGTTTGTTTATTGATGCATTATATCTGTGCATAATTACTTTATGGATGAGCTAACCTCCGTCTCTCTCATTTGCTTAGCTATTAAGACACTTGAGAATTATTGAGTTTAAATCTCAGGTATTTACAGCCTAAATGAATATGTAATATAAAACCTATCTTGCATGAAGTCGACACATCATGTCCTCTGAGCATGCTCTGCATCCCATGAGTGTTTCAACCAAAAATAGAATGTTTACAAGAGCACTGTGAATTAGTAATTATTGTTTGAGCTCTCTGTACAGTCAGTAAACAAATTAGCTGTTGGATTTCACTCATAAGCAGTTTTTTATAAGGGTCGTTTTTAACAGACAAAACCATGGAATTTTGGGATATTAAAATTTAGGTTTCATTTTTTAAAAAACAGTATCTTGTACATTTTCATTTATTTTATAATTTATGTGGTAATTGAAATTAAATACTAAGTTAAATGTAAATTTTAAAGAAACACAATTTTGTTTCCGAAAAATTAGTAGATAACAGTAGAAGCCATAGAAAAGAACATCACAGACAGGCAACACATCTTTGCATGGAAAAGATGGAAAAGCATCTCTTGTTCATTTATGATGTCTCACAATTGTTTGTGTACTTAATATACAGTAAAAGCAAGTTCAAAGTTAATGCTAAAATCTACATGTTAGGTTATGGGAACAATTAGGTACTATCATTCTACACTGATCATTGGATGCCCTTAAAATTTTAAACATTGTCCAACTCCTGTAGAACACAGATGTTGACCTTAGAATGGTCGGGCTGCTGAAGAATCTTGGGCATGAGCTGCGTAGCCAGTGGTGCAGCAGGGCCAGCTGCAAGTGGGCGGCCTGAGATGGGAACCCACATTCACATCAGTACAGTTTGAAACGGCAAAAATTGCCTCCCAAAGTTCATTAAATTTTTCATCTGTTTTAAAACAAATTTCAACGTTTCCTTAAATGTCAGGCTTAGAAACATCTCCAAGTCATTCTGTATTAACTGGTCCTTGAATTTTTATCATTTTATTTCTTCTCAGTGAGGCCTACTGAAAATAGTAGACTTGCACTAAAACTTGAAAAATAGTTTTTCTGTTTTAGTCCCAGGTAAATGGCAAAGCAGAGATATTGTTCATTTGTATACATCCATGATTAGCAGTTCTGGGTTTTATGTGTGATGGGTCAAAAAAGCCCCTTCCATCTCTATGTTTTCTTTCTGTCTAACAATAGGAGTAGCTGAACAATTATACAATAGTTCAGTAGATGCTTGGAGATGGGGTTAAGCTTCTCTCTGTCTCCCTTTGCCCTAAAAACAAATTCAAACCCACCTGTGGTCCCTGTGCTGAGACCACAGAAGATGACCTGTTAGTCTGGTGACAGCTGGGCTGGAACAGCCTGGAGGCCTGGCCATGGAAGTAGGAACAGTGCCGAGGGATCGGCTGGGAGCAAGGGCAGCGTCTGCTGGGGGGTGGGAACAGAGCAGAACATGAGCAGAAGTGTAAGTGAAGGGGGAGCACACAATAAAGAAATGAAATGGGGAAGGTAAGTAAAGCTCCATTTCCTGAGGCTGTTGCAGGAGGATGAGGTATTTGCTGGGAAGTGTATGTCGGGCAGTGGTGCAGATGGAAACTGCAGCTGGGGACTTGCAGGAGGGGCCACCCTTTGCTGTGGAGCTGGGCAGGGCTCTGGTGAGGGTGTGCAGCTTCAGCTGCTGGGGGTTGAAGTCAAGCTGGAGTGCTTTTCCAAGCCTTGTTATCCTACAATATATACAGCTGTCCTGGTTTCAACTGGCATAGTGAATTTCTTCTTAGTAGCTGTTAAGGTACTGTGAGTTGGATTCAGTATGAGAATAACTTTGATAATAAAGTGATGTTTTAGTTGTTGCTAAGTCATGTTTGTCCTAAAGCAAGGACTTGGGGATGGTCCTGTGCAGGGCTAAGACTTGGACTTGACCTTCATGGGTCCCTCTCAACTCAAATTTTTCTGTGACTTTTTTGTGTGTCATGCTTTGCAAGTGAGGAGGTACAAAAAAAAAAAAAAAAAAAAAAAAACAACTGGGAGGGAGCAAAGTGGGGACAAGTGACCTGAACTGGCCAAAGGGATATTCCACACCACAGTGTCCTGCCCCGTATATCAGCTGGGGAGTTATCCAGAGGGGGGGCAATATGGGCTCAAGGATGGGGTCTGGCATCAGTTAATGGGTGATGAGCGATCATATTTTGCATCACTTTTTTTTCCTTTTTGTGATTATTATTTACTGTTATTATTATACTTTCCTTTGTTTCAGTTATTAAACTGTTCTTATCTCAACCCACAGGTTTTACTTTTGATTCTCCTCCCCATTCCACCAGGGTGGGGATGGGATGCTGAGCAAGCAGCTGCATGGTGCTTAGTTGCCAGCTGGACTTAAACCACAACAATAGCCTACATAATTTTGACAGAAGACTAAATACAGACCTGACAGGGTTCTAATTTTTACAGTAAGGTTTACATTAATTAGCAGTGTTACTGCTTAATCTATATCCTTTGATAAATTACTGTTCTCTCCCCATATTGTTTGTATTTGAGGAGAAGAGTACTCAAGGTAAAAGGAGTATGTAGGCAAAAACTGTAGTTAAAATTAATTACTAAACCAATAAGCAGAGAGTAATTTTTTTAAAAGGCACTTCAATTAAAAAAAACTATTTAATAAAGTACTTTCTTGGTATGTTTATCAGGAAACTACTTTACACACATCTCATATCTGCAGAGAGATAAGAAAACAGCAACACGTGCTATATAGGTTTCCTGTTATGACTATGGGAAGTTGGAAGTAAATCCAGATTTGTGCTGCTTTGGTTCATACCTTGAACCTTTTTGCTTATCTATGCTTAAAAAAAAGGAAAGCACATGAATGGTGTGTTTTATAAAGTTAACTACAAGTAGGATAAAATTTGGCTATTTCAGTACAAATGCTCCTTGATGGCTGACCGTTTGTCACTGTTTCAGTATAAATTGAAGGAACCACCGCAACAGGAATTCCTCGGTTTTGTATCACTGCTTGCAAACAGGATACAGATTTTCATAGTATCTGCATATTTGCCTAAAATCTTCTATGAATGTAACTGATAAATGTATCTTCAAAGTGGTTAGCTAAAGCTCTGTATACAGACCTAGGAAAGTCTGTCAGTAATTAAATATGTAGGGGAAAAAAATAAGAAAAATTGTCCTATGTTTTTATATTGTCTAAGAACAGAAAAATTAAAGGGATAAAGTTATAAAATAGGTTAATATTTTAACGCACAAATACTTGGCAGGTTATTTGGACATGATTATGGTATTGAAGCATAGCAAGTTTATCTTGAAGAATAAATACCAAAATCTCACAGGCCAATTGGAAAGACCGATAGAAAACAAACCAGCCCTGCTACTTTTGAGTGTCAGTGCTTGTGCAGATGAGTTAAGGTTTCCTGTAACTGATAAAATGAAAATTTTACAACATTTCTTCTAATGAAATTAGATTATAGCATCATCATCTTCCACTAGAGAGCAGCATTTTCTTTTGAGAAAAGAGGTATTGGGATAGCAATTCTTCATTTTTTTCTATTAAAAATGTTTTTTTATAATATGAGGAATGAAATATGAGAAGGAAGGTCACCTGTTAAAATTATATACATGAGGAAGGAGATTAAGGGAATTCATTTTCTTAAGGAGAAGCCAGAGTCCACACAGGCTTTTTCAGGAATTAGTAACATCTTCACTTGCACATTTTCTGTCAATCTGGCTTAAAAACCAACCAAATAAGCAAACAAAAATAGTACTTAAGTAGAAGGCTCTAGTGATTCCCAAACTAATGTAGCAAGTTACTCCAGGGAAGTGAGAACAGCGAATCTGTCCTGTGAACTGGGACATGTCTTTTGTGGCAGCATTTTCCATGCAGCACTGATTGTTACAATCTGCACTCACTCTGCACAGTGAGCACTGAAATACAGCTCTGAGAGCTTCTCTGAAGCGTGAAGTCCTGGCAGCTCACTGGGTAGTGTCTCACATTCTTCAGCTGCTGCAGAACTCCAAAGCAAGGTTGTATTAAAAACACTTGAAGGTGATGTTGATCGATGCAAGAGACCAATGTTTAGGACTGAAAATAATATGAAACAGGTGGTCTTCTCTGTGTACAGACAGCTGAAAACAGCAAGATTTATGAAAGATGACTTCCATTTTAATGTCTGAAAGCTACAAGGGTGCCTGTAGCTTTGTTAGTTCCTATCCTATGTGTGACAATTCACAGTGGTGAGGACTTGGTATTGGCTGGCTGTGCTTAGGGGTTCTGTGGGCTCTGAGCTGCTCTGGGTACTGCATTGGCTTAACCACCACAGTTACTTCTGTTTTTATGTAAAGCCACCGTGTGCATCAGATGGTGAAAAGTGTTCCTTCATCTGAGGAGTGTCCTGTGAGTCCAAGCCTTCAAGATAAGGAAAAATTGCATGTTCCTGTTGTAGGTAGGAAGGACTGATGTTGTACAGGAATATGGTGGTTTCTGCAGTTGTTGGGAATAGAGGAAAGAAAGCTGAAAAGGCAGGGCACGTAAAGATAAGCGAGAGGATAAGCAGTGGGAGTTCAGATCTGTTTGGGGAGGAAACAAAGTTGGCACCTAGGTGAAGCGATGCACAGATATTCATAATCTCTATAAGGAGTCCTAGTGAAGTGATGGAAATAACTGGGAAAAAGATAGGTATTCCTGAGAACGACGATTTCATCATTTGTACTAGAGATTAGTTACTGGCTGTAACAAACAATAATTAAATCATCATTCTTTTGGTAGATGACTATTAATAATGCAATAACTAATAATGCAATGACTACTAATTAGCAATAACTCTGAATTATTTCCTTCAGTTATTGTATCAGTTTGGATATACTGCTCTTTCAACCAACTGTGCATAGTTACAGCAGCTGAACTACAGTGATATGCTGCAGCTAAGCACGAAAACTGCTGTTCCTGGTGGGTTCTGGTACAGCCCACGAGGAAGATCATATCTATAATTGGCAGGTGAATTGGAATCTCTCTTTTAGTGTTGATACCTGAAGGGAGATCAGAAATATTCCAGGAAAATCCTTATCTTACTTTTTTTTAAATAATATACAGGTCCTGCTACTGAGAAATTACAACCATTAAATTTCTTGTGTTGTGTCTCATACTAGAATAGGGACAACAAGAGCTACGAAGATCAGATGGATAATTTACTGAAGTCTGTAAAGGAAAGCTATTCTATGTAGATTTTCCTGTTATTGTTAAAACTTAGGGCTGTTTGCAATGAATGTTTGCCATCACAGTGCTATCATCATGTTGGTTTCAGAGCCAGATAGTGCTGAGGAGTTTTAGTCCACGGGTAAAACAGGACATGCAGGTACCTCTGACTGCGGCTTTCAGGGTCCACAGAAACCTGGGTTACCCCCCAGGATTTCATACCAAGTTACTTCTCCCCTTCAGTGGCGATGTTTTGTCAGTTGGCAACAGTGTTGGCCAGAAATGAAGCTGTTCTGAAAGCAGCAGGTACCTGGATTACTAATCATAGGCTTTCTATTCTTCTTTTTGTGCAAGTGTAGGTTGGTTAGCCCTAACAGCTAATCTTTCAATACATATGGCAATTTTCTCAGCATGCACCCCTTTAAATGTTAACTTGTGTGGATTTTTAAAAGCAAAATAAAGACATTTATTGCCAAGAAATGCAAAAGTGATAGTGAAATTGTGCTGGTAAACTTCAGAAGTCCCAGAAAATGCCAGAATAAGGTGTGAGACTTTAGAATTAATTTATTTCAAGGTTTTGTTGGTTTCTGGGAACTGGTTAGCAGTGTGGTGTGATTCATCCGGGTTTGACACAGATGGGGGATTCTTTGGCTCAAGTTGATTCACAGCGTCTCTGTGGTAAACTGCTGATTGTCTTTGGAGTGACAAGGATGGCTTGGGCTTTGTCATGATGCAGGCTTGAAGCACCAGCAGTGACACTGTGGGACTTGTTTCTGAAGGGCAAAGTGGGTTGGGCATCTTTCATGCACTCGCTGGAAGGAATGACCTCACTCCTTAATCTACCTTGATCCCTGCACTTTTTCAATGCAATGGTGCTAAAATGTTTGCTGTATGTGTCGGTACCTTGACAAGCCCACGCAATAACTTACTCCCTTTCCCATATGCAATTCTTCCAGGTTTTCTGCTCATGCAGACATTTTGCAGTTACTTCAGAGACTTCCTTTAAACTTCTGTTTTTTCAGAAGATATATAGTTCTTCTGACTTATGCCACTGCTGAGCATTTTCTAGTTCCCTTTGCATTTATTTCTGTCTCTTGTCCTTGTTTCTCACACAGAGTTGTCCCTTCTGGACCCGTAGTGACTGTCACTGCTGGTGACACTGCTTCCCTGCAGCAGTGCTATGTCAACCATACTGTGCCACTGGCTGGAGTCAACTCAGCCATGCAAGGTTACCATGAACAACTGCCTGCAGCATAATTAAACCACTCAAGGAAAAAACATCTCCTCAGCACATCTGGAGGTGGAAATTTACTGCCATCAAAATTACAACTATGGTCAAATAACTCTGGGGGGAAAAAAATGACCTTATTATATAAGGGAATATATTCGTACTCTAAACTGAACAGCATCCCTGTTTCACATGGCTCTTTGTCAGCACTAAAAACTGTATTCAGCCCTTTAAGTCTCCACTTACTTTTGTCTTTAGCCTGCTTCTGGTCCTCCCTACTTAGTGACACCAATATTGTTTCCCTTGCTTGTGTTTGTATGTATTCTGTTGAGAATAAATATAAGGGATCAGCGCAGCAGCTTGGTAGGTAGCTGGCACATGTAGAATCAGTTAATTTGCTGCCACAGACTTGTAAGACCTGGGGAAATCTTTAGACTCTCTATGATTTAGATTCAGTCTGTTAAAGACTATTAAATTATAATAGTCTCTCCTGGGCAACATAGTTATGAGAGGAGATGATAGAATCAATGTGAGTGAAGGGCCTGTGCTTGTGAAAACTTCCGTGCTATAGGAATATTTAGTAAATAGGATGTGTGGATTTAAGGATGTGATTAGCATCTGCTATGTATAGTTCACTTTATTCTGTCATCTTCTAAAGTAAGTGAAAAAGGTTAGTAGTTGGTGCTCTTGAAGTCAGCTGCAAGACAGACATGGACTTCAGCTGGAAAAGGAGAGGGCAAAGTAGTGAAGCTCTTGACCGCCGTTAATATTCTTGGAAGGGGAGGGTGGCAGCTCTAAAGACGAGTTAAGGGAAAAAACTCAAACAGTACAAATAGCCCACAGTAAAAGGGATAATATTTGGCTTGCTTTGCTGATAAAGTGTATTTATCCTTCCTGGAATATCTCTAGCAGACTTAGAGACTTTTTATTTCAGTTATTCTTTTTGCACAGTATTTTTATGACCAAACTGGGGCTTAATCCAAGTCCCCTGGAAACCAATTAGAGAACTCAGCAGAACTGGATGAGCTTTGATATATGCATTATATTAAATATTTCTATCCCTCAAAGTCCCTCTAGTTAATGCATCTTTATAAGTTTCAAACAGTTGAACAACACTTCTCTAAACTTCCTTGCTGCACACTTGATTCAAAAAGAATAATTTTAACTTAAATCCTTTTTAAAGCTTCCATGCCACTCAAGACTTTGTCTCAGATGTTTCTGCTTATTCTGGGCCATGCTGTGTGTGTTCATTTCCCTTTAGTATCGAGGTAAGGATTTTCTATTTGTTTTAGGAGTTGTTTATTTGTTGTTCAATTCTGACAAATCCTGGTATTTAAAATAATTTAAGTTCTAAATTACTTTTATGGCATTTTTCTTTAGAAAATACTAGTTAACTTGAACTGTTGAGTGTTTAATTTTTACATTTGTGTTATAAGGGTCAAAAATACAGATGTGTTGAAGATCTGTAGCTCAGTTTAAACTCAATGACCAAACCTTGTGGAAGCTAGTATTGCAGCTGCCACCGTGCCAAGATGAGACACTATTTCATTCTAGAACTCTCTGATGGCTTTCCCATCCCTTCCAAGGCATGTAGGCTGGCACAGAGACTGTATTACTTTTGCCTTCTAAATTAGAGAGTATTTTAGGAGTTACTTCATTTCACACTAGTTACTGTTTTCAGAACTAATTTTAGTTAAGTCCAGTATTTTTATCATTTTAAACACTTCTCAGTCTCAAGTTGCATCTTGGCCCATGGTGTGCTTTGCCTGAGCAAACCGATTATAGCAAGTTGTACAAGGGTTTCTCTTTGACTTTATTCTCACTGTAATTCCAGTCTTGTGTTTATCTCCAACAAAAATGATTTCCCTCTCCTGCCCAAGAAATATCCAGCAATGTTAAAAATAAAACTTTCTTCTCAAATGAGAAACATATGGAATTTATGGAGTATTTATGTAAACAGAAATCTATGCATCCCTGTCAAATGGCAGTTCAAGTCTCAGCTATGGGTATGACAGGATCTGCTGAAAGCCCAGCATATTTTTCAACATCCTGAGCATCTACATTTGTCTGGTTCTCGCGGGCACTTGTAAAACTGTACACAATTAATGAAAGTACACCAGAAATGCTTCTCCTATGTAATAAAACAGATTAATTCAGAATGCTAGAGCATTCATTATGAAGCTGTAATAATCCCCTCCAGCTGGACGCTCCCCACAGTCCTGCTTATCTGCTGCCATGCACGATAAGGTTTTGGAGTTCAACCAAATCTGAGTATTGGTCTGTTCTCACATGTGGATTTGCTGGGTTTTGGGGTTTTTTTCAGGAATTGGTCTGCCACTTCTCTTTTCTGCTTAGCCTAAGCATTGCAAAACAGGTGAGTTGTGGGACGAGCCCTTCAGGCATGTGTGGAAAGACAGGTGTCACTCAGTATCTAGAGAAACAGAACCACAATTGCATGAGTACCTGTCTCCATTTCCTCAAGGAGAAAAGCTCTTTGGGCTTAGACTACAGATACTTGGACTACCCTAGAATTTTCAAGGAATACTGGCTTCTGTTCAGCATCAGGAGCCTTTTTTTTGAGTCCAGTTGTGCCAAATAAAAGCACTGTCCCAGGAGACCCTGGGAAACTTAGTTTGTAACTGAGATGGATTCAACTCTTACACCTTTGCATGTCAGTGAGCAGGGGAACTACTTGCTATTTAAAGTACATATGCAATTCTTAGCAGATCTAAGAAATGGAACATAAGGAAATCCCTTTGCTTCTTCAAGAGCCTTTTGATTCAAATCCAGTTTGAAAATGCTCATTGCTGACAGAAAACCAATGAAGAGGGTGAAAAAGTGCTGAGGCATTCTCTGGAGTCCTTACTATTGCATTTGTCTACCTTCTTAACTGCAGTTTGGGATTTCTTCTTATGAGTTCCCAGTTTGTGCATGGCTTGTTTACAGAAGTTGCCCGTGGCTGTTTAGGGCACCCATTTGCTTTTATCTCCCCGTTAGTGTTAAAAGAAGTAAAAGCAAATGATTGGTATAAACAATCTCTCTTGGCTTGACTTGAAAACTGACCTAGAAACTGAACCAATAACAAACTGCAAGCAACAGCTTTTAAAGGGGCTGTTTAACATCTGCTTGGTTATAGAAGTTAACCACATCACAAGTCAGGCCAGTCCTGGAAAGAAAATTAAATCACCCCCTGATCTATTCTAAGCAGATGGGTACTTGGGATTTGCTTGCAGAGTGTCTTCCTTACAAAAGCTGAAATTCTTACTGCCCTGCAGTATCACCACCAATGTGCCTCTAGTATTTCTGGTTTTCTTTTGTTGCCTTTCTTTGTCTGAGAAACAGAAGGGATTGTGTGTATTCACAGGTTCAGGAGATGATTTGCCTACCCACTTCTTTCCCCCTCCCTGCCCCAAACAAACAAACAACCACCCTTCCTGCCAGGTATTTTGCCTTTGAGGAAGCCCTTTTCTTTCCAAGGAAAACAACTTTTTTATTTGTATTTTTCAACAGCCCAGGGAAATCTAAAACCTTCATCAAACAATGTTGTTTTCTTTCTGTTGAAGCTGACTGAAATATCTCATCTTCTTCATTTTAATTTGTCCAGGGTGGGAAAAGACAACAATAATTTCTATCTGAAAACTGCCTAGTGTAGTACAAGATGAAGTGACCGATAGGTTTTATGGCTACAGAAAAATAAAATAAAATAAAAGGTCTGCTTTCCCTCATACTGTATGTCATAGGAGCTCACTTAAGAAAGAGCTAAACCATTTCCTGGAGTTCATGGTTACATATTTTTGGGAAGATAAATGATCCTTGTGCTTCTGCGTGTGTCCAACAGCAGCTCCCTCAGTCTGCAGCTTCAGCAGGAGCTCTGAGGACCTCAGGATTTATGGGCATAGCCCATTCCTGGAGACAATACTGCCAGGTGAAATATTTTCCCTGGGCAGTGCCCAGACTGCTCACATTATGGTTTTGGGTTTTTTTACAGATGAATGAGATCCTTTGATCTGCCGGCCCATTAGACCAGCACCTTCCTATCCTGAAAATGCTCATTAATTGTCTATCAGTCACACTAATTTGAAAAAATAAGCTGCTGTTGAGAACCACTTAGCTGCTGGTGTTTCATATGACACCTATGACAAAGTCTCTGTGGTGTTTACTTTTTACCTACAGAGCTCTAATCTTACCTTGGTGATTACTTGTATTTTTCATATAGCTGTCTTGGATATTGCATAACCTTCCTTCCCAGGATCCACACAGTGTTGTCACCTTCTACTAACTTACTGTAAATCTCTCAATATTTTTCTCTAAATCTGTAGTTGCTTGAATCATATGATTACATGAGAAGCTTAGCTTTCGTTACAAAACCGTTTCTAGCATACATGACTGCCAATGAAGCTTGAAGACCCGTATCCTAAGGGCTCCACAAAAAAAAAAAGGCACATGAAATGTCTCCCATGCATTTAAAAATAACAGAAAAAAAAATCCTAATTCTAAACAAAATCCTCCATTTTTGACCATTAGAATTTCTGATTGGTTCAAATTGATGATTTTTGAGGAGGGGATTTATCAGCAAACCTACAGCAGTAGAGCTGCTGCTGTGACTCGGGCAGCAGTAAGCAGGCACAGCAGAGGAGGAAGTGCTTGAGAAGGAGTGACAGGTATTTTTACATGGTAGACTTTTGTCCTGTGAAGATTCCTATCAAAATGAGTATAAGAAGCCTGTTCTAAAATCTAGATGTTCCTGAAGGGTGTCTTATCAGAAAATACCAAGCTAAAATAATATGATAGTGTCAGTCAATATGTGGATGAGTGATGCAGAATATAAATCTCATCGCCTAGAGGCTTTTGGAAGCATAGATTTTGCAAGACAGAAGAACAGTCACTGGGTGCAGTCCCTGTTATTGCAGGTGCAACATTTTATACTATCTTATTGAAATCCATCTTGAAAACAGGAAGGCTCTTCTTTCTCTTTTTCTCTGCTTTTTTCTCCTCTTCTTTCTCTCTCTTCTGCTCTCCCCTTTCCCTTTTTTGCTTGATCATCATGCTGTTCAGTCTTCTTGGTTTCAGTCTGAAGTTCTGTGATCTGTATGGAAGATAGACTTTTAAAGTGCTGGATTACGTGACTTTGAATCTCTTTTTAGTTCCTACTGTGAATTACGACACAACGCTGTATTTCAGGAAATGTGTTGTTTGCATACACAAACATGATGATTATTGCATATTAAAAAAGGTGCATTGACAGTTACAGGAAGAAAATCTTGTACAGAGGTTGAATCCTGTTCTTGCTGGTTTTGATTCTGATCTTAATATTTTCAAAGGTTTGCATGTTTGCTTTTTTAAAATACACTGCAGTTAATATTGTGGAATTTGGGGGATTTCATATACTTCACAGGGTTATAGACACTTATAAGAAAAGCAGTCTTCACCTGCAGGAGTGAGGCTTGCTGAAACCTAATGCTTTCGTTGAAGATGATCCTGTCCTCCCAACAGAAAATTCTACAAGATGGGAACTCAGTGCTTTGCTGCCCCCCATCTTGAATCTACAGAGGGAGGTTATCTCAGAGGCAGATACACCAAGCAGATAACTTGATTCTTCTAATTCTGATCTCTGCTTTAGAAAATCAGTTCCAAGGTCTGATAGCTTCTTAAGCCTCACATGTTCTATCTATATTTGAAAGGCTTTATTTCTGCATGGCAACACTTGTGTGTTTCTCCTTTTCTTTCTGAAAAGCAGGTACAAAATTGGCTAAAAATAAACTTCAATTTTTGCCTCCATGTCCCCATCTTGTCTCCCAAATCTTTCTCCCAAATATTTCATAGGCATAGTTATTGCTAGCCTAATACTCTTTTTCAGATAGTCAATAGTTTTTTTCTAATGCCCAAAGCATACATCCTCAATAGCCTGGTTTCCAATTCTAAAAAAAAATAAAAAAAATTGAAAGCTTTTCCACGGCTTGTAAAAATCTACTGATCTTCTTCTGTTAGTTTGTCAAATTGTGGTTTAAATCCAATTTTACACAAGTATCCATGGCATCCTTTGTCAGAGCTCCATATTTAATTAAATTTTTTAAATCCTTCCTTTCATTTGGTTTAAACAAACAAACAAAAAACTTGCCTTCATTTTGGTACTCTGATAAACACCTGGTTGATTCTTGCACAGCCTGTCCAAGTTGTAGACTTGAATTAATTTCAAGGATCTGTCTTTGATTAACTTAGATTTTAGTTCTGAAAACTTATTCCACAGATATATTCATTTTCTAAAAACTTGGCAGAGGAACCAAAGGGTTTTGCCTATTTATTTTTTTTTTCTATGGGGGGTTGGGGAGAAAGGAATGAATTGAAAACTGTGTTTGCTTCTTTGTATGGCAGTGGAGTTGTACATTCTGCAGTATTGTAGTGATCTGAATTTGGGTTACTTTTTAAAGTTTTGGCATAATAAATTTGCATCCATTTCACAGCTTGAGTCTTCAAAATATGCCTAAATCTTATGAAGACTTCCCCTGAACTTTCTGGAGAAGGTCTATACTGAGTCAAGTAATTGCGGTGACAGTAAGGTCCCTCTCTTATACAGGCAAGTGGCTGCCACCGGACTCAGGGAAGAGACATTTATCTGTACCATAAGAAATTTATCTGATTTTTTCAGAGCAAAGACAACTTGCCATTTGCAAGAAAAACAGAGCGTAGGAGACTCAGGTATGTCAAAAAGATAGAAACTGCATTGCTAGGAAGAAAGAAACCTGGTACAACAGGGATTTACCTACTATCTGGCACTACAATGGCAACTATCTGGAACAATGGCAACAGGAGATGTGAATCTGCAAGCAAAAGGAGAGGCAGGCACTGCAGGAGAAGACGGATGTTTTATTTGGAAGAGAAGGCAAAGGACTAAAGCAAAGGCAAGACTAAGTAGAGTCCAGGGTAAACACTTGCCAAGGCCCACCTCCCTCTAGATTTTCAAATGGGACTCAAGATAGCTGAGTTATGCCCTGCCTGAACGATGCCATGCCTGTGTTACTGCAATGCCTGGAGAAAGGCACCTATCAAGAGTGCCAAATCAGGCAGAGGAGAGAAAGCAAGATTGTCTTTATTATTTCAAATAGCAGAGGACTGCTGCATAGACCTGAATTCCGGCTCTTATCATAATAACTCGTAATGAAAGTTGATGGTTTGTCTCCTTTCCTTCACAGGAAACTCTATAAGCACATGCACAACAAAACATCATATTTAAAGGACTGTTGAGATTAGACAGTCTTAAAAACTAGCACAACCTTGAATAATTTTCAGTGTTGTTGGGCATTTGCCTTCCAGAAGCTGTCCCTTGTGTGGTGCCTTGCCCTGTGTCCTGTGGCGGGCCCAGAGGTGCCCTGCCCTCACACTGTCTGGGAGGGTTGTGCTTTGGCTGCACACTGGGTGACAGGAGGCGAGTTTCACTTCTTACCCATAGTTTTTGACTCTGTTCTGTTTCAGCTTTGTTTTGCTGAGGTGAAACAAATAAGTAATGCATACTAGTGTTAACCAGTACTTCGGGAATGCACAATCACTTTACTGGCTAAACTTTGCCCAACTTACTGGAGAGAAATAGGCAGATTTTCTGATAAATTTAAATAGTCTAGATAGAACACAGTTTGCAGGAGTTTGCAACAGTAATAATTATGCAAAAAAGCTAATCTCTGTACTTTGTGTAGCAAAGAAAGTTGCTGAGAAAGCAATGGATTGAAAGTTAAAAGAAGTGAATCTATAAGAGCATTAAATAACCGTGAATGGACCAAATATGGAAAAATGTGTTTCAAAATCACCCCATACCTTCCAGTATTGTTGTAAATAATGACTTTTAAGGCTGAGAAAAATCCCTAAGTCCTCTTATTCTTTGCCTTCGCTAGTAGTAGTAGAATGCATAGCACAGTTATGTACATAACTCAAGGCTGTTTTTACGTATGAGAGAAATCATCATCTGTTCAACTACATAAAGTGACTTGAAACTTAGTTCAGCACCTAAATTCTCCAAATGGGTGTGTTAACAGAAGATTTTAGGCAACAATGGCTTCCCCTTGTACTCATTGTGTCCAGCTCTCTAGACACTAAATAAAGGATATGGTTGTTCGGACAGTAAGCTGTCAGATAATTTTGGTTCCTATTTGATGTAATGGGGCTAACCCCACTACCAGTAATGCTCTTTCAGTGTCACTGAAACGTATAAAAAGTGAATTTAAGATGTGTTATAGGTTATAAATCTGAGAGGTGAATTTTTCTTTCACTGTAAGAAAAAACGGAGTTGGAATGGGAGGGGAGAAGGGGAGGTCGGTAGCTTTACAAAAGATGTAGCCAGCCGAAGCTACATTTCTAGCTAATGGCCCATGCGAAGGCTGGAGTGAGGGGGAGAAGGAGTTTGACATCTGGGGAGAGCTGGCCGCCCGGGACGGAGGACAGGTCAGACCGCGGAGTGCTCTCGCCGGGACGGAGACAGGGACTGTATCCGAGCATTTCTGGAGGAAAAGCCTGGGAGCCAGTCTTTCTGGTTCTCTCGTCCTGGTGAGGTCTGACCACTGGCCTTGTGCCGCCACTGCCTCGTGACTCCAGCCGAGACCTACTGGTTTGGGGGGGTTTTGTTGTCGTTTGTTGTTTTTTTTTGTTTTGTTTTTGTTTGGTTTTGGTTTTTGTTTGTTTGTTTGTTTGTTTTGTGTTTTTTTCTAGGATTACTGTCTAGTTTTTTGTGTTCTGTTACTGTTTTTGCCAACATACATATATCTTTTAATAAAGGGTTGTTATTTCTTCTGTTTTTTTCCACACTTCCTCGATTAAAGCCCCTTAATTTTGAATTTACAATTGCTGATAGAGAAGTTTGGTCTATCTCATAACTCATCCTCCTTAGCAAACTTTCCAGTCTCTTCAGACTGAAACAAGATGATAACTGCTTGTGGTCATTCTGCAGTCTATTCCCCTAGCTGTTTGCAAATTAAGGTAACATTTGGTGCAAGTGATGTTGGCAGCCTGTTTACCTTCAGATAGAAAAGTTGTTATTCTCCTATTTCTTTGCTAATCAATTGCATCCTCCTGCTACTGCTGATTACA
Source organism: Pipra filicauda (assembly GCF_003945595.2). NCBI lineage: Eukaryota > Metazoa > Chordata > Aves > Passeriformes > Pipridae > Pipra > Pipra filicauda. Next base: position 352,953 of record NW_024104318.1, read on the forward strand.
AACACATCTGTAGTCTATTTGTAAATTACCTGGTCTCTAGTTATTCACGACACGCTGATGAAACTACATTTAAAGCAGAGATGAGCCAACACACGTTACTAACGTTTCGATATCGTTTGAAAACTTTCAGTTTTGCAAATTCTAATGGACAAAGCTCCAAGCGGTCTGTGGCTATTTTGATGTTTAGCTTTTCCCGGCGTAGGGCGAAACAAATCTCGACGACTGAAGCCGCCGCCCGGTGCCTACCCCGGCCCCGCCAGCACCTCAACAGGCGGCCGCTCTCGCACCCGGGAGAGGGCAGCGGCTCGGCCTTTGTCTCGCCGCCGAGACACCCGGGCCAAGCACCCCGTGCGGCCCCGGCGGAGCCCCGCGGGGAGGAGCGGCAGAACCTCCCGCAGGCCGCGCCGTAGCGGGGGGGGCGCGGGTCCTTCCCCCGGCCCGCCCCGCTCCGCTCGGGGGCCGGCGGGGCGGCCCTGACTGACGGCCGGGGGGCGGCGGCCGAGCCGGGCCGGGGAAGCGGCGGTCGCGGCGGCGCTTGGGCGGGGGGGCGATGCGCTGCCGCAGCCCCAGCCCCGTGCCGGCGCAGACGGCAGCTTTGTGCAGCCAATATGGCTGCGTGCGCCCGCCGATGAAAGGAGGCGCCTGGAGCTGAGCCCGTCTCCCCGCACCCCCTCCCGGCCGCGCGGCTGCGGCGAGCGCCGGAGAGAAGTTGTCTGGGCTGCCCCGCGGGGGGTGCGGGGCGCCGGGAGGCGGCGGCGCTGCCCGCGGCTCCTGCTGCCGGCGGTCCCTTCCCGGGGGCAGGGGAGAGGAGGAGGAGGAGAAGTTGTTTCGCCGCCTAGGGGGGCGGAAAGGAGGCGAGCGGGGCGCCAGCCGGAGGAGGAAGAGCAGCAGCCCCTAACGGCAGCTCGCCCCCCGCCTGCTGGAGGAGGAAGAGGCGAGACCGAAGCCGCCCTCGGCCCAGGTCCTGCCCCAGCTCCGCGCCTCCTCCCCGGACGAAGTTTCGCCGGGGGCCGCTGCGGGGGCGTCGGAGGAGGGCGGCCGGCGGCGGCCGCCCCGCCTCGGCCCGCACCTCCCCGGGGGCGGCGGTGGCGGAGCGGCGGGGCCGGGGGCGGGCGAAGTTTGGCCGGCGGCGGCCCTGCCGCGGCCATGGAGCCGAAGCACAAGGAGCTGCTCGTCCAGTGCCGGCAGAGCCTGGCGCAGGCCATGACCGAAGTGGACAAGGTGGTGGAGCTGCTGGAGGCCGCCGGCGCCCTCGGCCCCCGCGACCTGCGCGACCTGGAGGCGGCGGGCGGCGGGAAGGCCGAGCTGCTCATCGCCCTGCTGCTGGCCAAGGAGCGGGACCACTTCCAGGACCTGCGGGTGGCCCTGGAGAAGACGCAGCCCCACCTGCTCTCCATCCTCTACCTGAACGGCGCGGCGGGGGCACCGGCCGCGGCCGAGACGGCGGGTGAGCGGGGCCGAGGGCGCGGGGCGGGAGGAGGAGGAGGAGCGGGAGGGCAGCGGCTGCCCCCGCCCACCCCCGCCGGGGCAGCGCGGGCCCCTCGGGGCCCCCCGCCCGAAGGTGGGAAGGGAGCGGGCGGGGGTCCCCTCTTTCCGGTGGGGGTAGAACTCTCCCGTGTTTGCACTTCGGCTCTCGGTGCTTGTTTTGTGCTCCCGACGCTTTTGGTCTCTCTCCTGGCGGGCGCGCTGGTGCTGGTCTCCGAGCGGTGCCGCGGATGCTGCGCGCTGCCCCTCGGAGAGGCCACCCCTGCCTGGTTCGCGCGGCTGCTCCCGTTCCCTGGAGTCGGGTGCCGGCTGGGGGCTCGGGAAAACAGTATCCGAAGGAGCTTTTCTTTTCTGAACTCCTCGGGTCCGCCGGTGGTGTCATACAGTCACTTCTGGACCGGGCAAAACTGAAAGTCCCCGCTGCAGCCCGTCTGCCGGAGTAGGCTGGCTGGTGGAGCTCCAACAGATGTGCGTTTGAGTAAATAGTGTAACTTTTTTTCTCTGGACAGCCATCTATATGTTTGAGGCTATATTGTAACGCTTCTCGGTGGTTAGAATAGGAAACCCGCTGATTTAGTTGCAAATCCAGACGAGAAGAATTTGGGTGTAAACCACCTCCTTAAGTAAGTTGGGTTTTGATCCATAAGTCTGCCCCTATTCTCCCCCTGCCAAAACGAGTCACAGCTTACTTTAATGTGCACAAAACCAAGCTTTAAAATAATAATAATAATAAATAATAGGTAATACTTAAGGCCTTGCAAATGCAGCTGTGTTTCTAGATGAGAAATTGAAGTAAGCGGTAATTCTCAGTGATGTGTTCTCCATGAGGTATTCTCATCCAGTGTGACCAAGTTGACTGATTCAAAAAGGTGGGTTCTCTTTTTGGTGGTGTCACTGGTTTTGGGATTTGCGGGCTGCTACCTGTTTACGTAAGGAACTGCATTGGGAGGGCTTCCTGACTCTTATAAACCATACCGTTTCTTTAAGAAAATAAAGCTCTCTAAGAGCTGCTTCTCTCTGGAAAATAGTGCTTGCATGTGCAGTTGTGCTGTGTACCCTTATTTGAATTATGCTGTGGATGCTAGAAGTTTCATAAACACAAATGTGTGAGGGTCTTATGTTTTGTTTTAGATCAGTGTAGTATTCTAATGAATGTATGGTAGGACCCCACAAGATGGGGAAAAATGGACTGAACAATAGACCTCAACACTTGTAACATTATGTGTTCTGACATCAATGGGAGATGAGGGCACTCACTGCCTTTCAGTGATGGTTTTGTATGGTTAGAGTAATGCTCATTCTTGTCTTGTTGAGAAGATACATTAATGGTACTGGGCTACTGACATTCCCCAACCTTAAAAACAAAGTTGTAAAACGTGAATGGCAGGAACAAACAAAGTAGATGTTGGATGTAGTCATGCTCTTCATTTTTAAAATGCGAGTTGGAATTGCAAAATGTCTTGCAACACTGAGTTCTTGAGTGAAAAGTACTTTGATTGGCAAAATTACCTATATCCTCTGACTGAACGTGTTCAGGAGGCTAATCTGAGTTAAATTAACAGCTGTGTGGGGAAAGATGTTCCTTTGATATGATGGGTTTTAAAGTGTTATTGCTTTCATTTATCAGTGGTAATAAAGAGCTAACTTTGAGAGTTATGGATTTGTTTTCCTTATGATAAACATGCTTAAAAATTAGTTCACAGGAGATTGCTAACAGCGAGCTTTAAGAATAAACCATAGAAAGATAAAGGGCCTGAGCCTTCAAAGCCTGCTGTATATATTCCCACATTACTCCCCTGAGGAGGTCTTACGGTAATTAGTTGTGAGACTGCTTGTGTGCCCACTGAACACCTCTGATAATTCGTGGCTTATGTGTGAGTTTGTCCTGGATGTGTTGTGCAAAGAGTTAATGTTTGAGGGTAACTGTGGTAGAAAGGTTCATGTTTGAACCTGTGTCCAGATGTAATTGTATTTTATTCTAATATCTCCCTGTAGGAAGTCTGACCACCCATCTTCTCTTCTGCCATTTGGGAGTTTTACTCCTTTTCACTGGGGATATTGTAGATGGATGAGGCAAGTCACTTTTTAGTTTTTGGGTATAACAGTAAAATATAAATGTGGTAGCATGAACTGTTGGATTCTGTATTTAAAATACTGAAGGGAAACAGTCCATATTATGTAAAATGCCTCTATTCTTACAGGCAAAAAATATTTATCTTAAACATCCCTTTGATTGAACCTATATAGCTGAATTAGTTTTTTACATTACCATTAGCATATGTAAAAATGACAGTTTACAATGGTACACTTAATTTTAGAATTGTTTGGAAGAAGAGGCTAGTACAATGTATATCCCCTGAATGCTTGTTGATTAAAATTATTTGTAATCAATAACTTCTTGTAGTGGTGTTTGTTAATTTCTTTTTTTCCAGTGTACTGCTGTTGTGAGGGAAGTGAGAAGGTAATTGCAATGTAATTTTGTTTAAAGTTAGAGAATTTGGCTTACAGTCTGCTCGCTACAGTAGGATGAGTGTTTCTCCGTGCATTTTAATGTGTGCTATATGTACCATTACTTTGTGTTTTCTTTCTTCTCGTCTTAAGTATTGCCTCCTTTTGTACTTTAAAGGCGATGTGCGAACTCGGATGGAAACTGAGGTTGTTATTTATACCAGCAGTTCTTGTGACTGGCTGGACAATGTAGAGCTGACACTTTTATAAGTATTTATCTGTGCCACATGGGGGGAAGTAAACAACTGATCTGACTGCTCAAGGGAAATAACTGGGGTCCTGGTAGCTGCTGAAATACTTTCACTCTGTCTTTACTTTACAAAGATTTTTTTTTTCATCTTTATAGAGTTTCCACCAGTTCAGTCCCAGTTAAATATATTTATCTTCTGTAGTGGCTTCTAATTGCTGATTTAAAACCTGAAACTGTATAGTAGTTAGTTTCTCCAATGAAATGTATATTTTTAAGTTGGTTTTGTTTATGAAGTTTGTTTATATATGCCTAACAGTGTTAGTAAGCTGAGTGCAAAATGTAACAGAAACTACTTTCTGTGGAAGCAGAAGCTAAAGTGAGTGCGATTTGTTCTGTTTCACTTAGTTGAGTTTAGAGACTTCACTTCTTCCTTGAGTAAAACCTTTGATTACTACATTGCATTCTTTGTAAATATTTGTCAGAAATTGGCTTTGCCCATGTGAGAGTGACTGCTTGGCTGATTAAAATCTCCTAGTATTTTGCCCAGGGACTAATTCTTCAAGTAGTGTGCCAAGTGTTTTTGTTTGTTTATTTGGGAGTGAACTGATGGATTACCATTAAATAATTGATTTGACCAATGACCTCCATCATGCATCTGAGAAATCCTTCATCCTGATAGAATAACCTGTCCTTTGTAATGTGAAAATAAATGGCTTCTGAGCATTCAGTTGTCTCTTAGATATCTTGCTATCCAGGTAATATTTCATTTGTACTATTGATATAATGTGAATTTTGTGGTATGAAAAGTGTTCAAGACAAAAATACAATGGAACATACTTCATTGTGACAAGTACTAATAAGATGTTTTTTTCTTTAAATGTAATTATAAGGCCAGAACAGAAATCTAAGGAAACTATGTAGTCTTTAGACTGCTTTAGATAATACAGAACTTTATACTTACATTTTTGTGATACTAAAAAGATGAGAAAAAAGCAGGTTTGGTTGTTGACTTTGGAATTTGTTTTTGAGATGAGCTTTTGGGGCTACAAAAGTGCTCCCAGTGCTTTATCTTCAAACTAAGTAGACTGCTGAACTCAAAAAGCTTCATTTCTGCTTTCACAGATGTTAAAATTTTAGGTTCACAGTTTCCTTTTGTATTAGCAGTTGATCTTCTGCTTTTCTGTACCTACCCCTACAGCTGTAGTCAGTGAGTATGTCTCTGTAAGCTTAACTGTAACATGCTGGCTTTTTTACTGTAAAGATTTAGCACCATTTTGGATATTAAAAGCAGAGTGTGTTAGGCTTTAGAGGTGTTTTAAAGTTCAAAATTGGTTACATATTTAAAAAGATCTTTAAAGGGGCAGGGAGGAAGGAAAGAAAGAAAATTGTTTGTAGATTGACTTTGGAAGTTTTTCTTCTGTTATTTATTAAGACTTCTTTTTCTAACTGTGTTTGGTCAGATATCATATTAATTTCCAGTTCAAAAAGTAAATGTGGGCATCTATAAGAGTAGGAAAAAGAGTTCTGAGTTTTTCCTCTTTTTAGAGGGATTATCTTAACTTCCTCCTCCCTCTGCTTTAAATGTAAAAAAACAGAGCTAGTTGTTTCAGACAATAAGGGATTTGAAGTCACAAAGTTTACTTTTAAAAATTGGAAAGTCGTTCAGCGTATTTAAAACAAACCCAAAAGGCAAGCTCAGTAAGTATGAATTTAGGAGATGTAGAGCTGGGACCCACTTCTCTGGCAGCACCAAGGAGACCCACAAGAAATGCAGTAATTCTAGAGTTGTCCCTGAAAAGCTGGGAGCAGGGCTGCTTGATGCTGGGACCTCTGCCTTGCGCCCCCTCTTCCCTGTCCCTCCCAAAGTGTTGAGTGATCCCCACAAAACATTGGCTGGTGACTGGCGAGAGGAGCTCGTGAGCAGGAATGAGAATTTGTGGTAGGTAGGAGCCGAGAGACTGGAGGAAGGGTGTGAGATGGGGAGGCGGGATGTGGTCTCCTGTAGGAGCATGTGAGAGTAAAGGGGGGCTCAGGAAGCTGTGGGGTGAGGTAAGGGGAGAAGACAGTACAAGTGCTCGGAGATGAGAATTAGTGCTTTAAGTGTTCATTCCCTGGGAAAGGAGAGAGGGAGAATGAGAAGAAATTGTAAAAGCATAATTTACTGACTCAAGGACTGAACTGACAATTTTGCAATTAAGTACAATTTACACTCCCATCGCTGAAAATTGAAGAGTGGGAGAAGTAGAGCAGTGTGTCTGGGTTTTCCCAGACCTGTTATTAGTTCCCAGGGTAGCTTCACAAGCCTTGTTACAGGATTTCTTAAGTCGTACTGATGAAAAAGCAGGCAGGGTTCAGAAGTCACATTAGGAGAAGTACAGTCTTCAGCAGCCCTGAGCAGTAATTAAACTCGATAAAATACCCAGTGGTAGTTTTGCAGTACCTGTGTCTTCTGATGATCTCAGATTTTTGGTATCTCTTGGAATTGCCAGGCTAAAAAAATACAGGAAGATTCTGGCAAGTGTCCGGATGGGTATTCCCAATGAAATGTCTAATAGTAGTCAGTGAATGGAAGTAGGCTCTCAATTCCAAAGAAGGAAATGTGTGTTGTAGTAGTTCATAAATCCCAAGGGTGGTAGTTCTTAATTACATTTTTGCTGTGCTCAGGGAGGAGGGTGGAAAGAAAACTGGACACAGAAAACTGGGGCCATTATTTTCATGAGAGTAAAATGAATAAAAACCATTTTTTTGTATTGGTGCATACAGTTGTCAAGTTGCTTTGGACACATGCAGGACTTGGTATCTTACGAAATTAGGCACGATTAATAAGAAAAGCTAACAGCTTTCTGTAAGTTGTTCCTTATTTATTTGTTAAAACCTAACAAGATTGCCTGGCTCTTGGATTTCAGATCTTTGGCTTGTTTTAATGACCTTTCCCAGTCTCAGTGTTATCTTGCACCTCTAACTAGTCTTGGTTTTTCTGAGGTTTTTTAGGACCCCTCATCACAGCTGCCACATGGGTAGTGACTTTGGGTTTTCAAGTTCTCTTAGCAACTTGCAATTTGAGCCAAGTATTCTTTTTTCCCCTTTGCCGCTTGCTTTTGCAACTTTCTGGTTTTTTTACATTTATTTCTTTCTTTTTGCTTCTTAGCTTTCCGTGCTGCTGTTACCTGTTATTTCAATTATTATTTTCTAGCATTAAAATTCCTTATTCAAAAACCTAGTGATTAGTATGATATCAAGTAAATCTTGATAAATTGATTGTAACAATTCTTACTCTGTAAAAATCTCGAGGCCAGAGGTTTCATCTTTCAGAGCTGTTCAGTCCTGGGCTGGTTTTGGCTGGGGTTAAACCACAATAAGTCCCCAGTATATTTTGGGTGTTACAGGGTGAAGCAATAGCTCCTCTTGGTTTTATTTCGTATGAAGAATCTTAAAATGCTGTACATATAATAATGTTAAAACGTTTCTTTATGTAAAATGTTCATAGTATTGATGGAGATAGAAAAAAACATGTTAGTGCATATAACTTTGTATGAAAAGAGCTATAGTAGTGAAGTTGAGATATCTAGACTTCCAAATTATGTTGGGTAGTCAATGCTGAAACATTATTTGTGACCTTCGAGATGCAAGTCATTGACTGCTTTTTTGTGAACGGTGGTAATTTAGTACTGAATCATTCTGATGTAGGAGCTAGAAAGGTCACAGTGACTGAGCTTTGGCTTGAGGCTAACCAGTGCTTTTCTAATGAAAGCATAAAAGAAGGATGCTGTTCCCTGAAGAGTCCAGTGTTGTTAGTGCATCTTGAATGTTGGAGCCTGGCTCTTCCCAAAGGGCTGTATTTTGGAGCTCTCAGTGTTACTCTGGTATATTAATTCTTGTCAATGGAAGACACAATTACTAAATTATTGACGGAGGTCTATGGTGCCGTAGCTTAGAAACCAGTTCAAAATACCTAGTGCACAGTGTTTGATGTGTAATAGGTATGTTTATATGCTTGTCATGGGTTGTGGTGCACTGGCAGATGTGTTGATGATGGGATAATACCAGCATCCCCTGATGTTGTAGCTAACAAGTCAGGTTAAATTTGGCAACTCCTGTTGTAAGGTGTTGTGCAAGAGTCTGATCTCCATGGGGCACCCTATGCAGGCTTCAGAAGGTGGTGGCAGCAGATGTGGTACCTGGAATTGAGGGCTGCTGGCCACTTGGGGGGAACACTGAAGGATGTTTTTCTTGACTATGTATGATTACTGGGCAATACAGAATAACCTGCTACAACTGAAAGGCCCCTCTTATCCAAACTAGTGTCAGAGGAAGTTAAGAGCAGCCTATTTTGTATATATAGTGCCACCTTCTTCTTGCTGACAGCTTCCAAAACCTCTAATTTCACAGTTTGTGGGTTGAACTGCTCAGCAGCTTGCTTTTTCACAGCATTAACAAGTTTGTTCTGGAGAGCTGCTCTTTGTATTTGAGAAAATCATAATTTTTTTCTAGTTGGCTGATGAAGGAATTGTATTTTAAATAGGCCATATCACCCTGATTAAGATTTTCAGAGCTGCGACTGACCTGTAGCTGGAGAGAGCAAGGAAGCAAGAATGCAAAATCATTAAGTGTTTCAGCTGGAGAGTTGGGGGGTTTGGGTAAAGAGGGTTGTAAACTTTTTATATAGTTGACAATTTATTATGTATTTGGATGATAAACCAAAAAACTCTCGTCTTCCCCACCTTGAAACCCTGAAAGCCAATTTTTTTAAAACTTACTTCTAAATTAGCTTTCCTAAAACTCTAGTTGGGAGCATTCACACTTACGATATTAATGCCTGGTGACAACTTTCTTGCCTCTTGTGCCTCATCTCCTTTCACTTTGGCTTTTTATTCTACCTGCACGTAATTGCTGATTCACGAACATGCTTATTATTCACGCACTTACCTTCCAGCATGTGAGTAATCCCCATTTATATGCATCAGGTTAGGCATGTGCAAAAGTTGGCAGAGTCCAGGCCTTGCATACTAAGCTCTTTGGATTAGACAATATCTACAGTAAAGTACTGCTTGTGCCTCAGAAAGTGAGGCTGATGGCTGTTTGCTTCTCAGTAGTGCTCAAAATGGAGTTTGTGTGGGAAAAGATACCTGTGGTGTAGGAAGAGAGGTATTTTCCTTGATGACAGATATAAAATGTAGTTGGAATTCTGGACTCACTCAGCATAAGTGAGCTATGTTCTTTGGATGCTGCTGCACCAAAATCCTTTTTCAAGTATATTCCTGTTTTATGAGACAGACCAGCCAACAAGTCTGTTGGTTTTCTTGAAAATTGTTTTCTTTAAAAGCATCTGAACTTTTGGATTGAGGAAATAAAGCTGGTGTAGAAAATATCAAAATTACCAAGTACAGCTGCCTAAATCATTACATAGATGTTCATGTTTTATTTTACTAAGTATGAAACTGTATCTTCTTTACTGTTTCTGTTTCTTGTTTGTGTTTGGTTTTCTTGTAGATAGCTTTCTCCTGTTGCATGATTCTGTGGAAAAATCACTCTAGGGAGAGTTTTGAGTCTTGGGTAACCATGTGATCTTGCTCTTTTTGGAGCACTTATATAATTTGAGGTTGCCTTCCACAATTATGATCTTCTTGCAGAAGGATGGGTTGATTGAGTTATTGGGAGTTCTTCAACTAGAAGTTGACAGAAGATTGACAGATTTTTTTCTTTTAATGACTTCTTTTGGGAAATCTTGTTATGCAGTTTTAAAGTTCTCTTAAACACTTAATGCATGGTCTTGTGAGCATTTGCAGTGGTTTTTAAGAAGGTCTACTTCGCATTTTAGATGATTATGATGTGATTTTTAGGTGGCATGCAAGTGTGTGTTTGTTTAAATAATCTATTACTAACTTCACTTCTCAGTCTTTAAAATAGTCATGAATGTCCAGTCTGGTTTTTCCTTTCTGAGACTGATATTATTTGAGAGCTCGCTTAACCTTTAATTGAAGATAGGGTGTGTTGAATTTTTAACAGATTTGCTTTTTCAGTTTGTTAAAGGCCCTTTGACTTCAGTAGGTGTGGCTAAAATTAATATAAAAAGCCAAGATCTGAAAGAAAAACAAAACGAATAAAAACTAAGGAAAAGAATCCCAACAAACAAAAAAAGCCTTAAACAACAGTAGGCTTTCCCTTACAATTGATCAACTGTTTTTTGTTGTCAGCTGCTCCATCAGGGACTTCTGGAGCAGGGGTAGACTCAGAATGAATACTGTAGGTGTACCTGAATTTTAGTAATAATAAAATCACAAAATGCAGTACTAAACCCACTCAAGATCACAGAAGAGGTATTCTCAAGAGGGCTTTCACTTTCGATTATATTATTTTCACCTTGAAGTGTTGGTATTTTTCCCTCCATTTTAATAAAAGCATAACTTTCTTGTTCAGCCCCTTTTCTGCTTTCTCTGGCATTGGACCTTGGGATGCTCAGATTGCCTAGTTTTTTCCTCTCTATTTAGATGTACTGCCACAGCTTTCCTTTGCTGCTCTGACACTGCATAAACAGTACTTTCTTTTTGAGGTTTTTGAGACTTCTAGTATCCATTAGGGCATATTAGGAAAGGACACTTTTTGTAAGTTGCATTGACTCCTTTAGGTTAAGGGTCTGATTAGTTTGCCTTAATGGGTTAACCCCCCTTCCTTTCCTGCTGAGTAACACAAGGCTGACTTAGGTATAGACTGCAGACATGAACTTTGAGATATATAGTGAGTTACTTTTCTAAATCACTGGCCTTGAAAATGTGTAGGCCAGCACTTTGAGGTATACTACATTAGCTCATGTTTCTAATATATTCATTTTTTACCCTGGTTCATGAACCTGTCTTGTTTTTCTGGCATCTTTGCAGTAGTCAGGAATATTTTGTGGGCTGCCTTGCTGCAAGTGTCAGAGCAGTGTTTTGACTGAGCAGAACATTGCTTGGTAACACTGAGAAGTGGTTTCAGATACTAAGGACAGAGATACTTTCTGCCTTGGGATTTTAGGACGTGGTTAGGACATCAGGAGTATTGTTACTAATATGAAAATCAGTAAAAACAGGCAAGAAATATTTGGCTGTCAGGGCTGGTGGCAGTCCTGTTCTTTACAGCATTGTTCGGCTGAAACCGGTGTGTAATGTGTGCTGGACTGGAAGAAAACACAATGTGTAAATGCTGAGCTGTTTTTCTATCTCTGGCTGAGTTGATCTTCAGTGATATGCTGTGCATACATGACTTGCATAAAACTTCATTTGTCGGGGAGTGTTCCATTATATTTTCTAGAATGTCAAATCTCAAGTTAATTTTAGCAAATTTCCGAAGTGCTGCAAAATGCCGGGTTGTTAGTATGGTTTTGGTGCTGAACTTGTAGTATTTTGGGGCCTCTGATTCCCTTCCTGCCAGTGATAACCAGAAGGTAAAGGCAAACTGGTGGAAGTGGAAGGACTGTAGCATAGCTATTGCCTGGCTACAGTGATGAGCAGTTTGCTGCATATTCTGTGCTACACTGTGCCCTTTTGTAAGGAATTTCAGGGTGCTACACTGAGTGTTGCTCAGCACCTCTGGAAGGTTCTTTGTTTTCTTCTACAAGTCTGCACTGCAATAGTACAGTGTCAAGTTTATTGGTTTTGCTCTGAATCTGTGTAGCTTTCTCCTGAGCACATAAGCCAGATCGTATCTGAGGGTTGTAGTAGCTGATGTAGGGAATCCACATAAAAAAGTTTTGTGAATTCTTCCCATCAAATGCATTGTATGTGTACATTTGTGCGTGGAAACTTATAATAAATGCTTCTTTTGTAATGAGAAATGCTTTTTTTGGGGGGAAAAAAAAAAATCTTTATATTGAAAGTAGATGAGACTTTTAAGGACTAGCTTTCTCTTATCAAAATATTTTGATTTTTTCTTACAGTACACCCCAAAACTAAAGGCTTTGCTGAAGTATGATTGTATGCATTTGTTACTGTGTAAGACACGAACCCACAGTAATCACTGAAACCATTTTATAGGACATTGTGGTGAAATAGTAGCTTGTGAAAGATGGTAAATGTTAGGGAATAATTCCCTGGTCTTATGACAGTGAGAGAAGGTGACTTTGCATCATTGGGACTGTAGGATTTCTGACCTTGTCGATTAGATCACAAGGCCTTGGCCTTTGATGTAATTCTCACTAGTATCTGATGTGGGTAGTATCTGCATTTTGTAAGATCTGTTTCAGAAAATCACCAAAAGTGTGCTTAATTTTCTTAATAACTTCAACAGAACGTTGTTAACTTATTTAGTCAAGTCTCATTTGGCTGGCTAATCTCTGCTCTCTATTTTCTGCTGTCCTCATGTGTTTTTCAGTTTACATGTGGTGTATTGTGAAGATAGGCTTGGCTTTCCCCACTGAGCACTCAGTGTCCTTCCATGATGGTGCTGGTAGGGGACCTGTTATCTGAATGTTATCTGTATGCTTTATAGAAGTTAAACATATAAGAAAGAGTTTAATAGGACAAAAAACTCTGCATTCCCTTAAGAAATATTCTTATATTAAGGACAGCTTGTTCAGTGAGACTCAAAAAGAAGTTATACTTTTCTGTAAATTAAATAAATTTTGATTTGAAGAAACTCCATAGAACACGAATGTCTGATATTCATGTTATGAACATGTATTTTGGTTAACAAAGTTGTTTTGAGCATTTATAAATAAAGGTAATAAGTGGTGTGGCATGTTGGGAAGTGGAAATGAATCGTCTGTGTCTGGTGATCGGATTACAGGGTACACCAATGGCTAGGCATTTCCTGAAAGGATTTTTGAAATTTTTTGAAGAAATAAAACTTTTCTTGAGTTCACTTGTTATGCTGGACAGAAGTGAATTATGGAAGTTTAGTCTTTCTGCTCCAACAGGGTTTTTTTTGTTGTTTGTTTGTGGGTGTTTTAATAAGTACATCTTAAATATGTATATCAGCAACCTTCTGAACATAAAATTGGGGTTTGCTAAAATGCTTATTCCTGTCACAGGTCTTTCTGAACTTACAGGGTTTTTTTCCTTCTTTTTAAAACTCACTTCAAAGCAAATGCTCTGTGGGTTTTTTGTCTTAATTTTATATCAGCCTGGAGAACTTTACAGAATTCTTCCTAAACAGGAATTACCCGAAGACTAATTTTCATTAGCATGGATTAATTATCATAATGAAAATAATAAAATATATATATAGTTTTCCCTATAATTTTTTTTCAGATCAAGAATAAGATTTAAATAAAGTAACTTTGAGTCCTAGCAAGTTTCATTCTGTTGTCTCTGTCAGATATGGTGCGGGTCTGCATTTTTATCTGGAAGTGGCATCATGGGGAAAAGCTGTTATTCTGAGTCTCTAAGCAGCTCTAGCTCTGTGTTCATTACTAGCTTCATTAAGAGTGAACCTGCTAATGCTTAAGCTAAAAATGCTCATTTCATGTTAGTATAAAAAACAATTTCAGCTTCAAATAATATTTCTTAAAAATAGCACTTTAGAGAGAAGCTTTCTTTGCTAGCCACCTTCTGCTAATTTAATTTCAGCCATTTTGTGAATGTCTAAGCTGAACATCCAGCATTACTGATGTTAATTGCTCTACCTTAGTTTCCTATTGCAAAAATAGGGAATAAACATCGTGGAGGTAGGTGTGAGAATGTTGTTAATGGAATGATCACTTCTGAAGGACCCAGGGACTTGTGTTGTGGAGAAGAGGGAAAGCCATGTGTATTCAGAGCAGGATGTGAACAATGTATTGTTAATCAAGTATGAGCAACTAATTGCAAGGACTGCTTTCATGATGAAAATCAGGTGAAGTTCTGTAAGGGGAAAAAATATATCGTGGGCAATTATATGTGCTTGCTTAAGCCCTGAGCTTGTTGGCAGAGCTAGGTGACCTTTCGTAGGCTCGGGTTAGTAGTGGGATTTAACTCTGTTTTCAACTTGCCTTGCAAATCAGGTGTTCCATGAGCGCTGGGTCAGAGGAGAGCAACGCCAACCAGCCTGGGCATGGAGTCTTTCTGCTTTGTAGCATGGGTGAAGTGATGATGAGCTCTCTAGAGATTTAAGGCTGAGAGGTGGAGAGGGTGGCTGAGAGAAGAGAGAAAACTTGAACTTCCCTGCGATGGCAATTGTGAGCTTTTCCTAGTTGTTTGATACAAAGTCAGTTAAGTTAGCTGAGATTATCCTCACTACTAGTTAGAGTTTGGACAAAGAATTCCCTGACACATATTTTTATTTACCAGTACTGTTATAGTTGTTGCTGCTCTAGCGAAGTACACCTGGTTTTGGCATATCAGTTTGAACACAAAAGTTAAAGGTCAGGATGTTTGTTGTCTGGGACTTGGGCATGGCCGGATCTGCGGTGATTTGTAATTGAGAATGTGTATGAATACCCTTAACTCAAGTGTGTTCTTAAATTTGTCAGTTCATGGCCCTAGAGCTAAGAATCTGCCTGTGAACGTTTTACCAGGTTTGACTTCCATTACATCCATCTATTTCATGTTTGCTTTTTCAGCTCCTGTGTAAAACTCATAAAGAAAGCCCTTTGCAGGGCATGGGAGATGTAGCTGATTTCCCCAGCTTGGGTGGGATAACCATGGTAAAATGGTTAATGCAAATTTACTGTTAATCTTGGCTGCTGCTTTCAGATAAGGAAATGGTTCGTGTATGATGGTGGAATGCGAATTGACTGCATTATATGAAGACAGAATATTCCTTTTTTGCTGTACTTCAATGCTACTTGCAGATCTTAAATGGAAACTCAATAACATTTAAAATGTGCAATCTTAGTACTGTTTTCAGACACTAAGCAGAAACTGTTTGTAGGTTTCCAGTTAGTGGAAAATGTCAAACTACATGTCTTATGCCTTGCTATTGGATATTCGTCTTCAGTGCTGTTGCTGTAAGAAATTATAGGAGTATAGTTGAGTTAGAGTTGCTATACTAGGTTTAGACATAGGATTACAAAATTTGTCCTCTGAGTCTTTCACTTTCATGTGAGAAGTTGATTCTTAGATGAAACAAGGTATTTTTGTATCTTTTCTCAGTATTGGCAAAAATTGCAAATTTCCATGAATGCCTGGGTTTTAGTGACAGTAATGAGTTGAAGAAGTGTGGAGAGGGTTTCTCGTTTGGAGACTTATCTGTGCATGCTAACACCATGTCAGAGCAGATCACGTGTTACTTTTTTTCCCCCCCCTTAGAATTTATGTTCAAAATCATGTTTTTTCAACAATTAATCTCACTTAACAGCTTCAGAATGATGGTAAAATGGAGTTTTACAGTAGGAGAGGTTTGAAGCAGAAAAGGGAAGAGTTTATCTTGAAGGACAGAAATGAAGCTGGGAATGCAATGCCTACTCCAGCTCTGTTAGGCAGCGTAGCCTGCAGAAATAGGAGTGTAATTGTAATTTTTTTCAAAATTAGTGCCTTAAAATATATGATGGAAACTCAAGGTCATATTAAAGTGCTGTGACTGTATCACAGTAGCTGTGTCTTCCTGGTATATTTTGACAAAAATAGCCTACCACGCTGTACAAAGAAGAAATACAGGAAAGCCTGCAACCTCTCCTGGTGGCTTAGTGCTGATGGACTTTGTAATTACATCTGTCTATCTCCATCTGTACCCTGCTTGGCTGGAGGCTGGATTTAAGATTAATTGTATGACAGAGGATCCTGGCTTACAGCTATATCTTAATTAGAATTCACAATCCACTTTACATAAAAATATCTGAAAACTCTTTTAGAAAAGAACACTGATTATGGGGCAAACGAAAAGATTTTGATCTTTCTCTTTTCATCATTCAGGAATAGCTTAGGTACATATAAATATATTTGCATACCATCTGCTTTATTTCTCTCTTCATCTTACTCTTGGCTTCTGTCATCTTGCTTACTGCTCTTTGGCTTTTTAATTAGAAGGAAAAAGCAAGTAGAAATGACTTTTCTGTGTTCACGGTAACATTTCAAAGGTTATTGAATGCTATGAAAAGTAGTGCTGTTCTATGTTTTGAGGTTTACTGCTGTTGAACATAGCTCTAATATGAATATGCCAAATCCCTTTGTGTTGGGTGTAAAATATTTTACTTAGTGTAATAAATCACATTTTATTCTGGAAAATATAGTGTTTTGTAGAAAGACATGATTCAGTTCTTGAACTACATTACTAAGATGGAACTATTATGGTAAGGTTGTTGCATTTAACTCTTATGTTCTGGTGGTGTCCCGACTGAAATGGATCTGTTTCTAAAAGTTGTGGTTTGGAAGAATTTATTTAAATGTACAGGAGTTAACATTTACCATAGTCGGGGAACTCTCAGGATGCAATTTGGTGAAAACTAATAGAGAAATTCCATCTGCTCTAGTGATTTGTGTAAGAGGAGAAAAAGAGGGAAAATACACAGTTAAGCTTTATTTGGGTTAATTGAATGTCAAGTGTTACAATGTAACTTTAGAACTTTTTTGATGTTGGATTTTTTGTTTGTTTGCTTGGGTTTTTTTAGCTCTGTAAAAACAGTGGTTTGATCCCAAGAGATTTTTCTTCTGGTGAAATACGTTTCGATAAGATAACCTCCTTGGTCTTAAAAAAAAAGAGGGGGAAGAAAAAAAAGGAGGAAGTCCTAAAGACTTTCCTAATAGACCTTCCTTAAACAGCATCACTTAAAATGTGCAGTTGAGTTTAACAAGGTGCATAAGCATATGCTCCTCTTAAGCAAGAGACCACTTCCTGTCTTGGGTTGTATAAAGATACTGCTGCTTACATGAGTTAAGATGATTCAATATGACCCTAATGTTTTTAAACCAGTGCCTGAGTTCCTGATACAATAATTTGCAAGCAAAATTTGCTTTCTCATAGTGTGAGTTGTATTCCAGTTTGGCAGCATTTGGAAGTTAAATGCTAAGGCTTAGTGCTTCCTTGCTCTTGTTGAGGATCCTGCAGGGGAATCATCTTATATGTGATAGAAGTTGCTGGACTGAAGCAAAAGCTTGAAGAAATTTTTCAGAACTCAGGATTTCTGTGTTACTTGAAACTTTTGTGTACACAATGTACACAAGGTCTGTGTTTTGCCACAGAAGGAAAATAAAGTCAAGTAACTCTCATGTGCAGGGTAGAGTGTTGTACAGCTGTTCAGAGGTGGCCACTGTGAACCCTCAAGTCCAGGATTGCGTGAAGATCTGCCACAGGGCTGTGTGACTGTTCAGTGTAGCTGACTCAAGATAATCTCTGATTAGCAAGTGATCTGTAGCCTTAACTGCTGGAGCCATACTAAGAGTGAAGAAGAAAGAAATCTGATTTTTTTTTTACTACTGCATCATCTAAGAACTTTTCTCTTTATGTGATTAAAAGATTGGTATGGTATATGTACAGACTGGGGAATGAGATGCTGGAAAGCTGTGCCATGGAAAGGGGTCCTGGTCAATGGCAAGTTGAATATGAGTCAGCAGTGCCCTGGCAGCCAGGAGGGCCAATCCTGTCCTGGGGGGCATCAGGCAAAGCATCGTCAGCTGGTCGAGGGAGGGGATTGTCCTGCTCTGCTCTGCACTGGGGCAGCCTCTCCTGGACTATTGTGGAAGTTATGGGCACCACAATATAGGAAAGACATTAAGCTATTAGAGAGTGTCCAAAGGAGGGCAACAAAGATGGTGAAGGGCCTTGAAGCTGTATGAGGAGTGGCTGAGGGCACTTGGTCTGTTCAGCCTGGAGAAGAGGAGACTGAGGGGAGACCTCATTGCAGTTATAACTTCCTTGTGAGGGGAAGAGAAGGGGCAGGCACTGATCTCTTCTCTGTGGTGACCAGTGACAGGACCCAAGGGAATGGTCTGAAGCTGTGTCAGGGGAGGTTTAGGTTGGAGATGAGAAAAAGGTTCTTCACCCAGAGGATGGTTGGGCACTGGAACAGGCTCCCCAGAGAAGTGGTCACAGCACCAAGAAGTGTTTAGATGATATTCTCAGGCACATGGTATGACTCTGGCAGATGGTCCTGTGCAGGGCGAAGGGTTGGACTCGATGATCCTTGGGGGTCCTTTCCAATTCAGAATATTCTGTGATTCTGTATAGAGATGTTGTGATCTCAGCCCTATTTTTTTCTTGCTTCAGGTCTGTCTTTAATAGTTTGGCATGCACATATAGAGCTGGTGGGTAAATGAGGAAAGTTGTGTTTTGGGGAGCAGCATTACTGAGAGAGGAAATAGTCCTTCTGGGACAGAACCATGGGATTGAGCTGCTGAGAAGGGCAGTGCCATGTGGTGGGATAGATGGTGTTGATGTTCATGGTGTCTTCAACAGAGAAGAAAGCACAACCGGGCTTCTTTGTAAGGAGATATGTCTTGAATTTTTGTTTATGGCGTATGTATAGAGCTCACAAGCCTTACTTTGTGCTGATTATACTTTCTGAAAGGAGTGTTGTACCTTATTGCTGCAGCTTGAGTGTCTTTGGCAATAGGGTGTGATTTTTGTCCTTGCTAATTACTCCACAGCTGTTCACCCCCTTCCTCATCAGTGTCTTGGTTAACTTGGTTACCTGATTATTTAAGAGAAAGAACCACGGTATCTGTCCTTTGCAAAGTAAATTTGTTATACGTATATTTAAGCTGCTTAGCTCATCTCAGGAATTGCACTTTAATTTTTGCAGTAAACTTTATATAGGAAAAAGAAAAAAGCAGTGTTGCAGTAATTTCCCTAGATCTGGGGTCAGCCTGAAGGCTAGTTGCGCAAAAAAGCCAATAATACTGCTTTATAAAGGGGTTGTACTGCAGTGCTAAAATTCATCCGTGAGTGACCTCTTGGTACTCTGTAACTCTACACCCACACATCCTAATTGTCTGCTTAGGTCACAGCCAGCCTTTGATGTCCCACAGACCACGGTAGGGTACTGGGCCAACTGGTTCAGCTGCTGCCCTGCTGCTGCCTTGGAACAACAGCCCTTTGTTGTGCCTGGGCTGGTCACGCTGCTTAAGGACCGAACGCTGCCGGCCTGCCTTGCACGGCACCAGAGCCTGCACTCTGGGTTACGTTCCCACTCGTAGCACAAAGTCCGGGGAATATTTGCAGTGTGTTTTGTTTGGTTTTGGCTGGGAAGGTGCCTGCTCTGTGCTATATGCACAGCTTGTAGTGCCTGAAGTTCCTGGGTTCCTGGGTGGGTTAGCAGACTTAAACTTTTCAGTCTGTGTTACTGCAGGGAATCTGCTTATGTTTTAGCTTATACCAGTGATGTTTCTTGTAAAGGCTTACTAAAAAATTGTTTGAGTTTTTGTTTTTTTGGGGGGAGTTTTGTTTGTTTGTTTTCTTTTTTTTTTTTTATTTTAACTGCTTCTCTTCAGCCACTCTTGAACAAAGACTTCATTTATAGTTGAAACTAATTTGAGGATGTCTTTTCCAGACCTGTGTAGATAAATGTTCTGGTATCAAGAATAAAATTTTAAACAGAAAAATGTTGATATATGCACACTGTCTTCTGATTCCAGGTGTTTCAAAAACAAAAAACTTGTGTGGTTACAAAGATGTTGCTTTGTAAGAGTATTACCATGCCAGGAAGCACATGAAATATATTGTACTTGTATTTAAAGTGATTTGCATGCAAGACATGAATCTGTGTTGCATTTATTCAGATATTGCTCTTAGGATTTAGTGCTGATTTTATAGCTTCTTGACACTTTAATATAAGTACATTCTGCAGCTTGACTACCAGTGTTCCAGTAATAGCTGGGTGTTCAGGGTACATAACTATAATTTCTTTAGCCCTCCCACCCCACAGCATTAGCTTGTATTTTTAAATCACAGGGACTGAGCTAAATTGCTTGATACATAGGCATAGAATACATGTTGGTACATGTACAGCGCTTGGAAAAAGTAGTATGGCTGCTTCTAATAAGACTTCCCGTGTGCTTTTTGGTAGTTTCTTATTCTTTTTGTTTTCAAGCTTGCATTAACTTAAGCTTAGGGCTTATTTCGTTTCATGAGTACCTGCTTGCTGATCTCATTCACCCCAAAAGCAATGCTGAAGAGTGCAACAAATACAATTATGGCTATAGCGTAGTAGAAATAAGGAAAATGAAGTGTTATGTGGGCAGCACCTGAAACCAGGTGATAATGACTATGGTTACTAAGTAAACTTGTCTGGCTTTAGTCAGAGACCTGTTTGTGAAACATGGACTTGATGAGGAAAACAATAACAATGTGATAATGACAAAGCTTAGCTGGGTAGGGAGGATTTGGGAGCAGCATATATGAGATAGTCTCTGTACAATCGACCTGTAATCTTTGGAGCTGAGAAGGAAGATGAGTTGGAAGAGAGAAGAAGCAGAAATGCATTACTGTAAAGCTGCACTGAAAGGTATTGGAAAGTTGAGTGGTTGCATTGGTATTGAGTATTTTTATGGCTCTTTGTCAGCTGCTCTTTTGGCTTTCTGCTTGGTTATGGAAGGAAATGGTTAAAGGTTCTGAAAAATTTGGAGTAATGTTTCTTTTTTACTTTCATAATTCCTTAATGTTACTCTTCTCTTTTTCTGAGGGATTTGATTTTTGATAGCATTGATCTGCATCTTGAACACCAGACAGCTGTATTTCAGCCATTCTTTGCAGTAAGTTGGCTGTAAAATACAAAAATTTTCTATTTACAGGCAAAAACTAATTAAAATTAAAGAAGGAAAAAACATTTTGACTGGCAAATCAGTCCGATATTCGATCAAACCATTACTTTATGTGGTTCTTGATAAGAATTGCACATGAAAAAGTGTGAAACATTCTGAGACAAAAATCAGAGCTTTCTAGTGGTTTGATTGTGGCAGTGTCATAACCCACTTCCCTCTTTCAGTTCAGTAGCATGGGAAACTCTTCAGCTGAAGTCCCAACCACCCAGACTTCCTGTGGTTGTCTGGAGACCGATTAAAAACCACGTGTGGGGGTAGAGAATTTTTTTTCATTGCGAGACAAATATTTGTGGTCTTTTTGTTGTGTCCATCCCACCCCCGACCCAGAATATGTGTTCTATAATCATATATGTGCTGTAGAGTAATTTCTTCTTGAGCCATATTACCTTTTTCTTTTTTTTATAGGACCTGTAGCAGGTAATCGAGTTGGATAGCTTCTGAGATCTTATGTTGGTGCAGTCAGATTTTCTGGAGACAAACTGTTAAGTGATGTCTGGTGACAGGTTGCCAATACCTACAATGGCATGTTAAAAAAAATTCAAGCAGGTCATTGATCTGTGTATGTCTCATATCAACATAGAATTTGATAAAAAAGAAAGGTCCTTCTAAATGTGATGTTGAAGTTCTGAGTGTACAAGTGTGATGTATCAATTGATACCTTCCTTCATTTATAATCATGTCTAGAGGATATAGTCTTACTAGCAGCTGAGACTGAAAAATTAAGGTATTGCAAACCTGGCTTTGGCGTTTAGGGCTTTCTCCAAGTGACTTCTATGTGAACAGAGGTCTTGCTGGTCACCATCCTCAGACACGGTGTTTTAATTTCTGTATTGTCATTCCCCCACCCCCAATTATTTTATTTTTTGTTTTAAAGGCCTGGTGGAACTTTTTGTTCCCCATGGGAGGGTTTGTACTGGCAGTGTTTGTAAGGAAGTCTTGAGTTTACAGCTGTGAAATCCAGTAGAAGTTGCTGTGTTTTGGACATGCCACAGCCTAGGTTATGGATGAAGTCAGGGGAATTCACTTTTGCTGTGGAAGTTAATTTATTGCCCCGATGTTGGTTCTGCACAGTGTGTGTCAAATGGGGCATGGCCGAAAGCATCAATTCTGGAGCTTCTAGAAGTCCTGGTTGATTGAAGGCATAAGTGGGGCTGCTGTTTTGTTTTGTTTTGTTTTTTTTTTTTTTTTTTTTTTTTTTTTTTTTTTTCATTCATTTTTTTTTTTTTTTTTTTTTTTTTTTTTTTTTTTGAAACTCTCATTCATAATTGAGCCTATTTTAAAAAAAAATATTTTTAATGAGAAAAGTGAAATGCGTAGCTGACATTGACACAATTGCCAGAGTTTTTTGTACCTACACACACACACGGGTTGCTAGACACAGTTGTAATGTACACCAGTATAAGACATTCAGATGAGGAGATTATGCTTTTACTGGGGGTATGAAGCCAAAATAATATCTGTTCTCAGTTCTTTAACTTGTGCAATAGTTAGTGTACTATTTCAGTAGTGAGGACAGATTTCGGAATGAGCAAATTGCAATAAATTGTCATACTTCTAAGTTTTGGAAACATTAATAGTATTTCATCCTGCATATTAGCTTCTTATTCCACACACACAAAAAAAGAGTCACTGGAGATGAAAATAAGCATTAGATGGGACACTACCGTTGTCTTCTGCTGGGACTGTACTGAGGCTCAGCTTCTGAGGAGGCTGTGCCTCCTGCAAGTTATGAAGAGATCTTCTGTCTCTCTTGATGAAAAATAAACAGAATGGGGACCTCTGTCACCTTGGCGTGAAGACTAAGATTTGAACAGTCAGCAGTTTTCTCAGTGCACAACCTTTACTGTTTGCTTCACTGACATCAAACTTAATTTGTATGATACATACGTCTTATGTGGGAAATAAATTTTGTTTTTGCTATGTTTTAGATTACCGTGTTCATGGATTTGGTAAAAGATTAAATGTTAGAGTATACATTTCTCTTTCAGTCTAATAAATGGCAATTGGCACCTGCTCCGGTGGCAGCATTTGCTCTCTGAGCAGACACAGGAGTATTGAGACAAATGAACATTGGCTCCAGCTGTAGATCAGGTTTCTCCAGGTTCTCAATGTCATCCCTTTGTCAGCAGTTTAAAAGCACTCTTAAAGTTCCATCTTAGAAAATTTTTGCTACATTCAGTTTCTCCGTAGTATTTTTATTCAGACAATAAACACAATTTTATAGGCTTGTCTGTATAACAACCACAGTAGTGCCATATTGGAGCTTCTGTCTTTGTAACAGACTGGGTTTTATCATTCCAGTTTTCTTTTGTGTGTACACAAGCCATGCTGACAGGTTTCCTGTCATTCACAACTAAACACAGAGGCAACAGTACTTCTTTAAACAAAAGTTGTGGTTTGTTCTTTATGGCTTCTGGTTCATGCATCTTATTTCTCTTAAAACATGCTGTTAGAGCTTTAGTGTTGCTTGACTACACCCGTTGAAAGCATATGCATGCTAAATTGCAATTATAGGCTGTACTATCCAGGATTTTTTTTTTTTTTTTTTTTTTTTTTTTTTTGCTTTGAGGTTGCTGGAAGTTTTTTTGTAGAAAAAAGCCCATGTGCTAACATGAACTTTTAGTTTTCAAACTGGTGTTCTACTGTGTAGGTTTTAACTTAGTAAGTGTTAGCATAATAGCAATACATGGAAAAAATGTCACCCGTTTAGAGATTTATTGTGCCTTGCATGGCTGTGATTTGTTTTCTAAATTTTTGATATACTATACTTGCTTCTTGTTGTGGATGTGTACAGTTGAGAGCTGTGTTTCAGGCTGAGCTGTCATGATGACATCGGTGGTCACAGTGGCAGGAGAGCTTGTGGCAATGGATTTGCCATATGCAGGATGGAAAAGGTCCTGTCAGAGATGGACTGGTGGGGAAAACAGCTCTAACCTTATGGAAACAGAAGGTTTTACCCAACTCTGCAGTGTCAAGTGAAGCTATTGTCTCTCACAGGAGGTGTCCTGGGAAGGTGTCCCGAGGTGTTTCCCATTGGTCCTTGGTTAACCCCTTCCTATTGGCTGTTGACCCCTTACCTGATGGTTTTTTCTGTGTGACCCTGAACTTGTGATTGGCCCCCGTTGACCTTCCTAAAAACCTTATAAACCCCAACCCCACAATAAACTTCCTCTTTCGTCCGTCCCTCCCTGGTGGTCTGTGTGTGCTCCTTGCAGGGTCACCAGAGCACGTGCAGGGGTGGGGGGAAGAGCATTCACCTCACAGGTAATGGGGCAAGCAGCCTAAGGCCTGGAGGTCTCCCCCATTCTCCCCAGTCTGCCCTAAGAGCTCTTGTGCCATAATGCAGTTCAGAGTGCATGACTGAGAAAACTTCCCTGCTTATCCCTCCTACCCTTGTTCTTTGCCCTGCTTTGACTTGATGCTGTCTGTGCTTATACCTTCTAGTCACAGGGACACAGGAGTTTCCTTCAAGTGCCCTGGAAGTTCGGCATAGGGAGCACAACACTGAAGAATGTGTTAATATTGGTATTACTCCTTGATAGGTGAGCATTCCTTTCACGCCACAGGATTTTCTCCAGACCTATTCCTGCTGTTGATTAGCATGCTGTATTGCAAATAGAGTATTCCCCATTCTTTTTTATCCTCTTCTTCTAGGGCTCTCATTTCTACTAGTGGAGGAACATAAAGGAGTGTGATTGTCACTTTCCATTGTATTCCAGAGTCCTAATGGACCAAGAATAACTTTGCTGATGCCAATGTGAATTTCCTTACCCTGTTTCTACCAGTTCTAGTAGTTGTTTTTCTTCCCTATCTAATTGGAGGGGAATGCTTTGTAAGATCCACTGTACTTGTGTAAACAAATTCCGGTGCCTCCCTAGATGTGCCAGTAAAACATCATGTCCTGGTCGTGTGAGGTATAGTCTTTCTGTTTGAATGTTTATCCTCATCATTTCTTTGAAACATTTTGAGTCTTCTGTTCTCTTTAGCTGCCCATTATCACTTGCTACTTATTTGCTGCATTTGTATCTGCTGTTAATTTGTGTAGGTGATAAATGTGCAATTAGGTTTCTGTGTGTGGCAAATCATCCCAGTTCCCAATCTGTGAACATGTTGTTTGTGATGAATTCTGGACCTTGCTGGCCAGAGGGCTCGTACTTGCCATTCAGGCATGAATTGGTGGGTGATCATTTAATCTGTGGAAATACTTGCCCTTCTTGCAGGGAGCTGAGTAACAGGGGAGATGACATTTTAAGAACACTTAAACTCTGACCAGAATCATCCTGCCTTGAAAAACATGATGCTGATCTACTGTGTCCAAACGTCTAGTGATTAATGGAAGTGGTTAGTAATTGCGCTTTTAGGCATGATTACAGAGTTTCAGCTTAAAAATAGCAGGAGGAAGGTAAGTGCTGTAACCAGGCAGGGCACTTTCTGTCTTGTTTAAAACAACATACTTCCTCAATACAGGTTTTCAGTAAAGGGATGTTGCTCACCTGTTCAAAGGGCCATGGTAGCTCAGATCTTCAAGGTGTAATTTTTCAGAACTTTCTCGATGGTTTCTCTTTACATATCATAATTGCCTTCTGATGACATCACCCAAAAGCACTCAAGGCTGTGCTTTTGGATGGGGAAACTTCTGATGTTTATAGAATGAACAGATTTCAGATCTTCTTGGATGCAAACTGAGCTCAATTTTGAATTGTAAAGCCTCTTGTAAGCCTGGGAGGATACTTCTGTTCAATTTGTCTCGGATAGTTGCAAATACTGAATGATCAGCTCATGTGTTTTATATATGTGGAGCTGGTGGCAAGTCACCATCTTCTTTTTTTTTCTCCTAGTAGTCTACCTGAAGGTAGCAACTTTGTTTTATTAGTTACTATATTACATGACTGATGGTTGTACTTATTAATAGTGCAGAGGACTGAGATAGGCAACTCAGTTTGGGTGGGTGAAGAGGGTTTGTGTGGGATTTTATTTGTTTTCCCAAGTATTAATTTACATTTGTGCATTGAGTCCCTTCTCTCTGATAATTTGTCTGGGGAATGGAGAAAAACATCCCTTATGAAGCAGAAAAATAAATGAACATGGCCAACCTCAAACTCATACCTGTCAGGATACTTGACTAGATACATACGGAGAACATGCAAAAATAAAAGGAGTGCTCATGGTATTAAATCTTACTTGTTTATTCCATTGTTCTCATACTGAAGATAGGAGCATGTAGGTTATCTGAATTTGGTCTTGATCAAAAAGATGAAAGTGTATGAAGTTTTAAATATTTCTTCTGGCTGGAAACAAGTTTTTTCTTTTCCCTTTTTTCAATTATCTTATTTCTGTGCATTTCTCCTTTTTTAAGTACTGATTTATTAAATATTTCTGGAAGGGTCTCTGCATTTTAAATAAAACAGAGTCAGCATAAGCATCTCTAATTAAAAAGCAAATTTAGCCCTTCAAGTGAAAAGTTGCAGGATTTATTTTCCCAGCAGGATAAAGTGTAGCACAGGAAGGGAAAGAAATTATTTAAAGAGCTACATGCTATCAACCCTCTTTTCAGTTGAAGAATTTAAATTTTCTCTGAAGTTTTCCTCTGATGTTATTTGTGAAAGAAAAGAGGTGGTTATATGCTTTTGTACAAATTAAAACCCTTTTGGGATTTGTTGCATTGTGGATTTTGAAATGTGAACTGCTTTCTAATGGATCCAAACTAATAGTCACACTTGTTTCTGACATATCTTCTAATGTACTCAAAATGTCAATTTTGGAAGATATTATCCAAGCAGAGAGATGTACTATTTCCCTTGAGGAACTTGTGGTTTACAATATGATTAGAAAAGATAGAATTGTTGAGCTGAGTTCCAGTCATCTGTTTGCTTTTACATACTTAGGATTACACAATTAGACTTCCTTTTTATTTTTTTCCATCATGTATTCTTAACATTAAAGTCCTGCAGCAACATAAGAACAGATGGATGTGGATTGAATGTAACCTATTTGTTTGTAATTTAAATATCTTGAATATTCTTGATTTATCTAATGGCAATGTAGAATCAGAATACTTCTGTAACAATAGGAGATAATGGAGTACTGTGCAAGAATGAAGAAAAAAATAGTAAAAACTTCTTGTCTTGTAGAGTAGAGTTGCAGTATCGAAGATGGCTGTAATTCATGACAGGGGAGAATTTAATCCTGTGCTGCTTCTAAACAGTGATCCTGCTCAACCTCTGTCTTTACTGTCATTTCCTAAGCACTCTTTCATGTTATAGAGTAGTTGAATTTGATCTTCATTGTAATGGCTTTCAGATATTTGGGGCTTACAGATACAGTAGCATTGTAATTCATCTCACTTAGGGTTTTTTAGTGGGACTTTTTTAAGGGGGAAGCCTTTTTTTACTTTATAGGCATTGCATGGTTTTGATTATGATTTAATCAGTGCTTAATTGTATGTCCAGTTCATACTGAAAACAGTATGTGTGTGAGGAAAACAGCAGATGCAATGAATGTTTACCTTTTTTTTCTTTTTCTTTTTTTTTAAACCCACTGCTATTCTCCTTATGCTTTTTCTGTCCCATGCACACCCTTGACCTCACTGCTTTCATGGCTACTGTTGAAATGGGAATCAAAATGAAACAATTGATCCTGATGACAGCTGCTTTTATTGATACCATTTCCTTCTGGAACATCCCCAGTACCTTCAGAACCGTTCAAGGAGGAAGATGTAATGAAGACTGATATTCTGAAGGCTTAAAGTAGAGAAGAGGTGACAAAGCCTGCTATTAAGCCTGCACAGCAAAGCCTGTTCAAGGCTACCTTTGGAGGCACAATTTTTACTGCCTCTTCTGTTGCTGATGTGGAATCAGTGAAATGTGGATGTTTATATGGTTAAATGAAGAGGTTTCAAAGTGTTACACAGTCTGCTATGCCTGACTGCCTGGCATGATTATTTACAGCACATTTGTGCTGGCATCAGTAGCCGAACCTGAACGTTAAAACTGTCCTCACTCAACCTTTATGCCTGACAAGTGGTGCTGATGGGGAGGCAGTATCCTCATCTGCTCCTTTGCTGTCAGAGATGTAGGTGAGAGATGGTTAAGGGGAAACCAGACCTCTCTAACAGACAGGTGACTTTCCAAGCAGGGCAGGTCTTGACTTGTTTATTGGCTTAGTCACCCCTCTTGGATAGGAGGCCACTATTTCTTCCCTCAACAGCTCTGACTTGTGCTGTTCAGTATATCATGTTCTTCTGGTTGTAGTCTTGTTTTCTTTTATCTTCTCTCCTGTCACTGTTTTAGTGGACTAGGGCATTGCATTTGCATTTGGAATAGCCTGCTGGACATTGAGTGCATTTGCTGAATTTTTAGGCTCTGTCTTTTCTGTAGACTCCAGGGAGGTCCACTGCACCACATTAGGCTCAGTGTGTGCTGTCAGGTAATGCTACTGCTACTGCTTCCTGGTCAGACTGTGATTTTGTCTTTTGTAGGTACACTGTCAGTGCAGTAAGCTTTAGAACTTTTTCCAGAACTGATAGGGCCAATAGCATTTGGCTACCTGTATTGCAGGCATCCCCACTTCCACCCCTTACAGTTGCTCTCTTGGTGAATATTTGAGTTCTAAAAATTCTCCCCTTACGAAGAAGTGTCTGTCACTAGTACTTCAAGTTCCCACACATTCCTTGTCAGCTCACTGCAGTTGCTTGCTTGGTAACCCAGACTTGTGGCTTACAAGGTCTTAACTAAGTCATTAGCCACTCGGTAACTTGCTAGACTTGCAGCAGTAGCAGTTGCTTTCTCCCCAAATAATCATTGCAAACAAGCTAAAAGGTCCATCTAGCAGGTTGATGCCATGGCTATGTAGGAAAAATCCTCTCTAGACTCTAAAATGGATTAAGTCTCCAGATGGGGTCTGTCATGAAGGTGATATGTAAAAGATGAAGCCCAAAGAAGAAGCTACTGGGAATATCTATGTCTAAGCA
This sequence comes from Pipra filicauda, assembly GCF_003945595.2. Classification (NCBI taxonomy): domain Eukaryota; kingdom Metazoa; phylum Chordata; class Aves; order Passeriformes; family Pipridae; genus Pipra; species Pipra filicauda. The sequence goes on from NW_024104318.1 coordinate 381,751, forward strand.
AGGAAACTCCTTCAGCATTGCAAAGCACTGCATGGCTGCCTCCCCGCCCTCTGAAGCTGCAGCAGAGGCTGAGAACAGTGTCTCTTCCCCTCCTGCCATGACCAGGAGAGAAGGAAAAGTAGCAGCACTCATATCCCACAGAGAAGAGGCAAAAAGGGGAATGCATGTCCTAAGTTCTTCCAGATGACTTCCTTTTTTACCAGCATTCTCTGCTCTTAGCTCCCAGGTAGAGCATTTGTATGCATGAGCACCCTGGTACTTGGGGGAAGGTGGCTTTTTGTTCTGTTTAGTTACACGTGTTACTTTTGCTTTTAGGAAGCTTAAGCAATGCTTTTCTGTGTATTCCCTGTAGTGTCAGGGGCAGGTTGGCTCATACACATTCTGTCTCTGCCTGTGCCATGGAGGAGGTTATCAGGCTGTTGCTGCCATCATCACAGCTGAAGGTTACCTCTAGTGAGGAATGAAAAGTTCTCGTGGGTGGTGCAGCTGTAACCAGAAGAGGCATGAAGTTCACCCTTGGGGATTTTTGCAACAAACTATTTTTGTAAATAGTTCATAGGTAATAGACTTCTGTAATAATCACTCAGTACAGAAGAGCACTTAAGGACATACTTAATTGCGTTGTTTGAATGAGAGCATAGGTGTGGTTTCTTTTTTCTATCTGTGTGTTTGTCTTCTGAAGATCTACAGTCCATGGTTCAAATATATTCTTAATTGATATTGTTACCTTTTCCAGCCTCCCTTCTGAGGTTGTATCAGTGCTTGGAACTTGCAAGAGTTGTCTGGTTAAGCTATTACCTTTGTGAAAACTGGTACATTTCTGAAAAGATCCTGTAGAGATCACAGGATCTCTACACACAGAATAATTGCTGCAGTTTGTCTGGGTTTAGAGAGTGGTCTCAGTCACTTTGCCATGGATTTGACATTTCCTTTGTCTGCAGCACTTGGTGTGTGCTAGTAGCATTCACACAGTTCTGATGACCTTCCTGTAATTGCAGATGTGCTGAAAGGCACTTAGGCCTGAAGTCTGTAGGTAACAGGGACTTATATCCCTTTTACTGAGCAGAACCTTGTGCTCTGTGCCTACAGAATAAATATATATGTATTTAATATGGAATTACTGCTAGCAGCAGGATTTCCTGATCTGCACACTAGGAAGAGGAAAAAGAGCTGTATTTCTTATTCTTCCTTACTTTTGCTATTTTAAATGAAGTAGAGTATTGGGGGAAAAATTAACTTGCCAAGGAGACAAGAAAATGTAGATTAAATGATTTGGCTTAGATACATCTTTTCTATTACCATTTTGAGTAACAGTTGCCGTAAACAGAGACAGCAGAAGCTTGGATACAAGCTCTTCCATATGAAAATGTGTATAGTTTTTCCTTTGTAACAACACAGCAAAGTTGAGTTTAAAGCCCTTCTGTGACTTACCTTAATGAAACCATCTTGAGACATTTCTTTCCTCTTCTTTTTTCTGAGAATTTGATTAGAGCTGAATATTGAAGCACGCTATGAAGAGCAATATAAAGAGAGTTCATTTTTTGGAGCTTAGTTGGGGAGTATGCTATCTTTTTTCAAGTTTGAAAGGAGGTTTCTTGAGCATTATGCCAGTAATACGAACCACTCTTTCTAGAGATACATGGTTTGAAAAAGTCAAATCTCCCAACACAACTTGAATTTCAAAGGAGACGTGTGTAGCCTCAAACATAGTCCCAACTTGGATGATTGTATAGGTACATCTCCTGCAATCCTGGTGAGCGGTAGACATGAACTGGTTTGTAAGTTGTAGCAAAGCGGGGGATTCAGACTAAAACCAACAGGCTCATAAGTTTTCTAAATCAGTTATTATTTATAGCATTAAATATGGAGAGCAGCATATGAGGAGGTATTGTGTAACTAACTTCTTGAATCAGTTACTGGTTTAGTCCTTGAGTGCTCACAGAGGCTGCTTTCTGAGAGGAGCATTCCAACTACTTTGTTCCATTTCTTGTTAGAAAAAGAAGTTTGGCACTTGTCAACATGCTAGGGTTGTAGAAATCAGGATATTCAGACAAGATAGCTTTATAAGATTCAATTGTACACAGGTGAGTTTAGATAAGATAGATAGTATCAGGAGAGTGGAGAAAAGCCTTTGGACTTTGATATGTTACTCCTCTGCTTGGAATCACAAAGGACTGGCCTAAATGGGCTTCTTCATTTCCGTGAGCTATAAACAGCACAACACTGTGGTGTGATTGCAGTTATGTTTGTGTTGAGGTGCCTTCCTCCTTGTGTGTCTAATTCTCTGTGCAGGGGTAAGCTAGAACTATGATAAACCCATTTGCCCTTCTTTGAAAGCCTCTGCAGAGTAGGAAAGCAATGCGACTTTAACTCTGTACCATTATCATTGAAGCTGTTCAGGTCTTATATTTAGAGTACCCATCCATTTATGGATGGGTGTAGGTATCTGTGTATTCTTGATGACTTCTCCTAAAAAAATAGTTTGAACCAGAATGCTTATTTATTATGGACAAAGTTTGACTTGTTAGCAAAAAGCTCAGGTTAGGCACTGATGGTCCAGTCACCCACAGATTCAGGCATGTCCCCAACTGCTTTTGCAGAGGAAACACCCAGGTGCAAGTTACAGTGAGTTAATGGAAGGACTGGATGCGTTAAGAGGCTGATCTTGAGAAGCTGATGCTTGCTTCCCTTGTTACCTGGTAGATTTATAGTCTTTGGAATGCTAGTGCCTGCAGTTTTAAATACCTGTAGTTTCTTTTTTTCTTTGTTCTTCCACGTAGTTTTTTTCTGTTTTTTTAATGGCATGGCCTCTTTACAAACTTAATTAGGTGGTTACTTTGATTTATTTCCAAAATTTAAATTAAAGTTTAAATATAGCACTTAGTTGTAGTAATAATGCTACTTCTTAAATTTTATTTTGCCATTCATATTACTTGACTGTACTATTATTTGATGAAATAATATGCTACAAAGCCCTGTGTATATCTGTGCTAACTAAAAGAAGTTTGAATTTCTTAATTGTCACCATTGCAAATTTAGTAAGACAACTGTTGCTGATAGAGAATGCATTTGTAGATATCTAGTATTTGCTACCTTCTTCCCACAACAGTTTGTTGCTTTTGACTGCATAGGATAGCATGTGGGTATTGTCTGAACATAATTTACTTTCACTTAAATCGTCTAGGGTCAATTGCAAATGAGCTTTCCCTGGAAGGAGTGCTGATAACAAAATGGACAACCAAGTCCTTCAAACTTTAAGCACTGGTTAGTGTGCTAGGAAAAAGATGTATTATTTTCTGGGGTTAAAAAAAGCTGGTGAAGAAATTTGGAGGTATTAGGGAATACTATTTCTGTCAAAGTTAAATAAAAAAGGAGGATATTCAAAGAGGTATCTGTTCCCAGCGCAGGTAATGACATGTAACTCTGTTCATCATCTGTCTATGGGCCCTTCAGCAATACCTGGAATATCCAGTGAATGGTCAGAATGACATTTTGCTGGACACTGTGCAGATGGAGAACTGAAGGAGCACATGCTTGCCAGGTGGATTTAGGCTCTATGTTACCCAATTTCCCTTCCTGGAGGGAAAGAGATTGGTGAACATCCTCTACTGTATTTTAGGCATCTAGGTGGTTTCATGAAAACATACATCTCTCTTCCTTAATAAACAAAATTAATTATATCCTCTTATGTATAATTTCGTGAGTAATCTAGATTAAGGAGATAACAAACAGAAAGAGATTTTGAGATTTCAGGAAGCTTGTCAAAAAAGGAAAATGTTATTATATTTTATCTTTATTTTTGCCTTTGGCTTATCATACATAATCCAGCAAACAAATGTAATGTTCCCGATGGCTAGAAGTGGAAAAAATGGATACATTAGCCTTTTTACCAGTGGAGTGGGATGGGTTTCCTCAGAATATATTAATGGGAATTGTTAAAGCATCTGTGTTAAAAGTAATTCATAAAAATGATACCTGTATTTGTTTGATCAGGTGGTCAGCTGTAATGCCACATCATGTTTTAAAATGGAAGATGGCAGTGCTGCATTGATAGCAACATGAGGATCACCTGTACAATCCACGAGCTGAAATATGTGACACTTGGTTTCCCCTACCTGTATTGAATTTTTACTAGGACTTGTCTTTAAATGCAGCTTTTTCACATCTGTACTAAATAGTGAGGTTAAAGAATCCATAATCACTTATTCATTGCTCTTCCTTTGGCGCATCAGACTATAAAAATATACATTTTTCTTATAATAAAGTTAGCAGTGAGGACAATGTGTGTAGGTCTACAAACTTTAAGTTGTTCTTTTACCAAAATGTGAGTAATTTAAGTTTGCCTGGTAATATTTTCATGGTAGTGAGGTATTTTGCTCTTAGCCTTAAAATAACTTGAAAAATCATCACCCATCTCATTGAACTATTCAGGGCTGTAAAAGGAGGGCATGGGCATACACTATCACAGTTCCTACAGTGTGGGAGACAAATAACTTGTCAAGACAAAGTGCTCTCACTAGAACTAAAAGCCATCCCACTCAAAAAGCTCAAAGGTTAAAGCAGTTGTTTCTGGTTCAGAACCTGAATTGCTGCAGGACTTTTTGAATAAGTAATAACAGCAGCAATTATGATTTCATCTTTGGTCCTACTGCTCCAGTAGATAGATTTAATCACTTCTGATATGGTTCCACAGAGTGCAAGAGATTAAATTAGTAATTTTATAAATTGCAAAGAGAGAAATAAAAGATTGGAAGGTAGCAAAGGGCATTATTTCTAACTGGCCTGATATGCTTGGATTTGGGTTTGTTTGGTTATTTTAAGGAATCGTAAGGTTTTGTACCTCTTTGCTTCTGGTTATAGGTTGATAATAGCTGCTATCCAGCTAATAAAAATTCATGGTAATTCTGCTCTTGTAAACTGCTTCTGTCCCACCTCTTTAGGACATTATAAGAACATATAACCCTGAGATTAGACTATGGTGCTAATAATGCCAAGGTCACAGGTTCAATCCCTGTACAGGCCATTTACTTGAGTTGGACTCCTTTGTGGGTCACTTCCAACTCAGAATATTCTGTAATTCTGTGATCATGACCATTGCAAAATAGCTTGAATTCTTTGTCAGCTGAAGCATGGTCAGCATGTGTGTTTTGTGACTCTAGCAATGCAAATTGCTAGACAGACTCTAGTCTGTCATGATTTTTAATCATTTCTGCACTTCTCTTTGTGAAAAGAGGATGATTTGGCCCAATGCTCAGATTACAGTAAACAAGAACAAATAATGCTGATGAAGTATGTGGACAGCAGGAAGTGTATCCTAATGAAGAAGCAAAAAAGACAAGAAAATGTCTCTTGTACTTTCCTCTTGTCTTTCTCACTGCCACTCTTGAAGGCCCCAATCTTGTCTGCTTCCTTTCATAATTCACACTGGAGTAAGAGGTGCAACAGTAATATAGTAGCTTAGATTCCTCTTAAAGATAGATTGTAAGTTCTTTTCAGTATAATTTACTGTATTGCTTCCTGGCTAAAGAAAAGAAATCTATAGCAATGAGTGTAGATGTTGCTAGAGAGGGTACACTTAGGAATGCATATTTAGAAATATCAGTCTTTAGGTTTATTCTACTATGAAGTGTTTTGAACAGATGTTGCTAAGAAAATAGCAATTTGACAGGTATTTGTCTAGTGTTGTTTTTAGCAGCTCAAGATCAGATGCTGTACTGATTGTATGACTGACAGCTGGGAACTTCACCATCTGAATTCAGATGTCTTTACTGATGTCTCTGGCCTCAGTCAGGTTACTTAACTTTTCTGAATCTAAACCTACGCAGAAATTATCATATTAAATCAAAATTAGCCTGACTTTGTCTCCGGTGCTGGTTTTTACTAAATGTTCCAGAGAAAGGTGCCAAAGTCCTTGTTCATTTTCTGTCTTTAACAAGAGTATATTCTTAATCACTTAGAATTCAAGGATTACTTTAGCAATGAAATATCTGTATTTTCCAAAACACACTTTTAATATCTTATTATTTCATAAATAGGTTGTTGTAAAAAGTTTTTTCCATTGAAAAGGAAAACAAACTCTTTCACCCTTATCACTTCTGTGAAGCTGTTATAGACTGAGGCATTTGGGAAATAAATGTGATTTTTTAGCTGCTTGATTATTTAAAAAGCTGCTTAATGTTAATTCAATTTTCATGGTGCCCTAAAAATAGATTTACAGAATAAGTAATAAAGCCATGTTTAAAAGCAGATGAGGAAGAGTCACTGCTAAGTTTGTACCTTTGTTCTTGAAGTTACTCATATTCTTAAAAGTAAATGACTGTGAAACATCTGAAATAAGTTTGACAGGGATGGAAGCAAATACCCAATTGAAGGTTTTTTATGAGGTCAGAATTTAGCATCTGAACGTCACACAATGGCAAGAAAATACCATGTCGTGTGGTTTTTGACAAACCTGGCTGCATAGGCTGCCAAGAAAAGAATAGCATCAGAGACAGAGCATAGGAGACCTGTGTGGTTCTAAGCTCCTTGGGCAGTTTTATTTGTTGTAAAGGCAATGGGAACGTTGCAATCTGGGTCATTTCCGGTTTGAATCAAACTTTGTTGCTTCCCCCCCACCAGCAAATAGGACTCCTGCCAAAGTCAACTTGGTTTGGTGCATGGAGATGTGGATAAAACAATGTTTGTCGTGCTGCCCTCTCATCTGGTGCATTGGATTTCCATCAGAAAAATCATTTGCTGACAAGAAGCTGAATCAGCTGGCAGTCCTTGCACTGGGAAGGGAGGTGGGAGGAAGAGCACAGTTTAATTAACAGTGGAAATTTGCAGCCAGGGAGCATGGAGGGTTGTTTACATCATCCTTGAACACAGAGGTGTAGCAGAAGAGATTTGTGCAGGCAAAGCACTCCTTCCAGGCTCAGTCCTACTTAGAAAACATGCTTAATTCAAGATTTGGCCATACTGCAGATCTAAATGCAATCTTTAGAGATGGATGACCTGCCAAGAGCTGTGTAGCTGAGATCAGAGCAACCTCCATCCTGTGGGATGAAGCAACTAATGTTCCTTGAATAAACCCCTAGTTCTTCACACACTGCAGCAGGTTCAGTATAGTTGTCTCTTTGGCCTGTGTTGAAGGTGCGTATCTGAGGGAGTAATTATTCTTATTCCTACACAGTTATTTAGTTAATATAGTGAAGTTTGGAAGATGAAATATCTTTCTTTGAGTTGGATTATAGATAAGGGGGGAAGAAAAGAATTAGTGGACTGAAAGCATATGTGCAATGAGTTTTGTGTGTCTTGCCAGTACAGTCCCCTTGGATACACTACAGTTTAAAGCCATGAGCAGAGCATGCATATGTGTATTTGTATGGAGGAGGATGAGAAGTTCCTGTGCAGCCACGGCAATTCTGACAGTCAGTTTATCTCCATATAATGAAATTTGAACAGAGTGTGTTTTTTCTCACAAGTCATTCAATAATATCCTAGAAGATATCATACTTGATCCTTTGTACTGCTTTCTTACTGAAGGGATCAAGTTCAAGCTTGTTTTGGAAGCTTTACTTTGAGCTTATCTGACTTGGATTTTTTTAGTCTCTCCTTGAAGTATAAGTGATGGCCAGTGTTACATGGTGTTTCACAATTCAGAAGTTAGAAAGACAGAAATGTTCCATTTTAATTTTATGCAAATAATTTAATTCCATCAGTCTGGATTTGGCACTGCTGATGAGGATGTTGCTGGTTTAGGCAGTTGGTGTCTTCTTAGGACATGTAATTCTTCTCTCTTTCTCCTTTTTTATTCCTCCTCCGGCGTCATTGTCTCTCTTAACAAGGAAAGAAGGTGTCACTGTTTCTATGGGGCTGTTGTGTGAAAGATGAAGGCAAACTGGAACACAGTTCTCTGTTGTCCCTGGAGTTAGCTTTCACATTAAGCAACTAGTTCCTTTCCTGAATTTGTGATTTTTTTTAAGTGGCCTTCCTGTTATCTGATTAATAAAGACAGTAATAACTCAAAGAAATTTGACTTGCCCTAATTGTTGAAAATAAAAGGAGGTGAGATTCTTAAGGTTCTCAAGTATCTACTGAAGCAGTTCTTAAATCCCTCTGCCCTGCCAAAGCTGTTTAATACAGCCAGGAATTGATCCAAAGCTTATGTCTGGATGAGTAAAAAAGAAAGCAAGTCTGCCATACAAAGACAGGATGCTTATGCTATTTTCCCTCTCTGTATGAGTGTGTGTCTGTAAAAGACAGGTTTGCTTTTTGGGTTGGTTGGTTGGTTGGTTGTTGTTGTTTGGGGTTTTTTGTTTGTTTCTTTGTTTGGGTTTTGGGGTTTTTTTTTGTTTTGGTTGTTGGGTGGGTTTTTTTGTTTTTGTTTTTTTTTGGGGTTTTTTTTGTTTGTTTTGGTTTTTTTGGGGTTTTTTTGGTGTTTTTTTGGTGTTTTTTGTTTTGTTTTTTTTTTAATTTAAGATGAGTAGATTCTACTATGTTTCTTGGAATCCTGTCATTTCAAGTTGTAATTTTGAGCTTTAGGAACATGTCAGCAGTTCTTTTAAATCAGTGCATTGAGATTAAATGTAGCAAGTTTTAGTACTGTGGGACTTCAATATGCAAGGTGAATACTAGCAGAAAAATATTGAAGTCAAATATTTGGAAAAGTATGGTGAAAGGCATGTGCACTCCTAGGTGTGAAGTACTTTCAACATTTACTTTAAAAAGTATTCATGGCTTCTTGTTAAGTTTAATGTTCTGAACTTATTTTTTGTACAATTTGACAAGATGGACAGTCAAAGTGTTAAAAATATGAAATAAAGTGAAAAATTGTTTGGAGGCATGTGGTTTTGCAACAAATTTTTTTAAATACCGTGGTTGTGTAGCTCATGAATAAACAGGGTGTTCTGGTGCCTTTCATGGTAGAAACTAGCTTGGGCCTTTTTCCTTGCCTTTTTACATGTGTCTGAATTGCTGTTGGGATGATTTTGAGTGTATTCATTTATGTGAGGAGGCATCCTATAGAGTGGGGGAACGCTGTCTTGGAGCATTTGCAGGTACCAATGATGTATTGCTGGTTTGATCAAGCAGAATATGCCAAGAACAATGCCACTTTAGCCTGGATTGAATATCAGGTTGAATATCATGGATGTATATCAGTACAGTACCTAAAGACAAATTTTAATATTGTGAAACTGTGTAGAGTCCTCTGGTTATCGTTTCTAATGCTTATTAATACTGCTTCTGATGAGAAAGGTTGCACATGTCACAGATAATGGACTCATATCCTGTGTAGTTTAAAAATAAACCAAAACCAGACAAATGCTGCTGGATTTGTTGTTGTTGTTGTTGGAAGTGAGGAATTATGAATGGGTCAGATGATTCCTCCCCTCTTCACAATTGTAGGTTTTCTTGATAACATGCCATGCATACCGGATCTTGCATTTACAAATCTCAGCTAATGTTTTAAAAACATTATTATGGAGAGTCATATTTCTCCATTGATGAAGTCAGCTTCACAAAATCTTTCTGTTCCAGGGAGCAGATTTTAACTAATTTTAAGTCCTGGCTCAGGCTTGTAGTGTGCAGGAAAAGAATACAGAGAGGATCAGTCTTGAAGATAAATAGAAGAAAAATCACTTAAGATGATGAAGTTTTGAGTCTTTTCTTTCTCCCCTCTTAAAAGTGAAAGCAGCTAATAATCAGTGAAACTTCATTTAGATGTGGAACTACTATGTAATCTTTTAGAGGAAGTGGGCAATTTTGCCTTAAGTTGCCAAGTATAATCAAGTGTCACTTCTTGGCACAAGACTTTGTTTTGCTTGAGTCCCACGCAGTTTTGATACCATCTCAGTACACATTGTCTGAAATAAAGATGTCCTACTTTGTTTAATATATTGATCTGGTTTTTTTAGCTTTCCTTATGATTCTAATCTAAGTTCAGGCTGCAAGAAATACTGCAAGTAAAATTAATGCAGAAATTATTTTGCTTTTAATAAGCTTTAATGAAATAAGAATACAGCCTAAATTATTAGTTGCAAATATTGGAGATGGAAGCAAAAATGCCCAGCAGATTTTTTTCTGAAGCCAGCCACTGTGACAGTGACAAGCTTGTCATATATTGTTGTTAGTAGAATTATTTTATCACATCTTGCCTTTCCTTCATCTAACATCACGTATTTACAGATGTAATGTCTTTCTCTAGTAAAAAGCAGAGGAGACGAGCAAAAACTAGGATTTCTTTCTTATTTTCTAGCCTGTCCTTTCTTCAGTCTATTTCAAAGGTAGATCCATACAGATAATCTTCTCAGCTTTTATTTCCTAAAGAAATTGGAAGAAAGGAAGGAAGAACTACTGGAATATAAGAAAGAGGGGCTATAGGAAAACCAGCTCCTGAAAGGATTGAAACTATCTGAGCTTGGCTGTTGTGAGGACAGGTTTCACGTTCTGGCTAGTGCTGAAAAGGGACCAAATTTCTAATGGCTTTTGCACACACTCATTCCCTGTCTTTACTATGGTGTGTTTATCCTGTCTGTGAGGGATGGTGGAGCTGTTTAGTTAATGTTTTGAAGTAGGACCTGTTTTTCTAGTTCTTCTGGTAAGTAAAATCTAGCATACTTCTAAAATAGCTAAAATGAAAGGCTTCTCTGTCTGTTGATCTATTAATACATGAAAAAACTTGCTGCTTTGTAGGTCCTTGCTTTTAAAATTAGATACCTCAAGTTGCAAATGGATGTAAGCAAATTTTACTTACAAATGAAGTGAAATTTTCAAGTCTGAATGATGTTTGAGGATAAGAATACAAATCAATTACACAATGAATTAGGAGTTGGTACATGTAGAAACATAAGAAACCAAAATAGGTTCTGACTATTGTCACACATAGTCTTCCTATTATAGACATGATACTGTATTTTCAGTGTATCTGAAATAACCAATGTATCAATACTGAACTAATTTTTACCATTTCATCCAAAATGATTTTCTACTCAGTGCACAATGTAATGTTAATTTACAAATTATACTTTGGCTATTAGATTTTTTTATGCTTCAGTGGTGTGCGTTCTCTCTACTTTAGTGTGTTTGACATGTGCAATATCAAGGAAATGGATCATTAGCTTGGCTTGAGGAGAGGGAAAGGGGGAAAGAAAGTAATACTGTCTTTATTTTCCTGATTTTAGGGTCTACTTACAGTGTGCTGTCCATAATGCCTTCTGACTCTGAAAGCAGCAGTTCTCTGAGCAGCATTGGTGAGTAAAGTATTTAGCAACTTGTTGAGTGTGTCTTTGGGAGAAGAAATTTTTAAGGTTTTCTCTAGTATTCTGGTCATAAAATCAAATAAGTTGAACTATAAGACGTAAATATCCATCTTCATCTGGAAAAAATATACTTGTTTTGTACAGGGCAAGCTGAGCCTTTTCATGATGGGCTGCAGTTGTTGCCAGTAAAATCTCTTAACATTGAGATACATTAAATGATGTAACTATGCTTTGAGTTACTTAGTGAGATGATGTAAAAATGGAAATGTTGCATTTATACAAGTCTGTGCATATAAATATATATATAGGCATGTGTATATGTGTATGGATGTATTTTTGTAGATGTGAAAATTGTGGTCAGAGTCAAAAGCATCATAGAAATTATAAATAATGTTAGCCAAGGCCACAGCCTCTTAAACTTTTGAAAGTGGCTATAAGCTTTAATATTTTTGTTTTTCTGCATGCAATTATTTGCTTCATTTTCTCTGCCTTGAAAATCATTGGGAAAGACAAAATACTCAGAAAAAAATTGGAGGTAAAAGAAAGGGTATTAGAGGTGTTTTGTCCACAAGATGATCTTGGAAGAGCTCTATTAGCTGTCAGTTTTCCTCATCTTTCTTTACATATACAAATACATTCTATTGTGAAATCCATTTCCCCTGGATAGGGAATGCAGGCTCTTGCATTTTTAAGGTTCCAATCTGTGGGCATCTGTAGGCTTCCCTGACAGCACCAGGCAAGTCAGTTGACTGTTTAGGGATGTGGGTAGACATCTGTTGCAGTCATTGAGTTGAACTTTTAACTCCAGCATGCAGGAACAAGATTTTAGTGTTGACTGAACTATTTGCTGAAAACACGGGAAGCTGTGGCACGTTAGTTTGATTTTAATCAAGATCACACTTGTATGCCATTACCTGAAGGAAGGGTAGGTGTAATTTGCTATGAGTAAATTGGGGCTGGAAATTGGAAGAAATAAGTTCCTAAATTTTGAAGACAAGCAGACTCAAAAAGGAGTCTTCCGAAGAAGGAAGTTCTTCTAAGGTGAAATCCAGTAAGTTTGTGGGATAATGGGATGAAGTGATGGCTGAGATAGGAGAAATGCAGGTGGTCCTTTCTAGTTCTGTGTTGCTGATTTTAAAAAGGAATGGTACACTTAAATCTTTTTTTTTTTTTTAATGTTCCTTCCCAAAAACTTTTGTTTGTATTTTAAGATATCGAAGTTCATACTGAATTTGGATCTGTGTACTTGACATAAAAAGCTGTCCTCAGAATTGATATATGCCTTTGGAGTGTGCAGTAATCAAAATTATTTATAACCTGAAAATTAAGTGCCCTGCTATTAAACAAAACTTGTGATCTACTAATCTCCATAATTTTGTTTTATTCAAATTATTTATGCGTGTTAGGAATTTAATATTTAATAAATTAACAGCCAGGGGAATTCTTTGTTTGAAACTGGCATGTTTATTTTATGGTATGGTTATAGACTTGTTATTAATGAGTATGATTTTTTTTTCCCCCAACCATTTTATCACCCTCACATCTTGTTCTGCAAGAGACAATATTTTTTATGTGATATAATATCAGTAGAAAAATTGCTTGATAACTAACATGTCCTAATAGACGTGTTTGCAAGTCACTTCAAAGCTGCAGTCAGATTATTTTAATACTGACTAATTTATTGAATGACAAACCATCATAACTAAAAGCACTTGCATGCCAGCTCCCCTAAGGCTTCTAATGACTTCTTTGAATGGAATCCCGACAAATACTGAGGTGCTGTAGCATTTGAGGAATTTCATATACATCTTCCCCCCACTCTGTCCCCCACTCACTGAAATAATTTTCACAAGGGTAGTTCTGTGCAGTGCCAGTGGTAAGTTTAGCCTGTGAAATGAATGCATCAGCAAAAGAAGATAAATAGCTCATGGTTTGCAGACAGTGTAAGCTTTAGAATATGTTCAGTTTGATATTGATAGTTATATGTACACACACATGTAGAAAAATGAATGAGTTCCTCAATCATGTAGACCTTCCTGACAGGATAGATAGAGGATCTGTCTTATTATACCTGAGCTCAAAACACTGGTTTCAGTTAATACCTTGCTTCTCTTTGTCAAACAGCTCAGAAACAGATAGAGGTATATGACAGAAATGAGAAAGGTATTGAGGCCAGTGATGATGCCCGGATAAATCATCAGAGAATTAGTCTTAGTGTCATCAAACTATGAGAGAGAGTACAATCTTTCATTTGTAATGTTTGGACTCGATAGTTTGTAAATGTAACTAGAGAAGAGAATGTCCATGTACTTCATCTTCTCTTCCCAGCCTTACTTACCCTAGCTAGTGTTGGAGATGGTTTCTGCTGCCAGCATTCTTAATTAAATGATCTTTTTCTGAAATACTTCCAAGTAAACCAGGAAGTTGTGAAATGGAGATGATGCTACATGTTTTATAGTTATCCTGGGTTTCTGAGTTAATTTATGAAGCTGATGTATATAACAATAGCCTTATTTTTCAGAAAAAGACCTTGATCTAAATATCTAATCTTAGAACTAAATATCTAATCTTAGAACTAAATAAGGTGATTGTTCTTAAAAGATAGTTCTGAGAAAACATGTACTGAGTCTCAGTCAAATAAATAAAGCCTGGTGTTAGGATTTCGAAAGGAAAAGATGAGACAACATGATTTTATTACTGTATAAACCCATGGTGTGCCCAAGTCTTCACTATATTTGCAGTTCTGATTGTCTCATTGAAAGCAGAGTGCAACAAGCATGGAGAGCAGCAGCATAGATGAAGACTTATTGAACAGCTTCTGTATGGGGAACAAATGGATCTGCTGGGGTTCTCTCAGTCTTCAGTAACTTCATAGTCAGTACAAGAGGAGAGCAGGGAGTGATATAATTTGCATAATGTGACTCAGAGATGAGCTTAGTGCTAGTCTATTCCGAGTACTGGGTTGCCATCCAAGCTTTTTTTCTCTTTTCCTGCCTATATGGGCTTGCAGGGCACGAGGGATGCAAGAAGAATGAACTTCCATCCTCATGTGCGTGTGATAGCATAAGCACTTCAGTGGAAGCCAGTTTTCCCACCTGTGTAATAGCAGGTTAGCAACCTTGGAGAAGAAACTCCTTTGTAGTTGTATTTGTCTTTTTCATTTGTATTTGTATGTAAATAAAACCTCAGAGTGACAACATGCTTTTCATCCGTATTTTCCTCACTATTCACAATTAGTTTAGATGACAATGTTTTATTTTTTTCTTGTTGTACATGTAAAATAGGTAGTTTTGATGGTATAGAGAGTAAATGTTCATGGTTTATTTCTGAAAGAGGTCCAATATAAACTACTGTAATAGCGTAGTACTGCCATTGTCCTTCAGCCCCACCTTTGTCCCCCCAGAGGAACAAATCCTTATTAAATCCTTATTAAATCCCTATTGTCATGGTCTCTCTCTGTATTTCCTTTCTCTTTGCTCGTGGCTAATGACAAAGATTTTTGTGTGTAAATAGAAGCATCCTTCTTCTGCCCGCTCCCCATGCCCAGCAGACTCTCTGAATGGAGCTACAATCCTGTGTCTCTGACATCAGAATAATTATTTATGGAGATTCAGTGCCTGTTGTGCCAAGCACGGAACAACAGTGTCAGTTAGGAATTGGATAGAAACCAGTAACAGAGCTATATGTGACAGGTGCTGGCTAGTCTCCCACTTGACCAGTCATGATAATGGAGAAGAATAGAACACAGAATCAAGACCCTGTTTCTAAAACAGTTAAAAAAAAAAAAGAGATCCAGTTTGTATAGTGCACTTAGTCACTTGACATTTGATGCCACAACAAGATTATGCTTTAGAATTGAGCCATTTTTTACCTCTCCTAATACCATAATGATGCTTCAGAGTTTCCCTTTAGTGCTTTAAACATGTGGGTTTTCTTCCCTTCCTCAATGCACAGATGTTTGGGTGTTGTTTTGATTTGGTTGGTTTGTTTGTTTGTTTTTAAGAAATCTTATTTAATGGAACCCAGCAGTTTGCATGCAGGAGACAGGCTAGGGCTCTGAGAAGATTGTTCACAATAGTTTTTATTATAATTTTTTAATAGGAAGGCATTGCATACTCTTCCATTATTTGAAAATATACTAAGTTCCTAATGAGAGGTTTTTTGGAATGGAAAAGACCTTCCATCTTTTCACATGCATAAATTTCCTCTTTCCACAGCTGGATCTCTTTGCATTGTTTTGATTACAGCTGTCAATCTTGTGTCCTCTTCATTCCACAATGCATATTATGACCTTTATCTTTTAACTTTTAACAGACTATTACCTTTCCACCTGTTCAGTTCTTTGCAAACGGTGTCACTTTTTCACCATAAGTATTTTTTCTTACTCTTCTCTGTTCATATCACTGCATTTTCCTGTGGGAACTTAAGAGGAGTCATAGAATGGTTTGGGTTGGAAGGGACATTGAAGATCATCTAGTTTTAAACCCCCTGCCCTGGACATACCAGTCTGTAACAAACACCACCATTGGCTCTACAATTTTATGCCTTTTTCTTGCAGCCATCAGGTCGTCATATATCTGTCTCCCCTAAGCTTGTCCAGCACTTCTCTTCAGCTGAGAGTATTCCTTGCTTAACACTTTATTAACTTATCAGCCTGACAGGCTATTTACAGATAGTTTTTCACTAATTGCAGTTCAGGTTGCTTAATCTGAGAGCCTTAATTCTTACTCCAAAGCAAACACTACCACCCTCCCAGCAGGTTCCTTCCCAACAATGTCTAGTTTTTCATTCCCCATTTTCATGTTGGCCATTTTGACAAGTGTCCTTTCAGTTTGTTGTGATTTCAGTTTATTGCTTCATACTTTCTACAGCTGTATATAACAAAGTAATTGTTTTCACTATTCATAGGAACGGTTCAGTTGCAGGTGTGGCTTATGATGCTCAGTCAGTCAAAGACAAACACTGTCCTTGTCTGAAAGAGTTATTTATTTCCCCCATGACAGCCTATAGGAATCTCCATTTTATGTCTTGCTTTTTTTTTACTAACACAAAGTTTGTTTGCTAAAGATACCTCAACAGTTAACACATACTGATAACGGGGCAAGTGACAATGTTACACTTGCTAGAAGGCCATGAATGAATAAGAAAAGGTAGTAGGAGCACTACCAGTAGTCCACATCAGAATCTTTTTCTGTACTGCAGTAATTGCCTTTGACTGTCCACCTCCTTACCCATCAGTTTCTCTATTCAGAAGTCCTTTTCCTGTAAAATTCGATCTCAGTGATTGAATTAAAATTCTGTCTATAGATTTATTTCTGATGTAGTAATCTACCGGTTTAGTTTACTGGAAACAAGACTTTTAACATGGGAAATGAACAGTTTCTTCCACACACCTAAAGTAACTTCACTGTCTTATTTTACTCTGTTCATGAACCATGTGGCTCTAGCTAGGATTGATCCCTAATCTCTCTAACTAATTTTCAGTGTGTTTGTTAGTAACCATCTTCTCTTAAGTAATAAGCATTCTGAATAGCTTTACTGTATTATCATTGTCTTCTTTGGCATCCATTTTCAGGCAGCTATGGGTTGACATGAGTCGTGCAAAGGGTTCTCTCGACTCATGTCACTTCAAAAGTACTCAAGATTACTCAGTGGACATCATGCCCTGTTTCAAAAAAAGGAATGGTAATGATTAGAAGGTTAACTTTGATCATGTATACTGATGCAGTCTTGGAGAAGGGGCAGTAGTGTTTTTGTGGTGAGAGAGCTACTAATGAATAACTGACCACTTGCTATAATATCTTCTTCACATTTGTCAGCTCTCTGGAGGAATTTCTGAAGATTTGGTTAGTCTGATTCTGTTCCGCTCTGATTTGAATGGAAATGCAACGTGAGAATACCCATCTCCTGCACTCCAGACAGCACCTCTGGAATGCGGTGTCTTTCACTGCTACCTGAGGCCCTTTATCAGTCTGTACATTTAGGAAATCCTTTTGGTGTCAGTGGTTTTCTTTTGGGGCTGTAAAGTGATATGGTGAGCCAGTGCTCACAACTCCTGCAGGAGAAGGTGGGAAGGACAGAGCACTGGAGGAGTCTCATCCCTTTGGTTGGTGTGCAGTGGTCGATCATAGTCACTGGAGTTCAGATTGGACACTTTTGTGTAGGCTGTGCTTTCAGTACACAGTTGTAAGCCTGACAAAGGTAGGGTTTGAGCCAGGGAGCTACCACATATTCAAACCCAGAAGCTTCAACTGTATTTTCCTTGATTACAGTAACAGATTTTACTCTCAGTTGTATTTTAACCCAGCAAGGATGTTTGGAATTGATGTATCTGCCCTCCCCCACCCTATTCCCCCCTGCTATTTTTGAGTATTAGGTTGTAGATTTTCTTTCATGTTGATCTTTCTAGAATCACTGTTCAGTTCTTTCTATAGTCTTAAACTTACTGAAGTTGAAAGTTTGTTTTAGATGCTGCTGGTTCTGTTTAGCTTGTTACATTCTGTATTAAAACAATATACTGAAGTGCTACGCATTCTTTTGTCCTTGCATGTTACATGATCCTCACTGCTTTCATAACCTATTAGGTTTTCTGTCTGTCAGATGAAACTGTGTCCACAGTTCTTTATTTTACCTTTCAATTTCCTTTCCTCAGTGTACCACTGTTTGTTTTTACTAATGTTTTATTTCACCTGCTTGCAATTCTGTTCTGTGCTCTCTGCTGTTTCAAGACCACTTCAAAAGACATATCTGAAGAAATGTATCTAAATGATAATTTCTGATATGTAATCCTGTTCTGTCCTCCATAAATTATTGAAAGAAGGTAAATATTTTAGAATGCATTTTCCTACAGCAGGCATAAGTCTTTCCTCTTCACCTCTTCCCTACCTTGGGGAGAAACCATGTTGTTCATGCTTTGCAATACCTCTTGCAAGTATTTTCTTAACATTGTCTGTCATCATTTACAGAGCTATAGAGAAATAATATTCTGAACATCCCTGTTGATTTTATTTTTTATGAAAGAAAACAATGAAAAAGGCTTGACTGTACAATTAGTCTCCTGTTTGTTTTGAAGCAAGAAGGAGCATAAATTTATGAGTTTGAGAAAAATCATTGTAAAATTCAGGGTTTCTGCTGGCTGGTGACAGATTGACTTTTGAATTAATTGAATCCATGATACAAGTGTATTTCTCCAAGTTTATTGTAACTCAAAGTATGTTAATGGCATTTCTTAAAATTAGCTGTTTATGCATTGGTACACATATTCCCACCTCAAAATTATATTATTATTTGGCATTATGGTACATTTTGGTGCAGTTTCCATGACCTGTTTTCCAGACCTGTTTCTCTTAAAATGGTCTGTTATTCTTCAAAAAATATGCTACCCCATCCCCAAATGTGAAGCTAACTAAGCAGTTGTTTCTGTGTGGACATATTATCTCTTCAGTCATTGTCAGTTAGAGTAATCATCAAGAATTATATTTGGTATGTGCTACATAATGGATCTTTGTGGTTTCTGTCAAGTCCAGCATTTGAACTGTAATATGGAGGATACGATCACTCCAGCTTCTGTTTTTTTAAGGCTTTTCTTTTATACAACCCATGTTGGAATTCCTGCAAAATCGTGCTTTAGATTAAGTCAGTGCGTGCTCAGGACTCAATGAATGTACTGCACTGTGGGCAAAGGGCGGTCTCACCACGCGACACGTCCCTGCTCTTGGCTGTCTCAGGAGTTGGTGGAGTGCTGCTTACCTGGAGGCTGGCCAGGGAGTGACTCCCATGCAGTCAAGTTCTCAGAATTCAAGTGCAGCCTTGTCAAAAACGAGTTGTGGGGCTTATCAAAGCAGATGAATAAGTTGCACTTGGCAGGACATGCAGTAAATGCCTTTTCAGAAATCCAGGTTGTCTGAGAAAGCAGGTGAGTTACCGAAAGGTGGCATAATTTGGATAATGGAGAGTTAACCTTTAGGCTCATATGTCTTAAGACCAGTTTGAGTGGTTAAAGTGCAGAAAGGAAAGTACTTCTCTAAAAAATAGGCAGTCAGATGGAAAAAGAATACAAAGCTGGAAGCACAGGTCATTTTCCTTCTGCTGCATCGAGATGCCAAATGTAGCTAAAGGATTTTAGCATTCAGCTATAAAAGCTCCTCTAAAGGAAACAAATACTGTGCAATTTTTCTGATGAAAAAGGTGTTTACTGAATGTGTTCGGTTTTTAAGCATTCAGAAATCTGATTTAAGCTTTATAAAAACTTCTGTACAACTATTGAAAATGTAAGGTTATTAACAAATCAAGCAAAGATGAACTTTTGGGTCCTCTTTTAAGGATAAGAGTGGGAAAAACTGGATCATATTGATCTGTGTTTTTACAGCACTTAATAGCCGTACATCTTGTGACTGATGCTATGCGTTGACAATACCATTGCAGAGATTAAAGTATCTGTTGATGGGCTTGTAAAAATTGCCAAGTTAATGAAAAATAACTCTTTCTGGTACTAAGACTAATGGCTTCACATTAGTGAAGAAAGCTTCTTTCCTAAGACTAATTAGCCTGTCTTTATTTAAAGCAGACTTTTGTTGCTTGGCACGGTTTTGGGGCTGTGTGCACAAATGTTCTCTTAGCCTGAGGAAGATTGTCACTCAGATGCTGTCCAAGCTGTGGGGGGAGGAAAGAGGTGGAGAAATAGTGCTGTAACTCTGGGCTGCTTTTACTATGTTTAAAGATTGCTGGGACAGCCGCTGAATGCTGCTGTAGGTTTGCGTAGCGGACATTGTCCACAGGGCTGCTGCTGGAGTTAACGCTGATATTAGTGATGGACCAGTTGTTAATCCAATGCCCTTTTCTCCATGTAAGGCACACCAGCCTGCCTGATCCATCTCCTCCTTCCTCTTGACCTCTTGCATCCTGTTCATCTGTTTTGCTTGAGAGCAGCCCCAGGATGACATAAGCTTTTGAACTTCTCTGTAAGGATGAGAAGGGCTTTCTCCATGTTACACATACCCTGATATGTCAGCTCAAGTGAGATGATGTGCATGTTGCCATTGAATTTACCCAAGACCATGAAGCCTGTACCTGAATTTGGTTTGTCTGCCTTTACCTTTCAGCTTGTTTGTGAAATTCCTTGCTCATTGATGTGTCCAAACTATTCCAAGTGAATATACATTCTGACTTTTTTCATCTGTCTGTTTGTTTCTCTCCTTATTTATTCCCTATATTATGAGCCCAGGGTACTGCATTTGTATTATTACTGTTTTTTGTAAAAGCTTGCCATAGAAATTATGTCGACTGCTTCTTGTTTAAAAGAAAGGATAACTGCGTTGTAGAAGTGTGAAATCCTTAGTCCTTATGAATGAAGGGACTCCATCTGGATGGAGGAGTGAAACAAAGTGGTAGGAAAAGCCCAAGTGCAGCCTCCACTGAGAATTCTTCTGAGGGATGCGAGTTTGTGTCTTTCTACAGAGTGCAGGTCATTCGTGCAATTTTTTATTTCTTCAGTTTACTATTAGAGCATTTGCATACATTATTATGCAATAGTTAGATTAAAAGAACAGTGTCTGTTCATAAATTCTCATTACATAATTACAGTAACAACTAAAAGGATCATATTACTCTAGATACTGTATGTATGATAGCCCTGACACTGCAATTATTTTGTTGTGGGAATTTTAAAGCACAGGTAGTTCTACTGAGAATTTGGAGTTTTTACATTCTGCAATACCTTCGTGAACTGGGTTTAGAGATAAGAAGCCAATCCTTGTAACTCATTACCATTTAAAGCAGGGAAATAATTTTGTTTGAAATTCTTTCTTAAGACAGTGATCAGAGAGCATTATTTTACTATTCTATCTTTTGTTTCTTCATTAATTAAAAAAAAAGCATAATTAAAGGTACATCCTAATGAGTTAATACATATATCGACCACGTGTTTCAGTTGTATAATTATGTAAACTATTTCTAGAATTTCTCTTTTGGGTAGAAAATAATCTCCTATATACATTTAGGCCTTTAACTTTCACATCTGTGACTTGTATCTTTGAGTCTTTTCTTGTGTGTTTGAGAGACACATGAGCAAAACTATGTTTACAACTTAATTGTAAATGAGCAGAACTAAAATTAAAGTTGAATAATTGTCAGCATGTTATGAAGCAATATATCAGACTCTCATCTCTTGAGTGGAAGAAGACATCTTTTTGTTGGTATTGTTCTCTGAGAAGACAGTAGGCATCATCATCAACTCTGATATTAGGAAAACTGAGAATTAAAAAGCCCCACAGAAGGCTTTAAATGTATGACTGCCCCTTAGAGGAAATTAGATGTGTTTTCCCGTTGAAGTGATTGCAATGTGCTTGTGTTAGCCAATGTTGTTAAAAATGAAGCCCATTTTTCATTACTTGTTGGCAAGTCAAATCTTTAACTTCATGTACCAGACTGAAAAATTGTGACATGTGAAAGCACAGAATTGCATTAAAAATAAATGTTGGCTGTAGCACATAGCAGAGTGGTATGTCTATGTTGCTAGATAAAAGAAGAGCAAAAGAGCCCCTGTGTTGTAGCAGTTTCTCTGTTGTTGCTGGTTGTTTTTGTTCTTTTTTTTTTTAGAAGTGTGGACATGGTTCTTTATTGGAAATAATGTTTTTGCCTATGACTTGTGTCACTATGGTAGTTCCTGAGGTCTTAGCAATTGTTACTGCAAACTTGCTTTGCCTTTTAGGCAACTTGTAAGTTCATGAGTGAGGAAGTAACCTACTCATGCAAACTTAACTCGCAACACAGGTCTTTTCTGCTAGTGTGGGATCTGACTGGAATTATTTTTCTCTCAACTCATTCATGACAACTTCCATTACTTGTTTCATTTTTGAACAGGATTCTGCAACCAAAAATACAGGATTTTTCAAATTAGAGTTACTTCTTAAGTAAAATTGTATTGTTCTATGAGGAGTTCTCTCAATTGCCATTTCCTTATCTCTTTGTCAGGTACGACTGGTAAAGCATCCTCTCCACCACCTGTGATAGACACGAGACAGATGAGTGAGAAGCTGGAGACTATATTGTATCAGCTCCGTCAGGTAACTCGAGAGAGGGATGAGCTGCGTAAGCAACTTGCACTTTCGTCTCCTGGGTCCACCTTCGATGACTGCAGGTAAACATAAAGGAAATGTGACATTGTAATTAAGTTCTCAGTAGTGTTTTCAAGTGTCTGGACTTGTACTTGGCTGTAAAGCGTTAAGGAGATTGCATTATGTTGCTTGTAACCTACTTGCATCCTGGTGATGGGTGTGTTTCAGACATTCACATTTCAGAGCTGCCTGTTAAAGGCCTATTCTCACTTTGTCCAGCAATTTTTCTGTGAGAGTGAGGGGAGTAGGTTTCATCTCTATGTTGAGAGAAGAAAGCAAACAAGTTGTTTAGGCTTCCTGGGTTTTGTTGTGGGAAGAGAAAGAAGACAGTGGCTGAAGCATTTGGTGTTTTGAAAGCAAGAGAGAAGAAAGGGAAATAGCTCTGAATACTTGGCTGGAGAACAGAAATGAGGAGAGGAAAAAAAATCTCAGCTATTCCTGTGCTTCTGCAAGGAGAGAGAGGTTTGGATTTCTGTTGAGTGAACTATGGGTTTTTTAGAACATAAGCTTTCTGGTATACATATATTGGGGAACTGTGTAGCAGAAATATGTTCAGAGTAAGGAGCTTCTCCACTGAGAAGTTATAAGTGCTGCCAAATAAAAATAACATGTCTTCAAAGTTAGTTAATGGCCAGCAGTCTTATGTAGCTCATTCTAATTTGAGTGTTGACATGTTATGAGGAAGATCGATCTCAGAGTATGAGTTAATTGTAAAAAAGGGTTTTATTGAGTAGAAAGTAGAATTAGTTTGTTTTAGAGGGTTCAAGATCTGCTAATGTTTATGTGTGACTGGGTACACTGAGCAGGTACTTCATGCCTGCAGTAAGCACATGTATGAATATATTTAAACCTTGGGAAAAAATTGTCTGTCACTGAATCTGAAATAAGAGCAAAGAACAGATTTTCTGGGAGGTGGTGTCATGATGCGTAGCTTCTCTGAACTTGAATGTTTTATTGTTGTTGGTTGTTACTTAATCAACTCTATCTGTATGTGGTCAGGTGGTTAATTAAACTTTTTGTCTGTATGAGATGAGGTCAAGATTTGACTCAGTGAACTGGAATTGGGAGAATCTGGACGTTTTATTAACTCCATAACTACTCATCTGAATGCCCCCTTCCTCCCCCTGTGAGTTCTGAGGGCTACTTTAAGAGCATCATGTTCTGTCTAACCCTCTCAAAGCGTTGTGGGGATGGGAGAGGAAAAGATTGTCAAATGTCAACATCTTTTGCATACTTCCAGTTACTTACTTACATAGAGGGATTTCTTCTTTGAAGTCACTAGAGCTTAGGCACTGAGGATTTTATGGCTCACAATAATCTTCTGCATAATCCAGGATGCTATTAATAAAGTTCTGATGAGCTGTCCTCTAGACTGCCCTAGTTTTCTCTTTCTTTTCAATCCTTTGCCTTCAGTGTAGGATTTGTATGTTGTAGAAAACATAAATGTTTACAGCTTCAAGAACAACTCATCAAAAGGAACATTGTATTTGTAGTCCTTGGACAGTAGTTAGATTGTAGTAGTTAGACTTCCAAACAATCAAATATTTGAAGAGTGGGAAATGAATGAAGATTATTAGTTGACATTTTTTCCTTCAGTGTAAAAGCAACTATTCCTCCTATCCCCATACACATCTCTGGTTTTTAAAACTTGCTGGTATTTATTTTACTTTGTTTCACATTCTTTCCTCATATAAAACTAATCTTCAACCTCCAGGAGTCAAAGCCCAGACATGGCAAACTGTTAATGCTGAAGTGTGAAAGCTGAGAGATCATTATGTAGGTGGTGACTTTTACTACCCAGGCTTTATTTTCCTGGCTGCGTGTGCTGCTTTAACTATGGCTGTACCAAACACAGGTGGTGCAGAGGCAAATCTTGACACGTCACGTTGGCGTGCTTCAAAACAGTTGCAGCTCCCAACACATTGGTAGTCTGGGCTGTGCTGGCAGTGACGGTTGGCATTGCAAAACCGAGGGCTGCTTTCCAGAGCACATGTTGACTGAGCCTAGAGCAGTGGAAGAGGAGCCACAGCAGTGGATTGAGAAGTGCTGAATCAGATCGTGTGCCATCCTGCTCGTGCTGTACTTGTGGACTGACATGGATGTGAGCCCACGTGGTGGTGATTAAACAGAGATCTGACCAAATAATTTCGTATGCTCAAGCAGCACTTCGGAGACTTAAACTTGCTATTATTACTTACATAGTAGTAATAGAAGAGAGCTGCTACACAAATAAAACCCCTGAAAACTGCCTCTGAGAAGAGACTGTTTTGTGTGTAATCTGTAATTGTTGTTGGAATTGCAATAGTGAATGATAACACAAGTTGTTAGGTAGGCATTGCCCACAGAATTAGAGCTGTGGTTGGCATTAGCATCAGATACATGTAAGTGTTAATCTCACTGTAGCCTTGATTTATGGTCAGGGTAATTCCACTGTAGCACAAAGGATTTTTAGGATTCTCACATGAATATCAGAAAAACAGACACTAGCATTTTAAATTTTGTTAATATTTGAACAAGTGCTTCCAAAATAATAACTGATACCTCTCCTTTATTGAAATAATAATTTTCTGTATTTTGTGGGACATTTTAGCATAAAACTGTGGTGGTCTTGCCTAAACAAGCCTACGTGTGCTTGAATGGACTGTTTTGTTGAAACAGTTTTGATTTTTGACTTCTGACCTATATTCCTCATTTTCATATTCCTGTTTTTCTTGCTGAGATATAAAGCCTTGGAACAGCACTGTGGAAGATAAGGCCTTGGATATCCATGTGGTTTTTATTTCATGTAGATGAGGTAGAATGGAGGATATTAATGGTGGCATTGTTGGTCCTTCCTCGTTGTGTAGTTTGGCTAACATGTGTAATTACCCACGTAGTCTCCATGTTTATAGGTGATGCATTGTTTTTTTTTAATCTGGGGATTTTTTTGTTTGTTTTTGTTTGGGGGGTTTTATTTTGGTTTGGTTGGTTTGGGGTTTTTTTTGTAGTCGTCTTGTTGTCGTGTTTGTTTTTTTTAATAATGCCGGTGTTACTTCAGCAATATATGAAATACACTCGATGGATGTAACACTTGTAGAACAAGTTTAACCATAGCTTTCAGACTGACCTAATAGTTTAATATGAACATGTGTTAATGGGTTTCAGTAAGCTTAATGCTACAACTGAGAATTAAACTGTGCTGCAATTAATGTTGTCATTTAAGGACCGTAGTGGACAGATGGTGTCTGCTTTCAATAACTTCACCCTAAGGTCTAATTTAAATCAATACTTGGGGTTTTAGTGATTCTGTCAAGGGTGTGAACATTTCAAATTGAGTTTAACTTATGCTAACTAGGTTTGTATTTTAAAAGAATAACACTTGGAGTAGTTGCAGTAATGTCTGTAATGCTGTATGAGTAACATGCTATTTCTTTTGGCACCCCTAAGCAATGAACTTAAAAATATCCTAAAAAAATCCCTGTGGATATGGCTTGAACATTTGGTTACTTTATATGATTTTGGCTTTAATTGTTTATCAGTCAAGGAAGGGCTTTTTGTTCTGTTTTCCCCAAAAACACTTCTCTGGAGAAAGGAGGAAAAGAGGAATTTCAATTGAAGGCTTCACTACTCAGCAACCCAGATGCAACTGAGTTGCCAAAATGTACCTCATATCAAACACACTCCCCCTCAAAGTCTGTGAACCAGATGTGGCTGGCATTTTTTTTCTTTTTTTTTCAACAATTCTCACCACTGAAATAGTACAAAACCATTTTCATTTTGATTCAATTGCCAGTTGCATTTCAGTTCCAGAATCCATGCTGCTGTTTTTTCTGTATGAAGCAAAGAAAATTCTGATGGCTTTTCAGGCTGTGCTTACAGAGAAACCATTTGGGAGAGTGTGAGGTGGGAGGGAGGAAGAATGATCTGTGCAGCAACGGAGCAAATATGATATGAGAATAAACAGAGTTAAATTAGAAAGCAATTGTTTCCTTATGGAGGCTTTGGTTTTCTTTTTTGGTGGTTTGTTGGGTTTTTATTCACTGCCTGTGGTGTTACAAGAGACCCAGGAGATGACAAGGGACAGCTGTCAGACAGTCCATTTTGAAACTAGAAAATTCAATGGTGCAAAAATTCTGTGACTGTATAGAGGAGGAACAGTTCAATTTAGAGCCTCTTAGAAGCTTAGTACTTCAAAACCAGAAGACAAATCTAATCAATTCTAGTCTACAAATAAAGGTACCATGTACAAGTACCACACATTCTAGATGTAATCTGTGTTGGTCAATTGCTTGACAAGGGAGATGATTTTAGAAAATTTCTCCTCTCCCAGTCATCCTGATATACTAAAAGAAATTTGAGTCAAAATTTTTCTTTTGACTGACTTTGACTTTGTTGTTTTGTTTACTGGAAATTACTTGTTGGAGATAATGTTGTATTGGAGATTGCTAATGATTATTAGTTTGACAAAATTTGGGTTATTTTATGGAAATGTGAGGCAGATTCTGACACGTTTTCTCAATCCTTTATAATAGTTTAAAAGAACATGGTAACACACAATCAGGCATGTAATTCAGCAGAATGACTTGATCAAATTATTTAAATTCAATGCTCAATTAGTCAAACAGGTCAAATTCTGCCAGCATAGATGTATGATTTTTTGGTGTCCCATTGGAAGTCTTTCTCCCAGACCTCCCTGATTTTCCTAGGGAGCTATAGACAAGGTCCTCCAACTGCTGCTTATATGAGAAGCCTTTTCTAGCCCAGGCTCCCATGCCCCCCCAGTTGACTTTGGCAGCCTCTTTTCAGCCCCACTCTCACTGCAGCTTTGTGTTTTGTTGCTGAGAGTTTGACATGGTGGCACAGGAAAGCCGAGTGTGCAGAGATGGACTTGTTCTTGTATCAAGTGACTGTTCTGTTCTGTGGTAATACCACTGCTCAGAAGAGAGTTACATGCACACTCTGTACTAGTTTTGGCTGTGTTAGTGATAGTTAGACATTATTAGATGTTACATCTCAGTTTGAAACTAATAGATGTTTAAGTCAGTGACATTTTGTTTGCGGTTGCATCTTTATGTGAGCTGGTCAGTATTTAAATTAAAGCATAATATAACCTAAGTTTCAGCAATTGTGTGATAGTATTTTTTTATTGGATAGTAATTTTTCATTCTCTTTAGTAGCTGATGCCTGACCTTATATTCTTTTTCCACGCTAGACCTAGTCCAAAACCAAATCATGATTATGAAAGGCTGAAGATTCAGTGCATGAAGGCCATGTCAGACCTACAGTCACTGCAGAATCAACACACCAAGACACTAAAGAGGTGTGAAGAAGCAGCAAAAGAGGCAGATTTTTATCAGTAAGTATCAGTAAAGCTGTACAAGGCAAGAGTTTGCCAAGCATGACAATGAAGTAATTTTTTTTAATGCTGTTTTTCCACTTTAATTGCAAGATCAGTGCTTACCTGCTTCAGTTAATAGATTTTTGGCCCATTTGAAATGATAAAGTATGGACTGCTGGTTTTACTTTTAGGAATTTGAGATAGAAATCCCCAATGTCCTGATGGGATGAAAAAAGAAAACCCAGGTTACTAATTTGAAATTGCAGTCTAGTAATTTTACAGTCAGGCTAGAGAGCGGAATATAATATGAGAGAATGTAATTTGTTACTCTCTTTTAATAGACTGTGATAGCTCTCACGATAATTAATGTAAGTTTTAACACAAGTTAAACTCAGATATTATTTTCTTCTCTAATAATTTTTAAAACCCTTTGCTTTTTTAAAAAAAAAAAAAAACAAAAAAAGTGAGCATTCCAAAGAGTTAGCATTCTCGTTTCCAACAAAATCTGAATAACAGATAGCGGATTAATAACCTACATGTAAAAATTATGTGTGCTTAGTTGTGTGAATATAATTTGTCAAAAGGCTTTTTTTTAAAAGGTTGTTCTAATTTTAAAGAAACATTTTTTAAATCCTTTGAGTCATTCCGTACAGACATGTTGGTATTTGACTTCATAAGGAAGGAATACAAAATAATGTAGAATGCAAATTACATCTATTCATTGCTCTGTGTTTGTCGGGGTTTTTTTAATATGTATAAACACAGATTTTTAACATTTTACCAACAAGTGTGAGAGTTCAGTTAGAATTGTTCTGTTTCAACAATAAAAATATTTATAGTATTCAAAAGGCACTCTTTTTAATCTACAGTAATAAAATATATTGACTGATCTGCTTTTATCCAGCAATGGTTTGGTCTAATTTTGGACTGCTACCTGGAATTTTAATCTGAATGATAGCCTCCTTGTGTGACTCTCAGTTGTTTAAGTGAGAGTGTATTTCTTTTAACAATTCTGGCTTGCGCAGTGAAGTTTGGAAGAACTTTCATAGCTTTTTACCTGCTTGAATATAGTTGAAACGTACATAGTGTGTTTTTGTTGCTTGTGGTGGTTTTTTGGACAGCTTGGGGGATTTTGTTTCTTTCTAAAACAGTAGCACACAAGGAGAATTTTGTACTTTTCATCTGTTTTTTGGTTAACTGCTGCTCTGCTGGGGGGCCCAAGAGAAAGTGGAGATGATTAGTGGGATAATTCCTATTATCTTGAGGATTATCTTACATTCATATTATTCCATTTCTGTTTGCCTGCCTGCTTTTAATGGCTATGAAATGGCCTTGATGGGTGGCATAAATCCATCATCTCTTCTGATGCTGTTTAGGAGTACTGTGTATTTTTGCATATTTTCATACTTACTTTCCTGTTGGTTTCTGATTTCTTTTTTTTCCCTGCTGCTTGAAATACACAAATATGCAGAATTGAGTTAGTTTGACCTGCTTTCTTGGTAGGAAACTCATGCTTGAAATGAATTAGTCCAGGACTTTGTCCTTGCAAGTTGGCCTCTAAGAGCATGTTTTGTGTGCCGTGACAGCACATTGCACAGTCGGCTGCTGAGTGACCAGTCCCAGCTGAAGGAGGACATGGATACCTTGAAGAGGAAAAACACGCAGTTGGTGCGAGAACATAATCACCTCCAGCAGTCGTGTGAGGAAATGAAGAGGCTTCACGACGAGGATCAGAAGGAGATAACGGACCTGCGCAGCCAGCAGCAGCAGGTGAGCTCAGCCTGGGGGGGATGTGCTGGAAGGGATCATGGATGGTTCCTTTGATAAACAAATCTGAACGTGCAGAGTTGCTGCCTTTTATGTCTTTCTAATTCTGAAACATCTTCTTTACCTTTTACAGTACTAGGGGAGAAAAAGACATCTTGGGATACTAATTGATTTTCTGTGTCTGGCTGGCATAAAGAGTGAGGGATATAGAATGTGAGATGGCATTAAGTGATTTTGATACAGAGATGAAAAGGTGTACCTGAGGATTGAATATGCATGATATATTTTTAAAGTGGGTGGAGAGGCATCAAAAATCTTACTTGAAACTGCAAAGTCATTAAAAAGATGACTATCTTCCTAGGGTATTTTATGGGACAGGGATAGCTTTAAACTTGCATGCTGTGTTTGTTTTTTGGAAAGAATCACAATTAAAAAAAAAGAGTGACAGTCACTTTGAGAACCTTTGGAGGTTAGAATTATTTGTTGGTTTTGATGGGTTTTTTTTGTCTGTGTGGGGAGTTGGGTTTTGGGGATTTTTTTTTTTTTGTTATTCTAATGACACCATAAAGGTTAGTGGAATGACTGAGCTATTCAGCTAGAAAAAAGCTACAGGTTGATTAATGTTTTTGAACTTGAAACAAAAAGAGACAAAATTTTCAGGACTGGAAGAATTAAATATTTCAGAACTTTATGTCACAGGCTGTCTTCAGGTCAGTGTTTTTCACATATTCAGAAAATAAAAAAGCAATAGTAATACTAAGGAGTAACTGGTCCTATCAGGTCCACTGTTCACCTACAGAAAAGTTTGATCATTTAGTTAGAATTGTTACAGTAACATGTGGAATGGTTAAACAGAGTATCTTGGTTGACTGTGTGTAGTCTGATTCACAGGGCAAACTTGCAAGTCAAACATTAGGCTTCAATGCAAAGGTTCTATGCAAACCAAAATAATTATTTGCTAGGGTAGGAGGGGCAAAGGTCAAAGCAAGCTGGATGTGCTGAATGGCACTTCAGCATGTGCTTGAGGTCTAGTCCGAAGGGGAGTGAAGATTTGTTCTTCCTTTTTATCCATTCCTCTAACACTATCTTGCAAACTCTGCTGTGAGATGGTTTAGTGGCTTGGCTCAGAAGACAGTAGAAATGGTTTGCTGTGTAAACGTGGGCAAATAGCTTAATTGTTCTATGCCTCAGTTTCCCAGTCTGCAAAGAAGGGATGCACAACCTCCAAGAGAAGGCTATTGTATTTTGTGGATCTGTCCTGAGGTTTGAAATTCTCTGGAAGGACAGGGGGCTGAAGTGTCGTTGTCAGTATTGATTTAAAGAAATTCAGTCTCATGTCAACGTCATGATTAAACCCTTAAAGGAAACTGTGTATGTGACTCTCAGTGAGAACGTTGTGTAACTCCATTTCTCAGCTTGTCAGAGTGAATCATGGTGTCTTGAAGGGGTGCCAAAAGTCTTATCTTGTCCGTGTCACTTCTTGTATGAATGAGTCTAACTCTGTGTTGATCCCTCTGACGTGTTGTTTCGTTGTTGGGCCATAACAAAATACATCTTGGTGGCCTCAGAGAGCAAAAACTTTTGATCAAATTACTCTTTGTGTAGGATTGTCATGGATTTGCTGTGTAGCAGCTGATCAGCTTAAGTTTCTGCTGCTCACGTAGGAAGTCTCATGTTGCCACGGCTGTCTTCCTTGGACCAGCTGGGACTATTTACTTTTTCTCTGACTGGGATTTTGAATGAGGGACCTTCTTTATTGTGCTGATGTTTCTGTCTTCCTCTGTGAAATTTCTGTTAGCAAGTTTATGTTGAATTCCATCCAGTTTCTTGTTTATTAGTCCTTCTTTTCTTAATTATTTAGTGTGTTTGCAACATAAATACATTCCATATCTGCTTTAGACAGCAAGAAGTGGTTTGTTTCTGTTTGGATTCTCAAAGAATTAGTTCTCAAACCTGTTCTCAAACTGCTCTGGGAAGTGGTGTTCAGGAAAATGGCTTCCTCGAGTGAGTTCAAATCAGTATGTATTTACACTTTACATATGCCTACAGTTTACCATGTGCTTAGCTTATCTGAAATGGTTCACTGAAGCGTACTGGCTACTCATGGATCCACCTCTGTGCAGATTATGCTGCTGAATCCACTGAGGATTGGGATGTATGTGGAAATAGCTGAAGTATAGTCTTGTTTGAGGGCCACTTTATGAAGAGTAACTCACTTCTCTTACGTATCCTGGTTAGTTAAAGGAGACCAATGTCAGGCTGAAGAACTCTGTCTCTCTTTTCTTACCTCTGTAGCAAAGGGGTTTATTAACAATGACAGGTGTTTTCTGCTACCTGTGAGCAATGAAAAGCAGGCAATCTCTTGTGCTCTCCTTTCATTTTAGTCTGCAAGCATCCAGGTTCTTCCATATTCAGGAACTGGTCCTTACTCTGAATGTAAGACACAAAAGAAGATGAGGAGCCAATTTGTGCATATTTGTGCAGGATAGCTTCTCTGTATTTGGTTTCAACTTTTTATAGAGCTCATATTTTCTGTCTCTTTTTCCTTCTAGTTTTTTTAATACTTTTTATTTTCGGGTTGTTAGGGACATAGCTTTGTAGGCTAATGTTAGCATTATGTAATTACTGGCACCTCTCTATATAGAGCATTCCTCTTTCTTCCCAGTGCTCTATCAGGGCCAGATTTCAATTTAAAAGGCAAAACCAGAAAAAGGGAGCATAGAAATAAAAAAAAAAAAAGAGAGAAAAGAAAAAAGGAATAAAAAAAGATAAGGCTTCATTTCAGGCAATTTTTTTTTTTGCCTTTTGAGAATGAACAATGACTAGATTTGCTGAAGCTCATTAGGGCTTTCTTTTGTTGTTGCTGGTCATTTGTCATCAGTGTTGCTGTTTGCAACAGGATTCTTACGTTGCTGGAAATTAATTTGAAACTAAGATTCAGGTCAGGCTTTATTCACATTTAAATGGACTTTTCCTCTTCTTGTTCATATTTTATGTATAGCTTTTGAAACACAAACATCTATGGGTAGTTGTCAGATGAGGTATCGTATGAATATTAAAATAATATGCCTGCATGTATTACATATTTCGAGTAGATTTGATTCTCTTAGGGGTTTTAATTACTTCATTTGTTCATAGAGGATACAGGCAAACATGGTGGTCGTGAATGCCACCTCGTGGGCATTTCCTAAATTACCACTATCATCTTCATCGAATAGTAATTACCTTTTGTTAAAACTACAAATACTTAGAAAACAGCATGGGTTTAATAGGTGTCCATAGCAGTTACCATTAGAGAGAGATTTGCATAAACTTGTACACTTTAAGTTGTGATAAAGCAGATTTTTAACCCAATTAACAGAAAGCAGATGTATAATGCTTAGAGTAACAGTAGCACTTAGAGCAGTTCAGTCTTTCCTTGGTCATTAAAAAGAATGATTACCAAAATTGGTTAATATATTTTTGTTCTGATATTGTTTCTTACGTATATATTTTAAATCATATTTATTGAACTGATTAAAACCAAAGGTTATTGATGGCGTTTCTGGCACTTTTTTAAGGTTATGAAGCAAAATGGATCATCGGAGATACTGAATAAACTTTACGACACAGCGATGGACAAGCTGGAGGGTGTGAAGAAGGATTACGATGCCCTCAGGAAACGGTACAACGAGAAGATCGCGAGCCACAATACGGATCTGAGCCGCCTGGAACAGGCTGAGGAGGAGAACAGGCGTCTGCAGAAACAGATCGACATGTTAATGAAGCAAAGGGACACAGCCATTCATTTTCAGCAGCAATATTCGTCGTCTCTCAGGAGGTATAATCAAGTTTTGATACCTTTGAGGTATTCTGTGATGTAGTTAGCAATTCTAATGTCACATCTTATTTTCATAGTGGTGGAGTCACAAATACCTTTCTCATCTCTTTTCTAAAATTTTTCTCTAGCATATGTTACCTTGCTGTGACAAGTAAGCATGTGTTTCTGTATAAAATTTTCTGGGAGGTCCTAGAAGATGTTTATGAGGATGTTTATTTGGAGAAATGGTGCATTTTCTTGAGAAAAGGATTTCCCAGGTTTTGGAATTGTATGACGAATTTTTAACCATTATTTACCACAGAGATAGGGATACTCTGCTTTTCAAGCTATATCTATTCTTAGTTGTAGAGACAGGAGTCACATATAACCAGATTTTTGTTAAATCTCAGACTTAGCATTCCAGACAAACTCCTTAATGCATGGTGTACCTATATATATATATATGTATATCCTTATTTAAATGCTAAAAGTGAGTCAATAACAGAATATAATTTCTAGAAGGTGTTTGGCAAATGAAGATTTCAAGCAGAAGTTAACTTTTCATTATATTAGAATTGCTGACTGTGAGAGACTGAGATAGGGTTCAGGCTGGGAGCAGAGTTCCCTGGATACAGGTGTTTGGGAGTCTTGCTTCACTGAGAAGATGCCACCATGGGCAGTGCAAGTGTCAAAAAACAGCACAGACACTATGTCATACCACACTTATCCTGTCTCTCTGCTCCTTCTTGATACCAAGCCTACACAGTTAACCATATGGGGTAGGAAGACCATCAGTATACACAAGGACTCCAAAGAGCATCCGTGGGTGTGTTAGGAATGTTTTCATTCACTGTTAGGGGTGATACTCAGCTCCCACAGACCAAAGCCAAAAAGTCTTTTTTCCACATTCATAGACTTTGAGTGTTTCCAAAAGGTGAGATTGAGCATAGATAATAGTGTACACACGAAGTTATGTAATTGAAACTGCCATGGATTCCTGAAAGTGATGAAAAGCCTAACATATACTACACGAAACACTGCAAACATGCTGGTACATGCAGAAGCTCAACATGCTTTCGTTATGGCCTTGTGATTTAGATCTCCTTCTTGAGAGGAAAGTGTTGCTTGATACTGATCAGAGATTGGTTTTAAGAATTCCATGAAAGTATGCATGTTCCTGTGAACCAGTGATCCAACTAAATTAATATAACCGAGCTTCAGAAATGTTTGTCTTTTATTCAGTTGCCTTTAGGTCTGAGTTTCTTTTTTATTTGTATTTACATAAAGCTTTATTTGTCTTATTTTTATACCCTTTCTTCATAAACTATATTTCTTTGGAAAAAAAATTAAAATGCATTTCAGACGTGTATACTTTTCAGAATATAAAAACTTAACAAACTTGTATTTGAGTATGCATGGGTCATAAATTGTAACACTAGTTTTTTTAATTAATGCTCATTGTAAACACTATCAAAGCAGGTTTTAAAGAGAGCAGGAACTCCCGTGATAGCTGAGGTCTCATTTTGAATTAATCTTTGGTTTTAAAAAAATATCAGAGAAATCTTCAACCTTTTTCCAGGTGTCTGGTATAGCTAATTCCTGTGTGCTACATCTTAACCTACACGTGTGCTGCTGCGTTTTGAATGTGGGCTGTGGTACTCAGGCAGATCTCCCTGCAGTTTGCAATTGCATTGAATAAAAAGCAGGTAGTCTTGGTTAGGGTTCTTCTCAGTATTATTTACTCCTTATAAACTGGAGCAACTGTGCTGGTTTTGACTGGGTTAGAGTTTATTTTCTTCAGAGTGGCTCATATGAGACTGTGTTTTGGATTTGTGCTGAATGAGGGCTTGATAACAGATGTTTTTGTTATTACTGAACAGTAATGACACAGGGCCAAGGCCTTTTCTGCTTTTCACATGCCACGCTGGTGAGGAGACTGGGGGTGCATGGGAGGTTGAGAGGAGACACAGCCAGACAGCTGACTCCAACTGACCAAAGGGATATTCCAGACCATATAACATCATGCTCAGCATATAAAGTGGAGGGAAGAAGGAAGGAGGGGGAATGTTTGGAATGATGGTTTTGTCCTCCCAAGTTAGCAGTTGCCCTCCTGGGGATGGCTGAACACCTTCCTGCCCATGGGAAGTGGAAAATTAATTCCTTATTTTGCTGTGCTTGCATGCATGGCTTTTGCTTTTCCTGTTAAATTGTCTTTATTTCAACCCATGAGTTTTCTGGCTCTGAGTAAGCAAGTGGCTCCATGGTGCTTGGATTAAACATACAATCCCATGCTTACTGCTACTGACCCATCCCACCCTGCTACTTGCAACCCATTCACAACTGTGAAGGCATCTATGAAAATGGGATCTGTATTGCCTCAGTATTTCCTGACCTCATTGCCTACAATGCGAGGTCAGGCTGGATCAAGGTGTTCCAGATGAAACTTTCCTTTCAGGTTTCTTCAATTATCACTATTTAATATCAATGTCCTTCTATGGCAGAGATTTTCTTTTCTCTCTCTGATCACTTCCCCTGGGTAGTTTGGTTGTTTTGTTGGTTTCCAGACTCCTTCCCCCTCACCCCGCTGCCTTTTTTTTTCTTGTTCCTTGCTGGTGATATATTTTTGCTTGGCAAACATTGCCTTAAATCTGTTCTCCTCCCTGCTTGATTGAATCTTCCTGTTGTTGTCCTTGATTTGACCTCCAAATACTTTGCAACAGTACTGTGCGTTCTCACATAGCAATGAGGTGGTTTGTCAGTCTCTTAGATTTCCTGATACCTACTTGTTCTTCTCTCCTAGTGTATTCTTCTTACCTTCATCCTTACAGTACTGAAAAGAAAAACTAAATCCAGGTTGTAATATGTTAGGTCTTCTGTACTGCCAGCCTGATGACCTCCTAAACTCAAGACTTTTGTGAAAAGAACGGGGTGATGGTTTTGAAACTACTGGCAGATGCCTTGGTAAAGCTATGGCAATGCTTTGAATACACTGACGTTTTCAAGGGAATATTTGAAATTTGGTTTACAGCTCTCTCTCAGGAAAGGTCAAGCAACATGCTGGATTAGACAAGAAATTGCACTTTTATACAGCATAGGGGAAGGGGGTGTGTGTATGTGAGAGAGAGAGAACAAAGTCTGCCAGAGGTTTGTGGGCACCTGAAATTTGGATAACCCTAGAAGTCCATCAAATTTGTTACAGTGTTTTCATTAATGACATTTACCTGTGAGTTCTGGGGAAAAAAAACAAGGCAATCTTAGTGCCCAGTTGTGGTAAAACACTGTTCTCAGGAGAAGTTCTTGTCAAACCAAATTATGAATTTGTGTATGGAATTATATTCTCGCCACTTTTAAGAATACTTAGTCCATATAAAACCAAAAGCTTATAAATGTAATTAAACTTTTTATATACATTGTTTGATCGTGCCATACTTCAGTACATTCTAGTGATAAAATACATACATTTTTGTCTATATTAACTGTCAAAAGTAATTTTATAAAGCTATAAGATACTATGCATTTTAATTTTACTGGATTAATTTTACCTATGGATGAAAACAAACAGAAATGTTTGAATTTTTGAATTACCTGGTTTTAGCTCCATCATGTGCATTTTTATCATAATCCCACTTTTTTGTTCTCTTTTAACCTATCCATTACCAGCCTTGTGGCATATTTTGGCATATGGAAGTTTTGTTTTTCCAGTTTCTGCGTTTGTTTCCCTTCCTCCCACATACCTGAGAGTGTGTGGTGGGAGAAAGAATTCTAAGATGAACAGACCTAAATAGTAAATGAAGTTAAACTTGTGCTATTAAATAATGACAATGTTTTTCATTCTTGTTAGAATATTTTTTTTATAAATTTACTTTTAATAATTAAATTGTTTCTAATAATTTTTATGTTTCAGTTCCCTAAAGAGGTTCTCTAATATTCCTGAAAGTTCACTAATATTCATAAAGCAATTATTATTTTGCAGCACAGAGAATACATTTTCAGAGTCCTCTGTGGTTGTGTTTTACCAGTGGATACATTTGGTTACCTAGCAGAATCCCTAATGTATGAAAAAGGAAAGTGAGTAACAAGTGTCTTAGTGGTGTTTCCACTTGTTTTTAGGTTTGAATCAGCACAGCAGGAGCTGAGCAGCGCCACAGCACAAAACAAAGAGTTGCAGAGAGAGATGGAGAGATTACAGTCAGAGGTGACAAGGTTCAAAACAATGCAGCTGAAAGCTACAAAGGATGCAGAAAAATACAAGGAAGAAAGGGATTCAGTTTTCAATGAATACCGCCTGATAATGAGTGAGAGAGATCAAGTAATCAAAGAGGTAGATAAGCTTCAAACAGAACTGGAGCTTGCAGAGTCCAAACTGAAGAACACTTCTTCTGAGAAACGGGTGGCCAGTGAAGAGATGGAAGCTTTAAGACAGGTACTAACCTATTGCTTCTTCCCTATTAGGGAAGGGAAATGAATGTGTATTGTTGATGCTAGAATCAGAAATGCTTAATGGAAAACAGGAGTGCACCGCAAAGGGGAAGTTCTGATATTTTCCTAAGGCAGTTCTTTTTAGTATCAATTTATCAAGAATCGATGTTTGAATACCTGCCCGTTGAAATTTGGTATTCATTTGACTTAATTCTGTTCTGCTTACTATAAATCATTTTCTTTGCTGTGTTAGTCTTGTGTGCCTTCTCAAGTAATGCTCTCTGTAAAAATATAGCTGTAAATATTCATTATTTTTAACTTCTAACCTCTGCAGGAACCACTGGATACTCTCTACTGTGGCTTAAGACGGTACATGATCAAGTCATCTCTAATACTTATGCAAAGCCTGTGCTTACATGCATGTTCTTACTCATTTGCCCTCTTTCTGCCTTTAAGTTAAAAAGAATATTTTGAATATTTTTCTCTAGGATTCAGGCATGCCTTAAAATGTGTGAAACCAGACCTTTGTATTTTTCAGCAACACGTTCTTGAAATGCTTATATCACAACCATATTAGAATGATGCTGTTACAATTTCCAGAACACAATTTCCTGCTTGGTTTCATTTCAGCTGACATGCATTCACTTGACTCTTTGGTTTACAAATACCTAATTTAGCATGAAACAGATACAAGCAAATACAAAGACATTCCATTGCCTATAAATCTCATTTTACTCTTTTCATAGCATTATATCTGAACAAAATACCCTTTACAAATAATGAGGTCATGGAGCTTTTCTTAAAATAAATAATACCATTTTTGGGGGACATAATGTGGATTGTGACATGTGGCATCAGAGCTTTTAAATATAACTAAATTCTTGTTTTAAGAATCCATATTTTTCAGCCCGGTGTATTTGTCATCTTAGTAATTTAGCTTCTACAGTGAGTGAGATTTTAATATGTTTCGTACCTCTTCTACTTCCATCAAACCCTTTAAGCTGGTAGAAATGTCTTGATTTCAGTGGGATCAGGGTAGGTAATAAGCAATACTCATGGAAATAGCCACTATTAGTCATTCTACTCCAATTTGTTATATCTGTCATTGTGGCACTATGAGTAATTTGCTGCAGTGCAGAGAATTAAAGTTTTAAATACATGGGTATTCCTGCCTAGATGACTTGAAGGGGTGTTTGAATGTGAGAAACAGAAAGAGCCCAGGACTGGTGAGTATGGTGCTGGCAGGGCAGAGACATGCATTTTTCATCACTCTCAGACCTGGCCCATCAGAAAGCAGAAATTTCTGCTTCTATAATGTTTTAAAAGGTGTAAAATAGCAGTACTGTGAGTTGTCTTTTTGTTCACACTTTCTTTTCCAGTAGCTATGACTCTTCTACTTGTGAGGAGATATGTTGTTGTCTCATGTAGTCACATAGCTCGCTGCAGCTGCATTCAGTGCATAAGGGATTTTCTAATTCTGTCAAGGAAAAGGTTTAAAACACTGAAAAAAATGTATCGATCAGTGTATTGATTCACTCAAAATAGTATCCTGAAACATGTACCCATGTAAGTAGGATTATCCTGTCAGTGAATACTTGGTCTGGCACTCTCCAAAAAGGTGACTTAATGGTCTTCACTTTCCTTGTGATGTACAGCACCTTTAAGTGCCTTATTACAGTGCTCATTGATTGGTTGAAACAGCACTGAATCCATTTAGGGAATTTTGAATGTAGTTTCTTCCTTGAAACTTGTGTTTGCTAGTGTGTTTGCTACCTTTTGTGTCCCAAAGAAATTGTAAAGCAACTGAAGTTCGGAAGAGATGGATTTTTAAGCATTGTGTCTGAGCAGCTACTGATGAGGTCAGTCAGTCAATTTCCTAGTTAGACATTTAAGCTTTTGTTGCACATCCCCAAACTTAATGAGTTAATAGACCTTTAAAATGAACTAATATTCTGGCACTTATAAATGATAGAAGAAAGCTCATGATTTTTGCACTAATGGACAGTTTCATATTAAGTTCTCACAAATTCAGCCACTCAAAGCTAGGGATTAGATTACAGATTTCCCCCTCTGCTTTCTCCAGTGGTGTTTTTTGTTTGGCATAATCTTTTGCTCTGGCAAATACTCAAAATGTCATGTTTCATCTCAGTGGTAGTCAGCTTTCCCCTCTGTTTAATAGACCTGTTGTGTTTTGTCCTTATGTTACATTCATATACAAGAACTTCCTGTTTTAAGGAAAAATTCTTCACAAATTCAGAATCATTCTTCAAACCAAACTACTCTACTGTTTTCAAACAGAAGCTGTTCTATTCAAAGCCAAATGGTACATTTCCCTGTGCTGTCATGTTGTAACTTTGTGTAAATGTCATAGGAAAAAGACAGAGGTGAAATTTTACCACTGACCACTCGAGGCAATGGCTGCTCTTATTCAGATATTTTGTATCGAGCCTGCTGGGAGAAACTGTGGTAATATGTGTTTTTTCCAATCACTTTAAAGAACTGTACATTCTTGTTTAATGAAATACTTTCTGAGAACTTTCCCTCTGCCTTAATGACTTCCGTCTCAGCTGCTTGTGGGAAAAGACTTAATGTTTTTGAGTAAGTTTTATACACACATTTGAATGCACATTTTATACAAAATACAGTTAAACTGTGCAAAATGCTATTTCCAGTACTAAAACTTGTCTGCACCAACAGATGGTTCAGAGATTTCTCTCTTCAGAGGTACTGAGCAAGGAAAGGTCTTACTGATGTTGGAAACACTTGGGTGTTCTGGTAATTGACATTCACTTGTATGTTTAAAGTTCACAGAGTGAGTAATTAATTCTAGCGCTTGTCTGTTACTCTACAGCAAAAATAACTCTTCATGTCATTGCAGAACTGTTGTATTAGTGTTACTAGCCTTCTTTACGTGCATATGTCAAAACCAGTTATGTTAGTACAGCAAAATGAAATTGTCATCTGTGCTTTAAATACTCAATTTTATTCCTTGTAAACTGTAGAGGTAAATAGAATGGAAGTCAATTTGTGACCTGGTGTCTTCTACACAAGTATTTGGACCCTTTCCTTCTTTTGCTTTTGGGAAGTCACCTGTCTGGTGATCTTTTTGTGATCAAAACATCAGTATTTTCCAGCTAGGAGAGCCTGTATGTCAGAGGACTTCTTTGTAGCCACTAACTTAATGCTTCTAGAGAGCTGAACCATCCGAAAATTTAGTGGCATGAAATTAAATTGTTTCAATGCCCCATTCTTCCAGTAGAAGTCTAGTCTAAACAATTTTAAAAGGATCGATTCTATTTTAGAACGCTTCCACATTTGCCTTATCTTTTTTATGACAATGCACTTGAATTCCACATTTAATAAGATGTACTGTTATTCTGCTTGATTAATATTGTTGTTTTATCTTTGATTATTCTGTAGCACATTAGTATCTTAATGGCATATAACTTGATGTGCCTTTAAAACTTATGAGGAAGCTATAAGGTGCTTATGTAGCTGGGTTGTCTAAATTATTTCAGTCCTGTAAAACTGAGGCAGTTGCTTAAAAATATTTGCAATACATTCTTACCCTTTGCCACATTTAAAGCCTTTTTTTAGAACACCAAATCTGTCTGGTTAATTACCTTTCTGAATTACCTTTAGGTTCCTTAAAAGCGTGAGCGCTCCCAGAATCTTGCTTACTTTTGACATAGCACTGTGCTAATGTGATGGTGTGATATCTTTAGTACCACATTTAATATTCTTTGCTAGTACTTACTTGTATGTAATGTGATCTGCTCCCATTTTTCAGAACATGAGTGGTAAACTCTCTGTGCTTTTAAGGTGTCACGACGTGTATCCAGTTGGAAAGATGAACTATTTCCTTTTGAACTTAACCTACTGCAAACAATGGGTCTTGTTTTAGGAACTGAACTCAGCTCTAGTGGAAAGAGATCGAGCGATTTGTGAGAGGAATGAGTTACTGGAAAAATACTGTCATGAAGTGAAGGACAAAGCTGAGGCCCAGAAGGAACTTGACCAGGCTTGCAAGGATATAGAGACAGTGAAGGAAGAAAGAGATGTTGCCAGAAAAGAGAGAACAGAAGCTATCATCCAGAGAGACCACCTACTAAGGGAATATTATCAAGCTCGTCAGGTATTGCAAGTCTTCACTGATGCCTTTTTCTTTCTTAGTTTCAAGGGGTCAGTAATTTGAGAGAGATTAGCTAAAGGTCTGGACACATTGGGAGTCTTCCCCCTTCTTCTCAAGTCACTCTAAAATACCTACATGTGAATGCATGTATGGTCTTTAAGACATCATGATAGCACTTTTTGTTTGATAAAGGTACATTTGTGCTTCATATTGAGCTTCTGTTTGTAAATATAGATAACAAAAGTTTAATTTTTAACCTAATTATAAATCTAGTCAGATTCATTAGTTTTATTTATGATTCTTGAAATTAACCACACACAGTTGTTTGCAAGTGCACAACCTCCAGTGCTTATGGTGGGCTGTACTCTTGTAGTTGGCTTGTATTATTGTGCTGCAAGCTTGGGGTTTTCTTTATGTATTTGTCTTACTGTTGTCACCATCTCTGTTGTTCAAAGTAGAGAATTTTAAAGGTGCAAGTTAATTTAAGAATAAAGTAATTCTTATCCAAAACAAGAAACATTAAATCAAAATTTTCTTTGAATTCTATTGCTTTGTTTTGGAATTAAGGGACCTGCTTGAATCCCCAATCTTTGCAGGAATATATATGTCTGGTTGTGCCAGGGTAAATAACAGGTGTTAATGCAGGAAATCTATGTTGTAACTGCTTATGTAGTTTATCTGATTCCTAAGTATACTTGAAGGTTTTTTCTGTCTGCTAAACTGAACAAGAGAGAAGCATAAAATGTCATCTCTGAAACATGAAATATTCACTGATGCTATTTTGAAGTGAGGATTCTTATTCATGTAGTTGCATAAATTTGTATGCTACTGAATGAAATGTATTACAGCAGATTTTATCTTCCCCCCCCAAAACAAGTTTCTGCTAAGATAAATGAACATGTGTCATGAAAACATGAGAATTGAATACATCAGGCAACATACATATAGTAAAAGTCATGCATATGTTCTTAAAATTGTGCCTAAAATACTTACCTGTGTTTCTTAATTCCTAGATACAAGATTCTGCTACCCTAGACATAGAAAGAGCAAACAAAGAAATTGAAATGCTTCGGAAACAATATGAGGCAATGTCACAAGAACTAAAGGAAGCTGTCCAGGAAGCAGAAGTAGCCAAGTGTAGGAGGGATTGGGCCTTTCAAGAGCGGGATAAGATTGTTGCAGAAAGGGAAAGTATACGGTAAACAAATGCTAGATGATACGTGAGTGATCTTTGTGACACCTTGTGTGCAGTTGATGCAATTTGAGGACTTGCTGGATTTTTCTAGCACTTTCTCTACATTAGCTGTCACAGAGTGATTTTTTTTCTTTTAAAAGTTGAGGGCACCTTACAAGATCCTTGTGTTTTTCTGGGCTTTCATAACCATAATATGTTTCTAGTAAAGACCATGGAGTGTAATAGCACTGCTGTGTAGGAACAACAAATTGTGCACTCTTTTAGGTGTGCTATGCCTAATCCTGCTATGGTCCTGCAAATAATTCTTTACCTGTGGGGCATTCACGAAAAATACCCAACATATTTGCTACTAAATAGATGCAAGGAACTAAGGGAAAATACTTAAATAAGACTTGCTTTTCTGCTAGTTTAAAGAAGATAAGTGGAAATAAAGTTCTGAGAGGGACAAAGAAAGTTTCTGTTATCTTGCCAGCATTTTCTTAAGACCTAGCATATATAATTTTTTTCTTCCTTATCCTTTTTTATTTTGCATGGAGATAACTTTTGAAATTGGTCTTTTAAATTTTGCGTTAACTATACAATGTGGCTAAACCAGTTTGTTACTTTGATAGGGTTTTAAGTAACTAAATTGCAACTTCTTTTCTTTTGAAGAACTTTGTGTGATAACTTAAGGAGGGAGAGAGACCGAGCTGTGAGTGACTTGGCTGAAGCTCTTCGCAATCTAGATGACATGAGAAAGCAGAAAAATGATGCTGTTCGTGAACTGAAGGAACTGAAGTATGTTAGAGAAGTGTTCAAACTGCATGAAAGTTTGTGATACAATCTTTGGTTTATTACCTGTGTTTGTAAGTGAACCATATGTTGTTACAGCTCTAGGCAGCAGGTCGTGTTACTGTATGTGGAAGAATTGCCTATATTTTTAGTTATGGAAATTATTATGGTGGGCAGGACCCTGAGTTTCACTTTCTTAACCTTTTTATCTTATTAATGAGATGCATAGTCTAGGCTTTGTACTGTGGAGATACACTTAAGCAACATGGGATCCTTTCACCAAAGTGAGATTAACTTCCAATTAGTTCCTCCCAGCTGTATTATCACCGGTTTAAGAATGCAAGGTGTACATCATATGTCATCTCATTAGGTTCTGGAAGAGGTTTTGCCATCTATTTATCATGCCCCACTTGTCCAGAGCATAGGGATGCAGCTCATCTGAGGGTAAATTAAATGCATTTTGGGAGAAATTAAAAACTTAGATGTGCACTGGAGTCATGTAAAAATATTGCAAAAAATGTAAGGCTATATTAGGACAATATATACAAATGGAAAGTCAATTTGATACCAGACTAAGAGTATCTGAAAGACAGAAGCATGGGGGAAATTTTTGACAGAGCTTGGATTTCTGATTTAGAAACCCAAATATAAGGTCAATAATAACATTATTTTTCAATTTAAAAGGGAGTGATTGGTGTCTATAAGTATTTATTTTCTTTGCCTAGGGAGAAGATGGAGAATCAGTTGGAAAAGGAGGCCAGATTTCGTCAGTTGATGGCCCATAGTTCCCATGACTCAGCCATAGACACAGATTCACTGGAATGGGAAACAGAAGTGGTAGAATTTGAAAAAGACAGAGTAAGTAAAAAACATAAACTGCATTGTCTTGTGTAATGGATAGCTCTGAAGCCAATTATAGTCGTTGTGTACTAGGTATGATTAAAAATATGATTTAGGTCTTGTTAGTTCTTTGTTGT
Source organism: Pipra filicauda (assembly GCF_003945595.2). Classification (NCBI taxonomy): domain Eukaryota; kingdom Metazoa; phylum Chordata; class Aves; order Passeriformes; family Pipridae; genus Pipra; species Pipra filicauda. Next base: position 426,482 of record NW_024104318.1, read on the forward strand.
TGCTGTGGGAGGAGCCATGTAGCCACACATGTAGCCACACATGTAGCCACACATGTAGGCCTTTCACCATGCTTTTTCATACTTTCCCAGCTCCATCATCAAGATTTGTGCCTTGCCATCTTCTCTATTTTAACTGATAACTAATAAATTTTCTTTTCCGTTGTCTATAAAATTAGTTAGAAAGTCCAGCATATGATGTACTAGTGGTAAACAACATTGCAGTCTGATGAATTTTCCATTCATGTGCATTCAATTTCATTTCCATTTAGTTATTTAGAATGTGTTTCCCTTTTCTAAACACTTGCTGCTGTCAAATTACAGTAATAATAACATCATGCCAACCTTGATTAGATATATGGAAAAAATCCTTGCTGATCTACCAGCGGTTGAATTCCAGGATTGAGATTATAGTGTTGAATACATTTCAATCCTTTTATTTTTGCTTAAACTTCACTTGTCTGCTTAAGCTTACATTCTACATAATCACTCAGCTCAAAACTGAGAGAAATAATATTCACTTTTCAGCTCTGATGCTGTGCAATGATATTGTAATCTCTACTTGATCTTTATTTTATGGCAGCCTCATGTTCTTCCCTATGAAATTTTTTTCTTATATAGAACATTTGGAAGAATCATAAGGATTTTAGTATATTTTTGTTAAGTTTAGCTCAATTTATTTTCTGGTAAATATTCATATTTTCACATGCTTTATCTTCAGCTTTTATCAGGCGTCTTTTGCACTCCCTGAAGACTTTATACTCTTCTGATTTTGAAGGGATTAGTTGAACCGTGCTTACACATCTGATTTAAACTCTACTTAGTTTTTTTCATTTTAGATTTTAAATTTCAAGTATTATCACCCTTCACTATGCTGAGATGGTTGGTCCATTAGATTTCAAGCAGAGTTCTGTAATATTTAGAAGTGTGTTATTTAACATTGAAAACAGCAATTATAAATCAGTTTGTGGTCAGTTGGTCCCAATTTATTTTGACCAGTTTTGTTTCTTACAGTGACTTTACCATTTACTAAAGCAAACACTACATTAAAATTTCCCTGTTTGGTTCAGTGACTGATCTGTTAAAGATGTTTATCACCTTTCCTATCAAGGATGATCTGTTTTGAGTCAGGTTTGGTAGAATATCACCTCTAAACCTATATTTAGAAATGGTCTCCCTTAATGTTAGAGCTTTCTTTTCTGTTTACTTCTAGTCTGTAGCCATATCAGAGGTCTGTCAGAGTTCATTACTAAGACACTGCTGTTTCCTTACCTTTGCAATTATTTTTTCCCCAAGTAGTGCCCATTCTTGGGGAACATGTCCTTATTCTCTCATTTCACAACTGTCATCAACCTTAAAGCAGGTTATATGAGTCTGAACATGCTTTCTCACATGCTCTTCTGCTTTTCTGTTCTTCTTGGGTGAAATTACCCTTCTGTATTATTTCAACCTTAATCTGAGAGAGAAGGATCATTCTAATGCCAGAGAATGCCTAATAACTAATGGAATTGGGAGCTTATATATTTATATACAAAAAATAAAAACTTGCCTAGTACAGGAACACTGTAAATATAAATGCATAGTGCAAACATGCAGTAATGCCTCTTGCTAACTGACAATATTTGCCAGTGCAGTTGAATCACTTGTTAATATTTATTAGGATGACATGGACTTGAAAGCACTTGGTTTTGATGTGGCAGAAGGTGTGAACGAGCCATACCTCCCTGGAGACTGTGGGATCTTCGTTACCAAAGTAGACAAAGGAAGCATTGCTGATGGTCGGTTAAGGTGGGATTTGACTTTAGAAGATACCTGTCTTTTGTTGGTCATAATAAACTAAATATGAGCATATTGTATATTGTCTTCAGTATTTCCCATTTTTTTAAAGTTCTTTTTTTTATCACTGATTGCGTGTATATTGTTCTTGTTAGTTGGGAAATCACACTGAGAAGACCAGTGCCTAAAAGCATTACAGAAGTTAAACACTGACTCAGCACTTAAAACTCAACAGAATTTGAAATGTTCTTTTGTTTCACTGTGTCCCACCTACTCCCTTATTATGTCCTCAAGCTTAGATCTGTTTATTTAAATTTTGGGAAAGACATGACAGTAAATTATTGAGGGAGAGCTAGAGGAAAGGAGAGTAGAGCGAGGGCTCATTTAAAACCATCTCCTGTTCTTAGTGTTGATAGAAGGTTTTTAGTAACTGGCCTCAGTCCACAGAGTTGCTTTTAAATAAGAAGTAGTCATTAGTGATTTGAGGATATATTTTTCCAAGTGAAGCGCAGACTAGAAGTCCTGGTTTTCATTTGGCTGCTGCTTAATGCTTTTTCAGGAATGGAGAACTCCAGATAATGAAGGATTAGTTTATTGAGATCAGCCCTATTACATGCCTTTTTATGGAATGTTTTTCATGTGCTGTGTCCAGCAAAGTGTGCTTACAACACCGACCTGCTTATTTTTATCTACCAGAGTGAATGATTGGTTGCTGAAGATAAATGATGTGGATCTTACTAATAAGGATAAAAAGCAAGTTATAAAAGCTGTTCTGAATGGAGGAGGTGTTATTAATATGGTGGTTCGAAGAAGGAAGTCATTAGGTGGGCGAGTGATAACACCTCTTCACATCAATGTTTCCGGACATAAAGGTAATGGCTGTAAAGGATTGTTCAACAAACATGATACATGTTTGTTGAACCAGAAATGGCTTGACATAAAGTTACATGTTCTCAAAGCCTTTACTTAAACCCCACTTAAACTGTTATGGCCTCCTAGATAGGGATTTCATTATTTTATGGTTTTCTTTAGCAAACTAAGAATGCTATTATTGGTGATAGCTTTGTTCTGTAAGTATAGCTTTTCTTTTTGTTCTTTGGTGGGTTTAGGTTTTTAATATTTCATTCTAGTTAGCGACCTGTTTGGAGTGTTGCTGGGAGTATAAACAAGACTGTTAAACCCAGTCACCCATTTGATTATATTAAATTGTGGGATATTCAGAATCCCTGCTTTCCCCCTCTGTGTTATTATTTCTTTAAAAGGGTTTTCAGAAATTGAAATTCAGGTGATTTGGTAGTCATATTTATTTCTTGTGCAGGCAGGTTAGATGTGCCATGTGAGCAAGATATTTGAATTGCAGGAGTAAATTCTTCTTTGTGATTTTCAGATAGTGGGGTCAGTCTAGAAAATGGAGTATTTGTTGCTGCTGTTGTGCCTGGAAGCCCAGCTGCCAAAGAGGGTTCCCTTACTGTGGGAGATAGAATAATTGCTGTAAGTCTTAAGAATGCATTTACCTTTTCTTATTTTTATTTATTTTGAAGTGTTATCATTGATGCTAATCTTTAAAAGGCTAAACGTTCCAATCAGTTTTTTACTTTTGCAATATTAAGCCCTTTTTGTAAATTCTAAAAGTATTTATTCTAAATTAATGTTTTTGTATGCTGAGTTATTAACATAATCTGTGGGTTGTCTGTTGTGCTTAGTTCATATGACAACTTTTGACAGAAGCACTAACTCTTCACACTTGGCTTATATGTAATGATATTCGCGATTGTTATATTGTCTAGGAGAGGTCAGTTCCAAAAAAGGCATCCCTTGATTGGATGAAAGGTTTCTTGTCTTCTAAATTTTGCTATCACAGATGTCATCTGTTCTGGGGAGGAAGTCTGTCCCTTTGTGCATTTGCAGCCTTAGCTGACCGGTGTGATTTATTAATTCCCAGTGAAACGTGAGGTGGTTACGGTCTGTGTACAACTGCACAGGGGCTGGTGCAGTGAACAAGTGTTTTTACACCATGTCCCTGGGAGGAATAGCAAATTGTAGTTACATGTTTACCATTCTCCACTCATTTAGGAAGTGGGAAAAAAGGTTAACCAGACTTAAGTCAGGTGAACATATAAAACTAGCGTTTTCCCTGTCTCAGAGATATTCTACGTTAAGATCCTGCCCACCTGTTACCTTTGGTTTACAGATGTCTGTTGTGGGTTTCTTTGTGTTTAGATCAATGGCATTGCACTAGATAATAAGTCGCTTACTGAATGTGAAGCTTTGCTACGGAACTGTCGGGATTCCCTTACCCTGTCACTGATGAAGGTGAGTAGGAGAAGCTAAATTTGCAGAATTTTCTTGAACTTATATGGAATTACTTTAGTTGTTCAGGGAAGAATATATGGAAAAAAAAAGGATACATCAACATGGGAAAGTCTCTGGTAAAAATAAGACCACCTGGATGCATTTCGCTGGTGGTACAGTCACTCAACAGTTATTTCCAAAGTAAGGCTCTTGTGGCATCTAGTAGGAAATTTGTTTGCTGGTCACATGAAATGACTGCTACCTCAATTGCTTGCTGCTTCTTGGTTTTTGCTTCAAAACTGCAGTGTTTTTGTACATGAAAGATAAACTGCCTCCTGACTAAAGAATGTTAACTTTTACTTAGGAGAGAGTTGTTCAGAAAACTAAACTTAAGCTAACATGAAGATTAAGTACAGGGCTTTCTTTTTCAGGCTTATTTCTATAGAAGTATTATTCTGTTTTGCTTATTGCATGTAGAATCTTGTTATACTGGGCCTGTCACATGCCTTTGAGAGTGATAATTTCAGATCTAGAGAGTTTGAGGTTCTAAGAAAGTAAAAAGATGAAATGTTTGAAAGTAAATGGGCGCAGTGAAAGATGTCTTATTATCATCCCTTATCAGAGGTAGAAGTAGAATGCAGGTCCCTTCACTTTCAGTCAGTACTTCTGCTGCCATATGGAGTTGTCCTTTGTTCTGAAAAAGTTACAAAAAGTTTCTAGCCTCATTTTATCTGAAGTTCTGTGCTTTGAATTGTAAGACATTATTAAACCTTTGCCAACTGTGTCTATACATGTCTTAGTGTATATTCAAGTATAGGTAAATCAAGGAGGTTAGGATATGACTCATACTAAACAGAAATCAGCCAAAATAATAAAGTGATGACACATGTTTTTTGTTTTAGGTTTTCCCTCAGAGTTCATCTTGGAGTGGTCAAAATATATTTGAAAATTTGAAGGATTCAGAAAAAATATCAAACTGTAGGGTTCATGCATCAGAGATACAAGCCCAAAACAAAAGAAATCTGAAGCTCAACAGCTCAACCCAGACTGACATTTTCAATCCAGACATCATGGACGGCAAGAAGGACCAGAGTGATCAGGGCAGCACTTCCTTTTGTGATCACAAACCTTTCCCTAATAACACATTACGAGTAGACTCTCGTAGGAACACAGTGCACAGTTGCCATAGTAATTCAGAACACAGTCTCAGCTCCTTCAGCCCGGAGACATACGGGGACCAAGGCTATGGAGCTGTTGACTTGGACAGCAGGAGACTGCCTTATGAACCTGCAGGAACTGACTGTGTGATGGTTGAGACAGCATTTGACAAAGGACATGGAACTAAGCATAGTGGTGGTACCTGGCCAAAAGTCATGGTTAATATCTCAGCAACAGAAACAGAAAAGTTCTCTGTGTACAAAAAGCCAAAACAAAGAAAATCTATCTTTGACCCTGATACTTTCAAAAGGCCACCAACTCCTCCCAAACTGGAGTACCTTTCCCCTAATCAGGTGACAGGCCATTCACCTCAGCCATCAAAAGCTGAAGTGGCTTCAACTCCTCCAACTCCTCCTAAGAGAAGTGACTCTATCAAATTTAAACATAAACAGCAGGCAAGCTCTGCATCAGAGTCCACAGTTACAACTGGATCACCACCCACCAGCCCAGCCACTGCCCAAGCTCCAGTTTCCTTGGCACTTAAACAGGACTCTGCTACTCTCAAGGGGCACAGCAGGAATGCTGGGCATTATTATCGGGAGGAGGGAATTGACTGCGCTCATTTGTCTTCAAGGAAATCCTGTGAAGATGACATTGGCTTTCAGAGAGTTGAAGAGCCAGAGATTAAAAGACCGAGGCCAAAATCGGCTCCTGCTCTGAGGCATAAAATGACCCCTGTGCCCATTCCTAATCCTGCCCTTCAGGTAGAAGCTTGATCTATTGAAGCACAAAACTAGAAACCTTGAAGTGTATTTTCAGTGTGGTTTTGGAAGCCCAGTTACGTACCAGAGCTAGAGAAGCATAGCCTGCCCTCAGAATCCAGGTCCCCCGAGCTGAGGCTCAGTTGGCACTTGGCAGTATCTCAAAATACAAAACCAGTTTATGGAGTTGCAGTATTTAACAGGCAGTGGTGACCACCAAACAGAATTATAGAGTTCTGCTTAGCAGCCACATCTTGGATTTTAATGCCATTTGTTGGAAAATCTGGGCTCTCTTGTATGTTTTTGACAACCTGAAAAAATGTAAATAAAAATGCAAAGCATCAACCTTAGAAAAACTGAAAATAGGGCCTCTGAAGTTTTACAAAAGTCAGATTGGTTGTGCAGCTCACTGTACAATTTAATGGAAGGAGATGTACCATTCATAGTGTTGGTTTTTTGTAAGTCTTTCTATGTGTGTAAATAATTTTGTACATCTTATCTGAAATCCATAGGGTGTTAGGCACATTACACTGAAAAGATGAATTGTTTATGAGGATATGATATAATAATATAGTTCAAAATCAGCATATAATTTGTTAGAATAAACAACTGTGCTGAGAAGATGGTGGGTCATGTCTTGACAGAGTAGATGGATGAAAAATTTTTTGATTCTGGGAAGAAGAACCTATTTAAATGACTGCATTGTCTAAAGTAACATAATCAATAACATTGTTTCAGGTCTACTGCCTCAGATTTGCTCAGGTGGCAGATAGAGACTCTTTTTTCTTTCCCAACTCAAAACTGACATTTATAAAAGTGTTATTTTTGTTTCTATGTAATAACATCATAATTATTTAGAATTTCGTATTCATTGCCCATACTTGTTTATACCTGAATAATCCTACCTGTTCATGGAACTTTAGAAGCAATACAGACAGCAGAACTGAATTAGAAGCAGTACAGGGTTTGGAGCTATATTCTGCACATTTTTAGGGAAAAAAGAGAGCTTTAAGACTCTGTAAGCGCTGCTCAGCAAAAATGAAAACATAACTGTATTAACAACACTGTTACCAGCACAATCCAAAATGGTCCATACTAGCTACTATGCAGAAAATGAACTTTTTCCCAGCCAAAACCAGCACAACAAATGACAGAAAAGCATAAATGTTTAATGTTGTAGCTGAAATCAGCAGATTTATTTTGAGTAGGTCTGACATGCAATAGGGCTAAGAGAAAGGTCACAAGTTATCACCAAGAACTGCACTGGAAAAAGTGGAAAAGAGCATATTCTAATGTCATGGTTTAGCACATATATAACAACAAAACAAGATCAAGATATTGAACACATTTGAAGATGGGATGTTTGTTTTATGTGGAATATCAAGTTGATCCATTAGCACTGACAGTCCCATGCTTCATTGTAGTGCATTGTCATGAGCATTTGCACTCCCCTGGTTATAATTGTAGTAATATTTCTGTTGTGAGTAAAGAGTTTCCAACTGTGACAAGGGCGCAGGTGGAGACTTATGCCTAAGAGATTTGTTAGCTGGAACAGAGGGTTGTTTTTGGCAGTCACTGTTTAAGAGACAAGAAAGGATATACAGGGACATATTGTGGTTGCTCCCACGTGGTGCCCAAGTGATGTTACAGATGTCAAGTTGGTGCTGATTTGAGCTAAAGAAGGAAATTGTATAATAGAATTACAAAGTGATGATTTTTTTCTTTAAGGTTACTTACTGTATTAGTTAATCTTTTTTCTAGAGTGAAATTAGGAGTAAGTTCTACAAAATTTTTTTATTCTTCTTTCCTTAATTTCTCCCCTGTCTCCCCAGAAAGTAGTTAGAGCTTTGTAACTCTAAAATTGTTGACTGAAGAGCACAAGTGATATTGTGCCTCGAAATGTGGACATAACTCACTCTGAAAATTTCTTTCTGGTGGAATTGTCCTTGTGCATTGCAACTACATTGGGCTGTTGTGACAGTAGGGTCCAGTCAGCATGTACTCACTCCCGAAGTAGTATCTATAATACCAAAATACAGTGTAGTTGAATTTATAGCCATATTGGATGTTGTCAGTTTCCTTAGTTGTGTATATACACAGTTAATTTTGTGTACTTTGATAAGCTGATAAATTTGAGTGAACTTTAATCCCTGAATAGTAGGTGGTACAATTACTAGTACAGCTGTGGACATGATCAAGTACTGGTGTGCCAAGAAGGCACCTCTGCCTTTTAGAGTCTTTGTGCTCTCACTAACTCTTCATTTGATTAAAATACTGCTATCATAAAAACTGTAAGTATCTTTTCACTAATTATTTTTCACTTATTACATACTCCAATCTAATATTTTATGTTGTACATTTGAAATGTGCAAACTCCATGTGCTGAGCCCTGCCACTTGCAGCTCTCTAGCATCACAGTCAATATCATGTTTCTTAATTCACCAATGTCTACTTGTTACATGCAGAAGTTGTGATGGTTCCAAAACCTGAATTGCTTGTTGAAGAGAGGTTGCTCCACATGTATCTGGATCTACAGGCTTAGAGGAAAACACTTTCTGGCTTGTTAGACAGATCTTCTTTAGCAAACACTTGCAGTAGTAGTGGCTGAAATAACAATTGAAATGTCCTGTGAAAGCATTGTTTTAAAGGAGAAATGTATCTAAATGCTGGGTGTTCTACTGAAGGAAAATATATCAGTTAAGTTGCAAATATTGACCGAAAATGATTACAAAATAATAAAAAAGAATAACAAAGCAGGATGGAGGAAAAATGGGTAGAAGGGAGCAGCATCATTGAAAGACAGAGGTGTAAGAAGCACTGTGGTGGCGCATTCTGGAACATGCTAGAAAGTTTGATGTTGCTTGCTGCCTTCACAGTTTTGCCATTTTATTCTTCTGAATCTCCAACTTCCTGTAATCAAATTTCTCTGATCTTGTAGGCACAGAAATATGCTCCAGCTAGTGAGGAACATCTGTCTCCAGAGCTACAGGAGTGGGCACCGTATTCACCAAAACGTTCTGCAAGGCACAGTGATGGCTTTGTGCCTGCTGCCTTATACACTGGCAGCATGTCAGCAGGTGAGTGGCACAACTCTTAAGTACTTCCTAGGAATGCCCCAAGGCATTGGAGATTTTTTTTTGTAAGTAAAGAAGAAACATAACTCACAAAACATATTTCCATGGTCTGTTGTAGTCTGAATGTGGCCTGCTCAGCTTTTGGACTGTAAAGAAGTGAAACCTGTTTAAGAACCACTAAGACAGCTGTGTTTCATCAGTTTCTGTGCAGAGAAGTTTTGAATACATTAGTGGAGAAAAAGGTGTAGCCTGTCCATTAGGGAGACAAGTAAGATTTCCAGTGTTTTTGAAAGTGAACAGTAAATGCAGGTGTCCTAGGCTTTAGCTGCCTAATTTCTGAAATACTTCCAAGGAAAAAGATCTGATATTCAGGAAGTGCAACATATTAAGTTCTGCCTGTTGGAAATCAAATACTTGGGGGTATCTGAAGTTGAGTGCCCAAACTGGTTGCGATCTTAATTAAAGGTTAATTAAAGGTGAGTGTGCTTGTGATGCTGAGATGCTGAAGAGGGCTCACAAGCAGTTATATATATATAGACATTTATAAAAAAATAAAAAATATGTAAATATATATATATCAGTATAATCAGGTGGAACAGAAAACAGCATATTGCCTCAGTTGATCCAACAGTTGTTGGTATTGAAGTTCATGTCAGCAGGTTTAGAATTGGCACAGACTAAACTGAGTGCTAGAGGAGGTAATTAGGTTATCGTATGCTAGTTACTTTGAAATAGTCAAGAAGTGTTTGGTAAATTGTCTTTAGTGTCTAATCTTAGATTCCAGTTTTCCGCAGTTGTATTATTAATCTTGAATTTCAAATGAAAACAATATTCATTTTTATGAGTGTACTCTCCATTCTAGTAAAGCCCTAAACTCCTGCAAGTTCTAGAAATTATGGAAGATTTTATTCTTACTGGAGACCATGAAGGTAATTGGTGTATCTGGAACAAAGGATAGTCTCCAACCTTGGTGTACCAGTCAGTTCAGAATGTAAAGACATGCTCAAGAGTAGCTCAGATGAAGAAACTTTTGCTCTACTTGGATTTCTTTTACTCGTTTCTCTCATTTTCTCTCTCTCTTAATGATAGTAGAAAAAGTATTTAAAGGTATTATTTCTAATCTTTTAGTTAACCTTTATCTTAGTATGATACCTTTGCACAATAACTGAGTAAAGTCAAATCTACATTAGACAATATGAGCCTGTCTTGAAATGAGAAAAAGTTTTTGCTATTGTATTCTATGCTACCAAATCATTTAGGTGGAAATTTTAAGATAGACTTTGGTTGAGTACTGAAGGATGAGGGTACTTAAAAGAACAGTTTAAGTTTCATTAATAAATACTGAAATACTAGAATTTCAAGTCACACTAGAACTAGGAGTCATTGGGGCAACAAAAGAGAAGAACCAGAATAATTTTAGCTGCAGTCAGTTCAAGTACCAAATAAAAACTTGTGTGCCAGTCAGATGACTATTCAAAGAGAAATGCAGAATTTTTGTTGCTGTATAAAAAACTTCCATACTTGAAAACAGAGAAAATCTTTTATTTACCAGTGCATATTAAAATGATATGCAGTGATTGGCTTCATTTTTGGTAATATAATCCACTTTATTCCTGCCTCATTACAAAATTATAAACCAGATTTTAAACATGCATAAATTATCTAAAAGGTGTCCTATGGTACTTAATAACTTATATGTATGCCAATATTTTTATTTGTCATGCACATACATGTTAGAATACATAATTATAAAAACATTTAGATCTATTTTAAATCTGTAGTTTATATGCTAATAATGTTGGTAAGAATGTGCTTTTGTCATCTTAAGCAGGGACAGTACCAAGAAGCTTAGCACCGTGCCCTGCAGTGACTGCTGTCATGAGAAATCCAATCTATACTGCCTGGAGCCATAGAGTTCACACCAGCAATTGCCCATCAGTTGCCAGCCAGATATGTCATCAGCATCTGCATCCCAGGTGTTTTGAAATTTATATCTCCTTAACATTTTGTTTTCATTAGGATGAAATTGCTTCTGGTAGTTTGATACAGTGAAGATTGAAACATGCTGCTGCTGTGTGTTATTTTGATCCAGGGTTCTCAAAACCATTATTGCATATAGGTGGTGTGGCAGTTGCTTTCATGTTTTTCAGTAACTGATGGATTAGGTTTCACTGTGTCCTACTGACTGATACTGACAAAGTTTTTTAATTAACTGAAGAAATTAATTTTTTTAATTGACTAATTTCTAATATTTTTTCTTGTCCTTGCCAAAACAAATAAACCTTTCCCCCTTTTTATAGTACTTTACACTATTTTTCCTCTGACTTCTCTAAATTCATAAAATGATGGGACAATGGGGAAGTGGGAAGGAGAGAAGCATTTGTTTTATTCAGTAGCATGGGGCTAACCAAAATTTTTTGTTGGCCAGTTGCTGTTTGCTGCAGTTCTTTGCCCAGTTCTAACTGTTGCCCTGTTGTCCTTTTCTTTTGATGTAGTTCCCAGCATCAAGGTCGCCTGAGTTTGGACCTAAGTCATAAACACTCCAATGACTACTCTGAAAATTCACGTACAAGAGCATCTCATGGCTCAAATTCATTACCATCTAGTGCCAGACTTGGTAACTAGCTTTTCTGTTTAATTTCCTGTGGGACTCCTATATATTGGAGACAAATAATAAATGGAAAATTCATTAAGTGCCCATGTTGTGGGATTGTCATAGCTAGCAAAACTTAAAGGCTTCCTGTGTTCCTTTTCTTCATTTTTTGTGAGTTTATGACTAAAAGTGTTCCCCAGAAGTAGCTGTGTTTAATCAGTTCTTTACAGTGTCTTTGAAATGCTCTATGTGTGTGAATGATTCTTCTTTCTGTGCCTGTTACTCTTTGAAAGTACCCTTAGAGAGAAGGGAGGCACAACCAGAGGTTGAGGCTCAGTGAGGTGGAGGGAAGAAAAGAAAAGGAGAGCCCCCTGAACAAAAACTCAAGGATGACTAATGACCTAATGTAAACTGTATTGTTTGAAGATAAGTTATGCTTATGTTTAGTTGATTGACATGTAAAATTGTTTATGCCTAGCCTAATGATACCAAAGCAAATGCATGCTTTGTGGCAGTGATATTTTAACACTTTCGATTTATTTAAATTTTAAATTATGTAATAACTGGGGGGTTTGTGCATGTTTGTGTTCCCTGTATTCCATCAGTGGTTGGCAGTTGCATCTGAATAGAGCATGGTAGCTTTGTAACCACAGCAAAAAGGGGCATAATGGTTTGCAACCAGTATCAATGATTATGTGCTCATCCAAGCAGAATGTAATCAGAATAATTAAATGCCTTTTGCAAAGTCCCATGGATTCTTAGTAAACAGAGATGTTAGATCTTGCTTGGACTTCAAGTTAAGTTTCATTTGATAGGGAAATGCTCAGCATATTTTTTCATACAGGAATGAACGGTGCATATATACTATATAGCTGCATTGTGCTCTGTTTATACTGACTGTGTAATCAAGATAATTCACTAGAAAGATGATATTCACAATTATGACTTGATCATTCAAAAGCATTTTTAATGCTCATTGAAGAAGTAGAATCTAAATGTACTTTTTTGTTTGTAGTTGCTTTTACTTCTGTCATTGTAATGTTTCCTTGTTTTAAAAATAGGTTCTTCAAGTAACTTGCAATACAGAACAGAAAGAATTAAGATCCCTTTAACACCAAGATATCCAAGGTCCATGATGGGCTCTGACAGAGGTGAATTATTTCATAAATAATTTTAGTCACACTGTTTTCTGTATTACCAATACAAAGTCTTTGCAGTTGTTAAACCAGATGGCACTGAAATCTAAAATGACAGTTTTATTAAGGTTTCAAAATCTGCGTTTTCCCACAGAAATGTTAAAAAAAAACAAAAAAAAACTTTCTAATGAAAGTTTTTTTTCTGTTAGTTTCTAGAGTACATGGCACACTAAGTAAAAGTGCAGACAAAAAGTAAGAGTAAGCATTGCTTACTCTTATGTGTGAGTATGTTTTATAGTTGTACTTTCTTCTAGAATGATGCCTTGAAAGTTTTAACAGTGAAATGACCTGCATTTTTTCATTCTTAAAGTATATTATTTTCTTGCTATTACATCACTGATTGTAAATTATACTTTGAAATGCAGTGAAAATATTTCAGTACTTCACTCAAAACTGCTTGGGTGGAGACTATTTAAAGACATGATACAAACAGTGGTTGGAGTGCTGTAGAATTAAGGGTTTGCTGACAAGCAATTGGCAACTCCTCACTGCCATGACTGCTGAAATGTTCTGTAGCCTTAAAGTACTGTATGCAGTGCTTTTCCTTACTGGGCAAGTATAATTCTTAAAAATGGCTTTCATTTGTGGTTAGTAATTTGAGGTTTATTTTCTCTCGCTTTTCAGAGGAAGCAAACTGTTTGTGTCAGGGCATTTGTTCAGTAGATTACTTAGGGAGGGTACAGCCAGGGTAAGGATGCAAAGTCATGTCAAGCTGGTTTGAAATTTCAGAGCTTTCCTGTCTCTGTGTATGATTCATGCTGGATGCTAGGGTTCTGTTATTTTTTTGAATAATATATCCCCTATGAAAAGGGAAGAGCTGCACATAAATATTTTATTTGAAAATAAGCCTACATATTAAATTTTTATTTTACTTCTCCTTTCCTGTTTTTTTATTATTTTTCTTTAACTTTGCCTTGCTAAGTCTTTTCAGACATGCTTATGGTGTAGCTTATCTGTAACCTTGTCTCCTGTTGAGAATGGCAGTAGTTGTATGCACACTTAGAGAGGACAGATTTAATATGTAGTCATGAAGGACAGTAAATTTTTACTGTCTGAAATTAGTTACCTGGTCTCCCTAAGCTCCTTGCATGACTAATAGAACTAGTGAACAGTCAGTCCTCTTTCTTGTCTCACATGGGTGTGGTGTGTTTCACTGCGTCTGTGTAGATCTGCAAACAGTGACAGATACAGGATGCTAAAACTCAACTGTTGACTTTTCTTAGGCTCCTTGTCACACTCTGAATGTAGCAGTCCCAGCTTGATAACTCCTCCCCAGTCACCTCTTAACTTGGAAACATCTTCCTTCGCCAGCAGCCAGTCTCAGAACTCTCTTTCTACACTGCCTAGGATTTCCATTAGCCCAGTATCTATTGGAGAACGTAGGAAAGATAGGTAAGGTCCCTGCCTTTTTTGTTTTTAATACAAATGTATCTGAGGAAATTTTGTGTGTTTATTAAGCTGAAGGAATGTGAAAATTTAATTTAAATTACAAATATGTAGGTGCAGAGGTACGTCTCAGGTCCTGTTTGTCAATGTTTTTATTTTCTTTCCAAAGTATATAAGAGAACTTTTTGTGGATTTTTAAAATAAGTGATTTCATAAAGGTTTTGTTTCTTCTGTGTCTAAATTGAAATACACTCCTTCAGCTGAACTACCTCAGATGCTTATAGCCTTGTTCTGTGCTCCGGAAATCTAAACAAAATTGAGACTTAGTAATATCTGATAACTAAATATCAGGTGCCTTAGCATTGCAGAATATGTGCTCTAACCACTGTGCCTTGATTCAATATAGCCAGATAACATGAAAAATTAAGGACGTAACTGTGGAAGAACATATCCACCTGTACAGATGCAATTTTACTATCTTGACTGATCCCTTTGGCTGTACCTGGACCACTGCTAGTAGCAGCATTAAGTATATGTGTAACTGCCTGCAGAATTTGAATCTGACTTGATGGTTTTCTTAAAAACATGTGCTTTGTGTTTTAACGACTGCCTGTATCTCATGGTGAGCCTTTTCAAGATACATTGTTTATGGTATCAGTCTTGGACATCTGTTTTCATTTTATCATGATCTGGCTAAACTGAATATATGAAAGTCTGTACAAATTCAAAACACAGAACAGTAAGATACAAATTTGGATCAGGTATTTATTTACAATAAGGCAGCTGAATGCCATTCCGGCAGTATAAAGGAGCTATGATGTGTTGGAATAGATTACATTTATGTGGACTTCAAGACCCCATTGTATACTTAATTTATGTAAAAGCACTGACCATAAAAAATGTGAATGATAAAGTAGTAAGGATATTCTGTATTCTGACTTTTCTGGTAGTAATAAAAAGTTATCCACAAAATGCTATATGAAACTTTTGTCTTGTTTAAAGAATTTGTGATTAAGTTATTGTAGTAATTCTAGAATGTCTTATGTACAAAGGAAAGTGTTTCTTTGAAAGGAAATGTAAAGAGGTTTTTGTGAATTTTCATTCTTTCTTACTTCAGCGTGACTTTTTTACTACATATACTCAGTGTGTTCTTGTATAAATGTTCCTCTAATTGTCACTTGCAAATTCAAAGTCAGATGTCTTTTCTCTTTCACATGACTGATGATTAGTGTTCAGCTGAACAAGCTGGGGTTTTGACACCCCTATATCTTTGTGTCTTTGAGCACAAGATACATCTTCTGGTCTCTGGGAAATAACAAATTTCTATTAATGTTGATCAGATGATTGAAGTTCCAGGTTCCAGCCCCATTGCTCTTGCCGTGCTTATGTACAAACCATACTCTAGATTGACTTTCTGAAAAGAGTATACTTCTAAGGTTTACTTGTGGGTTTAAAAAAAAACAAACCAAACCAAAAAAACTAACAAACACAAAGTGTTCTTAATTTGGGAAAGTAGGTACTTAAATCTATCCTAAGACAATGTCTGAAGATGCCTACATAGTATTCTAAATGGGTTTTTTTGTCTTATAATCTTTCTATTCCCCACAATATACAAATAACTCACTTGGCCTTTCCCCAGATAAAATTAATAATAATACAGATTAAAAAAATAAATCAATATTTCTGTTTGTCCTGTTGATTTTAATTTAAATGAAAATTAAAAGTTCTGATCAATTAAGACTTTTGCTCTAATCAGTGTTTAGTGATTCTGGCAGACAGTCTGAATATTATAGAAAAGTGTGCTTCACTTGATTTTAATAACACTACTTATCAACTAAGACACCTTTTTAATGTTATCATTCTTTTTTTCTTTATTATTGATTCTCTACTACATGCATAGTTATCTTTCATTTTGTATTTACTGGAATTCTAAGATAGGATCCTATGTAATTTGTATCGTTTTGATTCCTTCTTATTCCAATCCAAAGCAAACAAGCTGAAGATGGGTGGGGTAGATGGACGAGCAGAAAGGTACAATAAACAAAATCCAGAAAGATGTAATTTTAGTTTTTAATGAGATAGTATGCCTTGATAAGTTTTGTGACATTAAGAATCTTCATATAACATCATGGCTTTACATGCTCATAATGAGTGAAAAAAAGTGAAGTTCATAAATTCTCGTTTTCTGTGAGTTATTGGAGTTTAGCTAATTTAGGCTACAAGCAAAAAATATGAGCTTCAGCAATAAGTAAATCTTATCTTCACTACATTGATAGACAAGTGCTGAGGCCATTACCTGTAACAGTGATATAAGATGACTGTGTCAAAGAGTTACATTTGTGTCAGCAACCAGTCTTTATCATATCTGTGTTCATAAGCTGGGAAAATATTGTTAAGGCTACCAGATGGATAGCTTCAAAGACTGTGGCAACATGCATAATTATGAAACAATGTCCCCTTCACTCTGCCCCCAGCCTCACATCCTATTCTTCCCAAAAATACATTTCCTCAGCCTGGTTCACATTAGTGGAAGTGAATAAAGTCCAGTTAACTTTTCTGGTCTCTGAACAGCACAATAAAATAGTTTAGGCAGTTGGCACAATTTAGAGAATGTCTATGATATAATGAAATGTTAGGAAAGAAAATATTCAAATTAATGCATGTCAAATGCATTATAGTGGTACTACAATAAAAAATACACCACACATGATGCCCAAGCTGTTTCATTCACAGTGAACTCAACTGTTAATATCTGGTGATGCCTCTTGCTGTGTAGACGTTATTGAGTTTATAGTAGTATAAACCAGGACTTTTTAGAAGGCTACTGTTTCTTTATAAATGGCATGAATGGACCAACCCTGTTTGGACAGGTGGATACATCCCAAATATGGGGGGAGGAAAGAGGACTGTATCCGAGTTTTCTTTTGTATAAGCCATTTTCTTATTATACTTACTAGTGTCTTACTGCTGTTTGTCTTGTTCTAAGTGTTCTTGTCTTCTCAAATCTTCTACATCTTTCAGATATCTGTTCCGTAATAGGTCTTTTCTGAGAATCCCTGTGGCTCCTAGGCCTAGGTTCTCATCACTAAGGAGTTTGAGGTTGGCCTGATCTAAGGTTGTCCTTCTCGAGCAGTATTGCGCACTTTGTGCTTTTTTTACATGTTTGGATAATTGCCCTGAGGAGAATTTGCATGGTAATTGTAATGCTACCATGCAAACTGCTGTCTTAATGGCTTGAGTTTGCAACTGCTTAATTTTCGTTACTAATTTATGTTTTCCAGCTTACAAATACAAAATATGATATTTGTGCATTGTTGTCCTTTGGTTTGCCACCTTATTATTCATTATGTTTATTTTCACTGGCAATGAAGACTCCCAACATTTTTATTTGTAACATACCTTTCTGGAATATGGTTTGTAAATGACATATTATATACAGTGTTTCAGTTACTTTCATATAATATGCATTTGGAAGCTTTTTTCTTGCCAACTTCATGACCATACGATTTATAATTCATATTTGCCATAATTTTTAGAGCAGTCATGTACCTGGTATACATTTACTTCTGCCACTGTACATTGCATGGTGTTAAAGGAATGCATTTAAGACATTTGACAGTAGTGGTTTTTTTAAGTACCTGTTTAAACCTATTTTACTATTACAGTTCAGACAGACATAAAGTATTGCATGTACTTGGACATTTGCGATGGTTCGAGTGCAACAGTTTCCAAATCACTTTTAACTATCTTCTCTAAAAGGCCCTACATGGAAGAGCCACGTCATGTTAAAGTGCAGAAGGGTTCTGAGCCACTAGGAATTTCCATTGTGAGCGGAGAAAATGGTGGAATATTTGTCTCTAAAGTAACAGGTGGGAGCATTGCCCATCAAGCTGGCCTTGAGTATGGTGATCAGTTACTAGAGGTAATTGTTTGCTTACTATTCCTATGGTTTAATGAATCAGTTGTTATGACTGCAACCATAACTGTCTTCCCCAAAACATTATGTTGTGAAAGCTTGTGCGCTGTGAGATGTAGAGAACAGTACTCTCTATTGTAATGTTCCATAATTGTGATTGTTGTGACTTTTTTCAGGCTTTATCATAAAAATACTGTCTTTTGATGGTCGATCTACATTCCATTTTATGTAGATGTAATTAATTTTTAAGCAAGCTAGTTTCAGTACTTAAAACAATATAGTCTCAACACCATACTCTGCCTGGTAAGGTGAGTAAATATTCCAGCAACTGGCTTTTACCGAGTTTCATGCTGCTGTTGCTGTGCCATATCCTTAACTGAGACACCCAATTAAAAAGTTACTCAGGTAGGCTCAGTCGTGTTGTTGCCCAGGGTATTAGATAAACACATGGAGTAGCATCTTGTAAAGTACAGAGCTGCTTTGTAAATGTTAGATCATGTTAAAGCATCTTCTGTTGCACAGTGCGTTTATGATGCTAAAATAGACCTGAGTAGATCTGAATTTATCTTTAAATTCTGAATTTACTCAGAGTTGTGATCTGAGTCAACTTCTGTTTAATCAGTGATATCAAATTATAGCACAACTCAGAATACATGTCTTTTAACAATGCAAAGATTGTTAAACTCATGGTCAGGTTACCAAACATTTTAAAATTATTGTGATTCCTTCCAAGCAGTAAACTCTAGGAATCATAATATAGCTACGTTTTCATTGTCCTATTTACTCCTGTGGAAATAAGTCAGCATTTAGACATGTAACTAATTAGAACACTGAAAGAATGATTTTGCTAGTTTTCATTAGAAAGCTTGACATCCTGACTTGTGCAATTTTTCCGTAGTTTAATGGAATAAATTTGAGGAATGCTACAGAGCAACAGGCTCGACTAATCATTGGACAGCAGTGCGACACCATCACTATTCTGGCTCAGTACAACCCACATATGTATCAGCTTGGCAATCATTCACGATCAAGGTAAGGCTGCCTAGACTTGGAAAAAAGACAGCTCTCCTGTCCATGCAATTATTTAGCTAGTAGCCAACTTCTGTACATGTAATATGTTTGCTAACATGAGCACGTTTCTGGTGATGAGAAATGTAATTGCTTAGAAAAGTAATGTGTGAATATGTGCCTGTCAAAAACAAAAGAAAAATGCTCGATGCATCTAACTATATTTTCTCTTTTATTTGGACATAATCCTTAAATATACTAAAGTAAAACCCAGGATGACTTCTTCCTTGAATTGTGACATTGTAGTACTTGAAATCTTTTTTATTTTTTTTTTCATAACTGGAATTTCCATCAGCTAATTAGAGAAGGCATATGACCTAGTGAAATTACCCATCCTATTTTGATGCATGATTACACTTTGAAACAGAGCTTTATCTTTCTCTTAGACTTAGAGTGGCATGCTGGTTTGGGTTTTTTCACCCTTAATTTAAAATTGATTTACAGCCAAATTAAAAATTGAGTGGAAAATATTTGGCATTAGCCCACCAGTCTTTTATTCTGTCTTTTTTTCCCCTCACAGTTCTCGCCTAGAACCTGTGAGTAATCATTCCACCCCCCAAGGCAGTGGAGCTGCAACACCTGACAATCATTCCGTAATCGATACTGTGAGCGAACAGGATGAAGGAACAATGACACCGCCATCCAAACAAACCACTCCAACTACAAGTCCTCGAAATTCCTTAAGGTAGAGAGCAAAACTTTTGTCTTAAAGGAAAATAAGTGGTCAGAGTGGATGTGGAGGGTATTAAAAAACAAAGTTTACTTTTGTGAATGCTGTGTCTGGTTGAAATAAGCCAACAGGCAAGTTAAGTAGACCCCAGGATAAAAGTACATGTTTTCAGACAGTTTCTGAAAGATGGGATCTGTTAGTGAAGAAAGTTTACTACAAGAATGGTTTAGTTGAAACGGTGATGTTTGTCATGTAAGATTGTGTCTGTAGGTGACCTATTCTGAATAATATTTATGTAAATATATATTATTCAGATGACTAGTTGATTGTATGCAATGCAAATTTTTAAATTCTAGTATACATGTTATTTCTTTCTGTCACAAGGGGCCCTGTGGACACAAACAAAAGGACTCCTGAACCTAGAACTGTTGTTGTTAAAAAATCCCAAGTCGATCTTGGGATCCAGATATGTGGTGGAAACCTGTATGGAATATTTGTCTCAGATGTAGATGATGATAGCCCAGCAAAAGGACCTGATGGACTAGTCTTGGGTGACATGATCCTTGAGGTAAGCTCTTAAGAAAAGTGTGCAGCATACTGACAAAGTGGCTGGGATAGTCTAAAGAGGGAGGTACCAAGTGCTGTGCTGTCCCGCAGTGGGAAATGTTCTGTGAATCTTTAGTTCCTGCCACAAAACCTGGGTAAGAATGATGAGAATGTATAACCCACATTTTGGCTGCAACACATGAGAAGCGGATAATGTGGACCTGGAGAATTAGCACTGTTGATGGCACAAGATGCCTGAAAGTTTGAAGGACTCACGTATGACTGCTTGGAATTATAAACATCTCCTCCCTTCATCTAAATAGGAATCTTTGAATCCAATTGGTGTACATAGGGAAAGGCAAGGATATGAAAGATATTGCAAAACAGAGAAGAATAATAATCTTATTACTGTGAAATTCTAATGAGACTTTAGGGAAAACCGTATCATGTGTCTTTGACTCTCCTTTCTGCATCTGAATATTTATTTACTTGTCAGGACTGCTAAGATGATAAACACATATGTATTTATGAGCTTTTCAGATGCAACTGAGTACTGAGACTCCCATTGCACCTCTACTACCGAGATGGAGATTTTGCTTTGTGATCATGTTTATGACTTCCTTCAGACCACTTGCTTTTCCTAAAAATATTAAATTTTTTTCAGTGTGAATTTTATGATTTTCAGCTTACACTTGGAAAACTTTTTCAAGAAGTGCAGGCACTCTCACTGTGCATGTCTGCTGTGTGCACTTCAATTTTTGTTTTCCAGTGTAATGTCTCAGTCTCCTGCTATAGACATCTTAAGGTGCAAACTGTACTAAAGTGACAAGATTTACTTGTATATAGAGCCTACCAGTGAGAAAAACGAAGTAATTTTGCATGTTTTTCAAGCTCACCTGGTTTTATTGCTTGTTAAGATACAATTTCACACCCAGGGGTTTCTGTTTTGTGTTTTGCAGTATGGGTCCATTGATATGCGAAATAAAACAGCAGAGGAAGCTTATCTTGAAATGTTGAAGCCTGGAGAAAACATCAAAATCAAGACTCAATACAGAATAGAAGAGTTTAATAAAATAAAAGAGCTTCCTGGAGATGGATTCTACATCAGGTATTTGAGCATGACTGGTAATGACAGCATAAGGCTGTTAGGATAGTGTGCTGACCACCACGAGATAGGTGGTACATCGGTTCTGCCACAATTTTTAAAATTTGAAGTTTACCAATTTGTCCTAACTAGTCTTCGGCGGCGAGGACACAATCTGTCTTGTAGTAAGTCTGCATGTTTTGCTGTAAACTTGTTTGTTCTTGAAATGTAGAACGTGCCACTGATCTGTTAACTTTTCAAAAAAGGTATGTGTGTTCTTCCCTTGAGTTGATGGAGAGGTTGTAGAGCCTATTTATGTCTTCCTTTCCAGAGCACTTTATGACCGTCTGGCAGAGGTGGAACAGGATTTAAGCTTTAAAAAGGATGACATTTTGTATGTGGATGATACTCTACCACAGGGAAATTTTGGTTGCTGGATGGCTTGGCAGCTAGACGAGAATGCT
Source organism: Pipra filicauda (assembly GCF_003945595.2). Taxonomy (NCBI): domain Eukaryota; kingdom Metazoa; phylum Chordata; class Aves; order Passeriformes; family Pipridae; genus Pipra; species Pipra filicauda. The sequence continues at coordinate 448,463 of NW_024104318.1, forward strand.
CAGAAGCTGGAAAGAGGACAGATTCCAAGTAAATATATGTAAGTGACCTTGGTTACAGTATTTATCTTTAAAAAGTATTTGCCTTTAAAAGTCCAACTAGAGAGATGTGATTTACAATAGTTGTTTGCTTCTGTTCTTTCTGGGAGATAGTAGTTCTTAGATGTCACTTTAAGTATGCATATTTTAATAACATTGAATTAAATATATTGCTCTATCAAGTTGTTTTAAATAGTAAACTAGTAATGGCAATGTCCTGGGGCGCATCAGGCAAAGCATCACCAGCTGGTCAAGGGAGGAGATTGTCCTGCTCTGTTCTGCACTGGGGCAGCCTCACCTTGAATATTGTGACAGTTTTGGGCAGTGCAATATAAGAAAGACATTAAGCTCTTAAAGAGCGTCCAAAGGAGGGCAACGAAGATGGTGAAGGACCTTGAAGGGAAGCCGTATGAGGAGCAGCTGAGGTCACTTGGTCTGTTCAGCCTGGAGAAGAGGAGGGTGAGGGGAGACCTCATTGCAGTCACAACTTCTCATGAGAGGAAGAGAAGGGACAGACACTGATCTCTTCATTCTCATTACCAGTGGCAGGATTTGAGGAAGTGGTATGAAGCTGAGTTGGAGGAGGTTTGGGTTGGATATTAGGAGAAGGAGGTTTAGGTTGGGCACTGGAACAGGCTCCCCAGAGAAGTGGTCAGCACCAAGCCTGACTGAGTTCAAGAAGCATTTGGACAATACTCTCAGGTACATGGTGTCACACTTGGGGTGTCCTGTGCAGGGCCAGGAGTTGGACTCAATGATCCTGATGGGTCCCTTCCAACTCATCATATTCTCTGATACTATGATTCTGTGGTTCAGTCTAGTGATAGATAATACCGATAACAAACATGAGAGTAACCACAGCAAAAATATCTTCGAATCCAAGGTTGGTTATCACTGTCATTCTTGGGAAACATCAGTGTTTTTAGTTATGTGTGGACAGCAATGTTGGTATAAGACTATGTACCCACTGCAGTCTCGTGGTGTTGATACAGAAGTTAAGAGGAGGATGTGGTAACTGATTTTACATTGTTACTGAAATCAGTTGTGGTCACCTAGTCATTTTTTTTTTTTTAGGAGTACTGGTTTTCTGGTTTCCTTTTCTTCTAGTAGTCTTCTCTCCATGTCGTAATGCAATATTCATCCTGACTTCGGGGTATTCCATATATGTGGAATGTGTGGAAGTACAATATATACATACAGACACATACACATCATTGATAGGCTTGTTCCCAGAAGATGGGTGGTAAAACCAACTGCACTATGCATGTTATGTGGCCAAAATATTTGTGATGATATAAAATCAGACTGCACGAAACTGTTATTTTGTATTGCTAATGAGTTCTTTGTGAGGATGAGCATAACATGCAGCTTCACAGAAAGAATGGGATCTTCACTTCTGTGCAAGGCTGCCTTTATTGGCAAATAGGTGCATACTACCACTTCTGCCCTTGAGAATTTTGCCCTACCTGTATCAGAGTGATCACCCTCTTTGCCATTCTGCTATTTACAAGAATTCTGAGGAAATTGTGGCAGTGTGAAGTTTTCAGATGCTTTTTATTTGGTTTATGTTATCGTTTGTTTTGGATTGAGTTTCTATGATGATACTCAGGCCAAGGCTTGAGAGAAGCATTTCAAGTATGTCCCAAAAGCAGCAGTGATACTGTCAAAAAAATTTAAAAAGATAAGTTTAAATACCATCCATTTGGTCTGTCTCATTATAGGATGGATCAGGAATTCTACAGGAGACACAGCATGTCTGAGGCTAAAGATGAAAACAGTTCATCTAAGACATTGTCAGCAGCAGCACGGAGGTCATTCTTCAGAAGAAAGCATAAACACAAGCGAAGTGGTTCCAAAGATGGAAAAGATTTACTGGCTCTTGATACAATCAGTACAGACTCAATTCCTTTCTTGGATGGCAAGTACCTTTGTTACACTTGGGAGGCAGTTCCTTTCCTTCTCTTTCATTTTTAATCAACTGCAGCACAACACAACAAATAATGTTACTTTCTGGTTTCTCTGAATACAAATGGTGATTATTACTTTTAATAACATGGTTTTTTCTATTAAATTACGAACCAGAGTGTTTCAAATTAATTTTTTGGTAGTTTATTCCTAGACCTATTGGCATACTATTTCATTTGGAGAGGGAGATTCTTTTTGAAGCGTAGTTTTGATCTTCCTTTCAATTATTTTATTTCTGTCCAGGTTGCTTAGTCTAGAGAGAAATCCTGCACATCACTCAAAAAAATCTACACTTCTATTTCTTCACTCCTTTACAAAAATCATGTTGATTGCAATGCTTACGTCATTTTAAGAGCTGGACAAGTCAAGCCAGAGACACCAAATATTGTGTATTGTTTACACTTTCCAGGATGATTGGTTTTAGTCTGTATGAAGGTGGGGAGTTCAATTTTTCTAATGGAACACTAGGTTCAATTAGAAAAATGTCTATTTTAAGCCATTAAGTGGAAAAATTGCAATAATGACTGAACACTTTTTGTACTTGTCGAGGCCTTTAGCCCTCGCAAGGGAGATGTTCTCATAATTACTTTTAGGGTGCTTCTGCTTATTTGAGGAATTACAGGAAAATAATTTATACTTCTACAAGTAAATCTCTCCTGTGTGTGTAGATTCTGCAAGTTTGGCATATCAGCGTGTTCAGAAAGTGGACTGTACTTCTCCTAGGCCTGTCCTTATTCTAGGACCTTTACTTGATGCTGTGAAAGACATGTTGGTCAAAGAATCCCCGGGAAAGTTTTGCAGATGTCCTCTTGGTAAGTATGGAAATATAACCAATTTATTCATGCCTGGAATACATGACAGTAACCTCTGTATAAATTAACTGAATGATAAAACCAAAATGGATAAAACTCCCAAGAATCTGAATTTGTAGACAGTGTTTTTTCTTAGCTTTGATCTGTGCCTAAGGAATAGTAATGAAGGTGGATCTCTTTTGGTTCTATGAAACAGAGGTTATGAAAGCTTCCCAGCAAGCCATTGAACGAGGTGTGAAGGATTGTCTGTTTATTGATTATAAACGGAGGAGTGGACATTTTGATGTGACAACTGTAGCCTCAATAAAAGAGATAACAGAAAAGGTGAGTCAATTTTAATGCTGTAGTTCTTTGTACAGTTTACAATATGAAGTCAGACTATGTTGGGGGGTAGAAATTAACTTATTATTGCCATCCATTAGACATTTAGGGAATTCTTCCCCAGGCCGCTGAATAAAATAACTTACCTCACTTTGGCATGTAACTGGTTAAAGATTATTTTATGCAAACTCACCTTTATAGAAACTAGAAATGTCCACATTTTTCTACAGTATTATTTAATAAAGTTAGAAATCATTGTCTTAAATTCCACCCTCTACCCTTGCCAAACAAGGATTTAATTTTTTTTTAACTATTCAGTTTAATGCAGTCGTATAGAAATAAACATCCTAATAATCCTGGAGACAGATATTACCTAAAGTCTGCACATTCCTTACAGTTTTCAATCAAACCACACAGAAAGTCCTATTAACACTTGTGTTTGCTTATGATTTTTGGAAGAGAAAATTAATAGGAGTGTTTAAGCTTGGCAAAATGTATATTGCATATATTTCAGTTTTAGTTTTCATTTCATTAGTTCTTCAAGTACTTTTTTTTCTATCAATGCATGCTTTTGGTATTATGAATGGAATTCCTTGCAGTTTTTCATCTTCTGTCTTTTGTTATAAATCCTTTGGGTACAAATTTCTTGGTAGTGCCAAAGTGGTAAATGTATAGCCAAATTCTGTTGGGTTGCTATGATTTAAATAGGGGGAGAAATGGGGGATTTGCATGTGTGCTTGTGCTCTTTAACTGAATGAGTGTTTTGCATTTACATTTGATCTTAGGATTGTCATTGTCTGCTTGACATCGCTCCTCATGCCATCGAACGGCTCCACAGTGTTCATATCTACCCTATTGTAATTTTTATTCGCTACAAAAATGCTAAACAAATCAAGTAAGTCTGTGAGGGGTGTAGTTCAGGGATGTTTATTTTAGCTTAAAATAAGCTTGTTTTACCTTTATTGTTTATTTCATCCAAGTCATCTTAAATCTCTTTAAAATGGGGAAATTAATCCTCATAAAAACCACTATGAGGTATATGGTCATAACTCCATTTGGGCTGCATGACAATTAAGTGAATCTTCTCAAGAAATCCGTGTAGACTAAACTGAATGTACTCCTAGCGGGATTCAGATCTTTCCTGCTCCCTTTTGTAGTAAACTGTAAGGCAGATATGGGTGAGATCCATTGAGGGTTTAGTGGTGACGATGACAAAGCTGTTCTTCGTCCTCTCAGCAGGGCCAAAGGTATACCTTGACCTCACAACCTCAGCTTTCCCACCTTCATTCTCCAGTGAAAAAAGCAAAAGAAGTCCCCTTTTGCACATAGTGTGTATATTGTAGTCTTCTCAAGCCACATCTTTCAGTAATTGTCAATTTTCTGCTTGAATATAGCCAGGAGCAGAACACCGGAGTTACAAACCCCAGTCCCTCCTCTGATGTCTGAGTAAGCCTTCACATGTTTTGATAGATTGATTTGGCAAGAAGTGACATAATCTCCCCACGTGAATATTAAGACACTTTTGCTAAGAGATCTTATACTTGTGCTATCTTCATTTTTAAAATTGAAGACTTCTTATATTCTTGATCTGTAGGTAAATTTGATTACTATCTATTTAATAAAGAAGATAAGTATCACCACTTTAAAGTAGAAGAAAAACATAGAGCATTAGATGTATTTCATCACCACTGTAGGATTGGGCACTTGAATGATAAATGGAACTGTCATGTCTTGACCCCCATTGGAAATGGAATGGTGACCTTTACAGCTGTTCCCTTTTTTTTTTTTTTTGAAAGTGGCAGAGAGTGATCAAACCAACAGTCATCGATATAAGTTGCAGTGGTACATTTTTCCACCTGTTGTGAGCACCAAAGGTTTTTCCAAACAGCATTTTTCATATAGCACAGGTTCTGTTGGCATTCTCTGAAATGCCCCACAGCAATGATAGGTTAGTTTAGTATTTTTTTTTAAATTATTTGTAGACTTAAATTGTGCTGATTTTCTCACTGCTATAAGAAACTATGTTTATGTTGTTTCAATATGTATCTATATGACCTTAGTAGTTGAATATAAATTCTGCTTCCTTTTAAACAGAATTCCCTACTGGGTACCCTAAGTCACGTTTGGAGGAGAGTGTTACAAGCCTTGATCAGAATTAAAATATTTTTTTTACCATTTGTAAATTTCTCTATGTTTTTTTGTGTTTCAAGAGCTTCTATAATAGAAAAAGAGGCATCTCAAAAATGTGTCATATATATGATAACAGAAATATTTTATTTGCTTGATGTTTGATATTTCACAAGCCCTTAAAAGAGTGGTACTTGTGCCCAGCTTTGTGTAGGGAGTAGTAACGTGTATATGAGATGATGATTCACATGAACTGGAAAAAATTATATTCTTTCTTCTACAACCACCTCTCAGTCTCTGAAACTTTAAAGAATTACTGTCTTGGTCTGACAGCAAATAAATTCATTAGCGCTGAAATGATCCTGATGACTGCTGATACTGCTCAAACTCGGTAGATGGCACTCTGGGCCTAGGAGTCTGCTTGCACGTGAATTAGGCTTTGTATTCACCCAACTGGAGGGAATCTTTTCAAGTCCATTTAAAAAAAAAATTACTCTTATACAAGGTGTTTCTCTTTTTTTTCTCCTTTTTTTTTCCTTTTTCAGAGAGCAGAAAGACCCAGTCTTCCTGAGGGACAAAGTTACACAAAAACATTCCAAAGAACAATTTGAGACAGCTCAAAAAATAGAGCAAGAGTATAGCAAGTATTTTACAGGTTTGTATTTAATCAAACTTTCACTAGGAGCACAGTGGCGATTTAACCCAATTACACTGTAATTCAAAAGATCCTACATTCTTTCAATGAAAACTTGGTTTTTTTTCATTCTGCCTTCCCTTTTGGCAAACTCATGTTCTGTTGTTTTGTTTTACTATGAGATGAAATGTCAAGTTAGAAGTATTATTCTCTGCTTCTACATAGTTTTGTTTTGAATGTTATGAATCTTATGACCTGAAGAGATTCTGAAAATGTTTTATGATTAGTCAGTAGTATTGGAAGTATGGTCAAGATAATTTGACACAGTAATGCCAGTTTTATATCATGAAAGGAATATAAGGGTTTTTTTGTAATTTTAAAAATCAAACAAAACAACAGAAGAACGCTGTAGTTTAAATTAACAAATGATGATTTCCAACGATCCCTTTCAACCCCAACCCTTCTGTGATTTTGTGATTTGTGAGACATACGTTAAATGTTTCAAGAAAGCAAAAAAATTGTCCAACATTTCTTGAGCATGCATTGTGATTTGGAATAATTAAATTCAACTTTAGAAGCCTTTTTAACTTCATAAAATGTATGAAATCAATATTAGTTTGTAGTTAATACTGTATTTTTACCAGAGAAGGAAAACGGTGTTTGAAGACTGTCTCTGCTCATTTCAGAGTGTATTTTCATTTGGTTCCACATACATTCAAACAGTGGGGATAAAATTCTAAGCATCTTGATGTGTATGGCAACAAAACTTAAAAAGAAAAACAAAATGACACACTAAACTAAGCCAAAATCCAACTTTTCATCCCATGGGTTTCTTACAGAAATATTTTGAGGCATAACTGCCAAGGGTAGGAGAGGGAAAGGGGGTATATGTAGTATAGAGCTCTCTCAGTGCATCCTGTGTGCGTTCTCAACAAAATCACTTACCTGTCTGTAATAGCCATATGAATGTTTTTTACATGGTATGTACTAAACCTTCACAGAATTTGACATGCATGTGGCCAGATTGCATATGTTATCTTCTGCTTCTTGTTTAGTCATTTGTGGCATTTTAATTTTACCCTGATAGTGGAAGTGGCAGTCAGTGAAAGAGAGTCTTACGTGTATCTTCTCATATGCCCTGTGGGAAGGTCCTCCCTCTGTTAGTTCCAAGTACAGTGGACTCCAGCAGTCATCAACATTTCCAGATGCTGATAGTCAGAGAGGATTGGTGTTCAAACTGCATTGACATTTAAGCTTGTTGAAGTTATAGTGTTGTGCATAAAATAAACCTGTAGATAGGCGTGTTGTACGTGGTAGCTTACTCATGGAGCTGTAGGACACGCTCTCTGACCTGAGCTCTGTGACTACTTCATGAAGTACACTTTTTGATTAATGACTCTTTGAAGTTGGCTTTGTTTCCTGTATTGTGAGCACAGTGTGTAGTCTGAATCATTTCCTCCCTGCTCTTTCACCTTCCACAGTCCTTGTCAGTTACTGTGTTCTATATCCAAACTCACCTGACATCATTAATTGTAGTATATATTGCAGAGTCAAATATTAGTTTATGTGACATCAGATTCTCCTTTTAAGGAAAATTATTTCTTAAGCTGTGTAAGTATTTCCGTATTTTTTTAGCATTAATGGTAGCTGTGGCCAGAGGCTTTGCTGACATATTTCTTGAGTCATGAAGTTCCTCACTTTTTAAGTCTTAAAGTGAATACGTTCTCCTCTCCTGTGTCAGTGTTGGCATTTTACTTTTTATGACTGTTATGTTTAGCAAGGGTAGAATAAAAGGTATTCGTTTATCTTTTTAATTGATTTTCAGGGATTTGCTTGCTGTTGGCCTTTTGTTTCTTAAATGTAGTTGACAATAAGAACTGGCCGCTGTTTTAGTTAGCTCAATGATCTGTGAACTGCCTCATAATTTACTTCTAATATTTGTAAATAGTGTCTAGTTGCTACAGCTGTAGTCTCTATGTATATTACCCTGTAAATATAAAACTCTTAACACCACATGTGGAACAGAGAAAGTTTATTATAGCAGGTTCTGACCATCTTTAGACTTAAACTTTGCCACCTGATGCCTCTGAAAATAGTACATGGAGGCCTCTTACAAAACAGTTGTCTTAGTTGATTACAGCCATTAGTTCTGTGACTTCCCTGGACTGTTTTAAAAGCTAGCAGAAGAAACTGAGTATTTAATGCTTGACCTCTTTGTTCTGCTTATTTGATTTTATTTTTTTTTTAGTAGAGTCATGCATCTGTCAAATACTGAATTGAGTTGCTTAATTCTGATCTGTTGATAAACACTTTGCAGATAAATGCAGAAGACTGCTCTTTGTAATTAGTCATAACTGTTTGTTCCAGTCTCATTTGTGTGTGGTGTTTCTTCTTCTCCAGGCATTGTCCAGGGAGGAGCCCTTTCAAGCATTTGCACTCAGATTATGACAACTGTCGACCAAGAACAAAACAAAGTCCTGTGGATTCCAGCTGGCCCGCTGTAGATTATTTCGCTGTGAAACTACTTTGCAGATGTAAATAACCAACTAACTTTCTATCCGATGGACTCTGTTCATTTCTGTCTTTATAAAGTTATCCGTAGGTGATTTCTGTTTCATGAAGGGGAATGATAACACTGAACACACAAGGACCTGATGAGGCATGTGGGAAAGGGGTAGATCACTTCACCGAGCTTGTCTCTTAACGTCGTACGTGTACACATGACAGATTGTCACGAGGGGTTGTGACCTGTGTGTACTTGTCCATGAGTAACGAATTTAACAATGCTGCAAAACCCTGTAGAATGACAAGTTTACAAAAACCTTTTCAAAGTATTTGGTTCTTGCTGTTTACTTGAATGTCTTTTTGTTTTGTTTTGTTGTTTTTTTTTAACTCTATGTCCTTTCACTTAATGAGGTAGCTCTCCAAAATGGAGTGAAATTTCTGAATATGAACGGTCAGTTTATGCGCAATGTGACTCTTAGTTACGATTTTGACCATTTCTAAACACATTGTTGACTTGACAACCAGGTAATAAGGTGGGATTGAATCGGTACGTCTTGGGAGTAAGCTCAAAAGTAAGTACACTCCTAACACAGGGCAGACCACTGTTTGTATCCTGTCGATGCTTGTCTGTCAAAGATATCGTTTCTTGTTTTATGCATGAATCTAATATTTAAATGTCATAATGTATCTGAACAATCCAAGCTTAACTTGTGTTGAGAAATAATAATTTTTGGTTGTTGGGCCTGGATTAAGTACTGGTGGGGAAGAGTCATAAACTAGGCCTAACATGCTGTGTTCTGTCACTTTTAGATACTGTAAATATGGAAAGCTTATGTCGGTGCAATTTTGCAGGGTAATTCTTAAGCTTTGTACTTCAGTGTGTAGCATTCACATAGATTGTTTTTATTTAAGAGCAGACACAGTTTTAGGGCTTTGACTAAAAGCCTTTAGAAAGGTACTAAATTGTTAGTGTTTTCACTGTCAAAAAAAAGTGATCGTTTAGTTTTGGTTGCAATACTTATTTAGCTGTTGTACCAAACTCTATTATATTGGTTCCCTTTTTGGTTTTTTGCACTTCTGACTCTGTGTTCCTAACACAGGTTTTGTACCTGTCTCTTCTGTCTCTTGTGCCATGTTTCCTGGGTACTGTATTTTAATTGTTTTTGAAATATTATTTGAGTAGAACTGCTTCTCAGCCACTGTTTCTAACATTTCATTATGTAGGGTTTCTAGTTTTACACTACAGGCTGTAATTTTGCTTCTGTTTGCAGCTTTTATAATTAAAAAAAGGGATTCTTATTGTACAGTTCTTCAAAGAAAGATCTGGTCCTAAATTTAAATTCTGTTTTACAGTTGCTATATTATAGTTCAAAATACTCTTTATAGTATTTATATAGTTATAACTATATAGAGGATTTTGAACTATAAAAACATCTAATATATATATAGTATTTTATATAGTATTATACCATACTATTATAATACTATATATATAAATTTATAAATATGAAATGGTATCAATGAATTACTAGTCCACCTGCTTCCCATGGTGAGGGACAGAAGTTGGGTTTTGTTTATCTCATTTTTTTGTTTGTTTGTTTTTTAAAGTTTGAGATCAGAGTAGACTCCAGTGGTACAACTGAAACAGACAGGTACTGTTCTGATATGGATTTTTCTGTACTAAATGAAAATGTCACTTTGTATCAAAAAAAAAAGTTAAAGAAACTGATTACTAAATAAAGGTCAATTTCTGTAACTTCACTTGTGTGTAATGGGTGCATCTGTCTCTCGATCTTCTTGACTCTTTTTAGTTGAGTCCTCACATAAGGTTTAAATTTCTGACTAAACTTGGTGCACATACTTTCGAGTACCCACCTTGAGAGGAATAAGCTTCGGTTTTGTGCTTTTGTCCAGCCTTGCATACATAAATACCAGAGACCTTCACAAGCTGCAGGACACAAGAAGTTAGATGTTTGTGTTAACATCTTTAACATTCTGGCCCAGGTGTTAAGGATTTCAGATGGAAATGCAATTGATTGGATGAAGGCTTTATCTGAAGAATGAGTCTATCACTGTTATTTTCAAGAGAGCGTCACTGGAAACTGGGGAAAACATAGGCAAAAATGTGAATATTAGCTTAGAGACACATTGCAGAATGCTCTGACTCAGTTTTTACACTTCAGACAGACCAGCCTCTTCTGTTCATTGAGTTACCTGAAAGCTTAGAGGGAAGGTAATTATTGTGTACTAAGTTTTCTGCTTCATCAGTTGCTTTATTCTCAGATGCCAAATAGTGAGCTTCAACATGAACCTAATTGGTGGACTGTCAGTCTTCTTGTAATCTGCAAACCTAGTAATAGCCTTCAGTCATAAGACAGGACTTGCACCTTATCTCTTCTTCTTGAAAAAACCCGCTGTGGTAACATCTTATAAGAGAGGATGAAGGAAGTGAGAATAGGTACGTTTTGGCAGGTCAGTAACAGCCATACATTGCATATCTTCTACTTCACAAGGAAGTAGAACTGAAGTCATGATTGAACACTACAAAGATTCCTTCAGCTCACATCAGGAATTTCCTGCTATACCATTTTCTTTTATATTACCGCATACTGGAGCTAGATTTGGCCCTTATTCTGGGACAAGTAGCTTTGTCCAGATGTTTTAAATAAAGAATGTAGTTATATGGGTATTTTAAAATAGTTCTAAATGATAAAGCTAGAAACACAAAGTTGAGAATTTAGCCCTTATGCTTGTAAGCTACCGTTTAGAATGTATGGCTGCTGGTAAACAGTTAACTAGAAATCAGCATCTTTTAAATCTATTTCTCCATAGCTAAACTGACATAAAGTGGCTGAAGATACTTCAGCCTGTATGTATGATCTGTTGTTAATATGCTGACAAATATCTACTTGCTTACAAACTTCTGCATTCTGTTCACATTGACCTGAATTGCAGGGCAAGTGTTTGCCAGATCAGAATTACACTCTGACAGCTGCCAACTTCTCCACCTCAGACAAGCGTTCTTTTTCAGTGCCTGATAAATTTGGAGGCCATATCATAATCCTTTTTAGCGAATGCAAGCATTGCCTTAAGCAGTCTTGAACAGCTTTCCCAGCTCAATCTGAGATGGATGTATTTGTGGTTAAAGTAAAATCTTGTAATCTTTTCTAGACTTGTGTCTAAGGCTTCATGTAATTTCTACAATTCTTTGCCTCCGTTTCACAATGGACAGTTTCTATTAAAATAGACTGACATTGGAAAAATGTGCACTGGCTTGGAAACTCAAGAGACTACTGTGAAAAATACAGATACCCAGCAAAGCAGACTTTGGTATTGTGTAACAACTAATAAAGGTTCCAGAACTGCCGTAGAAACTAAACAGCATAGAAAAGGTGCTTGGCCTCTTCCTGTAAGTTTTCTTAGGCTGCTTTGTCCATGAGTGTTTCTTATTCATTTGGTTGTTTTAGAAGATATTTTTCCAACATTCCATCTGTCATTTTGCTTAGAAAATGTCTTGATGTTCTTCACTGCAAAAGTAAATTTTGGATAATATTTGATAGCAAACTTTTTACCTATTTAATTTGCCTTTTTTCTCTCTTTGAATACCAAGAGATGCTTTTGCTAGCACAACACAAATGATGCAAGCATGAATCCAAAAACCAGGTGAACAGAGGATCAGTGATCAAGTGATAGGTGTGAACGTACTAGCTTAACTTGGGATTGTTCAACTCTGTTTTAACAAACAATTCCTTATAAGCTTTCCTAAGAGTGGGGGGTTTTTTACATTATTTGTGATTTTAGATAAATGCTGTAACTTTATATTTAAAAGTTGTCTACATGGAGCCTTTTCTTGAAGCAAACTGTGCATAGACAGCATATTGTAACTAAAGAAATTTAAAACATTTTCAGTTTTGGAAGTTATCATACAGACTTCTAGTATGGAAAATATTTCAATTTTTTTTGTTTGTTTGTTTTGGTTGTTTTTTTTTTAATATTTCATCTTATTACTTAACTCATTTGAAAAACAGTGAGGAGAAATGTAATAAAGTTTTTCTGATTTCATTAGATCTCAATTAAGCAGTTTTAATTATTTTTCCTTTATAGAATGCACCTGTTAATGGGGAAATGGCAGAGATCTAATCATTGTTTTAAGAAGCAAATCACAAGAATCTTTGTACTATATAACCTAGTCATTTAATATGATGGTGAATTATCTGTCACTGCTATGTAACAGTACATTATATGCTAAATGTGTTCACTGGGATATTTTCTATGTCTGTCATATTGAAGAAAATAGCACCAATGGCTGTGGAAGCTTTCAAAGATATGGAATCTTGATTTTATGACCCTTTTCCTTCACTGGTTCACACTATAAAGAGTGTCCAAGAGCTAGAATATTACTACTGCTAGTTAAGAAAAACAACCCAAACAGGAACAACACTCCCCCCTCCACACCCAATGCATAAAACAACCCCCTTCCCACCAAACTACACTTACAGTGTCCAGTTTGGCTTTCTTATGATTTCATGTCCTTCCTGTCTTCCTGAAGATACATTAAAATTTCTTAAAACAAAGATAGTTTACTCTTAATTCACATACATACTGCATACTTCTCCAAAATTAGAAACAAGTCTGTCAAAATGTTAAATTCTTTCAATAGCTTGAAAAAATATCTGTTTGTTGATAAAATCACACTTGTATTTGCAATGAGTTTCTTTTCTTTTGAAGTTTTTTTCAGTCCAAACGTGAATGATGCTCCTTATGTAATATTCCCTATGCCCTTCCTGCAAAGGCAGGGAATGATCAGCTTTCTGAAGATGGTGACTTTGATCTCCAGAGTAAGTGACTGTTTTTTTGCAACTCTTGGACCTCCTTTCACTGCGGATTCATCTTATCTCATTAGCAATTACACCAATCAATTAAAATCATCTTAATTCCTTCATTCGCCAAATCTGCCTGGTCCACAGATGCTTAGCATTTTAGCTTAGCATTTCGATGCTCAAATTATTGGGTTTTTTTAAGCAAATTAAGATGGTATTTGCGGTCCACCTGTGATAAGCATAAGGTATTAGGTTTCAAGCTTGTCTGTTTGACTAGTGTAAGCAATAAAAGGCTGAAAATGCATTTTTTTTGTCCAAATACGTGTAAGAAGACTAAATGTGATTGTCTTATAGTTCTGTGATGAAAATAACTGTTAGTTATAGCATTTTGAGAGGGTAATTCCAGTGAAGTCAGTCAAAAGAACCTAAGGTAAGAGGTAGAAAATTGTTCTCTGCTGTGAAGATACGATTTGAGAGTGCCAGCAATTGCTTGCAGCATTATAGTAACAAGTAGGTTTGTGATGCAAAGATGAGTAAGTGCAATTACTGAAGGAACCAAACACATGGAGCTGAATTCCAGGAAAGTGATAGAAGCTGCATATCCTCAGCAAATGGTAAGGTTGATCCCATGGTGGCAAATATGTATCACTTATTTCTGGGGTTGCCTGAACTGTGTGGCTTTTCAGAGCTTCTGGCTGCAAATGTATTTCTAGAATTCAAATGAATTATCATACTTTTATACCCTGACTTACACTGTCATAAAAAATGTGTGGTTAATAGCTGCAATTATAGTGTGATCTGTTGGGACCTGCTCTGACTGATTTTCAGTTTAATTATTTAGAACTCATTTTTCAGGGTGGTACCACATACTTTGTGCCAGAGTGACCATTTTACGGCTACAAAATAATTCAAGCGAAGCTGTAAAAATGAATTGGATATCCTCCCTCCTCCTGGCCTTACATGGCAGAGTTTCTTTCAGGGCTGCAAGATTTGAGCTTCCAGAGCCACTTGAATTCCTAACTGATGCTGACACTGCTCTGTCGTCCTGCACAGGATGTGATCAGAGCTGTCTCCTGACAGTGTGGAGTAAGGAAGCCTGCCCTGGCTTCAGGCCACAGCTGTGCTCCTCCGTGGGATACTTTGTAGTGCTTCAGTCTTTGCATGAGTTAACCTTAGTGAGATGCTTACAGTCCTGGCTCCATAGGGCAGTTCTCTGCCTTCCAGAGCTGAAGTGGGATTTCTGATCAGCAGTTGCTGCTGTGTTTTTCCTTTCAGTTGTCCATTCTCTGCTATGTAACCATACACAGACCTAGAGTTTTGGCAAGCGCTCCATGAAATTTTTCTAAGAATAGAAGTGAGGTTCTAGTTAGTGTGAGAACTATATTGGGGATACAATCACAAACTTTCCCCTTCTTTTACTGTTATCTGCAGCTTTAGTTTCCCTTTGCTTTATAATCTCATTATCATTAGTAGATAAATCTTCTTTCAAGGCGTGTCTCCCATCGAGTGCAGCCTTCCTGTTTGCCCCATTTCCTTGCTTCATGCTTCACTTGCACGTCTAAACTCTCAAAGATATTTTTTCCATTGCTGATGCAACTTAATCTCTCCCTTCCTCGCCCTGTTATCTAATGCTAAAGTATTTGGGGACATTATGTAAAGTCTGTTTGTTTCATAAAGCGTACCATGCAGTTGTGTGTTAATTACTCATTTGATTTTAGACACTTGTTTTACTCACTGTTGATGATCTCGTGAACAGCAGTGGTTGATCAACTCCAGCATTCAGCAGCCTGCAATATCAGATAATGTTTTAGAAGGGTTTCCATGTCTGCAGTTTCTGAAAGCGATGCCTTCCTATGTTTCCAGCAGTGTCAGCAGTACATTTGTAAAAGAACCTACTCAGTAAGCAACAGATGACTTGAGAAAGTTCACATACCTGCCTTAAGATTTTATGACCTCTGCTCACTTACAGAGGCTTCAATCTTTGAATTAATTTGCATTTCCCTCTGCACTGTTGTGATTCTGTGATAACACAGCGCTGGTAAGGTGTGCAGAGGTATAGCTGAATTGACTTGCTGCAAATTACTAAGATCCTCAAATGGTGCCTGACCTTCACTAGAAATAAACTATTATTATTCTAATTTTAACCTGTTTTGCTGTAACTCAGGACATTACTGAAGTTACAAGCAGCCAGTTTATAAAGAGTTCCGAGATTCTGGAACTTGACAGAAGTAGCCATATTTCCCTGATTTTTTTCCACCCTACTCTTTCCCTAAACCCTAGTTTTTATTTTACACTCTCAATGCTATCAGCCATTTGAAGATGTAGGCAGTCTGTAATACACAATATGGTGGAAAGAACATGAATAGTAACAAACCAGTGTTTAATGTTGCAAGTCATGGGCCCTTTTCAGTTCTTTTACTTGCAGCAGGAGCTACTCAGAAACAGAATCCTTTCTTGAAACAATTAAGACAGAGTTGAAAAGTAATTTTTTTTCTTGTCCTCAGTGCTCTCATAATGAAACTTTCAACATCTAACTCCCTTATTTTTAAAAATCTGGTGTCCAGACCAAAAGCATTTGTGGCACCTTAATACTTGTTCTGTTAAAAATACTGTTTTAACTTCTCTGCTGCAGTGTATGTACTTCATTATTCAGAGGACTTTCAGCTTTTGTTTTATTAGATGTAATCCTCAACTATTTCAATGATTTGGGCTTTATGACTTTTTGCGATCCCCTGCTATTTATGGGACGTAGTTTTTGATTCAGATAAAGGTTTGTTCCATCATAACCCATTGAGTCATCCAGCTTGATGGTGAGAAGTTGTGGTTCTATAGTCACTCCAAACTGAATTGTCCTATTCCTCAGTGAGGGGAAAGAAAAAGTTAGGTTAGCTAACCTATCCAATGTGGGGTTTTCCTTTCGGTGTATATATATTCCTGTGTTTCGTGAGTGTGCTCTTTTGTTCTCTTGTTTTGTTTTGTATTTTTAAAAGTCTAATTCTTCAGGTACTACACCCACAAGAATGTGTCCTGAAAAGCAGTGGTACTACAGGTAAGTAAATGAGCAATACATGGTTTGTTAGTCAACATGAATTAGAAAAATGGCAAAACTGTTTAGAATTAAGCTGATGGGTCACATAAAAACCCAAAATTGCAATGCTCCCAAAGTTATTTAGCCTTTTGATTTTTAATATACCTGCCTTAAAAAGGTGTTATTAGCCTGAAAGCTACATTTGGAAAATGTAAAAGCATTGGAGGGGGATACTTCATTTAATAAGCATTGAAATAAGGCATTAAGTTTCATCAAAACGAAAGCTGTTATTCTGTTTCATCTTGGCATTCACAATGTTCATGAAAATATTGATTAATTTCTGAAAATAAAAGGGCCCTTTAAAAGACGTCTCAAGCCAGCTGCTGAAAACAGGAGTTAGACTATATAATTGCTCACCATTAAAAGTTGTGTTTGGGAGTTTTTACTGTGTGTAGTACAGAATGTAATGATTAGAGGAAAAAAAATGATTTCTGGCATGTGAGAGAGAATAAATCTTTCCATTCCCAGTATGCTAATACAGTCAGTACAAAAGCTACAACAGATGAAAAAAAAGCACTAAAAATTATTTCTTTGGTAATACATGCAAGATGACCTGCATTTATCAAATTATTCTTTTAAAATTTGAGAAATGCTCCCTTGATGCAAACTCATACATCAGATATCTCTGACACTATTTATTTTTATAGTTACAACATCTCATTTACAGTCATTTTATGCTGTATATAGCACTGATTGTTTTTCTTGCAAGATTAGGAGCAGAGTTTCAAACTGTCCTCCTCAAGGTCACAAGCCTGGCAGTAAATTCTTCTCTTGGTTTTTTTGTAAATCATAAAGCACTTCAATAACAAAAAAAGAAAACAAACCACTATAGAATCATGCTTAGGTTTATGAAAATCAAATAATGTGTATTCTATGATCATTTCTTCCATAAACAGAAAGTATGGGCAGAATCAATGGTGAGAACTTGCAACCCTAGTGATGACTGTAAATCAACAACTTCCATGCATGGCATGAAAAAACAAAGTAACTGATTCTTAAACTGATGTGTGCTGCAGTCTGTAATGCACCATCAGAGGGAATTCAAATAATGGTGGTTCTGAAGAGATTGAAAAGTATAGGATATTTCTTATCTGTAAATTCAACATTTCTAGTGCATTAAATTCAGACACCTATTATGGGCTATTTTGTAACAATCACTCTAAATTGATGAAGGCATACTAAGCCATGTATGGCTACAGACCTTTCGTTGAGACCAGACAATAATAATCTAGTCTCTAAAGTATGCAAAAAGCATGAGAGAGCATCAGGCTGACTGGCTTAGTGTCAAGTCCTACTTATAAAAGGTATGACTTAAAATGGAAAGCCTTTGTGACAGTTTGTGCTGACTAACTTAATGCGTATAGCCTGTGCACAGAGCTATTTTCCACCTATTCGTGAATACACAAGCAAGAAAATTGGCTTTAAACATGGAGGGGTGCAGAGAGTTCTTTTGTTTAGTCAAATAAATATTTTCCAGTGAACATTTAACCAGTTCTAATTTATGGGGAACAGATGGTTTTTCTTCATTAGTAATTGTTTTTCCAGAAGATAACCCTGTATTAAAATTTGTGAGGATTCATGGGCTCTTTTATTTTAAGTAAAGCTCTTTGTTGAAACCACTCAATTTTTTAGAAAATAAAAAACCAATTACTTTCTCAAACCTCCAAAGCCTTGTTAGTTTATTATGTTCTGTTTTTTCTTAGAGGCAAAAGTTGTCCAAGGTGTTGTTGCACTCTTCCTTGGAAGGAAAATCTTTTAAGTGTCCCTAGGATGCAGACATAACAGAGGTTCACCGAAATTGCCTCTGCTTTTAACTCAGGTAAGATGCAATGGCATCAATCAAGATGTCAGATGCAAGTCCTGGAAACTCTTTTGAATCCACCTGTGTTCAAAATTGTGTCCACAATTTCATGATAATGAAAAAGTTTGGGTTTTCTTTTGGGACTAGTGAACAGTTTGATTTTTATGCCTCCATCCTTGTCCCACTAAAATAGACACCTTATCCCTTGCTATAGGAGCAAGGACAGGAACTGAGGCCTCTCACGTTTCAAGTATCCTGTCAGAAGCATATTATTAAGTTCTATTTTAAGCATGTTTAGTATTTTGAGTAATAAGAGCAATACCAGGAAATTTTAACCTTACTAACTGATATGCTGGTTTGACAAGGTTTTCACAGCAGAAGTCACTGTTGTATAAGCCTTCACAGATGCAGTGCTTTTCTCATTATGGAAACATAACATACACCTTGAGTTGCATTTTCCTTTTATGACATATTCAGAGCTCTCTTC
Organism: Pipra filicauda; assembly: GCF_003945595.2. NCBI lineage: Eukaryota > Metazoa > Chordata > Aves > Passeriformes > Pipridae > Pipra > Pipra filicauda. The sequence continues at coordinate 467,059 of NW_024104318.1, forward strand.
AATCCTTTAAGGTATATTCATACAAATTTGTGGAGGAAGCCCTCTAAGACACAAGTGTACGAAATACCAGTGTCTAGTTATGTTAACTTTGAGCTTTAAAAGGTCCGGAATTCAAAGGTAATAGCATATTTCCCACTAACAAGATGCACATTTTTAGGTACTAGCCTCCAAAGTTAGACTTACAGAACTTCCTCTTACTTAATAAAACTACCGAGTTGCATCTTTCTTTTGTTTAGGCACTGGAGTAAGTAATACAATCGTTAAGTTGTCAACAAGCTCCTCTGCCATGTGTTGCTGTCTTGTATGCAGCGTATGCAAATTATCCCAGTGCCTCATGAGAAGTTGCTACATGTCCTTTCCTTTTGCGATCCATGAATTGGACCGTGACCTTTCTCTTCTAAATTTCTTTATTCAAGTTACAGACACCTCTGTGTACAGGTTTTGAAGCGATCTGTGCCCTGTTGGCAGTGCTAACCTCTGCCATCAAAGGGCACAAGCAACAGTCTTGCTCTGGTGCGAGTAGAGTGTGGCTGCACTCCAGCTCTGCCTGCTGTGTGCTTGCTCTGTACATTTTGGGTTGCTGTTTTTGAAGGGACTGAGACATTGGCTGTGTTTTACTTCTCTCTTCACCCTGCTGGAGGCCCCAGAGCCCCTGTCTGCTACACTCTATTTTTTCATTTGCTTTGATACTATGGCTGTGCTGTAGAACTGTTTTAATTACCTGGATTTTATGGGTGGCTTACCTGTTTGTATTTGTACAAAGTATAGCATTACAGAGAGGGAATGGGGCAGAAAGCTCAGTGAGTGGTTAGCTGTTACTTCAAACAGGAAAATAATTAAAACAAGCTTTTCAACAGTGAAGTGATCTGTGAGAGGTAGAGCACCAGATGTGATTGCACGGGCAGGTTTTTTTCTTTTGAGTGCTTTTGGTTCTTGGAAGGGTCTGTGTTTTATCCCAGAAGATTATAGAGTCCTTTTCATGCAGCTTAATATTTTTTTACAGATGCCTTACGGATAGGAAGTTGCATCCTGTTTCACAGATAGAAAGCTGAGAGGCAAATAGAGACCAATTTTTAAGAAATCAAGGGGAGGGGTTAAAATATGGCTAATAAAATACTCTAAATGGTGCCATAAAGAGGAGAAGGATGTAGCTTAACTGGAGAACTGTGTTGCACAATGCTGTGTGAAGTGTCGTAGTACCTTAAGTGTGGCTGATTTCTGTGCACTCACTGAGGCAAATAATTGCTCCAGGAAATAACATTTTAGTATCTCACAATCAGCATTTCTCTGAGTTTACTCCTCACATCATTCTGTTCGTATTTCTTCTGGTCTTTCAGAATAGACTTTGAGCTCTTGCTCTAGTGCCATTGCAGGCAATAGAGTTTCTTCCACAGCTTAAAGGCAAAACTTGTTACTGCCTGTTGTTGATGTTCAGGAATGGGAGGGTAAGGACACAAACTTTTTTTTTTTTAAATAGAAAGAGACATATGAAAGATAAATTTGGTGCTCTTTGGTTTGTGGGTTTGTTGGGGATTCTTTATGTGTTTGGTGTTGCGTTTGTGGAGTTTTTTGTGTTGGGTTTTGGTTTGTTCTACGTTTGTGGGGTTTTTTGGAGGTAAAGATGAGTTTCTTCAAGTATAAAGCTGGGCAGTCCCACATAATTGATGTTGCCATGGCCTCCAGCCAAAGCTGGAGGAGTCATCAGTTAGTCTTAACCTGATGAAGGGCAGAGACAGACATAAATCCCCTTCTCCAACAAGATGTAAACATTTTACTTTTTTTTTTCCTTTTTTTTTTTTTTTTTTTTTTTGACTGCTTGCTTTTTCTTCTTGGGAAACTCGTAGACCAAAGGGAGCAAAGTGAAGGAGAAAGGTCTGGACCACGAGTGCTTAGTTTGTTAATGGAGTTTGTTCAGATATACCACCATCTGGTACGAGGAGATTGGTCTTTGCTGTGCAGCCATTTGGTTGCTCCAGTTAACATGAAATGCATTTAAATTACAGCCTTGATTTCCAACAGGTACTATGTAGCAACATCCCACCCCTTTCATTAGTCGCAGAAGTGAGTCCATGACCAGGAGCTGCATGATGCAGGTCAGCTCTCCTGTGCTCTCCTCACTGTGCCTGCAAATGGTGTGTGCTCATTGAACTCCTGTGGTCAGTCCTTTCTGTCCAGAAAGAGCAGCTCTGGCTGCGCAGCTGCAGGGGCGCAGCAGCCTTAAACACAAACTTGATCTGTGGCACTTGTGACAATATGGAAGATGTTAGACTGTGTGTATTTATTGACATTCCTTACAAAGTCATTGCCCCCCTAATACAAAGGTATTAATTACAGATAGAGAGAAACAAGGTCAAGAGATGAGAGCATGCAATCTGGAATTTCCACCACAACTGATTATGCTTATGCTTCAGCTATTAGAAGTTACAAGGTTGCACTTGTTATGTGGATGCTTGCTTCTAATTAAAGAAAATACCTGTCCTTTAAGAACTCAAGAAAAAATAGATTCCATTTTTTATCTTTACCTTAGTTTCTTAATACTCTTCTTGTGTGAATGCTAGCTTATTCATTTTCTTTGCAGATGTGGTTTGTACATTTGTTGGATGAATTAAGGACTGCATTTTTACTCACCTGACACCTTTAGAGGCAAGCTTTGCCTGCAGCACAAGATAAAATGAGCTTTGTACTCCCATCTTATTCTTTTCTTTGTCTATGGTGCATCTCTTTTCCTTATTTACTGTCTGTCTGTGTGGAGGTGCTTCAGACAGTTAATCTAGTCAGGTGAATTTGCACAAACCAAAGTGGACTGTGTTGATACACTCATTCAAGAACAGAGGCATTTTGAAGTGAGTTACACTGCAGAAATAAAAGGTCCTTGAATTCTGATGGACATTGCAAGTGCTTCAATTAAAAATAAATTCAATTTATTTTTCCCGAGTGACCCTTTGCAAACTCAAAGGACTCGGTTCTCTAAACTCCAGCATCTTGATAAAAGAATGAATCCAATCACTTTACTCTTCACCCCATTACTAATCTCTGTGGTAGCAGAAAGATATGCACAATTTCCTATATAAAAAATATCCTCTGTTTTCACCAGTAACCTTGCTGCTTTACTTGTGTTTCAGTGCTATCATTTGTACTCCCTGCCTGCCTTCCTTATTGCTCTCCTATTTATGTTTTCATTATTTACTATGGTTTGCGTATACTGGTGGATGGAGTACTATTTCTTGACGCAAGTCTTTTATGATGTTTATTGATGAGACATTTGTGAGAACAACCTCTTTGTACCCTGTTCAGTTACCATTTGTGTTTTGCGTTAATGTGCAGCTTTCCAGAAGCCTTTCTGTAAGTTGCATAAAATGAGACTCCCAGCTGAGAGCAGTTCAGAACATCTCCCTTTGGCATAGTAGCTGCCTTTCTGTTTTAACTAAGTGAGATTCAGTGAATATACTGAGACTTAAATGAATAAATGCATCTGAAGCTACGCTAGTTTAGGATGAAGATCACAAGGGGTATGTCAGGTGTGTGCTTACAAAGAAATGCTCACTCATAGCTGTACATATATGTCATATTTATATAATGGAAGAGTCAGCCATGTGGTTTTGAAACAGTTACCTCAGTTACTGGTTTTCCATGCTTTTCAAAGCCCTTGATATGTATCATGACTAGAAAAAGGTATTCAAAACCAAGGTTGCATTCAATGTACTGTGGTGTTGGAAGATGCAGAAATAAGGAAGGAAGGTATGATAATATACTAGGTGGGGACTCAGAAAATTGTCTCCCCTTTCTGGGAAATGGGGACTTACTTTTATTGTCCTGGGCGAGTCAGCCCGATTTGGCATTAGCTATCCCATGAAAATCTCAGCAGAGTTGAATGGAAAGGGAAAAATATCACAGCTATAATATCCTTGAACTGGCATAAATCTACCCCAGCTTGAGAAATTTTGCCCCAGGTTATATATATCTTCTTCAGTGCATTTTCTTCCTGGGCCTGACTATGTGGACCCACCCCCAGAGAAATGGCATTCTCTGTCTCACTTGGGTGAGGAATAACACCACTTACCAGTTTTGTTAACTACAGGCTGTAGCTTTTGATCCATAAGTTTGTGTGACACCTTGTGGAAAGAGGTGGTGATCTCATTCATGGCCTCTGTGCAGCCCGGATAGGAAAATTTCCAGAACTGCTATACATGGAAGAAAATGTTAAGGTAACAACTTTTAGACAGCATGTCTGTCTGGTGAAAGGAGGTAGCCTGGAGCTGCTGAAACAGCAATTGAGACCCAAAAATACAGAGTGTTGTATGTCGGTCACAGAAAAGCATCCAGGTGAGTCTCAACAGTGAAGTGACGTGAGAGAAGCAGTGGTTCTCTCTGCTCTCCTCCGTGCCCTGCCTTTCTGGTTTGAGTTCTTTGGGATCCCATAAGAATGGTCAAATGCATTTTCATTGCTTGTGAAAATGCCTTACTACCAGTCTGTCTGTTATGAAATTTCAGCAAACAAATACACAGCCTCTGGCAAACAGACTTTAAAACCAGAGAAAAAACAAGTGCCACAGTGCAATTTCTGATTTATAGGGAGTAAAACTTTGCATTTTTCAGACACACATAATACATAAATAAATAAGTTGTAGAAAATTGACTAATGAAATGAATATAAATGTATTTAGTACAAATTTTCAAGCACTTCAGGCGATTGAGTCTCTCTGCCCGAAGTTTTGACTGTACAGATAAATGTATTGATTGCAGATCAAAAGTATCCCCATTCAGTCTTTCCCAGTAAAGAAAATAGCATTTAGTGATGTGGGAGTTGATTTTTGGAGTACTCAAAGCAGTGAGGGCTGAGGTCAGGCCTGCAGCAATGAGCTTTACTACCAACTGCTGTCAGGTGGCAATATTGACAGCTCATAGCATCACTGGAACACACATCTTTTGGCTGCATCTGCCAACATCATGAACTTCCCACAAAGATGTTTTATATCTGCAGAAGCTGTAGGCGTGTGCTGGAAGGAGCCCACAGCTCTCACCTGTTGACATTGCTGTTGTTCTGGCCGATGCCAAAGCGCTGCAGTGCTCAGGGAAGAAATCCAAGTGGTAGAAAAGTGAGCATTGCTGCTTGAGCGAGGGAAAACCTACAGTGAAGGAAGAGCATCCATGTTCCAAGAACTTCCTGAGACAAATGAGCACAATTAGATTATATGCCTTGGGCATCTTCTGGGTAGTTTTGGACAGTAGATGTTTATTTCAGGGGATGCTTCCTCACCAGGAAACCCAGGGCATTGCAGAAAGAAGCACCAGAATTGCTGTACACAGGTCATGACTGAGCTCAGCCTGCAGTCTGGCCACGGGTGCAGATCTCTCTTACTTTGGAGGGCTCCTACTGCTTATTTACTTTTATTACTGACAGCTGCTTTCTTCTGCAAGTATGATATCCCGGCCTGATATTCTGGCCAAATTCTAGCTATAATCCTTACCGCCTGCTTGACTTAAAATAGCCCATACATTAAAATGTGTCATTTCTCTTCTAACTCAATGTGGTGTTTTTAAACAATTTCCATTTTTCACCCCAAATATGGCTCTTTCAGCTTTCAATGTTTCTCTATTTCTAGCTTGTTAAAGTACTTGGAAGGCATTGTGCATTGCATACATAAAGACAAGCTATTATAAATATTTAGCTAACTAAAGCATTTGTGATTTTTTTAACTTCTAAGTTAGAAGTAAATGGGATACTTGTAAAGTCTCTTGCATTTTTTACAGAAAGTTATCTATAAATCTTTCACAATAGTTTGGGACTTTTCATGGTGTACGTGCCAAAATACATCCTACCTCAGTACCACTGGGATTCAGAAACTAGACAAAGTGTCAGAGAGACTAAAACAAAGACTCGTGCCTGGAATATTCCTGAAAGAATCCGACAAGCATCAGTGCTCTGTGACTGAGCAGTGCTGGTTGGAAAGGATCACTCAGTAAAATAGTTCTCCTTTTTCTTCAGGAAAGGAAAGGTATTCCAGTGGAGCCTCTGTTTATGTTTTCCTTTGTGTCGAAAGTTCTGGGTGATCCCTAGAAGGTCATTTAGCCTCTCTAGGCTTTGCCCTTAGGCTATAAAATAGGAGTATTGATACATCCTTTCTGCATGGAATAATTTTCTGGATAAGATTGTGAGGTACTTAAATGCAATAGTACTGGCTTCTGCACAATAACTGGATAAATTTTTCTTAATTGTTTGATTAATATCCTGTTAATGCAGTTCAACAAGTAACTGAAAGTACATTTTGTCTCTGTTTTAAGAAAATGGAGAATTTTATCTATGAGCAGTATTCTCAACAGTATTTTAGCAAAGAGGTTTGAAGAATGTTTGTGAAACAGCTAATCTTAAACAAATAGAAGTATTTAAAGAAGGCAAATGTTGAACTCTAAGACACAACTATTTGCAAAAGGAACCTGGTTTCACTCAAAGTAATGGAAACAGCTCACATGAGCTATTTAAGTGGTTTGCAAGGCTAGGGTTTAAAAGAAAATAAATTGCTGTCTTTAGGCCAAAAACTTATTGCAGAAATTACTTAGAGAATATTAGTTAGTGTTAAAATCAGAAAATGTTCATCAGCAATTCATAACCAAAATATTTTTTCCAGTACATTTATCTCTGGGACCAGTATTACTGTCTAGATGTTACTTTTACCTTGCAGTCAGGCATAAAGAAAGGAACTCTGAAGAGGGAAATGTTCAAGATTATTTTATTTTAAGAATATGGAAAAGTTCCACTGTAAAAGTCTTTTTTGCTTTTCAGATCAGGTTTAGACCATAACCAACATACCCAGGATGCCATGAGCACTGCTCAGTCTCAAAGCCATCCTTATCTGCCCCATTGTGCTAAAGGCACCACAAACCACTGGAGAAAGCATTACATATTTCCATCATGTGTTTTTATTTTATTTGGACTGGACTTAAGATATGCCTAGATGTGCTTTCAAGAAGCTGTGGCTTTTATATTTTTGCATTGAGACTGACCAAAACTGATAATTTATGTCTTGTAGAGCTGATGACTTAGCACTTTCCAAGTAAGAGCTGGAGCCAAGCACTGCAGTAATTATTTTGCGGTTGATTTCTAAGACCTTTGAAAGCTCAGCGTGGGGATGGGTGAGGCACAGAGGCAGTGCCGCAGAGGCACTGACAGAGCAGCCAAGGGGGTCACCGGCAGTTCACACAAACTCTGAAGCTCACCAAAAAGAACTGCCCATTCTTTTCCAAAAGAAACTTCCAGTCTGTGATGGAAGTGAACTGATCTTCCTCTGTAGAAAGCAGATGTAAACTATAGCACATGTATAATTTGCTGAAAAGATGTGCTAAAATCATTGCAACTTAATACATCACATTTTGCTGCTCCTTCCAACAACTGAAGATCCACAATCAAATTATTCAACAGCTTGGGGATATCTAAATCTGCTTTTCACTTTTAAGTGTCACTTCTTGGTTGTTCTGTTAAACTCAAAAGATGAACTGAGATGAAATATATTTCAGAAAGGAAAAAAGGTCACGTGCACAAGGGAGTCAAGTCATTGCTCAGACTCAGGGGGTATATGGAAACTGCCTAGTAACTGTGGTGTTCATCTCTGTCTAGATTTTTCCCTAGCCCTTTTCTGGCTGGGAGAAGATGAAAAGAAGGGAGAAGCAGTTTCTAGCCATATTTGCACGTAGGAAATAGTTGCCTGCCTTTCTGCCTCTTATGATGCTGTTTTGCATTATATTACACAGTAGTTCTGCCAGTTTAATTTGTCCCGTAGTTCTCTTTAGTCATTTTTTGGCAATGTTATTTCTTTTATAACCTGACAACTTTTAAAGTAGTAGTTAAAATAAAGCTTTTCTCTCATTAGATAGAATGTGAGCCACTGCCTCCCTCCTCTTCCTCCAAGTCACTCAGAGTCAGCTCCCATCCTGAGTTAATGCCCTGCTGACCTGTGTGCAGCAACCCTGTGAGTATCCTAACACTGATTATGAACAACAGTTTGCAGGTACTGTGTATGTACTACTCAGCATGTCATCATGACTGATGGAGTTTTTCAAATGTCCTTAAAAGCAGCACTGTTCAAACCTCACCAGGGTTACCTACCACAGTGCCATGGTAGGAAACCAGGTACTGACATGGGATGATAACTTGCAACAGCACCTACAAAAAGCTTGAGATACACATTAGTATCATAAATTATATTGAGAAGGCTTAGAGGAACAGCTTCATGTGTAATCTAAAACAGTATATGTATATGTATTTTCTGTTTGTTGCAAGATTCGAGATATGCTTTGGCAGCACCCTGGTGAAAGGATCTGTCCACTAGGAATTGAGCTGCATGAAATGCTTTGAGAAGCCAATAGTGCCTCTTACTTTTGAAACAGATCTTTCAAAATGTCAGATGCAATTTCATGCATTTTAGGATAATGCAGGGTCTGGAAATCAAACTGTGAATGAAAAAGTCTTGAACTGTCTCCATGGAAGTCTCTACTAAAGTAGTCCAACTCTAAAAATAAGGAAAGGAAAGAAAAAAGAGAAAGCTACTTAGTGTTGTCATTTCAAAGTCACCTCATCTCAGGTGTATATTTCTTTTCTGATGCAGAACTATCTGAGCCAGAATCAAAAAATAAAAGTTGCCATCACAAAACCCATCTCTTTTTGCCATATCTAGCAGAATACTCTTCACTTTCCTGTCACCAATTCATTACTTCACTTCCCCTGCTTCCAGTGCCTGAACACTGCCTATAAAGCCTGACTTCTAGTGATATGTATAGATTGAGTGGCATGCTTGGAACTGTCTTGGTGTAGAACTTCTGAAACAGTACAGTTTATTCATAGTCTTTGTGTTGGATTTAATGACTGATTTTCAGTGCTGCCTTGTTTCTTTATACTGAATTAAGCATTTTAGGGTTTTTAAATTTTGTTTGTTTTCAAGTCCATCCTGCCATCTAGAGTATTTGCTTCTGTTTTTCTAATCTGGAAAACACAATCTCATTAATCTGCTATACTTGATCCTTATTTCCATTGACTTTAGATATAATTCCTCTATTCTTGAGCTTTCTGTATGACCCTCCTTTTCCTTAGTCTGGGAAGAACTGGTAACTTGTTAATTTTCACTCCTAGTCATGTCTGAGCAGTCAAATACAGGCAGTGGTTAATCTTTTTTCCCTTTTCATAAAGTGTCTTGATAGATATTGCAGCAACCAAAGACTAGGTAGGGGAGGTTTTAACCTATTCACTCCAGAAGTATCACATTTTGATCCTTCTTGTGGCAGACATTTCTCTGTACCAGGATACACTTTTGGAGGGGAAGGCATGCCTATTTGGCCACTTAGCTAACGTAAGTGACTTCAAGCTAAGTTTCCCCACGTTTTCCTTTCGTTTGGGTTTATTCAGTTGAAGGTACCACAAGCAGCCTTATGTCAGCCATCTTTGACTGCCCCAATCTAAGTGGACTAAGACATCCAAGTTCGTTCATTTTTCAAGTCATGATGACCATTCCATCTCAGGTCTCTTTCTTACGAATTCTCCAATAGCTTATTTCCAAAATTGTCTCTCTTGCTGACAGACAGGAGAGCAAGAACAAATCTCTTTTCTTGGTTCAAGGCCCACCATGTAATTTTTTTCCTGACCCTCATGTTGCAGACAATTTCCTTACTTCCTTTCTTGGTGGTCTCCTTCCTTGTGGTGTAGTTCCCACAGTTTTTGCTGGCCAGTAGCTCTGAAATCTCCCCAGTTCTGAGATGGTGTCTGTCTGGCTCCTGTCTCTGTCTTCCACAGTGGAATGTGAGTGAAGACCCCTCTTTAACTCCTCCTAGGCCACTGAATGCCATGGACACAGACATCACCTCTTACCATCTTCTGGTTAACAAGGCAACCCCCAAGCTCTCTGCGGACACAGAGAACTGCTGTTTTCAGTGCTCAGCTGGACTTTATCTCCTACACCTGTTCTCTGACAAACATGGAAGTGTGCTTATGCTTACTAGTGACCTACCCATTATAGCTCTTTATGCCCTTTATTATGGCACTTTAATGGCTTCCATCTATCAAAATATAGCTGAGAATTCCTACTCTTCCATATGCGCTTAGACTTGATGGGAGGGGGAATATCACGCGCAGGCAATGAGCCTGCCTTGCTTAGTGAGCTGAATAATTAGTAATTTACAAATTCAGTAAACAGTAAATGTGCTCTTGACCTTCCACTCATACCAGCTGCCTGATGAGGCACCCAGCTGACACGTCCAGCTGCCTAATGCCTTTTACCCATGTAAAACCTTCAGCGAAGCTCCTGCTTGCTCTGTGCTGGTGTTTCAGAAGGCAGCGTGGTACTGCCTACGCTGCATTGTGCTTTCTGATTCATACTAATCCCCTCATCTTCCTATGGAACATTAAACATAATCACAATATTGAAAATGAAGGCGTTGCAGATTTAAAAGTGGGATCTGCTTAACTAAAAATAGCATTAAAGCAAACCCTGTCCTTCTGTACTGAAGGACTGGCTGGTATTTACAGTGCTGTACAGTCATCAGACTCGAGCATAGGAATAGGAAAGAATGCCAACCAAGAGGGACCAAGAATTATAGGCTTGTTCTGGTTTATTCCAAGATCTGCTCCTCCTTTCCTTTGTGACCTTGAGCTTGTCATATGGTGTGCCCAGACCACCATTTATTCTTCTGTAATGTAGCTATAAGGCTGGTTTTGCAACTCCTGTGTGTGACAGAAAGCATTTGTATTTGCAGAGTGCTTCGGAATCCTTAGAGCTTTCCTAGTGATCAGCAGGCAACCATGCATATATTCACTACTCATTTCTCCGAATTCTAAAAGAAAAAGATTTTTACATTAGAAAAGATCAAATCATTCATTGGGAAGAACACATCTACAGTGCACCTTCCAACTTCTAGCCCCAACTACCACGATTTCTAGATTCTCTTTGGATGACATTATGCAATTTGAAGCTAACTTTTAAATATTGCATATCAAGGCAGCTACAATAGAAGGAAAACACCATATTTTCTTATTACCATTTAGCTTTCTATTCTCCACAACCTTTCTGGTTCCTTTGATACTTCCATGTTATTCTGTCAAAGTAGTCAAACTCAAAACATGACCATAATTATGAAAAGATAGTTTTATTTCTCAGTAGCTAAGTTGTATAAATGACACATCTCCTGAACTTTTATCCCCTTTCTAAAGGATTCACTGTTTTCACTAATGCGTAATTTCAGAGAGGCTGTTACAAATTTAATGTTGAAATGACCTGGACAAGAGCTAGAAGTACTCTAATATTAAATTAAATCAATCTCTCTCCTTAGACCCTTAATTCTGAAAGCTGAAGCTCTAAGGAAAGCACCAACTGTCACACGTCTTGCCAATCTGCTTATGCATCTCACTATATCAGTTTTCCTTCCCTTCACTCTCCCTGTTCTCTGCAGTTGACTCAGGCTTTTTTTTCTAGGTCTTAAAGACCTATTTAAAACTCTACAGCTTGCCTCCCACACTGTCCTCTCTATAGTAACAAGCAGCTACAGTCTGAGTTCAGATATCTTGTGGTCTGCTTAGGGCCACGGTCTGCAAGCCAGTCTGGATATGGTACATATGCTCAATATGGCAGGACAATCTGAACACCCAACCTTTTTTATTTAAATCCAGAGAGAAGGTATTGAGCAAGCTAATTACTGCAGGCCTCATTAGCACTGGTGAGCCAATTAAAGCCCTATTCCATTAGATCTTTTTTCTCTTCTAATTCTAAAAAGTAGCTAAGATCTTAAGAGGAAGTTGTCTTTCCCTTTTATCAGAGCTAGCCAGTCTTTTGTAGACATCCGTGATTCTAGGGCTCTCAGTTTTTAAGATACTGGCTCTTGACTAAGCTTAGGTAAGTCTCATGATGGATTGTGTCATCTTAAACCAACAGGGTACCTCTTGCACACTTACCTTGCAGATTCCTACCGAGACTTGGACCAGGGGAAGGTTAAAACATTAGGATATTTCTGCCCTTAGAAATGTGGTGAACAGAATGCAACTTCAGGCAGTCAAAACAACGTAGAAGAATTGTTGTAACTATGTTGTCATGGACAACCCTGCACTGTGAAGGAATAAAACTGCTATACTTAACTTTTACCTTATGTAGGGCCAAACAGAGCTAAGGTCCTGGCCATACTTTTTACTGTGACTTGCTGGCTATTATTTTTGGAATGGCTGCCCAAACCTCAAGAGACAGTATTGTAAACAAGGCTGTGCTTTTCCCTTCTCATTCTTGTTGTCCACATTTAGACATGGAATGACCTATGGTGGTAATATGGGTTTGGTTTCTTTATGTCTGTGAAGTTGTCATTTGCAATTTGGTGCCATTGTATTTTTGTTGTCATAAAATTAAAATTTTTGAGAGGTCACATTTCATTTTGGGTTCTCTGCTGAGGTTTATTCTGGCTTAGGTATTTCTCAGGCACCTATTACTGCTGTCGTGACTATAAGAAAAGAGAAGGATAAGGAGGCTACAGGAGATGTTTTTTAACTCAATGGAATTAATATTTTTCCTCCTATCAGGCTGGATCTTCTCTCTTGGTAACACACCCATAGTAATAAATCTGTTTCTATATATAGTCATAGACAGCAACAGCTAACTAAATTGCATATAAACAGCACAGCACTAGAATCCAGGATCCACTGTTCAAAAAGCTGCAGGTCTCAACCGCTATTGTTCAAGAACAGCAGCTCATGCTATTTTATTGATTAGTAGTCCCTCCTCTGTTCAGGGGAGACTGTTGCAGCCACAGGAAGAGGCACATACTCTGACTGAGCTGATGCCATCTAGCAGATGTATTCATAAGTAGACATTTACATAACAGAAGGTGGTAGGACTTACGTAAAGTTTGTGTTTTATCTCCAATACAGTCAAGCGTACTCTTGGGTGTTGCTAGCTGAAACTCAGATTTTCTGCTTCTAATTAAAAGAGCATCTGTTTTGAATATCCTAGAAAAATTATTCCAGGCTAAGAGACATATCCAGAAAATAGCTGCTCCTCTAATTAGTACACTGAATGCTTATCTGTTTTTCTTCTTCCTCGTATCAAATGGTTTCATCGTATTTGGTGTTCACTTCTATCGCAAATATCCAATAAATCAGATAAGAGATATCAACGTGTATCACATTAAAGAAATGTTTTATTTATTAAAAATAAAACAATGCACTGTTACACAGCACATTATGACATTTACATAAGTGGCATGATGAGCATAATGTGGGATATGGCATTCCATTCTGTGCTGTGACTTACCATTTTGAAGTGAGATATAGTAGTTCAAGATCTAGCAGATATATTCTATACAGGAGAATTTCTTTTAAGGAGAAATTCTGAAACTAACCCACTGCAGTAGAATTTTATTTTATTTTAATGACCTTCAAAGGCCAACATGATTGCACAGCCATGTAAAGGAAGTAATTAAGAATTCTAAAAAAACCTGAAAAACAATCTTTCCAAGTAGACATTATTTCCTTGCAAGCAACCATGAATATTGCTCGTTAAAGCTAAAACTGGGGTATTGTATTAGAGATATGAAAACTTGTAACAAAATCTGGTTTTAGCACATCAGAACTTAGGAAGATTTTGAGAGAGCTGTTTGGAGCAGACTGTTGATCCAGGTATAAAAAGAGCAGTCAGGGGAGATAAAAGCCATTGCTGAGAAACGGAATATATTGGTTGCATTAGTATTCAGGGAGAAGGTGATCAAAAAAGTTCTTTCAGCAGTACTCTTTTTTTTTTTTTTAAACCAGGCATTAATTGGAGAAATATTAAACTGAAGACACCATAAAAGATGTGTTATTTGCAGAAATCTTCCAGTGTCAAGAGTAAAGAGTACCAGGATCTGAGATTATTTACTTTCATGTTCAAAAAGACATCAGCTCAAAAGTCAACTACAGGGTGTAGGATGGGAAATGCAAAGCAATATAAAAGAAAAAAGAAATATATGTGTATAGCTCATGTAATTCATAGCTAACAGTTTAATTCTGCATGTGTGTAGATATAAGAGCCATCCTAAGATACTTTTCAAGCAAACAAAAGAACTATTTTTTTTTTTTAGAGCAAAAAAAGTAACATTTATGCTATTTATTGCTGCAGGATTTATGGGGATGAAGAGCAGACTTGGTTTTACAAATGGAGCTTTGGATCATGAATCCATCAATGACTGTTGAATGTGAACTGCATGTACCTCCAAATCAAGCAGATTTTAAGCTATTGGCTCTAGGCAAGAAATACCTGGGGAAGGAAGGCCCTGCCTGGGCAGTGCTCTTGCACAAGCCCCCACTAATTGCCCTATGGGTGAGAGTGAGTGAGTCTGGCTATTGCTTTTATCCAGTATAACCATTTTTAGGTTAATACTTCTGCAACAAATGTAATGAAATAATTTAAAATATGTATTCCACTGTGAAACAAGACATTGACCATTGTTTCCTGAAGTAATTTACTTCTTTAAGCTTTTTTTGACAGGAACTGAGGGGTGTTTATCTAATTAACCACTTCTCAAAGCAATATTTCTGACATGAAAACTGCTTTTGAGATAAACTTTCATCCCACTTTGGTTCTGGTCACAGAATCCTTCTCCTACCGGTTTCATACACGTACACTTTGGTTTGTGCTAACATTACTGCCATCCTCGTCGAGCTAGTAAACTCCACAAGTGGGTTTCCTGTATCATGTATCCCCAAGGCTTCTTGTTCTTATTTCAATGAGACAGTAGGTAACCGAGCACAGTTTTCGAGGCTCTGCAGAAGCACCTAATGGAATGTGAAGAAAACAAGGCAGGTAAATATGAATTTGTACAGAATATATAACAAATAATAATAACAAAACAGTGTGAGTCCAAGCCTTTGCAAACTGAATCCAACAAGGTTATATGCTGCTCCGCATAGTTGATAATAATATTCATGAGAATCACACATAGGCATCAAAAAGAAAAGAGCAACTGTCATGCTTAAATAATGTATGTGAGAAATATAGTCATCAACATGCTGAAATAATTGTCTGCATATTTTGTGTCAGCAGCCTTATCAATCAGATAATAGCTTCAACTCTTTTACCACTTAAAAACCAAATCTTTGTACAAGGTACATTGTTATTGCAGACTTAGTTGGTAAAACTGTGACTGTGATGACAATAGATTTTTTCTGAGGTAGCTGAAGTTTGGTGATAGTATTCTGGCACGGCTCACTGAACACATATCTTATTAAAAGAGACTAAATAATAATAACAAAAAATGTATCTTCCTAGTTGTTTTGCAGTTCTGTTGAGTTTTCCACCTCTTTGGTTAATGGTACCTTTGGCAGCTCCAGCTAGCATCACTATAAATGATGCCCTGTACCTGAAAAAGGATGGTACATTTTGCCACTTCATTGTAATAACAAACTTATTGTCATCTTCAGAGAAATGAAAGAAGTTGAATTGCTGGCAAAAAAAAAAAGCAAAATATTGGCTATTTCACTCAGGATAACAAATAAATAGAGTACACAAACTTTAGCTCAGAAATGGGGAAAATAACTTGCATCAAGACAGGAGGAATTTACCATAATCAGTGCCTTCCTCTGATAGGGCTAACTGAATGAGAAATAATTCATGGCCAAGGGTTTGTCAGAGCCTGGAAAGCAATTAGCACTATAGGCTTTTCTTTTTCTTCAAAACTTCCCATGCATGTAGGTAGCTTCTTACATCTTCCTTTAAAGCAGGTATCCCAGACCCCTGTCTGAAACAGGATGTGTGTCTACATCTATAGCCATCAGATGGAAGTTTGGATGAGATCTCAAATGGCAGTTTCCCTGTAAACTTGTGTAAATCTTTTTTGTATATTTCTATTTGGAAGCCTTTCAATTTAGAAACACACTAAGGGAAGTGATTTTTAAAATATTTTACCTTTTTTTTTCCTCCAGGATCTATTACAATTTCAAAAATATATGCTATTTTGTGTATAGCTGCATTTGGTTACATGAACTAGAATATTTTGGCTGTCTTCCCTGAGTAAGTGACCATGAAGAGGAGGGAAACTGCGCTTGTGGAAAACAACTGATTCTGACAGGTAGGGAGTTTTGGAATTCAGTATCTCCACGTGAACCAACTAAAAAATCCCATTCTTCGTACTCAGAGAAGGCAAAAATAATGAGCCATAATTTAATCATCTTTAATTAGAAAATATGACAAATGGCATCATTTATCTATGTGTGGAAAAGAGTCATCTGCTGTACTTCCATGCCCTTACATGGTACCTAATCGAAACAGACTGGAATCAAATTAACAGAAGGCATGTTTGAAAACAAACATTGTCTAGTTTCAACTGGTGGCTTTATTATTATTTAGCATTTCAGTAATTAATCTTGATTTAGCTACAACAGGCTTGTCACTGATCTTTATTAAATTGATTTATTATCCCAAAAATGGCTGTATGCAGAGATTTACACCTAAATATCCATGTTCTGTACATCTTTCATTCGATTGGTATAAATACCTGCAGAGATTAGTCATTAGATGGGAGGGAAATGACAATTCAAACAGCAGAATGTGTATATTTCAGATGTGGCCCCATGGAGCGAGCTGGCTGGGGACATCAGCAGAGACTCAGGCACTTGAGAAAAGGCTGGCAGCTGTTGATGTGGCAATGGAAAATACTAAGGGTTCCAGAGATTACAGAGGTATAATTTGGCCTGCAGTAAAAGTAAGCAGAAAAGCTCTCTGAAAAGAACTCCGGTTGTAATCAAGGAGGGTTTGCCGTTAGCTGTAATAAGAAAAGCACTAATGCTAAGGGGTATTTTTTTTTGTGTACATTATTATTCCAACAGCATTTTAACAAGAGATTTTTATGCATAGTAGTGTGGGGTTTTTATCAAGATAGAATCCTATCTGGTAAGCAAAACTTCCCATTATGAGCTATATTATGTATTCATTGTATTTAGAATGTATCAGAATACGGTGTGTGTTACAAACATAAGGAATAAATGTTACATAGTTTGCAGTATATAGGAATACATTAGAATTTTGGAATGCTGTTAGGATTTAAAAATTTTGGTTTTAATTTTGAGTTCATTTCACATTCAAAGACATCAGTGTTGTACAGAGCATTAACACTCCCTCTAATTCATTTTATGCTACATAATATGTAGTATAATTAGCAGGAAACCCTTAATCCCAGTAGGTGTGATCCTGCATTCTTTTGAAATCAAGAAAGAAAGTTTTGTTGTGGCATTAGGTACCACTCCTGAAGGATCCAGAACAGTGATGGTTAAGGCTTTTAAACTTCCCATAATAATTCTGAAACTATTTGCCAGGACTACTGTCTATATGAGCACTGACTTCATAAGCTTGGTGGAGCAAAACTAATTCTGATCAGGACTGGGGGAAAGTGAGGGAGGAAGGAGGAGAGGGGTATTGTATCATTAAATATAATTTCTATGATTTTTTTAACTAATGTCTTTGCAACCAAAATGATTGAGGGTAAAAAGTTAGATCCCTCCCATACCTTGTTAATTAACCACATTGAGAAGTAACATCTTTAACAGGTTCGAAAACCTGAGTTTGATGTGGCTCCAACAGAACAGTTCTTGAAAGCCACTTCTGCAGAAATGTCTATCAGACCTGTAACAGCATCACCTGTTTTGACAAAGTATTTGACAGGCTGCATTGATGTGCTGGCTCAACACAGCTGTACAGGGAAACAAGGTTTCACGTTAACCTTAATATGGAATGTTCTTGCTCTGCTAATTCTATGCATTTTCCATAGGAGTTCATTCCTGCTTTGGCTCTTTTGAGTAAAATTTCAGTGTGACTCCTTTATGCCTAGAAGTTTGCTAGTGGTGTGGTTTTTGAGACCAGGCTGTTGCCAGGAAGGACTTGCATTCTGTGAATCTTATTGTTGTCTTGAAACAGATCAGCCAACAGACCTGTCCAAAATCAGTTTATCATAGAAATTGCTTATTTTCATGCTGACCTTCCCCAATAGACAAGCAATAATGAAAAATCATTTAGGAAATATTTTTTCCTTATAACATTTACTGCACCTTTACTGCTACCTCATTGTGATGGCAAAGTGGCAACATATCCCCTTACCTCATGGTCTTTTCTATGGACTCATCTTTAAAATATCGCAGCTATGTGTTAACATAAATTTGTCTTACTACTGTTGCTATGAGATAAACTGAATGCTATCATTCAAAACTTACACGTGGAGACCTGAGAAAAGCATTTATTCATTCTAAACCTGTTCCCTAGTTCTGACAATCTAGTTCTGTAGATGCCAGGAATAGAGGGGGTTTTGTCAGAGCTCTTTGTGTTATGTAGCATTTCTTGGGTTAACAGACTAAACAAAATCTCAACTCTACACCACAACATGTTGAATTCTAGATGAAGATAGTCCCTGCTTTTAAAGCAGTCACTTGGAGAGAAGGTCAATTAGTCGATGTAAAGAATTGTTAAAAGTCTCTTAATATGCCAACACTTGAAAATCAGTGAGGTTTATAGAAGTTCTAAGACCAAAGGAAAGAGCTTTATAGAGAAAAATCAGAAAAAGAAAGAATGGAGAAATCACTTAACAGGCTATTTCCCCACCTGGAGTGTAGCATCTTTTACATTTTCATTCCAGGATTATAACTGTCACACCACGTTATACTTTGCAAATGCCTTCCAGAATAAGTTGTCACTTGGTAAAAGCACAAAACCTTTAGAAGACGCTACTTTAATCACAAAACTAGTGTGCTTGCATAACGCTAAATACTAATACAATCTTTATTCCACTTTGATGATAAGTATCAGCATTATGATAACAGCCCTGCTGATGACATTTTTTAGCTGTAACACCTGAGTTGTTATGTCCTATATTATGGTGTGATGTTTAAATGAATTCTGAAAGAAAAAAAGTATTATTAATAATAGCTAAGGTTTCTGAGGTATAATAATTTGAGAAAGACTGCAGCCAGACAAAGGGAATGTTTATAACCATCTTGTTACATCTTATTTTCTTTTTCTACCTCTTCTAGTTAGATATTCTCATACTAATTGATGCTTACTTCACAACCTTAATATCAGTGTAGGATTTGGTCTCATATGCATGTAGCTGTTTTGATGCTCCAGAAATCATTCACATTTTGCACACCTTTTTAACAGCTAGAGTGAAGTTTGGAGTAAAGTTCAAGTTCTTTTGATAGTTGCTGTATCTGCCCATGCATGGCAATTCTTCCAACAAACTTGCACTGGATTCCATTAGTAAAGTAGGAGTATCTCTTGACAATCAGAAGAATAGTGGACAACATCACTTTTTTCTTTCTTTCTTAAGCCTACCAGCTCTGAGTCTCCAGCTGGAGGTTCTGCACCAGAAATATAATGATTTCATCCACAGTGTCATCAGCAGCAAGCATCAAATGAAAGGAGATTGAAATAGAGAGCAAGTGCTTCTATTTCTCATTCCCTTCTGTGCTTATCTGTCATCATGCTGCCATTTTGGATACTGAGATCTAAATGTATCTTAGGTTTTATTTCCCCTGCACTGTTACTGTTGCTATAAAGAGTCACTCAGAGACTGTAAATCTGTGTAGTAAATAAGAGAAAAAAAGAGAAAAAACATTATATGCGGTGAGATTTCACATGTCAGAAGGAAATTTGGAAGAGTGGAGCTCTTTTCCTCACTCTGCCAGTTTTCCTGGGATTCTAGGTACAGTCTTAAATAACTCTTGTCTCTGTTACCAGGAATAAAATGGGAAAAATTGTACTTTATTTTTGTTTCACTGGGATGCATTGAAGACAAGTACATCTCAAATTTTAAGTTTCATAGATACTTTAGCAATGGGCAGCACGGAAGAATGAAATATAACAGCTGCCTCAAGAAAGATTAAATATAACAAGTTTAGCCAAGGCAAATTCTCAACCAGTGAGTAGACAACAGTCAGACCTGCGTCAGTGGATGGTCTTAAAGTATAGCAGCTTCCTGAAAAAATACTTTCAAGTAGGAGAAGCCTTTGTTGCCTCACAGAGCTTCAGTAAGTGCCCTTATGTCCTTTGCGTCTTTATACTTTGACTTTGTTCTGCCGAGTGGGTTGTGTTTTGGAGTGGTTTTCCCTTTGCACGTCAGTTCTGTGTGATGTGTAGCACAAGTGAAAAGCCAAAATGTTTCCTGTAGCTGCTGTTACTGTCCCTCACTACATCTGAAATGAAGACAAGAGCAAGTTTCAACATCACAGGTGTGCATTGCATGTCTGCCCTACAACATAGAGGTGATTTGTTACATTGTAGGTTAACAGGTGGTAAAGGAGAAAGGTCAATAAAGAAAAGTGCAGGGAGACACTGATTTTTTTTTTTCCTTTATTTTTTTTTTTATCTTTACAGAAATAAGTTAAGAGTTCCTGAGGATCAGAAGGTTTTGAGCGTTTGAGACAGAACAGAAATGTTTTAATGGGACACGGAGTGATTTCTATCCAGACATGCTGCTTCTGTGTTAAGTTTCATCTGTCATTGTCCTTGAGAGTGTTTTGAGAACATTAGCTATAATGAGATTAGTGTATGAGATCAAGAAAGGAAAAAAGTTATGAAAAAAGTGCTACTGAAATTTCTGAAATTCTCACTGGGTTAGAGTAACTTCAGTCCTCGACTACTCCTTTTTGTTCCTTTCAGATCACAGTTTAGTTTTAAATGTAACAGCATCAAAAAGATCACAAAAATGGCATTTATCCTGTCAAATTTGGTTGATTTCTGGTCAGTGCCAGGTGCATTTTAGTTGATTCTTTCCTGTGTCATTTTCCTAGTGATTGCTGACTGAAGAAGAAAAAATATTTTTCCTTGTTAGATTGGTGCCAAACTAGAAATATACTACTGCTGCTGTCCAGAAAGTTGAACAAGAAATAAGGTCTTTGCATGACATGACAGGGCTGAGGTCTTGGATAGTGCAGACAAAATTGTCTTGAAATGGTCAATGAATTTGTCTTTCAGCTACTTCAGTACCTTCTGTCTCCTGTTGAAATTAGGTTTATATGCTGTGTAGCTAGAAATGTTTCAGCTACCTCTTTGTGGTATTGGACCACAACTACTGATGGGAGTAGGGGCAGCTCTTGAAGGCTCAGCTACCTCAGGGTCACACATCATCTCTGCTCCCCCTTTCAATTGCTGCTAGATGAGACTTTTACTTAAAATAACAGGAGAAGAAAGGTTATGAGGCTTTGATTCCCAGTTTGAAGTTCATGATTCTCAATAAATGTTTATATGAAGGCAATGGCAACAGCAACACCTTTTCTAGGAGAGACTGTGTGCCTGCTCAGGTGGAGCTGTATCCTATTTATCTGGCACATGGATGGCAGCACTGTAAACACCCTGCTTCATGCAAGGCTCATCCAGTATATAATAGGAATTGGTTTTCCATTAAAATAATGTGATGGAATGGGACAGAATGTTCTACAATTCTGTAAACCTTTGAAGCAATTTCTTTACGACTGTAAAAGAACAAATAATCAAAATATCGTGTTTAGTCTGTGCTTAAAAATTTCTAATTATATTGGGAGATTTTCTAGGCAACTTGTCACCTTGTTTAAAGACATTAATTAACAGCTTAAAATTTCGCTCCATTTCAGCTGAATTTTTCCCTGCATTGCTTCTCAAGGCTGGGATCCTGATGGCCATGTGGAACTGTTCTTTTTATAACTGTTATAACTGTTTTATAACTGTTCTTTTTATAACAACATTTTAGGTTTTGAAAAATCACAATCATGGGTTCTTTCAGTCTCCTACTTCCTACTCTGAATTCCTTCTGACTTGGTCAAGGGTCTTCTTTCTCTAAGCTTATTATCCTGTTCCCTGTTTTAATGTGTGCTCAGTGCAGCTTGCTTACAGCTTTCTCCATGCTCCTGACTCCTGTTTAAGACTGTAACTCACTGAAGGTTTCATCAGCACAAAGGAAGGTGGAATACTTTAACATGTAATGGATCTGGTCATTTCATGCATTTAAAGGAGAGCAGATAATAAAGTTCTGCTCACCTAGTTGCCTCATTTTTCTTCTGTTTTATTTCGGAGTTTAAAAACAAAACCTTTGTAAAAAAAAAAAAAGCTCTGATTTCTATTTCCATGGAGCTCATGTTGCCAAGACAACTATAATAAATGTTCTCTTCTGGAAAAACCTCTTGTAGACATAGGAAGCTTTCCCAGATATACTATTCAAGCTGAAATGTTGTAAAATGAATAGTAAACTCAGTAACATTTTTCCATACACTGTTCATTTAATTGACATGGGGGGATTATTCCCTATTCTGTGTTTGCAGTTTATGTTATTCTTCATCTTCATTTGACTAGCATTAACAAAAAAACCCCAAACTACTGTATTTTCCCCTGATGTTTATTGAGTTAAAAAGGAGCAGGAAGAATTTCTGGTCAAATATTTTAGGTAATAGAAATGCATGTTCACTGTGTTGCTCTGACATCAATTATCAGTATCTTCATAGGGAAAAAGCGGGGGAGGCTTAATTTCTGGCAGAAATATGTTAGCTGTTAAAGCAAGATTGTTGTTGGGATTTTTTATCAATTTCTGGATTTCATTTTCATTATTTCATATTTCACTTTCTCAGTGCTGCATCATGTAAGGTGTCTAGAGGTAATAGTAATGGCCCTGGATCAATTCCGCAATTTGGAAGCCCTAAAAGAGAGAGAGAGAGAAGCTGCTACCATAATTTTACCAATGGAATTGTTTGGACTTGTGCTTTAGTTCATTAACATTGCCATTGGTCTTTAGCATGTTTAAAGATTTTTAGTAGTTTATGAAAGAACCAAAAGCATATCACATGAATTAGGTTGCATATTACAGCATCCATACGGAATGATTTTACCACACTACATCTCAACTGGTATATGAACAATTACCAAATTTGCATTGTGAGTGTTAATGAAAACCACAGGAAATAATATATCTAACACTGTGAATGAAAACAGCTCTATTTCCATCTTGAAATGGATTAGTGTGGGTTTTGTACAGCTGGTACTGGATAAATTAAATCTGTAGTTGCACACCATAGTCTCCTCTTGATAGGGAGTCTTGACCAGTGCATAGACATGTAGTAAGGAATCATAGCTCATGGGGGAGAAAAAAAGTTGAAGAACACACACCAGGCAGTATGAAACACTAGAACAATGCTTTAGAAAGACATTAAAATTAATAATAAACTGTATTCCATTTTCATATAAAACCAAACCAACCTGTGTAAAATCAGCATTCTTGAAAAAAATCTGACTGATTATTTATCATTTCCTGAACAAAATTGTTTGAACTGAAATATTTTGGCCATTTTTCTATTTTCAGTCAAGGTAGGGAACACAGGAACTATTTAGTCAAGCAGGTTCCAAAGCATACTATTTTTGCAAATAGGTTAAGGTGCAACAGATAAATGCACAAAGGACTTCAGTTCTCCATGTATTTTTTCCACAACAGCTAGTTTCAGAAAGCCATAAAAGAGATTTCAGAGGCAGAGTGAGGAACTAGCAGGAGCTACCATGAACGCATGTAATCCCTTCCTCCCACCAGCCCTCTAGAGGATACAGAGTACTGCAAAGCTCATTTTAAAAAACTATCATTAGCCATGACTTTTCAAAAAGGCACAAGTCTTTACAATTATAGCTGTTCTTGTTCTAAACATGTTTCAGTCATCAGAATTTGGGAGATAAAGAGACATCTGAAAAGCTGCATAACACAATGGCTGATTAAAGATTCTGCATCCCCAGGAGCTTGTGCAGCAACTAAGATAGAATTTTCTTTCTTTTGTAAAAACACATACCAGTTCTGCATTTACATAAAGTAATCATTTAAGGTGGGTAAAAAGAGGTTCTTGGCAACAGGGAGGTCTTTGTGGAGGAATATGTTATTTTCTGTAGAGTTCCATCAACATACTCAAATTTCCTTCCAAGAATTAGCATATTTTTTTATAACTCCTTCTCAGATACACTATGTCACTTGCTCTCGCAGTTCCCATTTATAACTGATATCACATGAGCTCCATTTAAGACACGGAGAGAGCCTGAGCTGTTATGACACAGAATCACATATATGGGCACAAACTTTATTTGGCAAGTAGTTTAGAAATTTTTTTTGTTATTATTTTTAAGATAGCATATCTATGCTAAATATAACTGTGTCAGAACTGGAATAAATGGGGGTCCTGGGTCTCATCAAGGTTTTGCTCCATTCCAAATCATCTTGGCAGAGAGCTGTGGATGCAATTTCCCAGAAAATTGTCAAACACTTTCAGCCCCAGGAACTAAGAAGCTAGACATCAAACTCAAATTTCTTTCGTAGTAACCTGTACTCTCATTTTCAGGTGAGAGCCCACTCTTTATTTCAAGTAATTTTCTTCAATCAAGGTGAGGAGGTCCCAGATGAGGCTAAGTTCCACTGTAGGTTTCCCCCTCCCTCTCTGGGCAATCACTACCTAAGGTAATTTACAAGTTTTACTCATTAAGTTCTAGTTGTGATTTCTCTTGACCCTTCCTGTTCCCTTCCTAAGGCACATTATGATTAAAACATTCCTACTACAGTACCTTCATGCTGCTGTTCTGTGACCTGTGCCATAGGCAAGGAATAGATGTTGTGTGACTCTTTCTGAAGGATATGGACATCTCTTGCATGGTTACCTGAAACTGGGAGTCCTGGCTTTGGTCAGGCACAGGCTGTCTGCCATACAGTCCTGTCCTTCTGTGCTCAGTATGTCCCTGAGAACATTTCAGCACTACCACCACTGCACAGGCTAAAAAGCTGCCTTTAAACTTGACAAGTGAAATACGGCTATCAGCAGAGCTGTGGCAGACTGGAGCTCAGTGTGGGCTCACTGCCTGAATATTGATTTAGCTTCCTGGGCATGTTTTCTAGCTGAATCGGTCTGCAGCAGCTACATGGCTAGAACTCAGCTGGGTGAATGTGTGCATTAACCTACAGTACTAGCCTAATGCTTGAAAACGAGCTGCAGGGAATGTAAAACAAGATGACTGGCACAAGCACAAGAGTGTTGGATGCTCACAGATATTCCCTCCCGTAAGCTGTTCTCCAGTAACTTACTGTATAATAGCCTTATGAGTTAAAAGTGGAAAAGAATAACTTTCAACCAAACTAAAGGGACTAAAGCAAAATGATGATAGGTTGGTGGAATGGTGCAACTTTTGATCTACTCTGATCACTCTGTAGCTCAGCAAATCTGTATTTCTGTCATGTACAGGATCAGATTCATAACTTATATGCCCAACAAAATGTTGAGAACGTGAATTGTACTAAATCTTGCAAATTCAGGCAAAGAAACTAACTCCCAAAGCAGCTGTATTCCAGGAAGAAAGAAATATAGAGCTACCTACTACTATCACAAGTGTTAAAATATATCATCTCTAATGAAAAGAGCCCAGTGCATCCAAATAAAAAGGGATCATCAACTTGTGGATGGTGGCAGACTCCATAAATCTTAAAGTGTGGCAGCAGTACAGTGCTGGGTAGCTATCAAATACACCATGGCTCATGCAGCCATTTGAATACCAATGCCAAGAGGAAGGGACCAGCAGCCCTTAGGGCAATTAGGATCTCCCAATAGGCTGCAAATGCAGTTGAAACCTTTCTCATTCCTTTGTTGCTTTCTTATTTCTTCTCATTTTCTTCAAGCTCAGACAAGTAAAAAGTTCATATAAGATGAGAAAGAGTCCTTAGATATACCACAAAATATATACCAATGTTAGGGATTACAAAGTTTCCTGTGACTTTGACATATTACTGTCTTGTTGGAGATTTTTCTTCCAGATATTCCAATAGCAAATGTTTACACAGTGCAAGAGATTAGAAGAATAAAATAAATGAACATTGTCCCTCTGAATCTGGAAAATCTCAGCTTCTTTGCTAATGTGTGCATATGTATATATGTATGTATACATGCACATATATCAACAAAAAAAATGTGAAATAGAAGCCAGGGAGGTCAATGTGAAACCAGCTATTCTGCTAGCTCTTTATCTTACTTTACAGAGTAAATTGTCTTCCTCTTTGATTTTCAGTTTCTCTAGAACCTTTGTAATTTGCCATGGTCTCCTTCTTGATCAATTAATATTTTGTAAGGTGCTTTTGGTTCATGTAAATTGCACCTGTTTGAATTTGTCACCCTGTTTTCTCTGTAAGCAGTTTGTATTTTACTCCTTTTACACACTGAATTCTTGAAGACTTAAGTAGAATGCAAAATACTAACCCAGAAAAAGATAAAACAGCACTGTCTATACAGTGAGTAGTTTATGGATTCCAAGGGACTTCAGGCAGTACTAGATTATGTATTTGTACTGCAGGGAAAAGTGGGAGTTTGGGAACAGCGTGTACATCTGAATGTCTTCTTATCAACTCTGCTCTGTAGAGACCCAAGAGCTCTTTCTATTGCAATAAGAGCATCGTTGAAAGTATTGTTGGGAGATGGTAGAATGTGAAGAGCTGCAGTGTGGTCTCTTTAGATGGCATAGCAACAGAATCTATCAGCAGGAACATTTGTCACACAGATTTTGCCACAGTCTAGAAAATGGAAACTTTTATTTTAATCTGAATAAGTATTATTCTCACAGTAAAGAACTGGAGTTGAAGAGTGTGTGTCCTTTGGCACTAGCTTCCCTAGTCTAAAGAAGCTAGAAAAAAATATTTCTATAGGAAAAAGAAAAGATATTTTATTTGGTAATAAATTTTGCAATTTTTTTTAAAAATCTGTACAGAACTTTATGAAGCACTAAAACAGTTGTTATACAAAAGTACAAAGTGCTATCCAGATTTTGTGGGGCATCACTGGATTCCTGCCTGCCTTGGCCTCAGTATGAAAGGAAGAAAAAGGGGAACCTGGCAACAAGAAACCAAGTCAAAGTGGAGATTTTGAGTCTGGATACCCTTGGGTCCAGGCATGGCTCCCATACCTTGACACATTCAGAGCTGTGAAAGGGCTCTACCATGATGTTTCTTATTCTGCTTCATTGTGTGAGTCTTAGCTTCATCTCCAAACTAAACTCAGCTGCAGTGGCTGAGTGTGAAGGGGTAAGCTTTGCTAGACTTATGCCAAGCAGCACAGACAAAGTGAGAACTTTAACTTTTCTATGTTTTATCTGGATAAGCTGATGCAGCACAATCTGTTCACAGATCTCCAGAGCTTTTCCCAACAGAATGTAGAAAGTGGAGCTCAGGCCAGAGGGAGGCTAATAGCCAGCAATACAGGAAGCTGCTTGGATTGCTGCCTTACTTAGTCTGCCTTTGAACTGGTTTTCAACCTTGTGACACATCTATGTGTGTGTAACTGGAACATATTGGTGTGACTGGGGAGGAAGTGGCAGAAGAAAGCTTATTGAAAGTTTGTCTAATTTTTCACACATCAGAGACTTCTGGCAGCGCTGAGGGCTAATTATCCATCAGTCCCATATGAATTACATAGATTTGCACTACACAGGGTTAGAACTACACCAGCACACAGCTCATTTCACATGCTAATAGCCTTTAATATTCTTCTGCCACGTTTCACAATCCAATTATTCATTTATTTAGCAAATCAAGCTGAAAGGGAGAGCAAAAATGTTATATCATAGAGGATCTTAGCCACAGAAGTGGCTTTTATTTTAGAAGCTGTTCCTTTCTTTTTTTCTTCGTTGACAGCTGGTGATATGACTGGTACAGAGCTTTGTAGGGAAGGGTCTCACCCCAGCTTGGCATCCTGCCTTGAGTTGCTGTGGCCTGGCTGTTTTACTCAACCAGGCCTCTATTTTCAAAATAAACGTAGCCTCTATTTTCAAAATCTCTCTTCTTTTTATTCCATGATACCAGCAACATTTGTGGATTAAGGTGACACATCAGAGACTGACTCATCCTGTAGTCCTGTCCTGTATATCCACCCATTATAGGGCACTCTATTCTTTAGCTGGTCTTTTGTTATATGCATGAGGTCCCCAGAGTGGGTTTCTTATTACCAATGAAGTATCCTTCATTACCATTCAGCTCATGTCTCCCTTTTAAAGTACACTATAGCTTTTTTTATTCAGTTTCACTGTACTGATGCATAGGTTTGGTGCTCTTTGATAACTGTTCCAGAATAAATCAGCATCTTTCCCTCTCTCTGTGAGAAGGGCAGAGAAGGGAAGAAAATTGAAGAAAATTTTTTAGGCAGAAAAAAGTAACATCAGGTAAATCTTGAGGAATACCTTACAAATGAAAAACTGAAGAAAAAATACTGTTATTTCCTTCAGATGCACCCTACAAGCAGAAGGCCAGAGAAACATGTCCGAAGTAAATAAAAACCCATTTCTGCCCCCTATTTTGTCATTTTTTTTTAATTGAAGAGGAAAAAAAAAAGGAAAACTCTTCTCTTTCTTTTTTGTATAATGATGCATGTGAAAAACAAAGAAGTAGAATACAAATAATAGAAAATAAAATATAAATGTAAGCTTTTTAGGATTGAAGGAGAAAAACTCTACAGGCATTTTCAAGCCCCTTGGTGATTACTGTTATTCCCAGCAATTGCTGAGTGCATCCAGCATGTGACCATTGCTTGAATTCCGCTTTTGAATTATTTATCACTTTTACTTTCATGTAAAATAACTATTTGCAGTCTTTAAGCCTTTTAATATTTTTTCACTAAAACATGGAAATCTAAGGAGGACTTTGAGATTTACAGTGATGTAACTCTGTTAAAAACCTTGCCTAATTAGAAGGAAGTATGAAAAACAGCAAATACATTTGTCTGTAACTGTGAAGAAGATTAACAGGGATGGAGAAAGAGCCATAAAAAGTGCTGTTTGTTGAAGAACTTGCTACAGGACAATGTCAAGGCCAGGAAGAAAAGACAAGCCTGAGACTATGACCCTTGTAGCTCCTTCCCTTACATGTGTGTCCTCCTTGCTTCTGGCCACTGGATAGTTGTTGTTAAACAAGGAAATTACTTTTTTTCCATCTATTCAATTTAAAGCTGCTGCCAGCAAGACAGAGCATCAGAACAATGTGAACTCTTATAAAACTCTTTGTATGTATTTTGGAAAATGTTTCATTAGCCTTCAAACTTTTCCTTGTGCCTTTTCATTTTCAAGCTCCACATGGAAGTAGTTATTGGTGTCTCACAGCCTTCTGGTTTGCAGAAAATGTCCTGTCATTCATTTACCATCCACCTAGTTTTTTATAGTCTGTTTTCCTAAAGAAAGACAACCTAATGTGCTATCTGTCCATTTCCTGCAATTGCTGTCTCTCTCAAATCACTTTTAAACAACTGTTTTATTTCATCCTCATTTGACAAAAATGAAAAATAAAAGGAAATAAAAATTGAAATTAAATTTCTAGAGATCAAGCAAAAGATATCAGGCTAGAAAAAGAGGGGAGATTCTGCTAGTGCTCTGACTGAACGAGAAATCTGCAATATAAAGCTTTGCCATTGCTGGTACCCATGGAACTACTTCCCTATCCTCACCCTCCTCCTGTTATTCCCATTAACTCCATTTAGATGGCTTATTAGTGAGGAAGAAAGCAAATGCTGTAGGTGCTTTTCACATGAGCAATCACTGTTATCGCTAGAAAATATTGCTGGATTCCATAGAAGTAGAGGCACAGAGGGGACATAATTTTTCTCAAACCCTGATTTTTTTTTTCCATGAAACTGTTTTCAGTTATTTAGAACTGAAACATTTTTGGCACTTTTAAATCTGTTTTCTTTCTTTTCATCTAGGCTTGTTTTCTAAGAGGGCAAAGATTAAATAAGTAGAAAGGGTGAAAAGAAACAGAAAAAAACCCCAAATGTTAATTTCTTACTTTCTACCACTTCCATTGAAATATTCCCCTCAAAAAGTGTTCCATTCATTTACAGAAGAACCTGTAGTAATATCATGGTCTGTCTCCTCTCATGGTTCAACTCATTTAATTTCAGGAGACTTTCTTGACCAACCTAGCTTCTTCCTGAGAAATGACTATATTAAGAAAGACCAAAATTTTTACTTTTCCTCCAAGTCATGAACTGGCAAACTCTCAAATAATCTGTCTTGACTATATTGATTCATACTTTCAGTTTTTTGGTTAAAATATCTGTTTTGTTTCAAATGGGATATATGGTAAAAGTCACTACATTTTATTTTTTGCTCTGTTGCTAATGATGAAGCATCCCTAATGTCTGGATTTTTTCTAGCAGAAGCGAAATCTAAATCTGTCAGCTAATAATAGCTCTCTCAGGGATTTGAGGCTTTTGAATCCCTTTACACAGTCTTCCCTTGTATTATTTTGTTCTCTTCTCTTGGCAGGTGCTCTGAGGCTGGGATTTCACTTTTTAAGGTACTGTGAATAGTGTCTATAGAATCTGAATGACTTTGGTTTGCTCAGCTGAAAGGAAAGATAAGGGCAGTGAGGCATCCTGTTATATTTGTTTACTGTGAGAGACATATTTTTAAGATGGATAAGATGTGACAGGATGTCCATTAGGGTTATCCCTTTTTAGCCTTCTTTATTGAATGAAAATGTCTAGTGATGTTAACTGCCGTTTCTGACAGAGGCCTAGAAATCAAATATTACATCTAGACTATGCACATAACTCTTTTCAAACATGTAAAATGAATAATCAAATGTAGCTCTGAAAAGAGAGAACCAGTAACTTCTGTTTTCTAGAGGAAGAATGCACTCATATGTCCTCGTAAAGATTAAAGGAGAAACTTGTGGTTTTCAATTAGATCCATTACTTGAGAAACAGATGTCTGAGTTTGAAATTGCATTGTGCAAAGAGCTCAAACACACCACACAGAATACTACTCAAATGTACAAAATGACTGAGGACCTGAGGATGGTGTTTGTAGCTCTTTTTTTCATGACACAAGAAACCCTGAAAGTCTTTGTTTTGCTCTAGGGAGAGTATGCAGGCTCAGAAGAGGAGATTGCTAATCACAGATAACTCTGTAATGATTCTTGCCAGAAAGTAGCTGGCTCCACAGGATAATAGGATTACAGTCTTCCCTTCTGGACGAGCAGGCAGTGCATCAGTGCTGAACTGTCCTCTGCAAGTATGTAGTACAAACTCAAGCCTGGGCACGACCCTGGCACCCAGTTCCTGCTGCTGCAGCTGGAGAGGCAGCTTTCCTATCTCATCATCTTCTATGTGAAAATGAGTTTTTGTAGCTTTTCCAGAGAAGTGCTGTGCTGGCTGCTAAGACCCATCTTCAGGTGTCCTCTTTCCTTTTGAGCAGGATAGTGAGTGAGACTGGTGAGCAGGCTTTTTTCCCGGCAGCAGGTGGTTCAGGACATAAGCTCACATCTCTGACCTGAAGGGATCTAGTGATGGGATGTAGAAACTGTCGCTCTCAATCATTGCTTCAACTCTGGTCTAACTGTTATTTCTGAAGATTTGACATCATTGACTCAGTAATTTAGAGGCTGAGGTCCTCTCTGAGATGATGTTGTGGTTAAAGTTTATTTCTTAATGATACAAAAAAGCCAAAAAACAACCAACCAAGCAACAAAAAGAAGCACAAAATAGCAATCTTTTTTGCCTGTCTCAAAACAAGACTTTGGGTGAAATGGTCCTAGAAAATTCTTTATTTTGCAGGGAGTATCCCTCCAGGACTATCAGTGCCACATATTCTTAGTGGTTAAACAAAAGAACTCAGGTACTACAGATATCAAACAGCATGTTCAGATTTGTTCCAAGTCACTTGAGAAAGAGATTTGCTTACAAACTGCATTTCAGAAGGTTTTTTTCTATACTGCAGTAATATTTAAAATAATAAGAAAGGCAAAAATTAAAACATTCATACCAGTAATGCTAACAATGTCCACATTGTTCTTAAAAAAATCTGTATGGCTGGACAACATTACAGCTACTGACATCAATATAAGAACTTATGATGTATTAGATCACTTCAAGCTTGTAAGTTTGGGGTTTTGGTCAGTTAGTAGAAAGTGTCTATCTGACTCCATACACATTTTGCTTTTGTAACAACTGGTCCCTGGTTAAAAAGCTTATGATGGGATGGAGTTAACTGAGTCAGCCAAAATGCTCCAGACTCTCCCCACAGCACATGGGTTGTCTTCATCCTTTGCTATTATGTTTTATACTGTGTTGTGTCAAGTAATGGGAATTACATGGGTCAAACATCACTGCATTACTGAGATGTTTAAAGCATTAAACTGTTGAAATGTCTTTTGAGGAGCAGGCTCCTTTAAGAAGCAGTACCATCTGTCTGCTCTCTGGTTATATTGTGTCTTCTAGATACAGGAATGTTTTTCTTACATCACCAGCTGAGAACATCTTTTCTTGACGATCAGTTGAGAAAATTAAGAAAACTAATATAATTTGTCTGCTTTGGATAGTAACATCCATTATGGAAGGAATGGAGCTAAGAGAGGATTCCTTCACAAATTCCCTTGAAGAAAGAGGGAAATGCTTTATATTTCCAGTAGGGAAACATTCTTTCTAGGCAGCGATTAAGATAAACAGTCTAATTTTGTGATATAGGCTGTCAGATAAAGTCCTCAGGAGCATATATTGAGCAATTGCTCTAAGTGGAGCTCTTTGTCTAACCTGAGACATGCTCTCTGGTTGGGATGGCTCTCCGGTGGGTACAACCCGTGTTGTAAATGGAGGACTGAGCCTAAACTTGGGCCATACATTTTCTGACATTATCCTGTTTCCAAGCTAATGCAGTCAATAGCTGGGAGAAAGCTATGTGGCTGAAAGCCGTAATTGCCTGTCTGGCACAGAAATATTGTCTCTGCTTTGGTTAAAGGCACTGAGGGAGGGGGAAGGAGACTGCAGAGAGCCAGAGATGAAGTAGCCAGAGGCAAGATCTTCACTTGAGAGCTTGGGGTGACTCTGGCCAGCCACAGATAGGCTGGGACTACCTTTTCTTTATCTCCTGCCACTGTACCATGTACATGCTACCTTTTTTCCCTAAATGTAGCAGCTGAAGAGAGACTAAATGACACCAGTGTGTGAGGAGGCCTGCTGTTCCCACCCAGAGCCTTGCCTATGGGGCAGAGTGATGCACAAGTGGAGAGGAAAAGTCTGAGATTCTCTGTTGTGAACAGACTTGTTACAACCACTTATGCCTAGTGTTAACAGCCCATCTACCACCTGCTAGTTAACACACAAGGATTAGCAGGGAAATGCAATCCCTAAACCTGCATGGATTAGATTAAAGTTATACACCAAATGCAATTCATAAAAAGCTGGTTTTGTCTTGTCTGTGAAATCGCACGAGCTGAGTCAACAGCGAAATCCATCCTGTACCAAAGATACAGAGCACCAGGCTGGCAAAGATTGAAAGCCAGAAGAAGAGTCAAGAATGGGATTTCCATTCCTGTTAGCAATGAAATTAATCAATGTTTAAAGGATGTTAAACCAATGGATCAAGATCTGTCTAAAATTAGCAAAAGCATTTTTAACATGTAGGCTGGTAAGACCACTGTGAGCACAGTCTAGCTAACTAAGGACTCTCTTTTGGACTGCATTGAGTCTTATTCTCTGGATATCACAAGCCTTGTTTGGCATTTTCATTTGGCACAAGCTGATTCTACTCTGATGGATGGGTCCGCAAAGACAGTTACCTTTTAAATGCAAAATACCATTTTCTTTTTTTTAACATTGGTTTCAATCTAAAGCAATGACAAAATGTATATTAGTCTAAGAGCTTTTCCAAGATTCTCTGTAATTTTTTTTAATTTTTTTTTTTTTAGTTTTGGGGAGTTTAGAGACAAAAATACACTCATATCAAAACTGAATTTAGAAATAAATAGGCAAATGTCTGTTTCACTTGTCAGCATTATGCAACTATGAAAAATGAAAAACATTTTGTCTTCTCATGAAAAAGACAGGACAGTTTTGCAGAGCTTAAAGAACCAAGACCTAAATACCTTGTTAATATATTTTCTTTCTTGTGTTAGCATTATTGTTATTCAGTTCGTTGCATTTGAGACTAAAATATGTTAGACACTGCAAGAGAAACGATCCCTCACTGTTAGGGTTTAAAATCATTATACCACTATAAAGATTGATTGTCATTTACAGAATATATTTTAGACAAATATTCAATTCCACAACTTGAAATAACAATTTTGCCGTGTGTATCTGCATTTGATTAATACCAAAGCTCAAGGTATTCAATTCATACAAATTATGAAGTTATATGGAGATCTAAACAAAAAAAATATTCTCTTGTAATTGAGACTAGACTTCAGTGGGAGATGCTGAAGTCTAAGCTCTGTTGAAAATTTTTTCTTTTCATCTTGATTGAGCTTCTAAAAGGTTGGGATGAAGAGAGTTTACCGTCTCCTTTTCTTAAAGAAATCACTAGTGAAAACATAACAGATCTTAAAGCCCACTTGCAAGAAGCATCAATATTTGCTTAACTCATTAACTATTTTTTGTCTATTTAGAAGCGGCAAATCAAAACTATGAGATCTTAAAGAGTATAAATTACTTATTTTCTGCATTTGGAGCCAACTCTAAGATGACCAGGAGTTCCAGAGACAACCACACATGATGAAACAACAAGTTGTAATGTTGTTTAAGGGCATCAGGGGAATAACATGCTGTTTAGAGAAACATTTCTGTTTTCTGATGTCATCTACAAAAAAGTTAGAATTCTTTTTAGGTATTCCCCATTTAAAAGGTTAATATCACTTATGACTCTTCCATTATTAATTAAAAAAATGAAATCTGAGAAAAACTCACAGAATTATATTACATATATGTTACACATATATAATGATTATTTATTATATTGAATATATAAATGATATTATTTTATTACATAGGAACCTGCAAGAACATCATCTGGTTCCTGAGGAGGTTGTCATGAGATGAGAGGTTTCTAGGAAAAAAAAAATCTTCCGTGTAAAAAGTATTCAATGTAGAAAAAATATGTAAGTCTATAAAATTCACCCAGTGGATAACTGTGGGGTTTGTTTGGCTTCTTTTATGTGTGTGTTTTTGTTCTTTTCTAAAAGGTATGTGCAAAACATATTAAAAATATTGCATTTTTTTTCTATTTCAAGATACTAGTGTGCTTTATAGTAAAGACTAACAGACACGGTTCAAGTGTATAGTGAATGGTTATTCAAAGCAGTGTTTCCATACACTGAAGCATAGACAACCACCCAGAAAAATACAGCCTTTACAGCCAAACCTCTAACTTTTTGCTTAGATGAAAGAGAAAATAATATATTGTTGGCAATATTCAAAACTTCTGCCAAGTACCTATCTTTTGAGCTGAGCAAAACCTATGGAACAACAAATTTGCTGTCAAAATCTATTGATCCATACAAATTACAATAGCAAATGCTATATTTTCTCACTAAAATGTCTAAAAAATTATTCAGTTGTTGGAAGGCACTTGGTACAAAGGTGAATATTCACCATGTGCCATTTTAAATTACTTTAAATGGTGGCCATGGAGAGAACCTTTCAGTAGCTAAATATAGTTATTAATTGAGACATATTTAAAATATATTAACATTTATCTTAATTTATGTTTAGCCACATTTGAACATCTATATAAAAAAATAAAAATACGTTGCAACAATGGATTGATTACAAATTAAGCACAAACTTTATTTTAAAAATACCATGGTATAATTTAATGATTATAAATGGCTTTTATGAGGTAGACTGTCTTTTACTTCATGAATTTATATTTTTCAGGCAGACAGGCTGTAATTTGATACTCTCACTTTCTTGGAATGACATGTCATTTCAATTTTCTTTTTTTTTTTACTCAATCAGCTAAGATATATTACTGTCTTTATGCTTATTAGTACAAAATTTAATTCTATATGACTGAAGCAGACAGAAGATCTTGCCAGTAGGGAACATGCTGGTGGCCTAGTGCCTCAACTGGATATTGTTTCTTGTGGAAATGTGGTGATGTTTCTTTACCCAAATAGAAAATGCACAAATCAGTGATGATAAAAGTCCAGAAATCTAGAACTGACCAATCAACTGGGCTGCATCTTATTTTTAGCATCTAGTACAAGACCCCTGGAATTGATTTCAGAAGAATTTACTGGAGTAGAAATTGTCTCTGTCAGTGTCTCAGATTTGGCATCCTGAAGTGAAGGCATCACAAGTCACTCTGGGAAACCTTATGCTAATCATTAATGTTAGACCTGTAGAGTCTGTGCCCCACTTCAGAGGATGTCCAAAGACAGCATGTTGTTTACCTTCACAAACTGATATTCTTGGTGACACAGCTTACCTTTGTTAAAAACATACGTGTTGTGTAGGTTTTTCACCCAAACAGCCACTTCCTCCCGGCTGTATCTCCTTGAGTTACCCTGCACTGTGTGCACCAAATGCAGACCTGGAGTTATTGTAGGAACTCCACCCCAAGCAGCCATGCTGTAATGCAAACCTCTTGGCATTTCTAAAAGAGCAGTTCCACATATCAAAACCATGCTTGTCTCAATTTGTGTTCAGATTTTTTCACCTGCTGTAACAGCTGTCCCTTAAGTAGCACAGAATGGGCTCTGCAGACAGATCTCGCCATGGGAATTCTCCTCCAAGGGAAATCTTGCACTGTGGCAATTAACAGCTCACATGTTCCAAGTGATGCACGCCAGGAATGTCGAGCTGGGAAGATGTTAGAGGAGCCCTGACATGGCTGGTTTCCGTACTAGCCATGTAGGACAGCACGTGTATACCTCTTCTACGCCTATGCAGCGCATAGAAAGATGTTCAAATTGGCTGTCTAAATGGAACTGAGAATTGGTATTCTTAACTACTTAGCTTGGATTGGTTATGTTCCTTTGCTGTCTCATTATTTTTCAACTGGGAATATTTCTTATACTTTTCTGCAGATGTCGGGTGTCACACAGAGGACTGGATTCATGAAAACTCTGTTAGAGCATTACTAAAAGCAGGGGGTCTAATTTCAGGATGACCTCAACTCCTGTATCATACTTTTCTTCTGATAAGCAAGTGGTGGGGGGTTTTTTTAATTTTATTTTTGACTCTGCTCAGAAGCCATTGTCATAGCAACTTCCCCTTGAGTCATCTTTAGGTGGTTACTGTTCAACCTCAGGCTACCTATGTTACTGTTCTGATTTTACCTGAAATATTAAATGAGCCTTAGCTTTAGGGAATAAACAAATACCATCTAAAAAAGTGTATTTGTATGCTCATATACTGCAAGAGATATTACTAGCTGCTTCTATGGTGATATGATAAATAACCAAGTATGACAATCTTATTTAAAAAAACTTAACATAATAGTACAGAGTTAATAATTTTGAATTTTGAATTTTATTCTTTCAAGAAGGGGATTATAATTGAAATACAGTCATGATACATATAAATATAATAAAATGCACAAAAATATAATATAGACCAAAAACCTGAGAAGCTTTTAAAATGGGACAAACATGATCACCCTAAAACAGTTCAAAGCCTCATAGAACTTACAACAGTAAATTGTAAAATTTAAGTGTTCTCCTCCTCTCTCCCCATCTATTGCTACTGCAGCTGTTCCTGCAAAAGATTCATTCTGTAGAAGTTAGTTTTAATACCAGTTGGAAAAGGAGACTAAAATATTTCTGCTATGATCAGTCTAGATGAATTTCACACCTCTCTAACAGAACCAGCTAGGCCAACAGCAGTCAAGTCACACTTAATCCTTGTTTTGATGGTTTAAGGGAAACATAAACCCTGTGCTGGTTCTCAGCTGAAGAATAAACGCAGGGAAAAATCTCTCCCTTCCCTGTAGCTACTGGGATGCCTTGCAATAACTAGGAGGTTATAAAGGGAAATGCAGTATACAGCAATTTGCAGATCATTGAGGCTGACTCAGCAAGGGCTCTCTCTGTATTACATGAAGTGCAAGTTGTCATTGCTGAGTGCTGAACCCTTTCCTCTTCCATTTGCAAAATGGGTGTTCAGGTTGCTGTTCCTGAACAGTAGGAAGAGAAGGAGGGGAATGGGACCAGCAGCACGGAGAGGCTGCGGAGTTTCTCAGTCCTGGGCTCACATACTTGAGCTGGTCTTACAGCAAGGATTTTGGCATGTCTGTTCAGGCTAATTGGCTTGACAGATAATTAGAGCTCATGAGCCCCAAGCACAAAATAAATATGAAATCTATGCTCTGCCTTTTATAACTCCGGCATTTCTCTCTTTTTGGTGAAGCCTATTCATGTCACATAAATTGAAATACCCAGTTGATCTTGTTACCCATATGACTGCCCCAAGCACATGGTAGTGCCTCTCTTAATGCCAAGCAGTGTATGAATTACACAATTTAAGCCATTGCAGTGTTTACATGGGTCATCCCAATAGGAGCTTTCCTGTTTATTCAGAATTATGGTTGAAGGACCAAACTAAAACAATTATTAAGTGGAAGGAGACATATGGAAGAACTGTCTGCAGAGAAACTGTTGTGGTGAAGTTTTGAACTGAATGCAATAAGTATAAAAGGAAATAGCTGTTAAAAATGGTGACTGAAATTATGATATTTTAATTCATATGACAATGAAAATATGAATGGCTGATTCATGAGTTCTGGAAAGAATAACCTTAATAGAGCTGAGCTGATTCTGCTGTACATTATGAAGAGAACTGCCAAGTTTTATTCTGCTGGAAGATAACCATTGTCTTCACTGTTATTAGAAAGTAAAATTACCAAAATAAAAAAAAAAAGAAGTTAAAAAATTGTCCATCAATTTACTCATAATTGAGCTACACTTTTTTAGATGTACACAGGATCCCCGAAAATGAAACGGCTGACCTGAGGTCTCCACGTCCTGTTTTTGTGCCAAAATACAGAAGATGCACTGGAGTACTACAGTACATATCTTTTAGGTGGGATTGTGTTGCAGAAAGTTTTTGGGCAAGCATGCCAGTCTTTTCCTTCTGTGGCTGATCTCCAGACTCTGTTTGAACAGAATCGCACAGGCATTGCAGTTGCACATAGGCTCATTTGTTCTGTTTCTGGTTTCCATTTTGCCTTACAGAGAGGCTTTGGATGTGTAACCTCGTATCTCTGGCTGAGTCCTCGGTCTATGCAACGGGTATGGTTATTCTTCCTGATTCAATTAACTATTTAGAAGGCTAGAAGAAGCAAAACTACCTTCTTCAGGTGTAAGTTTTATTGCCAATAGTGAGAATGCCACCATATCAAGTTCATTGTAAACTTGTTGTCGGTATACTACTGATTACAAACACTGCAGACAAATTAGAGTTTGTATCTTAACTGTTTATGAAAGACTCC
Source organism: Pipra filicauda (assembly GCF_003945595.2). Classification (NCBI taxonomy): domain Eukaryota; kingdom Metazoa; phylum Chordata; class Aves; order Passeriformes; family Pipridae; genus Pipra; species Pipra filicauda. The sequence goes on from NW_024104318.1 coordinate 506,256, forward strand.
GATACCGCAATGACAAGAATCACAGAAAACAGTACAGTTACAAACCTACAGGACTTCATCAGGTCCATCAAGCATTATTTTTAAAGTATCCACTTTATTAAGTAACCTTGTGAGAAGAAAGGAGATGCAAAATAGAGTTTTTGGGTGGATGGTAGTTACAAAACTTTACAGTACCCGGTTCAATGAGACTGATCCTGATTAGGACATCCAAGTAATACAAATGGATAACAGATCTAGATGTACTTATCTATATAGGTATGTTTAATGCATCTTTCCAATCAAGATTCTAGGAAGAAATCCTCACCTATATCCTTTAGTATCAGGGATGTACACTCTCAGGCCATAAGGGAAGCACTAAATTACCTTTTATGAAAAAAACAAACAAACCCAAACTTCTTGTTTTAAAGGCAATTAATACAATCAAGTATGAAACAGCACCTTTCATGCCAGGAATTCACACCGCATGAGTTCACTTGGCCAGAAAAGTGCAGTGTTTGTTCCTAATACTATAACTAGAAGAATCCAATATTCAGTCTGGAAAGATTTCAGCTATATATTGATAGGGTAAAGAGTTGCTAAGGTTAACAGAAGCTTTTGAGAGAAAGGGAAGGGAAGAGAGAAACAGGTGTTATTTTCTCGGGTAATTGTTCCACTCACAAAAACAGAGATAAGAAGCATGTGTAAGCACCCTATGGATGAAGGACAGGTTAATCTTGATACAGAAAGCATTTTAGGTCTTTTATAGGGGAAAAATTGCCCCATCTTTCCTTGAATTAGTAGCCAGAGCTTCCCATGAGCCTGGTTCATTCTACCACTGTAAGGAACAGGATAGGTGATATTCAAAAGTAATTTCTTTCGTATTGCTTGGCTCTTCCTCTTGGGGTTATTCAACAGGACTTACAGTTCACACTACTCTCATAGTATCATAACAGAGGCTATTTACCCCACAGCCTTTAATACAGGATTGCATTTTTTCTGATGACATAGTAGCTTTGATGCATTCAACCAGTTCCAAAGTAAATGAAGGATGTTTAGTGTATCCTGCTTTCATGTATTACAGTATATTATTGATTTTTACCTCCTAAAACAAAACCACCATGTCCTTGGATTACACATGTAAAGAAGGGGCAGGCCTGAAATTAAATAAGTTTTTATAGTGAACATCTCTTCCTAAAAGTAGTAGATACATATTTCAGTATTTTATATGGCATGTTTAAATTACCTTAGTTTTTAGATTACTTTTCACAGTCTGTATGATTTCCCTTGTGTAATTTCATTCTCATGGAAAATGGTAAAATGCTTATGATATGGACTCTTTTGAGCCTTTTATTAAGCTGCTTTGTCTCCAGTTGGGGGAAAAAAATATATGTTCCATATTACATGTACAGGAAAATTCCTACCATTATTATTATTATTATTATTATTATTATTATTATTATTATTATTATCATCCTCTAGTGATTCTGCAATGCTCAATTTTATTATTATTATTATTATTATTATAATTCTCCAATGATTCTGCAGTGCTCAATTCATAAGCAAAAAAGACAAAACTTCATGCCAGAGATATTAAAGGAACTAATCTCTATGCCTTCCTCATTAGGAGGAATTGCTCAAGAGCATGTTGTCCTTATATACAGATTGCCCCTGTAAGGCTGCCAATGTCAGCAAGACCTTGGGTGCATCTGTCATACTCGTGACTGTAGACTTGATACATTTTCTTTTGTGTATTTGCTCATGAGTACAAAAAATTTCTGATTTCTTTTTTTTCTGTGAGCTTGCTTCCCTTCCTACAGGAATATTTTCTGATAATTGAGTTAATATTGAAAGTCAATTTTTTTTGGTCTAAGACTTCAGGTCTTGCATGTATTGGATAAGTCAATGAATAAATTCCTTTAAATATATTAGCTAAGTAAAATAAGGATTTTGAAACTGTAAAAACAAGAATTGTGCAGATTTTCAGGACCTGTTTTTTTTCTATCTGGGTATACAAATATCTTTCAGATACTTTTCTAGAAATACTTCTTCAGGACAAGAGTGACTGTGGTACTGGTGGTTGCTTGCATTGAATTATTCCTTGGTTCACAAGGTAGTCAGTGACAGTTTTCTTCTCACTGCTGCTCTGAGTATCATTGCAGCAGGCTTAAACACTCAATTTTGTGCAAGAGTGATTCCCTATTAAGAGTGTTGACTCTGTCCAACAGATCTTGTGATCCTTTCTTTAATGGCTTTTATTGTCTTTTGCCACCTCGTATTTGTTTTTAATCTGCTTAATGTATGCCTTATCCTGCAGTGCTCCCAAAGCTAATGGTTTATGAGACATCTTACTGTAGTAGGGCTACATGACTTGCATAAATCTACCAAATGGTAGTCTATTGCATATTGCCTTCAAAATCTAATAAGCATTCAACTTTGTTTCTCAGCCAGCTGGCAGTCCTTTGTGATGTCATTCTGATTTTATGACGAAACGCTGATGTAAAGCAGTGATAACTAAAGCTAGCTAAACTGAATAACAAAACTAAACATAAGAATCAAAGGCCAAGCAAAGGTTTGTATAGTGTGACTCAAAAAACATGCAGAAAAATAATGTGATGGCAGCCATGGGAATGCCACTTTGGGATCCCAGCCTATTCTGCTGCTTTTGTGTTCACGTTTGTTCTGATCACAGGCCAGGAAAGGATTGAGCATTGACATTGTTTAATGTCACAGTTCACAATGGTATCTTGAGTTTGCACAAAGTGTTTATGTGGTCAAGACGTGGATGTTGAAATTATGAACCCTGACTCCAATGTCTTTGTTGCAGCACTAGAAGTAATACTTCAAAATGGAACCCATTCCTCCCACAGAGGAGGGAACAAACCAAAGTATGCATTATCTGCAAAGCTTACATTGTAAAACATGTAAAAGGGAGAACAGAACAGTGGACCTAACAGATATTTTCCCTTCTAGCTTTTGGATTTGATGAGAAAATGATTAATAATCTTTGCTAGCTACGCTATTTTTCAAATAAACATGCTATTGCAGGAAAGAACCAGAGATTCTCTTCAAGAATAGAGAGGATGAGAGCTTTGTGATCAATAATGTCCAGAAAGTAATGCCTGGAATATTAAGTCCTAGTTTTCCAGAAGGTAAAGGAAGAAAGCATAGTGATAAATGAAAGGAACTGACATGCCCTGCTTACAAATGTAAATTCCTCCAAAAAGGGTATTTCAAATGTGAGCCTTCAGGATAGCAGGCACATGTGCATTTTAAAATCACAGAATATTCTGAGTGGGAAGGGACCTACAAGGATCATCAAGTCCACTCTTAAGTGAATGGCCCATACAGGGATCAAACCCCCAGTCTTGGTGTTATTAGCCCCATGCTCTAACCAACTGAGCTCATCTGCTGCTGACAAGCTGTTCCCCCAGCTAAGCCTGGGCACGGTGTGTATGACTTTTGAATCTGTCAATCAGAAGACTTTTAGCCAACCTAGTTCCCGAACTCAAACTGCTATCAGCAAGGACTCCTGTTAGGCTAAACCCTGAAGGTTTCTCAGAGCCAGATCTGCTACAGAATGTTGTCACTCAGTGACATCAGCAAAGGCAGAGAGGAAATGTACTGTAATTTTGAATTTAAGTTTTCTGAGTTTTCTAAGTCATCAAGCAACTCTTTAGGGGACAAATAACAGCCACTGTATGGTTTTTTATTACAAAAGGGAAATTGGTGTAATTCATGTCAGACAGTGAGACTGTGCTTTGCTATGTAATGGGAAGGTGATACTGGATTTGACATTTGGTGAATACAGTCTAAGTTTATCAGATGGTTAATCAAATTGAACACCTCTACTGGCACCATCTTTTTGGACAGTGATACTATTTGCTTTGATATTGAAAGCAAGAGCACTCCAGCTTTGCCATTTTTTTTAACACTGATCTGTAAACCAGTGTGGCTGGGAAAAAGGAATTGCCATGATATTAAGGATCTTATTATTAAGGGCTCTTAGTGAGTTTGATTTAGTTCTACCCTGTCACAAGACGACTCTTTAAAAAAATTCTGGCAGTCAGATGTATTCAAGGACAAGTCAATTTGTTTTAATCCATGTGGAGGAGGGAACAAACTAGTGTCCCTTGTGGGAAGGAGTGAGCTATCTGAAAAAAAGTGATGTAATTAATTTCCAAATCCCCCTCCAAGACTGAACTGTTATACACCTGCAGAATTTTGTGCACCTCTCAGACTTAGCACTCTTCCTTTCTTTTTATCCCCCTCACTCCATCTGTTCGTATAGCACCTGTATTTCTATGCCTCACTGACTCTCCATCTGTTTCCATAATTTGTATCTTTCTCCTCTGCTTATGGCCCTTAAAATTTATAATAGAAGTAGGGAGACATTAGGAATGAGTGCCTCAACATGTCCATCTGACAAAGTCTTTACACTAATGCTTTCAGTTCCTGCCTGCTGCAGGAACTCAAGCCTGTTCCTGCTACTCCAGGGCAGCTTTAGACTATTTCTAATAGCCCACCATCTGGTTCCTATAAGCAGTTAAATCTTATTTCACCCAGCTGTTGCTGCTGATGCAATTTGTACCTTTGTCCATGTACATTCTTCTCATTAGAGAGTACAATCCAACAGCAGGATCGTGCAGATCACTATGACCTGGTTTCTTGCTGCCAGTGACTGACTGGCTTAGCTCATGGTATACTGACAAAGTAGATTTCATTCTCAGCTGGATGTTACTAGCCTGGAGAAAAAAAGTATTTCTCTTTCTATGTTGATATTGGCCAGTTAGAAAGTTTATTCTCACCCTTCACTTTTCTTTCACGACAGATAAATTAGAAAAAAAATTAAAAAGCTGTGTGAAATATAATGCCGGAAATTTATCCTGTAGTATATTAAAACTGCAACATATTAAGTGAAGATATAATTTCATTCATGTCTTTCATTAAAAAAATCATAAAATACACACACATAAGCATATTTCTATAAATGCCATTAAAGTAACCGACATGCTTATGTTCTGCATTATAATATTCCATGAGGAAGCTGCATAAATGGACAGTATTAAGGCCTTGAGAACCTCAGAACTCCAGCTGTATTTTAACACAGATGATCTTAAATAAAGTCACAGCAATGGTTAATTATAGGGTGGTTCTGTAAGTATGCTGGCCAGATGAAAGGTAGCTTGTGTTCCTGCATCACGTATGATCTGGTGTGATGAGTGTTTGGTTACAGCTGCTGCTGTGCAACTGCTGGGAAAACTGACGAATTGGCAATTTTTAAAAGAATGACCTGGGATGTATGAAAACTAGGAGAGATGAAGATTGTAACACCATTGTTGTAAGGGTGAAACTCAGATCACAAAGTGACCGTTTTCCAAACTAAAAGTCATAGCCATTTTCTCATTGTACCCTCTGTCAATCAGCTGATTATCAAAATGGAAAATCTTCAAGAGTTATTATTCCAAAGGTCTGAGCCTCTCTGCCATTTTTAGTTTATCATAATGCAATTCAATCTGTCAGTGAATGTCACTTTGCTCATGTAGACTTTGCTTGTAATGCTTTCAGTGTAACAAAATATAGTCACTCCCACCATTTCTTAATCTTCTGCTGGTATTCAGGACATTTTAAGAAGGTGACCTAGTATCATTCTCTCAGGCATTCAGTTAATCTGGTGCAAAAGAACTTTAAATAAGTAGCTGCTCTAGTCTGTTTTATTGCAGAAGACCTTCAGCTTTGCACAAATACAAATCCCCGTGCTGGACACCTAAGACATGAACTGGAAAAGATATGCGTGTGTATATATATATATAAATTTAATAAGTGTTACTTTGGGCTTTTACGATGCCTTTCATCTAACACTCTAAAAGTGCTGTAGAAACATTAACCCCCATATTACCCTTTGCACAGAAGTAAACATGAAACCCATGAAATACAAGTGACTTCTCAAGGTCACAGAACAAAGGTTACAGTGTATTGTCTCTTAGGGATTCTGCTCTAATAACTAAGTTATAATCCCAAACCCTCAGAAAATAAGCAAAAAAACCCCATAGTAATTTTCAGTGGTCTGGTAGAACTGGCTGGAAATTAGGTGTAGTTCAGAAGACTGTAAAATAACCTCAATAAGGTGTGTAAGTTTAAAACTCACTTTACTTTTATATGGAATTATAACAGTAATGAAATGAGATTGAACTCAAATGAATAATGAGATCTAAATTGAGAAATGGTGTGATAATGCTTTCCATGGTTCAATTAGTCAGCCATCTGTAGTACTTTCTACTAATAGTTACATTGCCTGGTTTAGAAGAGATTTAAACGCCTCTGTCTAGTTTTCAAGAACATGCACGCATTACACAAGAGATATTAGGCATCGTGGGGAAAATATAACAGGAAATGTGTGTGCATTGACCCACATCCAACAGATCTCAGTTTAATACGAAGCCAGTCTGAATACTGAAATCATTAGCTGGAAAAAAAAATCTGAATATAACTGAAACTGCACCATGCATTTCCTCTGTAACCAGCTACTTGAAAACCTTATTTCAGATCTGAATACTGTTTTGCCTTCAGTGGCCATTTCCATCATGGAGACCCTGTTTGAATGTTGCCTGTTTTGTTCCCTCTCAGTAGGGCTAAGGCTAGGACTGTCTTCTGTCACACTGTAGAAGCATTGAAAAGCACTGATTCCTAACATACAGATTTATCCTCAGTGTGGGACATTTTATCCTCCATATCTTGAGTTCATAAGGATCTCATTCTTCATCTAGGAGAGTTGAACAAGCTACAGAACTGGGATATTTTTATTATTATTAGACTGAGCTGATAAGAAAAGATGTTTCTGTACTGCAGAAGTATTGGTCTAAGGTGAGATTCAGGTAACACCGGTTAGTGCAAGCTGAAGAAGGAAAAGCAAAACAGTTCTGTGTCCAAAGAAGAAATAGCTCTACTTGTAGTATTTTCTGAAACCTGATATTAATCCAGAGAAGACTGGTGAGATGACACTCCATATTTAAAAATGGCTAATACTGAATTTTTAGAGTGTCAGAGGCAGGAATTCTTTTGCAAAAAGGAAAGTAAAACACTGAAGAAGGTTGGTTGTATGTTTCAGTTGGTGTTAGAAAGCAGTTAGTGTACTATCCAGGAGAAAAGGCAGTGGAAATACTCTTTTTTTAAGAAAAAAAGTTAACATAATCTAGGTTATGTCTTTATTGATAGTGGTAAAAACCTGGTAAATGTATTACTTTGTGATTCTTGTAATACACACGGAAGTGTGTTGCATTGACACATCAGTCACCTCCTAATTAGTTGCCAGTGCCTGTCACTGAAAGGGCAATAGCCTGATGCACAATGAACAAAGTGTATTGCCTAAATACTGTCTATTGAAATAGTATTTATTTATATTAATGGTAACCTGCCCTTGATAAACTTTCATAGTCCTATTGCTCTGTTGCAGTTAGTTAATAATTTACTCATGACCACTTGTCTCTAAATAGCTGAATCTTTCCGCAAACAAAAGAGGAAGTGTTTTATAAACATTTTTTTATATAAGGAGGGTGGGGTTTCTTCCAGGAAAGCAATGTAGTAGTGAGCTGGCTTTGTCTGTGGGAGTGAGCATTAGTACCCCTGAAATTCTAATGTAACTTTTCTTGTTTTAACACAGACTGAATACTGTACTGCCACAGCTTCTCTGGGACCACAGTAAGACCACTGAAGTACTGATTATTTCATGTTATAGAATCTTAATATGGCTGTAGGTTCCTCTAGCACTTCAAATGATAACTTCTTAATTTTGGGTGATAAACACATGACATGGCTTTTCTTTTTCACCTGCCTTGATCCTAAAAGACATAGAATGATAATAGAACTTCATCTCTTCACCAATCTAAAAAGTTCTAGGTTACCCATTTCTTGATACAAAAAGAAAACACTTGAAACATGACACTGTGGAAATTCAGAGGAAGTAACAAGTCTTGATAACAAGCTTAGTAAAGTTGATAATACTAAATGATACTTTATAATACACATTTAACAATAGGCACGATTAATGAAAAACAGATCAAGTTCAAGTACCATGAACCTATGTAAACATTAAAAGTATTCTAACCATTGCAGTTAGCAATAGACTTTATATATCAGTTTCTCATATACTAAGGGTAGTTGAGCAATAAAGTATTATCACATGTATAACAGTGAACTTCCTTTTAGTAGAGGAGATGCTGGGAAAACCTGTTGTGCGAGATAAAGTAATATAATACACAAGAGTTTATTGTCAGAGACTTTGACTGGGACTTGACTGAGATGGTGAATAGGTGGAAGGTTTGTGATTAATATGTCTCACATTTAAATACTGTTTAGTATTCCATTGCCTAAACCTGCATGTTAATTAATAATTAAAAATTATCTTCAGAATATCCACCTGTGAACATTTATGAAAATAAATGCTTTATTATGCTTTTCCTCAAAAATATTGCTCCACCGATTAAAAATTAGCCTGTCTAACTATTATTAGATATGCACATGTAAATTATTACTATATATCCACTATAGATATTATTACTAGATATTAGTATATATGCTTCATTGATGCAGCTACAGACTTGTATTCAAAAGAAAAACTGCACCCACTGCAGAAGACAGAAAGAATCTATGCCTTTTCTCAAATAACTTATCTTAGTTCTGACCATAGGTTGAATTACAATTAGCTTATGAGAGGAAACAGAAATTAACGTCTGCCTGCAGATCAGATTAAATTAAAGCCATGAATATGAGTAGATGCAGCATATGAGACTACTCAGTTAATAAAGCTTCATTCTACCATTGTTATATTGCCCACAGGCTGCAGCTGAAGGTCAAAACCAGACTTCATTTTGTTGGTTGCCATTAGGTATCCCAACATTCCACTGAATTTAACAAAGATAAAAAATTATATGTGCTGTTGGAAAATACTTCCTTTTTAAGTCAGCATTCATTTTGGCCTTGAATTCAATGATTTTTAATTCAGCCTGAGGATATGTTGTTTTATAGCCTGCTGCAGACTTAGTACTGCATATAAGACTGCTGCATTAGCAGAGCTCTGTCATTTGACACTTAGCTGTGACTACTGCTATATATTTGATCCTTAGCATCACCATTGACTTGTGAGAGGACATATTTGGATCTATCAGTGAGAAAACAGAATATTATGTCTTTAGAATACTATTTCAAAGATTAATCTTATATCAGGAATCACTGATTCCTTCAAAAATTGTGACTAAGTTGGGTATTACTTTTTCGTTATTTTGTTAATTGAAAAACGTATAGTTCCAAACAGAAAAGAAAATACTAAACTGTATTAATTCTGGAATTAAAGGTCACCTTTATATTGCACGCTGGCAAATACAACCTCAGTAAGAAGTAAGTGCTGATGAAGTCAGCAAAGCAATTAAGGACATGACTCCTACACAACCTCTTCAGCTTACTAGTCACTTAATCATACAAGGTGTCGAGCCTTGTCACCATGGACCTAAAAAACATGCTTAATTTTAAACATGTGACTCGGTTACAGGATTCTGTGAGATTACTTGTGCATAACATTAGACACCTGTTTAAATGCTTTGCTGGAACAAAGCAGGAATGTTCAGCATTTTGCAGGATTGCATGCTAACTGGGTTTTACCTCATCCTCCTATTAGAAAAACACTTTGGTGGATATATGCTTATATAGTGGGAAGAGAAAGAGCATCTTCTGATTATGTTGAGATTCAGCGTTTCAAACCTTACTGTAAGGGCTGATGTTTGATAATGAAAGATTTATTTTATTCTAATTTATTTTCAGTTGCAAATTGCCAGTTCTCAGCTGTTCAGCTCCAGACTGCCGTGAGAGACAAGAAAGCAAAGCAGGTCATTGCAAATGCTGCTCTTCCTGAATTATGTTGAGGCTATTGTCAAAAATAAACACCAAGTTCCTAAATGTGAATATATCCTGGGGAGAGCAAAGTGTAAGTGTCATAATGAGCTGCAAAAAAATTGAGTGGCTGCTTGTAAACATATGGTCTCCCCTTTATGGTTTTAGTATTCCTGGTGTCTGATTTTTCAGTGTTAAGCAGATTTACACCTCATGGACATCAAGCTAGCTAGTATTCAGAGCTGTTCTCAGTGGCTGGTTTCAGTACACATACATATTCACATTTTTGTTTGGTTTTCTCATTTAGCTGGCTTTTATGAAAATTTCCATTGGCCTATTTGGAGTAGAGCAGCACTACTGTTCTGCTACTATTACTTTGCTCCCCAAGTAATTTAAATTGTACACAACAGATTTTGGAGGCCTACAGTATGTTAAGGCTGGCATCTGTTTTCAGGAATGACTTGTAGAGCTTCCATTGTAGGGGCTCTGATTCTACCAGCAATGCCTCTCTGCAAGTGCCATGTGGCAAAGTTGGCTGCTGGACTTAAAAGAGAATTGCCCAAAGAAAACAGGCATCTTTAGATTTATATTTTACAATTACACTTTTTTCCCTCCATTCCCTTTTAGTCATTTCTTAGAAGGGCTAGAGTCAAAGATAAATGGTTCCTAGAAACAAGTAAATAAAGCTACCTAGCCTACACAATTCCAATATGCAAGATATCAGGTAAAGTGAATAGAAAAATGCTAAAAGGTGAGGCAATAAATATTTAGTTCTCCAAATTAAATTAATTAGAAAAATTTTATATCGGTCTATGTGATCACTATTATGGCAATATCTGAGCAGTTCTGGACTTCTTGGTTTATAGCTAGCAGTCATAGTCACAGAGTGAACACTGCTGTTGGAAACTGCACAAAGGTATGGGGGACACTCATACTGCTGTGTGTTTTCATAATTATGGCACGTACAGAACCTATGTATTTCCTGTACTACTATAACAGTTTCTGTATTGCTCCATTTGAAGTTTCTGGGCGTATCTGGAAAGCCCAATGAGTGCCAATATTTATACAAAGAATGAGACAGCTTCCACAAAACAAAAGGGGTGCAGAAAGAAGTCCTGGCATTGCCCTGATACGTTTTCAGGGTGATGTTGCTGTCTTGATTTGATACAACACAACAAAACCAACACAAAGCAGTGTCAGAAAAAATTTACCCTGCTTCTTCTTACTTGTACCTGCAGCTATTCTTTGCACACCACTTATTTCTCTGTTGTTCTGTTATCATCATTTCGTACAGGGTGAAGAGTTTACTGCTTCTTTCTATGGTTTGGTCATCAGGGCCCACTCAAAAAAAGGGGAACTAATGGCTTAAGAGAGACGTTGTAAAGGTCTTTTTCTTCATGTGTTTTGTTTTAGGTATTGTTGATGCATTCATTAACTGCTGTTTCTGTATCTCTCCTTGTTAGTCTACCTGCGCTTCATAGTGGTTGCTACTATTCTGTCTTCAGAATATCCTGATATGTTTCTAATTTCTTCTTTCCTGTGGCAAAATCCCTGATTGGAAGGAAAAATAATTAGTACCAACGGTAATAAACAGGTTCTGATTCACAGGAGTCAAGAGTATTTTAAGTGTGTGGATTGATATTTATTAAATGCACTTACAGACCTCAGAGGATATAATATAGCTTAATTAATATCACTCCTGAGATCATAATTTCTGCTGTCACATTTTTTCAGATGCCAGCCATGTGTTAACGTTCCATTAATGCATAAACCATACACATTTTGCAGTAATAAGTGGTTCTACTGGCAAGAAATATCTAATCAAATATCATGTGATTTGGTAAACCTGGAAAGAAGAAAATGAGGATGAGGAACTACACTTAGGTCTAACTCTTAAATAAAATACAAGGATATTCATGACTTGCTTTATTAAAATAAAAAAAAGGCCAAAGAAAATGTTCTATGTTTGCAATATTCATTTGTATTAAATTCCTATTCATACCATATGGATTAGCGTGGACAAGGGCTTTTCTTTAATATTTTATTTGGCTGGATTGAGTGCAAGGGTTCCAGTACTCTGGAGGTGATCACTCGGAATGACTGGGTGACCCATTAAAGCATTCTGCTGAGGTATGTCTTTGTCCTGCCAGCTGGAGGATTTTGCCAGGGTTAAGTGCCAAAATAGATCTCAATACGAAAGTTTTAACTAATTCAAGGAAATCGTTACGTAACCTCACTGCCAAGAATAGTGTTCACGTATACGGTTACAGAGAGATGTGATGAGGTTGAATATATTCCTATTTGCAAAGTACTTTGATAAGAAGGTGTTGCAGCGTACAATATATTATCATGCTAAATATGTACCTCAGTCTTTGAACAGGGATTGGGCAGATGCAAAGTAAGCTAAACAGAATTTTCAATTAACGTGCACTGAAATAGCTTGTCTGAATTCTATGAAAGGAACAATCGCTAAAGATAATTATTTGCCATATGCAAATATATTGTTATATGCATATTAGTATCATCTCCTGTTAATATTTCCTCTTCAGAGCCTTTAAGACAAGGACACCAGATCCAAACTTAAGTGTGTTTTACATCAGCAGGGGCTCTTCCTCAGCGTCTGAGAGAGCAAACATTTTGCATTACAACAAAAATCTCTCAGAATTATTTCATGATACTGTTTTGTTTCCAGTATCAACCTAATCACTACAATGTATTATTTTTCACTCTGCTCCCAGAGCAAAGTAGGAAGAGTGAAGAATAGTATTAAACTGAGGCTCAGAGTTAAATATGCAATACATCTGTGCTTATATGTAAAATCTGGTTGATATTGTGTCTCTAGCATTTGAAGTCAAGACCAAGTGCCCCAGTGACCTCAGGAACACAGATATAGCCTCTTGACTAGTAGAACCTTGGATTTTTTGTTTTATGGTATTTCTGTGTGTAAGTGCTTGCCCTGCCACACCACTAACATTACATAAAAGCCAACAGCGTGTTCTACAGGGACAACACAAATCCAAAGGAGGCTGTTGGTCACAGTCATTATTTAATGCTGGTTACATCTGTATAAGGTAACAACAGCACATCCTATATGAGATTGTTCACCTGAAGACTGGTGTTGCAGAGAATAAATGCATACTTAATTGTTAGAACTTTGGCTTTTTACATTGGAAAGTATTCACCTTTAGAGAACCTTAAGCTGCTTCTTTAACATTTACTCTGTACCTTTAATCAAATGGTAAGGTTTTATATAACCATTAAACAAAAAAGTTGTGGTAAAAAAGTTTATGGTATATTGGTACATAAAGGCTTTTAGCCTTTTTTAATATAATTTCCCTCTAGATAATAACATGCAGTTGTTTTCTATCATTTCCCCAGACCCAGACCAAATGCTTTTAGGCAAAACTGGGGAGTACACATTTATTCTCTCACATTTCACTTAAGAAAAAAAATTGTTCTTTGTATAATGTAGTCATCATTTAGAGAACACATAAATCTTACACTGTTATTCCATTCATAGGGTTTTTTTTCCAAATTGCCATGCCAAATTAATCCCTGGTGCAATACTGTGTCACCAGTGAAGCTGTGCCACTTACTTGCTTGGACTCTTTAGTTTCAATTGAAAGATTTATCATTGCAGAGTTTCTTTGTCTTCCGTAGATGCATCCTTGGAAACCCTGACTGTTTTGCTGTTATTGTCTCCTTTATATACTTTATGCTTTCCTTCTTTTTTAATCATGGTTTCCTTTAATGGAACACACAGAAAGTTTTCTCATATAAGAAAAATAAAAATTCCACTCTGATTTATACCTGACTCATATAAATACAGTTATGCAACTTTATTTAGCTTTGTTGTGTTTATTACACTTAATTAAATAATTTGTTATTGATAATGAGTAATTTTGCAAGTTGTATTATAATAAAATGGAATAGCTTGTTCTTCCTCATACCAAGAATGTCCTAGGTGTTGGAATCATTGATGAATAGAGGTGGGGGTTTTAATTGCAAAGATCTAGGTTTGATGAATATTTTAAATACTTTGCCAGTAATACTGTACACAGAATATCCACAAGAGGGAACTGTTTTACATAGAGAGGAGCAATTTCCTTGCTGCTAAAACACTGTTTTCTGGAACCAAACCCTCCAGAATTATGTTGAGTTGGCATGATTGTGTCCTTGACTATGCTATATGGTAGCAACAGGAAAAATACAGGTAAGCACAGTGTTTGTTATCTTCTGTAAATAGTACTGTTAAATAAATTTTGAGCTCTTGTGTTGAAATATTAGATAGACAACTAATCTGAAAACTAATACATGGAAGTTTTCTGTTTGCTTGGAATAGATCTCTCCAGGAAACAGAGCTGGAAAATCCTGTTTAATCTGAAGGCAACACAAAATGCCATTGTTGCCTCAATAAATGAAGCAGGCTTTCTCAAATTTTGCTTTATAAAACCTACACTAGAAAGCAGGCCTTTTCTGATTCACAAAGGAGTAAGCTCAAATGGGATATTGTGAGGGATATTCATTCAAGGATCAGTTGTGTCTATGAATAGGTGAACAAAATACAAAGTTACGTACTTTGCTTTGTCTCTCACAGATAATTCCTCTTAAGCAAACTTTTCACTGGCAAGGTAAGTCTCACCAATTGATATCAATATTTACTTTTTAGTGTGAGTTTCATCATAAATATTTGGAGAACTGAGCCATATTTATGTAAATAAAAGTTTTGTTTATATAGAGAACAGAAAAGGTTTCCCCCTGGATATATAGTATGTATATAGCATATACACAGTATATGTAATGTTCGTGTTTGTTGGGTTATGAATAGTTCTTAACCATCAGAACTTAAAACAGCTTTTTACAAGTGATCACAATAAATCTCCTACCCTGTCTAAGTCTGTGTATAAATTTTGTGTGAACACGTTCAAATAAAATTATTTTAATATACAGACTATATTCTGTAGTGTTCTTGCTTTGCTTTAGTCCGAATTTTTCTTTAGGACTGTTCTTTGTGGGTACAGTGCTATGGGGATGATATTTTAGAAGTGCCTAATGATCCTGTTTGCATCTGGACTGCTCTTCAAACCGCTGTCTGCAGCACTGAGCTGCAGCAGTACACAGAGTCAAATAAATACCTTTGAACTCATACCTTCTGAATGCATAAAGCAAGAAAACATATTTTCAGGCTGCAGCACCTCTGTCAAATCTTCTGGGCTGTCTCAACAGCAAGAGAAGACATATGTCATGTCTGTGGCTTCAGAGACTCATCCCTTGTTATCTGCCAGATCAGAATATATAAGAAATTTCATCATGCAAAAGCCTTCCCTGGGATATGCTGTGCAGCTGCTCTTCATTGTCCCAGTCTTTCAAAGTGCACAGGGTTTGTGGTTTCTATTAGCTGTAAGAGTGCCTGTAAGTACCTGGCGCTTCTGAAGATCAGACATCAAGTGGCTGTGTTACGATGCTCCTGCCCTTGTTCCACTCCTGATGTTTGCTGATGGATAAAAGGATTCGTAGGTATGTGTGCAGCTGTGAAAAGGGTGCTGCTTGAGCACCGACCCGGGAATGTCGAGCAAATGACCATCAGGACTAGGTTCTGAGCCCAGGACCCAAAGTATGTGATCCTGTCAGAACACTACTTTGTGGCCCAGGTGGCTTTCTAGCTGTGGAGAGGGTTGGTAATGAAAAGACATGTGAGGGGGGCACTGCTGTGGCAGTGCAGTCTGGGGTTGCATGTGGCTGCTGTGACATGCAGTTTCTTTTCAATCTGACTTGTTTTCTGCATCTAGAAATCTTCAGCTGACTATCTGTTTTCCTCCAGGACAGAGCAATATAGTATATTTCTCACTTGTATACACCTCTATATTATTATCTTTCTCTATTCAGAGGCCTCTATTAAACGCCTCTTGAAAAAGGAGGCCTTCTCTTGAAGGAACAGACTGGAGTGAGACATTATGATAAACTCATGGAGCTAGACAAATGGTGGTGTTATTGCACGAGAAAATTGAGGGTGAGAGGGCTAGAGAGCCCCATAAAAAGCTTTGGGAAGTTATAAAAACTCATTACCATCACTTAAGTAGAAACAAAAACAAACCCCAGATAGATGCAGAAACAGAAACTACTAGTAGTAAAGGTTAAGAGATTACTATTTCATAATGGTGGCTCTCTGCTGGTGTAGCGACTAGATAAGATGGGGGAATGTCACGCACACAAAGGCTGCTGTATTTTACCCTTGGAAAGCTGTCAAGAGGATCTGCATAATACTTTGTACTCAGTGAGCAGACCATGTGCCAAATGGAGATTTTGATTTATATATAAATAAATACATCTACAGACATATAAATTCCTCTGCTTTTCAACGTGAATCCGAAAATAAGGTAGGAGACAACTAGTCAGATTTTCTTGCTGGCTTGCCCTCTCCCCTCCCTCCCCAAGCGTGTAATTTTAAATTGCTATTTATATTTCTAAGGGTTAATTTCAGGAATGTTCTTGGGATGCGCGGCAATTTACGGTTTGCGTTTGCGGAGCGCGTTCGCAGTACTTCCCCGTGTCAATTAAAGATAATCCACGAATGCTTTTAGCGGAAAAAACCCCCACGCCACGGTTCCCCGATGTTTATTTCACGCTCCCTTACCGCGTTTCCATGCCAGCCCCCCTCCCTCCCCCGCCGTGCGCATCCCCGGGCACCTGCTGCTGCAGCTCAACCTCCTCCCGCGGGCCCCGAGCGCGCCCCCCTGTCCCCCCTGCTCCCTTTCCCTGCCCCGCGGCTGCAGCCCCGGCCCCGAAGGCGCCGTTCCGGCCGGGCTGCGGAGGGGTCCCCGCGCTCGCCCATCGCAGCGGGGGAGGGATGCGGGAGATGGGATGCGGGAGATGCGCGCGGGGGCCCGGCGGGGGCCGGGGCCGTGACAGCGCCGTGCGTTGGCCGCTGCGTCATGACATCCTCCGAACCGGCCCCGCGCACGGCCGGCGCGGGGGGGCCGCCGCCGCCTGCCCCCGCCCCACCGCGGCTGCGGAGAGCGCGGAGAGCGCGGCGGCGATGGACGCGCCGGGGCCGGCGGGACTTGTTGGACCGGCAGCTCCCCGGCGCGGCCGGGCACCGCCTCGCCGCCACCTGTGAAGCGCCTCGGCGACACACAGCCCCCACCGCTCCCGCCTCGCCGTCCTCCGGAGCGGTCGCTCGGCGCCTCGGCGGCCCCGGGAGCGGGACCGAGCGGCCGCGGGGCGGGGAGCGCGGCGGGCGCTGCCCATGGGGCGCCGGGAGCCCGCCTGAGCCGGCGCCCCCCACCCGCGGCGGCAGCGGCAGCGCGGCACCCCCGGCCGGCCCGGCACCCCCGCCCCGCGGGGCCGTGGATGCGCCCCCGGAGGGGCCGCGGCTGCAGGAGCGGGGCCGTCGCGTCCCCCGGCGGCCGATAGGGAGGGGCGGGAGCCGGCGGCGCCGCTGCGCGTGTGGGAGCAACAGCCTGAGCGACAGCCGGGCCCTGGAGAGAGCTCCCGAAGGATGGGCGAGGAGGCGGCGGCAGCGCACGCACAGATGGGCCAGCGGAGGATGAATTAGGAGCCACAGGAGGCTGCTACCGGCACCGAGGGGGGAAGAGGAGAGGAAGGGGCTGGACTTGGAAGAGGAGGAGGAGGAGGGTGCGCGGGGGGGACTGAGTATCGCTAATAACAAGTTAAAGACTAATAACAATAATAACAGACCACCTCCGGGAGGATCCGCCGCGGAGGCTGAGTGAGGGATCCCCGCTGAGGGCAGCGGGGTCGCAGCGCTGGGTATCTTGGAGAGACGCTCCGAGGCATCAGTTTGTGGTGGTGGTGGATGATTTTTTTGGGGTGGGCGGGGTGGGGGCTGTGTATGCGGGAGAAGGAAGGGGTGGGAATCTGAGGAGGAGACTATATTTTTATTATTATTTTTAATTTTTTAAACATTATTTTCACCGTACAACGAGGACGCTCGGAATTCACCGGCTGACGGCTCCCGAGAGGGACCCGGGAATTGTGCGGTCGCTTTTCTTCACCTGCTCTTTTTTTTTTTTTTCTTTGTTTTGTTTTGTTTGTTTGTTTTGATTGGGGGCTTTTTATTTTTTATTACTCTTCTTATCCGTTTCCCGCTGAGCAGCGGCGGCGGCAGCAGCAGCAATATGGCTGGTGATGGGTTTTTTGGGGGGCGCTGGCGGCGGGAGGAGCTCTCGGAAGCCCCTGCGCGCCCGGCTCGCTGTTAGCTATGGCAAATGGCAGCGGCGGCGGCTCCTACCCGGGCGGCAGCGGCGGCGGCGGCGGCATTAGAATGAGTAACAATATCAACGCCAACAATCTCAACACAGACTCGTCCTCCTCCCCCGTCAATGTGCCCAAGATGGATGCGCTCATCATCCCGGTGACCATGGAGGTGCCCTGCGATAGCCGCGGACAGCGCATGTGGTGGGCTTTCCTCGCCTCATCCATGGTTACTTTCTTTGGGGGACTATTTATCATCCTGCTGTGGAGGACCCTCAAGTACCTGTGGACTGTCTGCTGCCACTGCGGGGTCAAAAACAAGGTAACTCCCCCTCCCTTTCCCCTTCTGCTGCCGGTGATGGTTTGGTGCGGTGCTGTTGGTGAGGAGGAGTAGTAGTAGGAGCCCAGCCTTGTAGACCAGGACACCTAGGCGAGGTGGCACTGGAGTGGACGCCGAAGGGCTATCGTTGGATGGCAGTGTGCTGTCTGCTCTTGTGGTACGGTTGCCATGGGCTGTTGGGAGCCGTGGGGAGTGTGGCTGGAGGGTGTGAGGTGCTGGGTGCAGTCCTGAGGCGTGTCCCTGTTCCCCCCATTCTGTTCCACATAGGGACTCATTCGTTTTCATCTGGTGGCACGAAAGTTGCACCTGGTGTTCCCTCACTCTCAGTGAGGCACATGCTGATGTAGTGGTACGGTGTGGATCAGAAGTTTATTTGCACCCCCGGGACCGCATATGATGGCGGGGTAGGAGCTTGCCTTTGCTGATCTGAATTCTCAGTTCCCTTGTGGAATGAGAAACTTTGAGAAATTTACCTTTTCAATTTTGCCACTCAAGTAAATATTTTTAAAGCTAGCTGACAATCTTTGATGCTTCTGTTTGTTAAATTAAACGTGGCTATCTAGAGGTATTCAGTACATTCATAACACACTAGATCAGTATTCTCTTAACCTAAGTGTGAAGTCTTTGAGGCAACCTGACTGCCTCTTCGATTTTTATATATTCCCAGCTGGAAGAAAGCATGGTATGTGAAGGAAGTTCAGCTCCTGCTTTGAAGGGTCTCTTTTCAAACCAAAGCTAAGACTTGCTCGGGTCCACACTTTAGTTTTTGATTAAAACAAATGGGATAGAAAGTGTTAAGACTCTGTATTGTGAAAGTGGATTTTGACAGACCCCAAAATAGACCGGCAGCTGGAGTTTCTCCCCTTCCCTTTTCACATTTTTTGAATTACAAACGGAATAATATCTGCTTCAGTTATTCCTGGCACACAGACACCCACAAAAACACACACACCTTTTAATATATGGTTGCTAGGTTGCTGGCTTGCTTTGACATACAGTGAGCTGTCTCCCCTTTTCTCCTGTCCCCTCCCCCCTAAACACACTTGATACAGCACATAACCCTGCTGTACGAAGGGTCCAGCATTTAGGGGAAACCAGAAACAAAGTTAGAGCCTGAGAAGTTAAGGTACTTGTTTGTTGTGTAGTTTGGATTGCCTAAATGAACCTCCACATTCCAGTTGGAAGTTAAACTATTACAGTGAACTTGGCCTATGTATGGAAGGAGTGGTTGCTAGAGTTAAGCAATAAAAGCTTTTAAGTCAACCTTAAGCATCAGGAATCCTACCAGGCAGTACTACTTCTCCATTGGCAATTTTTATTTCATTTCAAACCAAACCTGAACTTTCTTAGAGAGATGTCAGCCAGGTATGATGACACAGCTGTAATGAATTTGTGATAATAAGATACCAGTTCCTACAACAGTAAAAGGCAGTTTTCAAGAAAGGGTGAGTAGTTAAGACTTACCTTTGGTTTTTTTGAGTATTTAGCATTTTCTTCTCCATGGAATGAGACAAATCTACAGGGGCTATCAGGGGTCTGGATGAAAAAGAAAATTCTTCAAGTTATTACCTCATGCTTCTTTCCTTGAGAGAATGAAAAGTTACAGACTTGTACACAGACTTCTTTCATGTTGTGTCTTAGTGGGTATTTTTGATCAGATAATTCATTAGTGGGAGAACAGTTAAAGCAATCAGTGATTTCTTAACTGGTATAGAAAGGCATATCGCAATTGTCTTTAAAACCTCTTAGTCTAAATGTGTCAGTTTGGTAAGTAACAGGCATCATCGAGGGGTTCCAACACTTCCAGTCTGAATACTTTCACATACTATTGCTGTGTCAGGTTGTAAGACTTGAGTTTATTTCATTTTTGAGACCTCAAGTAGTTCTCTGAACGTCATTCCCTGGGGCGGGAGGATAAAGGACTCTGCAGGTAGGGGGAGATATATGTCTCTTTTTAGATCCTATTTGTTCCACTTGTAAGGGTTTCCAAGACTCTGGTGAAGAAGAACTTTCAAGGGCTGATCCTGCATTCATTACGTGATAAAATGGGGAATTGGAGGGAATTCTCTGTATGCAAGAAGTAACTAGTTATTGCAAAACACTTTTCTAGTATTTAGGGTGTAAAGGGTAACTGAAGTAACAGCTGGAAATGTCTTAAACTTTGCTTTTATCAAGCACATGCTTTGTGCTGCATGGTGACTTGGGAAAGGCTGCCGAGGCTGCCGGTGAAAAATGTGAATTCTTACATATGCTATGTCGACTCTATTGGACCTGCTAGCAAAAGCAATTTTAGAAGAAGTAGCTCCTCCTACTGTGGGATTGAAGAAGTTTTCTGCATATTAGGACCTTTCCTTCCCTGTGCTGCCTCTTCTTCTGCTCCACAGGTTGCAGTGGAGTTGAGTTATCCAGCATCGTCTCATGAGCTACATAAAAAGCAGTCCCAGTGAGAGAACCAAAAGGAATCTTTCTCATGTCTACTTTTTGTGTCTTCTTATTGAATAATTCACATATATATGTGAATAATTCAGAGTTACTGTGCTAACACTCATGTCCATGTGTTATTGCAAGGAATTGCAAAAAGTTTCATTTTTTTCTCTCTGCTATATTTTAAGCTTAACATTGTATTCCATGGATTTGTCAGTGATTGTCAACTTGACTTTATTATGTAACACTTTTTAATGACTACATAGAAGTGTCTAGGATGTGGTTTGTTGTGTTGTTTTTCCCTCTTTAACTCATTCAATTTAAGGTTGAAATTTAAAAACATGATATAAACAGTTTAACAATTTCTGGTATGAAATTTCAATACGATTTTTTCTTGGAGATAGGAAAATCAAGATGCTGTAAGTCAAGGATATGCAAACTGCTAACAGAATGATCAACATTTCCTCTTAAAGTTCCATGTCTAATTTATGTAATTGTATATGAATAGAACATTACTCTTAATCATGTACTAAAAATGATTGCTGAGGTTTTAGGACTTTTGTGCTCCACACTTGCTTTGTGAGTTGACATTTTAAAAAAACTGTC
Organism: Pipra filicauda; assembly: GCF_003945595.2. NCBI lineage: Eukaryota > Metazoa > Chordata > Aves > Passeriformes > Pipridae > Pipra > Pipra filicauda. The sequence goes on from NW_024104318.1 coordinate 527,698, forward strand.
AAAAAAAATGTAAATCTTGACCTGCGTTGTCAGTGTTTCATGTAATATGTCAGTCATTACAATTGAAGCTCTTGTATTCCTTTATTTAATATGTTATATAATTTTAGATGCAATTTTTCAAAATTAGCTACAGTCCAATGGCAAAGACTTAACAAAGGCTGTTTTTCTCCTCAGTGTTTGCATCTACATTTTTAGTGATGCCTAGATATTGTTAAAGAACTTGTCTTGTCGTTGTTTTTTCTTTATCCCTTGACCAACTCATTTCTGTTTGTGTATGAAAAGTAGAATGTGAGATTGAACTTCATTGGGCTTTTCTCTAATACCGTTAGTTGCTCTTGTTTCTGGCAGTAGCAGAAAAATAAAATAAATATGCACGGTGACATACCCAGTAGACATAGAGGCTAAATGTTTATTATACAGTCTGTAGTTCTTTTGATTATATGGATCTCCCTCTGCATTTTCTATGCTCTTGAAGGGCATTTTCTACTGACATTATCTGATACCATATTTTGGCTTTGAACAAACTCTAAAGCAGGAAGAGCGAGCAGTGGAATGCGAGAGCACAAGTTTGGGGCTCCTGGAGCTGGCCAGTGCAGAATGAAGTGGGATTTGTACCCTTCTGAAGAGTGTGATACCAGACCCTTTATCACTGCCCCTTGGTTCCCCAGTGAGTGATACCTCTTATGGACCTTATGTCATCGAGGCTCTAGCAGGTACAGTGTATCCTTACTGCAATGCTTTCAGTGTTTTGAAGAGCTTTCCTTCCCCACAGCCCAGGACTTGTACACATATAAAATGAAATTATGTTATGATTATGGATAGCAGTTGTTAGCCTGAATTTACAAGCTATAATAATTTTCTTTGACATTGGTCTACATATTTTTGAAATCTAATAAATTATACAGATCTGGTCAGTAGAAACCAAGCAACGTTCTCATTTGTTTTGCATAGAAAAATTCTGTTTTTACTGGAAATACAATATTTGCAGAAGTCTTCTTTGAAAAGTTAAAAAAAATAACCCAGAACTCCAAAGCCTGAGAAAATTTGTAAATGGAAAAATTAAAGTTTTCCTTAAAAGAGGCAGCAGTCATACCAAGCTGGCTCTCGTATATACTAGGTTGGTGATTTCCAAGGAGTACCCACATAAACATCCTCTCCAAATAAATAAACAAATTTGAGGCATGACATATTGAGAAAAGCAGGAGAGTACCCTGGAAGACACATGTGGACATGTAATACAGGGGATCCATTCGTTTAGATCTGCACGTGGAAACCTCACCTTGACTCTCTTGAAGATGTTCCGAGCAGCAGCGTATGATGAACAACTGGAAGGCTCAAGGGATTAGCAGTGGACTGTAATGCATTTTGCTTGTTAGTCACATGCACAGCCTGGCTCAGTCATCCCTGTCTCATGGCTATCAGGTGGTCTGTGCACAATTATTCTGCGCGAGTCCCCCCGGACAGGTTGCCAGTCGAGAGATGGCCATGGTGGAGAGGTCAAGTTCTGAGAGAAAAGGTAGTTGCAGCTTTTTGCAGATGCTGTTTCTACAAGTGAAAAAAGGCACCAATATGGAGAGGTGTACGCTGTTGTTTTCCATGCTGTGAAAAGGAAGATACTTTTGGCTCTCTGGAGCTCATAATGGATTTCACATTTTATAAACACATGCTAAAATTGGTTATGCGTGCAGAAAAGAAAAGGTATAGACAAGGATTTAAGCTGTAAAACAAACATTCTCTACCTAAATGTTATTTGGGTACAGCGTCATACTTATTTTCAAGGCTTTGCAACACATACATTTAAGGAGAAAATCTGCATTCAAAAAGAATATGCAACTCTCACAAGTTTGCAAATCTGTAAATGCTGGTTGAAAACTATTAGATTTCACATTTTTTTCCAGTTTAGCTCAATAGAAGAAATGCCTATAATAGCAAACAGAAAGCTTTTAAGTAATAATGATCTATGTACCCAGTTTTGATGCGGTGGGATTTCTGAATGCAGAATGAGGGCAGTTTATAGCCCCCGAGACAGAAAGACTGAAAATTTAGACAGCACTAGTTCTAAGTATAATCTCTGCAGGGACAGGATCTAATGATTATAATTAAAAAAAGCAATGGTGGTCCTTGTGTGTCCTGTACTGTTGCAAGAAAGCGGCTTGTGAATCTTAGTCATTGAGTGTCCTTCTTCAGACAAATCCTAAAAAGAAGCAGTAATCTCTAGTCAGCAGGCAAAATACAGAGCAGTAGTCAATGCTCCTTCTAAGATTGGCTCTGCTATTCTGTGGAATCCAACTCCATGTGACAAAAGTTTATGTGAATTTCAGGATTGGCTGGTGATAATTCCTCAGCAGGCTCAGGCTGCAGTTCAGCAGCAGCAAGGCATTCTGTAGCGTGAGGCTGTAGGGCAGCAAAAATCTCTGGGGAGATGTAAACATAAATAACACCAGATAAAATTAGGGAACAGGGTATCCCTTTGGTTCTACTAAACATACATAGTCACACTGTATAAAATTATGTACTTTACATGTATGAAAATTATTGAATTGTCAGAAGTCTAAGAAGGGCACAGTGAATACAGCTTGTGGAGGTTTTCTAAGGGCAAGATTGCTGAAACATTATATGTGGGTGTTAATGGTTAAAAAATATTTTTCTCCTCCACATATGATTTTAGTGACAGAAGGAAAGGAACTACACTTTAAACAGCTCTCATAAAAAGCTGTGTTTCTGTAATGCGTTCATATGCTGCTACATGGCTGAAGGCTTAGAATCATAGAATATCTTAAGTTGGATGGGAGCCATAAGGATCACTGAGTCCAACTCGCTACTCCTTGCAGGAGTACAATGCCTGACTGGGAAGTGAGTGCAGAAGTCTGGTAGATCACAAGACCAGACTGGCGTTTATATGAACTTTACACAGAGCCAAATACGCCAATTCCAAATAAGACCTCATGGTTTGTAAGTGTGTGCACTCTGTCCGTGGCACATAGGTCACCTTGGGTGACAGTGGAGGGTGGAAATGCAGCAGAAGTTAGCACTTTTAACAATAGTATAGCTGCATGAAAAAAATGAAAAAGAAAGATACCTATCTTCCATGCCTGTCAGAGATATATTGGTCAGGGAGGGCCCATTTTGAATTCCGATGGTATTTATAGCCTGAGAATACATCAGGTTTGCATCTTTGAGAGGAACACTTCATTTCCATATATAGTATGCATGGTTCTGTTTAAATGAATGTGCTGCCACTGAAATGTGTTGAGTTTAGTTTGCTTTGAGATGATATATTGCTTGTATTTGTCTGAGAGTTACAGAAACAAGAGTGTTATCCAAAGTCTGTTGAAACAGAGGGAGGCAGTCCTACTAACTTCAATGGCTTTGGACTCAGGCCTAGATGTTCACAGTGTTCTAGATGAATCAGATTTTTGTTTTTTTAATTATTCTTATGTTAACATTTTAAGCTTTTAAAAGCATTTTGCTTTTATTGTAGTGAGGTGTATTTACTTGGCTTGTGGCCATTATATCTGAGATATCAACATTAGAAACATAATATTTAAAAATCACACGAGGTGTGTTTCCATTGCAGTCAAGAATCACACCTTCTGCCAGGCTCCCCTTGGAAATCAAAACTTGAGTGTTATCATGGCATCTCTCCTGCAAGCTGGTGTGCAATGGTAAATATTGGCTCTTTTTTTAGAACTGCAGTAAGTGCATATTTAGTGGAACTGGTGCAGGTCCCTTGCCCCATGGGTCACCTGCAGGACAGGCGCATGTGCTGCTGCAGCCCTGAGTCCTGGAAATCCCTTTGCAGGTCCTGAGCTTCACTACCTGATTTAAATATCAGAACAGCTAACATATAGTGGAGAAAAAATCTCATCACCCCAAATCTCATCACCAGGCCAGAAGAGTTAGGAGGAGCACCATAACCTCATCAACAACTGTATCATCACACAACAACTGAGTGGCTTGTCACTGTAACTATTAAATACAAGTTGCTTTTTCATTGCTCTTTATATAACAGGAAATAAATTAATAATATGGTTTTGTTTCCCTTTGTCCAAACAAATGCTGACTAAATATTTTGGCATTTCCTTTCTTGTTATATTTCATTCATTTTTCATGGTATGTTTTACATTTTTATGTAATGGTTTAGCTCTTTTTTTGTTATACTAAAAGGGTAGCTCAGTTTTAATTTGTTATTATTATTACTAATATTATTAATTAGATTAACTCTAGAACTGCTGGTATTGGATTAATTTCCTGTTTTAATTATGGGGAAACATTATTACAGATATCTTTTTTAAAAAAGCTATTTTCAAATGGTGACTTTAGTATTACAAAAATAAAGGGAAATGTATTAGAATGATTCTTTGTGTAAGTATCTTTTAGTTATGATTATGAACAGATATTCTGCTGGACAGAAATTACTTGAAATGAGTTTGTGGCTTCTGTGACCTATAATGGTCATAATTGATGTAGAGCACTTCAGGTGCCTTCAGATGTGGTGAATCCTTTGGTTACTAATGATTTGACTTCCCTTTTTTGAAAGCGAATTTGCTGATCAACCGGCAGAAGTTGTGTGATGTTCTTACATTTTCTAGGTTATCATATTATATTGTTTCATAAAGAAGCTGATAAACTCTACTTGGGTTTTAAGGGCTGAAGGAAACACCCCTCCTTAGTCCTTTTCCTTTTAGTCACAAGAACAGCTTAGTTAGGGGAAACTACTGCAGGGTCTGTCTATATGCGGTGCAAACATTTTCCCCCATGAGAAAATATTTTTAATGCTTTGATTATACACTTCTGATACATTGGTTTTGTTGTATGGGAAGTTCTTCCACTTTGTATTAGTTTTCTTCTATTCCCAGTACACTTATATCCAAAGGCTTCTGATTCCTTCAGCATCAGAAACAGGGGACTACTGGTTTTATGTTTGCATTATTTTCATATCACTTAAGGCCCTCAGCTATAAAGCACTTCTTTTCTTTCACCCTTTATTGGTCTGGTTTTTGGTTTAAGACCATACAAAATTTTACCTGACTAAATGCTGGTTTTCCTCCACTGACACTGCCTTATGTGTGTAACTTCTGGTGTTGTCTTTTCGTGAGTCAGAAGAGCAGAATTCATATTATAGATCTGTTGTTCCTAAAAGAAAACAACATTAAAAACTTCACAATTTTGATATTTGCAAAAATAATTTTGGTTTCTTTGCTGGAATGTGACCCTAGGATATAATAAAATATTTATTTACTTAAAGTGGAAAATGCTGTCCAACGCGTGGAGCTTTGACTCTGCCTGTATGATGGGATAAAATTTTAATGTTAACGTACATGATATGTACTATAGGAAAACCTTGGTATCTTTGTGTTGCCACCTGAATGATTCTATGTGATTCTGGGAGTAGAAAAAAGAGCATTTGCTTTTCCTGATTGTGGCATTACGTTTGTTATTTAAGGTTATTTATAATTTTAAAAGAAAACTGACATGCCAGTTGTTTAGGTTAATATGGAGGATCTGTGTCACTTGCACAAAATAGCCATTTAGACATCAAAATTTATATTTAAGATCTGAATAAGGTCTTAATCTGAATTTATTTCAGTCAAAGACAATTTCAGATCATTTTCAGAAAGAGGTATTATTGTTCTTGAAAAGCTTTTTCTTTATTTAGATGTTTGTCAATGGACATAATGGCTAAAATCCAGATATCTTTTTTTTTTAATGTTGAACTTACTCATCATAGTCTAGTCTTGAGTTGGGTTTATCTAGGACCCTGGCTTATATAAACATAGGAGCAGATACTCAAGTGTTTTTAAAGTTACTCATGGTTTTAAAGCTCTATAAAGCAATAGTGTCTCTTGCACTAACACGTAATACTCTAATTTTCTTTTTCTTTTGCCTAAGAGGTTGATACATACCCCATAATAAAAAATATTTATTTTGAGCTGATTGCTCTTAGAAATAACTGTAATAAAAATTAAATTAAAATAATTTTTTCATGCTCCCATTTGGAAATTAGGAGGGTAATCAGAACATGTTATTTCTATGGCTGCAGTTGCTTTAATAAAGCTGTATATAAACTTTTGTCTTTATTGGCTGTCCATGCGATTTTTTGTCTTTGGATTTATGTTCTTTGAAGTGAGAAATAGTAATGATTTAAAATGAATAGATCTTAATCTATTGGCTCCTATGCCAACTGTGTACAAAAATAAAATGTATCCTTACAACTAAATGTACAGAAACTGTGTTTAGAAACTTTCCTGTCTTATTAAAGAGTCGTTGAATGAGAGAATGTATAGTCATGACTTGTAGAAGTGAAAAATAGTTCAACCCCTAGGGTGAAATGTTTGCTTGTTTTTTTTTTTTAAACAAAAAAGCAAACCAAGAATTTCATAAGCATGTCTGTTTGATTTTTACACACAAAGAAATAGAATATTCAGTTTTGAAATAGCTAACGTTTCTGCCTGCAACAGCTTAAGGGTACTGCAGAAGGGACTCCAGACTTGCATCAGGTGCAGTAAAAGAGTAAACCTGCTGAGTTACTAATTGTTAAAATCCGTCATTAGTGATCTACCAGGGCGTTGCTGAGTCTGGCTGAGAGGAGGGTCAATGACATAGTGAGTTGATATGAGGAGTGTGGGTGTGTGTGTTGGAGGTGACTGGGTGATGGATAGTGCTCCACACTGTCATCCAGCATTTAACTGTGCTGCTCCTGTGTGCTCTTGAGTATATGGGAATAGAAATTTGATTTAGAGCATCTGGTTGCATGATTATTTCTGTGAAGGTGTCTAAGCCACATTTTGCAGTGTTTGCATCTACTTTATGAGTTGGTATAAAGTGCAGGTGATGTAAATCATACCTGATTTGACCTAATGCCTGTTGAACCTAAGTGATGTCACTTGAAACTTTTTTAAACACGAATTTAATGCATTAGAGCAACTTAAATGTTTTGAGGCAGTGCAGTATTTTTATTTAGTCTTCTAAGACTGGGCTTACTATCCTGAGGTGACGGTTTGACAGTGCTAATAAATCCAAAGTTTAAAGTCTCCAAAGAGACTTGCTGTGAGGTACCTGAGCTGCATTGACTGGCAGGTAGTTGTAGCTCCAGATCCTAACCCATTCTATGTGTTTTAAGGCCTTTTTACTGAGCAAAAAGGATTTCCTAGGTAAAAGTTGAATGCAGAAAAGTTTTAAAGGAGAGATTGTTTCATTATTTGCATGCTAAATATTAATTTCGTTATGTCCTTTGGTGGATATGGCTTTGTTGATTTTAGCATTTAGCTGGATGACTTTTGAAAGTAAACTCTAGCTTTCCCAGCATCGTTAGGTGGATTCCTTTCAGGTGAAACTATGTAGGAAGATGAGCTCCAGGAGCACACCTGACCTGCTCCACCTATTCATGGGCCTTCAGTCCCCACAGCTGGGCTGGATTAGTGAGGGTATAAATGCTGAAGTGCAGCAACTGTAGAACTTTTTTTTCTCTTATTGTGTTTTGCTCCTTATCAAGGTAAAGTTAGCTGTGTTTTTAGGGAAAAGCCCAGATGAGCTTTTTGGTAAGCTTCTGGGTTTACTGTTCTTTTTTTAATCAGTGTACAGTGTCTGTACAGCTGCTCACAACTGGTCTCTCAGAGAGCTCTTTCTTTTATTATGCTGGAACTATCACTTCAGCATTATGTTTATGCTTGTGGACTTTCTGTTGGTGGTCCAGCTGTGCTGGCCATGGAAAGTTCCTTGGGCAGGCTGGCTGCTGAGGATGGGATGGCAAAGACGATGGTAAGGCTGAGGCACTGGATGACATCTTAATCCCTTAAACTGTCACAGGTGTTGGGCTGTGTCAGAAATATTGATTAATTTCAGTATAACTATTCCAAAATGACCTCTTTTTTTTTTTTTATTTTATTGATCTTCTGGGAACTTTGGCAAGTGTATGAAATCAAAATGGATAAAGGTATTATAACTTGTCCTGGCTGAGGGGAAAGAAAATGGGTTTGTGAGAGGTTTTTTAAAGAAGCTGCCTGTTTGATCTAATCTGAGATAATAGATGATAGAGCTTGGTGCCCAGACTGCTTATCCTGTGGCTGAGAACTTGAGTTTTATTTCCAAAACATTTATTAGAAGTGGAGAGAAAGGTAACAGTAGCTTAAATTAAGGGTAAAAGTTCTATAAAAGCTTCTGGCAATATAAACAGGCTTCCTGAGGTTGTGTCTCATGTGTATTTGTGTTCTCCTAGCTCAGTGAAAAATGTTCATGAACAAAAAGCAGAGGAATTGTTTTAAGTGCAGATTGTTTTTAAAACTGTATTTCTCAGCTTGAATTGTCTTCTCCTTGGGACAAATAGTTTTGGTCCTGGGAATGGTTTGCTTTCAGCAGTGAGTACAAGAGTGTAGTTTTTGTTGATTTGTAAAATAATCTTTGGATTTTAAATGGTATGTAAAAGTAGGGTATTGTATAACTCCTATAGGAAATACATAATGCCCATGACTTAAAATGGATGGCCTTAATGGTTATAGGGGAATGAGAAGGTGCTCTGAGAGCTGATAGAAATGACACTTCACCTAATCTCAGAACAAAGTATGTGTCTCAGGACCATAGCAGTGTTTTGACAATTAATATCACTGAAAGTAGGGGATTCTTCACCTCATATTATATTGATGTTGATTCCTGGATGTCTGGTTTTACACTGTCAGCTTATTTGGGTTTGTTTGGGCTGCTTTCTAGTAATTTATAAGACCATCAAGTCAAAGTATTAGATCACTGTTTCCTTAAACAAACCCAAACCCTTAAAAATCAATTATTTTAAATATAAAAAGTAGTTTAATTCATTGCAGGTCTGGTTGCAAATGCTACATTTATGTAAAGTATTTAAAAAATAATCATGGTCTACAGAATTTAATTATGGGTTGTTTCTCTTTGTCTTCTGGCCTCAGGCTTTTGATTAGCTTACATAATCTTGAGTTAATGCTAAGTGTCTCACCAGATTTCTGAAGGTGAAAACCTGAGATTCTTTTTCAGTTGTGTGACACTTGGGGCTAAAACTTTGTGGAAATGTTTCAATATCAGGAGGAATGCAGTGTACCAGTTATGGAAACAGACCGTTGAGAATTGGCATCACTTATAAGTGATGTAGGCTGGTTTGTGTTTTGTGTTGATATATTTGAATTAAAATTAGTTCCTGTACTGTGTTTCAGTGCTTCTGGATCATTTAAGTTCCATTTACAGGGCTGAAAGGTCTGTGGTTTTTGTAACGTTATCTGCAAGTGGGAAAATTCATTACTAGAGCTCTAGGATATTGCTTTAAAATGTTCCATTCTATATAAGGAGCATTGTTTATTCAAAATTGGACTTAGCATCTTAAAAGATCCATTTGAACTATTTTTCTACTGTAGTATTCTGAGGCCACATGACTTTACTGGCTCAGTTATGCTAGATCCTATTACCAGCTTTGACAAAGGGGTGATCCACTGCCTCATGCATCTTATGATGTGAAAGCAGACAATAAGGAGAAAGCCAGGAGAGGAGGACTGTCAAAGAACTGATTTGCCCCAATCCATATAAAGCAACTCAGTGATCAAGATAAGCAGATGATTTAATTAATGTGCATCCACTCACCCAATTTTTTTAAATTAATGATGGGAATACATTTTGTGAGTCCTTTAGAGCAGTTACTGTTTTTCAAGAGCTACGAGTGGTTACAACTTGCTGTGCCATGCAAAGTTCTCATGAAGATTTATTTTTTACGTAAGCAGAGACTAAGAGGAATAATAAAAATATTTTAGGTGGGATGAAATTTTAGCTTTAGTGTGTTGAGGAATTTTTAAGAAGAGAAAAATAACATTGTGGAGGGAATGAAGGCTGATGACAAGAAGGAGGGAATCTGTCTAGTTCAATATGCAGTGTATGGTATTCACTTTATATGCAGACACTTGGAATATGCTTGCTTAATTGCCATTGAAAAAACCCAGAACAACAGCAAAAAAAAACCGCCCACAGTTTTTGAGTTCTCATATCCACAACTGGATTTAAAGAATAATGTTACTTTTAGGATCTAGGAAGGTTCCCAGTTAAACATATGCTTGTTGATTTTACTATTTTTAGCTTCTTTGAACAGCACGTGTTCTCCTGAGATATTTATTTGTGAATGTTTTATTCTGTTCTTAAAAGGAAAATCTCTCTGTGTCTAGACTCTTTTTCTGTTTCCAAGAAAGGCAAGAACCAGGGCTCTTGTCTGTGCTTTACTTCTTCGAAATCCTAGGAGACGGGGTAAATTAATTAAATCTAAAATGGATCCATCTGGTAGTGCTAGCAATGCCAGGGGAGAACAGGTGAAAGAATCTGAGCCAGAGTAAACATATAGTGCATCATATAACATGTAAAGTTCTCTGTGACACATCACTATCAGAAGACTAATCTTGGTGTTAGGCTATTTACTTTTTGTGTAGTCTTGTTTTTAAGAGGGTTAAGGGGGTAGTTTGAAATGCTTGCTTCTGTTGCATTGCTAAAAAGCTAAATATTTTTCTTCATTATTAATAAAACACAAATGCATTTAATCCATCCTGTGAGAAATATACTATTCCCTATATGGATCTGTTTGAAAATAAATGGCTTGAAATTCTTTGAAACAAATGAAATAAAGTTACAGTTTCAGAAAAAATGTATACCTGTTTAAAATTTAGAAAGCTGTTATGCAAAATAAAAATTGTGAAAGGTATGGTGCCAACTTAATTTTGCCTCCAAATTTGTTTGTGTAAGAAGAATACAAAATCTCTATGCAGACTTTTTTGTTGCCAAAATTACCTTGTTTAAGTTCTCAGCAATACTTGCAATGTAGTGATTGCATCACTGGGATTAGGAATGTAAAAATGACTGTTAAAATTGAATTGTATTACCTGATTTGGGAGGCATGAAAAGGTAAACAGTATAAATGCAGTGAAGAAGTGAATTAGATTAGAAAAGAAGCGGCAATGAAGAGATTAACGGACGGTGTCTGTTCCCAGCACGGGGTTTGCAGTTTGGCAGGGCTCCTTAGCACACAGTCTAATTTTATTATGGCACCAGTTAGACATGATTTCTGTGTCATTGCCTATGTTATGGGGCACGTGTCTGAGGGAAGACTGCTAATGTGCAGTCTCTGAGGAAATGTACTTCATCAGGGCAGGTGCCTGGGCCTTTTGGCATGACTTTAAAACAAGTGGAGAAAGTAGGCCATAGAGCTTTTTGTGAACTTAGGAGCTTAGTAGCTAGATCTTTATCCAGCTTAAAAAAAATAAATCCATCTTATTACCTACCTTTAAGTCAAATTCCATCCTCATCTATAAATTCTTTTTAAGCATCCTCTGTTCTTTTATTTCATGCTGTTTAGGTTTCACCTTTTTTTTTTTAAGTTTAAAAATCCCAACAAACCTCAATGAGAATATTTCTCATGAAGGTTGGAAGAGCGTGTCTCATTTGTCTCACTTGAATTTGCAACTCAAGTGAAAGATTCTAGGTAGTTTGCAATATTACATAAATGTTGGTTGTCTTTTCATAGTGGAGAGGATTGAATTCCATTTTTGATGAATAATTTTCAGAAAAATATACTTTTGCCAAAATTGATGTGCTTGCAAAACACTGTTTAATGCTTTCAGTAACTAGGGGAAGGGGAAAGATGATACTGAAAGTCTTCTTTTTTTTTTTTTCCAGGAAATAAATTTTTTAGTTTTTAGTGTTATATTTTATTTCATATTGTAAGGTCAAAACCAAAGGGAGTTAATAGCTTGATTCACACTTGTCCTTCAGGAATCTTATTTTGACAAGTGTTTATAGTTTTTGGGAGTTGTTTCCATATTAGAAGTTAATTTGTTAATCTTAAAATTCTATGCAATACATCAATGCTGCTCTCTGCTGAGCTGTAGTCTCAGAATGTTTCCATTCCTAGGTTATGGCTATATAAATATTTGTGTAAAATTTTAGGAACAATTACACCAAAGTTAGATGTTTTTACCATGTGATGTTCTATTAGAGTGTATTATGTGAATTTTATTGCCTTTAATAGATTGTGGAAAGCATGCAAGATTAGGTGATTAGATATGTCTCTCATTTGTAAATATGTGGTAAATTCTACAAACCCCCTGAAATCAGTTGATTACATGACAATAGAAGGGATGTAGCAGCTAAGTGACTGTAAAAACTGTGGTCAGATGTTTAATATGTTGCATTGGTTTTAGTAATTCTTTTGTCTTCAGATAGTTGTAGTTTTGTTAAGAATTTAATGTGATTTATTTGTGGAAATAGCTATTATAGCAGACTCGGAAACAGGCTTGGTTACTGAATGATGAGCCCTTGAGCAATTTAACACAGCTTTTCAGCATTGGAATGAAAGAAAAAAGTGGCAAGATGAGAGCAGTACAGATCACAACTGGTCTGTGAGAAGACAGTGAAAAGGAAATGTTTAATATTACATAATATTTTTTTAAAGTGCTTGGTGCAGTAATGCCTTTCTAGGCCATTCCTACACTGTTTTTTATCAGTGTGCCTGTTGTGTTACAGAGTTCACGTAATTCTTCAGTGCAACATTTTTGGACTTAGCTTTTTACTGCTATTTTCTTTTATCTTGTCTGAAATCTGTGCTCTCAATACAGATTTGGTATACACGGCAATAAATTTACATATGGACTATCATTCCATGTTTGAAAATTATTTTTTTTTTCTTCTGAAGTAAACATTAGAATGTGGAGATCTGTTGCTATATTGACTGTAATTCATAGTTCATTGTTAGTGGCAAAATTTAAAACTGATTACCAGGAGGCAGAGAAGGTTTGGTGCTGTTTTTGTGTGTTTACATGAGAAATAGATTGGTGATATCTCAGGCTATTCTGCTCTGCAAAGAGAGAGGTATGGAATAGCTTTTGCAATATGGCAGACGAATGTTTGATGTTACTACTCCTCCACAGTGTTGGTCAATTGAGTTGGAAAACACTAAATCACAATATAAATTGCCAGTCTTATTTTGAAGATATATGCCCCCAGGTTTTTGTTTGTTGTTTGTTTTTTTTTTCTGCACAAGAAAATTAAATGTCTTGCTTTCTTCCCCTATTGCCTTCCTTATAAGCCTGATGAGTACTTCACACAGCTGAGTCTGAGCCAAACCAGAATTAGATTTAGACCAAGAAGGCGGCTTATAGGTAGGAACTGGTTGATCAGTGTAACAGAGATAAGCAGTGCCCTGTGGCTTAAAGGAGCTCTGGCTTCTAAGAGTGCCAATGTGTCTGCAATCTGACTTCAGCTGGAGCTGCAAGTGTTCAGTTTTAGTGAGAAATTACACTTATTGTTACTCTCAACTGTTTTTTAATTTATCCAGATGGCTTTTTTAGATTACCTGGGTGCTGTAACAATGTAACTATTATACTGTTTGAAAGAAATTCTGTTACTATAGAACTTCAGAAGTAAACATTCATTGTGTAAGTAGTTAATATAGAGCTCACTGACTGCATAATGTCTAAACCAGAAGTTTTCTACTTTATATTTTCCTAGTACAAAATTGAGGCTAAGCAAATTCCTATAGGCAGTGCTATTGAAAAACTTAACTTTTGGTATGAGGTTTTTGGAGTGCCTTTTATTCTTGAATACCTTTTGAGATTTTAACCCGAAGAGCCTAGTTGTCCAGGCATGGCATTTATACAAATGTGCAGTCAAAACCATTCAGAGAACTTCATTAGCACAGGTTTAGTATTTCTTTTTAATTTGCTTTTATTCTTAATCTAAATTACACTACAGTGATATATTGCATTGAGATGCCATATAAAAAGCTTTGCTGTATTGCTTTTGTTCACCACTTCATATCAGTTTTATTTTTTCCGTTTTAGCAGCTAAGTGCTTCTTTCCTTGAGTACTTTGCACATGGAATACTTAGACCATCTAAGACTTAAAATTCCCACTATTTGTGCAGCCAAACATCAATTTGGTTACCCACCTTTTTCCTCTCTTCACCCAGGGCTCTATTCCTTTTGCAAAGAGAAGCCATTCTGTGCGTTTGTACAAATACCTTCTTTTAGTGTCTTGCCTCTGTATTATTTTGAATTAATGTCACACACACCTGGTGCACTCTCAGAGTAATACATTGATGTGCTACTTTAGTGCCTGTACAGATTTGTATACAAGTCCCTCTGGTATCTAATGGTGTCAGGACCCTGGAGGTAAATGATAAATTCTAGGTAACACATGTATCGTATTGGAAAAAAGTGATATGTGCCTGCAGGACTGCAGGGTGTGGTTATGGATGTGCAGCTTCCTTGGAAGCCTGTATTACTTTGTCTAAAGAATTGTAGTGCTTTTAATTTTTTTATTTCTTCAATATTTTCATTAAAGGAGTTTGTCTTAAAAGATGAGGAACAGAGGGTGGGGGGGAAGTAGAGGTCTTCCTGACATTTTGGTACGAAGTTTTATTATCATGCAGACATTTAAAATAAGTCTCAGTATTACAACAATTTCTCCAACAGCCCTTGAGTTGAATTTCAGTTCTGTGTAGGTTTTGGTAGAAGAGTCCTGCAGAGGCTTCTGATATTGGGCTCACTGACTGTAGGTCTTCCCTAGGAATTGGAAATGAAGGAGTTTAATAGAGGTATCTTCCTCTTTGCTGAAAAGAAATAATATTCTGTAGGTTCAGAAGTGTTCTCACATTTTTTTAAAATGCATCTAGCAAGTATTCTCAGTCAAATCAAATCTGAACTTCTACTTAAGTAATTTTTATCTGATCAGGACTGAAGCACTTGTTCCATGATGTTCTGAGAACTCTCGGTTCATGTTGAAGGCACTGTTAGCTGAGGTTCTTAAAACAGTATGAAATTCTTAACTGTGTAATTTATTACTGTTAGAGATACAAATGGGTCAGTGCCAAAGCCTGAAAACAAAATACAGGCATTTAGAATCCAGTCCAAGAATTCAACGTAAACTCAGCAAATCTTTGGCCAGAGCTGGTGGCTTTCCAGCACTCCAGGTCTGAAGCCATTCATTGTCATTGGTGACATTTCATCATTTGACAGTGTTAGCTGTTTAGTTATGTAAGTATTGGAAGTCTCCTGATAACAGTTGTAAGGAGGTTAATGAGTTTAAAAACCAAAGAATGCCAGGGATTTTTTGACCTCTGAGTAGACTGTTTCCAGAGATGAAATCTTCTCTTTGTTTTAAAGAGAATCTTGGACTAACAGAAGTTTTCCACAGAGATTAATAATTAATGAAGGAAAAAAACCAACCTGAAACAATTCACTAACAAAAGTACTTCTATGCCTTACAGGGGCTGGCATTCTTTAGTACCAGAAATACTGTTTTGTTTTTAGCTACATACAGATCCTGGGGGGTAATGGAGAATTATATGGTGCTGGAATATATATATATATATATATTTAGATTCATAATGAGCTCTGATAATGTCCTAGGTTTATATATTTTCCTTTAAAGAGCATTCTTATTGAAGCAAGAAAATGTGCCCCATAAACTTAGGAATGATATCTCCGATTTTGAGTAGCTATATATATATATATATATATTTAGTTTGAGGGAATCCCTGCTAATGAGTGTCAAACAGTACATGCTTAATTTGGTATTCTGGGGTCACTGTAAAATATATATCTAAAACATCCACATGTAATGCATTGGCAGTTGCTAAAATTTCAATATGTTCTATAGTAATAGGAAGTTAGAGCTGAGCAACAATATATCTCAGGAAAAATGTGTATGGGTGTGAAAAACATCAGTCATCAGTTAAGTGGAGCATAGCAGTTGTGTATGAGCACATGGAAGTGCTCCAGGAAAGAAAGAGGAGCATGAGATATTATACTTAACACAGATTTGACTTTAGGTACTCAAAGGTGTTTACCCACAATGAAATTTGGCAAGAAGCTCAAAATTAAAGTAATCTCAAACATAAATGCTCATTCGTAATTACTGAGAGTTGTGAATGAACCTAAAATAAGCCAGTTCTGCATTTCATTGGAAAGTCGAGTTTTGGAGAGCATGAAGATGAAAAAAGACCACATAAGAGCCTACAAAACATTCTTCACTTCTCCACCTCTATCTATTTCTCATCTTCTTTGTATCCCATAAATTCTGCCCCTTCAGCTTCTATTCTTCCTTGTCTGTATTGCACAAGTAAGATCACATTTCTTTACTCTTGTGTCTGCTCTTCTGAAATGAGTGTATTGCATAACTTTGTTCAGGAGAGGGAATGACAAAAACCTGCCGGCAAAAAAACTGAGATCCAGGGATTACACTTTAGCAGCAGGCAAAGATGTGCATATCCTACATCCCACAAAATGGAGGGATGTAGCAGTTGTGTGGAAGGATGGAGAATGCTCTAGCCTTGGAAAGGGAAAGCAGAGTCCTGAATGGGCACAAGCAATAGCTTGAAAATACTCTTCAGGCTTCAGTAAACCCAACAACATCAGAAATAATGTTAGTCACAGGCCTGATTTATGGAAGGATAAATTGCAATATACGGAGAAATTTGACAGCTTTTGTTTTTGCTGCCTGCACAAGGAAGAGATTGAAACTTCAGTAGAAAAGGAGTGAAGAATATCAGCCGTGAACCTTCATTTAGTGGAATATTCTCATTAAAGGAGTTTGTCTTAAAAGATGAGGAGCGGGGGGGGGGGAAGCCAGTAGGTACCACGTTGTTCAGGATGATTAATTGCAGTAAAGAGGGTGGGAGACTTGGATGGAAGTTGGACTTGGAAGCTTGTTGCTAGAAAAACAACCCTTTTTTTGAATTTGCTTGGTCGGTGTCCAGTGCCCTCTTTTTATCCAGTGTAAATAGGAAAAGACTGTGGTA
The DNA here is from genome assembly GCF_003945595.2 of Pipra filicauda. Lineage (NCBI taxonomy): Eukaryota > Metazoa > Chordata > Aves > Passeriformes > Pipridae > Pipra > Pipra filicauda. The sequence continues at coordinate 544,487 of NW_024104318.1, forward strand.
CATCACTATTAGTTTTGGTTTATGATCCAAATACTTCTTTTTATGACTTGAGTGGGAATTTTGCATTCTAATCAAACTCAAAATACTTTTCTCTGGTGTTAGAAAAACAGTTCCTTAAATAGATTGCCATTTATATTCCTTTAGAGCATTCAAAGGCTAGTGGACTGCTGTGAAAGTTCCCCTTTTTAAGATGGGTCTAGGATACTAAAGGAAACAAATATTTGTAGTAAAATGAGGATAATTCAAAGTCCACCACAGGAACCAGAAGTTTACTTGGTAAAAATGGAAACCGACATTATGTAATTATTGTGTGTCTCTTGGAAACACAGCTTTTAAAATGACTTAGAACTTCTGAAAGGGCAGCAGTACAAGAAGGATATTTTTTTAGTTTGTGTTTGATGAAGGGGCTTCCTAAATACAAATGTCCTATGTAAATTCCAAGATGAACAAAATTTTTTGGATTTATTCAAGCTTTAGGAAAGAAGGTAAGAATATAGTATGTCACGGAAAGAAGAGAAACCTGTATGATGCCAGAGTACCTTGATGCTCCTAGTTGCAGCTGTCTTAGCTTTACTAGATGGTTGGAGTTTTAATAGAAGCAGATAAACTTGGCACAGCTGCCATCCCACACTATAATACAAGCATCAGAGTATCTTCTTTCCTCTGTTCATCATAAATGTCGATGCCTTACTTGCTGTTACCTCAAGGTAAGGTAATTGGGAAGTCTGGTATGCCTTTTGATTTAAATATCACATTTTCTGGCAACTGCTAAGTTGGAGAGCTACCTAACTTAAAGACTCTTCCATGTGAGGTTTCCATCTATTTCAGTGATTAACCACCAGTATCACTTAGAAAAATAAAGACAGAGTGAATGAAAATTTAAGCTGTGACCCTTACTTAGGCACAGGCTTTAAGGCTTTAAAGCGTGTGATCTAAGAATTGAAAGGTAGATGACATATTTAAAAAATAAAATTATGGTGCCATGAAAAAAAGTAAAAATGAATGGCAGTTACAAAACCTGTGTTGTAGACTTACTGTGTGGAAATTCTTGGGTCATGGTGGGGAGGAGGCACTGCAGCTGTAGAGGTATGTAAAATACGCAGATGAGATTTACACCTGAATCATCTTGAGCACTTTTCTGAGTGAATCACAGATGACAGAAGCACTCCAAAGTCCACTTAAGGCTCTGAGCATGGAAACTGAAGTTTTAACTGAAGATCTGCAAGTATCTGAAGCCTCTAGAAATTGGTCTATTCATCACACCTATGCACCCAAAACCTGACTAATATAACTCCTCCCCCATTTCTCATAGTAGTACTTTGTGTGTGGTGGCATCTGCTGTTCTGTGGAGACCAAAAGCTAAAATATTGCCACCTCTAATATCTGTAACCCCATAAAACACCATTGTTGCATGTATGAAAGAATATGAAAATGGGCGCTCCCATTGAGATCCTTCACAGCACAGTGTGCCTTAATGGATGGATAGTTATAGCTTTCAGCTCTATATTTACTTTTAGTGGGATAGTAAAATGTCATATTATTATTTCTTTTATTATTAATATGTGAGTTTTTAAATTTATTTTAAATTTAAATTTATGGTTATGTTAAACTAATAGCTCATTTGTTGAGACATGAAAAAAATCATACCTAGTGTGAGGCATGGACTAGGTTGTGGTGTAGCTCAAACTGTCTCTTCTCAGAAACTTCAAATGGGCTTTTCTGCATTCAGTCAGGCTGATATCAGGATGATAGTGCAGTGGGAAGCTGAAGTTGCTAAAGTGAGGAGAAAACGCAGTCTTAGAAGAGGTTGTAGTGTGAAGTAGCTGAAAATCATCAGATGGAGAACTTGAGACATTTGGACAATTTTTTTCCCTCTTCTAACTTAATGAGAGGACAAGGGGTTCATTGAAATTAAAGTGAAGCTCTGAGACCACACACAGTTATCTTAAGAAAAGAAGAAATCTGAGATCTGAGTGCCTGGACTGGTCTTTAATTTGTTCAAAACACAAGTACCTCAAGTATGGATCTGGTTCAGGATGGTTTTTTGACCACAGTCTACTAGTGGCCAACATTCATTGCTGCAGGAAATTTCCATTCCTGCAGGACTACTTTAACAATAAAAAGCCTAAAGGTACAGGTAGGTGTTTGTTGTTTTTCACCCTCTCTGTGGATGCAGCTCAGCAGAGGGTTCTGCTGTCCACTGTCGTGGTCCCACGTGGTCTGGCACGAATGAAAGGAAAACAAGTTCGACCTGTACCTGGGAAAGTGCAGTCTCAGTGTTAAAGACTTTTCAGAATGTAGGTGCAGCTCTAATGCAGAAACTCCTGGATTATGTGGTTTATTTTTTAGAAGGCTATTTGGTAAACTAGGCCTTAGCCAAGAAAGTGAATCTCTTTGGGCCCATATTTGATGATTAAAGACAAGCATGGACTGTATAGGTTACTGATTACATTTTGAATTTTTTCTGGTTTTGAAATGGAATCCAAGCAATTCTGACACTCTCACTGCCATTATGCTTACTTGGTCTCTTCTTAAGTTTTTTTTTAAACTAGTTTTCTAATTTCCTCAGAGTTTTTACTTTCTGAGTGAGGTGCCTTAAAAATTTCTAACAGAAACAAAGTTCTACAGAGTATGTTAAATGTTGTCCTTTTGCTCTGATAAACCTGGCTGTGAAGGATATCTTATTTCTGGCTTTCAAGAGACCAAGGTCTGTGAAGTCTGATCTCTTTGTTCATTTCTGTAGTTTTAATGACATTTTAATTGGGCTTTTTGCCAGCTTTATGTAGGAAGATAACAATTTATGACACATAGTGTCTAGTAAATGAATTGTGATGTTATTCCTATTATACTTACCTTTTTATGATCTTAGAACCCCAGACTTATGACCTAGAGGGATGTTCCTTGACTCTGAACCACGTGCACATTCTGTACTCATTGTAGCTGACAACAGGGATGAAGTGCAAGTGGTGAACATCGAGAGGGCACTTGAAAGGCTGCCTTGTTTGTGATTGCCATTTTGATAGTGACTTACACTGTAGTTTAAGTTCATACCAACCTCATTGTGAAACACTTGCAGCCCCAAGGTTCACACGAGTCTCTTGCTATGTCCAAGTCTTCTAAATGTTTAAATGCTATATGAATATTGAACTTGTGTACTAAGTTTTGCTTCTTAAGTATGGTTTGTTTAGAAGGAAGCAAAAACTTTTCAACTCTGCTTTACAGATTTTGTTGGCTATATTTTTCAAGTCTTAAAGCTGCCTCTGTTAGCATGTAGTGAATTAGCTGTACTTGGAAGTCTATTCAGCATTGGGAGATGGCTTAAGTGTGGATGTTTGTGTTTTGGAAGAGAATTCTTCATCTGTTCTTGCACTTATAATGTTGGATATACCTGCATCCATGTAAAGATTTTAATATTGTAGGCACCAAGGCATGTCAGACCATCTTTGAAAAATCTCTGGATGAAGTCCTAGTCTTGTTGGAGATACATTTTCTTAACAGCAAGGAAAGGAATTGATGATTTTTACCTTTGGTTTGATTCCCCACTGCCCTACTCATGAGGCAGCTGTTGAAACTGTGAAAGAGCACTGAGTCAGAGGTTTGCACTGACTAGTCTGCTGTCGATACAATATCACATTTGCTTTGCAGAAGTGTCAGCTAACAGAGTGGCATTTCCTGTTGGAGTGATCAGAAGAATGGCAGGAGACAGAATTTACACAGCTGCCTAATGAATATGCTAAAACGTTTTGAGTTATTTTAAAACATGGCTCTGAAATTCCCCATTTAGCTTATGCAGTTGTGAGGAAATAAATGTAACTGCCTACAATGCAGTTAAACACTACTGAAAGTTGCATTTCCCAGTTGTACTAGTACAGCGGCACTTTCTGAGCCTCTGCCTAAGGGGAGGGAGTAACTGATGTTTATGGGAAGGTTCTTCTCACCCTAACTTCTCTTTTATTTACTCTAAAATCCTTCTCGTTTTATCCTTCCATCTTTTGAAATAATTACTTCTATTGCTAAATCCCAAACTTGGGAAAGATAGCACCATTGGTTCCACTTTGTTATGAGAGGGTATATCGGTTGCTTTTGTCAGTTATTTTAGTGACTCTTAATGACTTAGAGTGCCCAGTAGCTGGAGGCAAATGAAGGGGAAAAGACCTGCATGAATAAAATGTGTGGATGCATACTAAGGGGAGTGTGATCAACCTCAGACTTCTGGTAGCACAAGAGAAGACAGTTTTTAGTGACGTGGGCTGGATTTGGTGATGAAAGGCAGCTGAGAGTAAAGTGCAGTAGCCAAAACAAATGATGTCGAGGATGCAGGCTAATACTGGTAATACTGGAGAGGAAAGTGCTGTGAGCCTGATTGTGAGGAAGGGGGAGAAGAAGAGTAAATACTATCACCACAGCTAATATGGATCCTCAGATTTTGCCAGTGTAGGAGGGCATGTGTGAATGGATGTGTGCAAAAGGCAAACAGGGATGTAATGCTGAGCAGAGAAGAGAGGGCTGAGTAATGGGGTGATTTTGCAGCTGTCATAACAAAAGATACACTGGGTAAAGCTATGAAAACAAAGTTAATGGGTGATACAAGGCTGTTTGTTTTTTTTTTTTGTAGCATCTATATAGCCTGGTTCTGCATGTACTAAATGGTAAATACTCATATGCCTCATGGAGGTTCTTGAGTAATTCAGGCTAAGGAATTCTGACGTTAAAAGTTTCTCTAGGTAAAAAATATGAAATAATTAGATGGAAATGGAATAAAGCCAATTTAAAAATATTTGCTGTTTTATTCAGTGGAAGGGGCATTTGCAAAGTATATAAATGCGTTTTATACTTTGTGTAATTGTTCAAGCTTTTGATATGTGTTCAGGAAAATATAAAAGTTGTGTAGACCTTTAATTTGTAGACAATAAATCACTAGTAAGATGATTTAACTGCATTTGATTATTAACACATGAAAATAGTACTAATTTATCTTTTGTTGGATTTTTCCTTATTTTTTTATCATTTTTGCTTTCAGAATCTAATCTCATAAAAGTTGCAGAAGCAATAATGGGAGATTTTATTTTTAAATGGTGGTTAAAATTTATCAGGTTTCATATATGAGGTATGTCTGTGGAAGTTGAGTAATGGCACAGCAGGGGAAAAAAAGGAAAAACAGATGCTGTATGATCTTGGACTTGTTGCTTTGTGGGATATGCTTGTACTACTGTGTATACTTGACTAGTGTAGGTTTTCTTTCTTTAAGATATACAGGTACTACAGACCTAGGGTTTTTTTGTATTTCTGTATATATCTGGCACTGGAATATATGCAGATGAAGCTCAGCTTTCTTAGTATGAGCTAGGGAGAAACTTGTAGTGTTCTGAGGATGTTCTTGTTTTTCTGTTGTGCTTTTGCATTTGATCATATGCTGTGTTGCACATACCCAGGCCTCTTCATGTAAAATTGTTTGATGATCAGGCAGTGGTTGCACTCTGGAAAGCATAACCTGCAGCATGTGAAATGGCACTAGCAGCCCGGATTCTGGTGTGCTGTCAGGGTTCCTGGGTGGTGGGTACTCACTGTTGTGTTAGAAGGCTTAATTCTCTCTTGCTGTGGACCATTGGTTCTCCTGCTAGTTGCAGGAGAACAGGAGGAGTAATCTCGACGGGCTTGAAGGTCAAGCCATGCTGCCTCCAACTCTTGTCTGGATTAAATCATCACAAATCTTTCCTCTATGAATACAGCCTCTTCAGTCTTATTCCTTGAATCTGAATGTAAACAAAATGTATTTATATGGGATGGACTAACAGCATTGAGGGTTTCCTCATCTACACAACTGGAAAACCACATCCACTCTGGCATGAGTTGGGGGAAGCTATGGGCTCATATCCTGGTGAGGTTTGAGTAATTGATTGAGAATTTATAGTCTGCTTCCTTATTATGCTTGAGGTGGATACTTGTTTTATTCATTCTTTTCCATTAGATCCCAGCTTGAGTCAGAGGGTGTGCACAGAAAGGCTGGCTATGATTGTTTTTTGGAGACACTGGGCTGTGCAGACTACTCTCTGTTTCCTATGGACTAGGGTTTTTTGCATATTTTTCCAGTTGCAGCCTCTTTTAGTTAGAGGGGGGTGTGACGTGTGAGTTTTTATTTATTTAACTGTGGTCGTATTTCTGACAGCTCCTCTACTGTCTGCAGTCACTGACACATTTGACTCTCCAAAATGTAATGGTTGCTTTTAGTGATTTGGAAGAGCAAACTAGTTACAGGTATCTGTATATAAGGATCTACACATCATGATCATAATACACAAAGCAGGTGAAAGTGCTCCCTTCCTTATATACCTGTGCACTTTCTTGTTTCAAGGTGATAGTGTAATGTACAGCATACAGCATAATTGTTTTGCTATTGCTACACCTCTTTTTTCTTTGTAGATCAGTAATTTTAAATATACAGGTGCAAGCACAATGAGAAAATAAATTAACAGTAACAGGAGAAATATGAGCTACTTATAAATAAATTGTCTCCACATGTCATGGAAGTAACAGATATGGGAATTTTTTTCACACAGCATGAATTGCTATCTGCTTTTGCAGGATGCCCTACTTCTTGGGAAAAAAATTCAAGTTTTTAAGAGCGTTTTAGCATTTCAGAGCGTAGAGATCTTTTCATATACACGTGTAGAAGTAATTGCTAATCTAAGCTGTGAATGATGGGCAGATGTTGGAAAAGAAACAGTATTTTACTTAAATAGCATCAATTTCTCACTAAAGCATGTAAGGAGGACCACAACCAAGGTAATATGACATAATTATTTTTTGGAGCTTTTATTAAATCCATGCCTGGGCTGTAACCCTTCACCACTGACAGCAGCACAGAATGTGCTACCTGTTTAAATTTCTTTTCATGGCACAGTTGAGCTAGGAACAATGGAACCATTGATGGCTGTAACCTCAAGTAGAGCAGAATGTAGAACGAGGTGCTAGAGATTTGATCTATGGTCTCTCTTTTGCAACTGATGAAAAAAACCCCAGCATGTCATAGATAATCCTAGTAAAAAGCGTTTTTTGAAAGTTCTTGCGTAGCTTATACCTGTACGTTTAAATTATTTATTCTATATAAAGACCTTTTGGTAACACAGGGCTAATGGAAAGCTTGTGACAGGATGCCAAGGGGAAAAGTGATCTCTAATAAAAATTTAGAGTCCTAAAAATCATCTGAAAAATCTTCCCTGTACATATTGCCAACTGTGATTACAGGCCTATTTTCCTTTTCCTTTCTGGAGCTTTCAGCACCTTTTATATCTTCAGTTGGCTAGACAAAATATGAACATTCACAAGAATTGGAACTTGGGGGTGGAGAGTGAGGAACACCCTCCATAACAGCATCAATACCAGTCACAAACAGCATAATTCTTGTTATATGGAAGTACGTATGAGAAGCACCTCCTGGATTTGAATGTTTTCAAGTGTTTGGTGTGCATGCCTTGTGCCTCTTCAACGCTATGTCTTATTTTCTTCCAGGACAAAACTTTATAGGAGTTTGCTGTCTATGGGGAGTTTTTTTTCTTTCTTTTTTTTTTTTTTTTTTTTTTTTTTTTTTTTTTTTTTTTTTTTTTTTTTTTTTTTTTTTTTTTTTTTTTTTTTTTTTTTTTTTTAATTCCTGCTTTTACCTCAAGATTCCTTCCTAGTGTTAGGCATAAGTCTAGAGTTGGTAAGCCTGGAGTGTGTACTACTGGACTTCTGGTTAGTGTCATTAAGTTTGTAATATTATAGCTGGGATATTCTGTTCCTGGTGCTGGGGTTCAGCCTGGTGGGCTGTCTGGCAGTGGCTTCACAGTGCGGTTAGTTTTTTGAAGTGTTCATTTTGTTAGTATTCTGTAGTTACCTGACCATATGGAAAATGAGGTGTTTCAGTGACCCTCAGAAATAATAGGACAAGGCAAAACTAGGAAGGACCAGGCTCATTAGAATAGTAATAGAACAGTTCTGTCTTCAGAGCTCACAATGAGTGCAGCAGTGAGTACTATACACTAATACAGACTGGTGTGAAAGAGCACTGTTGATTCACGCAGCAAGCAGAAGTCACAATGTAGTCATCTGGCACACTGCTTGAGTTAAGATGACTGGCTGTTCATTAATAAATCACCAACACTCCACCAAGGGACCATGATGACGGGGAAGAAAGAGCACTGGAGGTGAGTCACAAGGGCCCCACCAGCAAACATTTCTTAGTGGAAAGTATGTATGTGGTGGTGAATCACCAACTCCACCAAAAGTCTGTGTATGCCTGTCTTAATGTTTGTGGGATGACGAGTACTGGTAATGGAAAACCTCAGCAAGTAAAAATCAACACGTCTATAGAATACACTGTAAGGTTCTGGGCTGGTATTTTCAACCTGAATATGTTCTGTCTAGCTACAAGAAAATGTACCTAAGAGGCACAATTTTTTGCTCTTTAATTCTTAAGACTTTTTTTTTTTTTCCTGAGAGATATAATATCTACCTGGCCAGGTTCTTGCCCTTAGAAGGCTTTTCTACAAGATGAATGACACTAGAAGTGCATAAACTAATTGAAAATTTTGGTGTGCAAGCTGTTTTGGTTGACTAGGTGACATTTTGAAGGGGCAGCGGGGGAACCCTTAAGTTCTATGTTTTATCAGTTCATTTAGTGGACTAAATCAAGGATGTTATCTGATCTTTTTCTCCAAGAAATTTTAGTCTAAGATTGATAAAAACCTGATATAAATGGTGATAAGTATAAGGGCTGATGTAATTCTCACATAAATCTATCTCAAAATAAGAGATTTGAGTACAAGAATTTCCTAAGTAAAGTTAGAATTGGCCAGATAAATATATGCCTCCAACTTCCTCATTTTTCCTTTCTACTTCATAGGGCAGCTGTGTTCGTTCCATAACACTCTTGCTTCTCACTTGTCCCATTCAGTGGGAATCTTCTATTCTTAACAAGGCTTGACCCATAAGAGGACTGCTTTCTATCTCTACGATTTTTCTTCATGGTGGTTTCCAAATGTTTAATTTGCAAACATATCTAAAGTTTTTAGTGATGTCCACTTGATAGGCTTCTAGAAGATTTGTCTGAAGAGTATATTGGACTTGTGAGTGGCAATATTAATCCTTTTTTCAGTTTCCAAGGGAGCTTTCTATAGTTAAATGGGGTGCTGATAGAAGTTAGGTAAAAGAAACTATTCCTTACAGTAAGATAGAAGGTCTTGGGTATGAACCATCAAACACCTTATTAATTATTATTAATTATTAATGATGAGATTGACTAGGCCTTATTAAAAGAAATTATTAAATGATTAGAAGTTACTAGTAAACATGTATGCCAAACAACATTTGTTTCATGAGGAGAAATGAATTGTTCTTAAAATAAGGACTTCTTTTAATTAACAGAACTTTTCCTGCAAGAAATGAGTTCAAAGAAAGCTATGTTTACATATCTATGTACTGTTTTTTAATGAAAAAAACCTTAAACAAAAAAGGAAAGTAATGACTACAGCCTGACCAGAATGAATCCTCTTTCAAGAGCAATGTGCTCATTATGAAAAGTTAGTTTTTTCTGATCTTGGGGATTGTTCTCGGGGCACAGTGATGAATGCAAGGACTTTAGGAATATCCAAAAAATTGTGATGCAAGGGTTATGAAGGAGAAGACTTTCCAACATGCTTTTTGAGACCAGTGACTTTGGTAGTAAGGAGTCCTTGTTGTTATATAGAAGGGTTTCTGGTAATCTTAGGGACATTGTAACGTGGTGTTTGGGCTGTTAGTCTCTGTGTCCTACCCTGTTCAAAGGGAAGTTCAGCACGATGCTCTTTGGACTTCAGCTTTTCTGTGAAGGCTATCCTGAGTGCAGGCTGTTGGAGTTCGAGCTGTGGGGAACTGAGAAGATGCACTCATGAAACGTGCTGTGCTTTAGCCAGACATATGGCATATGTTCTAGTTAGTGTGAACTTAATATCTGGATGACAGTAGTGGTGATTCTCTTGTATGTGTGCAGTGTGCCGAGTATGGCTTTGCATCACTTGGATGGAAGCCTCTTTCATCTTGAAAGTGACCTGTTTCAGAGGCAGCTGGTAATGCTTCCACCTCTTTCAGCACTGGTGAGCTCATGTAAGCTGATTCCAGTTTGAAACATCTAGCCAAAATGATTAGTAGGGAGTTTCTGGCTCTTCTCATGTCTGGCGAGTGGGTTACACTTCAGAACAAATAGAACCGCTCTCCTTGTCTCAGCAACTGTTTGTGACAAAATGAGGGTATGGGAGATAAACACAATTGCTTTACTGTGCACTTCCTTCAAGTGATTCCGCAACTTTTGTTTCAGTTGCTCTTAATATTTGAGTAGTGACCTTTAAGTGCTTTTATGAGGGTGGTGATATGAGCATAGCACACACACACACATATATATACTCACTTTATCTATGCTTGTGTGTATATGCTGACTTTATAACTTGCTCATAGACATCCTATATATATGTGCTTTACTAACATAAAACCTAAATATATAAAGTATTCCTTTTTGTAAAGGTAAGAGCTAATCCTATTAAGTTTGCTTAGTTTCATCTGAAGTGGGGTCTTATGACACCATGCTTAAACATCTTTTGAATGTTTTTGGGAAGAGAAAGCTAGAGAAACTGAAACATTATTTCTATTTGCTTTTTAAAGCTTTGTTCTACAGAATAAAGACAATCTGTGGTTTTTTTTGCTTTTAGAAAAATAACCTCCCAAAATTGAGCAAAATCAGAGTAGCGTCTTTCCCTCATATCCTTTTTTTCAATGATCACAACTCACCTTTTTTTTTTAATTTTAAAGAACTTGTTTAAAAATGTCTACTGCCTTTTTGATTGACTAGTGTAATAGATCTCCAGATCTATACATCAGAAGAAAATTATTTCTTTTGTGTAAATAGAAGGAAAAAAATAACAGGATACGTATGTGAGATTGATCACCATATATATGTTGCCCCTAGAGATATGTATAGTTGGAGAGGAAGTATTACTTCTAATAAAACTTTATTTGAAACCAGACAAGCTAGAGAATGGAAGAATGATTCTTCCATTCTGTACTTTTTCAATGACACAGAGAATTAATTTTCATTTAGTAATTTTTTCCCCCACTACTTTGCAGTGAATTGGGATTGTGGAATACAAGCTTTTAGATTTGTTTCTGTGCCCAGGTAAGCTGACAGGAAAGCTTTTTTCAAAGTTGGTGCAGGTAGAAACTCATCATGAGCAACAGTTGAGTTGATGTTTACATTCTTTTTGCATAAACTCTAGTTAAAAAAACCTGACACACAATTTTATATGTAGACAGATACAAATGTAGGTCGAAGGAAAAGCTCTTAATAAAAGATGGAGGAAAAGGGAACCACTGATGTGCTTTTTAACAGCCTGAAATGTGGACATTTTTCAGTAACACTTGCTACTCTTCTCTGAAATTACCATCTATTTATTTTTAAGAGAAGAGCTGGGAGTTGTTTGTTTCAGGGGATTTTGCAGTTTCATGTTCTTCCATGGACTTTAACTACAGGTAAAGACTGGAGTACTGGAAGACAAGGAGTATGTCCATTTATGTGCAGCATTTTTTGGGGGGGCACATTTCCATCTAGGATCACAGTAAAACTACTGGTATATATCACAGGCTACTAAGTGGCAGATGTCAGATAATGATTCTCACTTATTGCTACTAGATTGTAACTGATAATTTAATTCTAATAAGTAAAATGGGCCTAATCATATTTTTCTAGAACATTTAGTGCATCTAGGCTTTTTCATTAGTGAGTAGACCTAAAAGAGTGTGTGATGCAAGAGATGTGAAGGATTTCATGAATTCAAAAGGAAGAACAATTTTATCTAACAGTTTCAGGTAAAATGTAGAGTCCAGTGTTGATTTGAAGCTTATCTCAATCAGCAGTGTTCAATTAGTTTTACTCAAATTGTAACTTAACTGTATCCCCAATGTCCTAATTCAGGATGCTATAAATAGCCCCCAGTGCAAATGCACTTCCCAACTTCTCCCTCTTCTTTTACTTGGGATGCTGTTTCTCTTGGTACATCTTGGCATGGGAGTGCATGTCAGGAATCTAAGTTCACTTACCAGTGCTGCCATGAAATGCCTTTTAATCCTTGGCTGTAATGTAACCATACTTATTTAAGCTACTCTAAGAATGCTTTTGAAGATATCTGCAGGTCATTGCTGTTAGTCCAGCTAGTATTTCAGCATGGAATGTAATGAAAACAGTGAAACTATAATGAAATAGTTATTCAGAATGAGTGAACCCCCCCACCAACCCAACAAAGAAAACACAATAAGTTTATGGCCACACTGGCACATGACTCTAGTTAAGGAGGTGAAAATTACACAGCATAACTGTGCATGTTATATGCATGTAATAGGTCCTTTAAAAATTTAAAAAATTATTAGAATTAAGATGATGGTTGGATTAAATGCACTTAAAGCAATATAAATAGCATGATGCAATAGTCTGTATCCCTGTTAAGAACACGCTTTGTAGTAGACTCATAATGCACTGGAGTACAAAATGCATGAACAGTTTGTACTTGTGATATGCTTATGAAAAAGCAGGTGTGAATGTGAGTAACCTATGAAATGTAAGAAAAGAAAATGGATTACTTAGATATCAATCAGAGAAAAGCAGGTTGCAGCTTTATGGAAAGTGAAGTACTGTTCATTTAATGGGTATGCTGCCAAAGAAATGGTAGTGAGTTCGGGTAATGCTGTCCGCTGAAGTAATAGAGAGAAGTGCTTTGATTTTTTTTTTTTTTTTTAATTTAGCCAGAAACTCACATCTAATCATGACTTTAGGAAACTGAAGAAAATTACCGGATGTCACCAGCACAGCAAGGTGAGGTGGTCAGACTGGATGGTCTAGATCATCAAGTTCCTCTAGAGTATAGCATGCAAGTACAAAAACCAGTTAAAGTGACTGCTTCACAATTTCTGCCTTTCTCCTGTTATTGCAAAGGTGTATTAGGTCCACTATCACTGGAAGAGTGGCTGTGGAAGTAAAGTTTGTCTGTAGCATAGTGGCTGTGGAAAAACCTTTGTACTGTCCTGGTTGCCTTCAGTTTGTTATTAAGAATCCAGCATTTCATTGTGTTGCTCTGAAAGTGGATTATCGCTGATCAGCAGAAGACTAACTCTCTAGGTAATTTCTGAAAGACTATACCCAGGCAGCTAACGTGAGACATACAGTGAGCTTCCGAATTGTCGCTGTGTGGGTTATTTGTAAAGCGTTTTGTTTTATTGAGAATAGGACAGATTATCTGCCCAAAGCTGGTCTTTTCCCTATAAATGTTGATAGCAAGCATATTTTGATGATGAATTTGGCCTAGCTCTTGCATTGATTGGAAGATCAGCATTGGTTAAAGAGCAGGATTCCTAATTGTCAAGCTCATCTGTTTCATTATTTTTGAGTCAAAACTTCCATCACAGTAACTGGTACTTGGTCCAGAGCTTGGTTCCCTTCCCTTGCATAGTTGTCTGCCAGTCAAAAACTGCCTTGACAGCCTTTGCTCTTTCCTGATCAAGTATCATGGAGGAATTCATCTGGCATTATCAGTCCTATATGTAATGCATGACAGAACAGAAATACAGATGGTCTGAAATGATATTGTTACAGAAAACTACGTTGTGTTAGTTTGGTTTTAGCTAATACATTGTAATGTGAGTGCTTGAAATAACAAACTTATCAAAAAATGCAGGCAGCTTTAGCATAGCCCTATCATAGCAGCAGTGCCAGCCTTCCCAAGAGCTGACAACCGCCAGCAGCCTCTAGCATAAGAACACTTAAATAAATGCTAATTCCTGAATATAAGGAGACTATTAATGAAGTCAGAGATACAATTCTTGAAGATCACTTACAGAGACCTATTCTTTATGCTTCTTATGAATCATTGCTGCTTGAACTCCAAGTTAAGATTGTCTTTGTGGGAAAAATGGGAAAGGCTGATCTGAATCAAAAAAGGAAGGTAATCTGGAAAACCAAAACTGCTGCTATGAAGAACAAAGGTTTAAGAACATTTTTACTTATAGTGTTATTCCATTTAAGGTAAAATAAATATACATATATATATATATATATGTACTTACATGAAATCTAATAGCAACAGAATTTTTATAGGAGTTGTGTAGTGATAGTCTAATTAGTGCACAAAAAATACTATGTGTTTGCCCCAAGTGGTTTACGGACCAACTGGAATAGGCAGCACCACATAAAGGAAAAGATCAGCAGGATGGACAGTGGGATGGCAGACAAGGGGTGTGTTATGGCCACTTTGAGTTTTGAAGTAGACTTGTTTAGAGAAGAATAGGCTAAGGGGCAAGAGAAAAGAAAGAGGATAAAAGTAAAAGGTTCGAGAGACCAGACAGGGGACAAGAGACAGTACCTGAATCCTGCCATACTGATGCTGCGATCTGGGGCTCTTGCTGTCCCGAGGTGAAACACCAGAGATGGGCCAGGACTCAGCGTTTTGTGCTGGGTATGAGGAGAGGAAAGAGGTGGAAAGGACAGGTAAGAGAAGGCTAGCAGTGCTGGTGCTGGCAAAAGAGCAGGATTAAGCAGTGGCTTCTGCTTCATGGCTCTCAGCAATAGCTGCTGCCCTCTGTACTTGAACCTCTTTGTCACAGTAATGGAGGGCAGGAGCAGCCTGGCTTTGCAGGGTCAAGCAGTCAGTCATGACTGTTTCCCTGCTCCCATATGTTTGCTGTCCAGTCCAGTTTTTCTGCTTTGTCTGTGTCTAGAATTGACTCTGGAGGAGGTTGCTGTCCAAATTAACTTGGATGCTACCAGAGGCCCATTCATAATAAAAGATTGAGATGTGTACTGCAAGAGTGCTAAGCCTTTGTTAGAAGCTGTAAAATCAATAAAAATAGTAAGTATTCTGTTTGCAAAAAATGATTGGAGCATGCAGTGTGGATAATATGAGGCTGCTGCTGCTGGAATTTGAGCTTGAAGTGCTGATGATAGTGTGACTAAGAAGACATGAATATTTAAAAAGTATTAAAAAAAGTTAGGAATGAGATTTGTAAGTGCAAATGTCTTGAAGTCAAAGTAGGAAGGCTTTTAAAAGGCAGAAATGGGATTGCTTTGGTATCAAACTGTTTCTGATTGTATGCCACTTTCAGACTTCTGTGACAAGCTAGAAAATTCTCTTGAGGCAAAGCTGGAACATCCAGGCTTAGTAAGTGAAAAGTAGTAATTTGTTTTCTGTCCTGTGATATTGAGTGTGACATAGTGAATCTGAGCTGAGGATGTGGTGACTGTACCTTCTTTCACTTCAATTTCTGTGAGATTCTGGGTAAGAGATTGTATTGCCTTTTCTGCTCGTAGTTTCTGGGCTACATCACATTTACCTGTTGAGGAAGAAGTGTCCTTGACTAGCAAGGTAAGTATACACATTGTACAGCAAACCTACTGCGGTGATTGGTTGGTACTTTCTTGTGCAGATCCATCCCTAAATCTTTGATGCCTTTACACAGGTCACCTGAAACAGGAATATTACCCGTCTGGCAGGAGACCAGCTGAGGTAATAACATGCATCATCGAATACTTACATAATGCTGTCACTAGAATAGCTAATGGTTTTTTCTTGTTATCTGACCTAGCTCCTTGCATGACACGTAGATTAGTTTTATCTGCACTATGTGAAATTAGAAGTAACAAAACCTGAAATAAAAAGTAGCTTATCAGTGCCTGTTCTGCAGAGGCAGAAATAAAAACTGTGTAAATATTGGCTATGTTTCAGCATCCTGTATTACAAAACATGTCATGCAAATGTGTACAAGGAAAATTAATAGGGGATTGTACTTTTAAACACAAAAGGGCTGAGGGAAGAGTCATGGCTCTGTGTGAGTACCAGCTGGGAGGTGCACCCATCCCTGCTAGTGCAACATGGTACCCACTTTTGAGACTGTACAGTTTCTGCTGCAGAGTTTTTTAGGTTTGTAGGTTCTCAACTTTGTAATGATCGGTGGGTCCAGCTCTGTCTTTTCAGAAAGAATTCTATCCTCACTTAATGTTTTAAAATATTAACATCCTCCCGTAGATTTCTTTAGAGAGTTCAGTTGTTTGCCATAATAGAGCGTGCAAGGAGGACTTGGGCTTGTGCATTGCTGTTGGATCAAAGATAAAATTACCAGTCAGTGAAATGCAAAGTTAATGTTTAGTTCTCCTAATGGGTTTTGCAGCATTGGGAATAGTGTTTCTGAGCAGTGGCAGTCACTGTCTGTCTATGGTTCATGCATTGTAATGGTACAGAAAGTGATGCCTTAGAATATGTGGATCTAATAGGTTCTATTTGTGCTACTATGTAGTTGTCTGTAAAGTGTGTGCTAGCAATTTTATCCTGAAGATTCTGTGTAAACATAGGGTGTTTCAAAATAAGGAAAAGCCTTTTAATATCACAAACTCCTGCAGAAAAGTGCTCTTTTTTTTTTTAAGTACAAATTTAAATGGAGCTTTTGAAGATGGGTAGAATTAATCAATAAAAGGGAGTTAGACCTATGGACGAGATAATTACTTCAAATGGATGTTACAGGTTACAAAAATAATCCTGGGCTTGATCAAGTAGTTTTCCATTATGGAAGTTAGGCAGCTAACTTCTGACTCTTGGGAATAAGTTGCCTCACTCTACTTTTGAAAAAAAAAACCTCTCACAATTTCTAATTATGTTGTAAGTTTACAAGATACTCATTCTTGAGTATTTCCTTCATAGTTTGGAAGCAATTTTGAGTACAGATCTCTGACCTTCAGTTTGACTGTTGCTCTTCAGTTTTACAAGTTAAAGTGAGGCAGTTTGCTCCCTGCGATCTCATCGTGCCAAACCACTTCTATTTATACCTGCAAACCATCTTTAGAAATTCAGTAGGGCGTTTGTAAGGAAATGCCTGCTGCTTTGGCAGCTGGGTGGGGAGGAAAGGAGGTACTGAACTGTGTATTTCAGTGGACCCCGTGAAAATTACTCCTTGTGGGAGACCTGTGTGTTCTGAGTAATCACACTGCCTGTCTGCAGCAGTTCATAGGTGGGACTGGAGCTGGTGTGGACAGTGTTGCTAACTTTAAACTGGACAGTTTGAGTAATAAAAACTGTGTAGCTGTGGCAACACACAGCTCTGTTGGGCTATGTGTTGAACTCCAGGCTGTCATAGTTATGCTCCCATTAGCACTTGGCAGAGATGATTATAAGGTGATTAGATGCATATCTGCCTGAGGGGGGGATGTGGGTCTTTCCCACCGTTTGGGAGCAGTCAGGTTTACTGAAGGAGAGCTGTGTCATGCTTGGGGTCTTCAATCAAGTCCTCAGGGCAGGAACCAGCCTTGGGGCAGGAAGCAGGATGCAAAGGGGCATTGCTGCAGGTGATAGTAGCGTGGCTGGTGGTGGTAAAAGGGTGATGAGTCATCACTCAGGAAGGTCAAGAGTTTTAGTATGAGACAAGAGGGGGGGGGGAAATTGTGGAATTGTTTAGTAAAGCTGGTAAAAGCATGTAGGATCTGTCAACGTTAAAAGCCTCCCCAGGTTGGAGGAGTTAAAAGGGGGAAGGGAACAATGCAAATAGTTATTTCTGGATATATTTATTAGATGTTTTCTTCCAAATTAATATATTTTTTCAGGCTAAAATATTTGGCCTTACTTATTGGAAAAATTGGTATTTTCTATAAAAATGCAAAATTTCAAGAAGGGAAAATGTTCTCATGAAAAGCAGGGAGTAGTTTCTCATTAATTGCTGTTACTGAACACATGAAGAGTTAATAGTTGCAGCTAAACAGGTCATTCTAGGTTAAATTAGGGCAGCTGAATGTAGAAATGTAAATATATTTGGTAATAGGTAGTAGAAATATTGATATGTTTATTTACCATTTACTACCTGTATTTTATGAATTGTTGGGAAGGGTGTGGTTGGCAAGAAGGCAATCATTTTGTGCAGTCCAGCCTGTGGTAATCTGGGTCAGATCAAACAGCCCCTTTGAGGGAAGGGAAGGCTCTTCTTCACTAAGAGCAATGAGCTTGCTCAAGTAGAACAAGTTTCAGGAGTACAAGAGGGAAGTAGGGACACAGCTGGAGAGAGGAATTGGAGATGCTACCAGCAAGAAAGCCAGTCAGGATAAATTGTGGTGAAGAGGGACCTTGCCTTCCCAAAAGAAGCAGACTTAGAGCCAATTATAATACTTCAGTGGGAATGTGGAAGCTTGTTTCAACTTGAGAAACAACCAGAAATGGATCAATTAGAAAATGAGGTTGGCAAATGGGTCATGTCCTTTTCTTTTTCCCATCTGGTGCGGCAGATGTCTATCTTTTTCCTGTTTGTTTTAGTTATATTGAAGCATTGCTTTACTACTTTTAATCTTTCTAACAACTTCCAGTAAATTCACTTTTGTAAATATAGATATGAAGCAGAATCCATGGAAGCAGCCAAATCTTGGTTCAATTATATTGGTCTGAGCAGTGAAGTACTGTTAAAAGCGAAGAAGAGACTGCTTACAATCAGCCTTGGAAGAGCCACTTGTAATCTGTTGGGAGGAAGGAGTATGCCATTTGGTCAATCTTACACTGTTGTTTTACTTTCAAGAAAGGATGATTCTATTCTGTCTCAGAGGCTGGACTGATCCTGGATTTTGTCCTAATGATCTTTACTCAGGTATTTTCTTGTAACGGTAATGTCGTCTGCAGAGTTGCTCTAGCATTACATGAGAAATGCAAAGGTGCTGTTGTTTTTGAAAAATTACTTTCCACTGTATACACTAAAATAGGAAGTCCCTAGTTTATAAAGATTTTAATTTTATTGCATCTTCTCAAGGGATATTTTGTTTCAGTTTTCCTACCCAACTGGGAAAAGAAACTCTCATTACTTATTCAATTAAATTAGTTTCTATAAATTAATCAGGAATAATTGTGTTTATATGTGCCAAAACTTCCTCAAGGGGACATTAAATGGCAAGTGATTTAAAATAGAAATCAATGGCAGTGATTTGAAGATACCCCTTGAGATGAGTATAAATGGCAGTAGTGCAGTAGTTTGTCAGATTTATTATGAAAGTTGCAGTAAATCAAAGAAATGTTAATTTTCTTTAACAAAGAATAAACAAATAACAAACGTGGTAGGTTTGATAAGCCAGAAGATTGAGTCTTGCTGAAAGTATATAATGAAATACAGATCTGATATTAGCACTGAAGAATATAGGTGAGGTTTTATCCTTCTAGGACACTGAGCATGCAGTCCTACTTCAGACCACAGTCGGTATCCCAGTAGTCCTAATCCATGCTTATAACTGGTTTCTGTGGCAGTTTCTAGCAGTGTAGCTATCCTGTTAGGTGAGTGTGTGTGTTTGTATGTGTATAGAAAAGATGTAAAGCACACTCAAGGAAGTCAAATCGTGATGTAGTAACAATATGAGAAATTCAGTCTCATGTCCTTTGTTCAGAGAATGGAGTTGCATCTGGTACCTGCTATTTTGCCTCTCCCTTGTGCTGGTCAGGTTGCACTTGTACTTTTTTTCTCTTCTCCCTACTATTTGTACTCAATCCTGTCTCAGTCCTTCTCACTGTTCTGCCTCGGTTCTTATGGCTGGTGGGACACTCTTCTAATAGGTTTTTTTTTCTGTGTAGTAAGTAAAACTGAACTCAAATGAAGCAAAATGAATTGCTTTGTATTACCTTATTCTTATATGCAATAAATAAACAGTTTCAATTATATCCAGCACAGGACAGAAAATAAAAAAGAAAAAAAAAAATCAATAACCTGATTCCTGGGATGTTTTTTTGGTCCAAAATTTGTCTAGTCCTTTGACTTTGTCAGAGATACTGAAGATCAGTGAGTAGCTGTTTTTGTTTGCGTTCCATTTGTTTTACCTAATTTTCTTGTTACTATGTCTTATTAAATATACAAGACAAAAATGGAGCAAATCATTTGATTATTACCAGTTCATTAGGCTTAAAACATGAACTAAAGCCAGCTTCAGCTTAGAGATTCATTCACGTGGCTCACACTGAGGTTGGTGAGAGGCACATGCATATTCACAAATCCAGAATTTGGCTCTTTGCCTGAGTTTTTAGTAGACCAGTGTTCAGTGAAGGCTCCAAGATAGTAGATCATTTGTTATTTACAGCAGATAATGAAACATTACTGTGATTTCATTCAAAGCTTCATTACATAAAGTCTTTATGTTGGTAGATAAATTAAAAAATAAATAAAAAAGAAGCTGTATATTTTGTAAATGAATTAACGTTTTCTTTAGAGGTGTTTAAACTGTAAAAACAGGATGACAAAATACTTGCTTGGACTTCATATTTCCTTGGCATGGCATTGGACTTTGGCTCTATCTGAGGCACAGGTGTAGTGGCTTTCCTCCCAGCATCTGGCTGCTCCAGAAATTCTGCCTCTTGGAACTGGAAACTTTAAGAAATATTTCACAGCGTTCTTGTGGCGAGAAGAGCTTCTCACCACGTGAAGTTTTCGGATCATCGGGCTGAAGGGAATGGCAGCAGTTCTCCTGTAAGGTGAAGCTGTCCTTGCCGATCTTGGAATCTTCTCGCGCGGAGTGCGCGGTTCTGAACCCCACTGCTGTTACCCGCTCCTGGAGAACCTGCAAGTGCCCTTTGCCCAGGCAGGGCTCTGTGCCCAGCCCAGGGGGGAACAGGTGATCCTCTGCGTGCATAAGGCATCATCTGGGGAGAGGCTACACACTTATTTTTCAATAGAACTCTGTTATTTAATAAGTGGGGTTTCCCCCTTCCCTCCCTTTGCACTGGATTTTAGCATCTCTTCTAAAGTATGAATGGTAATGGGGACAGCAGTAAGGGCTGAGATGGGAAGGAGAAAGAGCATGCATTTTGCTGTCCCAGCAGAGTCTCTTTAATGATTACTTTTGAAATAAGTTGTTGATTGATGAATATAATCTTCAAAACTGTCATTCTCCTTGGGTTACCTTCAGTTTAAAGGGGCATTAGTCTCCCTCCTTCCAGGTATGTTTTCAGTAATGTTGGATAGGTAGTGTAATTCTTCATCATCCAGTACTGTGGCCATGTTGTCCAAATAGGTGCTGCATCATGTGTAACTACAGTCCAGATATCATTATATGCCATGCAACCACAGCAGCAAAATTATGTCATGATGTCACTGTGTAAAAATATAGCAAGTTGAGTTTGTTGTGATGGGGATGTTTGTAAAAGCAGATAACTATTTTCAGCTCTTACACAGGCAATTGATTGCTTTCTCAATAAAATGTATGGTCTCCTTCTTGCTACAACCAGAAATAACTTCAATGCTGAATGGCTTTAGTGTTCAGTAGGGTTTCATTTAAGGAATTTCCCTGTCCTCGCCTGCACACTGGATAGAACAATGCCCTAGAAATCAAAAATAGAAGTTAGTGTCCCAAAGGCAATGTCTGTCTGCCAGAAGTATGTATGACTTGTTTGGTGGCAAGTGTTTTAGAATTGTGAGCATGAACTCATTTGGAAAAATGTAAAACCTGATCTCTTTTCCTAGCTTTAATGCCATCCCCCTTCCTTTATGTTTGTACTTGTACCCTAAGAATTTTTATATTTTTAATTTACATCCTGTGGCAAGTGCATCTGTGGAGCTTCTAACCCACAGTCAGGTTCTCTGCAGCAGATGTTGACAGGCTTAGCTGTTTGCCTCATGGAGATGTGTATCCTGCTGTGCATTTATATTACAATCTAAATCATCCCTTTTGGATACTATTCTTGGTGCAGCTTTAAATATCTGCAGGGTGTCTTGAGATCTGAGAAGATGGGGAGATCCTGAATTCCCCGAACCCCACCAGTATTTCCAGGAAATGTGGGATTTTCTTTTAAGATATTTGTGTCTGGGAGGGGGGAAGTATAGATTGCTCCTTGTATGAAGCCTATTTAGCCTATTTTAATTGAAAGTTTTCTTTTCCCATTTTCCTTGGGTGATAAATGTTGATTTTAATTTTATTTTTCACCATTAGAGCAGGAATTGGCCTCTTATTTAAAACACCAAAGCAACAGCACCATATGTATACCTTTTAATACCATTTTGGAGGTCATCTGACACAACATGGTGGGGAGGCAATAGTGCTGCCCTTCAAGTGTGTGACATCCTCTGTGTCTCTCATTAGATTAACGACCGAGTCCAGACCTTTGCAGAAAGTGGCAGTTACTGAGAAATGGTGCAAGGTGATGGGAATACTGGATCTCTTCAGTTTTCTTCTGGAGTGCCATGTTTCAGGTCTTAAAGAGTGGTGTGGGAACTAAAACTAACAAGTGCCCATGGCAGGACTTGTACAGAAACAGGTGTGATAAGCTACACTTTTTCTATATTTCCAAAGTTACAATTTGAGTAATGATAGATAAGCTGGAATTATTGTAAAGAGATAGGAATGCTAGACTGGTAGGCAGATTAGTTACATGCAGAAATAAGTTTTGTAAATCTAGTAGGTACCTCACAACAAACCATAAATATCAAGGAAACTTGTGTTATCCCCTTTCATATTTTTTCTGTCTTTTCTTCTAAAGTTAAATTTGATCTTAGTACTGTATTTAAAAACTGTATCGTTGCTTCTTTGCTAGTTGCTTGAAGTGTATGTATTATTACAATGGATGATAAATCTGGAAGCCACTTTTCAGTTTTCTTAACTCAGGTGCATGAGTAAACTTGAAAGCAAGAATCCCTTCAAGAAACAACTTTTTATTGGAAATACTATTCACTGAAATGTTTTGAGTGAATTTATAACCCTTCAATGAATCTCTTCTTCAGATGTTATGTTTACTATAGCACAAGATCTAACAAATAATTTAAATTCAAAGGTAGATTTAATTTTGTCACTGCAGCTGAAATAGCACTTTTTCAAATTAAAAATTTACAAAGACTTGTAAGACTGCTTCCCACCCCCATCTCTCCTTTTCTTATCTTAAGGTAAATGGAAAAGATCAAGTAACAATTACAATTCAAGCTATCACTAGTAATGTCTTGTGTGTACACACACACTTCCATCTCCCAATGAAATCTTGTATTGAAGAGATTTTCTTGTATGGGAGCTGTAGGTATACGTCTTTATTTTGTTCTTATACTTCTAATAGTCTAGTTTTCTGGATTCTTTAATCTTTTTTATCATCATTATGATACTATTCTACTGCTTTTTGGGGTTTTCTACTGACTTTATTAAAAAATGAAATACAGCTACTGCATACCTGTCTTTAAATTCTGAGGTCATTGGAAAAGGTTTCACTATCCTGAATGGTTAATTAAAACCAGCTGTAATAGCTACAGGAATGCCAGAGTTTCAAAGCCAAATATGCTGAAGTGATGCTTTAAAAGAAAACTTTCAAAATTTGCCTGTGCTGTGGTAAATTTTAATGTAAATGTGAAGGCACAGAAATTTTTATAAGGAAACTTCCGTGTGTGCATTGTATACCTAATAAAAACCAGTAAAGTTGAAAGGTTGCAGGTATATAAACCTCTTGAGATTTAATAGTTTTGGAACTAAAACCTAAACCTTCACACAAGGTGCTATGTGTGGTTCTGCATTTCAAAGTGAACCTGCACAGTTCTAGTGGAAGGCTGGACAAAACCCATCTCGGCCCAGGATTTTTTCCCAGGATTCATTTAAGTCTGCATTTGCTACATGTGAAAACAGTTGGTTTGTACGGGAATAAATGACAAACTAGAGTACTGAAAGACTTGAGGTTTTGTTTTTTTCATCTCAAATGTTTCCTTTGGGCAGAGCTGATTGAAAGAAAAGGAAAGGCTTAGAAAAGAGATTTCAGCTACAGCTGACTGGCAAACAGCCTGCACATTCAACCCCAGTTTATGGATTATTGATTGGAGAGGAGATGAAGTGCAGCTCCTATTCTCAAGGCAAGCAGACTGCCTTACACAAAGTGCAGCTTAACTTTCTTTCTTAATTAGCGCAGAATACATAATGTGTGTGGAAAAAAGGAGGTCTCGTTAACAGGTCAGAAGAAGTTAGGTTAGCCTGTGTATTGCCTGTCCCAATGAAAGAAAACTCAGGAAAGTGAACCTACATTTTTTTTTCCTTTTAGAGAAACTTATGTATGTGTATATATTGTGTATGTACATATCATTCAGTTGAGTAGCTTCCAGGTTTAAAAAATGAGGGATTTATCACAGAGGTCTAAATTCACTTCAACAGAGAAATTCAAAGCACTGAAATATAAACAGAGCTGTCTCTGCAAAGAACAGACACTGAAACCTGATTAACATCATCTTCCCAAAGAACTGCAAACAAAACAAAAAACCAGTCAGCTTGCATCCCACCCTAGCAACAACTAACCAAGGTCTGAAAATGATGCATTTGAACTTAATGAAAAATAAATCATCAAAGCGGCATCTTGGGCAACATTTTGAAATCATAGCCCTTTAGGCAGTGTATGAACCTAAATAGTTTTCACTAATAAAGGCACGTAGTATGATATCCCCTCTAAACTTAGTCTTCCTACTATGAAGCAAGTGCCTGTCTATAGTTATGACTTGAATATTTAATACTCTACATGGATTTTTTTCCGTAGTAGCCTATGGGATTTTGAGTTAAACTCAATTTTCATTGAGTTTTTAGTTGTCAAAGAATTTGGGCAGAAATTAAATTAGAGGGCTTTGCTGCTGTAGAACTGCCTGCTGTAGAAAAAGGGAGGTGAATGTAAGACTGAACATCTGAAGAAGCAGGCTTGCCCTGATCTGGTAATGCCAGAATAGTGGGGTTACCATTCCAGGAACTCTTGATTTTTCCTGTCATCTTGTGAAAGGGTTTTGAAGTCCTATGCTTTTAGCATGCTAAAAGGGCCACTTTATTTACTGTCATTAAGATTTCAGAACCCAGAAGGTATTAGTTCCTACAAATTAGAGAAAAGTTTAATTTGTGTCGCTTCAAGGAAATTTCTTGAACATGAGAAATAACATCAATAGATATCTGGCTAAAGTGCCAGCTGGCAAAGCAAAGATGTAGAACATAATATCTTCTATTTCAGATGTAAAATATGTGAGTGCTTGCTTAACAAGGGTGCATTTCAAAAAAAAAAAGGCAGAAATCAAGATGTAAACTTATTTTTTCTTATACCTGTGTATCAAGAGGGAAAGGATGAGGTCAACATAGTGCATACAATGTAATCAAGATAGGAATTATGCTGTTTGTCTGTTCTAGGAAAGAAGGAAAAAAATAATTTGTTTGAAAAGTAAGAAAAGGTCGGGGTGTTGTCTTGAATTTATAGAAGTCCATAGAAAACATAGTTATGTTATTTTTCAACATCATATTTTTAATTTTATTAGTAATATTGATTTGACATCTGCAGGCCACTGGTATGGGGAAATTTTGTGGAAAAACTGTCAGGGAATTGATTTGGTGTCTGACAGACTTGACAAGGGCATGTACTGGATTCTGGTATAAACCTAATTTTAGTGTAAAGCTAGGAATAATTTGCGGAAGTTTACTGACTTACAGCAATGTGAAAGTGTAGTAAATGATATGTACGTTATATTAAATCCTTCCCTCAAAAAAATCTCAACAAACCAACAACAGACAGAAACATTAATTTTTGTCCTTGTAAGTCCCATGCCTGACACCTGATCCCTGCAGTGCTGCTGTGGTTTTCCTCCCAGCCACTAACGTGGTGTGGTCAGTGTGAGCAGCAACCCAAGGGACTCTTGTATGGGGCTTTTTTCCGTGGGCCAGTGAAGCACCTGATCACTTCAGAAGAGCATGAGGGTGACTCCAGTAGGAGTAATCATGTTCCTTGTGTGATACACAGTGTTTCTGTCAAGGGATTGGCAAGCATGGGGGTTTTCTGACCTTCTTGAACTGCTTGCTAAGAGTTAACTGACATGACTGGTATTTCTGGACCTGAATGAGCAAGGTGCTAGCCTAGCTTTGTGCAATTAATAAAGTACTTGGCTTTTTTTAAAACTACTTCTGATAGATTTACTCTCTTACCTTGAACAAAGCTCACCAGGAGCGCTCCAGTGAAATATGTTCCTTTTGTCACAAAGCACTAGTTCAAACTGAAATGTGTCTGTTCTTGACAGGCATCTTCTGGAAGGTGGTATGACTTTTAAAAATACATGCCTTCTTTCTTGTCAGCTCATCAGAAGTATTTCAAGTTTCCAGCACCTTTTACTCCTGGCTGAGAGTTGCAGGTCTACTCATGTCCTTGTCACAGCACTGGGAACCACAGAACCAGTGTTGAGGAATATGTTCAATGCAGGTAGCTCGGGAACTGCTGTGGGAACTGCAGGATGAGCTCTGGGTGGCAGGAACTCTTGATGAGAGTCCATGAACTGTTGACTCTTAGTACAAGAGAGAGCCTGGGGACGGGCCAGGTGAGGGACACTGAGAGGCACAGCAGGAGCCAAGGACCCCAGACTTGGCCACAGTTAGACTGTGAGAGGATAAAAGTGCTGTAAGGGTATCAAAGCCCAAGCTTTTTTAAAGGATCGAGATGTCAGAGACTCTGCTGTAGGGAACCTGGGGTCTAGCCAGTGAGGAAGCCTGGTCTGCCTGTTGTGAGCATGAGGTGTGTAGCTGCAAAGGGGCCTTGGTCCCAGCTCAGATGGTATGAATGTGACTGCTGGAGTGGCTCCAGCATGGTCAGACAGGGAAGTTTCCATAACACCAGCTGGGCTCTAAGGTCTGCTTCCCAGCTTTGCATTAGCTTCTGTTCCACACTTGATATGAAACAAAATATTATTAAAAAATCTATGTAGATGTAAATAAGAAATGTATGTAGATCTTTCCATAGAATAGAAATTCTGCATTTCATATACCTGTGCCTAGTAAGTCTTTGGTCAGTGCAGAATAGATAGTGCTTGAAGGAATTTCAGTACATCAAGAAGCTGTGTGTTTTGAAGAGGGTGAATTTAGACCTGCGTTGATGAGTTGATGTTTTAGTTTGAATATTTTGCTTTCAGAACCCATTTAAACAAATAGTGGCATAATGTGACCTAGTCAATACAAAGGCAGTATGTAGACATGGGAAGGAAAGCATTTAAAATATGATAGTTTTTCCCTCTGGTTTAGCACAGAGACGTTTTATTAGGGTGTCTTATGTATGAATATTTACTCAGTTGCCATGTTTCTGAACATGATTTGTGGATTAGCAGAGGCTGTTTTTCAGAGCAGCTTTCTGTTGTTTCTGTATTGCACTGATTGCACTGTACTACCCATAAGGGCAGTACTTTATATAAGTGTGAAGAAAACACAGATTCTTCTGTGAACATCTTCTAGAAGGATAGTATTGAAATAAAATTCGTGGATGCATCTCAGAATAAGAGATCCTGCCATGCTGTAATGGAAAAAAAGTTTGCTCTTTTCCACACTGTGATTTTTGTTGTTGTTTATATTTAGTACACTTGTGCATTAATAACTTTGCAATCTAAGATAATTGAGGACAGCAGTTCATAATAAGAACAGGTATAAAAACATATAGTAATGCAGATAACACTTCCTAAATATGTCTGGGGAAGAGTTCTTTTAGTGATAGGGCTAAAGAATATATAGGTATTGAAATGTGAATTAGTATAATAATCTCTATGGAAGACACATGACTGGGAATGATTTAATTCTAGCTTCTGGGGTCAGTTTTGCCTATCCATTCCATGAACCACTGTCTTATTTTGGTTTTACCACTATTTGTCCCTCTGATCACAATATATACATCCAGGTCTGTACTGCCTTTGCTTGATTAATGCTGTGATAGTCAGCAGAACACATTGTTTTGAAATTTCTTTTTTAAGGTTTAACTGGATCACTGACAAGGATTGACAGCTGTTGAGAATACAATAATGAGGATTTTCCTCCCACTGTCTGTGCAAATTTATCACTGAAGTTTACTGTTCTCATTTACCTGTGGAAGCATTTACCTCTGATGCCATTCCCCTTGTGACCTGCAGCTGTGTTGCTTTCCTTATCAAAACAACATTGGTTTGTGTAGTTTATATTAATACAGAAATTCACAGCTGGTGCAGCAAATCATGGTTATTAGGTAGAAATGCAAAGGGGTTACTCCTGAAAAATAATCAGGCTCTTGTCATCTGTCCTGCAGTGTATTCCATGGGTACACATGGCCTATGGAAGACAATTTGAAAAGGTCTGGTGTGCTTTGTGTGCCAGTTGCTGTTCATCATGTCCTCAGCAGACTTTTTTTTTTTTCCTCACTGACATACAGGTTGTAGGGAGACATCAATAACTAGTACTGATCAACAGGGGAGTTGTTCAGGGGAGTTGTTCAGGTCTAAATCATTTGGCTGCTGCACCTACAGACTAGTTCAGCCCTTTGCTAGGAAGCATCCCTGAAGTAGTTTAGAATTCTAAACCTTATGGAACCTTTCAGAGACTTACAGTACTGCAAAGGTACAATTAATAACTTGAAGCGTCTTGAAGGTCAGTGATGGTTTTCTTGAGGTGGAAGGCTGTCATTCTGCATTTTCTCAATTTCTGGTTGTTTCTTCCACTGCCTCCCAGCCTACTTAGCAATATGCAAAGTCAGACTTCTTTTTCTCTTCATTTGGTTTGGGCTGTTTGTTTTAAAAAAGCAGTTACTACATTTGTGTTTTTGCTGTGTACTGCATACAAACATGTGACTTGATAGGACATAGAGCAGAAACCATAAAAATATATGCAGAATTCCAGAAGGGAGGAGATGAACACATTCTTACAGTAGCAAAGCCCTACTTAGCACATAGACTCATCCAGGTAACTTAGTCATAAGCAGGAAAGAAAGATAGGAATCAATCAAAGGAAGTTAACTCTGGAAAGGGACATTCAAACTCTCACTTGCTGATTGGGCTTATGTCTGTTTATTTTTTTAACCTTGGCAGCTTCTTAGTTTTGTTTTGCATTGTCCTTATATCATGAAGGAAATCATATTTTTATTTCCAGTTTTGAATTTTAGACAGAGGAAAAATTCAGGGAGCTCACTCCTACCCCCCAAATAGTTAAATGTAAGAGCTTGTTAATGAAAGCCTATATAAGAAAAGTAGTGGATAAAGAAAACATAGCTGTAGAGCCTAATTCTTCTGGATCTTATAGCAAGCTGCAGAAGCCTAGAGAGTTTTTCTTTTTTTGTCATAAGATATACTAGTACACATGCTGCTAATACATATATTTATTTCTATTCTTTAGTCTCACTGGCCTACTGATAGAAAATTTCCTCAAATTGCTTATCATGCTTTCCTGTTCTGTTTTTCAGTAGTGTGACAGCTTAGCTTTACTTATGTCAATTTAAGCTAGTTTGTGTTAATATATTTGATATATAGTATTCAAATGCTTTCTGAAAATCCTTTAAGTGCTACCAAAAATGAGATGGCCTGATCTGGAACATCTTTGATAAACCAGCATGACTCATCCCTGCTATGACAGCTTCTCTCATAAAAGCAGTGAGTGGAGAGATTCTCTGTTTTTTCTGTTAGATTAAATGACGTACTTTAGAGATGTGTTTGTAATGATACTTGGTTCCTCTTAAAAGGTTTTTGTTTTTATGCTCAGTTGATGTTTGAATGGTAGACTGGTGGGAATGGAGAGGTTGCAAGAAAAATTAATGCTGGTCTTTCAGAAGATAATCTTTGTCTTATATGAGAATACTAAAACTTAACTGTGACACTGAATATTGTTTGAGATATGTTTTTTACTGATAGTATGCAAAGTTAATATTTAGGAAACTGAGAACACAAAATTATGTGTCTTAGACACTTACATATCTCACTTCTGTAAGAATCAGCTTGCAGTTGCTTCCTGGGAGCAAAAGAATGGTGTCTTTAAATGTGGTAAATAACAAAAATGTCTGTAAACAAGCTAAAAACATAAACTGAACCGATAAAAGTAAAATTGCAACTAAACATACAGAATTTTATTTGTTTAGTGATTTATGAGAAATACTTCAAGGTTTTAATGGACAGTTTTGTGGATATGCCTTTTTCACTTTCTGTAGTTACTGTATATACCTGTGAATTGTTGTCCAAGTGTGGATGCAGAGGCTGACTATTCCAGTGTTAATCCATGATTGAATTTCGCGGCCTGAGTGCTTAACTCCACGTTTTTCATGTTTTCTTATACCAGCAAATAACTTGTCAGGCAGTGAATAAAGGGGATGGGATATTGAGTGGTGGAAGTTTCTAGTGCACCTTCTGTTTCACTATTATAGTGGTCCTCACTTCTTTCCTTGAAGTTGCTTCTCTACCTAATAACCCATTTTACTTACCATCTTACTTGCTTTCTTTGAGGAGAATAAAACAACTTTCATTTGACTGGGAGCAGATCTACAAATGCCACACAAAAATGGCATAAATAAGAATAAGAGGGGTTTTTTTCATACTCTTAGTTTTATTGAATGATACTTTAACTCTTGTTAAGCACTCATTAAGTCAAATTACAAAAAATGAAACTGTTTAGGGATGAGATACTACTTAGCATGACCAAAGGTGATATAATCTAGCCCAAATGCCAGTTTCCAGTTTATTTCAGTTTAACAATAATAAAAATGAAATAGCTTAATTGGTGCTTTTGGGATTTGCTGATGATATGCTAGAGAAATGGACTGAACTGTATTCAAAATAGCAACACAAATATCAGTGCTGTCATATTTAAATTTGCTATGGCTGAGGGACTTATTTTTCCCTTCTTTATTTTTTTTTCCCTCTCCTCCTCTTGGCTTCTCCTTCTGAAGCTGTATTTGGGTTTCACTGGGAAGCATGTACTTTATGATGGTAATACTGTTTAGTGTGACTTGACATTTTTTTCAGGGAGATAATGTACTCGGGAGTGTCTCCTTCCAGGCCCAATGACTCAGAAAGCTCTGAAAATATACCACGGTGTGGGAAACTTCAGAAGCATTGCAGGAGGAATTGCTGATGACTAATTCAGTGACAAAACAGTGGGAATCAGATGCGTTTTTTGCGTGTGGTTGATCCACACTTTAACTTATTACATACAATATATTTCTGCTGGACATCAGTGTGATTTGGAATAGCTGCTACCCCACTTACTATTTGTAACCTCAACGTATAGACCTGATATGCATCTAATACTCATAATGAGTCTTTCATAATCTCCTAATATCCTGTCTGTTGTATATTTGCACAAATCATACTGAAACTGACTTTTGTCTATTGTAAAATTTCTTTACTTTGTTAAAGATTAGAGATAATTTATGTTAATTTAAATGTTTAAAACAGATGAAGAGTGATACCTCCTTATGCAGTTTCATTTCCATGGAAGACTGTCATTGATGAGTGAAAACTGGGGTATAGGTTTATATGAAAGAAAGTAAAGACCCTCGTTTAATCATTTTATGTAACTTACAAACCTGAGAAAAGTGGACAAACTGATACAGTGGTGAGATGAGGTTGTCTTGTCTAGTGAAGCAGAACCCTGCTGTCTTGAAGTATCAAAGTTAAGATCCATTTGTCTGGCCAAGTTAATCTTTTAGGTGTGTGTCTATTGTAAGTATGTTAATAGAGATGATGATTCCAGCTTGTACCTTTTGTTTTTGGAGATCCTGATGGAAAACATTCTCTTCTGTTAACACAGTTGGAAGATGACATTAGAGTGCATTTTACTTTTTAAGTGTTTCTGAGCAACTTAAATTTGAGTTGAATTTCTTTGGTTCTAACTGTTGAACAGACTATTGGAAATAAGGGTCTTGCAAACAATTGAAAAAGAGTAACATATGTGAAGAAAAAGAGGAATAATAACAATAGTGAATTTATTTCTTGAAATAATGTCAGGGATGCAGTTCTAGTGAGCATCACTGAAATAATTATGAGCTAGGTTTTGCAAAAATCTATATGACAGGGAAAGATCTAGAAATCGTGAATTGAGTCTCCTCCATCACGAAGAGAGACATTCTACACTGAGACTATATTTGTCTTGAGTGTCTTTCATGAAAACAAAGTTTCAGGCATTAAGCAATACCTCTTACCCTCTGAAGGTGTTAGCTGAAAGGTTACCAGAAGTGCTGGAGTCTTGGCAAAATCAAAGAAGTTAAGAGTAAGGTTATGAAAAAATATCCAAATAGATGGTTAAGTATCATCTACAATAATAAAATATTACTTCAGGAGCATAAAAGCATGATGTAATTAACTTCACTCTTCCTATGCTGTTTTAAGCACATTGGCAAAACCAATTTGTGTCAGAAGTGAACAACGAGATGTATATTTTGTAGTAAGTGAAACATCTGCCTTGGATAAATAAAGTTGCATAGATACATGTCTAGGACAGGGAGTGATTCTTTATTTGACTGCAGAGCTTATGTATGTTCAGGTTTTAAAATCTGCTAGAGCAATCTCCTGATCTTGAATAATGCTTTCTCTGTTAAGTCCTTTAATAGCAGCAGTTGTTAGTCATTTCTGCAAGAGGCCTGTGAGACTGGAGAAATTGCCATCTATTTTGACCCCATTGGTTCTAAAAGAAAAATAAAAAAAAATCCATGTTAGTCTAGTAGATCCTTTTTAAAAGACAGCACTCCCTTCCCAATTCTAAATGTCACTGAGAGGAGCAACACTAGAACCTGTTCAGTGACTTAGCTCAGGTTTAGAGCTGCTGTTTGACTCTCGAACTGCAAAGTATTATGGTGTCCTGATTTTGGCTGAGATAGTTAATTTCCTTTGTAGTAGCTGGTACAGTGCAGCATTTTGAATTTAGTATGAGACTAATGTTGATAACACAGTGATGTTTTAGTTGTTGCTAAGTGGTGCTTACTCTAACTCAAGGACTTTTTAGTTTCCCCTACTCTGCCACCGAGCAGGTGTACAAGATGCTGTGGGAGGGAGCACAGCCAGGACAGCTGACCTGAACTGACCAAAGGAATATTCCATAACATGGAGCATCGTGCTCAGGATATAAACTGGGAGGTGCTGATTGCTGCTGGGGGACTGGCTGGGCATCAGCCAGTATGTGGTGAGCAATTGTGCATCACTTGTCTTTATTACTCTATTTTCTTATCTACCTTCTCTTTGTTATCTCACTTTTCATTGTTATTATTATTATCATTATATTTTACTTTATTTCAGTTATTAAACTGTTCTTATCTTTGTTTTTCCAATTCTCTGCCCCATCCCACCATAGAGATAGGTGTGCAAGCAAGCCTCTGCACAGTACCTAGTTGTTGACTGGGGTTAAACCACAACCTGTGGAAACAAAATTGAAATTGAGGTTAAGAAAAAACAAGGACTGTTGCTTTCTACTCTTTTCTTTTTTTCACGGCCCATTAGCAGTGGTGCCAGGCAGACCAAACATTTAAGTATCTAATTAAAGATGAGTAAATGTCATTGAGAAAAACTTGCAAGATGTAAATAATGTCAACTGAAGAAAAAATTTCTCATTCTGCTATAAATAAAGTGTTAGAACTGAAAACATACACATTCTGGGAAGTAAAGAACAGACCATGCATCAGATGATATCTCAGAGGTGCCCTGATGTTAATGAAGTGTAGTTCTCACTGCTGCTCCAATTAGAGACCAAACCCTGCAGTGAGTGTTCTTGGCCAGTCTTCAGGAGCATCCTAGTAGCTGTTGGGAGTTCAGCCTTGGTTCATGGTGGCTTTAGCATAACTCACTGCAAAATAATGAGGATGCATCACATATTCTTTCCCCCCTCCACTTCTGAGCTGCTTAGAAAATCCTGGTAGATGAGGAAATGGAAAGGCCTGTATAATAGAGGAGACTTGAAAGTCACTGCCCTTCACAGTGTGTTGCCCGAACTAAAAGCAAGTGGTTTGGTAACTCCATTTCAATACTTTTGATGAAAAGGGTCTGGCCTGCCTTAATATTTGATCAGTGTTGAGAACATGTGTTGCAACTCCCACATAACTTGCTCTTGTCATTACTGGAATTGCAGTAATCCACTGAAAGAAGGAAGTAGCAGCAATATGTCAGGAGTATAGAGAAAGATTTTAAAATGCAAAACTAGTTAGTAAAAGATGAAGACATGTTTAGTAAAAGAAATTTTCATGTTGACAATTCAAATTCTACAACGTTGACCTAATTTGGATTTTCCTGAAGTCGGTGGTAAAGGGTAACAGAATTGGGCCAAAACTGAGTCCTTTGAGAGTCCCATTTCTGCAGAAATTTAATTTTAGATATTTTCTAATTATGACTCTTCTCCATTTTTGTGCCCAGTCAATCCTGATTTTTTTTATAGTCCCTGTTTAGCAGAAGGCACTGTCTTAGTGTGGCTGGGATCCCAAATGTGCCAATTATAGAAGGAAAGGAAGAAGAAATCTGGCTAACAATGAAATAATAGATTTGTCCCTCCTGCAGTCCTCCCTCTTGTTCTTCTGACATAGGGGAGAAGAGTTTGGGGATAACTGTAGAGGACAGAAACTTCTGTTCTGCAGTGGATCCATTCCTGGAGTGGCAGTAAACACACTTGTAGGTCTGTGCTACATGATAAGGTTTCATAAGTTTTATAATGTGTTTCCTTTATTATTTAAAAGCTTTTAAGCACTCAGGATTTCTGTGGTGGAATCACAGAACAGCTATGTACACATTACTGTGCATCCTTCGTTGAAGTATTAGCGTTCAGTTAAAGATGACTTTTTCTTGAGAAGCAACTTCATTTTCTTCAAGTATTTTCTTCAAAGATACTGGTGATAAATATATACTATTCCAGTAATACAGAATGATCATTAAAATGCATTATGCCTTTATATTGGTTGGGTTTCATTTCCCTATTGTTGTTTAGAACTGTGGTGATGGTTTTCTTCTGTGTAAAAAGAAAATCAATGCCTGTAGTTAGGTGGGTTGGTTGTTTCCAGGAGTTGTGCAGATGATGTTTTAGTTCAGCAAAAGCATTTTTTGTCCTCGACACGTTTGACTGGTGATTTAAAGACCATTTAAGGCCTTGAGAAAGGCTTCTAGGATGTATCAAAAGAAAAAAGTCAGCTCTTATTCAGACTTGTTAGATGTCAAATTTGAATTTTGGCTAGTAGACATTAACCTTATTTATGTATTCCAGTACATGCACACAAGTGTAAACAAGCCATATATTGCCTGGATAACAGACCAGAATTGGCTTTAGGTCTGCATATCTAAGCAGTGTACTTTCAAATTTGGCCTTTCTGCCTTTATACTGTTTTTATTTTTTTTAATAGTGTGATTGAAAGGTAAAAAAAGCCCAACAATAAAAACCATTCCCATCCACTCTCCCAACAAACAAACAAACTTCCTGCCTTGACACTGCATAAGTATCTTTTTCTGAAAACAAATCCAGTAAATTTTCTGATTAGTGTTATAAACTTACAAAAATGAAAGCATATATTATGCATATATTATGTCCCACTGCAGGGAGTGGGACACCAATTTGAGTTGAAAAAAAGAGAAATATAAAATAGTGATTATTTTGGCGAGGTTGGTAAAACATACTGAACATCTGTAAGAGAAAACTAAGGTATTTTTTTCCAGTTATTATTTGCATGGGGATTTATGGAAACAGGGGATCCAGAAGAGTTAAAATGCTTCTCCAGCCTCCTCTATATGAAGAACACTTCTTAAAAATCCTGGGAAGCAGCAATATTTTCCCCTGGAAGCTATAATAAGCCTTTTGTATGACATTTTTAAGCAGATAGGGGAAATAATGTTAGGAGTTAAACGCTTTTTGCTTCCCTATTCCAGTCTGAAGTATTTCTGTGAGAACAGTTTTGATCTCTCTTTGTGTTTTGTTGTTGCTATTTGCAAGGTGGAGATAAGGCTGATTGTTTCACAAGGAGTCTCTCCATGTACAGAAAGGTGGGAACTTGCCAGTGTCTCGTAGAAAGTTAATTTTTAAAACAGTGAAAGAGCTTGGGATGAAAAAAGGGCAGAGGAAGAAAATTCAAAACAGTCTAATAAGCATTTATTGCGTATTATGTGTATTACAGGAGAATTGCAAATATAAACATGAGTAATTCAGAATTCTTTTGTTATAACTGTATCAGCAGTTACACTTTTTTTAAGACCTTGACAGACATAGCAGTAGCAATGGAAGCCAGTATGAAAAGTAGCCAACATTAGTAAAAATACAAAATAACTTCTGTTCAAAAGGTATGGGAAGGAACTCACGTGCTTGTTCTGTAAATGTTGATCTGACTATGAAGCTTCAATTAAAGTAGTAGAAATGATTGGTCATAAAATGAAATTAGTAATTGCACTGGAGTGTCATGATTGTGTCAAGAACTGTTCTGTCAACCAATGAGAGACACAAATAACATGCTATTTGGCAGACACAAAAGATTGTTGGAATTCAGTCGAAAAACAATTGTTTTTTTTCCTGAAGATTTAAAAGTTAAACTGTTTTGATTTTTATTTGAATCCATTCATGTATCTGCCTAATCCTAAAATATTTAATTTCTTTAACATAAACCCACATATTTCAGAGAATTTTGTTTTCTGCACTAAAAACTACAGACAAAGTTGTCTGTGTGTTTATTTTTAGATTTAACATATTTCCCTTTCGCTTGCTACTATCATGAGATATTTCATCTTTGGTGTAGTATAACTACAAGTTATACTTGTTGGAACTTCAAGTTATATTAAATGCTGATACACTTAGTTTATTTTAACCCTTTTAAGGTTAATGTATTACTTTTGCAGTGGATCAGTTTTTACAATCTTGGAGACCTGACTCTCAAGGTCTGTTCAGGTGTCATCTTTCCTCACACCTATATGTGTCTTTATTCTCTTTAACGTTCATATTCTAACATTCTGAACAATTCCTGTCATTATTCAACATGGAGATTCTCTGAACATGACATTAATAAAAGCTTCCATCTGTGACTGCAGTTTTAGCACTATTTTACTTAATTAGCTTTTTTTCCCTATTTTTTTTTTTAAATAAATTTGAATTGCCCTTGTAACCTGGTCTGGATTTCTACTGACCAGTTTCAGGGAGCAGACTCTGAACTGTTTCTAAATCCTTAGCATGGCTTCACTCCTTAGTGGTCAGCATAGCAGTGATTTTTTTTTTTTTTTGATATTTTGTTTTCTGCATATCAGTTGCTATGCTATAACACGTCAATTTTCATTTTTGATCTAGTTTTCATCTGTAGTCTTTCAGCCATTATTAAAACTTCCTAGTTAGTACTAGCTAGCTAGAAAATTATTAAGACAGGTTTTGTAGATTTAGTATTCTAAGATAACAGGGCAAATGGAGAGAACACAGCTGACCAGTAATGCCACCTGGGGAATAAAAAAGGTTTAGTTATTTCAAACCTCCTGGTGACTTAGCACGTCCCTTTAGTAAAGGAAAGGTTTGGAACAGAGGAATAAACTTTATGCCAGTTTTTTCTCCTTCCAGAAGTCTCTGTATGTAATGGACTACATTGAAATAAATGTTGAGAGGTACAGAAAAGATTTTTAAAATTTAGGTAAAACAAGGAATTGTTTGAATCTCAGTAAACAGCACTTGAAGTGCCTGACCGAGTAGGTGCTACAGAGAATTCTGAATTTATCTCCAGCTGTATCTATTTCATGTAACACACACAAAAAATAATGCTAAACACTTATCAGACTGAATTATGCATTTTCTGGCTTGGTTGCTGACATATCCAGGTGGCAGTCTGACCTATTTTTCTGTGCTGTATAAACACTGTAATGAAACTGAAAAAAATAATTGTGTTGCACTGTAGGTCAGTTCTGGTGTTTTCCACGCAACTTGTGTGTCTCTGTGACTGGGAGTTGTGAAATCTCCAAATACCTGATTTAAAATTAATTTTCTTTTAAGAACAGCATCTCATTTATTTTTGGGTGCGTAGATTACTGGAGAAATTATTACAGAATTAGTTTGTAAGTCTTCTGCAACAGTTCTTATTTTTCATTTTGTGTACTTTGTTATCTTGAAATATCTTCATGAAATGGCATTTTAAGCTCTCTGTCTTGCACTCCCTCTTTTGCTTTGGCCATACAGCTGATAGACCAAGTAGGAGTGGCAGGTTACATAGCTCTAGAGGTAAGAACTCCAAGTTAAAGGCTCAAGCATACCTTAGCCCTGAATTACAGTAAAATTATAGTTGTGTTTCAAGAAACAACCCTCAGCATAGGAAGATATAATGCATGTTGCTAGTTGGAAGTCCAGCATGGCTTAGTATAACCAGGCAGGCAGAGATGAGCTCAAAATAAAAAAGGGAATGCACTGTAACTTTTCCTTTCTGAATTGAAACCTCTACTGAGTGTTCAGAGAAAGCTGGAGAAAGGTTGATTATAGATTTTAGAGGTAAGAGTAAAACCAGCATAGTGTGCCAGAACTGCCCGTGCTTCCTGTGCAGAGGTGCTGCAGGATCTTTGGCCTCGTGCCACATGTGAGCTGTGAGCTTGTGGGCATGGGGGGACCAAATGACAACCAGTGCCTTGGTTTGGCTCTCAGTTTCCTCTCCCACCTCCTCCATTTAAATGAACCTTGAGAGGGCAGAGCGGAGTTAACCTTGGCATCAAATGCAATCATAGTGTTAGTAAGAAAAAGGAATCTTTAGCACTGTTTACAAACTGTATCCTGATTCTAAATCTGCTCTAACCTAGAGTGGCTTAAAGGTTGTTTTTTTTGTCAACACCAAATTTCACCTTAAGTCCATGAAAGTGGCAATGATTTCAGAGGGAGACTACATCTACTAAAGGCCAGAAGTTGGCTTTTTGCCTGCTCTTGTGTTTGGCTGAAATGTACAGTTCCTTGCTAATGCTTATCCTTTTGTTATCGTTATCGACAGAAACTATTTGTCAAAACCTTAATCATTGACTAAGCTATCATTCTTCACCTGAGTAAGTCCACTGAATTTAACTGAAACAGGAAACTTCATATCAAAGTGTCGTATCTTACAATAAAGGCTAATTAATTATAAGTTACTGTACAGTGACTTATTCATGTAAGAAAAAACCAGGCTATGGTCTATATAAAAAATATCTTTTTTTATGTTAATATTAAATTTAGGATGTATTTTGTTCCATTAAGTGTAGGTATGAGAATTTTTTTTTTTTTCTGTTTTACTGTATAGCATACTCTAAACCCCTTTTGGGAAAAGATGTAATACCTTTCCCCTTTGGACAATTAAGGCTGTCAGTTATATCAGTTCTTCCTGTTGGCCTTTCTGTTTCTCCTGTAAATGCTATTCCATTTTTCTCTCCTGTGTAGTTAATTCCCAGCAGTTGCAAGGAATCTTTCCCTGTCCCCTTGCATTATTATATCTCTTAAAGATTGTAAATAGGCTTTTCAGACTAGTTTCTTCTGGCTTAGAGACAAAGCATATCAGACATAACTATTTTTCTTTTGCTGTTCCTTGAGAGGGCTGCTTATTTCCAGTTGGAATAGCTGTAAAAGGATTCCTGACAAGTTGGTTTATCATGCACTATTTCATCCATTACTTTGAGAGAACTACTTTAAGATTCAAGCCTCTCCACAGGGTATTTCACACGTCCAAATGAATGATGTGGACTGTTGGGCTGCATAACTTTCATGCTGCTCAGAGATGTAAATTGTACTCTGAATTTTTCCTTATTTGTTTTATCTCTGTTTTTCTTCAATAATAACTTGAAGACTGAAACTTGTATGAACTTCTTTTTCTTAACACTCTGTCAGTTACAAATTGAGTGGACAAAAGCTAACAGATTTGTTTGATGGCACCTTCTGTTTTCATGTGTTGTTTGTATTCCTTTTTGTGATGCAACAGAACTCTGTTAAAGCACTGGTTAAGAATGTGAAAGAACTAGGATAAAAGGCATAATTTTCATTTCAGAAGAGTGAAAAGTTCTCCTTTTGTTCTGTTGAAGGAGGGATTTTGCCCTGCCTTGTGCTATGTACAGACAGTAGAGGGTGAGATGATATTTTGCTTTTCATCCCTTCACTTATTTAAAATAAAAAAATAAACACCAAAATGCAGAATATTTAGAAGTGTTAGGTCACCAGTAAATACCAGATTCCTTCAAAAACCATTTGATAGTGATTTTTCTGAGCATTTGAGCTGCTCAGGAAAGAACATATCTAGACCTGCTGTACACACCAACTCCCACATGGTGTATTTCTGCCTCCAGCAGTGCTTTTGCTGGCTCTAGGGAGAACAGCGTAAAAAGTATTTCTCCCTCTAGGCCACAGAGCAGGAAACAGCACAAGGAATAGCCTGCACGTCTAGTATTTTTTTAGGCATAGACCTTGCCTGGGGATGTAGTAAAATATTTAGTAAAGGGAGAGAAATAAATAGGTAGAGGATATATGAATGGTTTTGTTTTCCCAAGTTCTATAGGAAAACATTAAATGGTGAAAGTTTTCTAGTTGTTGACTTATTGGTTTGCTTTAACTGTCTCAAAATAACTTGGTATTTGCTCTATGTGGCTGAGAATAGATGCCAATTATAAGCTGTCTGTGAGCTCTGCAGACAGTGGTCATGGACAGTAGCTTATTGTCATCAGCCTGCTTCAGCAGTAAATATCATTATCTTGTTTGTGTGGCACCATGGTAGAGATCTCTTGATACTGAGTTGCTGCCTCCCTGTTCTCTCTTCTTCCCCTCACCTTTCTTTTTCTGTATCCCTTTGCATACTGCAGAACAAGCTGCTCAGGGGATGCAGAAGGTGTGATGCTCTATGCTGATGACTTCACCTTATTCAGTGTAGGTTGTGGTTAAAGAGGCTGGAAAGAAAAATAAGAGACATTTTTAGCTCATTTTTAAATTTGAGGCTTCATGATGTGCATGAAGCACTATTATGTGCTACACACCAATTGGAAAAATGTAGAGTTGCTGCAATTTTAATCCCACAATATTGTGTGGGGAAGTTGTCCCAGAGAGAGACTCTAAGACAAGGGAAAACAGATAAAAATACTTACTTTGTTCTAACTTTGTTTCAAGTTTATTTTATTTCTTCTTGGCTTTCAAGAAAAAAAACATGGTGCACAGTTACTGCACCATGTTAGGTCCATGTAGAATATAGAAGTGAATTACAATTTACAGCTTGGCTTTGGCCAAGTAGTCGTGAACATGATGCTTTCCATTATTGATACTGCATGTTACACAGCAAGACATTCTAACATGAAAATTGAACTTGGGGTTCATAGCTGCTATAAGCAGAAGATTGCATCCTATTTAGAGTTATTAATTTATTTATTTTATAGGCACAATTACATAGTCATTGTACTATAAACAAAACTTGCAGAAGTTTTTCTAGATTTATGCCAAAAATTATGCTTTTGCAGATAATTGAAAAGGAAAATATTTCTTATTCAAGAACAATTAAATCTACATACATACTTCCATGTACGTGTGTGTACCATAAGATTTGTTCTACTAAACTAGTTGAAAGTACGTTACTTTCACAGAAAAAATTATTGTTTGGACTTAAATATTCCCTTACGTTGTAGTAGTTGGTGTGCTAAGCTGCAGTTTGCTTGCAGGAGGCAATATATTGTCTTTTACAAAATTGCAGTTGCCTGTGGTGCTTAGGTGAATGTATACATGCCAATCTGAATTAGATTCAGATAATTAATTTATAATTTAAATGCTGTAATATTGCCAAATCTCACATTGATACTGTCTAATATTAGTCTATTTTTACAAGTGGTAAATGTCTAATTGTCTTTAATTTATTAGGTACATTTTTAGTTGTATGGTTCTCAGATTATAAACTTACAATAGATAGTAACTGTCAGTGTCATAGAGTTGGTTTTTCCCCACTCTTTCTGATGTTGCCAAGATCAAAATATTTCCTCTTTGATGTGTCTGTTTGTGGAGATGGTCCTTAAGCTGTTTAATTCTTATAAATGCAGAAGTGTAAGGATGTTTCATGATAATGAACAGTGAAGTAGCCAGTACAAGATGTTAGTTAGAACTGTGGCCTCAAATCTGCCATGACTTTTATCTCTGAAGCTTAAAATATTACATGATGAGGTAGAAAATGTAAATGTGAAGTAAGTATCTGTTCATATTTGTAATTCTTTGTATTTGTTATAAACTCTGCAGTTTTTTCCCAATAACCTTGGACTACTGTTTCCAGTGATCAAGCAACTGTATTTCTTCTGTACCATGTTTGTTTGTGTATACACATATACGTTCTATATTGTGTGTGTGTCTGTGGGTGTATCTGCTCTATGTATGAAGTGATATGAAAAATTCAGAGTCTCAACTTGGACAATAATCATACTGAGTTCGGATACGCAGTTCAGCAAACCATTGCATATTGCTGCTGAAGATTGTAGCCATGGGAGAGCATTGGCAGTTAAGGAATGGAGACATTTAATGATGGGGACTGATTTGTCCCAGTTTCAAGAAAAACAAGCAGAATTTATGAGCAAACGTGTTTTCTCTTTGGAGGAACAGGTGTTATTTTTATATTGTTAAATGAGTGTAGCAGAAATGGCTTTAAGTTTGTACTAAATTTAGCATTTTCTATGTGGATATGTACCAGCCCCTTGATATCTTTCAACATGGGTAAACACCAATTTTGCTCAAGTGAAGAGAGGAGAGAGGAGGAGGCGGCACATAGCCATAGAAGAGTTTATCCCAAATTTTCTGAGAAGACTAGGAAATTTGGCTACGCTACAAATAATGTATATTGGTATTGCAGGCAAGATCTGCAAGGTACAATTTCTGTATGTAGGTCACATCTACAACAGCAATGCTTTAGCGTTCTAGGGTGTTGACATGCTTTACTGGCAAAAGAGCAGTAAAGCAGATGCAGTTGTACTGCACAGCTGTGTTCTGTACTGACCACAGGCTGTGCTGCCCAAGCTCTTTTGCTGCTGGGCTTCAACAATGGAACCTTCCCTGCCATGTCATCTTAGGGACTCTGCTTGCTCAAGTCACTATCAATGCTGATTTTAGTGTCCAGAGGTCGTGTAATATAGATCTTCCTATATATTGTCTCATCAATGTGTCCCAGAGGTCTCCTAACACTGAGCAAGTTGAGTTCTTTGGAGGGTTTCTTTCCTGTTTCTTCCTTGTTCAGCCAGTACATTAACCCAATGTTTTCCACTACTCAGTGGCATGGGAGTGTTTGTCCTGGTTTTTGATAAAGACAGATGGTATTTCTAGTTGGCTAGGCTAATGTTTCTAACTTTCTTTGGAAATGTAGAGAGTTAATCATGAAAAGGAAGGAAGAACAGAAGGTTCACTATAATTGTGCCAGTCAAGAGGGTAATACATTTTCTTCCTCCAGCATAATAGAGAATTAACTTGAAACTTTTGGAC
This sequence comes from Pipra filicauda, assembly GCF_003945595.2. NCBI lineage: Eukaryota > Metazoa > Chordata > Aves > Passeriformes > Pipridae > Pipra > Pipra filicauda. The sequence goes on from NW_024104318.1 coordinate 587,634, forward strand.
GATTAAATTTTTAAATAGAGACGGAACCATATGCTAATGGTATCAAATACTTTTTGCTTCCTTATTATTGAATATTAGGTATGCTGAAATATTTCATCCTGCCGCTTTTAGAAAGTGAAACTTCTGATTCTGTTTTTTTATATAGTTGTTTCTGTGTATCACAACAATACCACCTACAGAAATAGTTATATAGAAGAAAAGGTGAAGCTTTACCAGGTTTGGAGCATTATTAAGTCATACTGTGCCCTTGATAGCTGCATAGAGCTTGCCTTTGAGTGAGAATTGGCTCGCAGACCAAGACAGGGGATAAGTGGCTTAACACACAGGTTTTTAAGAAGTGCTGCAGTGTCAGCAGTACACGAGGGATTTTGTGTGCAGCAAACACAGAATGAGTCTCCAGGCTATAGAGTCAGGCTGGGCAGGTAAGCTGATTGTCTGTGGCAAAACAGAGTTGAGCTGCTGCTGAAGCTGCAGGAGGTGGGTGCTCTGCAGCCAATGCATTTCCCTGCCTGCAGAATGACTAAAGATGAGAATGGATAGATCTCTGCTGGCACCATCTGTGATTCACAGCCATTTCATGGCATGCTCGTTGCAATGTGGGAGTACACTCAAGCTGGCAATTTTCTATGTAAAAGGGGCTGCAATATGAGGGCTAATGCAGAACTCTGAGTCAGTTCAACTGCTTAACAACAAATAGCATATGTAATTACTTGTTGTATCAGAAAAGAGGGGCTTCTGCCTTATTCTCTGACTAAATTCTATTAGGTTATGCATTTTAAATGTTTTTAATTGTCTAGAACAGAATAAATTAATTGCAAAATTTTATTACTTTAGACTATTGGTAAGGGATTTTTATCTTAAAATATCCCTCTGGATCTAACCCAATTTCTTCCTGTATGCTTTCTCTTCCAATTTATGAACTTAGAATGCTTTTTGCATTCTGACAGACTTTAAGTGAGAAGATCTTAGAAATTCTGTAAAACACTGTACTCGTGGTGGCCAACCCGTGTCTGTGGTGTCATTTATCACCTTTAGTTTCCAGTGATTCCCAAAGTACCTGGCCAGCAGATAGATGATTCACTGTAAGTCCTCTCTCAGCCTTAAAAGGAAATTTCTTTTTTCAGAGGATTACCGATAATGTAGCTTCATGCCACAAAAATGAGCCATCATAATTCAGCAAAAACACACATTTACTTTCTCAGTCTCATGCGGACATGAAATGAATCATACGATGCAATATAGATAGAGGATTCCCACTGCTATTTTGTCAGTGTTCATTTATTTTATTTACTTCTTGATTTTGAGGGATGCTCATTCCGCTCATTTATTCAGTGCTGACCTCTCTCAGTGTCCCCATTTGACTGTGGAATGATCTGGGAGATGTTTGGAACAATGAACCCTCTGCACTGCTGAGTCCTTGTCAGTCTCATTCAGAAGCCATCACCTGGTGACACCAAGTCCCTAATTGGCTCTTGCAGTTAGGCAGGGCGTGTGTGCCTTCTGAATTCTCAAAATCCTCTCTGGGTTCTTGATGCCCCAAGGTATTGACCAACATGACTGTGAAACACTGTAGTGTGCTTTGTATACCTGCTTCACTTAAGACACTGCTCAACCTTAGACATGCTAAAAGTTAAAAATGTAAATCTGTTCTAATAAAGCAAAAGACTTAATTTGCAGAATTCCATGCAAGGTGTAGGAAGTTGAAATCGGGATTGCAGTAAAGTGCAGCCTCATGCTACGCTTCATCTCACGTTGTTTTTGTAATTATCTGTTAGGATTCTTGGGAACTGGACGAATGACCTCACAGCAAAATGCTACTGTTGTGAACTAAATCTTAAAATCAGATCAGAAAGAAACTGGTTTTATTTCCTTTTTCTTTATAAATTATTTTAAAAGATGGTAAGGTGGTTGAAGTAATTTGTTTCTTTCATGTAGGTATAAATTATACTTTCTTGCTATTCAACACAGAGTTATTGCGTTGTCTTGAGTTATTCAGAGAGACTGCATTAATACCTGTAAGTTTATTACTTAGAGCATTTAATTTAAACTACTCCCAGGTAATTGATATATGGCTTCACAGAATCACATCTGGACAATAACTGTCCTGTTCAAGTAGCCAATGAACAAATATTTTGCTTAAGCCACCAGTGATAAATCAACTAAGGACTTGTGAACTCCTGAGGTATGAGTAATGTACAAGTGGTACAATATATGAAGGAGAATGGTTTATAACTTCTGTGAATAGTTCAGCACCTGATTACAGTATCAAAACCTACCAAATAATAGTTTTAGAACTATTATTTACAATTCCAGAGACTTCTACAGGATATATGGTTAGAATGAATATGAAAGGATTGAACTGATAAGCTGTGAAACATTTTGATCATTTTGTGTTGAGTATTTAAGAATAATTTCCTTTTTACTCAATATAAGATATGCTAGTACAAAAAAAAGTGATGAAGCTATACAACCCACACTGAAGCTGATGATTTTGAATAAAGTATCTAGCAGAGATAATGGTCTTACCTTTACTGAAGGGCTGCTTCCCCTAGATAGTAATTCATACAGTTATTTCTGTCACAGCTAGCTGAATGGCAACATAATTTTCAGTGAAACTATTGTAATTCAAACAAGTCTGTGTGTATTGAAGAATTCAAGATGAAAAATGCATATCTGTTTTTGACATAAGGTCAAATAAAAGTTGACAGGAACAGGAGGATAGAGGAATACTTCAGAAGATGTTAGATGTTATAGAAAATGTAATGAACTGAGATGCTTTTAGTTTTTACACTTAATGTAAGCACTAACTGCAACGTTAAAGGGAGTACTTGGTGCATTTTCCTAAAAACTGTAATACATGATTTTTCCAATAATGTGTAGCTACATTTCTTTGAGTTGAAGGTTCTATTCAAAAAGTACTTTGAAAGTCTTTTTCAGTACCTTTAATTGCTTCCTAGTAAAAAAAAGAAGCATAAGACAGTTTAGTAACAAGCAGTTAGTGTCCCTGTTTGATGCATTCCAGTCAATCAAAATTCAGTGCCTCTGTTAAAGAATTATTTCAAGAAAATTGACTGAATTTAATGAGGGTATTGCTTGTCTTTTTGCAGGTTTTTTCCATTACATTTCCCTTCCTGAACACAGCACCTGTGGAATTTGTCTTTTTTATTACCTTGTTTGGGGAAAGTTGACTCCTGTCAAGTTAATTTTGGTCCCTCTCCTCTTAGATGTAGTCTGTGTATTCCACAGTCAGGTCAGGCTTTATTTCTATCCATCTCTCTGAACTAGTTCAATTATCTCTTCTTGATTTATCCTTAAAATGGCAGTGTTTTCTTCCCACCTGCCCCAAATAGATTTGTGAATACTTAATTGCCTTTTATCTAATATATAGCAGCCCTTTGAGAAGTATGCTACATAAAACTAAGCATGTTTTATAGCCTTTAGTAAAATGAAAAAAGTTTCAGCTTGGAGGGGTTTTTTTGTTTTGGTTTGGTTTTTTTTTTTTTCCCTTTGTTTTTTTTTGGATCATTTTCTTTATTGTTTTCTTCAGTGTAACTGCAGGAAGTGAAATTCAGGGCCCTGAGCAGCTGAGCCTTCTGGCCAATATAAATAGCAGTATGTGCATGAAATAATTCAACCAGTTCATCTGTAGGAATATAAATGTGACCTGACTTTTGAGAGGTTCACCTTCCTTGTAGCAATGAATGTTATGATGGCAAAGGAGAGGAGTTACACCTATAAGTATTTCTCTGATTACTCCTAAAGGCATTACAGGGCAGGAAAGAGGAGAAAAGAGACCATTCTTACTGGGAGATCAGATTTTTAATTTAGTTTAATGGAGTTGGAGGAGTGGATGTAATTGGTCTGACCAAAACTACCTTAACATCATTGTGATAGTTACCCTTGCTATTTATTACACATGCAATTAGGAGGCCACTGACATTAAGCTTGCTCTTATTTTCTAAACCTTCTTGTACAGACCAGTTAAGTCTGATTTCTGTTGCTGCAGTGGTTGGTTACCTGTATTAGTCTGGTAAAATTACTTTTCCACATGGTTGAGTAACATAGAAGACTGTTAATGTTTTTCCCTCTTTCTCTTCCTTTATTTCTCTGATGATGGCAATGTAGGCACATTATGTGCATAGTGAATTTTAAGCACTGCCTGAATGTGAATTTTGGAAATGAAGCAGTTGGGGACAGGAGCACACGTTGCTGTTCCCTTGCAAGTGTTCTTGGAATAACTGTCAAGGACAAAGCACAGCTCCTTCTGGTGTCTGGCTTCTGTAGGGAAGATTTAATTTCGAGCAGCCAAGACGAATGCTGGTTTAGTGAACAGTTTGGATTTTTACTGATGGCATTATCATTTAGTATGCATAAGTGGGATGTTTTAAGTGGGATCACTGTTAACTTTCCTTGCTGGCTCATGACCGGTTGTTGCTAAGAGATGTTCACACGTATTTGCTGTGTGAGGGAGTTCATCTCTGTTATGTAGATTTTGATAGCACGATCCAGAAAATACGAATATGCTAATGATTGAGCAGTACAGAGAGGGGAAAAAGCATGAAGCTAAAAGCTCTGGATTTTTTTTCTTTTTAATAGATTCTATATTAATTTTGTGTTATTACAGCTATTTTTCTCAAATATTTCTCTCGTCTTTTGAAGCAGAGCTTTCCAAAGAGTGGGTGAGGTGCTGCCACCAGAAGTCATTACTGCATGAGAAGGTGGCATCCAAAATGGCTGATGGTGTTGAACCTTCAGCACTGAACTGAGCCCTTGTAACAAATAATAGTTCCGGGAATAGTTAGTATCTCTGTGTTTTAGTGGAATTTGTGGAATAGTTGCAGTAAGAGTAGGGTTTCTCTTATCTGGGGCACAATGTTTATCAATGGTAAAATGCATCTGAACCCCCACTACTTCAGTGAGTGTTGCCTATTGATTTCCATGTCACTCTGCTTCTTATCAGTGGGTGGCATCAGATCATGACAAATGAAGAATTACTGGAAAAGAAAAGCACAGTTTAGAAACTGTGACATTTTAATGGTGTTTGAAATGGGAAGTGAACAAAATAAGATGGTTATGTCTTTCTTTCCATATTTTTCACCTGAAAAAATAAAAAATGCAAAACTCTGATGTTGATGTTGTTTTTAAAGGGTAGAATTCATTTACTTTTCGGACTGTAGACCTATCCAGTGAATGTCATGCTGCTGACATGAATTTCAACAGGGATTTCTGTAGCCCTATAAACAAATATTTTTCCATGTTCCTCAGTTCAAAGATGAGCTGAAATGGTTTATTTGAATTGGAACTACTCTTTCTGAAGAAAATGTTTGTTATGGCAATAATAATAATTCTTCATAGTAATAATTTTATCATAATGAATTATAATTTCACTTCTGATTGTTTAGGTAGGTAAATATTAGTGTCCAGAGAAGTAAAAGCAAAGTCTCCTAGTGCTGACCTGGTCTAATTCATCCATACCCTTTTTTCAAGCATTTTTTTCTGAGTCATCAAAATACCTTTTCACTTCTCCTTTTCACTTCAAAAATGCTTTCATGCTGGTTTTATAAATATAAATGCATTCAATTCCAGGAGTCTAGCAAAGTACTGTATTTTGTCTTTTAGTTTCAGGTAGAAAAAAAAAATTTTTTCATTGAAGAAGCAGATTTCAGTTTCAAGCTTGTATGAATTCATCACAAACTGTACAGATACTGTTCTAATTAGGAAAAATTACCTTGGCTATGTGTCCTTAATTATTCTCAGAATGTCAGATAGATAATGAACAATTCAATACAGACATAAAAATAACTTTACATTTCACTGGTTTGACTTTGAAATAATCCTCAAGTACTTTGACTCTAGGGATGTTATAAGTAAAAAAGGTCATTGACTGAGGAGCTAGTCAATGAACAACACGCAGTAACTGCAGAAGTAACAGGCAAAAGAAGATGATTTATTTAGTTAGGAAAATGTTCCAGCATAATTTAAAAGTTGGGCTGTGTTTTTAAAAAGCAAATTAAACTTTCTCCTTCTGGACTAACTGTGCTAAAATTCCCCAAAGATTTAATCAAATTGTCTTATCTTCTTGTGAAGTTCTGTTAGAGCAGAATAGATTTTGGCTGGTAAGTAGACCCATAAGTCCTCCATTCCTTTGATGCTACTTACTGATGGGAATTGTCCAGTACCATTTTGATTTTGTTTAGATTGACTGTAATGACCATACAGAAAGACACCTGAAGTGATATTCTGTTTCCATTGGACTGGAGACTTGAACATCTGTTTAAGTTTTATTCTGAAAGGGGACTGCCTCCTGCAGCTGAGCTGTGTGTTGGGCAATATACAATTGCTGTGGTCTTATAGCTACCTTGGTGTAGGTCATTTGGATTTTATGTGGTCACTGAACAATAAGTAAACAACTAATCGTGAGCAGAGTTGGAACAGAGGAAGTGTGGATTGCAGTCCTTTGGAAATAACCATGACATATTCTCATTACAGTTGTAAGGTAATAGTGCACTGAGAACAAGGGAGAGTTTCATCCACTTCAGTCCCTCATGTTGATTCTAATCTTGTGGAGGGTCCTCAGAATGTCTGATCTAGTTCTGGCTTAATGGGAATTTCAGGCCTGGTGTTTCAAGCTTTTGTTTTGTCCCCTGTACTAGGTAATTTCTGTTTGTAAGTGCCTATACAAGCAAATGTCCATTAGTTATTCAGTTACAAGCACCAGAAATACTGGTTGCATCAAACTCCTTACCTGAGACATCATGTGGTTTATTTGATAAGTCTGTGTACAGTACAGAGAACTGGGATGCTTCCACTCCAGAACCTTGTCAGTAATGCAAGATAGGTGATGAGTAGTAAACAAATATTTGAGAGCAGTTAAACATCCAGTTTCAAAAGCTGTCAAAGGCCCTTCAATCTAGATTCCTAGTAGAAACTCCCCAGTATTCATCTTGGTGTGTATAGTAGGTTTTAAATGATTGCTGGCATGTTAGACTGGATCAGAGAGTAACATTCGTGTCTCGTAATGAAGCCCTGCTTGGGTCTACCAATACAACAGAATGTCCTTATGAAATAATTAAAAATTGTACTTAAAAAAAAAGTAAGGGTGGTTGTTTCTTTTTCCAAGGACTAAAGAAAGATCTATTCTGTAAAACTTTAACAGTATTTGTTCAATATTTTAATCTCCAGTGTTCCTGAGAGGGAAGAAATAAAATATAGGCTATCAGTGCAGTTCTAACATGCAGAGTGTGCAATACTATCTCCTCTCCAGTAAATTCCTGAGGCTAGAGTCTTTTTGTTGCTTAGAACTACAAGATGCATTTATTCCTAATATTATATCACCTCTTACAGCTGTTGTCTGGTATTTTTTGCCAAGATTAATCCTATATATCTAGATATAAGTACAACTGAGAATGTTAGTGATGACAGTTTAACGCAAATATAATAATTTGAGAAAAGGCCTTTCAAAGGGCAGCTCTGTCTCTGCTTAATGCCATCTGTGGAAACTCAGTAACATGGTAAAAGATCAGTTTATGTCAATGTGGAAAGGTCTTACCCTTGAAGGTTTGTGGGGCAGGCGTGCTCTTGTTTGTGCTTTGAGGTGCCTTGCTGTACATGCTTGTGCTTGCAGCCACTCTGTTACTGTATTTGGTTGCCTGTTCTACTTCCCCTCCCCTCTCCTTTTTCAGCTACACTGTTAGGAACAGCTGTCCAAAGCTAGTCCAGGGCTGTAAGCATTCATCATCAAGAGTAAATAATGCACTTGATAGCATCAACTCCACCAGTATGTGTATCTTTCTGAAAGCTAGTCTTGAATTTTCATATTTTTGCTCCCAAATATTACAAATGTCCTCCTTGAAAACTTTTATCAGACATTCCTTCTGATTCACTATTTCACCAAGGCTTCTTGTTTTCCTTCAAAATATTCTTTTTCTTGTGTGTGGTTTTTTTTTTTCTGTCTACCTCCTCCTTTAAACAGATCGAAGGCATTGAAAGCAGCTTATGGCATTATATGTTTTTAAAGCTGCTTTAATGCCTTAGATAATTTTGCATTTCTCTTACTTCCCTTGTCCCATAAAATGAAATGCTCCCCTGACCCCAAAACCAAGAGCACATTTCAGAAGTGGAAAAACAAGGATGTATGAAAATGGATAGATGTACTAAGACACAACTCTTTCAGGGCTTTTTCAGTGTACTATCCTTTTCCTGAAGTGCATTCACTGTGGTCCTATATGTAATTGGTCTGTATTTTGTTGCTAATTTCAGATCTCAAAAATATGCTGATTTCCCTTGTATTAGCAAATAAGTTTAAGGCATCATAAGGCAGTCTTCTGTTGCACAAAGTTGGTTTTAAAAATAAAACAATTATTGTAATGGTAGTTCTGTGAAGGAAATCACCAAGTACGTACATAGGAAAAATATTTTGTACTTGCTTGATATGTTATTAAATGTAATCTCTATCTTTTTTCTAAGCTAAAAATGGGAACTTAAATTGAGGAAAATTTCAGTTTCAGGGCTTGGGGAATAATCCTAGACTGTTGAATTTTTGCCAGCAGTGAAAAACTTCTGTGTCAATTCACTTACCTAGTTGAGAAAAAAATTAAGTGGAAAGGTCAGAAATAAAGAAGGAAGGGCCCAAGGTGCTATTGAAATGACAGAAAAAGCTGGAGTCAGCTGAGATTTTGGGCTGGTGGGAGGAAGCTCTGCTAGGGAAGAATATTTAAAACTTCAGACTGTCCTATGCTTTGCTGTATGAACAGTTATTACTGTGAGACTGAATCTCAACAGAGTGAGAAGTGACTCTGCTGCCAGGGTATCCAGAACATCTAAGAGTCCTCCATAGTTTTTCATGGCAGATAAGGAATAGTGAGAACATTTATTGTGTTCTGAGATCTGGAGATAATATTTAGGTCCTGCTGAACTAAAGATACAAATTCTGCTAGGTCAAAATTGTGGCAGGAATTAATTTGTGAAGGAAGAAAGAAAAGGTATGTGAGAGTGCAAAGTAGAAATGGCTTTATTTCATTTGCCATATCCTTGAGGCTATCCCAAAATAAAAAACTCATTGTGCATTATGACTCTTATGCAGTTTTACATCATGTGAACACCTTTACAAAATAAGATGTTTCCCTGTTGTCATCTGAGGACGCATTACCTAGCCATTTCTGTCTTCATAACATCATATAAATGGGGAATTTATGCTTGCTCACCTATAATTTATTCTTCTCTGGTACAACCAAGTTAATCTGTTTTCAAAAACAAACGAAAACCAAACCAAACTCCCCAAGCAAACAAACTCTGTAAAATTAGCAAGTAAGCAAATCATGTCTCAACTGCTGTGATGTAGAAGTTTACTAAAGGACATCGTGTCAGACTGGAGTGAAATTCAAAAATTCTTTATATGTAGTCCTATGTTCATTTGTCTCTTCCATCTCAAATGAGAAAATGATATAGAAAAACATTATTTATGTTTTATTCTCCATGAATAAAAGGCTTTCCAGACCACCTTATAAATATTCAGTATTTTTCTTCAACAAAGTCTGAACTGACCTGAAGAGTCATTAGGATTTAAATCATGTTCTTTCACCTGTGTCTGACAGTCTAATTAGAGGTTCCAAAACTAAAGTGAATTGTACATAGAATTTATAACTTAATCATCACTAGAAAGCAATAGAAGGAGTATTTAAGTGCTGAAAAAGTAAGGTAGCTTGGTTGAGGCAAAAATATAATTCTAATTTTGTCCCAAATGCTAGTCAACATTTTTAAGCCTTCAATCTGACTGTCTTGCTATATCTTAAGATTCATGTGGTGTTTGATGAAATATGTACAGACTGCCACCTTCAAGTTTTGCATATTAGTCCAGACAAAAATACTTTTCTAGCATTCTATACACAGCTGCAAAAACTGGGTGTTCTTAATCTCTGACTGAGAAGACTTTAGTTCCACTTTTACATTTGCCAAGTTTTAGAACCCATAGGTTAAATAAAAGTGTCTTTGTTACTGAATAACAGGAAGTCCTTGCTGTAATTTTGTGATATTAAGAACTCCTCTGAGTTAAGATACTCCTGTTTTTACTGTTTTCTGGCAGTTGAGAGTGTTGTAAAAGTGCAGCAGCCATACTCCTGTTGCAATGTGTGCTGATTTGCTGCAGTATAGCAAGTCATGTGGATTTTTACTATGAATAAATGAATAAAAGACAAGGGGTAAAAGATCATTGTTTCAAAAAATGATTAAGGAAGTCTACTTTGCAAAATTCACTAGAATCAAGCCAATAAGTGAATGGTGAAAGTAGTCGCTAAACTCTCAATAAGTGGCTTAAATGTCTAATAAGTGCTAGTCTGTTTAGCAGACCAATAGCAAGTCTGACTTGAAGGCTCAGTAAACTCCTCCTCTCCTCCACTTTGCATTATCCTTGATATGGGCAGTGGTAAGGTTTCTGATCCTTTGGGTTTCCAGTTAGATATATGCACCCAGATTCTGAAGTCCATGTTATGACAGTCACATAAATCAAAGTGATCCACAGGAAAGTGACATTGAATTAGTTTTGCCTGATCAAAATTGAAAGCAGGAACAATTTCTAAGGAAGTATTCACACACCGATGTTTATGTTGATAGTAAGTCTCTTATCTCTTTAGTATATCTGGATCCAAGAAAAATTTGGAACTTTTGTCCACCTTTTCTGTCTCCTCTGCTGTGACTGTCTTGCTCTATTAATAGGCAAAGCAACTGTTGTAATATCTAACTTGTGTATTTCATTGGTACAATAACAAATACCAGGCAACTACGTACTGGATATTAAGAAACTTGGCCTTTTATTTCTAATTGGGACAAAACCAGAACTGCTGCCATAAATTACTAGATTCCTTGGCTGATGGTTTACTTTGTCTTCTGTGGTCATTTTTGACCCGAGAGTGTCTGCAGCAACATTTTCCAGTTCTGTGTGTTTTGGCACTTCCAAGGAGTACAGATGGATTTCTCTGGCACCTGTTGTTGTACATTCTGCCTCAGTAACATCCAAAAGGACTGATGTAACCTACTTGAAAAAAAGTAATGATGGGCTGTGTTTTTCATCACATCTTAGCTCTCCTTTCATTGTGACCCAAATGTAACTCAGGCTGTGGTACCAGTGTAGCGATGCCAATGCAGGGAAGAGGCTTTTCAGAGGAGGAGGAACTTCCGCACGGTTGTGCAAACATACTCCTTAGTGTGTAATGGAAGATTTCAAACTTCATTCCAGGCCCAGATGTTGACTCAGAGAAAGGGATCTTCTGTCTCAACCATACAAGACGGGTTATTACTTCTCTTTTGAGCATTTCGGTAAAGAATCCACTATTTAATCTGAAGTGGTCTGAAGTTGTTTTTATTTTTCCTGGGTCAAACAGACAGGGGCTGCATTGTTCCTGTCAGATTGCATCTTTTCACTGTGAAACTTGTCTGGTATCTGCAGAAATGTGTACATCTTGCAGACCCAGTTTGATATTATTGAAGAATTTTTAATCCTTATAATGACCCAGATTGTAATGAATAACTCAATTCCTACTGCTTTAAGCATATTTTCTACTACAGAGAGGTTTTTTCTATCTTGTCCCCTTTCCTCACTTTTTCTATACCAATTACTTGGTATCTGGCAACTTTCTCAGGAAAACTGCTGACTTGAGAGCCTGTGTGGTGGTCCCTCTTGTCATTTTAATGACACTAAAACCAAAAGCAATTACAGATTTCTTTCTGTAGGATACCCTTTAACTCCAGTTTCCTTATCCCCTGTCCCAGTTTCAGATAAGATCCCACTAGTAGTGCATTTCCAGTATAGACATATTTCCTTCTCTAAGGTTAAATGTCCTGCAGATACAGGCTTGCTTTAGTAAGAAAAAGAGCAGTGGTCTTAAATAGCTTTTTATATGGTAGTTTTCATTGTGACTTCTGAGTTTATTAGAGGATATTTGGAGTTGATCCTCACAGTAACACTGGACAGAAAACCTGTCTTGGAGAATGAGTTTGTTGTCCTTCAGCTGCCTTTTCTTCCAGAGACATCTGTCACATGCAGGACATTAAAAATAACCTAGCGGTTAATAGCTGTCTCAAAATAACAGCCCACAAAGTACTTGGAAAAAAAGGAAATGAGAACTAAAATTATAGTTCTGAAAACTGTCACTTAATTACTGATTTATTTTAACTTCTGGAATGATTTCTGCTTGACTGCCTAAATTTGCTGTGTGTTAACCTGTATCTGTTTTAGCCAGAGGCAGTAAGTCTGTGACTGAGTGTGTGTTTGTTAGAGTTATATCTGGCTGTCAGCAGAGAACCACAGCACTGCAATAACTTGGTCATGTTTTAGTGTACCACCAGGCACAATTTTTCAGTACATACCACATTTTTAAATGCCATTTTAAATATTTCTTATATACTACTGTCATATTTTCGTGGTTATTTTATTTCTGCAAATCATGGTAGACTTGAGCATTTAATATAACCCAACATTGTTCTGTGTAATAAGAGAACTTTAAAACTGAAGTCTGGTTGAAAAATCCAATCTTCAGAGTTTGAATGATGTTTAGTTATACCATGCTTTCCTTTCTAAGGCATTTTTTGCTTAAAAATGCCAGTAGAAAAAGCACACTTTAGAAATAACTGGGAGAGGTAATTTGCCTGTATTTGAACAACCTTGCATGAGAAAACAAACTCATGAAGGTTCAGCATCAATTTACTGCAGGACCTACAGAAGCTGCAGTTCCTGATGTAACTAAAAACATTGTATCCATAGCTGTATTTACATTCGTGATTTTTTTTGAAGTGTTTTGGATGCCTAGGATAAGAGTATAAACTGTAGTTTGAGACAATACAAGTCTAACCAGAATTAAAATTCAGTGACCTGTTTATTCAGTCTGTAGTTAGTTCTCTATGGCTGAGACAGCTCTCGTCTTGGCACTGCCTGTATATAAACTTAAAACATCTGGAGAAAGCAGATTATATGAATTTCAGTGAGAAGCAGAGGTAGAAAATGTATTTTTGCATCTGCAATTTTTTTTTTTTGGATGTAGATAGACTTAACATAAATGCTGCTGGTGGTGTGTTTGAGAATATCCCACGCGTCAGTCACAGAGGATCAATGTGGTAAAGTGCTAACTGGAAAATACTGTCTTCCTATACTTCTGCTTGTAGGTGAAGGTTTGCCAGTGTACTAAAAGTTGGGTCATGCTTATTTTTCAATATTTGATTGAAATCTGGAATTTAATTAAGTTGGTTTATTTTTTTTTTTTGGTGGGGCGGGAGGGCTGGTATTTTTTAGGTCATTTAACAGTTGTATAGATCACACACTGAGATGCATGTTTTTAGACCTGTTAAGGGGACCATTAATCTAATGAGGAAAATGCAGAAGGATGGAATTTCAGTCTGACTGCTTCCTTTGTCAGTTAGCAAAAATCAAAATCTTGCAAGCCATGTGGTAGTCACTATTGTATGCATTGTGTACTCTGGCAACAGATCGTTTTGCATTATCACTTGTGAGTGTTGAGGGCACCAAGATTTTTGCTGAAACAAAAAGCTGAAGTTTTCAACACTGTGATAATGTGATCCCTCTCCCACCTGTAACTCTTTCATTTTGTGACACATCTGACATCCCAGCTGCTTGGACTGATTAAAAAGAAAGATGTAGCCAGTATTGATTGATGGTATCCATTACTTGCTAAGTGCCAAGCGCACTGCTTGCCTTGCTCTGTGTCCTACCTTGTCTCTAGAAAATTAAACAGTGTCATCAAAGGCCACTTACACCTATTGGATTACTGTCTACTTGTTATCACATTCAAAGAAATAGTTATTAAATGATGTTCCAAATGATATCAAGATTTCACTTTTGTTTGAATGTATTTGAAAGTAAGATTTATTGTGGTTATATCTTATGAATGCTGTCTACCAGTTATTTCCTGTGGAAACTAAAAAAATGTGAATATGGGACTTATAAAAATTGCTTGCTGCTGTCATAAGGTGTTAATTAGCTGGCAGAATGGGTAAGACCAATAAGCCTGCTTAATAACCAGAAAGCCAAAGTTATGCATCTTGCCCCTGCACTTCAGTCTTCAAATGTTCCATTCTTGTTTAAATGATCTCTTTGCCATGAAAGTTGTTTGACTTGATGTTAGCAGGAGTGGCTTCCGTTAGACTACAAAATTTGTATTGCAAAGAGAAATGCAATATAACTTGTTCTTTGTGAGAACAAACCGTACTGTAGAGACACCTCCTGAGGCTCTGTGAAGATCATTACATTTCCTCATTCCTCTGGTTCTTGGCCTTCCCACAGAAGTTTACAGTAAAAGTGCATATTGTTCTCTGTGGCCTAGAGTGATTAGCTGTAGAGATTTATTAAATATCTCAAGCTACTAAATAGCTAACAGATGATGCTAACTGTATCAACACTGATGACTGAAAGGTTAAAGTCTCTGCCAGTGTCTAGTGCGTGTCCTTCAGATGACTCTTGTGTTCAAGCTGTTGTGGAAGATACAGAAAAAACGTGTTCTAAGCTTAAACCCAGTCAAATACAGAAGTTGCTCTATCCACTTTCCCTTCATTTATACTTCTAACTATTCTCTAAATCCACAGGTTTTTGATGAAGTTTCTTGTGTATGGCCTGTGTTTTTTGATTTGTGAACTGCGAACTCTTCAAGTCACCTATCAGTTCTGTAAACCTCATCTGCTTTTCCACTGTACAGGGAGTTTCAACAAAGGAGAGATTATAATTCTTAACTTGTAAAACTAGAACTATTTTGAAGAAATAAGGAGTAGGGGAGATCAGCTGAAATATCTTCAAAATGTATATTTACTTTAATCGTATTTCCTGTGTTTTAATGCACTGTATTTCAGCATTTAGTTTTAAGACCTGAGGATTAGTGTTGAGGTTATGGAGTTTTGTCATACAGTAAAGTTTCCTCTTTCTGAATTTATTTTATTTTATCTCAAGAAGTAAAATTAATCTGTTTGTATCTGTATAATCTAAAAGTTTAAGTGTGGTATTGATATGTATTCAATATCACTAATGCTACTTTGCAGATCAAAGACAGGTAACTTACGAAAATCTTGTAATTGTGTCAAATGTTTTCTTTTTAGTGTTGTTTAAATGTTCCTTAAAGGAATTTAAGTTGTTTCTGTTCTTGACTTTTAAATTGGACAATCTGCATAGGGAAAGATAACAGGCAACTTCTCTCTATCTTGAAAATAAATCTCTGCAAAAGTACAAAATGGTACTGACATAATTATATCAGTGCCCACTAATACAAGCTCTGATTTAAATAATTCTAATCCCAAATGGAATTGCAGTAGGTCAACAAAGGCTGCCGATACTTTCTCTGCAAGTAGCACAATAAAATTGTCACAAAAATATTTCAGCTGTCTATATGGCTTCTCAGTGTTATAATTTTAAACCCTTTTTCTGTAGTTCAGTTGATATAAAATGCTGTACAAAACAACAGCATCCATACTATTGAGTGTGGTAGAGGTTTTACAAAAATAAGAATTTACATTTCTCAGTAGTCTCTCTACTAGGTCTTTTAAGGTCTTGTTACTGTCTGTGGTCATCTGTCTTATTGCACAGACTTCAATTTAAAAGTCGCTCTTTGTAGATATCGCTTGTTCAGATTTGGTCATGGAATTAATGTGGATATAAACTTGCACTTCAGTGAATCAACTTAAAATGTTAAAAATATTGATATAAGTGATGGAAGCTTCCAACTCAATTAAAAAGTATAAGAATCTACAATTCTATAGAGACTTTATGTCAGTATACCTAAGACAAGTTTGAGATTTGTGATGTGTTTCTCAAATAACTAATTTGACTTGAGCAGGAAATCCACCAAAATGTAAGATCAAAATGCCTTAATTACTGAATGCAATAAAGCTGGATGGGTTTCAAGTTTGGTGAAGTAAAATAGAAACGTTGCCTTAAAAGAAGAAGAAAGGTCTTGTGGATGCTTGAATTATTACCTACTTCGTGGTAATGGAAAGCATTTTAATCTAACTGAGAATACCTACCTCCTCTTTCAGTGGAGAGTTTTGCCCATGAAGCTTAGAAGGTCTGCAAGAATCTAGTGTCAAGGCAGATTCTTACTTTTTCACTCAGTTTGCCACTTAGCTACCTGGGGAAGAGTATCTGAATAACGTGTCCCAAAATCACTTGGAGGATCAGCTAGGGTGATCTCCAAACTTCTTGGATTGTTCAACCCTATCAGTAAAACAGAATTCTGAGCATGCATCCCCAATATATGCATATTTATTTATAAATTATATATATTTATTGCTGAAATTCTAGTATTTTCTTTCAATACCCCAGTGGGTTGCCTGAACACCCCAATCTGGAGACCACTACAGCATTACTGTTAAATCTCCCACCTTTCCTAAAAGACAGGTTTATCAAACTTCATGTGTGAATGACCAGAGAAATAGTTCTTTTGAGTCTAAGAAGATTTTTTAAATTAATTTTTCAGCTATGATTATCTTTAATATTATGAAAAAAATTGATTTAATGATTGGGGTGGGGTTTATTTCTGGACATACTTGAAAATAAATTGTTATCTCTGTATATCACTACAGATCTAACCTACCTAGGAAGTAGAGAAACAAAAGTGGGTGGGGATGTAATATAAGAATTATAATGAAACTCAGTCAAATTCCTTTTTGCTATTAGGACTCTTGGAGACATATTGCCAATTTTAATTGACTATTTGATGCCTTTTTTGGGTATTACAGTAATTAAACAATAACAATTCAGATAGATTGAATCCTTTAGTTAAGCAAAAGAAGAGGGCAGAAACTCAAGCAGAATGTCACAGATCAGCAATTTTTAGTGTTGTTTCACACAGGCTAAATCAGTGAGGAAAAAACCAGTTTATGAACTCTGTTTCCCTCATGTCCCACTGGACTACAGGCCACGAACCTTCTGTAAACCCACTGCTGTTGGAGATTTATTTAAAAAATGGGTTGAAGATTTATATCAAAACCGGGCATTGATTGCACGTACTAAGAAGGGTATGATGCGTTATTCGGATGTAGTTCTTTTCCAGTAATCTATCTGTTACTTATCTGTTGGTCAAAATACACTGACCAGTGTTCAGGGCTTTCAGAAAAGGGACAGCATGGTGTGGCCCAGATTCGCCCAGCTTAAATACCACCTAATGCCACCTTAAGTCCTTTTGTCTAATGTTTCCTACTGGCTACATGCCTTTGGAAGCCTGGAGCCAACCAATAAGAACCAACAGCCATGAGGCCTATTGGGGAATTATATGGGATTAAAACTGTGTAAATCTGAGCCATTGCTATACTTTTCTGTTTTTTTTTTCTGGATGTACCAAACAGCATCAACCTTATCTGACACTGATATGCAAACCACAGACTGTACTGCCCCAGTGTCATTACAGCCACCTTTCTGAGGCTTAACCTCGCCATCAACACCTGAGCATGTTTGGCTAGTTCCCACCTTGAGAGTGTAGAGAAAGATTTGCTGGACATTTTAATGGACGCAGGCAGTGTTAGGAAGGACATTGGATGCACACCAAGGTGTTGAAATATTACATTCAGAACTGCTCTGTGTATAGCAAATTGTAACGTTCCTTTGTGAGGTATCTTTTGAAAAAAATAAGTAAGAAAATCTGTGTTACTTTACTTGTGGTTTTCTTCTTGTGCCTTCATGCTTTGTTATGAGGCGAAAGATATGTGCAGGAATAGTGGAGTTGGGGGTGTGTCTGTTTTGTGTTGCTTTTTTTGCTTTCTTTTGTTGCATTTGGATTTTTTTTGGGGGGGGGTTGGGGTGTAAGGGGTGTGTTGTCTTTTGGGTTTTTTTAGGGGAAAAAAACCCACCATCCTGTATTTTAAATATAAGGACAACATCTTGGTGCACATTGTACTTTAGTCTGGGATATACTTTTTGCCATTTTTTCTCTGTGGAAGGGTCACCTTGCTTCGCTGACCCAAGTGAATTTGAGCATCTGCAATTCTTTCCTCTAGGTGTTTGTTTATTGGTATTTAGTGATAAGATGTTCCTCAAGTATTCTCATTACTGGAAACAAATCCATTAAAGATGAATTATTTTTTAGGGAACATGCATTTATCTTATCTGAGGTTTTAATGTCTCCTGATGGCCAGAAACTTGCCTGCTTCATAGATGTGCGCATTTCCAGTGGGTGCTTGAGTACAGTGATTACCACAAGGGAATGGTTTTCCATATTGAATCCTAAGAAATGGCACCTCTTATTCCTTCTGTGGAGTTTTTTGTTCATTTTCTGTTTTAGCCCAGGTAAAATGTATAAATTGAGTTGATCTATGTTCTAAACCAATCAAACCTACCAGTTCTGACATCATAACCAAGCAATCCTAGTCACTGTTTTCTCATGCAGTCTTTGTTCATTCTGGATGACATTTTTTCTCAAATGTAGTTGTTATTGAATTAAATCCAACGCCTGTGATGGAATTAATGAATTTATGCTTAAGAGCTCTAAAATCACCTTTTTTTTTTTTTTTTTAAAGTTCCAACATGCCGCTGAGGGAGGGAAGGGTGAGCATGTTATTATACTTGTATCTGAACATAGTGGTTTATTTAAAAAGGTTTGTCCTCAGTTTTTAAAAGGCAAAAAGGTATCTATTGCCTTTCTTTTAAGTTGGTCAGCAACTTAATTGTTCCTAACTGTCCCTAACATTGGGTATATCAATTTAAAATCTGTCCCGCTTGGAATGCATGAAAATATCTCTTGAACTCTGGCCAACTTCAACTTCCTCAAGTATTCTCATTACTGGAAATTTCATTAACAGCACGAGCCCATGAAATACTATTTTTCTTACTATTAATTCATAAAATGAATATGGAAGTGTATGAACTTGAGACATAACTGGATCCCCTTATTAACTTTGTGATAAATTGAGTCAGCATGAAAAAAGTGATTGTGTTAACTTGACTACTTCATAAAGCAGTCAGCAGCTACTACATGTTCCACTGTATTTTCTGACAAGAACTTCTGGAGAAACAGAGGGGGAGCACCATCCAGGGCAGGGAGCAATGTTTGAAGACCTGCTTGGACAAAGTCCAAAGCAACCTGTTTCAAATTCAGTATTTTCCCTATTTTGAGCAGGAGTTTGGACAAGGTCACATTTTGAGTTGCCTGCCAGCTTGAATGATTCTGTGAAAGATGTTGTTGGAGCTGGGATTTTAAGTGTTTTTTTGATATATCATTAATACAGCTTCCAATTAAAAAGAAAAAAAAAGTAAATACCTTCTGACTATGTGAATTAAAAGAAAACCCCAAAAGTGCTTTTTAAACACTTGGGCAAATTAATTATGTAAATGCTGAATGGAGGCTAATGAAACTGGAAGCTCATCATTAAAAATCAGACACCCTTACCTCTGCTGCTTCTTCCTGATGCCAAATAAAAAGTCTGTTTTGAGCATAGCTGCAACAAATACACTATACAAGAAAAAGTAATCTGAGTTGGGAGATTGTTTGCTTTTTCTTTACTTTTGGTTTTCATCCCATAAGTTGACTTGCATTTTTGCATAACGTATTAACTAATAACATATTAACAAGAGTTGGCTTTGTAGTATAGATTTGATTGATAGGACAGGAGGCAGGAAAACCCTTTGTTCCAGTGCAGTCTGTTTGATCATGGATGTCTCAGAAATAAAGAATGTGGACTTTTCATAAAACAAACAGCTGAAACAGTAGGAGACAAATGTTGTTTCATGAAGAAAGTTCAGAAAAACCAGCATAGTGTTCCTAAATGCTTATTCTTGATGGAATAAGCATTTCATACAAAAAGGTCTGTAGAAAGGGGTTCTCATGATGTTCTGTTATTATCTTTGGTGGGATTCTAGGTAAGAGAATAATTTTTTGTATCTGGAGTTTTGAGGGATAGTTCCTCAGAATTAAATCTGTATATACTCTCACAAAAGTTTGTTTCCTGGATTCAGTGTTTTGGTTCTAATAAGAATATAGTATGTGCTTGCTTACCGCTTTGTGAATATTCATGATTAATCTGAAGCTTTGTGAATATTCTGTATTTTAAAGAAGCTCATATTTCGTTTTCTCCAGTGCCTAGGCCCTTCAGTCTGCCTGATAGCACAAAAATGTGGAAGACAAAGGAGAAGCAAGTGAAAGGGCTATTAAACTGCAGATCATTATGTTATAAAAAATTTAACTATGGCTTATCAAAAATTTAATTCAATCTGATGAATGAACCACACAAATCTAAAATGAATTCTTTGCTTTGATTAAATAAAATGGAGGGACTTAAGAATTCATTCCAATACTGTAGAATGAAGTGCTTTTGGACTGTCACAATAAACTCAGAGCTCTCAGTCTTTCTGATATAAGTGTGGAGAGGGCATGCATGTTCTTCCTCTCTTTCTTGGATCAGATCAATTTAAATTAGAGCTGAAATCTGTCAGTGGAGGTCATTGTTACTGTTCTTGTTTTCACTGTAGTATTTGAAAATCAATATGGAAAAATTTTAAATTATGTTTATTGGGGAGGGGCTATTACATACAATTTAAAAATGTTTCCATTTTAGAATATGTGCTATTGAATTATCAAATACCTTCAAATTCAAGAACCGGTAATGCAATTGTTTTGTGTACTGTTCTATGTGTATTCAGTATTAGTTTAACAGACTGCTAACTTAAGTGGTGTTAATTGCATGACAGTGGTGCACTAATAGCTGTATAAAGTGCACAGTCAAACCTTTAACCCTTAACAGTGCCATGGAAAGATAAAGCTGAGGATATAATGTATTTAAACAGTTAAATATAGATATTTCGAAAGTTTCATCTAATAATTCAATTAGTAATTTTAATCTAATAGATACACCTTCAGAGAATATTTAACCTATCATACATTTTTATATGACATGTATGGAATGACTTGTTGCTGTCCATCGAGTTCCATATTAAAGCTTTCAGAACTACAACTGGTAGTAGAAATTATTTTCTCTCTCAATCCTTCTGCATGTATTTTTCATAGACTAAAGTACATTTGAGAGCTGCTCAGAGCTAAACCAACTTTACCCATAGGCTTATTAGACAACTGCTCTGCAGATAATGTGACAAAAGTAGACTAAAAGTTAGTGCCAACTTTTTGGTGTTGACATACATGGGAATGGAACTGGTATCATATTGTTTGACATGTCTAATCACTATGAAAATTGCCTACAATGTAGAAGCTGTAAGAAGCAAATGCCTAAGAGGTCAAGCTCAGGTAACATGCCCAATTGCTTTAAAAGGACATAATGGATGATATTCAGATGGTAATGTTTTCAGAACAGGTAATAGAGGCCATTGAAAATTTGGGCTCTTTGAAGCAGCACGGCTGCACCTTTCCTACTGCCTGATACAGTACTGAATTTGTCAGATATGGCTATTTACCAATTCCATCCACTTAGTAGTTGACTGAAAAAGTGTTGTTGTGTTTTTTGGTTTTTTCCTCAGGAAGATCACAAGGAAATAGAGAATAAAACCTTTGCAGTCTTGTGGATGTTGTCATATCTGTCCATTTTGTTTTTCTGTTATAAAAATGAGGATTTCTGAATGTGCCCTTTGCTTCTAGTGAAAAAAAGTGCTACAAGAATGTTTTCCTTTTCTATGTGGCCTTTCCATTCTGAACTGCAAAGCAAACCCTTGAATTTTTAGTGGTCTGCAGCACTGATCTCCTTTGGAGGATGATGTCTATTAATTGTCAATTAATTAAGCAGTATGTTGCACTCCAGGTGATACCAACAATTCAGAATTGTAGATTATCTCATGTAGTCCTGCTATCAGCAGAATTCTATTTTGTTGTCCATGGTAGCAAATGAATTTCCCGCGTTGCTCAAGGGTACCCTGGCATACTAAAGTAATCACTGGATTATCAATTGCTAAATAAATGCTAAATAAAAATTAATTACATCAATAAATCACTGTAGATAACAATGGGGCAGAAGACAAGTGTACATCAATACTTGGAATGGAATGATGTTCAGGGCTTACAGAGGAAAAGCTTTGCTCCTGAAAAATAGCAACCTCTGAGGAATGAAATGGGATCAAAAAGGTGACTCAAGTGGCCTTCAGTATCTGGAGGCAAGGGTTTAGGATTATGGAGCAGGCAAGCACTGGAAATCTAATGAGAAAAACCCTTTGCTAGATGAAAAATGCTGATGACAACAGCTGAGTTTAAAAATGCCAGTGAAATTACTTTTCCTTGAATTCATAACATACATTATTTTCTAGCACACTGCTGTATATCTTGAGGTGTGATTAAAATAATTATTAAAAAAAGTTAACAACTGCTTTTATGGGTTGCAGTAATTGCAGTATACGTGTATAGGGGCTACCAAATCTGAGTGACATGAACTAGCTTTTCT
Source organism: Pipra filicauda (assembly GCF_003945595.2). Lineage (NCBI taxonomy): Eukaryota > Metazoa > Chordata > Aves > Passeriformes > Pipridae > Pipra > Pipra filicauda. The sequence continues at coordinate 609,990 of NW_024104318.1, forward strand.
GTTCAGTGTTGTTGGCAATAAGCTCTTAGTGCACCTTCAATACCTTTGATCTAGTTCCAAGAGATCTTTTTGTAAAATACAAAATGTATTTATCCTTTAGGACTAACCTGATGAGCAAACTACATGGCAAGAGAAGCATTTTGCACAAACAGAATATTTGTGTTTAGAAAGAGCAAGTCCAAACTATTTATTTCACAGTCTGACTTTGGGATGCCCATTGTTTTATCTTAATCTGCCACTCTAAACAACAGTTCTGCTACATTTGGTGGTGAAAATTCAGAACTTAGAAAAATTTTAGGAAATTTTCTTAGGATTTTTAGATAGATCAGTGTGGAGGTTTCAGTCTTAATATGCTGGTTCTGGACATATTGACAACCCATAAAATCTGTGTAAATTTCTCAGGGGTGACAGACTCCAGATATCTTTAGCAATATTTAAATATAGGAAAAATAAAACCGTGAGAACCTTGTGGGTTTTAGTATATACTACAAATTTTAAGTTATGATATAATTGCTACAAATCAAGTGCCATTTGACAGCTAATTCGTCCATTGAATGTATCAATCATGCTTTGCAATCGACATGTGTCCACATAGACAGAAGTTATTTGAATTCTGATCTTAGTAGAATAATTCCAGTTATATCCCTTGCCAGAGACAAATTACTCTAATCTGAGATGAGTTATTGTGCTTGACAGCAGCTCACTTCCACCCCATACCTAAAGACATAATTTGAGACTTCTGATCTAAATTGAATCCTTAATAGCTTGTCACACTTGCTATAAATAAATCTCCTTAAAGGCCAGCTAATATAATTATTTTAATTAGGAAATAGTTTTAGGATGATTGCACTCCCTTGTTCTATTAATTGCTCATCACTGGCAGAACTGACTCCATTTTTCCATAGTCCTTAATACTGTCACTTTTCCACTTTTCTCACTCTATCTACATCAGCTGTCTTCTCAAACTTACAGGCAAGTAGAAGTGATGAACCTGTAGCTGTCTTGGCTTTTTTTTTTTTTCAGATTTCAACTCTTAGTGGATTTTCAGCTGCTGGTTTCTTTCTTAGCAGCTTTTTACTCCTTTATCATTCTCTCCTGTGGTCACAATTTTGATAACAAAAGGGCCAGGCAGAAATTAGACTTTCTCCTCTTGCCTCAAATTTCTGTGATACTGCTCTTCAGGTGGACCTGCCTCATGTGCCTTCCTTTTGTAATTGTTGGTCATCTCAAGAGAGGCCATAGAATAAGCTACTATTTACCCTCTGCTTCAAGAACTATGCCTAAACTCCAGTGGATTGTTTTTACAGTATCTTTTGTTCATGGTGCACTATTGCCTTGTGGACTGTCAAACTATGTCCAACCAAAATGGATCAACTAAATGGGTGACCTGGCATGTCTGTCGGTGCTTTAGATGTGGCAGCAGGGTAGTTGTTACAGTCTGAGGTAGCAATATTAGTTGTCAGCTGTGTCTTTCTGAGCCTGACAGCTACACTGCTGGTGTTCACCCCTGTTAGAATATATGTACTTCAGGACAAAGGGTTCTATCAAAATCTGCATCTGCACAGGTATCGTATCCTGACTGCGTGCATGAAGTGTCACATATCTGATGTGAGATTGGGGTGCAGAATGGACCAAAAGGAAATTCCCTCCCATGCAAGTTCATGACAGTTGATATTGTAGATTATTTTTATGCAAGTTTAATAGTATGGCAGTCAGTGAGAAAGTAGCGAGCACTGTAGTTTCTGTCCTGAAAGTCTGTATGGGTTTCTGTTTGATATTTATGAGGAAAGGATCTAGTTTGTCTCTTACTTGATTCTGATCCCCTTGATGTTTCCAGAGGCAGTCCTTGTATTGTTGGAATACTTTTCCTGAAGCTCTGCTTATTTGAATTTATTTTAAATTAAGATAATTAATGCTAGTAAATTATATATTGGGGGGGAAGGAATGGGGGGCAGGGCACGAAGGTGACCCAATTCTGGGAAGAGAGAATCTGAAAATAACCTTAAGGCTTTAAGAAGGAAAAGTTTAATCAGTTTTTATAATTAATGAATGTTCATGCTCCAGCAACATTTCCCACAGGGTACTTACAGTTCAGATTATGGAGGTCTGTTTGCATCTTGTATAAGAGCGATATGCTTACTGTGGTTTTTGTTTAATGCCTATGAAAAAGAAATTTCAGCTCATGAAAAGATGTAGAAATTTTTGGGATGTGTATATAAAAGTATGAGCATGCACAGAAGGATGAAGGATAGCAAGCAGTTGGGTTCTGGTGTGTATTTTGGAAAGGTAATTGTCATCAACCCCCTTGTGGTGTGTAGCCTCTACAGAGAAGCACTGAAAGAACTCACTGCCTGACCTCTGTGCTCCAGAGCTTTTCCCTCTAAGTGGAACATTGAGCGAAATTGGTACAGAGGGATGAAAGCTTATTTTCTTGTTCTTTTATTAGGAAAAACCAAACTGCTAAAGGTGTGTGCATAGGGATCTTAAAAGATGAAGATGGGAGGTTTGCTTGTTTTACTTGAAGAAAGCTGAATTTTCAGAACAGCTCATTGTTGGTTTAACTCGAAGTGGTGTCAGTAATAAAGCAGACATTAAAGTCTGTATTTCTTGAGTTAAGCTAATTTTTAGTAGTTCTACAGGACTCATCTTGAGCTACTTAAAAATCTATGAGGCTATGGACCAAAGAGGAAAAAATGAATGGAACTCTAGAATGAGCAAGTTGGGTCATACTGAGCAGCATTTACTCATTGTGTCATACTCACCAGCACTTTTCCCATGAATTTCCATGTCCAAATTTTCTTACAGTATGCAACCTGAATATTATTTGACTGAAACTTGATTACAGTATTTCCAGCTTGTTTGATTTTTTTTTTCCCTCTTGCTGGAGTTTGAGAGAGAATTATGTTTGAAATAGTCCCTGTTGCTTAATGTCTCTGGAGCAAGAAAGTATTCATTTTCCCTGAACACAATTTAAGTGGTTTTTTAGCTTTTAGTATTATTTAATTTTGTTCTTGTAGGAAGCAAAACATGAGAGATGAGAGAGTCTACTAGTTACAGTACAGTATTGGACATGAGAGCCCTCAGTTAAAACTTCTGTGATGTCACAGGCTTTTTGGTTGACACTGGGGAAATCTTGATGGGTTGATGGCTCCTTTGCAATTGAGTGATAGGATGGTCTTTTAGCAGTTCTGTAAAAAAGAAGTTGTGAAGAACCTTAGAGTCTCACTGTAACAGAGGCCTTCCTAATGGCCCCCAGAAATAGGATTTATCTGATATTTGGGCAAGTAATTGATAGCGGAAACACTGCTTCCAATTTGTTCCTGCAAAAAGTTATCTGATAACGACTCCTTAGAACAAGTTAATTTGCATCTGCAGTAGACTGGATGGATGGCATTTGTGCAGGAGAATTTTTGTATCCCTGATGTGAAATGTACACTTGAATAAAGCTCTTCATCTGCTTGTAACAGTAGACTGTCCGTTGGACATCTTTATAGAATGCTTTTGCTAAGTTTGAAAGATATTAATTGCTACCAATAGGCCTTTTGAGGTGGTTTTATCTCTCTGGGTGGTTTTTTTTCCCCCCCTTTTTGGTGTTATTTAAAGCACTGATAAGCTTTATCTGAATTTCTACATCTGATGCTTTATGTTCCCATTCTCTCCTTGACTGACAGCTAAAGATAAGATTGATGACAAAGATACTGATTGGCTGGCAGTAAGGATGTTATGATTACTGTGTTGTCAGAAGCCAGAACTGAGGAAGCAACCCAGTTCACTCACTGATTCACTGTGGTCAAATCTGGATAGAGCTAAATTCACTTAAAATAAAAATAAAGGGAGGAAGAGGGAGTGAATTTTCATTCTAATGAGCCTGAAAATAATTAAAACATGGTAAATAATGTATGGATTATGGTTTGGTTTTTTCCTTGACTTTTTTTAAATTAATTTGCCATAATCAAGAAATAGTATGATGAGTGTTTCTGAAATCCCTAAATGTGGGGAAGTTTCTGAAAGCTAGAAGGAGACAAATATTAACCAGACAATATATGTTATTTTGTGGTTACTTTAATTTCATATACTACCAGAAGGAAAAAAAAAAACCTTAGGCTTGGCCTAATTCTCCAGTAACCAGTAACCATGTCTTGTCTTTACTAAAATATATAGGCTATGCTAGTAGTTTTTGATATTTCATAATCTGACTTTTTTTTTTTCTGTTAGCGAATGGTTTTAATTAAGTGCTGCGCAAGAGTACAAGTCCTATTTTAAAAGTGACCCAATACCTGAATAGTTTCATAACAAACCATTTTCTGCTTCTCCACTGTGTGGTTTCAGAAAACATTGCATCACTTTCTGTGATGTTGCTGTAGGAAGGAGCTGCATTTCTGCCAGCCCCGGTGATCGCTGTCAGAGCTGGGCAGTCTGCCAGTGCCCCTTCCTGCTCAGGTACTCCCAGGTGTTAGCAACATGCACCCGCTCTCCACCAGTCCTTCTGGGGACACTGCCAATGTAATTTGATTGCTCTACTCTTTTTTCCTTATTTCATTTCCTTTTTCTAATGCTGCCTTTTTAAAATCTGCCTCTCTATTGTAGTGATGACAGCGTGATAACTTTTGTGAAGGATAATTTTAGGAAGGTTGGTGCAGGAGCAAGTCAGTGGCCGCTCATGCTGGGCCAGATCTCTGAAATAAAATGTGGACAAAGAAACAGAGTATTTTCTTGTTCAGCAAGTGTGTGATTTACCACCTAGTCAATAGTAAAGCAATTGCTTTCCTTTGCTATTGCTAATATTTTAAAGTATTTAGTAAACTCCCCTTTTGCTTAAGAGAATGTGAAACCTCACGTATGAAAAATAAGGTATTTTATAACTTCCAAATCATTATTTGATCCCCTTTTTGGCTCACGATGCTCAGAGCGTACAATGCTAATTACACATTTTCGGGATATATCCTGATTTTCACGACTTTTTTCTCCTGAAATAACGTGTTAAATAAAAAGAGTAGCATTTCTTTTTTTTTCAACAAGGGAGTAGCGATGGCTGAGTTGAGTCTATGTTTTTAAATTCTCCCTGTGAAGTGAAATAAAACCATGATGAAATTTTTTTTTTTTTTTTTTTCCTAAAGGAAAATTAAAGAAGCTTTAGGAAAAGGAGTCTAGAACAGTTTCACTAAAAAACTACTTGTAACTGGAAAGAATTGTTATGATCCTCAAAGAGCTGATGTACTAAACTGAAGAAACTGAGATTTTTAATGATATTAAGAGAACAGAAATAGTAATAAGACAGGAAGGCTGGGAAAATAAAGCTGATTTTTAGGGAGGGAACTATCTCATTTTTATCATTAGCCAAATTAAACTTAATAATAGCATCATTATTTAGTAGTATTTTTAGCATAAACATGGTTCATGTGTTCTATCCCTTAGAACTTGGTTTCTAATCCAGTCACTTCATGGACAGTATGAGAAGAAAGTAAGGGACACAAATTCTCTGGACATCTTACTTTCATTTACTTACCCTATAATTCCTTTTGTGAGAGGCAACATTTGTTCCATTCCAGGCTGGTTAGAAGCTTTCCTGCCAGCTAGAATTTCTGCTCACAGCTTTCTTCACTACAGCAGTAGTTGGGCACTTGAGCAAAAATAATAATTATGTTGCCTTTTCTTAAGCTCAGTCACAAAACTCCAAGTCAGTTTTGTCTTTGAACTCAGTCTCCAAATATCTTTTTACATAAAACTGGTGTCTAATGGGACATGGGCTAGTAAATAAGGTAAATTGAAGTTGGCGGTTTAAGGTTGCCAGTGTAAGGGATTGTCCATACTTATCCTTCATCATCTTGACATCTTTGATATACTAAACTTTTGGAACAAAATTATTTTCATAGGTTTTCAGTTGGGTGTAAAGAAGGTTTTTTCTGAACGCCAAGGGTAGCTTTGGTTCCATTACTTTGTATAATTGACCTCCTGCAAGTCAAAATTGCTATTTGAGTTTATTTGGAGATATTAAGTATCAGCAGTCTTTAAGTGCTATTGCCTGAAAATGTTGGCTGTTGCTGGAGAATATCTTAACCTTCTGCTGGCTATAAATGGCTCAGATCTTAAGAAAAGATCTGAACATATACATAACAGAGGGATTTGGCCATTATGAAGTTACATAGCATTTCAGTTCCTGCATGGAGATGTCATAAAATAAATCTGGTTTTATATGCAAAGTGACAGTGCTATAGCAATGTAAATGACAATTATGAGTGTAACAGTACTTATTTACAGCAGAACTGATTTCAAATATTGTTTCATTTAGACAGACTCTGCAGGGAGCTCATGCTGTTTCTCTAGATAGTTTTTTTTTTTGTCATTCTAGTTTATAATTTTCATTGCTTCCTTTAACCCTCATAAAGTCTGTATTGTTGTATGCTTCCTCTGTGCTCACTGACTTGAAAAATAATTTTCAAAATCAATGTCTAATTATTATTTTTAAAATTAGATACAGCTAATCTGTGTAAGTAAATGATGCATATCATGCTAACACTCATAAGACATGACATGAAAACCTACCAGTACTAAGAATTTAATGCCTGCATTTCCCCTTTCTGCAGTAATAAATTGTCTCTACTGTTAATTGACCTTGGATTTAGTGAATTGTTTTCAGTTCCATGTGAATTTTAATTTGGGTCGAAGAAATCAAAATACTTGTTTCTTTTTAGAATGCAATTATTCCAATGTAAAAAACTCTACAAATATAATAGAAGATAAGGCTTTTGTGATTGCACAGGCAGCCATGGCATAGAAAAGTATCATATCCATAGAGTTATTCCACTCATCACAAAGTGAGGAGTGCTTCTCAGCATTCTGTATTGATCCACATGTGCTGGCAACACACACAAAAAAAATCAAAACCAACATGGAAAAGCTGTGATCCGGACCACTCTTCTAAGGCACAGAAAGTGCTTATCCTCATAACCAGCTTGACTATCTATTTTTCTGTGGCTGAAGGCAAATTCTTTTTCCTTTTTTTTTTCTCCTTGAAAAATATATTGCTTATAATCTGATAATTTTTTATTATGTTTGTCCAAAAAACCTCGACTTGTTCTAACACTTCTGAAGGGAGCTTACTGTTTGAACTGAAGTTGAATGAATAAAATGCATGCACATTAAATCAGAAAGTCTGTGTATTCATCCAGTTGTATTATTGATTCTTAACTTGCTGAAAAAGATCTTGTACTAGAACTCTGATTAATGAGTGAAGCTACTGCTGGATATAGTCATGGATATGTCTGTATGGTGTGCTCAGTGGAAAGGCAATATTCCACATCCTTTCTTGTTCCTGTGCAAGGACAGGAGTTTTTCAAGAACCTGTTTTCAGGAAATTCCTGGATGAGTTTAGGCTGAGGGGGGCAGGGAGGGAGAGAGCACTGAGATGTTGATTACTCGCCATTTGAAGTCTTACATCAACATCGGAGTCTCTAAAAATTCACATTTGTCTGTTTTGAATCCTAATTTGTCTCTGCTGGATGTTTGCTGCTTTGGAAGATGCTCTGGAGTGTGCCAGTCATATCACCAGGTGCCTCTAATTGAATTAGATGGTTCCAGTCCTAGCCCTCTTCTAAGGAACAGGTATTCTGGCTGCCATTTTGGAATATAATTTCTATCTATTTTTATGCTTAGTTTAAATGAAAGCTATGAGATACCTGCAAAATGGAAGGGGCTTTGATCCTGTCTCCCTTGAAATATTTATATGGAGGAGAAAATGTTTTTTAGAGCTTCTGAATCACAGAAGCCAAGATCTCAGTGGGATGCCAATTAAATCTCTCCTGACTTGCTTTCCTGTTTGCCATTTGCCCTTGTTTATGTGGACAATACAGATACACATGCTGCTTGGTGAATAAGCACTGTTATTTTATTTATTGTGGAACATACATAAATTATTCTGTAGTTAGAAGTATCAGAGTAAGGTGACCAAAAATTAACTCCCATAAAATTTGTGTTTGCATTTTTCAACCTGAATACATTCTTCTCACTGCTGCTAATAACAATTTCTTCTGTGACTTTTAATAAGTGACATTAACCTATAATTTTAGGTTAATGCCCACGCTTAGAAATTAGGCAGTGTGTTTCATTTATCAATTTATAAACTTGCATACTACTTCAAGATTTTAGAAAGCTCAGTTACATTTTTAGCTATTTAACTGCTGTGGTGCACATTGATTCTGCATAAGTGTTGTAGAATTTTTGCTTTAGGCATAGCCTAGATCAAACTTTTCCATCTCTAGCATCCTGAAAAATTGTTTTCTGGGTTTTTTATCATTCTGTTGGGCTAGTTCTAAAAGATTAATATCCACTCAATCACTAAGACAACTGTTTCATCTCAGGCCCTGTATCACACTGTCACAAAGTCTGCCATGATAGCTAGATGATTACTCTGTTTTACTTTTGCCGTATTAATTCTCCATATGAAGTCTTTAGGTACTTCAGATAAATCAACTGCAAACACAAATCTTTTTATCTTAGTTCTTAAGTAATTCTTTCAACCAGTTGATGGTTTTGAACATTTTTCTCTGAAGGTCCTTTCTCTTTTGCCCAAGAGAGGTGAAATATTTGCAGCTTGAAAAACCAACACCAAAACAAACCAACACCTCCCAACAACCACTACCACCAAACAAGGCTCATAAATGATTAGCCATTTTCTAAGGTTCTTGAACTTATTTTTTTTACCAGGATCCATGTGCTTAGTTATTTCCATTTCTGGAAAAAATCTTAGCCATTTAAGGCATTACAGATTAAAACCTCTAAACTTTAACATACCCCCAGTGGTAATTGTTTAAAAAATCTTAGCTAGTGTTGCTTTTGTGGCATTAAAATAGTAGAACTCTGTAACTGATGAAGTCTATAATCTTCGAAATTTTCTGAATTTTAGTTCTGTAATCTTCAAGTTTTATCTGATAACAGGGTGATCTTAGCCAAAGAAAATCAAGTTCTTCATTCCTTTGAAAGTGCCAGAGCACTACTGGTGCTGCCAAATGTTTGAGTGTGCTTCATCCAGCATTAGTTCAGAGCTTGTGAGTTAGATTCGTGCTCTGTGCAGTGTCACTTTTACTTGCTAATAAAATAACTATACCTTTGAAGACGTGTCTTCAGGCAGTTCCACCAGAAACGGCTGGGAAATGCCCTACAGCTTGGAAACCAGGTCCTTTTGGTACAGCAATAAATGGTGACAGTTTTGAAACTGGAAAACTCCTTAAACATAATTCTGTTGTGAAAAAGATGTAGTTTTGACTTGTTTAGCTGACATGTTAACACAGATGGAGTAAAATTCTAATGAAGGTAGTGCAGTTGATAGGATTTAAATGTGTTAACAGTTGAAGACAAAGATGATGTTGCATCTTTTCCTAGTCATTATTTTTAAAATTAAAAAAGGCTTTGTTTGAGGATGTTCTATTGATTACTAGAAATCCTGAAATATAAATTTATTTTTTTTTCCAGTGGAGAGCAAGCTTTTGTTAGAAAATTATGTAGGGGATAAAAAGCCACCAACCCCATAAGGCTGATAAACAACAATCTAATGAAAGAATTTTTATCACATTACGCTTCTATAATATTCTGCACTTTTCTCAAGACTTCTGATCCAAAATATAAAGCTTTTTGTAATTTGTTTGTGAAGTATTAAGAAAAATGCATGCCATGTTGATCCTTTAGTGGAGGACAGTTGCCAGAATCAAATTGTGTTCTAAATAAAATATTAGTCTGTGAGAACGCATGATGGAAGCTGGGTGTGTGAAGTTGGGTGTGAGTGGGTTTTTTGGTAGGTTTTTATTTTTGGCCTGTCTGGCAGCAACACTTAACCACCTCTCAGAGAACTTAGTTTAGAAGTAATTGCGTTTCATAAGCTACCAAATTTGAAAAACCAGAAATGTTAAATGAAGTTTTTATTTTGTGATGGATGACCTGTGTAACATAGAGTGGGTTTTCTTTAGTTGTGTCATTTATTTAAATATGCAATAAATGTTCGTTAATGAAGCCTCATCAAATAAGAGTTTTAGTTGCATTTCTGAATCGAGTGGTAATTTACATCTGTCTGAACTATGAAAAGCAATAATGAACACTTTAATTTCTGCTGTGCCCTGTAAATTAAATTGCATTTACAGTGAAAGGTACGTAATAGTTTACGTTTATTTCATATCCAGGAATCTTTTTTTGGCCACTAGACATAAATCAAGATAATAGCAAGAATATGGGCAAAGTTGACTGTAAAAGATGATGCCATTCTCTAACTCTCCATCATAGGAAACTGGTTTTGAAATTATTTTTTTTTATTTCCTTCAAACACTTAGAGAGCAAATCTTGAGACACCAATCTACAGATATTATTCATTACAAGTCCTCCTGATGGAAAGCTCTGACTTGTGAAGATACTGCTAGCAAGTAGAACCTTATATTTTTATTGTTATTCAGAAACCTGTATATACTATGAACCTTATCTCACATCTCTTGGGCTTAAGCTAATCATTCAGAGTTTTAAAAAAAAAATCAAACTGCTGTTTAGATTTATTCACTGAAGTTATGTTTCCTTGGGTTGAAGCCACAAAAGAATGAAAACTGAATGGATAGACAAAAACAGAATTACATGAATGAGATTACATGCCTGACCTAGTTTTCATAGGCTGCACAGGCTTGAATGACTGAGGTAACAGCATTTAAAAACTATGTTAAAATGTATAGATATTTTTTATTTTTAATTTATTGGATTTTTTTAAAGATTTTAAATGCAATAACCACATAGTGTTGTTTGGTTTATTTATTATATGTTGAAGCTACTAATTTTTAGTATCCTATTTATCAAATATTCCTCTTGCTTCATTGAAGAGCATCTCTGTATTCTTTTAATAGCCAGATTTAAGAATGATATATGAGTAAATGCACTGGTCAATACTGTAGCCGAGGAATTTGCACTCCTTGATATTACCAGTGAAGAATGAAATTATCATTTCATTGCCTAGCCAGACTGGAATGGACATTACTACAAAGATTAACATAGGAGTACCAGAAAAAAAATTACCCAAACCCCAAACAAAAAATGCAGTTCTTCCTTGTTACTGTTGTTACGATGGCATTTTTTTAAAAGTTAAGATTATTGAGACCATAAGATTTATAGACGTGTTGGAACTTATTTTATCCACTGGACTTATGAGGACTGCTTTATATGCAAAGCCAGGGCTACTGCTGTATGTGCTTACTCTTTGTTTCTTAAAAAATTTTATTGGTATTGCTCCTCACTTATACTGCTATTACTACACACAAAAATGTTCTAGAAAATATATGTAATGCCAGAAATCTAAACTTGAATAAACTGAAAACTGGGGCATATCTTTGGCAAATAATGATGTGGTTTGAGGACATTTTATATTTTTTTGATGACTATTGGAGGAATGAAGCTAATATAAGAGATAATAATTTGCATCTATAATAATACCCAGAGCTGCTAAAGCGAACTTTTATGTTGGGAGGTATTCTGTAACCACTGAGCATCTGAGCCAGGAAAAAACTTTGCTGTATCATTAGATCTCTATGCTTTTGTTTGTGTGGGACATAAAATTTCAAATGTTTCCAATATACGTATATATGTGCCTACATGAATGGCATCTTTTTAAGATCCAAACCTTTTGACATGGAAAAAAAAAAGAGAAGTAAGTGGTGTAATGGTAGACTAATTAATAAAACATTTCAGCTTTCCATGACAGTTTTGCTTATAAGCAGCATAGAAGAGCAAAAGCTGGAGGAAATAACACAGGCTAGTGAATGGAGAATGTTTGGATGTGAATCACTTGCTAGTTGTGATAGTTTCTTTCCTGAAGGGGTTTACACTTCCTGAGTCTCTCACTTCTTTGTGTGTTTGGTGTTTTTAAAACCCCTAAGTTCTTAAGGGACAGGTATTATCTGTTATAATATACTTTTAAATTGCCTCAGTTTTCAAAAGCTCTGATAGTGCTTGGAGATCCTAGACACAGTTAGCACCCATTATGTTAGATAGTTTTTAGAAAAGAAAATCAAATACTGCCTGCTGTCTAACATGGGACATTGTCTTACCTATGTCATTGAAATTCTAAGTAGAATTTATTTGTCTATGTATTCTCTGGCTTCTTGTTGTAATCTTTGAGTTATAATTCTGTGCTGGTTTTTATGGGTGATTTTTATATAAGCATCAGGATACATTATTTTATACCATTTACTTATTTTAGAGAATGCTGTGTTAATATTTAGTAAAAGCATTGATCTGCTGTACCAGAGGACAGAAGTGAATATGTAAAGGATCATGTTACACGTTCATTTTTTACTTTTGTATAGACCGATAGATTTTTTTTTTTCCCTAAGGAATTAGAATTTATTTCCTGAAATATGACTGAATGTCATTCTTAGGTTTCAGCTGTGTTTCCATCCAACATCACTTTCCTGGAAGTGCCATTAAAATTCCAAAAAGAACAGCTGAGAAAAACTACCTTACCTAAACCTATTTCTGGGAAAACCTCTACAGAGGAAAGCAGCTTTACAGACTTCTGTACTATTTAAATAAGAAAAGATCTGGAGTTGGTCAGGTTCTTCGTAATGAGTACTTGGTACGTTTCGTAGTTAAGAAACCATTGCAGTTGCCTTTTGATTTATCTCCAAGCATATGGGAGTTGTTTACTGAAAAGAAAGAAATTAATTGTTGATAGTTAATATAAGCTAATATAAGTTAAATTCTCTTGATTCCATTCTGTGCAATGTTCTAACCACTCACGTTTTTGAAATGTAGCACATCTTAAAGCAGTTTAGGTTTCTCCTCTTGGAACCCAGCACTGAAATTCAGTTTCCCTAAAGTCAGTGTCATTGGGAATTGTCTGAACTCCATTGTGTTCCAGTTTCCGTGTTCCTAAAACAGGAATAATGCATATCTGAGAGGAGTTTCTGGCTTTTTATTGGGCTAGTTTTCATATCCTTACCCGAGGACAGTATATAAGTTGGTTGTACACTGTGACCAAAGCATATTATTTGTTGGGAAATGGTAACCTTGTAATGGTAATCTTGTTTTGATGTAAGTTTCTGTAGGTTTCCTGCTTCTTGGAAAGCTGTAGGTAAAGGCTGTATTTTGGTTCGTCTTTCTCTCAGGCATTTCCATCGTGTACATTTTCAGATTATGTAATGTTAGCAGCTCTTGTTATTTTTCATCAGAGAATCGCCATAGAAACATCATTTTACCTTCTGATACTGTGTGAATGCATCAATATTTCATCTTTCACTTAAAAAGAAAGCACATTTCTGGTCTTTTTGATTCTTATTTTTTCAAAAAGTAAAGGATATAACATGCTAAAAATATAAAAATCTGAGTTTTGATGTGCAAGAAGAAATGGAATGTATCTTCATGATAGCCCAAGCAGTTTGAATATGCAGGATCAGGTCTTTTAATACCTCATCTCTCCTGTCTTCCTTATATACTTGCAAGGATGGTATTTTCACAGGGTATATCTAGCTTTTTTTCTTTTTTTTTTTTGACAGAAACAGGCTTTGGATTTGGAAAAGCAGTGTATGTGGCTTTTGGCTTTAAACACCCCCTCCACCTCCATCATACTTGTGTTATAATTCTTGTAAGGGAATTTCAGTTTCAGTTAACTTTACGTACAAAATCCCAGGATAATAATATTCATTCATTTCTTCTAGTCAATTTTGTGATTAAAATGTAATACAACAGTTTTGTCGTATTAAATGCAATGATGTGCAGTAAAATGCTTTCTATGTCAGACTATACTGTTACGACTTACTTAGCCCTTAAAATAAGAACCAGTTGTGCTACACGTTATTAGACAGTATGAGCTGCACAGACCTTTTATGATTGCATCAGAACCTATAGAGTGTTCTGAAAATAAGAAATGTAAATTACAGTAAACTGTACCCATACATGGAATGAAAGGAACATTTGCTGAATAGTGTCCTTTTCTGTCACTCAGAATTTTCCTCCAACTTGTGCTTTATATGGTGAAATTGTCCTAACTTGACTTCTGTGAAGGAGTGATTTTTGGTTTTGAAAAGTTCAAATGTCAGAGTATTGGAGGGACAAATCAGAAGAGATGGGATTTAAGTGATCTTCCCACCCCCAAAATCTCAATAAAGACAGCTGAAATGTTGAATTATTACAGTCTGACATAAAAATAGTTCTGGTTGCTAGGCAATGATGCAGATTTGTTCTATAGGAAACCATATTTGTGTTGCCCAGGATCTAAAATTGTATGCCTGTCACGTGTGTGTGTGTTTATTTTTATGTCTAGGAATGCATGTGTGTGTATGTATATATATATTTGCTAAATTCACAAATAAGTATGAAAGTGAAAGTTTGCATACAGTAGGGTTTCTTTTTTTCATTTCTAAGATTTTATATGTGAGTGTAGCAATGACATACTCTTTCCAATTCCTTTCTTTCTTGACATGTATGGAATGCCTCAGTTCTCCTAATTTTTGTTTTTCATTTGCATCTCCTATTTACTGTCTAACTTCTAGATTTGCTTCTTAATTATGCAAAAATAAAAATAAAACAATCTGAAAAAAAACAAGATAAAAAAGAAGGGGAGATATTTCCCTTTAAAAATATTGATGCAGCAGTTAAGGGTTCTTTCACAGCTACAATATTATAGATAGTTCCTGGTGTATCAATGATGTAAGAACATAAAATCTTATAATGTTTATGTATATGAATTAGACCAGCAGGATTTGTCTCCTTCTACTTGCTTTTTGGTTTCATTTGGTTTGTTCTTGATTTTACAACCATTCATTTTTTATTATTTTTTTTTGGTCTGATCTACTAATATGTAATTATCATGAATTTCAATATTCTTCGTCTCCTTTGACTCCCCTTAAAGGTAACATTAGAAACTTTGCTTTCACTTCACTGTGTTCACATAATTCAAGGACCAGCTAAAACTTTGGTTTTTTTCAGCCACCCTCTAAGACTATCCTACAGTGCTGTATCTTCATCTCAGACAATCCTTAGAAGCAAGTAGGTCTAAATTAACTACAGTAGCAATACTTGCTGTTCCTAGAAGGAATCTGAATCTCAGCTTGAATTTCTAAGTTCAGTTGTGCACATGGAACAGTAAGATTTCTTCAGTGTTCATTTCTCTATCTGCAGAGAAATGTGCTGCTGCTATTCTCTTGCAGTTTTTTAGAAGTGCACAGCAGTGTGAACCTCCACATCCAACCTAAATATTCTACAGGCACAATGAATTATAAAAGGATTTCTGTAAGTGGGAAAATTAAAATTCCTTTTGACATAGCGAATAAGCCAAGAGCATATATAAATTTGTTTTGGCAATGGCAAGAATAAGAGCTAAAATAAGGAACTGTTCTAGACTTCAAAAAAGGGAAGCATAACAATGGGTGAGGAGTGTGTCAAACATTGCAAAGGGCTGGAATACATGTTTATCAGCCTATTTGGACAGAGCTCTAGAGCTTCAGTTTCATCTGCCACTATAAAGAAGCAGTATCGGAGCGTGAAATTAGCAGGCAAGTAATGCATATGCCATAGCCTAGAGCAAAACAATTAGCTGCACGAATCCACAGTTTATCTACTGATTCTATTGCGTTTTCATCTCCAAACTTGATGCTTTTTCACTCACTGAGCAGCAAAGGCAGTAAACAAAACTCATTTGCTGAAAAAGAAGTATTATTCTAGCCTGCAGCAGCAACTCAGCCTTGTAACTTTAGTGGGCAATATGGTGTATGTAGCATCTGTAGTGAATGATAAACTTGTGGTTCTGTACTGCAGATTAAAACAGATTAACTCCTGTTAAAATCAGTTGAAACACTGTACTCCAGTGTGGATCTGCATTTGTGTATGTGTTAGAGAAAACCATTCAGAAATTTGGAGTTTGTATTTAAGACCAGAGCTCATGAGCACTGGATTTAGGTCAGGATTGGATTTTGTTGCCTTTAAGATGTAGCTTATGATCATTTACACTGTGAACTACAAAATGCTCTTCTTATGCACTGTTGGATTTTATAAAGTATCAGCATATCTTAAAAACCTAATTTGAGTCCATTCTAATTTCTGTGCCTCCTGATAAAATTAAATCAATGGAAAAGTACCATAGTGGGTAAAGAAAATGCCTTTTTTTTTCTTTGAAAATGCACTGTTATACAGTAATACTTACAAAAGCAAACTATGATCTGTGGCAAAAAAATTGCCTAAGAAATGTTTGTATTGCTCAAATGTTATATATTAAGTAAGGAACTCAAGGCTTTTGGCATTTTTCCAGGCACAGTCATATTGCTAGACTGTAATAAGATGCACAGCATGCACTGGATCTCGGTTAATAACCATTTATAGTTAAAGATGTTCCCTGTAGCCATGTTTTTGTGCTGTTTGTTTGCTCTTGTGGGCAGTTACGAAGTAGCATCCACTGTTCTGTGAGAACAGGCGCATATGGAAGACAAGTCTTAAGCTCTGGCTTTCAAATCCTTATGAATGGGGTTTTAATTCTGGGAATTTAACCTATAATCAGTAGTAGCAACAAATTCCAGTGGAAAGGATCTTCATTTGGCATATCATGGTAACAGCCAGCTGTCTCTCAATTACAGAATTACACTTTTTATGTCAGCCTTTTAAAAACAAAGAATGTTTCCCCTAATGTTTGTCTGAAGACAATTTTAAAAAGGAACATGTGAAGAATGGCAAATGAGAAAAAAGAACACCAGATTCAATGCACTTCTGTGACTTTTTAAAGTTATCAGGCATAGATATGTCGATTCTGTATCTTTTTTTTTCCCAAGATGTAGCAAGGAAGCAAATGTTAAGACAGTCAAAACACAAATGTGTACAGGCTAGGTTTTGCTCATAGGCTTTGAGTCACCAGATTTCATGTTTTGTCTTTTTATCTTTAGCTGTTTTTTACTTCTACCTGTAAGCTAGCTAATACAAGGAGGATATTCCTTGATACAGCCATGAGTGTAACTTGCAATCTTTGACACAAAACTTGTATTTGTGTGTTGCGGTAAGTGACTGTAATCCTTTTAACTGTACTGATTTCAAGCATCTATCTTTTTTACGAGGGTTTGTTTGCCCTAATTTTTTCCTTCTGAATAGTTAAACCAAAGCAAGACATTATTGACAGCAATTGAAGTAAATAATTCCTTTTTATTAAGAACATAATAAACAGCTTTATATCAAAGATCCATATAGCCAAATATTCTTTTGCAAATAGTAGCCAAGAATGGAAGCCTGAAGAAGAATATTTAAGCAGGCTGGCATATACAACTGGACCCTCCTTTTCTTCTCCAAACCTTCAGCTGTTTGCAACTTGAGTGATTTTTTTCTGAGACCTGTATAGTTGATGTGCAGTAAACAACTCACGGTTGATTTCTGTTCTATAAGTTTGTTCAGTTTCTTATTGAACCTAAACAAATATATAGCATCTACATCATAAACTTCATTTTTTTTCAAATAAATCTAGGGGAGTGACCAAAACCATTTAATTTTTATAACTAATCTACTAGATGTGAAGATTGATAGAAATCCAAAAAATTAGCCAATATGAAGTTCAGGGCAAAGATAAGTGGTATTGAAAATTCTGAGAACAAAGTTTAAGGTGCTTCTCAAAAAATTGTATCTTCTAGGTTTACAGATTTATAGACACTTCCATTTCCATATGTGAGAGGAGAAAAATTTGCTTTTCCCTTGTTCAGGTTATGGAGATGCAGAAAGTTTATCAGTGATATTAAACTGCTTAAGACTTTCAGATCAAAATTTTCTTTATTACACAAATTAAATCCCCAAGATTGCAATCAGACTGAGCAGGATATTGCATCTTTCCGACTCTTTTCTACACGTGTCTGCATTCAGTTATCACAGAACATCTGTTATCTAAGTAAATTAAAACTTGTTGGAAAACATGGATGGTATTGCTTGATCAGTTAAGTCCAACTGCTCTAGTTTTTGGGTTTTTCCTCATTTTACATGAAGGACTTTCATATTTTCTTTTTAGTTATGTAAAACTAAATAAGAATGAAATATTTTTCTTCTGGTAGATAAGTATTTATCAATGTATTTATCACATCACTGTAGTATACTTTCATTTCAAGTTCCTATTTTTCAGGTGAAGCTTCATGTGACCTTTAGCTTATGTTCCTTCTGATACGAGTTCTGAACATACTTTGTTAATGGAGATTAGAATTGTTCTGGTAAATTTTTAAGCACTTAAGTGGTAGTTTAACAACTATAGCTACATTGTATTATGTAGTGATTTGCCACAATTTTTGGGACAATTTAAAATGTTAACAAAAATTTTATATATACATATTTTACTGCAAAAATGATCCTTGATGTGAAGGAAGTCACGGTGCAACTAGTTATAGAAGAGGGAACTTTCAAGAATAGATGCACTTGGATGGGGTTTTTTTGTTTGTTTCATAGTAGGTTGCCAAATTGCTTATCAGACAGAAAATTAAATAGAATCACTATCACTGTTCAGTTTTTTTTAGTAAATTCCAATAGAAAAATTTCTTTTTCCAGTATATATTAAAAAAAGGAACGTAAAAAGGCAGAAGAATTAATATTCCTGGGTTTTTTTATGATCGGAGCCATATGTTACTGCCTTTATGGCTTATGAATATAGATATGAAGTATAACTTAGAAGTGTGTTTTGGAAATGCTAAAAGAATATAAAACTAATGTGGAACAGAATTCTGTATGGTGTGGCAATCTCTAGTGTAATTTTAAAGAATGAAATTCAAACAACTTGTTGGGTGTCTAAAAATAAATGTATTGAAATGGCTCCTTATTGTTTTTACATATTAAGACATACTTTATTTCCCCCTCACAGACCCAAGGATTTTTTTTTTTACCACAAAGTAGCTATCATTAAGTGGAACAGCAGTGCTACCTACAAATGAAAAGGAAATCAACCAAAACAAGAAAAAAACCCAAATAAAATCCTTTTATTCATTACCTTTTAGGATACTGAATGAATAATATTTGAGTTCAGTGAACCAAATCTGTGTCTGATATCCAGTCAGATATAGATACATTGTATTCTTAATTTAACAGAAGTAAAAAACCAAATAAAACAACCCCCCGAAACCCCCCAAATAAACAACAACGAAAAAACCCAAACAAAAAAATCCATAAACCCCCAAAAACTAGGAGAAATAAGAAGAGTATTTGAATATAATTTTTAAAAAGTTGTAAGTCCTAATTGGCACAATAAGAATTTAAAGACATATATATAATCTGATGTTCATAGAGTTGTTTCCAGTTGTGTGCTGATTTAAGAAATGTGAAAGTACTCAGTAGTAGAGCTTCCAGGAACAACCTTCTCTGTTTTCAAAACATACATTTTAAAAGTGTTACTACTAAATATTAAATGAGTTGCTATCAAAGGTCTTTTGGAAAATTTCCATGTAGGCTTTTTTTCTTGCTTTTAACGAGGTAGCTTTTAAAGAACTTTTTGGTACCACCTCAACGCTGAAGTAATGCTTAAAAAACGCTCGAGGAGATTTTTATGTTTTCCATGGTTAAATATTGCTTTCCTTGGCATTGTATTAAGGACTGGGCATATCACATTTCTGCTTGCAATCCAGTGGTTAGCATGCTTAACTGATAAAGTACTGGTTAATATAGTGATAGTTTAACTTATGGAATGCTGAGACGTAAGTTGGGATCTTAATTTTCAGGAAACATAGCAGACTGTTCCTGTTTATCTTTAGTCTAATATTCACTTTTTACTTTCTAGGCTACCAAAAAGAATAAAAGTCAAAATAATTTTGTATAGTTCTCAACCAGTGAGTTAGTCTCCTTAAATTAAGAGATGTTGCTTTCACAGACACAAGTCGTGGTGAGTCTCTGCAGTGTTGGAGTACTCTGTATTTAATTCTAAATTGTTAACTTCTACTTCTAAATCTGTACATGGAAAAATAAAATTCTGTTTGGAATGTAAAGTTTTTATTCTGTCATCCATAAGGCTGAATTTATTTTCTTCACAGACTGTAGTAACAGTTCTTTGGGTAGAAAAAGAATAATGTCTAGTCCTTGGCATGACAGGTAGGAATCTGGATTGATTTCAAATACTGTACGCAGGAGTTTTTTGACTGAGAATACTTTCAGATATGCTTATCCTAAAAACTGTTGTTCATGTGAAAATGGATCTTCTCATAGCGAGGACAATATTTTCTTGGGCTTAGAAGACTAGGATGTGTGGATGAAGCTACTTTCCTGGTTTGTGCAGTCTTTCTGTGTCTGGGAGCTGTCCATCTGCTCTTATTTTATTACATTCCAAGACTGAGTTGCTGGTAGCAGACACTAGGAATTAATCAATAAATTAAATTGGTAATCTTTCTTCTAAATGGCAACTTTGCTGCAAGGTTTCTTATGATGAAACAAGGTGTTACCAAAACACTGCCAAAACTTGGTTAGAAACTAGTTTAGATTTTATGATGACCCTTTCCATTTAGTAAAAGGAAAAAAAAAAATGAGGACATGGGCTAAAATCATAGTCCTGGGAAGTACTATGTGTTCTAGCCCAATGGAAACTAATTAGAATAGGAAATTATCAGAGGACCCAGACTATAAGGAGTGCATTTTATGTATACACCAAGTAGCATGAGATTATTTTGAAATTTGACCTCAAGGACTCACAAAAGATTTCTCAGAAGGGAGTTTGTCTGTGTATGGTTCATTTAGCAAGGCAAAGGATTCTGCTTACATACACCATGAGAGACGAAGACTATTCCTTTCATTAGTGCTATGGCTTAAAACATATAATCTGATTTCAGATCTATATTCCCCTACAGGCTTTCTGCATGCCTTTCAGTTTCTCTGTAGCTGCTTTTCGAAATTGGAAAAAGGGGTCAAATAACACTTGCCTGCTTTGTCTAAGTAATCTGAAAGCAGATATTTCAAGACTGCCAGTGTTTTGAGTAAATCCTGAAGTCTGTGATATGATTTGATACTATAATAATAATAGCAAGATATAGAAGCAAAAATTAGATATTTATATTACCTTCAGTCCTAGCTGCTTAAAATATTTTACAAATTATAATGATCATAGTATGAAAACTTTTGGACAATGTAATGAATCAATCTCAAGTGTGCAAATGATACAATTGAGGCTGTCAGATTACTGTCTTAAATTCTTTCTAAAATTCTGCTTCAGTTTTAAGGAAGGCACTTAGTCAGACCTCAAAGTCCCCATCCTGTCCCTTAGCTGTTTAGCTTTCTGGTCTCCAAATGCTCCTTGGTGGTAGATTAGAGTAGAAGTCCCAAATTGTGTTAGTAAATTGTTGTGTGCAAAAGGCAGTTACAGTTTTACAGAATCAGTGCTTTGCGAGAAGCAACTGTGTGAACATGAGTGATTTTTCGTATTCAGTTAATAGTAATGATGTTAATGTAGGTCATGTTTACTCACAGGATTAGTGCAGTGATTTCACTTGGAGGGGAAATACTATAATATGTAGATACTTTTGTGTTTATTGCTCTTGTGACAGTATCCAAATCTGATTCTGTGAGTGAACTCTTGTTAGTTTCAGGGTGTTTGCTACAGAGTAGCAAAAGTAAAATACTTCTTTTTAAAAATCTATTTTTTCTGATGTAGTACTATATTTTTGCTTTGCCTTTGCCCAGTGTATATGAGGAAATTGTCAGTTTTATTTCTATTTATGTGTTAATTTCAGTAGTATGTTCTCCTTTACAATGTGCTATTATAACTTGTTTTTTTGAGCATGTCAAGGAAATATTTTTAGTATTTTTTATTCCTAGGTAAGGGTGAGTTCATATACATACATCTTTATTGACATAGAAAATCAAATCAGGCTTCAAAGTATTTATCATGTTATGTTCTGTTGTTTTTACTTTACATTTTAGATTCTTTTTTTTCTATAATGTTATTTCTTTTGTACAGTTATGTGACCTGTGATGAATTAGCAAACTTGGCTACTTTTATTTGGTCTGGATACAACTTCCCACACAGAGAAAACTAAAGTTTAATTGAAACACACTAGTATGTTTTTCAGCTTATTTTTACTCCAGAAGTACTCTCTTTTCTATTTTTAGAAAAGTTAAATGAATTTAGCACATACAGAATTAGCCAGCTCAGATCAGAGCAAACTGTCCTAAGAGGTTGAAGAAAGTAGTCTACATTGGTTAATATATATGTTTTCTGGATCCCAAGACTACTGTTCCCATTTCTGTTAAAACTATTACAGAATCCTGAGAATCCTGTTTTTTCTCATCCATCTTGCACATAAAATTGCATTACTTGCTTAGGCAGATTTTAGTTTGTTGTAACTGCTTCAAAAGTGTCAGCTTCTTGGCAGCTGCTTACCCAGAGCATAAAATCCTTCCAAAACTGATCATACATTAGCTGATGGCAACCAGTAGTGGTCAGACGAATGTGCTGTAACAACTGATGGGACAGACAGTCACCACTTTCAAGTGTCCCATTACTGGGAGAATGTGTCCTTATGTGGGCATAAAGTCATTTTCTGAAAGAATGAGTGCTTTACTTTAACATATTCCAAAATCAAACAACGATTTATCACAATGAAGTGTGCAGTTCTTCTGATTACCTGTTTCTGGCTAGGGAAGGGAATTATACAAAGTAGAGAGCTAATTGGAAGACTACTGAAAGGTATAAAAAGTCTTCTCTTATTTTTAAATAGCTTCTATTTGCTGTATAAACTGTATTCCCTCCCTTTAACTCAGTCATGAAGGTGTCAAGAATGTGATAATTTGTTTGCTTTGCTCATGACTAGTTGAATGTAATGTAAGTCTTAAATTGTTACCTATTTTGACTGCACTATCATTTCTCTTCTGAAATAATTTCTTCAAAGAATCATAGAATGGCTTGGGTTGTAAGGGACCTTAACCCAGACCAGATGCATATTCATGCTAGAAACAAAGACAAACCTATTCCAATTTTCTAAGTATTGCCAAAAGAACCCCAGAAGCCCCCCAAAAAACCCAACAAACCCAAACCTAAAAAAACCCTGATGTTAAAAGTAGTTATCCTGTTTGCAGCCCTGTTACAGTGAGCGGAAACTTTTCAGTGAAACAAGGAAATCTTGTTAATAATAGGCTATTACTAATTAGAAGCTTATGGAATATGTTTCTTTTTTAATTTTAAACTTAAAATATCTATGTATTTGTGGCTAAACTAGATTTAAAACTTTGTATAGAATAATCATAAATGCTGTTATTTGTAACATTATTCTTACATACTTGATCATTTGACATTAATCCTGTGTGGTAAAAATGTCTATAAGGTCCTAGAGTGTGAATTAGCAATGCAGTTGATGCAACACATGAACCATACCTTTGTAGTTTTAGATTACTGAGAAGTGGTGGAGTCACAGCACAATAGTCAAGATATAAGGGGAATCATGGGGACTGGAATTGAGAGGGAAACAGATTTACCCAAGCTAAGAAAAAGAAGTTTCCCTTTACTTCTGCTATAGAAAGAGGAGAGGGATATCCGTCCTTAACTCATCTTTCCTTCAACCCTTAATCATGTGGATATTCTTTTGTCAGTTCAGTTGCACTCAGAAAGCATACTATAAACTTTCTTGTTCTTTCACTGTACACTGCTGATGTAAAAAAACACCAAGCAACCAAAAACAAAGGCAAAACCGAACACCAAAGAAAAAAACTCTAAGCCAGCACTGCAACAAAGAAACCTCCACCATATGGAGCAATTTATAGAGCCATATGCTTTGTCCTGTCCTAGAGGAATTTATCTTTGTAGTTTCTGGCCCAGCTTCTTAGTTCTTATGAATCAATACACCTTTATTATCTACATCACTGACTTGGAATTTCTTTAAGAAAAGAACCAACCAAGCTAACCAAGTGAAACTGTCCTGTTTTTGTTCTGCTAATAACTAGGTTGCTACCCTGTATATTCTAATAATCAGGACTATAACTTTGATTAGACCACCTGGAACTTCTTTGATAGTAATGCTCTATCCTCACATTGTAGAGAAAGTGGATATTTTAACAAGCTCAGTTTTGATTGCAAAGAAACAGGAAGAAGACGAAGTATTGGCACTATACTTCTGAAATAAGTCTGCATGAAAACCTTCATCTTCAGGGACCTCTGCAGATTTTATAGATTCAGAGGGGCTTGTGAAAGATTCAGGCTTATCAGAGTAGTGGTGCCTGTATGTCTGAATGCATTTGGGACAAAATACTGATAGCATGAACAAATCTGTTTTCTGAGATAGTTTTGTCATAGCATGGATATTAGTGTGACCAGTAATGGGAGAGACCCTCAAACAACTCTTTAGTGGTCTCAAGCAATTAAGACCTAGTTGTGTAAGTCCATACTAGAATCTGTCTTAATCCTAGAGAGTATCATGAAGAGAGTGTGTGTATGTGAGAGAGTGAGTTAATTGTAAACAAACAAACAAAAAAAATCAAAAATACAATCGCAAACTCCTTTTGAAGGAATCAGGGAAGAATTTTGTTGCAGTGGCTTAGGATTTGCGTGCAGCTTGTATATAGTTCTAACCTTACTTTTTCTCTATTAAGTATTCAATTTATTTTTATCCTTTTCTACTGTTCTGCTCCAGCCATCTCATAAACAGCCTACCTAACAGCAGTTTGAATCTGGCATCCAACAGGGCTGACGTTCTCATAATTGATATGCCTGTGTTGATGAAAAATTTCCACTACTTAGATTCCAGTAGAACTCACTGATTACAGGGAGTGCAGAAAATCATACATTTTTTAAAATGTATTTTTTTTTAGTGACTGATGATCATTTTATTAAATATCACTGTTGCTAGGTCTCTGAGTAATGAAATAAAATAGTCTTTGGAGCTCCAGGGCCTGGAGCACAGCAAGGCAGCAATGCCACCGTCGCTGGGATGCTGGGTGACTTAAGATGTCAGGAAGCAAACTCAAAGCTGTATTCTAATAACCTAGAATTAGTTGTTAAAAGGTCTGTATAATCTTTGCAAGAAATTGGACTTTTTCTTGATATGAGTTAATTGTCAGTGTGGCCTTTGCACTGTGGTTGCCAGGAACAAAATTTGTGTTATTACCTTTCATACCCCTCTTCCTACAAGGTGAAATGACTCATCTAACTCAGTTAGGAATCCCACTTGTGATGGGAAACTTGCCCTACTTCTAGCATAAATTTGTGAGAATTGATTAATTATATTTTCCTCCATTCTTCTAGCCATATTTGAGACTGTCTTAAAGATTTTTTTCTAAGTACCTTTGAAAAATGAAGGTTAAGCTGAACTGAATATTTGGTAGGCACATCTGAAAGTGAAAGCTTTATATGGCCCTTTTTAAAAAAATAAAGTGGTCGTGCTTCAGTTTGCTTTTAGAATAAAATAGTTTCATTATTTTTTAGAAACTTACTGGCATAGAAGTTTTTTGTGTCTCTGAAAGATGTCACAGTGAATGAGACTTTCTTCACTTTGTCCTTTAGAACTGCTAAGAAAATAATGTAGAGTTTTTTTTAGTTAAAATAAATGAAATTTAAATTAGTTGTTATACTGGATGTACATAAAAGATTTTAGGTTTGTTTAATTTTTTCCTGGAATTGTCACTATTTTAAAGTATATTTTTTCAAAATTGTATTCAGAGCTGATAATAAATGTATCTTCAGAAAAACAGAACTTCACCACATAAACTGAAAACATGTGATTATTAACCTGTGAGAATCCCTAATGTTCACTTTTATGACAGAATTTGAATTATGACTTCACTAGCCCAGAGGATATCTTGCCTGTTAATACGAAGCCTGAGTTGCCTATGGAATTATTAAGTTTTATGTCTAAGTTTTCTAAGCAAAACAATTTTTTTTCCAGAAGTAATAGTGAAGCAGTCTCTAAAAAAAAATCCATTTTAGATAAAAATCTAAATTTTAATTAATATAATATTTAGGAATTCCATTTTACTCTGTAATTCCTAAAATCTTTAAATCAGCAAACTACGTCTGCACATTTGTTGCAGCCATTCCCATATGCTTACTTTTACAGTTAAATAGTCCAACCACTGAACTTTCATCTTCCTTCTGGAGCTTGATTTCTGTATCTGGTAGCTTTTATTATTCCAGTGTTCCAATTACAGTAGCCTTGCCACACACATTACTGGGTTTAGACCCAACCTAATGATATTTTTGATATACAATTGTATTTTTATTTTGTTGTAGCAAAAAATCTTTCCAGCAAGCTGAAAGGCTGTGTAACTATTTTGGTGATTTGGTGTGTATACTCCCATGATGCCTTATTTAGTTAAATGGTGACCTCAGTGCCCATTGGACCATAGTATTATTCCTGCTGTCAGTCTTGCTTTCAGGTTTTGATTCTTTCCCTGGGTTACTGTTGGCTCCTACAAGACATGAGAACTAACAAAAACATCTGTTGTCACTCCAGGAGGTTGGCAGAGTTTCATCCAGAGTATGTGTGTTGATGTTGATCATATTTTCACTACTCAGTGCCACCACAATCAATGACAATAATAGAAGATGCTCAGAAAGAAAGTGGAGGCTTTAAGCCAAACTTAGACACAAAATGACAAACTGTTATGTTTGAAGGGAGAGGTGGGAGGGGAAGGGGAAGGAAACCTCAAAAACTCCCATCCCTAAAAAAAGCAATTAGAAGGTTAAAAATTAAGAGGAATGATACCTCCCTATCTCCTGAATGAATGGGTTAGATCATAAATCTCGTCTCTCAGCATGTTCTATTTTGTGACTAGAGACCTTTACTGAACTCAATCCCTACTGTGTTAGGATAAACATCTTAATGGGGTCAGAGGTCATGGGTGTATAAGGAGAGCAGGATTAGGAAGGTTTCACAAAGGCAGGTTTAGACTGAAGGTTAGGAGATTAGATGTAGAATCATAGAATATCTCAGGTTGGAAGGGACCCACGAGGACTGTTGGGTCCAACTCCCTGCTCCTTGCAGGACTATCTAAATCATAAGAGGATCATCCAGATGTTCCTTGAACTCTGATAAGCTGGTGCTGTGACCACGTCCTCACAGAGCCTGTTCTTTGCCAGAGGACATTGTTGAATCATGTTCTCCTTGCTGTCAACTCAAACCCAGTCAGAGGAGCATTATATCTGTACTTTGTTCTGGACAAAGGTGTTATCATTCTGAACTTAGTTTCACACGGTGCTCCACAATATTTACAATGCTTTTTTCTAGGTTGTAATCCCTTATGAGATGACAGTATCCAGAGAGATGACTAGTAGAATCACAGATTCATATCACAGTGTCATAGAATGGTTTGAGTTGGGATGGGCCTTAAAGATCATCTCGTTCCAACCTCCCTGCGATGGAGAGGGACTTTTTCCAGGTGGCTCAAACTCCCATCCGACCTGATCTCGAACACTTTCAGGAATGGGGCACCCAGAACTTCTCTGGACGACCTGTGCCAGTGCCTCACAACTCTTGTAGAAGAATCCAGGCTCCTTTTTTCATTTTCTGACTGGTATTATGTTTAAAAAAAGACATTAGAAACTTTCACAGGGTGTGCTTTCATATGCCTACAGCTGCTGTAGCTGATTGTAATGGGGAACATACACAAGACCTTTTTGGTGAGAGTAGAGTGTGAGGGCCCAGTTGTTCTCTCTCTCTTTATGTTTGAATTGTTTGTTGTTTGTTCCTGTGTTTGTTGAGAGAATTGGAAGAAGATGCATTTAGCATCATACCTGCAAAGATGTTGCTGGAGAACATAGAGCAGGAGAATGAATGAGGTGATGTGTACTTAAATGGTAGCTCACAAAGATCACTTTGTGACTTGTAGAAGCAGTAAAGATTTGTAGGTTTGGTAGTGAATATGATGGAAAAAGTGAACAGCTATAGGAGAAAAAACTGACAGAAAGGAAAATAGCTAATTTACTGTTTTGTTGGGCTTTTTTTCCACCACTAGCCTCTGTTTTGAGTAATTGCTTAGAACTTTGTATAAAATGTTATTTGCTTTATAAAAATGGAAGTAGAGCTTGGAAAGATTGCTTAGTTTATCGTTTTCTGTTACTTCTGTGGTTATCTGCATGAGCAGAAATCAGTACAGGAAAAGATTTCTGTGAATCTGAGTGAGGGATTCCAACTCAATTTCATATGGTAGTAGTTGGTGGAGTTTTAGAGGAAATAAAATCATTTCATCATTTTTGAGTCCTGCAAAGAATGAAAACTGAATGAAGGCAAAACTTTTTAATTTGAATTTTTACAGCTCTTTCTATTGATTCAATAAATAACAAGGAGACTTTTTTTCCATGGAGAGCCCTTTAAAATGTATTTGAAGTCTAGTCTTATTTAAACAGCACAGTACAAAAATCTGATATATGAATTGGTCTTGAGGAAGAAGCTTCCTTCTCAGGAAGTTCATTTGATTTAGCAGAAATCTTTTGCAACCTGGGGTGTGGACCACTAGATGCTTTTAGGCAGTAGCGGTTGCCAACAGGGGCATCAAGTAAAAGTACTTGAGTATTGCACATCACTTACAGTGTATTGAGCACTTCAAAGTGTTAATAAAATGAAGCATTTGCATTGTGCACAGTGCATCCCATGATGCCGGTGAGGATTTAGAAAGTGTCCAGGAAGAAAAATAGCCTTTAATACTCTTCTTAGGGTTGTGTATTTGCAGACAAAATGGGAAGCATGCTACATATGACTTCTGTTATGCCATGTAGATTCTGTTTTTCTTGTTGAACTAGTTTTTGAGGATAAAAATCATACTTTTAAACTGGAAAAAAAATCTGATCTTACAGTTTTTTCCTGATTTCCATCAGCTGAATCTGAAATGCAGATATTTATTTATTTCTCAAATGCATCTTCTAGTTATATATATTGCTTCAATGTCTTGTTGCTGGAGGCAGGTATTTGGAAGATGTGGATTACTGATGGATGAATCATTATTTTTTTTTTTTAATCTTAATTAAGCCCTTTCTTCTTTTAACAAGTAGTTTAAGGTAAAATTTTTAACGTTGTGTGATACTTGTATGGGATTGTCAATGAATCTCATTCATAGATAAATTATGGGGGGCACCTGCGTCTTGGGAAGCCGTGTGAGGTAATTATGCAGCACTGTAAATGGAGAAAGTCTCTTAAAGTTCAAGCTGATGAGTAGGTTCTGTAAAACACAGATTGTGAATAGTGTAAAGTGTGACAGCCTGCTTTGATGAACTGTTCAATCTCTATGCTGCTGTGAATTCTTTATCAGAATAATTCATATAAAATTTAAAAGAAAAAAATGAGTTCTAGGCTCTGTAATAAAGTGATCCCATTATCATAAAATTGCAAGATATAAACAAAGGGCATTCAAGATTGAAGTCTCCACAGAGGCATTAACTTTATTATTCATCATTGTCCAGTTCTGCTCCCATGAAGGTCAAGCAACTTAATATTTTTGATGATTTAAAAATAGTTATATTTTCATTTCTTCTTACTATTATTTAATCTTAGAAAAAGAGCTAAAAATTTAAATTGACCTGTCCTCTCACATCTGTTCATTGTCTTTCCTGATCAGGTGACAATAACTGCTTGCTGTATCGTGCATAATTTATAGGCAGAGGGAGTATTCAGAGGTAACATATTTTTGTGACATATGCTGTATTTGCTGGTTTGATAAATTTTGAAACCCAAAACTGCAGACTCATGAGAAAGAACAATGATTGCCTTTAAGCACCTCACCTGCCCTCTGCTACTAACGCAACTCTGCCAGGGCTGCTTCTAAGCATTCAGGCCTCTGAGGAACTTCAGAGAGTTGCTGTTCTCATTTAGAAAATGACCTGTCAGAGTAGGAGCTTCATCTACAAGTTTTAGTACAGGCAGATTCAATCCTGCCAGGAGCAGGATGTGTTATGAGAGCCAAGAATGGACACCATGTATCTTTATTTTCCACTAGTCCAACTTCTGATTGCTTAAAAAGGCTATGTTCAATGTCACAGTCATGCATCAATTCCTAGCAGTGCATCACTGGAATGCCCACAAAGAGCTGGAGATGATCTCTGTGCCAGTTTGTTATTCCTGTTATTTAAAGTGATGAGGTTAAGAAAGTCAGAGATAATCCACTGAGCTTGTACTCATTCTATATAGCATAAATAAAATTTGATGGAACTATAATATGCAAGTGAAACATAAATTTGACTTTCCTCTCTTCTCTGCCTTAGATTTCAGTCAATATCCATGAATTTATAGGAACTGTGTGTGTTTCCTTGCATCATAAATGTACCAGATGCAGTATTTGTAGTCTATACAAGTGTTGATATTGGATAATTTGAATGCTGCTATTTAATGTCCAGGAAGTGAACCTAAATAATGTATGTTACCTAAAAGAAATTTAACCTAAAAGAAGAAAAATTCCTTACAGATTAAAAACTTTTGTCTACCATTTACGCAAGACAGTCATGAGATTCAGATTACACAAAACTGTTTCCATAGCAGTGGGTAATAAATGAGGCCATAGCTACTTGATTAAATAATAGCACTTACACATATCTTACGAGGTGATGTAATTGATCTTTTAGGGGGAAATGCTAAGTTTAATGTAATTATTTCAAAGTAATCGTTGAAACAGTTACTTTGTAAATAAATCTACATTTTAAATATTTTGACAAGTAGAACTGTATATCTTTTCTCCAGGTTCCTGCACACTGGGTGCTTTCTGCCTCCCCCTGCACCAAATTCTTGCAGTCTGTAAGCTGCATTGCACTCTGTAATCTCTGAGTGAGAAGTATTGTCTGCTAGTAAATATTTTTAATTACTTATTGGCTGACCTGCTGCTCTTCAAATATTTATGTGCTGTATACTGGAACTTAATTTCCTACATCAATGAAGGCTTAGATATGGCTTTATATCCTACTGAGAGCTGCCTTTAATGCATTGTGCTTTCCTTTATGGCTTTAATACAATGAGAATAAATGTTATATACTACCCTTGAATCAAAAAAGGCCTTAGAGATTACTGTTTTGTCAAATTTGGCAGATAATGGAACTCTCCTTCATCTTTTACCCTGTTACCTTTAAAACCTTGTGAAAAATCATAAATCTCTTTTTAGAAATGTAAATGCAGATAAATTCTAATTGAAAGGATTAGTATTGATGAAGCTTGCCTGTATTTCCCTAAAATATCGATAATTTGCTATTTCACACAAAATAGAAAACACGAGTGTTTAAGTCCATCCCTTCCATTTGAAAATGTTTGAAGAAAATGAAGACCTAAAATTCCTGTCGCCAAGTTTTAAAGGTGAAAACCTTTTTTTTCAGTTCAGGAAGGGAGTAGTTAGTTCCTTTTACATAAAGATCAAGATTCTAGTTTTGGAGTAGTTACAGTACCTTGTGCTTAGAGACTCTGTCTCATAAACTGTATACTGTGTCTCTTAAGCTGTGTACTGCCTTTCCTAATCCATGGATTCTTTGTGATTTTTGGGTATTAGAGAGGTGATTTTGAGCACGAGTTTTAGTCACAGGTACTAAGTGCCTTGCTGTTCTGTAATTCATAGAAGAGGGGGAAAATTTCCTTTTACAATTCAGTCTGCATCTCCTTCTCTTAGAGACCCCTAGTAGCACAAGCAAGAAATCATAATGAAGTTAATGCAATGAAAACGTGTATTGTTTGCTAATAGGTAAAAACCTCCCTTTTTGTGATTGAGCAGGAGGGAGAAAAGTATGCAACTGAAGAGATACTGTGAAGTTTACCTTCACTGACAAAGCAGTTTGATACTTACTTTGTACATAGTATTTGTGAATATCTCTTCGTGCAATAAACCTTCTATTTTCAGAACCTTTTAATAACCTATTTTAATACTGACTATTCCTGGCAGTGAATAGCTATTTCAGTAGTTTTCTTATTTCGGCTTCTACCACACAATTATTTTGTAAAAACTACTCTTATAATCTAGATCACATAGATTATAAAGTATTTACTACTGATATTTCTCTTAAGATTGTGAAAAATCAAATGTTTTATTTTTTCAATGTATTTTTCATCCTTTAATGGTACTAAAAAATGTGCCAAGAGGTGATGATTGAAAAACATGGAATTGCATACTACCTAATGGTAACAACAAAAAACAAAATTACAAGCAATCAGCTAGAGTACTTCCTGTAATCAGCATAAACAAGTTAGGTAATTTTCCCACTGTTTCTTACTTTTTTTCTCATTTTTAAGACATTTTTCTTGCATTCGTGAAACACTTTGAGACTTTTGGGTTAATGATATTTAAAATTTTCTCTGGATTAATCATTTCATAGGCTATAAGTAATTTGGCAGTTTTTATTTCATGACAATACCTGAATTACTTTTAATTACTTTAAAAACTTGTGTTCTTACTTTGATTTGCCTTCTGTTGGGTGGGAAGAAGTAAAATGGGAGGATAACAGGAAATGCATGTACTTTTCTACCCTTCTCTATGCTTTTCCATTAATGGACACTTCTATAGTTTTGATAACTAAGTCCCATCTGATAGTGCTTAATATATTTTTACAAGTTTAATTTCTGTTTTATTTAAGACTACTCTGTGGTAAAGCTCTTTTAAAAATATTTTTTTTAAAGAATGATGTCAGTATAAGGCTTGAACTGCAGAAAATACAGTTAAAGACTGATATCATCTTACGTGGTAATTGTCTGATCTGCCTAAGGTACCTATTTCTACAAAAAGTAGGAACCAAAAAATAATGACGTGTCCTTTGATTTAAACTTAGTGTCCTCATTAATAAAATTAAATGCTTTTGTCTGCTACTTTATAATTGCAAGGGCCTTCAGAGAATATTTTAATGCAATAATAATTTGGTTGTTTTAGAGGAAATGAATAAGAAATGCTCTACTAACTATGAAAAAAGGAAAATAAATATATGGGCTAGGTGTTAGTTTGACAATTTGTGAAATATTTTCAGTGAATACTCTTGACCTGAGTATATCACTCACTTGCCCTATTTTTTTATTTATTTATGTATTGCAGACAGTAAATCCACTTGTTTTGTACGACAAATTCACAGGTTATCTATTTCTGTAAATGTGGTCTGATACGTAATC
This sequence comes from Pipra filicauda, assembly GCF_003945595.2. Taxonomy (NCBI): domain Eukaryota; kingdom Metazoa; phylum Chordata; class Aves; order Passeriformes; family Pipridae; genus Pipra; species Pipra filicauda. The sequence continues at coordinate 642,974 of NW_024104318.1, forward strand.
AGAAGCAGAAAAGGAATCTTTATGAATAAATATAAATGAAGTTATTCACACAGACTTGTTAACTTATGGTGAAAGTCTATGTAACTATTGATATAAACTCCTGCTAACTTGAACCAATCATGTTTTTTAAAAAACACCCTGTTTGTCCATTTGGATGCATGTAAGTCTGTAATGACTGTCCTTTTTCATTTCGCTTATAATGCCTATAGTTCTTAATTGCTTCCCTTTTACACATCTGTCTTAATATGTTTGTCTTATATAACTAGTCTAACAATCTTTTCCAGATTTTAGTGTCTTATTTTCTGATTCCCTACACTATGCCTGCATTGTCTTCCATTTGTGTAATACTGAAACACTAAAAATATTTATCTTTATAAGATCCTTATGCAACAGAACTACTGTAGCTCTGTTCTGTAGCTATGAGGTGAAGACCCTACATAGTGTGGCTGAGGACTTGCAAAATTTGGTGACACAACAGGGACTTCCAGCATGCCTCTCTATTCTTAGGCTGGTATGGAAATCTATCAGTCAACTTTCCAATTATTTGGAAATATTGTTTCACATCAATGAAAGTGTTACATTATAACACTTCTGTTAATATGTAGAAAATTTTAATCTTTGAACTGAATCTTTTTGTACTTTCTTCAGATTTCAAATAACGTAGGTGTGTGCTGTTTCATATTCTTAAGTGAGAACCATACCCAGGAACCCTTCATTTGACAGACTGTTGTACTATTTGTGGAATCGTGTGTGGAACACTATATATTACTAATCTAGTTTCCCTTGCCTCTCAGGTCAAGGTTTTAGAATTAATTCCTCTACTGCAGCAATTTTTGTCAGTCATAGCAATGACATGAAAAAGGGATTTTATACAAGTAACCCATATCGGAAATATGAAGGGCACGGAACAAAAAAATCTATCAGGATTACTTAAAGTCTGCACAAATGCAACAGCAAAGCTGGTCACTGGAAAACAAACAAACAAAAAAAGTGGGTGGTGTGGTTTTTGTTCTTTTTTTTGGCTGGCACAGAAAGTAAGGCTCTGGTTGTTATTAAGGACCAGTGAGATGTTTCTCAGAATTCCTGCAGGAATATAGAAAACAAAAAGAGTAGTCTCACAGGAGCTTAACATCTCAGTCTTAAACTAATAAGAAAACTTTTGTACTCTGTTTTTGACTTACTTTTCTTAACCTGCCAAATTCGCAAACACCAAATTATATAGCTTATGAATATTTTATGAGAGCAAAATGCTTGGTTATCTCATCAGCTATGTTTTCCACACATCATTCTGTTTCTTTTATTCAGTGAAAGGAATAATGTTTGTCTTGGTATCAATAATTAATCCTTTGAAACCAGTCAAACCGTAGCTACAATATGATAACTGACGTCAATGTAACTTAATGACTTGTCTATGAACCTAATATTCAAGGAGATGCTGTGGATAGGCCAGTTTAGCTCACATTTAATTTAGCCTTTGCTTTCTCTTTCCTACAAGACTGACTGTTTTCCAAGAGGTTTGTAAGTCTCCATGCAGCTATTCATTTCTCACATTCCCATTTGTTTCGTTTATTAATAATCCAGTGAAAACCTGTATTTCCTAAACTGCATTAGAGCAGGTGAACTGCTTCAGGGTTTTCTTGTTTTACTTGTTTTTATCATTGGATGAATTGGTACTTAGTAACTATTAAGATGAAGACTGCAGATGGTAACTATATCTGATGGAAAGCATCTGGCATGGCAATGTATTCAGTAGTTACCTGGAGTCTTATCATGCACTGTTCATAGCCCAGCTTCTGAGAATGAAGCATAATATTGTGGTTTTGTATAAATTTAAGACCCCTATTTGGACTTATCAAAATGGTGAGTTAATGTATCTAAGGACACGGAATTAAATTATTGATGCAAGTCTAATAATTTTAAACTCAGTGTTTTAGAGGTTTGTCTAACAGAAAGGAGAAATAGTCTTACATGCAAAATTATTCCTCTTCACATAGCATCTCTTGGTGGCTTTTGGGAAAACTGATGAATGAAAAGGAAAGGAACATAAACGTAGATTCTTAATGTATAAGAGTGGCCAGTATGGAAGTGCTGTTGATCTGATATAAAACCTTTCTTAAGATGTAGGGTCTAGGAATGCAGTGCTATTAATTGAAGGGTGGTTAATGGCAATATTGATGCCAGCAACCTGCAATTAGCAGCCCTTTCCTAACTTCTCCAAGCTATATTTTCTTACTGAATTATTACTGCATACTTTAAACTGGGTGCAGATGCCATTCTGACGGGCCTTTTCTCATCTCGTGTTATCTAGGATGAAATTCAAAGGCTGATACTGAACTTGCTATATTGGTGTTATTGTTCTTAAACCTCTACTTAAATTGAGCATACTGTCTTGAGTGATGTGGGCGTGACTCAATGCCCTGTATTCTCTTTACAGGTGATACTTTATGATTTTTTGTGATATTCAATTAGTTAGATGTTAGATAAATGGGAATATCAAATCCTTTTCTTTGTTTCAGTTCTTTCTCTCACATTACCTGCCTGTTCCCTGTGTTTTCTAACATATTTTAACAAGTGACCAAGTTTTTTCAGTACCATACTTCAGAGTCTTTATGGTATCCTGTGTTTTTAGGGCTTCTAAAAAGACAAATTATTTTTAGATGTTTTAAGGTTGCATAATAATCTTCTGATTTTATTTCATGTTGTCCTGGGTTGAATGGAGTGTCTATGCAGTGGTTCTATGTTTGTACAGGTGTTCTAGAGGTGAAATGGAGCAGGCAGGACTACATTTTCACAACCATTAAATGGTTTTGAGTGTCTTTTCCCGTTCTGAATTCTTCTTCCTTAAGGTTAACTGTGTTTAAGCATTCTAGAACTTAGGTAATCTAAATCAATATTTATTGTTGAAAATAGGAGACAAAGCACTGAACTTTCTGGTCCAGGTCTTTGTTAAACAATTGGTAGAATAGTGAGTCCTGATGCCTGTACACCACTTCTCATCATGTCTTCCATTTTGTCATTAGGTTCAGGAAACATATGTTTCACAAAATATGCTGCTTCTCACTTAATCTACCTGAATGTTCCTGTCCTCAAGTAATTAAAATAATGAACAGAGTAAGCAGAGTGGATAAATATACCTTACTTGTAATACTGAACTTGTAAATAATTAAACAATTATTGTCACTGTCAGGTTATTATTCTAAGCACCTTTTTCAGGTTTTGGTACTGGTTACTTAATGCTATGAGGTGAAGAAATAGCAGTGGAACAGACTATACACTTGATAACAGGTCTGATTTGTACTCAGTGTAAATAAAAGAAGTCTTTAAACCTCCTCAGTTCTGCATAATGACGTAATGACTTAGGACAAACTTTTCTTAATACTCAGCTGCCAAATAAGTAAGATAAGAAGCTAGCCATGTAGATGGAAAAATATAAATTATCCAAGCTGAACACAAATACTACATAGCAGCAACTAATTTGCATAATAATTATAGCTGCAATAGTGGCAAGAACTAGGCTGATCGTGAGAGTCTGCTCCAAATGATACTTGACAGGGGATAATTGTTTTACTTACATTCTAATTAAGAAATAATATGGGTGGGAGATTTTAGTAGAGGTGGAGTAAGTGGCATGAATATAGAAATACAGCCAATCAAACGTATTACAGACTTTAATACCTTTAGAGAATCAAATAGTGAATAGGTCTGTCAATGACTTACTGTTTTATTCTACTGGCAACCAGAAGTCAATATAGCAAAGAGAACTTAGGCTATGAAAACCTTTTCAAAATGTAAAAACTACCTTTCTCCTTCAATTAAGTAAATTGCCTACTATTTTATTGAGTGTTATGAGATTTTTAATTATTTTTATAATTTTATGAGTAAAAGCATCTATTGACAAAAAGGTTGGGAGTAAGGAAGGAACACATACACAATAACAGAATTTTGTAACCTTAATTATTTCTAAGTTCTCTAACATAAAATGTACTTTTTAGTTCAGCTCTTTTTGTTCACTGATCTGTATTTCTGTGACTTTCTGTGTCAAAACCTGTAGTTATGAAGGTTTTTAGCAAGGTATGAATCCCTGTGATGTTAAACAGAGGATACTAGGTGGAAAAATCAAGAAAGACAGTGGTTTCATCCTCACTCTGCCAATGACTTCTCTAGTGACTGAGTTAGGCACTTAATTACCACCTCAGTTTCTTATCTGAGAGGAGGAGATAATTAAAACTCCTTTACTATGAAAATCACATTAATTCATTCAGTATAAACTTGTGCAGAGTATGAAAGCTTGCTGTGCAATGCAGAGGAGGACCATGCAGCAAAATCTGGTGTGTGAAGTCTACATTCCGAAAGACAAGCTCTAGCAGTTACAAAAGGCAGAGAGACCGGTGGGAAGAGAGAAATAAATGGAATGTGTAGTTTTTTAACCAGTCAGTAGCTGTCACAACACTGGGGGGCTCCCTGTGGGTCAGGGTTCTGCCCCAGCTCCCTGGCTGGGGTGGTGGGACAAGAGCCCTGGCTGCCAGGAGCCTTCTGGGTGCCAGCCTGGGATCTTAGCCTGTGGATCAGGCTAGGCAAGGCGAACTGGCTGTGGGTTGGCCAGGCTGTGGGATCTGGCTCACTAGGGCTGGATAGGACAGGGCTGTGGGAGCAGGTGGCCCTGGACAGGGCTGAAATGGTATCCTGAGCCACAGAGGGGTCAGGGAGACTCTGGGGGAGAGTGACCAGAACCTTGGAGATGTGTCTAACTTCAATGTTTTATTTTGTTACAATGTCTATATTGAGCCTAGTTTTCTCTTTCTTGAATTATAATCAAAACCCTGATGGTGGTCAAGGCATTTCTTTGGGACTGATCTATACAGCTTGGTGATGTTATGGGTCACAAATTGCCTCCAGCCAGGTGTTACTCTGCTGGAAATGCCTCATGCTGTGCTGTACATCACTGTCCTCTGCAATGAGCTCATTTCTGTAGGTTGTGCTCTGTGCGTGTGCAGTGCAGGATATGTCATTCAATGCTGAGTGCAAAACATCTGATTCACTGTGTCCAAATTTGTCAGTGAATGAGGTCCAGTTATGCAAATACAGAGTACTTTTTATCTTCTGTCTGGTTATTTGCTTAGGAAGTGTACTGAATTACTGTTGTAACTCTGAATAATATGTTATTATCAATACAGCCACATCATGCACTGTGCTGTAATTGCTAGTAAGAACACAGAGCCTGCTTTTTGGGAGGGAAACTGTCAGAGAAGAAAGAACCTGATTAGCTAATTAAGTTGTGATGCTGCAATTCTCTAAAAACAACTGTTGGTCTCCATATTACATTTTTAGCATTGCTCTGCTGTTCTTTGCTGACAGATTCAATGCAACTGCTTTATTAGTTCAGTACTGTCAGGAAGTGCCCTGTACCCTTATGTCCAGCTGTGTCCTCAAGGCCATCTCACAGCTATGTGTTTTGATCATCACAGTGTAGTATTCCTACTGTAGTAATAATAATCACATAACCAGCGTCAAGCATCTTTGCTTGTATAATAGATATCCCAAAGGGCATTAATGGCAGTTGATTTCCTGCTTAGTGGCCTAGAGACAAGTCATCTATAAACAAGATCTTTCAAGCTGTTGGTCTGTGCAGAGTGCTTGAAGCAGTAGTGTAGATCTGTGTGTGAAGTTCAAGTGCTTGGTACTTCCTTCAGCACTGAATCGTGCTGCCTCCCCTCTGCTTGTTTAGCATAACTTGTCAAGTCTTCAGGAAGTCATTAGTATTATGCTGTCACCAAAGGCACGCTTGTGGCACAGTCTGATACTTTGCGTGTGGTCTGTTTTAAATGCTATACAATCCAGACTGGCTTTTCCTGTCATTTCCCTTGATTTTTGTGCAGCACCAGTGACTGTAGCATGTAGCAGGCAGTTACAGAGCATGGCACCCTTTCTGCAACATCCATGAGAGACTGATATGAATTCCAGTGCGTGTGACTCATCAGTAAGCTTGGTGCAGCTGAGGCTCCTCTTTAATTTCTAGCTCTCCGTTCTGTGAGAGCCACTTACTGACAGAATAATTCCTGTGATACATTAAACACTTTCATTGAAAAACTGATTCACTGATAGCATGGCAGCTCCCTGCAGATTCTCTATGGTGTATTTTGTTCCCCTACACTTGATAATTACTGTCTTGTTACATCATGGTTATTAGTGAAGGTTTACTCAGATTATTGATTCTAGTGATATTAAATTAAAGTTGTGCATAAATTATGTTCACACTCAGTATGCATTGTTTTGAACTAGTAAATCAAAGGTCTTTCAGTGTATATGTGACAAATTCATTTATAGGTAGCTCTATAATTGCATACAGAGCTCTTGTCACTTATGCTGCTTGTAAGGAAGGAACATATAGCATATTTGATGCCAAGTATATGTTTTTAAGATGTAATGTCAAGGAGAATATTATTATCTAGTGTTAGTCTGGTGCCTTATAGAACACTTCTATTTCTATGATTTCCAAAGAGATACATCCAAGTAGGTTCTTAATTTCATCTATCAGGAATCCAGGGAGACCTATTTTCTGTTTTTCGTAGCATTTCTTAGCCATAACTTTGCTCCGGCTTTCCTTGTCAAATCGCTAAACATTAACTAATCCAAATACTTACTTTGCAGGAGGCCCAGAAGATCAATGGTGGTGGAGACACACAGGCAGATGGAGCCTGCAAACCAACAGATGAAAAAGAGGAGAATGTGGCAGCAGAAGTGGGATGGATGACGTCTGTGAAGGATTGGGCAGGAGTCATGATATCTGCCCAGACATTAACTGGCAGAGTACTTGTAAGTTTTCTATGATTTTCTATGTTTTCATTTTAAAGAACATTTTTTTAAGAAGCACTGTGTCTGAGCATTAGTGGAGGATTTTTGATTGGTTTGTTTCATCAGCATTGAGTCAATCCCAATTTTCTCTTTTGGAAGTAAAAATAGCAGACTAATTCCCACTGTAAGAGAGAGGCGGAGACAGTAAATAAGAAAAACTGACTTCCAGACCACTCCCCAGTACTCTTCAGTACTTCAGTACTCTGGCACCATGATTTTGAACTGTGCTACAAACAGTGAGTTTAATAATTTCATATTAGGTGATAAAACTTTAGGCCTATTTTGTCTGGAATTAAAATTGTGCTGGGAAAAACAGAAGCCAATTTGGAAAATAAGCACAGTGTTACAAGTGTACATAGTGGTCAGAAGTATAAAGCAAAGACAAGTTTGAATTGGCTATGCAATGAGATTTGTGATATTTTCAATAGACTAGTAGTATGTTCTCTTGATTTTTTTCTTTATTAGCTTAGGAAATCCTTCAAACATGTGAACAGTTATGTATCAAATAGAGCCACATATTGATAATATGTGGTTTAAAGATCCATTGAAAAAAAAATCTGTAGTTTTCTGCTTTATTTGAATATAATTACATTAGAGCCTTGTTAAATACTAAATTGCCAAGGGTTTTCTGTGGAGTTCAGTAGGTATCTCCTGTGTCATTTCAATTAGTTTCCTTGTTAGAATGCATGTACTTATAAACTAACAGCTAAAGTGATTTAAATCCCATTTAAAACTTCTGAGAATCCCAGGAGACTTTGTAACTAGTTTGGGTTAAACTGAAAAAGGATTTGTGTCTTCGTTTATTTTGGTTAAGGGATTTTTTTAGGTGAGTCAGTTTGGGTCTATAGAGTAATTATTTGGATGGGGGAGGGAAGGGAGGAAAAGAAAAGAAATTGCACTCCTCAGTCAAGTCTTCTACAGTAAAAAGTTGAGGTGACTCAATTGCCACTGTATTGTTTGTTTCTGCAAGAATATTATTTTGATTATTTTTCCTAAAAATATCTTCTTCCCATTTGCTTATGTTAATTGCTGACTTTTATCTATAGCTTGAAAGCGTGTTCACTGCAGCTTTGAGCGCTATATATCTTCTATGTGAAACTGGCATATTGACATATTGTCTTATGAAAAGTGGCATTTTGCATGTTTTCCTGAACTCTTCAGCATTAAAAAAGAAAAATGTTAGTTGTGCTTCTTGTTCTAATTCAAGTATCAAGGGTATCACCCAAAACCAGAATCCTCTGCTCCTAGCTATGCAGTGAGAAATTGGCCTGTATTGTTCTTACTGAGCTATATGTGAGCACAAATATAAACCAGCAATCAAGACAAAAACCTAATATAAATGATATAAAATACATTATACTGTTTTTTTTTTTCAACATACTGGAAGAACTTAGTCAATTCTATTTGATGGCTTAGTTTACCATTGCATTTTCTAACAGACTAGCTGACCAATATTGCTGGATTAGGTTCTTTCTGAGAGTATATCTATAGTCAGGTGTAAGCAACAGGTTTTGTGCACACCTGGGTTTATGAATATGACTAACTGTCTGAGAAATATGTAGCAATGTATGGAATATGTTAGTTCATTTTTTTTAGTTTAGAAAACAAGATGCATTTATTTTTTATATAACACTCATTAGTTTCATTATTTGAATTGACAAGATTCATGGAGGACCATTTCCAATATGAACATTGGCTGTTCATTTAAATTTTACTTTCTGGATATATTTGCTAAAGGCTAACTGCTTCAATGAACATTTGTGCTAGAGGTAATATTCACATTATTTGTACATATAGGATGTAGCAAAATTATTTGAAAATATTAGGACTTAACTCATTAATTCCTACTAATTTAATACAGCCTCTTCCTGATAGCTATATTTCTGAATCAAAATGTGGAATTTTTTTTCCTCTGAAGAAGAACTGGTGATTTCACAGTTCTATGAAATCAAAATCATATGAGATATCTGCAGCTAAAAAAATTATGGTACACTTTTTCATTGTGCGAGTTTAAATTAAAATCAGTCTTATACATTCAATGTTTACAAAAAAAAAAGAAGCTTAAAAAGCAGCCCACTGAAAATGGAATTGGGAAGAGTTATAATTGATCTTCAGTTCAGCATGATCACCTGAAGGCAGTTGTGTAACTGCTGCCTGGTTTTATTTGAGAAATGAAGGAGACAAGTTAGGCCAATCTTGAACACACATCATTGTGAAGTAGAAGCTTATTTGTGTTTTCGGCTCATGGAAAAAACTTCAATCATTATTCTTACCTGGACAGCCATTTTCTTCACAGTGAATCTTAGTGGAATGTCGAGTGCTGTTTGTGGAATCTAAGCACACTACTTTTTGGACCTCTCTCTACTAAAATCTGTCACTGTATCTTTGACACTTTAATTTCTTTCCTAGTAACCTTACAAAACAACTTTCTAATTTATCAGATCGGTTTGCACAAGTGCTTTGGGAATGTTGAAACAAATATTTGTATGGTGAGTGCTCCTATAGTTACCTCTTTAATACTTAAACTTTTTGGCTACCTACTAGTGAAGAAAATAAAGGCCAACACTATGGAAAATACAGGACAAAAATTTGTGTTTACAGGTCGTAGTGTCATAGTGTAGTACAAAATTGGACATTTACATCAACATTTGCACATTTTTTTAGTGAAATCTAATGTTTCTGTTAAGATAATAGATGAAAATCAGTACACGACCTTTAAAATATAGACTGGAAGGCTTTTGTAGCTGTAGAACTAATTGAAACATAACTTTTGTTTGTTTGTTGTTGTAAATTATTTTTTTCTGACATAATTTATGAACTCGTGTTTCAGTGCATCTGCTGGAAAGTAAGGGATGTTACTTTTTATTCATTATCTGGGTCATTGGAGACAGTGAAATGATTTAACCCATTCTCGACAAACACTCTGGAATCTTTGATAGAGATGATTCCCCTCCACACTAGTTTTCTTAAAAACATTTAATTCATTGGTGGTTGTGAGGGAGGGAAGAGTTCTATAACTGAAATCAAAGTTGAAAAAACCCAACCATATTCCTAATCTCCTCCTCTCCCATTCCATTGATTAGAGGAAGAATTACATTTAAAGACTAAACAAAGATACGAGAAATTTAAACTTGCTCACACCTTGAAATATTTTGCTTTTGATTTCAATTAAGTTTTCTCTTTCAAATAAAGTGTCTGAAACTCTATGTAAAACTTCTTTGTAAGGGATGTCTGGTCCTGTCAGCAGTGTTTGCTGTGAGTTGTGGAAAAAACACCCCAGGGTTGTAATTTAATTTTTGGTGGTATTTTTAGTTGCACATGATAGAGCTAACTAGGTGAAACCAAAGGTACAGGTATTGTGCAAATTAATCTTGATATGCAGAAGAACTTTTGCACATTCTCTGTGGAAGTGATTCAGAACACTGACAGAATGAACTGTCTCCCTGGCACAAAAGTTTCTCATACTGGTGCTCTTATGTAAAACTGGATATTGTTTGCATCTACTCTTTCTTAGTTTTTCGGAGCACAGAAGAATTGGTGCTATCAGTTTTGTGTGTTGCTTCACAAAAGTGGTCAATTATGTCTGGTTCTTCAGTATGAAATGCTTGTATAATTTCTTAGTATGCCACTCCCTCACAATGTGACTATTGGAGAGCAGGTTTACTGGAAAGAATAGTTTCTCAAACGTATCTTGTTAATATCTCCACATGTGTCCTTTGCTCATGGTTCTTCAGAGCGTTTTTTGTTTTAATTCCAACAGACAACCATTAGGAAACAGATTCCTGTACTTTGAGTCTCTAGGAGTAGTTTTCATTTTGTTGAAAAGAGTTTTCTTTTCTTTGTTGTTGTGGTGAGCATCATAAGAAATGATAATGGGAAATTTTAAATAATTAAACCATCAAATTTTCAAAACATTTGACCATTACTTACTTTATCACTTTGTCAACTGAGTGTCTCCTAGTCTATAATTCTGTTAATGACAGCAAGAATAGGCAGAATAGACATAAAAGTGGCAGGTGCATGGGATTTTACTAATATTGCAGTTGATTCAGTAGTTTATGTAAATATTCTAAAGATAGAAGTACTGAAATGGAAATAAACATTCTTACTGCTTTAGGAGTAAATGTCTACTCCTGACGTTTCAGAAGTGATTTAGGCACAGAGGAATATTCACACTACCCAATTTCATCTGAAGGGCAGGCTTTGGAGGAAGAGATTTATAGAGGGTGATCCAGAATGCCCTTCAATAAGAAACTTTTTTTGTTTTTTGAAGTAGTATAGCTGGCTAGGCACAGTCCCTACAGTTGTGTGGTCAGAATATCCTTTTCTCCTCATACTTTAGGTTTTAAAAGCACAACTGGAATGTAGTGTTCTTGGTGATGCAACCATTGAAAATGTGACTTTTGCTCTTAAACAACGTAGATGAGAATTCGATGTATGGTTTAAAAATGTGTCCATATTAAACTGCATAAGTACATGATTTAATTGAACCCATGCAGTTTTGTTTGCAGTTGATGTTGAGTGGCATAAATATAAATAATAGTAGAAGGTAGCAGTTTACTTAAGATCTGTTCAGGGAAATATGATTTACTTTGAAGTGCCGTATAATGCTGTAGATGATGGAAGTATTGGATAAAAATTCCTGAGATGGGTTTCTAAAGAAGAATCAGAAACATTCATCATTAATCTGAAGATGCAGGAAATTAAAGGCATTTATGAGCTGATTTAGCTTCCTGAAATGATATTTTTTTTAATCATTTGAGTAAGAAGAAAAAGATTTCCTTAATTAGGTTGAGTGTTTGATAGACAAAATAAAGTCATATGTATATTGTTGAAGTTGACACAGTTCAATCTAGGACCCAGTTGAATGTGGACTCTCCTTTAAACTGATAAAGAAAAATTGTTATTTCAATTGCAAATCCAGGAGATAAAATCATGAAGAAAATGATTGTTTGTTCTATTTTTAACACATGGCCTGTAAGCAAATAACAGAGATATGAGCTTTATATAGCTTGTGCTAAACACCATGTGGTGGTTTTGGTTTCTGCCTTGACTCTCACAGTACCTAAAGGACAGAGTCAGTTGAAAACAGGCAAATTTACTTTTTAATCATTGCATGATCAAAATGTCTTTTATGTTGTCAGCACTGAAAGAAAGAGAAGAACTGTTTATTACTAAGTTATTTAATTAGAAGATTATTTGCATTGCTTTCCTAATACTTACTAACTACAGTTAAAAAACCTAAAGATAAGGAAGTTATATATGAAGGGGCTTTTTTTAAATTACAAGTGATAATGTGTTTGCTAGTATACATTTTAAATTAAATAGAAATTTTCTGTAATATAGTTTCTTTGGATTATATAATTGTTTTTACATTCTCTTCATCTATCCAAAAAATTCAGCAGTCATTCTCTTTTCCCCAGCTCAGACTGTCCTACATGTCCAAAGGTTGAAAACTGCAAGCCTTACAAATGTTTTGGCAAGATAGAACAGAATTTTGAGGTTAGTAATAAAAGTTGGGATTATCTTGGGACTCTGCTCGGCAAAGGGTCTCATTTTGCAAGGTCTACATGTTACAATTTTATAGAAATCGATATCAAAACTTCCAGACATGGCTAAAAGTCTAAATCAAAGACCATCCAGTAAACAGTGCACTAAATACTTACTGTGGAAAGATTTAGACCCTTGACTGGAGTTCTGAAGATGCTAGAAGGCCTCATTGCTCATTCAGGGAAATACAACGCTATAAAAATTTCAGCCTTTGGGTTTTCTAATTCGTTTATAATGATCACAGTTTGATTATAAACACATGTAGTACTGAAATGTAATAATAATTTGCAATACTCTTGTACAAGCAAACATTTTAAATATATCAGTTTTGTTTCTACTTAGGTAAGGTATAGGTTTTTTTCATACATATGTCATAAAGAGGAGATTGATTAAAAATTGTATCAAGAGTGCACTAGAGAGGAAAAATATACATGAAGCAATGCCATTAAACTTACTGATGGGGTTTGTCTTGATTTTTCTGTGTTTTTAAGTAGTATATTCCCGTGTATTGTTTTGGAGGTGGTGGAGTATGTTGAAAAAATGCAAGCAAGGAAAACCAGTGGATTTATAAATATTTAAGTATTTATAGTAAATTTTCCTGAGAAAAATATGTAAGTGTGCTATATACTACTTAGTTTTGGTTTATTATGTGGAGTTTCTCCCTAGTTCCAAAGATAGTAATGGTTGTCTTTAATGAGAATAGGAGCTCAAAGGATAATTTGGTATCCCTGACAGATGCAAAATTGGAAAGGCAGGTTCATTTGATATACATACAGATTTTTCGACAGCATTCTTGACAATATCAGCAATTTTACTAGATTTGCAAAGCAGGAAGAGAAACCTTGAGCAACCTTGAGAATGGAACATATCAGAATTAGAATATGGAGCTTTCTCAAGGATAAACAAAGCTCTCATAAATTTTAATTCTTTCTCTTTTTTTTCCATTGTGGGACCCTCTCATCCTGGAAATGCCTTGTAACCAATCTTTTTGTGGAGTTATGTGAGTTTTTTTCTGAGCACCTGTAGTGTTCTTAGGATTCAGTTAATCTGAATAACACTTAATTTAGAATAAAGTGTATTAATTGACTAGACAATAGAAATTGAATGTATTCTTCGGTGGTTTAGTCTTTCATACTCATAATATTTCAAGCCTTTTAGAAATCCAAATCTGACATTAGTTTTTCAGCAGTGAAGTACATGCATTCTTTGATAAAAAAATTGTTTTGCAGTCTATTGGCTATGAAATTACAAATTTTCTTAGATAGTTAAGCAGAGTTTGGTGTCACCTATAGACTCCCCTAGCTGGGCAAAAATAAATAGTGCCATATTCTCCCTTGCATTGTGCTCTAGGTTTCTGAACTAGAGGAGAAGAGGAAAGCCTTTCTCAACCTCCAAGTCTGACTGCACAGGCAGGAAGCACAGAATATTTCATGTTCTTGAGTGATTTGGGTGGTGTTTTTGCTTTTTTTCCCCCCTCTTTTTTTTTCTTTTTTTTCCTGTGATTTTTTTAAATTTGTTTGTTATTTTTCATTTTGTGATTTTGTTGATTTCATTTGTTATTTTAGGACTTCAGAATGAAAGAGTTATGTATGTATTTTAGATTATAAAAGTTCCCCTTCCCTTATCTTGGTCAACAAATAAGAGAAATGGCATAAGGATGAAAGGGCAGAGCTTTACCAAGTTAGGGCATTTGTATAAAGACAGTGCACAGAACTCCTGAGAACGTCCCTTCCAGTATGTCAGTGTAACTACAGATCTGTTCATCGTGGTTGTTCATAGATCATAAACTGCTTGTCGATGTTTGTTACTTATCTACTGTTCACAGGGAGTAGTTCAGATTCTGCTCATCTCTACTGAGAAATGAACTCTGGCTGTTTAGTTATTTTTAGTCTTTCATAGGCCTTAGTGGCGCATAAATGAATCCAAGAGATGAGTTCTAGATTGCCTTAATCTCCTGTGACAATGTGGGCTATTTCCAGGGTTTCCATAGGAATAGGAACAATGTTCTCCATTTGAGTTCATGAGATAATGATAATGGAACAGAGTAGGAAGTGTTGAGTAAATCTTGCTTGTTTCCATGGTAACTGCAGCTAGTTTAAGTTCCATTTATGCATCTTCTTTTTCTGAATATTTGTTTATTATTGACAGTAGCAAGGATTGTTTGGCAGGGTTTTTGCTTTGGATCAAAGAGTGGGCTTTTGCCCACAGTCTTATGGGAAAGTTCTTCTCCTGTGCATATTTCTCTGACATTGAATTATTCAATTCTGCATGTGGATGCTATATGTAGATGTAGCATTTCTGATTGTCGCTACATCTTTAAAATAACCACCTTGTGTTTTTGGAAAACTTCTGCAATTTCAGTGTTATATTTAAAAAAATAATTTAGTGGTTAAACTAAAATAATAAAAATAAAAGCATGCTCATATCTCCGTATAAGGTGATATCTAGGACCAAGAAGTCCCTTCATTATCAGCTATGATACTGTAATATAGGAATACAGGTGGCTGTTTGCAATCCTTTCACCACCAGCTTGCTCTTAGTATATTTTTTTTTAGTGTAGTTTGGACAATGCTCTCAGGCACGTGGTGTGATTCCTGGGGTGTTCTGTGCATGGCCAGGAGTTGGACTCGATGATCCTGGTGGGTCCTTTCAAACTCAGCATTTTCTATGATTTTGTGATTAATATATGCCAATCTTAAACTTCCTTTTCTGTAAAGTCACCCATGAAGTGCATGGCTAACATGCACTTCATGGGTGATGTGTCAAACATACATAGTATTTTTTTTCTTCTCAATTTTACCAGTTTTAAGTACTTCTATGTGTGGAATGGGTTAGGTTAACATAAGGCATGATGTACATGGTAAAATCAAATCAAGAAAAGGATAAACAGTACATTTCATAAAGGAATGACATGAACTATGCTGAGAAATGGACTTAAAACCTTGCATTTGAATTCTTAGCTCAGAAGGTGGAGAAATAGAAAATTAGTGCATACATCACACATGCAATCCGTAAATGTTTATGCTAATTAAAATTGCTAATTTTTGTAAACTTCCTTTTTTTAAGCCAGATCTCAGTGTAGCTTAATCTACCTTATTTATGTGGTGTTTCAGTCAGTTTATAGCTGCTGCTATGGAAGTTACCTACTGTAGGTAACTACTGTACCTCTCTCCAAACTTTGTGCTGTGCTGCAGTGACTTCTGTGACCTCTAGATAGATGACCATGCTTGCATAATCCAGCCTAACAGTATTACAAAGCATGAGGCTTTTCCTGCAGTGGGAATAAATATATTCTTCTAACATTTTTGACATCTACCACTTCTTTTCTTGTCTAAATTAAGATATCAGTGGCATTCTGTTATTAAAATACAGAAGTGCGAGCACATCTTAAAATCATGTGTTAAGTTTTAAATGGTGTGATTATTTGGAGAAAGTCAGGAATGTGGTTACTCTTCAGGCAGAGCAAAACTGGTTTAGGTAAACAGTTAGACAATATTTCTGTTATACAGGTCTTCATTGTTGAAAAGTTGTAATGCTGTATCACTCTATAGGTGTCCTGTGTCACTGTATATGAATGTCAAACAGAAGTTAGGAAAAGTCCTTGCTACTTATTTCTTAGATACAGCTAGAATGAAAGTGTATTCTTCTGATAATGAAACAGAAGTGTTTCTTCTGATAATGCTGTGTTACATCCTCACGATAAGAGTGTGATGCAGAGGAAATTTACCTTCCACCTACGCCATTGACAATAGTCAGGTATTGAACAAAAGATATGAACACAACTGTTGCAAATGAAGCCTGTTTACAAAGCTCACTAGAAGAGACAGATGGCTTCCCCTAAGGCATTTGTGCCTTTCCTATGCAAAGGGCTGCTCTGATGATGCAGTTGGTAATACTGATTTTTTCACGTTTTGTTTTTCCACCCCCCTTTGCATTTAGTGTATTTGATAAAATTGTGCTTGTAATCAAAGCACTGCTGTGATAAGGCATATTTTTAAAGATAATTCTGTATTTGCTTTTGTACAGCTCTACCATCAGTGATTGGTTCTGTGGGATGGGATAAATGGAACAAATTGCAAAGATTGTGATTAAAAAAAACCCTCTTCATTTTGGTGTTCAGCAAAAACTAACAGTGAATTTTTACACAAAATATTGTCTATCACAATCAGTTTCCTTTTGCTTCTTATATATTTTTTTTTCTTTTTTTTAAACTGTTGTTTGGTGCTTAACTTGAATGTGCACAAGTTTCCTGAGAATTGTTCTCAGCATATTTTTCTGGCTTCAGTAGTTCTATGTGACTCCTTAAATCTGCATTGCTTTGCACAGGAGATTCCTCTCCGTTGTAATTAATGCTTGTTTCAGCTTCAAATGCTGCAGCAGAGACAACTTCAGAGCTTACCACTACAGCTGCTGAAAGTCCCACTTTTCCTGTGAAGTCTGATGTCTGTGTTGGTAAGGTTTGGAAGGCTTGGTTCAATCTCAAGTAATAGTAAACAATCTACTTGTCTTTCTGAAAAGAGAGCAGGAAATCTAAAGGTAGAAACCAGAATGGAGAAATTGTCAATTCAGAGTCAAAATCAGGGAATATTAACTGCCTGTTCCATGTGTTTCACCTGGAAGCTGAAATCTCTCAGGCTCTTCCATAAGTCTATAGCAAAATGCCATGAGTTTGAAGTAGAAACTTGCATGTCTGCTCTGAATGGTCCTGCTCCTCCTTCCTAGTCAGAGAGTCTTTATCCTGCAGACACTTTCCTTCATCTCAGGATAAAGCTAGGACAAATGGGATAAAGCTAGGCAAGGTGGGGGAGAGAAAGGGAAAGGGATGGGACTTTTCAGAAGTTTGAAACAGTCCTGCAGGTTCTTTCACTCTTGTGAAGATTGCTTCTTTTCAGCATACCTATGTAGGATAGGTGGGTGAAAAGGCAATTTCTGCAATGTATTTCCATGCCT
Organism: Pipra filicauda; assembly: GCF_003945595.2. Lineage (NCBI taxonomy): Eukaryota > Metazoa > Chordata > Aves > Passeriformes > Pipridae > Pipra > Pipra filicauda. The sequence goes on from NW_024104318.1 coordinate 660,326, forward strand.
TCTTATGATCTATAGAACCACTGACTGTGGTCATGAAGAGAGGCTCACAAAACTAATGCAATTGAGGCAGGGTAAGTATAGAATGGAAAAAGAAACATGATCTGATTCTTCCTCTATTTCTAGTCCAAACTTCAAAAAATTTTATGTCAAACACAGTGTACTTGTTACTGCTCAGAATGGTGATACCATTTGGGAACTAAAGTGAAATGTGGAACCTGATCCTTCCTTGCATAGACAGAAACTCCTCACTGCATGCAAACTAAGCCATCCAGTTCTGTCAGATGCCCACAGTCCCCTCATTGAAAAACATGTAACTCCCACATACTGTTAAAAAAACCCAGTTTGTGCCTGTCAGGGTAAAATCTTGCAAAAATTACTTCAGTAGAGATGAGTAGATTTTAGTGAGCCATCTGATTGTTGTGATACACAAAATGGGATACTGTCATAAGCCTTCTGCAAAGCATAGGAGAATGCTAAGGTTTTGCATAGAGAGGAACTATTTGTTTTTGTCAGCCATTATATTTAATTATATTTAATCTTATGCATTTTGAAGGTGCTGCATGTACCTTGAGAAAGTGTAGCTGTGTATCTTGGTAACAGGCAAGAATATATTGTCTGCAGTTTAGTGTCAATGCATCCTTCTGTGCGATTTAATTTTATAATTTTTTTAATCTGTTCCTCATGAGAAGGAAGGAAGTCTGGTCTTGTGAAATTGGATGCCTTGTTTTGGATTTTTAAATCTGTCCAACCCAAGTACTCTAAGGTTTAATTTAACCTTAGACAGAGAATTTTGAATTAGAAGAATCAACAGAGTGCACCATTAGCACAGTTGGCAGTTGATCTGTATGTGCTTTGGGTGTCATTAGACTGTCTGGACATTGTTGCATGCTGCCATTTCTAATCCATTCCCTTCTATTCTACAGTTTAGCAACCATGCATATATAAACAGAACCTGGAACGTTCAGTTCTATTATTTTAGCTAAATCAGAGAATTCTGCATTCTGCTCTAAGCAATGTAAACAAAGCTTATCTGTCACATTCTCCTACCCCTCAAAAGCCTGGCATAGTATTATGGATGGAAACTCAACACAGGTATGAAAAGATGAATTCAACAGGATCTTTCTTGAATATGATAGCAGTTTGCTCAGATCTTTTTTTTTTTCCAAGGCTGAAGTTTTTTTCTCAACAAAGGCCTCAGCAAATTTTGTCATTGGTACTTATGTCTAAGGATTTATTTTAATGAATATGATCAAGCTGCACAATGTCAGACAAGATTTTAAAGTCCTTTTCTGCTATATTTAAAGGATTTTAAGATACTGTTAAAAATAATAGAGTAAATGCAAATCAGAGTTTTTTTTCCCATATTACAAAACAACGTAAATCAGCTCATAGAACATAAAAGGCTTGCACGTCATGCTATTGGAAAGGTATTTGAGAAACCTGTAGATATTTTTCTGTCAAACTGTAGAAAATTGTAATAGTTTCCTTAAAGATTACATTTTTAGATTTGTCTTTTTTTTCTCTCTTGGTAAATATTATAAAGTTGTTTTGGATAAGTTGTTTGATAGTTTTCAATTTGCTGTTGTAGAAGGCTGTGAAAAGTAACTAAGAAAACGAAGCCAGCAGATGATAGGTTTACAGTTGCTCTTTGGTGTTTTTAAGTACAATAGCAAATTTTTAAGAGTCTTTGGACTGGAAAAAGATTGTTAGCCACTGGCTTAAATCTGTTGGAGGAGTTAGTTGGGCAGAAAACTCTCCTGTCTTTGAAGTATCAGCTAGAGGAAGTACAAGAGATGGTACAGTCCATAACAGTAACTCTTAATTTCTGAAGCATTTTCTGTCTTGAAAAATTATGTGAGCAGTGTGAATTCAGTAACTGCAGCAAGGGACTGGAAATTTGACATATTTTCTCTGCTCAGGTATAACAGTAGCTTTGTTGATTTTGAACATATAACTAAACTTACTATTCTTCCTGTGTTTCTGTGCAAGCTAGGATTAAAATTAATTATCCATGCTTGTAAAAAGTCTTTAAATCAGCTTTTAAAAAGTCCTAAAACCAGGAATTTAATTATTTAGTGAGGTTTTTTTTGTCTTCCAACACACGTTTTCCAGTCCAAAATATATTTCTGTCCTACATGGTTAAATCCATTTAGTATTATGAAATATATATTATGTGTTCTTTATATAAATTTTGTATAGCCATACACACACATATTTGTCTGTCTATATATAAATTATTTTTGCTTCCATATTACACAGTTGAAGATTGCATACTCATGCATCAAAATATTTTTTACTATGTAGGCTCTTTTCCTTAATGTCTCTGTTCTGTACTTCTGCTTTTTTAAAAATCTCTTTTGGGCCTGATAGGTGCAGACAGATAAACAATCTGAATTTTCCTTGCCATGCAGTCCATTAGACTTATTATGTATTCTCTTTTGGAAAGAGCCTCGGGCATCAACACTAGTTGCTTGTGGTCTCTTTATAGCTGATGGCCCTTGATATGAAAGACCTATTTTTTAATGATGCAGTTTCATTGCCTATTCAACCCCACTGTTTTATTTCTACAAATAAAAAGCCTGCCTGTGTGAAATCTCTTATTTCCCTTAATTGAACATATCTTGTGGTTAAAAAAAAATAGTTAAATCTGGTTTTATAAAACAAGTTATATAACTAGTTGAGAATTAATCACGAGTTAATTAATTGATATGGAATTACAGGAATAAGCATAAGCTGAAGCTTGAAAGCTTTTGTTTAATTTGATATGATTTAAAAGGGTTAGGATATCAAGAGTAGCAAGAATTTTTTAAAATAATATCAGTGTGACATAAAATACAATACAAATAGTTTATGTTTCTGATTTGCTGATAACATGTTCAGATTCCCAGTGGATAAACCCTTACGACTTTGCTGAAAATGAACCTGTTAGATATGAAAATGATTGTAAAAACTGACAGAGTTAATTAGTGAACTGTATCTAACCACTAGAAGGTTTAAATAGTGTTTCAATTTTTGTTTTTTTGGTGTGAATCTGAAGTTTTAACCCCCAAACTTGTTATACAATTCAGGAAGCTCATTTATTCCTTTGTGACTTCAGTGTGACTGCAGTTATTTACAAGAAATTCCATTGATTTCATCAGTAATACAGAAAGCATAGCAGAAACAGTTTTAAGACATGTTGGAAATGAAAATTGGATGACCAGTAGAATTTCGAGACTGTTGCAAGGTTAAACTGAACAGTTTTCACCACTTTTCATACTGTGATGTATTACAGAGGAATGCATTCATGCTGTCTTGCTTGCCCACAAGAAAAATTGAGGGAAAGTATTTTAAAATACACTCTAATCAGCTCCACTGTGCTGTTTGTTTGGTTTTGTTGTTTGTGATTTTGTTTGTTTTGTTGGGTTTTTTTTTGGTTGGTTATTTGTGTTTTTTTTTTCCATTTTTTGGGGGGAGGGATGGATGGTAATTTTTTTAGTTTGATGTCTTTGAGGTTCTTTATTATTCAGTGATCTCTTTGCATTAATTTACGCACCACCATTTGATATTGTTGGATTCAAATTTCAAGATTCCCAAGTTTTTCTCAGTAAATAATGGCAGTGTGAACTCTATGAGGATTTAATATATAGTTGCCATTAAAATACTCTTCAGAGAGAATTTTGGTAGGCGTTTGCAAAGCCCTCTGTTTACCTGATGGGAACTTGAGAGGTTGGTGCTGATGGTACCATATATCTCTAGACTTTTACATTACTCTTAATAGGTATTTCAAGCAGTTCACTTGATATTAAATTAAGACATGCTCTTTTGTTCCCTTTGATGTGATAGTTAACACCTGATACAAATATTAATACTGTAAGATGAACTGACCAATTCTCTACTGGTTAATCATATCATTTATTGGAAATGAGGGACTTAATGGTTTTTATTATCAGTCCAGCAGGTTTGTTCTTAAACATTCAAAATTCTTGGTCTTTCCTGTTCTCTAATCTGGATCATATTTTCTTTTTGTATAGAATGTGTTAGATGATATCAGACTTGGAGGTTTTAATGCTCAGTTCAAGGATTCCACTTCTGTGCTCAGATTGCCTACTTCCCTTTCAGTCTAAAATTTGTCTTTTAATTTACTCTTTTTTCTTAACTTTATAATGGATGAGGAGTAAATTAGCAGCAGAGATTGTTGTTTTAAATACTACTCCACAAATTCATGATCTTTTTAACTGTTAGGCTACCTCCAGTCTAGGGGAGCTGATTTGAGAGAGGAGAAAAGGGATCTGCTTGTCAAAGAAACTTTTTGTAGGAGGTCCTAATCCACTAAAGAAGAAAATCAGAGTTGTCTTCAACTGAAAGGCAATAATATGCAGGAGCTGAATAGCATCTGTTTTAGTGTTTCTGAGTCCTCAGTAGGGAGATGTGGGAAGGGGGCTGGCAAAAGTTGTAAACCTTCTGTCTTATGCACTGGCAGACTATAGAGTCTAAGGACAAGAGAAAGCACTGTTAGGCTGAAAGATGCAGTTCATTTATGAAATTTGTTAACCTGAAATGCACTATAATTTTCATGCTTTACCCCATAAGTAGAAACAAACAATAGAAAGCGTATTTTGAGAAACTGTGACTTGCCCGCATCTCTCAGGTTAAAAAGAAACCAGTGCATCTTTGCTTCTCTTGCACCTTCAGAAAGCTACATACGTGCCTGTTATTTCCTAACACAGTGCATTTTCCAGTTTTATTCTTATGGATGATATGAAGTCCTTTAATTTCTCTAACAGAGCATAATGTTATGTCCAAGAATTCTGATCTAGACATTAAAAGAAGTGATAACAAAAGAATACAGAAAGTGCCTCCAGAACCTGTTTTTTTGGTCTTGTATACTGGATTAGTTTTGGCATGAGAGACGTGAAAAGATGGCTTAACACTATAATAATTAATAACTGACTAGAAAAAGTTCATCTTTACTTGGGAACCTTCATTAAATATGAATGCATATAATTAGTAACTCTACTGCTTGATCTTTCCTTATGTATTAGGTGCAAGGTATTTTTTCTACTTTTTAGACTAGAGGACAAGTAATCCAGTTGAATTTTAAACTCTCCATGTAGAAAAAATTGACAGGACTATGTCTGCTGTGAAAAGCAGTTAGTTCAAAGTGCCATTGAAACATTTTCAAGTATTGTAAAACCAAAATACATGTCTTTGTTTGCTGAAATGTCTAAAAAGCATAATTCAGCTGACAGAAGTGCCAACAAATGTATTATTTGAGTTACCTTCCTCTGCTTACTTGTTTGGTTTAAAAAAAAGTACACAGTGAGATTCCTTATGAAGTGTCAAAAACCAGTTCAGAAGGAAAAAATATCTAAGGAACTGTAAGATGGAAAGCATATTAAGACACAAAGTTAAATTTGTTTCTAGCTTCTGGGTGCAGTTCTGCTCTTGTCCATATCCATGTACTTCAGCTGAAGTTAGTTCAGTCAATCCACATTTGCACTGGTTTAATAGAGGACAGATGTACTCTGCTATATTTGAGGAAGAGCATGTTCCTGTCAGAGGGCCAAATGAAACTTTATCTGAACTGGAGACACCTGTCTTCCTGCAAGACATTTAAAGACTAATATATGTGCAGGTATATTGTTAATGAAAAAGTAATTATGGGTTCTTTCTTAAAGAAAGATGAATAGACTTGAGAATTAAAGAGAACGAAGCAGAAAAACTGTCCCACCACAGTCCTCCAGGGAATTTTCTAGGCTCAAGGTCAGATGCTGTTGAATAGAAATGAAATTCTGTCAAAATTCCCTCTGTCAAACCTTTCCCTTGGCAGGACCAGATATGGACATACAATTAATATTTAACAGTAGTAAGTTCATAGGTTAAGCAAAAATTTGGCTGAAGCAGCTTTGCATGTGGTTGGAGACATTCTGATTTTTGCATGGTTCTTTATAGCACTTCCAGTTTTCTAGACACCTTTTCAGTGTTGGAATACCATCCTCTTCCTTGCACTCAGTCTGTGAGTTTCAAGATGGAAAACTGATGCTGGAAATTTTAGTAAAAACTTTCAAACTTAACAGTGAGGTCTTTTCTCATGTGTTTGACTAGGGAATTTCATTTTTATTTCCAAGCCTTAATTTTATCTCACTGTGGAAGCCCTACCACTTTTATCCTTGGTAAAATTATACTGAGTAAGTAGTGAACTGTTTCTTTTCCCGTTTTTGTAGGAAGATAATGTGAAACAGTAAGTTTCAGCAAAATATTGTTTCTGATACAATTCTCTAATAGTGTACTTTCTGCTCGACTGAAGGTCCCTTAAGTGTGCACATCTGCTTATATGGAAATACATCAGTGTGACAGTTATTCCAAAGGACACAAGTACATATACATGTTGTACTTCAGTAAGTATGTTCTCAAAAAACAGCAAAGGAAACACAAACTACTGATTGTGTGTATCTTCCGATTGCACTAGGAGCAGGCATTAGCCATAATATTAAGTTATTTAAACTGTATGCATAGGTTTTAAAGTATAAAGAGCGTATTTGGTTAGTGTTTGTTGGTGTTTTGAAGCAATTTAAGTGACAAAAAATTATTAGGTCTATTGACAGATTCAGTGTTTTATGAGAACTGTTAAAAATTACAAGTTTTGTATTAAATATTGCCTACTTTCCTACTACTGCATGATGTATTATCTATTGGTCTATAGATAAGATTTTTCCAGAAAATTTTTTAACAGAGCCATGTAAAGACTTTCGTACTGCTGTCTAATAAAGCAAGGTCAAGGGAAGTTGTAATGCAAAGCTTAATGCTTGGGTTTTTTTTCCTCAAAATATTTTCTTTTTGCAGTTATACAAAACAATGTTTTTAATATTTCATTGTTGCAGCAATGAAATCTCATAGTATTTCACTGAATGAAGACATTAGAAGTAGAAAGACTTTCTTGCATGGGAGGCATATTTCAGCTTATTTATTGGTAGTTGAAAAAGTAGTTGTCCTATGGTGCTAGAGTCCCCCATAATACATTTTATAAGGAAAGCATTATACTAATGTCAACATTTTCTTTTAAAATCAATAGGTCTGGTAATGTTTTAATTAGAATAGTTAATTGCAAAGCATTTCTTTTGAGAGGTACTTTGAAATAGTAACACGAAAAGACTATCAATTCGATGTTAATGTTATGAAACATCTTGACAACATAATGATTTCAATTAACTCTGACTAGAAATTTAACTTCCACTCATGTAAAATGCCACAGAAGAGAAGTGGCAGAACTTAAGATTCTGGCAGGTATGTAACACTAGTTATCTGAGTTATGTGCATATAAGGCATATCCTGGAAACCTGCTTCTAGATCGAGCCAACAACATTTGGCTTTTCAAAGTCATGTTTTATATGGTTGTATGCCACCAACTATGGAACACAGTATATGTTGTTCAGTTGGATGATGACCACAGGTCACTGAGCCTTCACTTGAGAATCATTGACTTTATTATTCATTTCTTCCCCCATCCCTCAGTACAATAGTCAAGAGTATGATGCCTAAAGTGTCTGTGCTTACGTATGTTCTACTACAGGTGCAGTTACATTGACAAAAGTTTCTTCCCAAGAGAGTCTATTTCTAATAGCAAAAGCCCCTAGTATAAATGATTTTTTAACCAGCAAGGTATGCTAATGTATGACTTGTTTATTATGGTAGAAATGATTCATTACTTTACTTTTGAATATTAAGATGGAAAAAGGGATACATTTCCATTGCTTCGTTCAGTTTTAACACAGACACTCAGGTTAGCTTTTAATTTGAAGGAGTGTATGATGTTCAAAGCTAGCAATAAAATCCTTTTTCTTTTTCCTGAAAGACAGAGGTAGCATCAGAAGTATGATCTAGAGGCTATGAAAGTTTAGAGGCAGAAATATCTATCAGCAGAAGAAAGAAAGAAAAAGTTCAAGCCTAAAGGTTCTCAATAAATTCAGTTCTTCCCCCATATATCTTCCTTTTCATATGTGCTTGGAATGTAAAGGCTATACTTTTTACTTATGGTTTTTTATATATATTTAACTGCTCATTTGTCATATCACTCTTATCTAACATGTTTAATGAGGTTGTTGTTTTATTATAACAGAAAGTTTTCAACTCTTAGTGTTTTACTAAGGCCCTGTGTGTGTCGGGGGGAGAAGGTCAGTAAAAGAAACCTTGTCTAGGTTTAGGAAACAAATCCATAAAAAACTGTAACATTTTCATCATGTCTCACAAATCAGAACTAGGCTTTGCTAATCACTGCAAAGACAGAAAACATGAGCAGGTGCTTTCCTAGAGAGCTTTCAGTTTAAGATGGAAAGAGGATATGAGACCCAAACTCAAATTCTGTGCTGACAGTTAACCCAGGAAGTCAATACCAAAATTCAGAAGTGAATGTTAATTCAATATTCTGCCTGATCATTAAATGAAGTTTATTTCCTTCTTTTTATGATATTATATTACACCAGTTTCAGAAACTCATGGCTACATTTAGTTGTTTAGTTGGTAAAACTATTTAGCCAAGTTGTCCTAATTGGAAGAAATATCACATTCTTCTAACATTCAAATTGTTTGTCTTGTAGTGCTAAGGAAAAGGGAGTTACGAGTTCTTTCCCTTTTGAAGGAGACTTAGCACTGAAAAATAACATCTGTGATACCCCCTTTCCAGCTTTGCATGGCAGCAGGGATAATTTGGGGATAATTAGTATTGGCTTTGTTTGCATCTCAGATGATTGTCTTTGCATGAAGTTGACTTGGATGAGGGGAAATACCTTGGCATAAATAGCCTGGGCACAATATTATAGAGGCTTTTCCCTAGCCCGTTCAGATAAGGTAACCTGCCTTCAAATAGTGTAACCTTTAAATAGCATGGCTGGCCAGTTCTGTCAGATTGTATCAGGAAACTCTTGTTTTGCCTTTGTTTGGAAAAGAAGAGTGATGTAATTGCATAACCATAGAAGTGGTTCCTTTTGTGTGTGTGTGCAAAAAAAAAAAAACCCAAACAAAAACCTAGTAAGGTTAGCAAAAATATTGTTATTCTCACTGTGCTTAAGTCATTTTTTAGGCTTTGAAGTACAAACAATGACTTGCATCCTAAAAATTAGAATTCCAGAACATGAAACTTCAATTTCTGGACTTGATGTTTTAATATGAGGAGAGATGTTCTTTTGATAAATTAACATTCTTCATCACGTACAAATATTGTGTTCAATTACAATGCCCCTTTACTAGAAAAATTTGCAAGGTATGCTTTGAAGAAGGTTGAAAACAATGTCATTTGACTGCTGCTGACTGTGCTTAAAAGGAGAACTGAATCAAGGATGCACTATCTGAACTGAATCAAGGGATGTCTTCTCCTGACCAGATAAAGAAAGAAGAGATTTTGAGACTTACTACCTAGTGTTTCTGTTATTGTTTAGCTGACATACTGTGATTGAAGATAATGACAGAAATATTAGTGGTGTTTTCCACCTGTTGGAACCACTTACCAACTTCAATAAGAACTTCTAACTGTTCTCTAAAAATAACTATTATTTTAATAAGTATATTACTCTACATCTGAACAGAGTTAAGTAGGTCTTTATAACCAGCTTTTAAAATATTTCAATACATAAAGTTGCAGATGAATTGTTTAGTCATAGCTAAGCAAGACTAATGGGTAAAGCGCTGGAACAGAGAAGTTGTGGATGCCCCATCCCTGTCGGTGTTCAAGGCCAGGCTGGATGGGGCTTGAAGCAACCTGGTCTAGTGAAAGGTGTCCCTGACCATGGCAGGGAGGTTGGAATTAGATGATCTTCAAGGTTCCTTCCAATCTATACCATTCTATTATTCTGTGAAATATTTAGTAGAACAACAGGTAATTTGTGAAAGCTGTAGATATAATATAATCATTCTCTTGGAGGAAATCCTTCTTGGAAAAAAATTCATGATAATTAAATTTCTTCAATCAGTTTCTTCATTCTAAATAACAAATCTTTTTACTGATCTCATCATTAAACAAAACTATTTTTTCTGCAGTTTAATGGCTAATATTGTCCAGAACTCTATTATTCAGATGCTTAATCCTTCATTTGTCCCTGACAGGGTTTTGTCCTCATTCGCATTTCCAATTTGTTGGCATATAATACAGGAGAATTATGCTAGATTTTTTTTTCCTTCATATGTGAAAATTTAAGTTGAACTGTTAAATAACTTTTTTCATCATAAAAAGGTATTTTTAGTGTCTTTTTTACCTTTCACATCCTGTGTTGTAATGAGACACATATTACACCAGATTTAGTATTAATGTTGGACACAGTTAAAATAGTACCACATGTAAAACAAAAGAAAAACCAATCCCCACAAAAAAGAGATTGTTTAGGACACTTAATTTACTCATTTGCTTCTTTGATATAGACCTATGGATAGTGATAATAGCATCACTGTGCTGTCATACCTCTCTGTATGTTCTATACTGGCTTATCTAGTCTGGTTCAAGTCACCCAGATGATCAAACGTCTGCACTTCTTTAGGGAGATAATTCTGTAATTTAATAGCTTGCAGCAAAGTCTGTAATCCTCAAACTCCAAATTTTATCTGCTGGCTAGAGAAATTTATGTATTATCCATACCTTGTTGCTAAGCAGATTCAGGGATTTTACATATTTTTATCTTTACATTTCTTCTATCATGTTGTAACACTGGCATGAAGCTAAAACATTGATTACATCAAAAATTGTATGTGTGCAAAAATATCCTAAAAGTCTTTAGGTTTTTGCAACTTTTAAGAACACTTTTTGAAATAAGAGTCAGTTTCATTTGTTTAAGGTCTGGGGATACTGACACTTTGAACTGAATTTTTCTGTGGAGAACTTCTGCTGTGTTTACCACCCAACTTTAAAGTTTTAATAACAGACAAAGGATGAATGCAGTCTTTAGAAAAGCTTTAGTTGTGTAGTTTTTGTGCAGCACACTATTTATCTCCTGAACTCAGAGACAATTTGGAAAAGATTATGCATTATTTTTAGTCAAGTGGAACATTTTAATGTGTAAGTGCAATAGAAAAATTAAGGATGTGAAAGCAGTATGATAGTAAATGTTATGGAACACGAGATTTATGTGTTTTGTTTCAGTTTTCACCATGTTTAATGTTGAACTATTGTTCCACAGTAGTTCCGTTATCATTCTGTGTGGCAGGATGGTAATTTGTGCAATATGTAGAAATTTGTGACAAGACATCTATCCTAAATAAGTAAGAGGAATTAAAGAAAACCCCAAATGTGGGAACTTGTCACTTAGCTTTTCAGCAGCCTAGTATTTTATCGCTACATTTTATCGTAAATGTGCTTAGTGTGAAACATTGACAAAACAGCTGAGAGGAACCTCCTAGTTTTACAAGGAGGGACCAGGACAAAGAGTTTTTTTATTTTAGTGGCTAAAAATGACAATGAAATATATTTCAAGCTTATCCTTTACATGCAAATACTAAATGTCATGTAGTCTTTAATAACAAGGAATTTGAAAGAATAAATTTTAACTATGGCATTTGGATTCCAGTAAACTAATTAAATAATTTTAGCAGTACATTTAGGACAATGCATAATTAGAAAACCTGTCTGCCTACACTAAGATTTCTTTTACTTGTATTCTGTTATTTTCATTTGTACAGAATTAATTTTGATTGACAAAGCATGGAAATTTTGAAATTATTTTTTTAAATAAGGCTTAGATGTTTATAAACTCTTTATGTCCTTTAGATTTTTTTCTCAACATTTGATTTAGTTGGTAGTCCATTCAGATAACCAAAAGTAGAAGAATTCCCCTATTGTAAATTGTAGGCTTTAAGGAAATTAATGACGGTACCTGGTACTATGCCAGCATTATTTGCTTATTCATTATTTGCTACTTCATTGTATGCAGAGAGTAATGTTAGAATTTCTAAAAGCAAAATTATCTGAACTCTGACAGAAATATTGCACAGCAGAAGTATTGCATAATTGTCTCAAAACAAGTTCTTAAGCCATCGAGACCTACTGCCTTGCATTAGCAGAGTTACCCCCCTCAAGTAATCTAAGTTCCCATGACAGTACTTCCCTGGACACACTTTCCATGTTTTTCAAACACCATATTTACTTTGCTGCAAGAAGCATAAGTCCAACATTTCATTCTTTTGCTTTTATCTATTCATACTTTTCATAATTTTTTTTTTCTGTCAGGGGAGTCCCCATCTTATTCTGTTTTATCTACTTTGGTGTTACACTTCTTTAAGCTGCATTACAAAATTTTGATACTGTTTCTTTTTTGTTCTTTTTTTCCTTTAAAAAACCAAAATATAACCTTTTTTTTAACTGAATATAGAAGTCCTGGAACTGAAATACAGTAGAAAGTTCTAGCTGTGAAGCTGCATAACTTCTTTCTAGACTGAAAAAGAAGTTTGAACACCTTTAAACATTTGATATATGGTTGTTTGTCTTGGGTAGATATGGACATGGGGAAGATATAATGAGGAAAGGTGCTTGAACTTGCTAGAGTGGCAATACTTGATGGCTCAGGAAAGACTAATAAGTGATGGTTATAGGGAGAAAAGCCCAATCTTATTTCTCTGGGCTTGTCCATGTGCTCGTTCACTGTGCTCTGTTGACAGGGCCACCACCCACATGAGCGAGCCCCATCAATCCTGAGACCTTTGCAAGACTCATGGCTAGTTGCACAATAAAAGTTGTCACATTTGACCCCTATTGCTTTTTGAACCAGTGGACTTGTCAGGGGTAAAGGAAAAGGGGGATTGTCCTTCCAATTGAAAACACTTTTTTAGAAAAACAAGTGTAATCTCTGTTCTAATTCCATGGTGATTTTCTTGGACTGCATGCAGGTGATGCTACAAGCATGTAAAGCACACATGTATTTCTTCCTGTTTGGACTAATTTACAAAATATTGTGCAATTTCTGGAATATGTTGCTTTATATGCTTTCCCTTCTGATTTCACATCTTCAGTGAAAGTCATTTAAATATTACAGCTTATTTATTTTTCAGTTTGTGAACAGCTGAAGCATCATATCAGTTCCAGCTCCTACATTCTACCTTTTTTCTATCTTGACAAATATGTAAATATTTTCAACCTGTTTACTTGGCATTCTTAATATTAGAGGAGGAAGGCAGAATTAGAAGCAAGCCTTTAATAAGATTCTTAAAATTAAAAGCTTATACTGTAGCATTGTTTTCAATTTCTGATTAGCATTAAAGATTTATTATGTTTCTGAATTGGCAAAAAGGTTTTACATTATGCTGAGTTCATCTAGATCTTGCTGCTTGCTGTTATGAAACTAAATTGGGCTTGATTCTTTTGATTATCAAAGCTGAGGAGATTATTTTGAGGTGCAAATGCAAGTAATAGATACTGCACTGAAATTCCTGAGTAGGAAATTACATCATCAAGACAGGATGTGTTAGTGGCTAACTGAGATAATGTGTATGTATGTGTGTGCATATGTATGTGTTTCTATTCATAAACATCTTAGAAGAATATCTGTGTGAATATGTATATATTACATATACAAAGAATTTATCTGTGGCATAAGACTGCAAACAGGATGGACTCTGCCACTAATGCAATGTCAAACACTGATCTTGCATGTCCTTTGTCTCCCATTTGTAAGTGGAAATTATGGCTGATACCCATCCACTGTATGTTGAACCGGATAGATCATCATAGTCCCTTCACTGGCTAGCAGAACTGTCGTGGGTAGGAATGAAAACTGAATGTCTCACATATGAAAGAATATATTTAATATCTGAAAGTCCATTTTACTGCAAAACTCCTTGTTTGCACATGGTGCCATATAAGAAACTGGGCATTTTCCTGTTCTTTCTTAAGTTGAACTGATAAGAACTTATTCTTGTCACCATGTGCCTAAAAATATGTCTGAAATCTTTGAAGATGATGTCCCCCAAAAGTATAGATAGACTCATGGCAAAACCCATTTGCACCTTACTTTGTACTAAGTTGGAAAGTAAGTATGTAGTAAGTATATTCTTCTTAACATACCCAAATATTCAGAAGAATCTCAGCTTGCCTATATGATATAAATTATTTTAGATTTTTTCCTGGAAATCAGAAGGAATACCACCTCTCTAACTTCACTTTAAGCAAAATGTAAGATGTGATGATGTAAAGAGGATAGCCTGATTCTGTGATGTACCTGGTAATATCCCTCATCTTTAGTCTTCAATACGCTCTGTTCCTTTTAAGTATCTTTTATCAATTTGAAGTGACTCCAACTAAGCTGTAGTTTAGTTCCCTTCAACTATTTCAGAGGCAGTTGACAAATGAAGAAAGAAGAAAAACCCCAAGAAGTTTCCCTGTGCAGTAAAAATCCTTTTTTTGTCCAGGGTTTCAGAAAAAAATGTTACAGGGAAACATGATTATCCTTTGACACCTTTGTGAGACAAATCGAAGATGCATGGAAAAGTATAACCAGCCATACAGCTTGTACTGGGATTTATACAGGAGTCCTATTAAATTCATTTTGACTGTGGTCTGAGTAGTCCTGTTTATATCTCTAATGCCCACATCCACCCCTTTCCTTTCCACAAAATATTATTAATTATATGAAATACAAATAAATCTTAATTTTAATTGTGTGTATCTCTGGATCCAAGGAATTGATGTTGATTTAACTTACTTGACATTTAGTTTAATTTAATTATGGGAAGTCTCTGTTGGTAACTATCAGAGAATGTACATGGTTGCCTCATTATCTTCCTGTGATAGTATGTGGCTGTTGTGTTTGCTCATTCTCTTGATGCTTGTTTACTCATGACCCTCAGGGAAAACCACATTAAATAATTCTGCAGTCATTTTTCCAGAAACAAAAAAAAAAAAATTAGCATTTTCCTGTTTTCAGTGCTGACAAAAGCCAGTGAAATTAAGCTACTTTATTGCATGACTTCAACATAACTGGGATATATTGGTTTGGATTTGGAAATCCCACCATAAGTTATTACAAAATAAGGATTTCTAGAAACAACATCCATCCGGAAGTTGATATTTTCATATAATATATAAACAACATCAGCACTGGTTTTGGCAGTCACTAAATCACGGTGCTTTGGAGTTCCATGGGGAAGCTGCAGCACTCTGCAGCAGCCACATGTGGGTGGCGTGATGTGGGAACAGAAAGCTGTAGCGAAAGAAAAGCTAATGCTGCATTGGTTCTCAGATAAGAAATCTGTACCAGTGCACCTCTCTAAGAGGCTGTGAGCCTAGTGGAACCACTGTCTTTCCTGTGATTTCTCTTGGATTGCAACACAGCACAAAGCCTTTCAACAATTGGAAGATGGTTGCCTGATATTCCAAGGTGACTCATGAACTGATTAAACAGAGATAGAGAGGGCTGTTCTACTGATACAGTAATTAGTGTTTCTAATTATTGCAGTTAAAACTCACATCAGTGTCAGGAAGCAAGTGAGTAGTATGACATCATTACAGAACAATTAGAGGCACACAAACATCAGCATTTGTTACACACACATCTGTATCACATGGAGTATATTTACTTATTTAAGATATTTTTAATTTCATGATCCTTTCAAGAGCTGAGGATCTGCTCTTGTTCACATCTTGTGGCACTATAAATCTTAATTTGATTTCAAAGAAGTTTGAGTTGTATAAAACTAGGTCAGTATTAGAATATTACTGAAACAATAAGTTAAAAGATTCATATATATAGAAAAGCTCAGTATATGCAGCATATCTGAACAATGAGCTTGTGGCTTGAATTTAGATATGAAATTTAGAAAACCAAGCATGTTTAGCTGGTTGCTTTTGAGGAGCCAAAACTTCTTACTTTGCTGACCAAAATGCCACCTGTGGCTCATTTGCTTTAGCCCTTTCTTGAAATATTCAAGTAGTCTTGGTCTACAGCAGGTATCTCATATTAGAACATGATTTAGAGGCAGATGAAGAAATTTTTTAAATCAAAATGTTAATTTTAATTTTGGTTCCTATGACTGAATGCTTGCATAAAATTGCTGTTACTGTGTTTTTATTGAACATTTTTTGTCATAATTAAATAAGAAATATAATGGTGCAGCTAGAGACCAATTTGCAATTTTAGTGCTGATTATTGGAACATCTGTTATAGACAGTTATGTATAGATATGATTGTATCAGCAATCTCTTTTGTAGTTCTAAGATATGTAGCCCTAATTGCACTTGCCCTCTAAAGGGAATGGTTGGTGGAAGAGAAAAAAAAAAAAACCAACAAAAAAAAATGCTAAACATTGCCAATTAGTGCAAGAGGTGACACCAACCTTTTTTAGCAAATCAGGATGTGATTGTGGGCTGTAAGAGAAAATTAATATTGTCTCCTTGAGACTTGCAGTGCGGTTTGTGGGGATTTGTTTATTTTTTCTTTTAAGATGTAAAAGTAAGGATACGTTTGTTCTGTGTGGTATACTATCATCTTTGTAAAGAAACAGAACAGGTTTTTCCATGTGCATTTCCTGAATATGAATTTCCATTTAATATGGCCCTGTTCTCCACACCTTCCCCCCAAAAAAGTGCAAAACCAGCACACCCAAACAGCAAATCCAAGCAAAATCTCATTTTACAGTGTGTTGGTCATTAAAATTTGCAGTGTTTGAAATGACCAGAAATCCTAGATCTTGCCTAGTTTCTTTCATGATGATGTAAAATGTATGTATGGACTACATTCTAGATGAATACAGGTGAGCACGATGGTCACAGGATGCAGCTTTGTGCCCTTTTTGTGGTCCTTAGAGGCAACACATCCTGTCTTTCTGACAGCTGTGAGGTCAGGAAATTAAAGAGTCTCATAGTTCTTCTCTTGCTTTCAACACCCTTGAATAATGTTTCCTCACACATCACTGGACCCTGCTTCGCTTCCTGTGGCAGGCTGCAAAAATGGGTTTTGATAGAAGCTTTTCTCAGTTTTTCGAATTAAAGTGTATCACTGGCGTAATGCATCATCCCAATAAATGCTGTTTCTTGTTAGACTGATAAAGAAATCCCTAATTTCCCCCTTGCTTTTTAGGATTAACAGCTATACAATTAAGCAATAAGTTGATATTCAACTAGAAGATCTAGAAACTACATTTTGATGTAGTTTCTAGGTCCCATTCTTAGTGTGGAAAAAAAGATAAAAGTTTTCAAGTTGTGAATATTATAGGTTTTTTATCATTTTAAGGTCTCAATTGTCTTAAGTACAGTTGATATTGCAAAGAGTAACTAGATAGGATATGTACAGTAACTACACTTGTATTCTTACTAACTCTTTTCAGTCCTGCATTAGTATAATGAGAAAAATGTGTTGCCTGGGTATTATCTAAGAATACAAAATGATATGTATCTATCTTCCAAAAATCTGAAAATTTAAATTTTTGTCACCTTCTACTAATCAGACGTAATTTAGTTTGCAAAGTTGACTTTTTATTCCCAAATAGTTCTTCCAAAATTAAATGCTAGAATTGCAATCCTTTTCAGAACAAGCTAAACCTCTATAGTTCTGTTAAATATTTTCAGTTATTTGCAGAAGTTTCATGAGCCTTTTTGGTAGATTACTTTGGAGATGCAAAATCCTTTGCTTCTATAAATAGGGCCTTGATGCAATCTTTCATTAGAGAGAATGCCAGATAACTAATGTGGACACACATAGTGTGGTGGATAGCAAAACAGAAATAGTGATATGATTGAGACCTAAGAGCATTAAAGTTCTGAGTTATGTGCCTCTACTGGAATTTTTTACATCTCACAATATTTTGTGATTTATGCATCAGAGAAATGGTGCCAATACTTAGTAAATATGTAAGCTTGAAAATGCCTTTGTAGGAAGATAATGTGAAACAGTAAGTTTCAGCAAAATATTGTTTCTGATACAATTCTCTAATAGTGTACTTTCTGCTCGACTGAAGGTCCCTTAAGTGTGCACATCTGCTTATATGGAAATACATCAGTGTGACAGTTATTCCAAAGGACACAAGTACATATACATGTTGTACTTCAGTAAGTATGTTCTCAAAAAACAGCAAAGGAAACACAAACTACTGATTGTGTGTATCTTCCGATTGCACTAGGAGCAGGCATTAGCCATAATATTAAGTTATTTAAACTGTATGCATAGGTTTTAAAGTATAAAGAGCGTATTTGGTTAGTGTTTGTTGGTGTTTTGAAGCAATTTAAGTGACAAAAAATTATTAGGTCTATTGACAGATTCAGTGTTTTATGAGAACTGTTAAAAATTACAAGTTTTGTATTAAATATTGCCTACTTTCCTACTACTGCATGATGTATTATCTATTGGTCTATAGATAAGATTTTTCCAGAAAATTTTTTAACAGAGCCATGTAAAGACTTTCGTACTGCTGTCTAATAAAGCAAGGTCAAGGGAAGTTGTAATGCAAAGCTTAATGCTTGGGGTTTTTTTCCTCAAAATATTTTCTTTTTGCAGTTATACAAAACAATGTTTTTAATATTTCATTGTTGCAGCAATGAAATCTCATAGTATTTCACTGAATGAAGACATTAGAAGTAAAAAGACTTTCTTGCATGGGAGGCATATTTCAGCTTATTTATTGGTAGTTGAAAAAGTAGTTGTCCTATGGTGCTAGAGTCCCCCATAATACATTTTATAAGGAAAGCATTATACTAATGTCAACATTTTCTTTTAAAATCAATAGGTCTGGTAATGTTTTAATTAGAATAGTTAATTGCAAAGCATTTCTTTTGAGAGGTACTTTGAAATAGTAACACGAAAAGACTATCAATTCGATGTTAATGTTATGAAACATCTTGACAACATAATGATTTCAATTAACTCTGACTAGAAATTTAACTTCCACTCATGTAAAATGCCACAGAAGAGAAGTGGCAGAACTTAAGATTCTGGCAGGTATGTAACACTAGTTATCTGAGTTATGTGCATATAAGGCATATCCTGGAAACCTGCTTCTAGATCGAGCCAACAACATTTGGCTTTTCAAAGTCATGTTTTATATGGTTGTATGCCACCAACTATGGAACACAGTATATGTTGTTCAGTTGGATGATGACCACAGGTCACTGAGCCTTCACTTGAGAATCATTGACTTTATTATTCATTTCTTCCCCCATCCCTCAGTACAATAGTCAAGAGTATGATGCCTAAAGTGTCTGTGCTTACGTATGTTCTACTACAGGTGCAGTTACATTGACAAAAGTTTCTTCCCAAGAGAGTCTATTTCTAATAGCAAAAGCCCCTAGTATAAATGATTTTTTAACCAGCAAGGTATGCTAATGTATGACTTGTTTATTATGGTAGAAATGATTCATTACTTTACTTTTGAATATTAAGATGGAAAAAGGGATACATTTCCATTGCTTCGTTCAGTTTTAACACAGACACTCAGGTTAGCTTTTAATTTGAAGGAGTGTATGATGTTCAAAGCTAGCAATAAAATCCTTTTTCTTTTTCCTGAAAGACAGAGGTAGCATCAGAAGTATGATCTAGAGGCTATGAAAGTTTAGAGGCAGAAATATCTATCAGCAGAAGAAAGAAAGAAAAAGTTCAAGCCTAAAGGTTCTCAATAAATTCAGTTCTTCCCCCATATATCTTCCTTTTCATATGTGCTTGGAATGTAAAGGCTATACTTTTTACTTATGGTTTTTTATATATATTTAACTGCTCATTTGTCGTATCACTCTTATCTAACATGTTTAATGAGGTTGTTGTTTTATTATAACAGAAAGTTTTCAACTCTTAGTGTTTTACTAAGGCCCTGTGTGTGTCGGGGGGAGAAGGTCAGTAAAAGAAACCTTGTCTAGGTTTAGGAAACAAATCCATAAAAAACTGTAACATTTTCATCATGTCTCACAAATCAGAACTAGGCTTTGCTAATCACTGCAAAGACAGAAAACATGAGCAGGTGCTTTCCTAGAGAGCTTTCAGTTTAAGATGGAAAGAGGATATGAGACCCAAACTCAAATTCTGTGCTGACAGTTAACCCAGGAAGTCAATACCAAAATTCAGAAGTGAATGTTAATTCAATATTCTGCCTGATCATTAAATGAAGTTTATTTCCTTCTTTTTATGATATTATATTACACCAGTTTCAGAAACTCATGGCTACATTTAGTTGTTTAGTTGGTAAAACTATTTAGCCAAGTTGTCCTAATTGGAAGAAATATCACATTCTTCTAACATTCAAATTGTTTGTCTTGTAGTGCTAAGGAAAAGGGAGTTACGAGTTCTTTCCCTTTTGAAGGAGACTTAGCACTGAAAAATAACATCTGTGATACCCCCTTTCCAGCTTTGCATGGCAGCAGGGATAATTTGGGGATAATTAGTATTGGCTTTGTTTGCATCTCAGATGATTGTCTTTGCATGAAGTTGACTTGGATGAGGGGAAATACCTTGGCATAAATAGCCTGGGCACAATATTATAGAGGCTTTTCCCTAGCCCGTTCAGATAAGGTAACCTGCCTTCAAATAGTGTAACCTTTAAATAGCATGGCTGGCCAGTTCTGTCAGATTGTATCAGGAAACTCTTGTTTTGCCTTTGTTTGGAAAAGAAGAGTGATGTAATTGCATAACCATAGAAGTGGTTCCTTTTGTGTGTGTGTGCAAAAAAAAAAAAACCCAAACAAAAACCTAGTAAGGTTAGCAAAAATATTGTTATTCTCACTGTGCTTAAGTCATTTTTTAGGCTTTGAAGTACAAACAATGACTTGCATCCTAAAAATTAGAATTCCAGAACATGAAACTTCAATTTCTGGACTTGATGTTTTAATATGAGGAGAGATGTTCTTTTGATAAATTAACATTCTTCATCACGTACAAATATTGTGTTCAATTACAATGCCCCTTTACTAGAAAAATTTGCAAGGTATGCTTTGAAGAAGGTTGAAAACAATGTCATTTGACTGCTGCTGACTGTGCTTAAAAGGAGAACTGAATCAAGGATGCACTATCTGAACTGAATCAAGGGATGTCTTCTCCTGACCAGATAAAGAAAGAAGAGATTTTGAGACTTACTACCTAGTGTTTCTGTTATTGTTTAGCTGACATACTGTGATTGAAGATAATGACAGAAATATTAGTGGTGTTTTCCACCTGTTGGAACCACTTACCAACTTCAATAAGAACTTCTAACTGTTCTCTAAAAATAACTATTATTTTAATAAGTATATTACTCTACATCTGAACAGAGTTAAGTAGGTCTTTATAACCAGCTTTTAAAATATTTCAATACATAAAGTTGCAGATGAATTGTTTAGTCATAGCTAAGCAAGACTAATGGGTAAAGCGCTGGAACAGAGAAGTTGTGGATGCCCCATCCCTGTCGGTGTTCAAGGCCAGGCTGGATGGGGCTTGAAGCAACCTGGTCTAGTGAAAGGTGTCCCTGACCATGGCAGGGAGGTTGGAATTAGATGATCTTCAAGGTTCCTTCCAATCTATACCATTCTATTATTCTGTGAAATATTTAGTAGAACAACAGGTAATTTGTGAAAGCTGTAGATATAATATAATCATTCTCTTGGAGGAAATCCTTCTTGGAAAAAAATTCATGATAATTAAATTTCTTCAATCAGTTTCTTCATTCTAAATAACAAATCTTTTTACTGATCTCATCATTAAACAAAACTATTTTTTCTGCAGTTTAATGGCTAATATTGTCCAGAACTCTATTATTCAGATGCTTAATCCTTCATTTGTCCCTGACAGGGTTTTGTCCTCATTCGCATTTCCAATTTGTTGGCATATAATACAGGAGAATTATGCTAGATTTTTTTTCCTTCATATGTGAAAATTTAAGTTGAACTGTTAAATAACTTTTTTCATCATAAAAAGGTATTTTTAGTGTCTTTTTTACCTTTCACATCCTGTGTTGTAATGAGACACATATTACACCAGATTTAGTATTAATGTTGGACACAGTTAAAATAGTACCACATGTAAAACAAAAGAAAAACCAATCCCCACAAAAAAGAGATTGTTTAGGACACTTAATTTACTCATTTGCTTCTTTGATATAGACCTATGGATAGTGATAATAGCATCACTGTGCTGTCATACCTCTCTGTATGTTCTATACTGGCTTATCTAGTCTGGTTCAAGTCACCCAGATGATCAAACGTCTGCACTTCTTTAGGGAGATAATTCTGTAATTTAATAGCTTGCAGCAAAGTCTGTAATCCTCAAACTCCAAATTTTATCTGCTGGCTAGAGAAATTTATGTATTATCCATACCTTGTTGCTAAGCAGATTCAGGGATTTTACATATTTTTATCTTTACATTTCTTCTATCATGTTGTAACACTGGCATGAAGCTAAAACATTGATTACATCAAAAATTGTATGTGTGCAAAAATATCCTAAAAGTCTTTAGGTTTTTGCAACTTTTAAGAACACTTTTTGAAATAAGAGTCAGTTTCATTTGTTTAAGGTCTGGGGATACTGACACTTTGAACTGAATTTTTCTGTGGAGAACTTCTGCTGTGTTTACCACCCAACTTTAAAGTTTTAATAACAGACAAAGGATGAATGCAGTCTTTAGAAAAGCTTTAGTTGTGTAGTTTTTGTGCAGCACACTATTTATCTCCTGAACTCAGAGACAATTTGGAAAAGATTATGCATTATTTTTAGTCAAGTGGAACATTTTAATGTGTAAGTGCAATAGAAAAATTAAGGATGTGAAAGCAGTATGATAGTAAATGTTATGGAACACGAGATTTATGTGTTTTGTTTCAGTTTTCACCATGTTTAATGTTGAACTATTGTTCCACAGTAGTTCCGTTATCATTCTGTGTGGCAGGATGGTAATTTGTGCAATATGTAGAAATTTGTGACAAGACATCTATCCTAAATAAGTAAGAGGAATTAAAGAAAACCCCAAATGTGGGAACTTGTCACTTAGCTTTTCAGCAGCCTAGTATTTTATCGCTACATTTTATCGTAAATGTGCTTAGTGTGAAACATTGACAAAACAGCTGAGAGGAACCTCCTAGTTTTACAAGGAGGGACCAGGACAAAGAGTTTTTTTATTTTAGTGGCTAAAAATGACAATGAAATATATTTCAAGCTTATCCTTTACATGCAAATACTAAATGTCATGTAGTCTTTAATAACAAGGAATTTGAAAGAATAAATTTTAACTATGGCATTTGGATTCCAGTAAACTAATTAAATAATTTTAGCAGTACATTTAGGACAATGCATAATTAGAAAACCTGTCTGCCTACACTAAGATTTCTTTTACTTGTATTCTGTTATTTTCATTTGTACAGAATTAATTTTGATTGACAAAGCATGGAAATTTTGAAATTATTTTTTTAAATAAGGCTTAGATGTTTATAAACTCTTTATGTCCTTTAGATTTTTTTCTCAACATTTGATTTAGTTGGTAGTCCATTCAGATAACCAAAAGTAGAAGAATTCCCCTATTGTAAATTGTAGGCTTTAAGGAAATTAATGACGGTACCTGGTACTATGCCAGCATTATTTGCTTATTCATTATTTGCTACTTCATTGTATGCAGAGAGTAATGTTAGAATTTCTAAAAGCAAAATTATCTGAACTCTGACAGAAATATTGCACAGCAGAAGTATTGCATAATTGTCTCAAAACAAGTTCTTAAGCCATCGAGACCTACTGCCTTGCATTAGCAGAGTTACCCCCCTCAAGTAATCTAAGTTCCCATGACAGTACTTCCCTGGACACAGTTTCCATGTTTTTCAAACACCATATTTACTTTGCTGCAAGAAGCATAAGTCCAACATTTCATTCTTTTGCTTTTATCTATTCATACTTTTCATAATTTTTTTTTTCTGTCAGGGGAGTCCCCATCTTATTCTGTTTTATCTACTTTGGTGTTACACTTCTTTAAGCTGCATTACAAAATTTTGATACTGTTTCTTTTTTGTTCTTTTTTTCCTTTAAAAAACCAAAATCTAACCTTTTTTTTAACTGAATATAGAAGTCCTGGAACTGAAATACAGTAGAAAGTTCTAGCTGTGAAGCTGCATAACTTCTTTCTAGACTGAAAAAGAAGTTTGAACACCTTTAAACATTTGATATATGGTTGTTTGTCTTGGGTAGATATGGACATGGGGAAGATATAATGAGGAAAGGTGCTTGAACTTGCTAGAGTGGCAATACTTGATGGCTCAGGAAAGACTAATAAGTGATGGTTATAGGGAGAAAAGCCCAATCTTATTTCTCTGGGCTTGTCCATGTGCTCGTTCACTGTGCTCTGTTGACAGGGCCACCACCCACATGAGCGAGCCCCATCAATCCTGAGACCTTTGCAAGACTCATGGCTAGTTGCACAATAAAAGTTGTCACATTTGACCCCTATTGCTTTTTGAACCAGTGGACTTGTCAGGGGTAAAGGAAAAGGGGGATTGTCCTTCCAATTGAAAACACTTTTTTAGAAAAACAAGTGTAATCTCTGTTCTAATTCCATGGTGATTTTCTTGGACTGCATGCAGGTGATGCTACAAGCATGTAAAGCACACATGTATTTCTTCCTGTTTGGACTAATTTACAAAATATTGTGCAATTTCTGGAATATGTTGCTTTATATGCTTTCCCTTCTGATTTCACATCTTCAGTGAAAGTCATTTAAATATTACAGCTTATTTATTTTTCAGTTTGTGAACAGCTGAAGCATCATATCAGTTCCAGCTCCTACATTCTACCTTTTTTCTATCTTGACAAATATGTAAATATTTTCAACCTGTTTACTTGGCATTCTTAATATTAGAGGAGGAAGGCAGAATTAGAAGCAAGCCTTTAATAAGATTCTTAAAATTAAAAGCTTATACTGTAGCATTGTTTTCAATTTCTGATTAGCATTAAAGATTTATTATGTTTCTGAATTGGCAAAAAGGTTTTACATTATGCTGAGTTCATCTAGATCTTGCTGCTTGCTGTTATGAAACTAAATTGGGCTTGATTATTTTGATTATCAAAGCTGAGGAGATTATTTTGAGGTGCAAATGCAAGTAATAGATACTGCACTGAAATTCCTGAGTAGGAAATTACATCATCAAGACAGGATGTGTTAGTGGCTAACTGAGATAATGTGTATGTATGTGTGTGCATATGTATGTGTTTCTATTCATAAACATCTTAGAAGAATATCTGTGTGAATATGTATATATTACATATACAAAGAATTTATCTGTGGCATAAGACTGCAAATCAGGATGGACTCTGCCACTAATGCAATGTCAAACACTGATCTTGCATGTCCTTTGTCTCCCATTTGTAAGTGGAAATTATGGCTGATACCCATCCACTGTATGTTGAACTGGATAGATCATCATAGTCCCTTCACTGGCTAGCAGAACTGTCGTGGGTAGGAATGAAAACTGAATGTCTCACATATGAAAGAATATATTTAATATCTGAAAGTCCATTTTACTGCAAAACTCCTTGTTTGCACATGGTGCCATATAAGAAACTGGGCATTTTCCTGTTCTTTCTTAAGTTGAACTGATAAGAACTTATTCTTGTCACCATGTGCCTAAAAATATGTCTGAAATCTTTGAAGATGTTGTCCCCCAAAAGTATAGATAGACTCATGGCAAAACCCATTTGCACCTTACTTTGTAGTAAGTTGCAAAGTAAGTATGTAGTAAGTATGTTCTTAACATACCCAAACATTCAGAAGAATCTCAGCTTGCCTATATGATATAAATTATTTTAGATTTTTTCCTGGAAATCAGAAGGAATACCACCTCTCTAACTTCACTTTAAGCAAAATGTAAGATGTGATGATGTAAAGAGGATAGCCTGATTCTGTGATGTACCTGGTAATATCCCTCATCTTTAGTCTTCAATACGCTCTGTTCCTTTTAAGTATCTTTTATCAATTTGAAGTGACTCCAACTAAGCTGTAGTTTAGTTCCCTTCAACTATTTCAGAGGCAGTTGACAAATGAAGAAAGAAGAAAAACCCCAAGAAGTTTCCCTGTGCAGTAAAAATCCTTTTTTTGTCCAGGGTTTCAGAAAAAAATGTTACAGGGAAACATGATTATCCTTTGACACCTTTGTGAGACAAATCGAAGATGCATGGAAAAGTATAACCAGCCATACAGCTTGTACTGGGATTTATACAGGAGTCCTATTAAATTCATTTTGACTGTGGTCTGAGTAGTCCTGTTTATATCTCTAATGCCCACATCCACCCCTTTCCTTTCCACAAAATATTATTAATTATATGAAATACAAATAAATCTTAATTTTAATTGTGTGTATCTCTGGATCCAAGGAATTGATGTTGATTTAACTTACTTGACATTTAGTTTAATTTAATTATGGGAAGTCTCTGTTGGTAACTATCAGAGAATGTACATGGTTGCCTCATTATCTTCCTGTGATAGTATGTGGCTGTTGTGTTTGCTCATTCTCTTGATGCTTGTTTACTCATGGCCCTCAGGGAAAACCGTATTAAATAATTCTGCAGTCATTTTTCCAGAAACAAAAAAAAAATTAACATTTTCCTGTTTTCAGTGCTGACAAAAGCCAGTGAAATTAAGCTACTTTATTGCATGACTTCAACATAACTGGGATATATTGGTTTGGATTTGGAAATCCCACCATAAGTTATTACAAAATAAGGATTTCTAGAAACAACATCCATCCAGAAGTTGATATTTTCATATAATATATAAACAACATCAGCACTGTTTTTGGCAGTCACTAAATCACGGTGCTTTGGAGTTCCATGGGGAAGCTGCAGCACTCTGCAGCAGCCACATGTGGGTGGCGTGATGTGGGAACAGAAAGCTGTAGCGAAAGAAAAGCTAATGCTGCATTGGTTCTCAGATAAGAAATCTGTACCAGTGCACCTCTCTAAGAGGCTGTGAGCCTAGTGGAACCACTGTCTTTCCTGTGATTTCTCTTGGATTGCAACACAGCACAAAGCCTTTCAACAATTGGAAGATGGTTGCCTGATATTCCAAGGTGACTCATGAACTGATTAAACAGAGATAGAGAGGGCTGTTCTACTGATACAGTAATTAGTGTTTCTAATTATTGCAGTTAAAACTCACATCAGTGTCAGGAAGCAAGTGAGTAGTATGACATCATTACAGAACAATTAGAGGCACACAAACATCAGCATTTGTTACACACACATCTGTATCACATGGAGTATATTTACTTATTTAAGATATTTTTAATTTCATGATCCTTTCAAGAGCTGAGGATCTGCTCTTGTTCACATCTTGTGGCACTATAAATCTTAATTAATTTGATTTCAAAGAAGTTTGAGTTGTATAAAACTAGGTCAGTATTAGAATATTACTGAAACAATAAATTAAAAGATTCATATATATAGAAAAGCTCAGTATATGCAGCATATCTGAACAATGAGCTTGTGGCTTGAATTTAGGTATGAAATTTAGAAAACCAAGCATGTTTAGCTGGTTGCTTTTGAGGAGCCAAAACTTCTTACTTTGCTGACCAAAATGCCACCTGTGGCTCATTTGCTTTAGCCCTTTCTTGAAATATTCAAGTAGTCTTGGTCTACAGCAGGTATCTCATATTAGAACATGATTTAGAGGCAGATGAAGAAATTTTTTAAATCAAAATGTTAATTTTAATTTTGGTTCCTATGACTGAATGCTTGCATAAAATTGCTGTTACTGTGTTTTTATTGAACATTTTTTGTCATAATTAAATAAGAAATATAATGGTGCAGCTAGAGACCAATTTGCAATTTTAGTGCTGATTATTGGAACATCTGTTATAGACAGTTATGTATAGATATGATTGTATCAGCAATCTCTTTTGTAGTTCTAAGATATGTAGCCCTAATTGCACTTGCCCTCTAAAGGGAATGGTTGGTGGAAGAGAAAAAAAAAAAACCCAACAAAAAAAAATGCTAAACATTGCCAATTAGTGCAAGAGGTGACACCAACCTTTTTAGCAAATCAGGATGTGATTGTGGGCTGTAAGAGAAAATTAATATTGTCTCCTTGAGACTTGCAGTGCGGTTTGTGGGGATTTGTTTATTTTTTCTTTTAAGATGTAAAAGTAAGGATACGTTTGTTCTGTGTGGTATACTATCATCTTTGTAAAGAAACAGAACAGGTTTTTCCATGTGCATTTCCTGAATATGAATTTCCATTTAATATGGCCCTGTTCTCCACACCTTCCCCCCAAAAAAGTGCAAAACCAGCACACCCAAACAGCAAATCCAAGCAAAATCTCATTTTACAGTGTGTTGGTCATTAAAATTTGCAGTGTTTGAAATGACCAGAAATCCTAGATCTTGCCTAGTTTCTTTCATGATGATGTAAAATGTATGTATGGACTACATTCTAGATGAATACAGGTGAGCACGATGGTCACAGGATGCAGCTTTGTGCCCTTTTTGTGGTCCTTAGAGGCAACACATCCTGTCTTTCTGACAGCTGTGAGGTCAGGAAATTAAAGAGTCTCATAGTTCTTCTCTTGCTTTCAACACCCTTGAATAATGTTTTCTCACACATCACTGGACCCTGCTTCGCTTCCTATGGCAGGCTGCAAAAATGGGTTTTGATAGAAGCTTTTCTCAGTTTTTTTGAATTAAAGTGTGTCACTGGCATAATGCATCATCCCAATAAATGCTGTTTCTTGTTAGACTGATAAAGAAATCCCTAATTTCCCCCTTGCTTTTTAGGATTAACAACTATACAATTAAGCAGTAAGTTGATATTCAACTAGAAGATCTAGAAACTACATTTTGTTGTAGTTTCTAGATCCCATTCTTAGTGAGGAAAAAAAGATAAAAGTTTTCAACTTGTGAATATTATAGGTTATTTTATCATTTTTAGCTCTCAATTATCTTAAGTGTACAGTTGATATTGCAAAGAGTAACTAGACAGGATATGTACAGTAACTACACTTGTATTCTTACTAACTCTTTTCAGTCCTGCATTAGTATAATGAGAAAAATGTGTTGCCTGGGTATTATCTAAGAATACAAAATGATATGTATCTATCTTCCAAAAATCTGAAAATTTAAATTTTTGTCACCTTCTACTAATCAGACGTAATTTAGTTTGCAAAGTTGACTTTTTATTCCCAAATAAATCTTCCAAAATTAAATGCTAGAATTACATTCCTTTTCAGAACAAGCTAAACCTCTATAGTTCTGTTAAATATTTCCAGTTATTTGCAGAAGTTTCAGGAGCCTTTTTGGTAGATTACTTTGGAGATGCAAAATCCTTTGCTTCTATAAATAGGGCCTTGATGCAATCTTTCATTAGAGAGAATGCCAGATAACTAATGTGGACACACATAGTGTGGTGGATAGCAAAACAGAAATAGTGATATGATTGAGACCTAAGAGCATTAGAGTTATGTGCCTCTACTGGAATTTTCTACATCTCACAATATTTTGTGATTTATACATCAGAGAAATGGTACCAATACTTAGTAAATATGTAAGCTTGAAAATGCCTTTGAATATATTGTATAACTGTATGTTACTGACTTACCTCTGTAATCTTTGCAAGATTTGAAGACACTTAAAGGGGAGAAAACCTATATAACTAATTTTGACAAAGAAAATTAATTGTATTCTCTACAACAGTATTGTTTGGCTAGTGAAAGGGAGAATTTGATCACATTGTGGTATTGCACCGCCCAAAGATACACTCACTCTCATGTGTCCACAGAATAGTCTTAAGATGATTTTTTTTCCTTGGTTGCTAGGTATCTGTTTATGTTCACAGTGTTTATGCATATAAACTTGGAAGAGGAAAAAATCAGAAGCAAACAAATTATTTTGGAAAGGGAGTGAATTTTATTTTATGAATTTTCAATTAAAAAGGTGAACAGGTAAACTGGCACTATTATGCAAAGCCTTAGTTTATGTCATAATTCAAGTGAGGAGCTCTATCTCTCTTTTTTCTTCCTTCCTCCTCTCCTTTGGCCTCAAAGTCTATAGTATGAACTGTGTTTTAAATGTCTTTCATGTCAATAACAGAAATTACATAAACATTTCTCATTTCTTTTTCTTACTATAATATTAGGATTATGATGCTCTGCTTGTATGCATGTGTTGCAAAGTTCTTATCTTTAGTGATGACTTATGTAAGAGTTAGGGCATCCATGGCATATTTTAGACATATATTTCTAGGAAACAACATTCTGATGGATTTAGGCATAGGATTATGACCTGTGACATCTCTGTTGGTACTTATATTGTTGATAAACTCAGTGGGGATCATATCTGTGCAAAGATTTCATTTGTTGGAAGAGAGCTTTGTTTATATGTACACAAATAAGAGTTCTTGTAAGGGATGAGTAAAATTGTTCCTTATACCTATACACCTCAACTTTGAGTACAGTGAGTTAAGTCATGTACAAAACTTGGATGAAGGAACTGTAAATAATTTATCTATCCCCCATTCCTTTTTGACAAATGAAAACAGACTGAAATGTTAAGGGACTTATGAGGATTCATTAGACCGGCCCTTGGCCATTCCTTAAAGGAAAATAGGATAAAGTTCAAGGCAAGCAGTGCTCTGTTTCACTTGGGCATGTTTTTTTACAGACCTTTCTCTTCATCATATAACTTTTACCTTGGTGTGCCCAGGACCAGAATAACAAGAGATAGCCTCCAACTGAGAGGGATATTTTGACAGATGTCTCATCTAAAACTGTGCTTTTATTAATAGTGTAAGCTTTTCTATTAGTGGAGAAAGTAAAGAAACTGATAGGCTGGCAGGGAATTCATACCATATTGTTTAAACTATAACAATGTGACCAGATTTCATGGTGTGTCCCTTTCAGTAACTACAAAAAAAAAAAAAAAAAAAAAAAAAAAAAAAAAAAAGCCCACCAATTAATCTTCTAAAGCAACTGCCATGAACAATTAGCAGTGTAAATCACTACTGCTGTAATGTCTCATGTTTTTGTTGGTGGAAGAGTAGTTCTGTGTAAAAGCTGTCTAGAGTGAGATAAAGCAGGAATAAAAAGACATAAGAAAGAAACCATCAAAAAACATAGTCAGGCTAGAAAGACTAATCCAGATTATTTCTTGCCCAGAGACTATCTGAATAATAGATATGATCATTTCCCACTGCTTTTTACAGGGGGATGATTTTTCTATTAGTTTGCAGCTGAGATTACTTCTGAGAAAAAGGGTCTCTAAAAAAGAGAGGGTTTAAAGAGATCCCTTTTCCTTTTCAAAACTAGTGCAAAACAGTTCTTGGGTACTGACCAACAGTGTTGCCAACTTGGTATTTTACTGTGTTTTGTAGTTTTATTTTTTAAGTCAGGAAGCATTTCACCCTAATAGTTGGCAATATCTAAATCCTAGGGCTCAATACTGGGAATTGTATGTTTGCAACTGGTGCAAGTGTTCCAAACACCACAAAAGCCATTCTGTTCTCATTTTCAGATTGCTTATAAAGGAAGTAATTCCATATTGCTGTAATTTCAGAACTTTTCTGGCTTATATTATGAGGGACTGTCGACTATTCTATTGTTTTGATGATTTAAACCACCAGCATTTTGCAGATCCCTCAAAATAAATCAACTGCTTCTATATGGTCTGAAAATGCCCCTCATTACTTATTAGTGTGAGGTTGTCTTCTAACATCATCCTACCAGGAGCACGTTAGAGATCCTGTATTAGTCCACAGTGTAATGTGCTAAATAGTGCATTAAAAAGCCACAGCATAAATGGTAGTTGGAAGCAGCATTCATCCTTCATTAGCAGTATTTCACTATTTTAGAACAAATTCAGTTTTGTATTGCTACTTGTCACTGAGTGCCATAATTTGATCCCTACTTCATTAGTCCTCCATCACTGGCACTGCTGACAATGATTGGCACAATGCAAAGAGATTGTTGTACGTATTTCATTGAAACATTAAAACACATTTAAGTTTGGGAAACGCAGTTCTCTGAAAATTAACCACCTTTTCAGTATGTCAACCTCCAAATGTTTTTATTTAATCCAGCATTATGGCTATATATATGTATGTATATACACATCTACACAGAAATACATGCACATTGGGAGGTATTTAAAAGACTGGTATATGTGGCAGTTGAGGACATAGCTTAGTGGTTGACTTGCCAGTGTTAAATTTATAGTAGAACTTGATGATCTTAAAGGTCTTTTTCAACCTAAATTTAGGTCTTTTTTCAACCTTAACGATTCTATGATTCTGTGATTATTTCTGAGGGAGGAGTGTTCCACTCTTGACACACTGGTATACATGTACAAATCATCAGATGTTATAGTTAACTTGGGGAAGGTTAGGCAATGCCAATATTGCTGTTCTTTCTGAAGATATCACACAGGATGAAAATTGTAACAGCTGAAAAGTCTTGTTAGGAGAGAATGCTTTGTGAGTATGCTGGACAGCATTGAGCGTACTGGTAAGACAAGATTCATCAAAAACTCTGTGATAGTAAAGGAGGATTCCTCAAATATTCCATCTTCCACTTCTATTTCATCATTAGTTTAAAGCAAATGTGGTGTTGCTTGCAGACAGCCAGATAAGCAAAATATCTCTGTTAAACTGTGTACTAACAAGCATCTTAGTATATGTAACATTGTAATGAATTATTATCTACCTACAGGTGAGCACTTCCTTACCCTTGATATTAATTTTGGAGTCAGTCAAGGCAATGTCCTTAATAAGAGCTGAGAATTTTAGATAATACCCCTTATGAAGCATAAAAAAGGTCAAAACTGTAAAATGAATAGTGACACATTTTAGAACCACCCTTGATAAGAAGGCTTTTGTATAAAAGTTCTCAGAAACTGGGCTGGGTTTTGAACTCCTATCTCTAATCACATAAAGATTAGAGCCCATAGTGTGAGTAAACCTGTTTGATTAATGTAACCTCTTCTGCACTGATTCAAGGTAGAAGGCATGAAAGAAAAATACAGCAATTCCATCAAGAAGCCTTCAAAAAAACTTCTCTGTGTATAACAAGAGCTTAGTTAAACTTGTGCCAGACTGGATACTATAAATATTGAAGGTGTGCTCTCAGTGTACTATGAATAGTACTTATCACGTCACCTATAAGAAAGATTTAGCAGTAATGTAAAGCACGTGGAAACAAAAAAAAAAAAGCCATAGAAAACAACTGCCAGCTGCCTGAGGTAAAGAAGGAACATTCTTAATGGTTAGGTATTCCTGTGATATTTTTAAAATTCCTCCTGGAGGCTTTGATGTTGTCAGACATAAAATAACTGGGGGAAATATGAATGTGACCACTAACCCAGTCTGATTAATGATGTGGTCCTTCCTTTAGTTAATAGATCTCTGATTTTACTTGCTAGTTAAACTGATGTTACAGTGTATGTGGATCGTGCAATGCAAATGTAAGGTTATTGTACTTTAATAATACTTACAGTGTCAGTAAAGAGTTAACTGTGGCAATTCTCAATTGTAAATTCAAGTGAACAAAAAATTTCACTGAGTAGGTAGACAGACATTTTGACTAGAAGGTCATTGTTCTATTAATAAGGTACTAATAGGTTTTCCAAATGAATGATTCATATTTTCAGTTTGAGGAGAGGTGAGAGCATGAGGTGATGGAACTGAAGTTGAATTGAGAGTTTAATCTATGTATCAGGAACCTTTGTCACTGAAAGGATAGTGAATAGATGAATTCATTTACAAAGTGTAATGAATTCCTATTGAGAATTAATTATCTTGGGACATAGTTCTTAAACTGGAAACATATTTGACCCTTGAAATCTATCTTTTTTTTTCCTAATACCACCAGAAACTAGATAAAACTTTGTAAGTTCAACATGATGAAATTTAGAATTTGTTTTTTTTTTTTAAATAAATTAATAGATAGTACAAGCATGAATGATATTCCTATTCCCTTTTTTAATTTCAGCACACATCTGAATTCTGATTGAAGTTCTTCCTGACTTCTGGTTAAGTAAATGTATGTGGTGGTTTATACTTTTGAGAGATGGAAAGCATTGTTACACCCTAATGTGGTTGAGCACCTGGAGATGTAAAGGGAAAAGCCAAGAATTATCTTGGAAGTTAAAGTAGAGGACAACAGTCAATGGATAAAAGCCTCAGATATTGACAGGAAGAGGAGGAAAATCATGGGAGAACCAGTGTCTGTCATGGAGAGAGATAGAATAACAGACTAAGTGGCAAGGGAGATTATATGACTTGTATGCATTTAGTTTCAAAAACATATGAATGCAAGAGTAACTTTGTTATCCATAACATACATTGCATGAACAGAGGAGATCTTTAGTATCAATTTTACCTCTACCTTTTAATCTCTAATTCTACACTTAGAGTATATTATGGAATAAATCTTACCTTCTCTAGAAGTTGTTGATGAAAGGTAAAGTTACTCTTCTCTGAAAGATGTTACTTGCATGGAAGAAGAAACATTGGTTATAACTGACATTTTTGAAAAGTTCAGTTGAAATTTTGCTGGGCATTTCAGAAGTCATGTTGTATCAGTTTTTACTCTATAATGATGTCTTTTTGTATTACTGGTTACTGAACAACTGCATTTCACCACACAACAGGGTGGGAAAATTGGAAAATTTTTTTGGGGGGAAAAAAAGAAAGAAATCCCTCTTGATGTCCTGTCAGACATGTTCATTGCTTGATGTTTAAAATCTTAAATATCTTCAAAAAGGGAAATCAGAAATATAAATCAGAGAGTTACTGATTTCCAGTGCTTTTGTCTTAAGATTAAAAAAAAATGTTAATGCTAGAGCTTTCTCTAATTAAAATAATTTCCAAATTTCCATAACACAGAATCAGGTCTGAGAATCAGAATCAGGTAGAGATGACCTACAGGTTTTCAACAGGTAACTTGTTGTCCCTGAAAATATCATGCATCTCCCTAAGTCTACTAAGAGACCTTTGGCTCAGGAATAAGAAACTTCTAATCTCTGTTTTGTATTCCTGAAATAAAGAACTTTGTAATTTTAATGCTAAAAACATCACAGTTTTCCTAATGAATGCATGGAAAGTAAAGACTAATGCCTTGGTTTTGTAAATTGTAGATGCAGTGTTTCTATAGTTGGAATAAATTACTTTTATTCTAATTAATAAATTCAATAGTTAGAATAATTTACTTTTGTAAAATATAAACTTTCTTCCTGTAGGAGGAAGTTGCTGACTTGACTTCTACTATTTAATTGTAAATTCACTGCTTCGACCACCTTCTCAGAATAAATTCTGAAATTTCTGAGATTTTCAGTCAACCTACAAAAAGTAATCTACTTCCAACTAGGTTTTTTTCTTTTCTGAATGATTAAATGTGTACGCAAACTAATTAGTCAGATCATCTAATTCTTGAGTGAAAATTGAGACTTCTAAAGAACAGGTGACATCTGAGTTAATCATGATAATACTGTTTTTCTTATTTCCCTTTACATGTAGGTAACTTCAGAGACACTATGGTAGCTTCTAAAGACTTCATTGATTTGCATCTTCCTGTTAGCTTTGGATATTCCTATGGCCTGCTTTAGAAGCAAAGGTTTCTTTTAGTAAAAGATAGAATTGTATAGTCTGTCATATCTCACTTATTATATACTATTTATGAAATATTTTGTGAAGTCTAGAAAAAGAGAAATGTGAGTTATTTTAGCCTTAGCCTGCCTTTCATTCAATTCTCTGTCACAGATGTAGAGAAGACCCTTTTTAAAAAGACACAAACTAATTAGTCAGATCATCTAATTCTTGAGTGAAAATTGAGACTTCTAAAGAACAGGTGACATCTGAGTTAATCATGATAATACTGTTTTTCTTATTTCCCTTTACATGTAGGTAACTTCAGAGACACTATGGTAGCTTCTAAAGACTTCATTGATTTGCATCTTCCTGTTAGCTTTGGATATTCCTATGGCCTGCTTTAGAAGCAAAGGTTTCTTTTAGTAAAAGATAGAATTGTATAGTCTGTCATATCTCACTTATTATATACTATTTATGAAATATTTTGTGAAGTCTAGAAAAAGAGAATGTGAGTTATTTTAGCCTTAGCCTGCCTTTCATTCAATTCTCTGTCACAGATGTAGAGAAGACCCTTTTTAAAAAGACCTTAAGTATCTTTTGTTATAGATAACAATGCAGTAGTTTAAATGTTTCATTACATTTGTATTTTTTATTAGCTTTCTCAAGGTAAATCTAGTGAACTTTTGAGTTAAAAGTAAGGCAAAACTCCAAATACGAATCCGCAGATATGATTTTGTGTACTTGTCACATTAAAAGAGGTTAATTTACAGAGAAGGGACTAAAAAAACAAAGGATACTGAGCTTTTGCAATTTGGAAAGTCAGTAAAGTCATACACTTTTTGATGATGGAAGCTCAAAAGATTTTAACATTTTTAGATTTTATTTTCCTGCCAGTTCGTTACTGGGTACTCAGA
The DNA here is from genome assembly GCF_003945595.2 of Pipra filicauda. NCBI lineage: Eukaryota > Metazoa > Chordata > Aves > Passeriformes > Pipridae > Pipra > Pipra filicauda. Next base: position 696,679 of record NW_024104318.1, read on the forward strand.
CAGCACTGATCCTTCAAATGGATGTGTAAAATAAAGGGTATTCTGAGGCAAATAACCCGAACTGTTGCATCAAATTAGTATATTCCTAGAAAGTAGGTAGTATTTAAAAAGGAGAAATTTTTGAGTGTTAATTTATTTTCTGCTTGTCAGTTCATATCCTTGCTTCCTCTTTTCTCTCCTGTGGCAGTATTGTTATTAAAGGAAAGTTATAGCTGCAATTCCTGTGAATTCTTTATAATTTGTTAAGTGCTTTAAAATTGGTTAACCTTAAAAAATGACAGCCCTCTAAAATTCTAGATTTTTTCATTATTAAAATAGTATTCTAAATTAATCTTGTGCATAGAATTTTTAACAGCTTCAGTTTTCATTGTGAATTGTGGGTTTTGCTCACAGAAATACAATTTAGATGACAGGTAAGACTGATTTTCAGTATTGATTGCAAGCATTCTTCCTAACTAATTGTTAGGTAGAATACTCTTAGGTTCTTCAATTTTTTTCCAAAATTCTCTAAAAAGTCGAAGGAAATTTGGATAGTCATTCCCTTGGCTGCATATGCAGTTTTTGTTTTTGCTGAGTTTTAAATATTCAATATTGCATAAATTATTAATTTTATTTTTTGTATGTAAGCATCCAAATTCCAGAGCTCTTCCAGAATATTCTCTGAAGAGATAACTTAAACTTAATCTGCTGTTAAACCTGTCCAAGTTAAAAATATGTGTAAATACTATAGTTGCTTTAAAAGAGTAAAAAAACCCGACCAACCGAAACTAAACAAACCAAAAAAACCCCCAAACCCAAAAACCCAAAACCGCAACAAAAAAGGCCCTGATTGCAACAGGTGGTTCAAGAAAAGAATAAAGATGTCCTCCCATCCATTATGTCACTAGAATTATTGATTAATTTAATTTAATTTGAATATATCTATGAGAAATTCTGAAATAGGTCTGCTCATCCTTGGTAAATGACGTCATAATTGAACAACTGGCGTGAGGTTGATGTTCAAAGCAATACATTGTAACTGCCTTGGGGATCCTGCCCATTATAGTGACCATGCCTTGCACTACTTTACCCTTTCAACTACTCCTTTAATGGCCTGCAAAACCCTGTTGCACTGTGTTTTCAAATCCGCTTTTTTCAGGCTAATAGAAAGTTTCCATTGAGTGGAGCAGGAGCTGAAATGAAAGAGGCTGAGCATTGGAGCAGTAAATCCTGTGCTGTTTTGTGCAGTTTTATAAGCATCTCCGGCACAGATCACTTTATTAAAGCAACATCTGCTACAAGCACAGTACTTGGATTAGGGATGACAGCCATTTGCAGCCATATGAACTCTTAAAAATAGAAGATATTTAAGTTTGACAAGGAGTAATATTAGCTTGCTAAATTTTTAAGGTTTACAGTAACAATTTCTGTGGATGTTTTATATGGATGCTCTTTATATTTAGTCTAATGTAAGTGCGATCTGCAACGTCAGTTTTCTCAGCTTGCCTTTTAAGTTTGATTGGTCTTATATCTGCCTGTTATCTGTCATGAAAAATCATGAGGGTCAGGGATATGAGAGCGGTATCTTTCCCATTAGGGAAGCACTTAAAAAATATCCACTGGGAGCCAAGAGGAGGTATGTCTGTTCAGACACTTCTACCAGATCTACTGCCAATAGCACATCTATATCCAATCACAAGTTTTTATTCAATCCTTATCAGTGTCATTGCTATTCCTATGCCTGCCACAGGATCCTTACTTTACTAACTTTAATTATGGCTAGTTTTGTCTATTCTATATTTATTTCAATTAGCTTCTCATTCACACCATTTCAAGCTGTTAGGACATAGCAGCTGACTCCAATGACAACCTCTGCCTATTGATTTGTTTGCTCCAGCATCTACTCTTTTAGCTTTTTTCAATTTGGTTTGCCTTGTCAGAAGAGGTCCAGAGCTGTTTCTCAGAGCTTCATTCATATAAGTAGACTTTGTAAGTGCTGGGGGAAACTTTTACTTAAGGGGGGGGGGGGGAAAAATCATTCTGACAAGTACATGTTAAGAAGTGAATGCTGCCATGCATTAAATACAGTCAGAGAAACCTTGTGGTTCATATTGCCTGTTCATATTGTATTGATTCAGTGTGTTGGTTCATTCAGTGAAAAATATATATTTTGGAGACAAATCACTGGCATGTTTAAATATGATATGTTACAGTTAACTCCTGGATTGACAATATGTTGCTGCTTAAAAGCCCCACCTGAGATTGGTGCCAAGTGGAAACTTCAGAAAATTGCAATAATAAGGAACAATCTCTCTGAAAAGCTTAGATCTAAGCAGACAAGACAGTCAGTTGAAAGCTTTGAAAGAAGTAGAAATTCAGAGAGCTGTTAAGAGAGTCTCACAGCAAGTACAGAAGAACAGTAATTCAGTCCTTGCTAACGTTTTTCCCAAATCCACTGAAAGATATCCATGCTGAACTGGTAGGAGATCCTTCCTCTTTTCACTGTTCCTCTGTTTGCAACCAGCAAGGCAGAAATCTCCCCTTTGTTATTGAAGTTCCATTCTTGCTCAAGGGAGATCTGCCAAATAAATTTTTTTCATTATGTTGTGAGCTACTGAATTAATACATTGTTAATATGAGGCTAATGCATTGCTTTCATAAACTCACCTATTAAATGGCTGAACTTCAACCAACATATCAGTTTTTTGAGAGTTTTTCTCCTTTTAATTATTTTCTCCCCACATACTGTGATACCTGGGGTCAAAACTCTTCAGATTTTGATTTTATTTTAATTGAAGGAACAACTCAATGAAAAGATTGAGCAAAAGCTGTTTCTATCCTCAGTTTGTTCCCTGATCTTTACTTTCCACTCAAAAGATGTATAGTAGAATGAAATTAGTGAGACACATTTATTTTCTTCCATTTTTTCTTTTATAAGTGACCTTGGCAGGGCACTTAACCATTCTGTGTGTCTTCCCTTCTCCCAGACGTGTGTTATGGCATTTTCTTACCATGTGGAACCTGCTACTTCACGTAACTGGTTTTTAGATACTATGGTAACAGGGGCTATATAAAGTAAGTAGGATACTTAAGTTTAATATGAAATTGCTGGTTCAATGGCAAAGCTGTAGGACTAAAAGAAAGATGTGTCAGAAGGACTGTAGGTGATTCCTGGGGTGCTCTCTCCCTCCCTTGTTGAACCATTTTTCTTTTTTCCTTGACAAACTTGTGTTGATTATTTAAAATTTTCTCAGAGGCTTGATTATTATTTTCCCATTAATCCAAATCTAGAGTGCAATTTAGTGTCTGTCCAGAAATATTTCTCTCTGGTTTTCTTGCTATTTAGCCCTTCTTTGTGCTCTATTTTTCCTTTGTCCTTCCAGATTCTTCAAATGCTGTCTGTAAAAGGATAATCTTAACAGTAAAAGAATCCTAAAAACTAAATATACTCATTCATTTAAATACTTACTTAACTACAGACATGCCCCGGCCCAACCTACCCCCATAATAAATGTCACAGAATCTTAGATAAATGATGGTTTTCCCAGGTTTACATTTACAATATTAACAATATGCCTCTAAAGTAGTCAATATCCATGCTACACAATAATGAACATGTTTTCTTAACTGCTTTTGTCCTTCTCGGACCCAAAGGGAGTGATTTCTTCATAGCAGATATATTTTTGTATAATCACCTGATGCATTTCGGTAGGCTGCTCATACAGAGTGATATTAATGAGAAGAAAGTATTTTCATTTCGAAGGATGCATTTCGGTAGGCTGCTCATACAGAGTGATATTAATGAGAAGAAAGTATTTTCATTTCGAAGGAGATATTTTTTGCAATGGTTAAGAGCTAGCCATTTAGGAAATTGATACGTAAGGAATGCATCAATTCCCAAGATAATTTGATATAATGCCCACTGTGTGACACTAAAAGAAGAAAAACAGTTGCCTCTCCTTATTTCAGAATCTGTTTGGCAGATTTTAGTCCCTTTAGTCTTCTATGTCACTTAGAGCCATGGTCTGGTAACCACGGTGGTAGTGGATCAAGGCTTGGACTTGATGATCTCAGAGGTCCTTTCCAACCTGGCTGATTCTATGATTCTATGATTCATAGCTCCTCTTATAAATGAGTAGCTCTTTCTGGAACATAAGCAACTGTAAATTTTATTAAATAACAGCATAACTCTTATTACCTAAAATCAATTTCTGTTCATAAATAATAACTTTTATCATGTGACCAACATAAGCATGGAATATGAAAACTACAAAAAAAGCATGTTGAATACAGGTTATTCTTGGGATCAGTCATAACAGGGAACATCAGTAAATGCATTGTTATGGTCTGTTGTTGACAAAGATATAAGCACTATAGTTCAATATTATTCATTTTAATCTGCATTAAGCCTTCTTTTTTTTACTTTATAAATGCTTTTCTGTTTCAAAGAGAAATAAGCCAGAGTTCTGAGATGGCTTAGAAAAACAGAGACAGAATAAAGCCTCAATAAGTGTTGCACTGAATGTGCTCTTATATACCCAGCCTATATGCTACTGAGCCTCAACCCTGTAATCCAGTGAAAGCCCCGGTTAATAACTACATGCCTTTAGGACAAACTCTTAGTTGTCTAGTCAGATACCAAGGTCTTAGTATGGATATTAGAAACTTCTATAACATTCCTTTTTGTGAACCAGCTGCTTGCTTGAAGTACACTTCTCAAAATTACAGATGAAAGCAGATATTAATGCCATTGATGTAATGAGCATTTGGTAGTTAACTATATATATAAAATAATACATAGTACTATCTACTTTTTTAGTCTATACTTTGTAGATTATGAGAACCTGTGCAATAAGGCTTTTTTCTCCGAGAATTCTGTAATGGACAAGTTTATATCTTGAACTTTTTCTGGACTCTGAATTGCAGTTTCTGTTACCATCTTAAAATCTTTTTTTTTCTTCTGGTTAATGTTTACTTTAGCTGTGCAGCAGTACAAGATTGTATATGAAGTCAACATCATTATATGTGACTAGCATTAGGTAACATTTAAACACCTGCTCGTTGTGAATTATTTGGTTCTGAGATGGCTTCTCTCAGAAGTTTCAGGTAGTGTCATATTGCATTAACATCTGATTTGGAGCCTGCAGAGTGTGATTGAGCTGTGTGATTACTTTGACACACTATTAGAACTGGAAAGAGAGCAATGAATCTGTGTTTTGAACCGGTGCTAGGAGACATAGTGATACCAGGGTGCTGACTTTCAGTTGATTTGTGAAAAAAATCATACAAGTAACTTGAGATGTAAATCTAAACAATGAAGTGAATTTAAAAGTTTTAACAAGAACTGATTAAAATTGTGTAGTCTCAGTTCCATCACCACAGTTTGGACTACCATATTTCTGATAGAGAAGAAAAAAAAGTAAGTGTGAGGGGGAAGCCTGATACAGAGGGGAGTTTGGAGAGAGTATTGTAGCCTTGTCCTCAGCCTTGGAGGACCCTTCTGAAGATGCAAAGACAGCAGCTGTGACTTGCAGAGTGTGTTGGAGTTGTAGAAGGATGATTTGGCTGGAATTGGATGGCTCAGAAAATAGTGATCAGTGGGCCCTTTTGCAGATGAATTGTTTCTCCATGATAGTTTAGACACATTCCCTTTGTATCTTATGCTTGCTAATAGCAAAATAATGGATTGAATAATGAGCTGATCTAAATTATACGTAAGGGAAGCCCCAGAAGAGAATTTGGCATAGCACCTTCCAAAATTGACAGGGGAACAGTATGGAATATATAGCTTATGTAACAATAAGTCTTGTAATTATACACTTGTTTGAGCAGATGGATGTGCTATTTTGGGACTGAATAACAACTGAACATTCACTCTAGTAACTTGGTTCATGGAAAAAAAAAAAAAAGCTTTTTCAGTGATGGCAATCTGGACAATTGTGCTGCAACTCCAAGAAGCTAATGCAGCTGGTGGAGGCAGAACTCACTGCGGGCTGGCAGCCTGCTGTGCTCCAAGCCCACACCTTTATGTGTGACTCACTTCTTTTTCCTCCTTATGCTCAGAGACCAAGGCAGAGCATTGACCTGATCATGTAGCAGGAGTGGACAGAGTAGGTTCTTTATGTTTTATCTGTACATCTAAAATACTAGACAAATGATCAAATATAAGTAAATCCGCCCATGTATAAGTGTTGAGTAGAAAGCCTACACACACTTAGGAATATCTAGTTGTGTGATAAGACTAGCTGGAATGACTTTGCATTTCACTCACATCTGTCCTTCATCTCACTCTACTGGTGAAAAACAATACCCTTTTGAAGTTGTCTGCAAATTGCAATGACATTTGCTCTCTAAAATATTCAGTTAGTTTTTAACTAATCTAGATACTGATTTCATTCCTACATCTTACTATTCTAATTTTTTATTAAAATTATATTTAAATCTATTTGAATATGCTGAATTACAGTGTTAAATTTTCCTTTGAGAAAAGAGGATATCAAGTTCAAACAAGTTTTGTTTTCTAAATTCAGAAAGCTTATGATTTTCCTTTGCTTTTTAACTTTGGCCTTCACTTAATGTTTCCCATAGTTTCAGTGGCATGTGCTAATTAAATTCAAGTCTGTTCTGAAACCAGCAATGCAATAAAATCAAGAAAACATGAGATCATGCATGAACTTAAATGTTCATGCAGCCCCTGTAAAACAGCTAAGTGAACTCACTAGACTGAAAGGTATTAGCCCACTTCTGACACTTATGCTGTTTGCTTAACTCTGTACTGAGGAGTCATACAATGACAATGTTATGGCTTGTTTGATGCTTCAGTTGGTTTGCAATTTTCCATAACTTCTAAAAAATAATTAACTTAGCAGGCTTGAATGCCACTTTCAGGAGAGGACAACCATGTTTGTAGAATAATACTTCTCTGCCTGGGGAGAGAAATTTCACTCTGTTAGTAAAATAGATTTGAAGCTAAAAATTCAGTTAATAGTTCTACATTCCTGAAAAATACTTTATTTCTAATTTGGTTTTCTGAAAGAAAAAAATTATTCATAAAAATTGATGGTCTTCCAAAAGAAGATATTAGCCTAAAGTTAACTAGGAAGCTATTACAAAAATGTAATTTGTAGTGCTTTAATTTATCTATTATCATGAATGATCATTTTTTACTGAAAGAATGTCTCGGTGTTTCAGTTCCATGAATATTATAACATTTGCATGTACAAAGCAGCTTCCCTTTAACTGCAGGTTGACAATGATTGCAGCCACCTCTAGCACCTAGGAGGTCCACAAGGCAATACTAAGAATGTGGATAACTTCAAGTTATCCAAGTTGGGAGGGGCTCTACTTGATAACATTTTCCTTTTGTCCCGTGCATGTCAATATGGTGTATGTTATTGATGCATTAATTGACTTTTCAAGATATTCTGCTGGTTATCCATATCAAAATACATGAATTTTAGTAGAGCTTGCTTTTCCATTTTTCTACATAGAGATTAGGCAGATCCAGTACTAGTGGGCTATCAATGCCATTTTGATATGGCAAAAGTGTTGCTTTTTTCCTGACTTCTTACTTTATGAAGTTTTAGGAAAGAAGAACGTTTCCCACAAACCATTATGTATCATAAATTCAGTTCCTTGATTACTCTCATAAACTTTGTGTGTAATACTGGACGAGATGCAGCTTGTGAGTACTAAGAACAGCTCATCACCCTACATCTTTTAGTACTTCTTTGTAAGAGATCAAGGTGTTGCAAAGCTTCTGCAGCCGTATTAGAGCTCAATATTGGGAAATCACTTCAGGTAGCTAATTATCCACAGTTTACCTTTTCTCAATTTTACACTGTAATTTCTTTCATTGTGTAGGTCCTATAAGCTATGAGTATTTTCTCTGCTGTCGTCCTTATGTTCTGCAGTTGAAAAAAATCTCTTCATATAAGTCAAGAAATTTAGAATTGTACTGCTTTTGATAGGTAATTATAACCCTCTTTAAATTTACGCTTCTCTTTCAGTTTAGATTTCCAAAGGTGGCATGTAAATACATTAGGAAAGCAGTTCTAAAATATTTTTATTATTATTATTTACTTGATGTTTGAATTTTAAGTCTGAGATATATTTTAGAATTGTTAAAATCTCTCAGTCTTTTTTCCATTTCAAAACTTTGTCATGATGTGCAGCTCTTAGAAATTAAAACCTGTTTATCATTATCCAATGTTTTGCAAGTGGTGTTACACAGCCAGACATTTGTATGGTGTCTTTTTTGCAGTTACTTTCATTCTTCTTTGCTGTTTTTTTTATTCACACACAAATGAGTTGTCTCTTGTGTCTTGGTTTGTTTGCATTGTCAAGTAGAGTTAATCTACTGAAAACCAAAAGGACTTAATAAAAAGAAAACACATTTCACCTTTCAGTTTGTTGAATAGAATATGACAAGTGCTTTCAATATTTAATGTATTAAATTACTTTGACAGTGTATTCTTGGATCTTCTTGCAGATGGATTTTGCCAGTGTATTTAACTGGCTGTGTAATTAGAGCAAGCTCGTTCCATACTCTGAGCTGCTTTTATTTGGGTGGAGAAGCCAAAACTGTCATAACATGTGGTTCATGATTTGCTCTCCATGTGCAGCTTGAGATGTGGAAGAAGTGTGCAGGTGATTTTGGTTATACAAGTTCCTTTCAAAAGTTGATGTTGATTTTTGGGATTTGGTCAAAACTTTTGATATTGTCTCTCACAGTATCGTTCTGAGAAAAATGTCTAGCATACAGCTATACAAGCCTATAATACATTGGGTGAAAACTTGGCTATTGGTTTGGGATCAAAGAGTTATAATAAATGGGGTTATATCAGGCTGGCGGCCAGTCACCAGTGGGGTTCCACGGACTCTCTTTTAGGGTAAGTCCTCTTTAATGTTTTTATAAATTGTCTGGACACATGAATTGAATGTACCTTAAGTAAGCTTGCCAATAATACTGAAGTAGGAAGAACTGTGGGCTCTGCCAAGGGCAGAGAGGCCTTACAGAGATCTGGATAGACTAGAGAGCTTGACAATCACCAACTGTATAAAATTTCACAAGAGCAAATGATGGATTCTCCACCTGGGACAGGGTAATCCTGGTTATACTTACAAGCTGGGGTGGACAGGAGGCTGGAGAGCAGCCTCATGGAAAGAGATCTGAAGGTTCGTCTCGATAGCAAGTTGAATATGAGAGTTGGATTCAGTAATCCTTATGTGTCCCTTCCAACTTGAGATATTCTATGATTCTGTGATATCCTGGTAATTCTATATTTACTATGTTCCCGTATTAAATGGGCTAAAGATTTTTCCAAATAGTCTATTCTGACAATTTCTGTTTACAAAACATCATTGTCAAAATCAAGCCATATTCTTTGTCATCAGTATGTGGTTTTGGCATGAGAAGAATATTCTCACAGCCTTTCCAGACATATAGAACATCTTTCTTCAATATGCTATCAGGTGATTTTCCAGTACTTAGGATGATTTGGGACTTTAGATAATTTTATGCTCACTTTTCTTTACCCAAACATTTTAGCTCTTCTTTAATGAAGCTTTAGTGAAGCATCTATTCTACTGAATCCTAGTGTCAGCTTACTCTTTTTGTTAATCACAGAGTATGTAATTGTGCCTATAAGTGGGAATATACTTGAATGCATAAGCAAGCTCTGTCTACAAGTATTGATAAACGTGAAGCCTAATCTTTGAACTAATGTTGCTTAAGAAATTAAGCATAACTAAGCTATCTGTAATGGGGATTTCTAGGATTCTCAAATTAATACCTCCATAGCAATTGAGCTGGATGATGCTTGTTTTTCAGCTTGGATGCCTGGCATCAGCATTCATTACAATGAATCTGAGTTATTTTCTCCTTGTCGCAGTGCTTTAGGGGAGGCAACATTATATGTCACCTGTTCATCAGTCAAACAAATTTGTATTCTTAGAAGGTGATTAAACAGAGATGTCCTGAGTTGTAGCTGTATTTTGAAAACTGTCTAGCTATGACTTTTGTATTGCCTGGAATAGGTATTTTTCATGGATATAACTGTCAATGAAGTTTGATTAAATATCTAATTCTTTTAACTTAAAAAGTGAATGAGAAATGGAACATTATGGTATTTGGTAGTGTTTTTAGAAAGGAAATAAGCTCCCAGCTATTTGGTAATAATGCTAGACAGCTCCATAGAAAGTAGTTTACAAGCCTTAAGCATGCCAAAGACAAGCTGAGAGGACTGTTCCTGCCAGACACATTCCCCAAAGACCTTAACTTTTACTGCTTGGGAAGAGCTTTCAATACCTAACTGGAACTCAACCATGTGAATAAGATGTGATGCAGTTAGCTGTAGTTCTGTTTTTCTGATATGTAAATCATGACAAAGATTAAAAGTACCTGATAATGCCAAGTGCCCCAGTTTCCAAGGAACTGGAACTTCCAAACAACAAACTTAAGATTTTTCTTGTTCTGATTCACAATGTCAATATAAGTTACAATTTCTCTTTATAGATATTAGTGAAACAGCCCATTGACAAACCTTTATACAAGGTTTCATATCTATTCTTCATACAAGAATAAGTCATTTGAATGTTAGAGTAATTTCTAAATTCACTTCTAAGTATTTGAATTGTGTTATATTTGCAAGAAAATGTACCCATCCATTTCCATGTTTACACTACAGTACAACTAATACCTAAGACTAATAGAAATAGAAAATGGACATCTGACTATCAGAGACCAAAGACTACAAAATAATAATTGTCCCTCCTAATGGGTCTAGTCCTGAAATTCTTATTCAGAAAAAAATCCCAAAACCAAACCAAAAATTTAATTTGATTTAATTAGTTTCTTGGTCTGTAAAACCAAATAATGACTAGGATTCTAATGCAAGCAACAGAAAAATCCCCCAAAATGGGTATGATTAAAATATCTGTTTATCCAATCTCAAAGCATTTTTCAGGATAGCAAACTACTAAAAATTTGTATGTCATTCTTTATCATATATAAGTAACATGATATTCACTGAGACCAAAGGTACGATTGAAGTTATTAATTTTTATCTGACCCATTTTTTGTATTTTTTTTTCCTGTGAATCTAGAGGGTAACCTTCCTTTCTTTTCACTTCTACTGGGTTCAGGTAAAACAGCTTAGGGTATGGTTGTAAAATTACCTGTGTGAACACCAACCTCACAGAAATCTTGGTTCCCATATTGATTTCCTTTTCTTTCCAGACTACTTAAGCCAAAATAAGCTGACAAGTGGATTTTGCAAAGTCTAGAGATATGCCACAAGCACCATTATCTTTCTAGGGTCAGAATGGGTTTGTTTACTGTACTGAATATAGAGTGTCTCTTGTATAATGCATTTTAATTTGACTGGCATGAATTCAGCAAGCTTTTGATAAGCAGAAGTATGTGCTGTGTATAAATGTGCAGCTACATTTGAGGAGGACTAGTCAGTGGTTCAGTGATGTTAAGAAGGCAGAGACTACTCCTTTTGTTCATTTTTTGTTTGTTTGTTTTTCTGTTGTTGTTTTGTTGTTGTTGTTGTTGCATTTTTTTCTTTTTTCCACCGAGTAAATAAAAATTAGTTGATATGATGGTGCTGATTCTAACCAGAAAACGTACAACTGAGGCAATTGCAATACCATTTATCTTTACTTTGAATTGATGGAAAGGGAATTTGTTTCACATGATTGACAACTTAAATATGCACATCTGAAACTGAAGTAAGCACATAGAGTCTCAAAGTATGAACAAGATGGGGAAGAATTTTCTGAGGAAGATGCAAAAGATGTTGACAGGGCTCCCTTCACAAGGCAATCTTTGCTTCTTGGTTTGACAGTAATGTCCCCCAGATGTCCCCGGGCTCCCACTGAGACAGCAAAAACTCCCAATATAGTAAGCCATGTCAATTTAAATATGGAATCAGGATGTTTTGCATCCTTTCACAGCATCCAGACACAGCAGCTGACATCATGCATTTCATTATATACATCTGATGTTCAATTCATGATGTGCAAAGAGACATTTGGCATTCAGAACTCAGGAATAAGTCTAGGCTCCTTGTTCTGTTCTGCACATGGACAGTATGGACATTTTATTTCAATTTGTGACAAAGAGGAAATCTTTGCAGATATTTAATTTGACATTTAGTGTTATATTGACAAAGATCTTTAGGGATGTATGTAATTATGTACATATTTGGTGTCAGGAAGCTAGATGCAGGCATCATACTCTTTTGCATCTGGTTTTTTTCTTGTTTAGTGAATGTAATTTTAGAGGAAAGCATGAGATTGACAGCGAAGAATACTGAAAACCTTATATCACAATACAAATGTAATAAGGACACTGCTGCTGAGTAACTGCTTCCAAACAGCTTGGCTAATTTTCATAATTTGTGAGAATGCTTGTGAAAAGGTTGAGTACTAATACTTAATGCAAGATTAGTTGCAGATGGACACTATGTTCTACCAGAAAAACTTCCTTTGCCGTCATTCATTTGTTACATTCTTAAGAACCAAGTGAAAATTTTGAAGGAATACTGGGTGGGAATTTTCTGAATTTTAGTGTTTTTACAGAGGTGTTGAATTGATGCTAGAAGCCAAACGCCTGTACCATTTAAATAGTTAACTTGTTCTTTATGTTTCCTAACTTTCATAGCTAGTCATTTGAAATGACCGTTGTCTTTAAAGACTGGATCAATTCACTTTCTGCATTGACTGGAAATTTCAAAACATTGAATGTTTATTGATAAATTGTTTATTGCTTATTTTTTCTTGGGGCTTACTCTTTCTTCCTCTCACATACTCTGTCTTCCCGTTCAATGAACTATGTGCCACAATGGTAGGCAGATGAATGCAACAAGCTGGAAAATTAATTACACTGTCTAGTATGAAGAGGCAGAAACTTGCTGAAAATGAACTTTGTAATAGGATATGTTCTGTGGACTAATATCAAATTAGAAATTTAAGGAGATATTTAAGGGATTAGGCATCCACTGAATGCAAATAATTTGAATTATCCACAGACAGCCCTTAAAACCCCCAAGTAAGCCATTACTTGCATGTTAGAGCTTGTGATACATGGAATCATGAGATGGATGAGCCAGCACTGTAAAGTAAATTTCCCTTGATGTTGCAATATAATGAGAGTGAAGGAACTTTGTCATTCCTCCATTCTCCGTCCTTCATTCTGTTTGTGTGAGAAACTGCCAACAGATTTCTGGAATCTTTGGATCCAGATTATAGAATAAAGGTATGTCCAATGTAATACTAAAATTTGTAAAATATGCTCCAAAGAGTCAAGCACTGTCTCAAGTGAAGGCAGGAATATGAGTTTAGTGAATGAGATTTAATGTAATTTGCTCTCTCCATATACTGACCATACAATTTAAAAATCAAAAATTGCTTTCATCTATGAATAATGATTAGTGAAGAAGTTAGAGTTAATACTAGATTTTTAATGACCACATATGGTAGGACAGGTGGTTGCTAGAGGCAATGAAGCATTTATTGGACTTTTATTGTATGAATGATTTTTAGACTGTGCTAGACAGACAGATTTCAGGTTGCCTTGAGCTTTAAAAATCCTTGAGGTGGCAACATGGTGCTACCACCATTGGCAAGGCCAGCCTCCTCATAAATATTCAAAAAACAAACCGAGAAAATTTTAAAGTCTTTAAACATGAAAAAACTAATGAGGGAGTCATTGTTTCTAACTTTATATATGGTCATCTTGTCTAAATACTGAAATTGTTTCCTATCCAAGTATCTCTGTGATCAGCATTTGCAGCTCTAACTTAGTTTCTCTTCAGATTCTGCTAATGCTGTTTTCACAAAGACAGCCATTAAGCACTTTGTATAGAATTTAATACTTTGGAACTTGTTCCATGTTTTTCCTATGCTTTTTTTTTTTTCTGCAAAGCTCAATATATGGTGGGAATAATCTAATTATAAAAGTAATTTTGCTTGGCCTTTGAAAACTTTTACAAGTGTACCAAATTAGAACCTTATATGAAATTTTTGACACACCTATTTTAAGAAAATGCATTGTCATTAAATCTTTATGTATTTATTGGTAGTAAAAGTTGTTTATGAGCTAGTAGATGAAAAGAAACGTAAAATATTTTTTGTTTAGGTTTTTTTTAAGTATTTCTATTAGAGCTAAGTTGTCAAAGTCCTTTTTCTACTGAAGTCCAATTTCACACATAAATATGTATGTTTGTGTGCTTGTATGTGTGTATAAATATTTGATTATCTGTTAATAATTAGAGTTTATAAATTTTACCTGTTATAATATTCTCTAAATGAAGTGATGTTACAATAATTTTTATAGCCCTAAAATTCAGGGCCTACCAGTTTTATTTTGAAACATTCCCTGGTTTGCATTCAAGAAGTTAGCTGTTATGATTAAGAAAATGACCATTTATTTTGGATTCATTTTTCTTTATAAAATGCTATGAAAACAGAAAGTCAGAGTCTGAAGTATTCCCTCTTTCCAGTGTGCTCCCACCTCACAGCATCATGTTAACATCATTCAAATCAGATGCTTCAGGAGAACAGTGGAGATAATTTTTAGTAGTGAAACTCACAAATTACTAACCTAACCTGTCTAAGTGAAAAAAACCACTAGCACTGAGGAAGATACAGTATGTATCATTCAAGGTACTACATATTCATTACCATGAAGAGGAGGGTTTTTTTAAATGGCTGCTACTGGCAACTTGTCAGAATAAGAGTAGCATTGGATCCTTTTTTTTTTTAATTACTTGGGGTGAATTTACTAACTACATATTCATTAATTTGCTAGAAATACAATGTAGTAATTAGTAATGGAAAGCCTTGGTTTAAAAATAATTTTCCTGCATTGGTCACTATAGCAGCATTGTCCTTCTACATGGAGTCTGGAAGACAAAATTGACTTGGACTAGCTCGTGCTAAATATAAAATGGAATCTAGCCAAAATGATTTATTTGCTTAAGTTTAGAGAGCTCACTAGTCTGTGATCAATATTCTAAGTAAGGTAATTATATATGTGCTTTCTAAAGATTCACATTCTTTAGTATAATAGCTTCCCAGAAATAAAACTCCTTATTACTTACAAGATAAGCCTCAGGCCAGTGTCATATGTGCAGGCACAGGGGGTAATCTCTTAATTGTTTTTTGACTAAATTCTTTGCTGACTAATTTACTTTACAGTGATGCCCCGCAAGTTGTCCTGAAAGATTTAATTTAAAAAAATTTTTGTTTTAAAGTAGCTTCCCTTCTTTAACATATTGAATACCCAGTGTAATTATCACACAGTCAGTCAAAAAGTGTATGACATCTTATTGCTGTTTTGTCTGTATCATGGAGAAGTCAAGAACTGCTCTTGTGTTGAGTGTAATCACATACTTAATTCTTTGAAATGTTGAAAGTATCCTTATAATAACTATCTTTGCTCCTTATCACCTCTAAGGGAAATAGAAACAAAATCTAAAATCCCCAGAATTATAGGATACTTTCAAAAGAATGAGGGAACTACCCCCTCCCACCCCCCACCCCATCCTCTTACTCTTTTTTAATCTGGCAATATTTCCTACTTAGCTCTAGCTTAGATAAGTAGATATAATGAACTTCCTAACACATTTCATGGTATATAGTGAATCAGACAGGAGCACTAAGGGAAGAAGTGGTAAATTAATAGAGTAGCATCTGCATGGGGCCAGATTTATTACTTCTTTAAAGCCTGAAGCTATTCTGTGCATTGCTTTCCCACAAAGCAGTGTTTCTCTTCCACTGCACTCTCATGTTTCACTCTAACCTATATAGCAGGATTTATTTCTGGATCATGTAAAGCGTCTTGGAAGGCCCAATCTAGAGCTTACAGGGGTTTGAAGTGAAGACAGATCTACAGTCGGCCTCACACACAGTTTTAATTGCTTGTGATTTATTCAAACCTCCAGGATCACCAAGCTACTTTTTTGTGGAATAGATTTTAGAAACTTTTTAGACATTATCACTACTTTCATTTAAAGGCATTATATAATTTTTGTTCTGAGATAAAACACATTTTAAAGGTACCTTTTCCCAGAGGGTTGGTGAAGGTGCGGTTTGCATTCAACGTTCCCAAATTCTCTGAAGTACTTTGTTGTTATTGCTTTGTTCTTGAGCACCCAGATAAATGGGGTGGAATACGCAAAAATAAAATGTCTGCATAAAGATAAGAACAGAAGCATAAAAGAAGGAAATCCTTTACAGGAAGGTAAATAAAATCTAATAAAATTCACTATTTTCTATGCTCTAATTTGCATATGAACATAACTGTGGATTATAAAACTTGACAGTTATAAGCCAGAATTAAAGAAAGATTTTAAATGGCTAAGAGATTTTGCAAACTGACTTGTTTTACACTCAGAATTCTTAATGGAGTTCAGAACTGTTAATTTCCAAACACTAAATTGCAACTAAAGAGCCAAAAATGATCTCATTGGTGCTAGCTGACTAAACCAAGATGTGGCATTAACTGGAATGTTCTGAAAAGTGAGTATCTATACGCTGGTGTAGTTCTGTTGGCTATATACTCTAATATTTTTGTTGGCTATCAGGGCTTGTTAGTGTGACCATGTAAAAAGTCAGTCTGTTTTCTATGGCTGGTCGAATGTCATCATAGTGGAACTGGAGTGACTGACAGAGAAGAAGCAAGGAACAAAAGAGCAATTTAATGACCTCTGTCAGTTTAGGACCTGATCCAAAGCCAAATGACATCAGTGGAAAGACTTCTGTTGAGCTCATTGAGCTCTTGAGTCAGGTCTTTAAATCTTAAATGTAAACAGTGTGTTAGCCAATTCAGGTATTGCCTGGTGCAAGGAAAAGCTAATGGGAAGTGTACTTTATGCTTAAATTTCAGGCTTTTTAAAGTTTTTACTATCTTTTGAACATGTTGTGTGACTGCACCTCCGAACTTCCAAGGCAGATCAGGAAGATATAAAAGAAGGTGGTACCTAGAGTGCATCAATAAAAAAATTTGAGGGGAAGTAAGAATTTCATGGAACTTGTTTGAAACAAAGCATGATAAGACAGATGAGCACTGGGAAAAAGGAAAGTATGATTTGGGCAACCACATCACTTTCAGTAGGGCAAATTCTGATTGTATAGCAGAGAAATATAAACAGGGAAGGATTGTATGTAAGAAGGGATTTTGCTTTGCAAATGGATATACATATACGTGGATTGCTTTTGAAAATGATCGATAATTACTTCTAGACCACTAAGGAAAAAATCAAAAGACTACAAACAATATATTTAAAATAGTATGTTAAAATAGTATATTTATCATTAAAGGACCTCTATTAATATATATTTTGGATGAAGACTAGACTATTAGTTCTGTGTGATTCTATATCATTAGTGGATACATAAAGTTACTCTTTAATGGAGAACAGTTAAATGACTGAAGTAACTGCAGTGCAACAGTGTTGCATTTTTAATAAATCCAGACACATGTACCTGTTTACTGGAGCTTACACTGATGTTCAGTTTGTTGCAAGCGATAGGGCATTTGCATTTTCTGCTTCTATTTAATTTATAAGAATTACCATGTGAGGGAATTGTTTAAACCTCCTTCATTATGTTGTGCTCTCCTGAAATTTTTCTTCCATTGATTTCTCTCAAATGTGGAAATATATCCATATATGTATGGAACAGTGTAACTTTTTAACATATTTTGATTTGGTTGTTGCAATAGAAAGCTGGAATAGGAAAGCAGCAGTGGCTATTACTTCCAAAAGAACAAAAAATTACATATGATGATACTCTCCAAGCCAATTTATGATAGCAGGTATGATTCAAAAGATGCCTGAGTCATAGTAGGCAACCTGGTCTGGTTTACTTTGAGGAATCTCATTGAAATGTGATGGTAGGCACAATATCAAGACAGATTTCTGCACCTATCCCAGTTTATTTTTTAAGTAGGATGACAAGCTGAAAAGTACACATCTGTGTTATTCAGTAATTATAAACCTAAAAAAATACAGCTCACTGATGGCATGGTCTGTATGGAGATTTCCATCCTAGTTTAAGAGCACAGGCGTAATTTCCAGATTATCAGTGCCTCTCAGGATCAGCTGTTTGTTTTCTCTGCTACTGACATGATGACTTCATCTAATTTTTTGTTTGCTTTGCCCATCCTGAAGGAGATGTAGTCTGAAATACCCTTCATATATTTCTATACTTGCAGTTTGAGAATAGCTAAGTTAAATTTTCTTCCTCTTGCCCTCCCCTCCTCCCCCCCCCGCCCCCAGTAAGTCAGGTGATAAAAGAAAAAAAATACTTTAGTAAAATTAGTCTATGTTTCAGATCATTACCTCTTTTCTTCAAAGTAGTGAGCTAGCCAGCTAGCTTTTCAGGAACAATATAGCCTTTTCTGAAGAAGGAATATAAAGGTCAGAATCTCTGACAGTCCAGTAGCTCACTCAGCATAATTTATTCCTATCTGATTATGAGTGACCTCTACTGAGTATTAAAGAACTCCTAGTAAGTCCTACTATTGAATGACTTGCCTTTTTTACTCTAATTTATCCTTCTGCTTTTCTTTTGCATACTTCTGTGACTACACATGCAGAGTGCAAATTTCCCAAAATAGTTAATCCTCAACTTTCAGTGCTTAGTTAACTCCAGTAGACGCAGGAATGTAGGTTAAGACTTTTCTTATTTTTCTACTGAGATATGCAAGGTAGTTCCTGGTAGTCTGACATGGCAAAGCAAGTCGGAAACAGTAAATTTGTTTCTTCTTGTGAGCATTTCATGTCGTGGCAACATTTTGAGCACACGTTGTGATTCATCTGCTCTTAAAATTAGACCAGAGCTATCCTACATTTCCTCACAGTAGAAAATATTTAGATTGCTTCCCTCATTCAGCTGTGTCCCATGCTTATTGGTCTTTCTGGTCTTAACTGCTTCCTACTGAGAAGGAAAACCCAAATTTTGCCAATAGAAACCCCTGAGCATCTGCTTACACCCCGGGAGGAAAGTTAAAAATGTTTGACACTGTTTTAGGCCAATTCAAAGTATATGCTTCTTTGTGTTGTTTCGATTTTTTTAACCATATAAGTTTGAAATGGTTTAGAACTATTTCACTGTTACTGGTTTACAGGCTTAGATAAGTATTATGATATGTTGCACAGTTCTAATACGAAGTAGTCTGTAGCAGAAGAGTCTTTGGCGTTTTTTTATTTCTTCTTGCTGTGACATTAGCCACTAGAAATTGTCATTACACTTTGTTCTCCTCATTAATCAGGTCAGTGTCTGGGACCTTGATCTGTTTCTTTTATATAGACATGTCACAGTGTTGACAAATCACCTTATAAATGTTATAGCAGAAGTGCTGAATGGATTGTAATGAGCCTAGATTCAGTGGGGGAAAGGAAGTGTTAGCAATGGGGAAAAAAGAAGTAAGGTAGTATTTCATCACAAATATGCAATGCAGTGGAAGATACCTTGCCAGAAGCTCAAACACTCATTAAGGCAGGAAAGTTATGGGGAGAAAATGCTTGCATCGCTGCGAAGGCTCTGATTGTCATTATTCTTTATTATGTAAAATAAAGTAATAGTTTATGCTTTGCACATTTTGCAAATGACAGTGTATAAACATACCATAAAAAAATTGGTCTGTTATCTGCAGAGCTTATGATCTCTGATTGCAGCTGTCAGAAAAGATTAGGTGAGTGAATTAGATAAGTGAATCCATTTTTTCAGCCTAGATATCAAAATTTTTAAAAGTCCTCTGCATATTTGTGAAATAACTGGATAGTACTTAGAATGATGTTTTGAAAAAAAAAATAAATCTTGTTTTGTCCACACTCCATTGTTTTATTATGCACAAATCTAATTATCTGTTAACGAAGTTTGCCTTGAAATATTTTTTATAGTCTTGTAATTTGTAGTGTTGGAAGCATGATACTTTGGCTAGCTGGTTATATTTTGTTTTGATATGATTTATTTTACAAGCCATGATCTTGACCTCTGTGTGTCTATGAACAGATATAGTGAAAGAAAGCATATTACACAATAAAGCTGGGCTAATGAATTTGTAGGTTTTGTCTTAAAATAAAATAATATTATAAAATCTACCCTTTAAAAATGAAGGGCGTATCCCATATCTTTTAAATAGTTTACTGTTGAACATATTAGAAAAATACTGTCCTATGGGTTTTGCTGACTGCTCATAATAAAACTAAAGACTGTTCAATTTTTGTTATTAAGGAATATTAAAATAGTTGTGTTGTTTCTGGCTCCTCTGTTGCCTCCAAAAATTGGAAGTGTCAATACATCCATCTTTATTGCCCTCTAATAATCTCCCTCCATTATAGAGTTTTACATGTCAGCCTTAAGTCATCTTTGGTAAAAGTAAAGCATTGTATTCACCTTTCAAAACCTTATTTTTTAGGATGTATGAATAATAGATTGTTTTTATCACAGAATGGTTTTTTAAAGAAGGCTTTACATAAACACATATTTGTAGAAAGGTCATCCCCAACTGTGTTATAAATGTGGCAGTTTTATCATGTGTCTAAGAATATTAGCTTGTTTTTTTCCTTCTTAAAACTTAAATATAATTAAAGATATATTAAAGAACCTCAGGGCCAAGCTTTAAAAGAATGATCTCTCGCTAATTCACACTAGGAGATGACTAAAAAGAAAACTGAATTTGGTTTTAAAACAAAGTCTTTTAATAATTTATACCTGACTCATAGGTCTTGTACGTTTGAGAAGGGTAATGTGAAAATACTCAGTTTTGTTTGTCATACAGTATATTTGTAAAATTAATACATTTTTTAATGCTGACTCTGTCACATGATCAATTAATAAGCTCATAGGCAAGCTTGTGACATTTTAAAAATTGAAGAACATCTTCAGTAAGTTCAAAGGTAAGAGGAAATAGAATAGGAACAAAGAAAATTACATCTGTGCCCTAAGAGACCTGTTCAGAAGAAAATTAATAATAGCTTTGTACTGTGTAAAGTTCAGGTATTTTTTGTTAAAATTTTTAAATCGTATTTGTTTCTCTCTTAAGTACTTACTATGGTTAGCCATGCTTAATAAATTTTATGGCTGCAAAGTAGCTGTTATTCCTATATTCGCTCTCAGAAAAGAGAGCAAAATAGATTGGGAAGGCAAACCAAAGTCTTCACTATGCTCTATGTAAATGGTAGAGCGCTTACCTGTATAACATCCAGTAAGACATCACTGACACAAAGGCTTCCTAAATAGAGCTTTGTGTATGCAAAAATTTCACTTGACTTCCCAAATTAAGTTCCTAAAAGTCCAGCTGAAATAAGTCAGTTTTCTCAGCATCTCAGGCAGAATCTTTGGTCTTTTTCTTTTGGTATTTTTCCTGCTCTCTTTTTCATTTGCTTATTCTGTTCAGTTGCTATTCCCTGTTGTTCAGTAGAGCTTATTCTTGGGGTTGGGAATATGCAAAGTTTATTTCCAAAAAAAAATCTGCTTAAAAGCCCAATAATTTGAAGGCCCATGCACCATAATGCTTTACTGCTTAAACTTGCCCCTATTAATCAAGGAAAGTTTTCAGTGAGAGATAGGAAGTAACAAAGACCTTCATGCCCACAATTTACTTGGTCAACGAAGTTGGGAATCGTAGATACAACTTTCTAGGGTGTTCTCAGTCTCTTGTTCAATTTAGATCCTTTACTGTCAGAGTCGTAGCTGGGATGTGGATTATTAGAGGCATATCTGAGTTATTTTTTTTCCTGTAAGTGCCCATTAAGTAGAGAACTTCTACCTGCCATTTTGTCTGTTACAGCTCAGTAGCTTGTGTCAGGGAGCAACGGGGCTGGCTGCCATGTAGGGAAAGTGAGTTGAGAGTAGCAGGCAGGACCATGCCCTCAGCAATCAGGACATCATTCAACTCCCCCTTCCTCCAATTAATTTTGTTATTTTAATGGAATCAGATTATAGAATTAGGCATTACTTTATTTTTTATTTTTTTTTCTCTCAGGCCAATTATAATAATTGGTGCTTTTTACTTAATTAATATCTTCCAAAGCAACCATCATGCTGAGATTAATGGTATGAGTTTTCTGTTTCTCTTGGGGCTAACTATGATTGTCTGAGTCTGCAAAAAAAAAAAAAAAAGCAGAGATAAAGGAGGTGTATGTAATATTCAGTTGCTCAGACAATATTGTTAGACAAAGTTGAAATCATTGCTTTATATCCCATTCCTGAAGCAGGACTGAGAATAAACTACCATTTGTGATGACTGGTTGAGAAAGCTCTCACACCAAGCTGCTTTTCGAAAATTTTGCAAATCTGCATGTGATCTTCTAGCTTGAATCTGTTACAGAACTAAGCAAAATATTGGTTTTATATCATCTGTATGTTATTACAAAAAATATATCCATTATACGAAAAGTATGTTAATTAAAAAAAAAAGTTTTCTTGTCTAGTACTCTAGTAATGTTCTAAATCCAGGAAATCTGTAGGAATCTTAGTGGGAAGTCCACCTGATAAAACAAGAAACAAACTAATATTCTGGATCCCTTTCCCCACCCACGACGTGGGGGAGCCCAGTTCTAGTTCCATCTCCATCTGAAGAACCATTCTGACGTCTTGAGGGATGGGGAAAGGCAACTCCAGCACTAAGGGTTTCTCAGGCCCCAAGCCTGGAGGGGAGAGGTGCCCCCCCCTCCTCCCACGCACGTGGCCCCACGCAGGCACAGAGACAGCACACCGGGCGTGGAGAGGAGGCAAGAGAGCGTTTATTGTTGGGGATGTTACATTTATAGGGTTAGGGAGAATCACAGGTTAACCAAATAGAAGTCTCAAGGGGCTTACAGGAATACCCAATCACAGGAAGGGGTTAACAAGGTCCAATGAAACACCTTAGGACATCTTCCCAGGACATTCCTGCATGGGAGATAACAGTTGCTGTGGGGGGTGTTGGGAAGAAGAAACATGTGTTTACAAAGAGACCACCAAAAGCCATTTTAAGACATGTTTAAACAAGTTTCTCATCAGATTTAGTGCTACACTAATATGCCAGCTATGTTGATGCATATGTATAATATGGAGCACATTCTTGCTTAGAACACGTTTACTGTGGTGTCCCTGGAGCTGGGAGAAGAAGATAAATGGGTAGTTGTAGCACTGCTTCCTATTTAATGTTAGCATATGCTCATCATTTATCAAAATGTTGTAAGAGTTTTTTGTCATAAGAGATCCCTAAGGCTTTGGACTCTCAAGGCCCAAAGCACTATAGTGAAAGTAGACATGGTGGGAATGGTATTAGTGGAGGTCCTTTCTGCTTGTGCCAGCTTTGGGGTTTGCCTGTGTATACATACCCAGTTAGTTGGCTGATTTACCGTCCCCACAGGGCTGCAGTAAAAGCTTTAACAAGCCCATAAAGTATTTCTTTAGTGTATAGAGGTATTAGAAGTTGGACAGAACTCAAGTCAGGAAAAGCTATTGAATGAGTATACATTTTTCTTTTTAACTTTATGAAAATGTTGATATCTCAAGTATTTTCTATGATCTTATAGTATACAGATAGCAACTCTGGTATTGTACAAGCTGAATTTGCTTAGTGACCCCTAATTTCTTTCTTTATTTCAGCTTATTTTATTGTGATATAGTTTTCTTCTTCATAATGTGTGTTATAAGTATAATAAAAATTTATCAGGAAAGTAAATTCAAAGAGTCTCAGCTCTGTTCATCGTTCTGCCGTTCCTCAGTTCTTGCAGTGATATCCTTAATCTCCATTTAGAATGTAGAGGAAGAGAAAGAAATTTACGGTCCCATTCTATTGCTCTACTTCTGTCTCTGTGCTTGAGTGACCACATTATTTCATAAATAATTAAATTTGTTATTTTAGATAGATTATTCTTTACACTCCCATCTCTGTCTCGTTGATAACCTCCTGCTGATCTCTAAGGGCTTATGCCAGAAGTATGAACTGGTGGATAATTATTGGGAAGTTTGAGTTGGACAAATAGAGAGAAGAAACAAAACAAAATGTCAATGAACTTGGCTTCAGCATAATGTGAATTATTGACTTTTCATTAAAAAAACCCACCTTATACAGAATCCTTATTTATGAAATAAGTGTTTAGAAGCGCCAAAGTAGTTTTGACAGCTTGTATTTCTCCAAGCTATTATTTCATATTGTCTGCAGTGTGAGACTGATAACACTGCACTAATTCACCTTTCCAGAGTGAATGCAATGATAGTTAAACAAATCAGTTCAGAAAAAAATGATGATGTTAGGAAGCCATGGAGTGCTCAGGCCCTAGTTGTAGTTGATAAATTTGCAAGTATTTTCAATGCTATGACCTCATTAATATAAAGTAAAATAGCCTACAAGGAAAAAAATAGATTTAACTTAGTCTGTATTTATATTACCAAGTTCTCAACAGCCTTATTAAAAAAAAAAAAACAAGCCACATTTAATTTTCAAAGTGATTTCATAGTGGTACTAGCTTTTGTTTCTGTAATATATTCTGGCAATCTGTAGCCTGGCTGAAGTTATTTCATATGATAAGCTATTTTCCTCCAGGTCTTACCAGTGCTTTGCGTTATAATTTATTTATCCCTGTGCCCTATTTAACTTACTATCCATCAAAGGATTTCTTTGTTTTCTGCACCTTTTCATGATAAAGTAACTTGTTTAGAAACAAGGTGATTGTGCTGCTTCTCTTCTGTGTATGTTTCCAGCAGAAGACTGATGCTCTACAATGATGCAGTTAATCCATGGAAAAATACATGTGTTATTTTTCCAATTCCATTTACCAGGATACAATAGGCAACAAAGAGGAGGTAAAATTATTAAATTTAAATAAACATTATTAAATTTAAGTCTGTTTTCTGACTTCTTTAGATCCTATTCTCCAACCTCTTAATAAAAAGAAATATTGAAACATGAACAAAATTCTAATGGTATGGAGAAAAGGTGATTGTTTTGTGTGGGCTTTATTTCCTGCTGCACTAAGCACAAGGCCTGTTGCAATTAATAGGTTGAAAAGAAAGTGTTGAATAGGACTAATGAGTGTAATTAGGCTTCATTAGCGATGACAGAAGTTACATATTCACTAAGGGGAAAATATACTCCTGAGTGTTTGTCTAGCTTTCCATTCAGTGGAATGGAGCATTACAAAGTTTCATAATACAGATCCCTGTTATATGTGCCACTTACTGAATGAAATCAAATATGCCAATCCATATGGTTTAGAAAAGAAATGGTTGAGAGGAGTGCTGTTTCCTTGTACAGATACTTTTCCTAAATGAACGTGGCATTTGTGTTAGATGAAGGTCATAGTTTGGCATGAAGCATAACTACTTGTCTAATCTTTTGCAGGTAATGCTTTTAACTGTAACTCTTTAAGGGTTTGCTTAATCTCAGTTTATTTAGGTCAAGGTCTATTTATAGACCTGCAACAAAGGCCTTAGGTACTCCAGTTGAAAAGACAATTTAAAATTAATAGATTTATGTTTGTGATCATTTGTAAACCATTGATTTTTAAGGGAACATACTTCATAAAACCCCTTTAATTTTCAGCTATTATATCTTTGTTTCATTTTGCGGTTCATCTGTAGAACAGCGAATTGAACTTGCTCTTTTCTATTTTCCAATCATTTCAGTTTCTACTTCTATCATACTGATAGCTTGCTTTGTCTTGAATTTCAGATTTATATTCTAAATATATTCTGGCTCTGTTTACTTTTTCAAAGTAATTACTTTCTTTTTATGTTTTTTTAACTTTTTTTTCCCTTGTCATCATATCTAAAATAAGAGTATTTTGCGGTTACCTGGCTATTCAATTTGGTTTATTGTGTCTTTTTACTTTACAGTTTTGATAAAATTGAGTTATGTCATAGTTCTGATGAACTTTAAATTACTCTCCAGGTTAACTTGGACAACACTCTCATGCACATGGTGTGAATTTTGGTGTGTTCTGTACAGGGACAGGAGTTGGTCTTGATGGGTCCCTTCCAACTCAGCATATTCTATGATTGTGAGCTGTTCATACCCCTTCAGTTAGGGACTCCACAATAGATTATTTTAACGTGTAGATGAGAGAACTTTGTGAAGCTTACAGTGTATCCTTACAGTGGTGAACCACCAAAGAGATTAGATCAGCTGTGGTTTTATTTAACTGAGTCTTGAAAGCCCTCAAGGACAGAGATTCCATAATCTCTCTGGGACAGCTGTTCCAGTGTTGCACTGACCTCTTATGGAAATCTTATTCTTAATTACTGGCAATGAACATGTTAGGATGATATTCAGTTTTCCAGTGAAATTCTGCATTTCAAACAATATTTTAGTGTTTGAAAAATAAGAACAATGCAATAAGTGCCTACTCACTCTTGTATTCTTCTTCTGTGTATTCTGATTCTCTTAATGTAAATGTCTAAAACACTACAGAAAAAAAAGAATCATGATTAGATGGGAATTTCAATCCTGAATAATTTATGTTTATTCCTTCAGTGTGTTTAGGTACCAAGTGAAATTATCAAACTCGAGAAAGCTAGCATACTCCACTATTCTGAAGTAGTTGTTCTATTTTTTTCTTCATTTATTTTGCTGTAATATGGATGAATGAGTTGTTGAATTCGGTTAAATGTTGCGAGTATGGAAACCTGACAGCGATTAATGGCTTAAAATTCTCTTGGCAGGAGTTGAAATGTGGGTTGGAGGCAGAGCAAAAAAAAAAAAAAATCAGTGAAAAACATAGTAGGGTGAGTGGAAAAAAGGCACGGGAGATTTTGTAGAATGAACAAAGAAGGAAACAGATGCCAATTAAAGTGAACATAGAATCAACATCATACTGTCCACAGGGGCACACATTGAAAACTTCTACAAGGATTCTTCTACCCCTCTAAAAAGGGATAAAAAACAACAGGCTTCACCTCAGATAAGAAAGCACATTTTTATTTGACTGAATCTCAACAAACAATAAAGCAATAAAGGTGAAAAGCAAAGGCTTAGAAATTCAAATTGGTTTCACCCATCTGTAGTAGTCTGCAAGAGTTCATTTTTCTTAAAATGCAGGCACAAATAAACTTTACGGTTTTCTTTAGAATATATTTAAAAGATAGTATTTTTAAGTATATTGGAAGTTTGTTTTTATTGATTGTCCTTCTGTGACCCATAAATAGATATTGATTGAAGCACCTGGAAACTGAGGACCTAACTTAGGATATGTGACTGTCCACTTCTCTGGATATACAAGAGAAAGACTTTTCAAGAGAGACATTTCAGTCCCCATCCTCATATTTAGCTTCTCAAAAGTTTTAGAAAATGAGAAAGTAATATTTGTGCTGTAAGCAGGTAAGATGAGGGATGTGTATTCATTAAGAATACTGTGTTGAACAACACTTATCCCATAACCTTGTGTACTGTCAAACTTTGTCTTCCAAGTCAAAGGCTGTAAATCTCGTTATTAATCCCATTAGCTAGCTAATTTCTTAGTTAATCACAATGTAGTCAGATTCTGAATATATCTTTCTTTGCACTATGGAATGTTTTGCAACATATTTTTAAAAAAACTCAATTTTTTTAAGGTATCTTAAACTCAACATAAGTATCATATGATAAATTTTTGTGGCATGTCAGTGGTATGACTAGTTCAATAAACAGATTTTTTTTAAATATATGAGACTAAAAATGGGAAAATAATAAAGGAAACTATGACTGACTCAAAGCTATATGTCATCAAATGTATTATCTCTGGAATCAAAACTGTTCTGTTGCTGCTCTGGAAGTCATTACACCACATTGAATCAGAATGTCCACACCTCCCTCTAGAAGCAGTAAAACGAATTGCTGAAACACATTTATATTGGAGTCAAAGTAATGTCAGTCAAGAAGCCCTGCATATATGTTTGTGAGTTTATGGCAGACATCTTTTCCACTAATAGATGAAAAAAAAAATCCCTTCTTCAAAACACCAGAAATGCTGAAGGCAAATGTGTGATTAAAACTGAGGTTTTGGAAGACATATTCATGATACAGTGCTTAGGGGTACGGATACGTATCAGGGCATTCTAATACAAAGTCATAAACACTGTACCACCATGAATTTTCTAAAATAATTTTATTTCTCACTATCACAACTATATTATTATTATTATTATTATTATTATTATTCCCTTTTTAAATATGTTTCAGGTGGCAAAACTATACAACTTTGCAGTGAACATCCATGTAGGATATTCATGTAGGCTGAGTAGCATTTTGGGTGAACTTCGTGCATGCTTGTGTTGAAAAAAGAAACAATGCACACTTATCCTTGTTCAAATATCATACACTATCTTCCAAATAATTCTCA
The DNA here is from genome assembly GCF_003945595.2 of Pipra filicauda. Lineage (NCBI taxonomy): Eukaryota > Metazoa > Chordata > Aves > Passeriformes > Pipridae > Pipra > Pipra filicauda. The sequence continues at coordinate 724,986 of NW_024104318.1, forward strand.
TTCAGTTAGAAATTTGGTATATATAGTAGTATTTATTAAGAAGGGTAACAGACTTCAGCAGTTGAGTAATGCTTATTGTTGCTTTTAATTCACCCTGTAAACCCACTGAGACACATTGCCATTAGTCAGTTTGGAGAACACTGCTAGAATGTTACTTGTACATCTCTGTTACATGTCCATTAGCACAGCACAGATGTTATTTTCAGGGCAGAATGAATCAGATCTATTCTTCAAAGTATAATTGATAGTATTGGGGTATCAAAGCTAGTTCTATGAAAACCAGATAAGGTACTTCTGGAATATAGAAAGGGCAGATGGACGTTAATAAACATTAGATGCCTGACTATCAAGTTCCTTGGAAAGTTTATTTGTGTACCATCCTGCCATGGAGCTGCTGGTCATGTATATGTGAAATTGGTTTGGATCTGGCCTTGGGTAGGGGCTAGTTTATTGACATACCCTAAAATTTGACGTGTCCTACTGATTTTGTTATTTATTGGGATCTTATTTTATAAAAGCTGTTATCACTTACTTGCACTTTCTTTTAAAACAACTGGATCTCTGTATACTGAAATGGAAAAAAATTCATTTAATCAAGTTCTTGTACAGTGTCCACTGTAAGAGAAATTGAAATGCCTCCTAACTGCTTCATAATCAATTAGACCAGGTATCCAGGTAAAATTTTCCCTGAGGAAAATGTATTATTTCTCAAAACAGCTAAAACATGGATTTTGCCTACTTTATGTAGAAGACTGGATTCTGTATCTATCACCATGTCTATTTGCCAGGGTTATGTTTAAAACTTCAAGTGGCACTTTGCTGTCTCTCTGAGGACAGTAGAGATTAAAATCTTCCAGAGCAGAATGTTTACTAAAACTAGAAGAAAACGTGTGGAAATAACTGAAGTTACTTTTTTCTTGCTAAGGCTAAAAAGTAAATTATTTTCTGGGGAAAAAAATTCAGAGCTATTCTACCAGGTACAGCCCAATACAGCACATACCAAGTGCCAGGCTTTATTAGATATAAAGCTACCAAAAGGTTTTGTGAAGACTGAGAGCCTGTATCAAAGTATATATCCCTCTTAAAAGCAGTAGAACGCATGATAAACAGATTGGTTATGCTGTTCCGAGGACATGATATATCTGTGATAGTTTGAATGTTTTAGGGGTGAATAACTGCACTGAGATCTCAAATGCTAATGTTATATGTTCTATCCGAGATACTTATCATTCCACTTTCCTAAAGCATTTTTTAGTCATTCCATTCACTTGTAGCTTGTTTGCTTTCCTGGGCTTTTGCTTTTGTCATTGATTTTGCAGATTCTCTGCAATGAAGTTTTATTGGGAAGCATTGTAACAGATGATAAGGAGGCAGTTCATCTGGGAAGGTCATTTTAGCATAGCTCATGATGACTAAAGAGCAGGAGACTTGGCAGTTTGACTTGCTGAATTTCAGAATAGTTTTAAATAAGGATTATCAAATGTCATTTTCTGGGAATGCTTAATTTTCTTATCCGAGCTCTTCTCCTGCAAGGTACTGCAGGACTCACTTATTTTTCTCATCACCTAATTGCACACATCCACATCCTTAAGTTAGGACCCTAAACTGCTCATCCACCCAAAAGAGACCTGGATTTCCTTCCTTACTTCAGCTGTGTCACTATGTCCATGCATCCAGGTCCTGCTTTCCTAACTATGTTTCTTCTAGCCCTGTGGACTACAGAAAGGCAGACATAGTCACAGAATCACATAATAGATGAGGCTGGAAAGGACCACAGCAGGTCATCTGGTCCAACCTCCCTGCTCAAGCAGCATTATTCTAGAGTGCATTGCATGGAATTGCATCCAGGACAATTCTTGAATATCTCCAGAGAGGGAGATTCCACAACCTCTCGGCAATCTGTTCTGGTGTGCAGTTCTTCCTCATGTTCAGGTGGAACTTCCTGTGCATCACTTTCTGCCTCTTGTCCTATTACTTGGCACCCTTGAGCAGAGCCTGATCCATTCTCTTGACACCCTCGCTTCAGACACGTGTAATACATTGATGAAGTCCATTCTCAGTCATCTCTTCTCGAGGCTGAACAGGCCCAACTCTCATAGACTTTCCTCATAAGAGAGATGCTTGTTTTTCTCTCCCTCTGCTGGACCTGCTCCAGGAGCCACGTCTCTCTTGAACTGAGGAGCCCAGAACTGGACACTAGTCCAGGTGAGGCCTCACTAGTCATGCGTGTCTTCCAGAAATTTACCACTGCATAGTCCAGTGTATGCTAGTATCTGTCTGTGTGCAATCGCTGATCCATGGTTTACCCAAGTAGTTACTGTGGATAGGTAAAACATAGGTGTTTCCTGTGTGGAAGCTCTTTTGTGAAAGTCAGAACAAGCACATTTGCCAACAAAAAGTTATGGCCAGTTAACAGGCAGTAGGGAAGTGGGTGTGAATCTCCATGCTGTCCTTTGTCACGCTGAACAGTTGCTCAGGCATACCTGTTTAGAGTGATCTGTATACATGGAGCACAACACTTTGTTATCTAAAAGTCTGAAGAACATCTTTCATGAAGAAGAAAATGTGTGTGGAAAAGTTATGAGTCCATGTAAGGCAATTAGAAAAAAAAAACAAAACCAGAAGCTGGTAGAAAAAATACCAACCACAGAGACAACAGAGAATAGGCTGCCCCTCTTTCTACTTTGTGGGATGTAATTTAACAGGACAAAAAAGTTGCTAAAGTGAATTATGGGGTGTTGGTATGGGGGAATATTCTGTAAATGTTTTTGCTTTTTAAAGTTTCGTAAAGGATTAGAAGATATTTGATAGTGTGTGCTTAAGTTAGATACTGCTTGACCAGGACCATTGCATTGGAATAAAGATACAGTTGGCTATTCAGTATAAATTCAAGTTGGATCTCTCAGTGGAATTGTGACTTCAGTGTCACTCCAAACATCACAAAATCAAACAAAATTAGTTTCTCTTTGCCCCTGTAGCAACTATGCGGAGTTTATAAAAAGGCATACACTGGGCCAGAATGTAGGTGTGGTTTTGCTCACATGATGGAAAGTGATCCTTTTGCTACTGATGCATTATACATTAATTGCCTTGTTATGCTGTGACACCATATTGAAGCTAAGGACAATGAGCCAAACCTGATAATGTACTTTCTGTTTTGTTACTAATTCATAGGATTCTTTGGAAGGTTTATTTATTTTCCTTTCCCCAACAGCACTTTCCAGTGTTTGCTTTGAGAACAAAGCAGTAAACACTTCAAACCGTGAATTTTAATGAGTGCCTTTGCCAAGTGGAAACTCACTGAGGAAGATAGTTGTTGTTAGTTAGTAAATCAGCAAGGCCCTTGAGAAGAAGGTGTATTTCAGATGGATAATACCTTAGCAGTAATGATGAGCTGCACCTGGAAACAAAGTAATAGATAGTATAGTGATAGAATAATGAGACTGATGGAAATAGATAACAGGCCAGGTTATTTTTGGGACATCTGACAAGTTGATGCAATTAAAGTTGCATTTGATTCTATTTTAGATTTTGCACAAAGCAACACATAATTTTCTTACTCATCAAATAAGATTTATCTGTTAGAATACAATACTTTCTAAAATAAAAGAAAATTAAAATGTATTTTTGAAATGGTTGAAGTAACACTTTGACTTTCTTTACTCCAAATAATATAGAAAAATACATAGAAGTTTACATATTGGCGATATTAGCATATTTGATTATGCTAAATGTGTATTTTTTTAAGAAAAAAATATTGGATGACAACGGTTTATCCAGTCAATGAATGCAAAAGGACAGTATCTTCTTTCTGTAAGATTTACCTTTAACAATGGGTTAAATAAGGTTTCAGAACTGAATGACGCTGATAAATATGTCTGCCTCCATTCTTAAGTGGAAAAATTAGCATACAAATATAAATATTTTTCTTATATTTTTCAAGTGTTTTAAGTGTTGTAGAATGTTGTTTTCTGCTCTCTGTGTGTACCAGTTAAGCTCAGTGTACCAGAGCTTAATCTGTTAACATGTCTGAGCGTCTCATTTTGACACTGCTTTCCATCATATTCAGCATTCAAATTTAAAACTGTTTGTCTGTATCTGTTTTTTATTTATTTTTTGTGAGCTTTACAGGCCTCTCCAAATTATAACAAGAAAACATACAAAACTCAGTGACAACTCATACAAAAATCAAGGAAAGCATGCAATATAATTTAACTGAAAAAAGAGGAAGAAATTTGATTAAGAAGTTCACTTTTGGTTGACTGGTAATGATTGGCAAGTTGCTTCCATATGGTGTAAAAAAATACATATGGATGTATTATAGACTACAGTCCATGAAATTGCAGCTAAAGGAGCTCTCAAGCTCATGACTTATGCAACTTTATTGCAGTGCAATAAAAAGTTGACTAAGGCATGATGCCACACTGTGGATCATTAAAGATCTTGAAGTCATCATAACACAGGATAATGAAGATAAATGAGTGTCAGTTGTTGGTTCAAACTGAGTTTGATTTGGTACAGGAAAAAGGTAATCCAAGTGCATTACTTGAAGTGGAACTTGAAGTGAATTTTAGTCAAACAACAAGCAGAAGAAAATCAAAATAAGCATAAAGCTAATATATTTTTAGAAACATTTGTATATTTTTGAAACAGGTTAATTTTTCGCACAAGCAAGCTTACTTGTGGTCTTCCAACAAGAAGCTGAAACATGTAGGTCTCAGATTCGAAACACATCTTACTGCACAAAGACTAGCAGAGAACAACCTGGCTCTTTAAACAACGTGCCAGAACAATTTTTGAAGTACACTGTTCATGCAAAATTTGTATGGCCTACTTTTCAACTGTGTCAGTCCACATGGTGTGAAAGAAATAGCGTGAAGAAAATGCACATGCTATAAAGAGAAAAAATTAAGAGGTGTGGGATTTTGAAGCGAAATAGAAGTTAATATATATATGCTGGGCATATCCAGTTCCTTCTTGTTTAGCTCTGTTTGTGCTTTGCTTCCTGCCTCTCCCCAGGTGTTGCCTTCACATGGGTGATACCTTCATTGCTGATAGGCTTGGCCTTGCCAGCAGCAATATTGGATGGAGGGGAAACTTCCAGCAGCTTCTCACAGAATTCACCCCCGTAGCCCCGCACCACTACCAAAACTTGGTCATACAAGCCCAGTACAGTTTTACAGCAATGTAGATCCTAAACTGCCATGTGTAGTCTGAGCTTGGAAATCTGCAAAATTCTTGTGTTTTCTACTACCATATCAGAGTGTTCTTGAAAGTAGCATTTCAAATTCTCCTTTGAATTCTTCATCACAAGTGAGCAGCTTCAGTTACTTGAGTTGAAGGCAGGAGCTTTTGTCCATTAAAATGTTTTCTATTGTTATAAAAAAGATGAAAGTCTGGGCTTTGCATCAGTCTGCTAGAGACTGTTCACATCCTCAAAATACTGAGTAAATGAAACTAAGACTGTAAAATCCTCAGACTTTCAGTCTATGTCAACATGAGCAAATGCTATTCATATACTGAAAATACTTTATTCTGGCAACACAGAATAATAACAATTCCTCCTTTTTTTTTTTTTTTCTCTGTGGAAAAGTGATAGCAATGCACTTTTGTAATGTACATTTTTTTTTTTTTTAGTTTGTGCATGCATCAAGAGACTACAGAGTGAGCATCAAATATATGGACATCAATCTGGCCACAGTGTTTAAAAACTTCTGGACAAAATGAGAAATATTTAATAACTGAATCATTGCTATTAAATATTGGATTTTAAAAAGTGCTCAGATAATAACTGCACCAAGTGTTTTATAGTGTCAAGATTATTGAAGCAGAAGATGATTCATATGAAAATCTTGCTTCATTTTTAAAAAGCCTAAATTGAATTTGTTACTAGCTGTAAACATATGGTCTTGTAGCACCAGAGAGAAAGTTTTATGGTTCTAGTCTTTCTATTACTGCAGGACCACTGGCTGTAATGTATTATTTTAAGGTACTTTGTTGAGGCAATTTTAACTGTGAATATGTATTTTAAAATACAGCTTATACTTCCCAGATAAAATTACTCATAATATTTTCATGAATTAAGTTAAAACGAAACCTAAATATAATAAAAAGCATGAGTTCTATGTAAAATCTGGTGCTACTAGAAGACAGATAAATTAGCAAACAATACTTTGATGTACCTTTAATTTTTTTGGTCATTGAAAGAAAACTGTTAGGCGGGTACTTCATTTATTTTTAATATGAGTGTTAGATATTAATATGATTTATTGCATACTACAGAAATCCTTTGCTGTAAGTAATGCAATATGGTAAAATTGAGAAATTTGGATTAGAATCATAAAATACCCTGAATTGGAAGGGACCCACAAGGATCATAGAGTCCAGCTCCTGACCCTGCACAGGACCATTCCCAAGAATCACACTGTGTACCTGAGAGCACTGTCCAAATGCTTCTTGAATTCTGTCAGGCTTAGTGCTGTGACCATTTTCCTTGGGACTCTGTTCCAGTGCTCAACCACCCTCTGGGTGAATAATCTTTTCCTAATATCCAACTGAAACCTCCTTGATGCAAATTCAGACCATTCCCTCAGGTCCTGTCACTGGTCACCACAGGGAAGAGATCAGTGCCTGCCCCTCTTCTTCCCCTCATGAAGAAGTTGTAACTGCAATGAGGTCTCCCCTCAGTCTCCTCTTCTCCAGGCTGAACAGACCAAGTGCCCTCAGCTGCTCCTCATACAGCTTCCCCTCAAGGCCCTTCACCATCTTCGTTGCCCTCCTTTGGACATTCTCTAATAGCTTAACATCTTTTTTGTATTGTGGCGCCCAAAACTGCCACAATATTCAAGGTGAGGCCACTCCAGGTCAGAGCAGAGCAGGACAATCCCCTCCCTCGACCGGCTGACGATGCTTTGCCTGATGCCCCCCAGGACAGGGTTGGCCCTCCTGCCTGGCAGGAGGCTGACTCATATTCAACTTACCATCAACCAGGACCCCCTGGTCCCTTTCCTCCAGGCTTCTCTCCAGCCTCTTTTTCCCCAGTCTGTATTCCCCAGATTCTACAGAGGCTGACAGAAAAACAGTGTTCAGCAGCTAGCTGGATACAGATAAGAGAAGATGGAGTAAATTCTGTCATCTACCCCTATTTCTCGATAAAAAGCCATACTTACTGTTGTCAAAAAAGAATTAAAAAAACCCCACCCAAACAAGTGAAAACTATTAAAGTTATGATGATAATTGTTATTTAAAGTTACTGTGATAACCCCCCTAGTTTTATACCTCTGGTTGCAGTGCTTTTATCTTGCTTCTTGGATAGATTTAGTAACTAACTGGAATAGTAAACCTTTTTTTTATCACTATACTTTTATAACTAATGGAAAGTAATGAACTTTTAGAATCATAAAATCACAGAATGGTGAGTTCAAAGGAAACCTGGAAGCTCATCTTGTTCCAACCCCACTTTCGTGAGCAGGGACGTCTTTCATTAGACCAGGTTGTTTGAAGCCCTTCTGGTCAAACCTTGAACACTTCCAGGGATAGGGCATTCATAACTTCTCTGGTCAGCCTTTTCCACTGTCTCACCATCATCAAAGTAAAGAATTTTTTCCTTTTATCTAATCTAAATCTGACCTCTTTCAGTTTAGAGACATTACCCCATTACCCCTTGTCCTATTACTACAGGCCCCATTTTCCCTTTATTATCATTTTTTCTAACTTTTTTTTTTGAGACTTTTTTTTTCTTTTCCTTATGTGTTTTTTTTTTTTTTTTTTTTTTTTCTGGAGCATGTGGATTTACTTAATAAATCTTTTTCAATGAAAGAGATATATCATAAAATAAAACTGGCTGTAAAGTAGATGCAGAAGTTCAAACCCAGTAACCAGCCAAATAATTCAGTTTTCACGAATCTGATTAAAATGGACAACTACTTCTCAAAGCTTTCTGCTGAAGGCATTAGACTCCTCAATTCGTTGCATAGTAAATGGAACTAGGCTTAAGCTGACTGTCTTTTGATTTGTAATGGATCACTGTTGGGGTTTTGGCAGTTTTGTTGCAATTTGCTTTGATGAAATGAAGTCCCACATAATTTGCTAGCCTCAGCACAATGTCAGTGCTTATATTTTCTTTGGCAAAAATTAATAGGGCTCATTGGCAAAAACAGATAAATGAACAGAACTGGCAACTATAAAAAAAACCCCCAAAACCAAACAACAAACCCAAACAAACTGTAAAAGCCCTAAGCAAGGAGACCCTGAAAGACCTAAAAGGTAAGAAACCAGAATCTAAGTAGTAAGGAGTTGACTAGTTCTGCAAAACTTTCAGTTGTTTTGGGATAAATGATATTATGTGAAGAGAATACTTCAAAATTAAAAGAAGGAGAGACTGAGAGAGTAGTGAAAGGAAAACTGTAAGAGGAATTCTCAGGAGCAGACTAATTATAGCACTTAACTTGCTATGGGAGATGTGGCATGGTCCCCTTTCAAACGATATTTAAGTATTTACACAAAGTAGAACATCTCAGATGAGAGCTATGCAATGAAGGTTTTCATGTTCAAAGGCTGAGATTTAACACCTTAATCTGATTTTAAAAACATAAAAATTTTAAAAATTCATGCATCTTAGGTAAATACCCTTCCTACAGATAACTGTCTGTTCTGAAATGGGTGGATTTCCCATCTCTGCTGAAATTTTTATCTCTATACGTGTGCTTCTGCTGATGTGTTGTTTAAAAATTGACTTTTTTCTTAAGATATAATGGTATTAAACATAAATGCAGCTGTTTTGTCTGAAAATTTCCAGGAGGACAAGTTGATTTAGTCATCATATGTGATCATATGTATTAGAACATTCTTCATTTCTTGGTATTTATGAAAAGTACAAATTCGTCACTGGAACCTAGCATAGCTTTGTGCTCATTAGTCTCCATTTTTTGGGTCATCTGCATATTTAGAAAGATATAGATCACGTGAAGCAATGTAGTTTGACAGTTGTTTTTCTCCTTAAGAGCTTGGTGTTAGTTTTTAGGTATTCTAAATTTCATTGTACCTTGCTATTATAGTATATATTGTTATACTTTTTTTCAAGTGTTGTGCAAAAGCTACAGCCATTTGCCAATAATTTGCTGTGGTGGGAGGACTTCAGCTGTTGCTATAAATTTAGCACACAGCATGCCTGGTGGTAAATTTTGAATGTGATAACTTTTCCAGAGGATTTTATAGTTTTAAAATGTCTTTTTTTTTTGTCTTGTTTTATATTATTGTATAGACTGGGCTATGTTAACTACAAAAGCCTGTAAAAGTTTTGTAACGTGTAACTAACAATATTGGCAATAACACAGATTTCAAAGCACTTAGTTTGTCAAACCTCTTGGAAAGAAGTTAGCTCAAATGCTTCTAATTTGCATTTAACCTTTTTTTTTTTTTTTAAAGGCATGTAAATGTAGTAGCTCCAAGATATCTCTGTTTATGAACAATTTGTGGCTCTCAAAAATAGTAACTATCGTAGGCACACTCAGCTGTTTTTGCAAGTGCTAGAAGAGCTCCTTCAGGAGCCTTTGGGCCTTAATGTAAGATGAGCATAAGTGAATGTACTGATTCCTGTTGTTTGCGGGGAATCAAGGAACTTTTAATGGGAAGTTAGAATTCTTGCATTCTTAAATAAACTGTTAGATATAAATTTAGCTTTCTAGGGCAATCAGGAGGAAGTCTTGATCTGATATTAGTTATGTTTCTCTATAAGAATCTTTGCTTTAAAAGTGTAAGATTTCTATAAAATGTTACTTTTTTGAAAGGTATGGGAGGACGTGATTTTTTTCAACCTTCATTCTTTTTGGATAGGGAGAGGAATAAGGGGTTTGCTTATGTTATCTTTGTGCATCTATTCAGTTGTTATTCTACTTTTCCCATTAAAGATATTTCAGAAATTAAAATTGTCAGTAAGTTATTATTCAACTACTTTAGTTTGATAATTTACTTTTTTATGTGATTAATTAACACCATATAGTTCAAACATGCCTGTACCAGTATCACCCAAGAAATGTGGAAAAATATGTAAAGTGGTCAGAGTTAACACAATGTAAACAGGTGCTCTATTTATTCAGTACAGTGGTCATTTGCTTGTAATCCACCCAAGAACTGGAACAACAACAATAAGACAGTTTGCTTTGTTATTGTGCAGCTTGTAATTCCACTATCAGTGACAAAGTGCCTCTCTTGGGGTAACCTTGTCGGTGCAAAGTCTGTGTGTCACCCATTTTAGCAAAGGCTTTGCTCATTCACAAAAGCCTGTCCTCCTGGCCATGTTTTATGCTTTGCAATAGCCCTGCAGCATGTTCTTGTTATTAGGACATCCTGTTTTAGTTCTTGTAGTTAAGAGAAAAATGCAGCTTTAAAATCAGGTATATAAGCAGATATGGATGTGGTTTTGGTCTTCCTGGTGTTTAATATACCTGGAATCATCATAAGAAACCACACTATGAATTGAGAAACTGCTTCAGTCAGGGATCTCCAAGGAATACATCAGTGCTGCTGGCAGTGGTGGACTTCCTTTCTGAGTCAGCAGTGTTCAGTTGCCTTGGCATGCTTTTACATAGACCTTTGTCATGAGATTGTTTGATCAGAGATGAATTCTGATGTTTTAGGCAATCAGCAAAAGGGATTTTAACTTAATGTTTGAAATTATGAATGCTGAAAGCTCTTTCTTCCAGCTCTGCCTAGGAGTCAGAAAGGAAGTATATGAGCCAAGCTGTTGAGAAATTGTTAGTGTTAGGACTTGATAGTGTTTGTTCTTGTGCAGTGTCATCAGTACAGTCTAAATATTTCTTATCTGCATATTTGGTATGAGCATTTTTAAGTTTCATTACCATTCTTTAGGTGTCTTTGGACTACTTATAATTATTTTCTTGGTTTTTTTCTCCTTTTGTATCTGTGCATGGGCCTGTATGTGTAGTGAGCTAGCTCAGGGAAAGGGGGAGGCAGAACCCAGGGGTTGATGGGATTTTGGTGTGATACAAAACCAAAATAGCAGGTGTTCCTTCTCTTGCACCTTTTCTTTTACCAAATGAGAAGAACAGTGTCTTTAGGGGAAGCTGAGCATCAGGGAGGTGGGTCCAGTGATGTAGCACAGTGGAGGAAAGCAGCTGGGAGAGAGAAACTTCTCATCCCAGACTAAAGACCTAAACTCTTCTTACATATAAAAGCGTGTTAAAAAGGTAATTTCCCTACATCTGGTTTTCAAACTTTCTATTCAAGAATAGATTCTAGGAAGGTGACCTATTTTAAAATCCAATGTTTTTTGAATAAAGCAACATGGGACTGAATCTCTGTAGGAGATCAATAGTAAGTAGAGTTTCAGGGAGGAAGAAAGAAAGTACATAAAAGAAAAGGGTTTACACTTCAGTGGTATAATTTACATGACCAGAATCTTAGCCAGATTCTGCACTACTTATTCAGAGAAAACCCCTCTGTCTTTCACAAAGCTTGCTTCTAGATATTTTGTAGTTCATGTGAGATGTAATTCTCTTCTTGCAATACTTAAAAAAAAAATCCTTAAAACCTGTTATGTACTTTCAACTTCTGCCCATTCTATAGTATTTTTAAAATGTGAATTAAAACTGCATATTAGCATAAATACATGGATTTGCAGCAATGCCTCTTATAAATCTCTTAGATCACAACAGGTATGTGATTGCCTGGTGCTTTTTCCAATTTCATTTTTTTGATGATTTTCAGAATAAATGCTTTGTAGTAGCTCTTCAGAAAGATAATATAACCAGGCTGAAGCAAGTGTGCAGAAAAGGGGAAAAATTATGTGTCAAATGACATTTATGAGACAGAATATAAGCTGAAGTGGTATATTCCACATTCTCTACCCTCTGTTTCTTATGCTTGTGAATAAGATCACTCTGGAATGACACTTAGTTGCCTTTCAGTGTTAGACCTTCACAAGGGACCATATAAAGCAGGTGGGAAGACAGGCCATTTTCCAGGTCTCTACTCTCAAGAAGGCACCTGTATGAAAAATAAGGATACTGATGGGAAATACTACAGGCTAGCAAAGCCAGGTAAAGATTCAAAGACTATGGACACGGAGGGAGGGAGAACTTGAGGAAGTCTGGGGTTTTTTTAAATTAAATTCTTCATGTTACATAAAAAGAACAACAAAAGCCATGACTGGAGGGTGAAAGTTAAAGGACCTGACATAGTGTTGTCAATAGCAAGAGAAAGGCCAGCTGAGGTAATGGTTTCAAGGCCAGATTTAGTGGCTACGGCTGTAATTTTTAAAACCCAGTGTACTAAACAGGACTATTAGAGAGAGTTAGCCTTGAAGTTGATTCGGCAAGCCTTTAGCCATGTGATTATATTATTTTATCTTCAAACTGCGTAGAAAAAGGCTCATAAGCGAGCTTTCAGTTTTAGAATTGTAGCCAGATAGCAGAACAGGAAAGCTCCTCTGCAGGAAACAAGTTTGCAGAATAAATCAGTCTTTGCATCCTTACAGCAGAGAGGCTGCTCTTTCCATCCTGCAACTCAAAAATTATAAAAAATATTCACCGCAAGTAAAGGTTTGTTGTGTAAAAATGTCTTTTTGCCTTTGCTTACTGCATCATTTCTTTCCTGCATTGGTCTTCAGTGATAGTTGCAAATCGTTGATTTCATTTCATACCTCATGTGAATTTCTCATCATTTGATGCGTGATGTTGAATTCCAGATTAACAATACTCACACTATAGCATCATCATTTCCTTGAGGATTACAGTATGGAAGTCACCAGTGCCTGTAATTGATGGCATCAAAGGCTTCCGTGCCTTTCTCTGAAATACCAGAGCCTGAAGAAACCTCCACAGAGCAGTGCAGCCTTACACAGAACTGGGAATCGAGATTTCACCTCCAGTAGCAAATCATTATACCTGTGCAGATTTTACATAAGATAAAAGGACAAATTATGCTCGTGTTTTTAAAAGTATTAGAAACCACTATATGAACATTTGTTCAGTTTACTTCCAAAGCCCATTGAAAATGGCTTTCTTAACTGTGAGTGAATGCTTCCCCATAAACCAAAATCATCACAGCCCTGAACAATTTCTACTTTAGGTTTAGCTGCTCCAGTGAAATTCCTGAATCTTGTTATCTAATTATGTAGAGATCTCACATCTCATGATCAATGACTGTGTCAAATAATTAATTGACAGGCTTTTCAGTTCAAATCAGTCTAAAAAATAAAAGAGCTCAAATTGTCCATATTTGCGTGCCATGGGAAATTGAGAGGTCTGATTAGAATTATATTTTGAAGTAGCCCCTGAGAAGTATTATGCTGGTTTTATTTTCTGTTTTCAGATAATTTGAGGTTTATGCTCTTGTATAGAATTATCAGACATCTAAAGTCTGTACAATGACTAAAAGTTAAGGAGTGCTACAATTTACAGTCACTGCTCAGAGTTGCTTTTTCTCTATTGTTTTCTTTTGTACACTAATTAAAGGCAGCTTTTTGTGTTCACAAATTCTCATATAAAGCTGGCTAATTAAGTAGGTTTAGATTTATTCCTAGTGATAAAAAAGTCAATTTTTCAGTCTTCAAAGCAGATTGGTTTGAGAGATATTTTCCTGTGGCTATCCGTCAAAACTATCAACTTCGGAAAAAAGACTGAAGGTCAAACAATGGCAAAGAAGAAGGAGGAAAAACATACGAAGGCAACTTTGAAAAATACTGTGTTCTTTAACTTCATTGCCGATAGTGTTACACCTTCCCAGGTAGCACGGTTTCCTTGCACTGATTTTGCTCATTGATGGTCTGGTGTTTAATATCTGTTACTTGTCTCAGAAAGCTTCTGATGTAGTTGACAGTAAGCTCTGCCTAATCTCTGAGTAGACAGCGTGTCTTGAGGTACAGCGAGCTCCTGAAAATCCTCATGCAAATCACTGAAGATACAGTGGTCCCTGTTAAAAAAGTCATGTTGTCGATGGCTACTTCTCTTTAGAAATCTATGAAACAGTTACAGATGTTTCTAGACTTATAGTAAAAATTGCCCAATGAATTTAAGGCTTTTTTCATTTGCACATATCAGCAGTTATCATATTCTATGTTTCTTCTGGAAACAGAAGTGGAAATATCACAATACTGGAAATTATCTTTATTACAAAAGATTTAAGAAAAAAACTACATTAGGTAATGATAAATGGAAGATGAGAGCTGTGATGTTAGTACTGCAGCAGAAAACTGGTTTTGCAGCTCATCAGATGCATTTAGTAGCGAGTCTTTTCCCTTCTGTAGACTGTGTCTCGTTTTCATAATGTTTTAAAGTACATTTCTTGACAGGCATTCAAATGCTTTGTTGTATACTGAATGATATCACCATTCTTGATTCAGTCTTTTTCTTGAATGAAATTTTACTAGGCTTTACTGAAGCCAAGAGCAGAGAATACATCCACAGCTGCATCTCCCTTTGCTGTATGTGCGAGTTCTTGTGACTAAGAACCTAAACAATGGAAAAGGGATGTAATTGTTTTTGTGTTTGTGGAGTTTTGCAATTTGAAAATTTAGGAATAGTAACACCAACTCTGAGCAACAGGAAAGGAAATCTGAGTAACACAAAATCTGAAAACTTACCAACCTATTCAATGATAAAACCCTAGCAAGAGGGAGTAACCTCTTTCTCTAATTCCTTCTTCAAAATTTATTGACATGACTGTCTGTTATGTAGGTTGCATGTCAGACTAATGTCGAAAGAACTGAGGAATGTGAGGATTCCTTTTGTCTGCCAAACAATCTAGCATTAATTTTTAGTAATTTCTTATGACATGGCAATAATGCTTGAGTTTCCTTTAGCAGTAGCGTTAATATTGTAATGAAACACTGTGGATTGCAGGAACAGGCCTAAATTCTCAGAAGGTCCACATTTACAGCTTTATTTGTTCTTTAAAGCTCTTGGGACTGCTTTTTTACCCCAAACCCTTTACCAGAGATATATTTCTGGTTTTAGCATTTTAAAGACACAGCATTTTCTTTACCCTACTGTATTATTCTTTTCTGGCATTTTTACCACAATTCTTTCTTTTCCATCTTGCTTTTTCCTTGACAGTTTCTTGGATGTTCTCCTATATTGTTGTTTAGTTAACAAACTGCGGATGGGAACTGGTGAGGAGTACATTATATTGAAGTAAGGAGAAGAGCTATGAGATTAATTTGCCTTTTTTTTTTTTTAATATTAATTAAGAAATATACAATTGTTTTATTTAAAAAGACAGCATTTTCTTTTTTTTTTTTTTTTACAGTTTATTGATTTTTCAGTTCTCTATTGTGGTATTCCAGATACAGGGGTGGGTTAACTGTTAGCAAATGATTACATTTTACTGGTACAGACCTTATTTGATTTCAGGTGATTAATTTCCCTGATATTGAACCGTTGTAGTTTATATTATAAAATAATTATACAGATTCTGATTGTGACTTTTGGGCAATATTTTGTCTTTTTTTATTCTTCCCGGAAAGAATATCCTGGAAGTGGATATTTTTTTGTGTAGGCACTATACCAGAAAGTGCAAGAGTCTTTGCTTGCTTCTTCATCTCACTTACCTTGATCATTTTCTTTAGCCAGAGGTAGGACAAAGTATTGTTAGAATAAAGAATTTCAGCTAAAGTTACTTGGTTCCAATTCTTCATCTGGAAATAAAAAGCCTTTTGTCACAACTGAAGCACAGGAACAGAGAAACAAACAAAAATTTAATGACCATGTGCTGCATTTCAAGGTGTGACACAATAAGCAGAGGCTCTCTCCTGGCCTAGCAGTGGGGATGGGGCTGTGAATAATCAACCATCAGTAGGGGGAGTGGTGGTAGGGGGACCCTGCTCTGGCCCGGGGCTGTTTGGCCTCTGTGCAGTTTTGCGGCTGAGCTTGTTGGTTTTCAGTTTGTGTGATTTGACTGTTTGACAATTCATCACTCATTTCCCTAAAACAACATTCCAGTAGGCTTATTGGTGGAGGAACTTGAAAACGAGAGCATTGACAACTGCAGCAGTTTGTAGGTACTGATTACCAACATAACTCGTTTGCTCAGTGTTATTGTAGAGCCAGTCATGCATCCACTGGAAATCAGGGGGGGCTGCTCTTTTACCAATATACAAAAAGTGAATTTGACCTTAATGGAAGGTGATTTTTGTCACTAGCAGGTAATCAGGAGGAAGAACCTTTTAGGTTGGAGAAGAAAAAAAAAACAAAACAAAAATGTGCATGGACAGGTATTTACAGACATATAATGCCATGCATTTAGCTCTAGAAAATGGTACATTTTGATAGAAAGTGCTGCTATTTTTTTGACTAATGATACTGAATTGGAAAAGTTGCATGCACTTTAATTGGTCATATTGCCAGGCACTCTACCAGCAAACCTAATTAACTTCAAGCTACAGAGCACCATTGACAGATGGGACTTTTTGTCTTGTATTTTTTCACTAATTAGAAAATCTCAGTCTTTTCACATTTATGGATTGAACAGAAATTTTCATTTTATTGTCAATATGTCAGTAGAAAGTTGAGAGGAAAAAAACCCACTTTGTATAAAGAGAGAAAAAGAAAGCTGAAATATTAACATATATTAGAAGCATGCACAGAGGAGAACACAGCAAAAATATTTCTTTTTTTAAAATTCTTCCTCAAATGAGATTGGAAATGTGTGTGGAAAACAAAAGGGCATGAAGATACTAATTTCATTTGGTTTAAATCCTGCTTTGATTTTTCATATTCTGAGTCTGATGTCTACTCTAATAATTCTTGAATTTTGATCCCACATCATCCCTTTAGTATGAAATACTCTTTTTAATTTCAAGCAGTCTGTCAAATGAAAAGTAGCCTGTTAAAGTCTATGTAAGAAAGCTGAATCTTTTACTGGAGAGAGAATAAAATGCAGCTGGTGGCAGACAGGCTGAATTTGCTAATTCTGTTTTGTGTGGTTTCATTCAGAGATGTCCTATATTCTATTCCCAGTGACCTGTTATATCAGTTACTTACAACAGTCATGAATAGTTAGGCAAGTTCACAGTGATTCAGGCCTTTACCATGGATTTTACTTGTACCATTCAGATATACTTAAGTGACTACTCTGATGCATAAATTCAGTATGTGGGAACTAAATATGTGACTAATTTTTCTTTTTTGTTGTAACCCTTCTGTATCCATTTTATCTCCCAGCAGTTTTGTTTCTGTATTTCTTATCAATATTATGCAAGTCTGTAAAAAGAGATGCATTAAATATTAACTGTATTTTTAAGATGTATTTACAATAAATATTTAATTTTAGTTTCAGTTAGAAATTAAAACCTTACTATAGTGAGTAGTGACTTAGTGGGACCAAAAATATAATTCCAGAAATATAGGTAAAAAGTTTATCTTAGAAAAAGATACTGACACCTTTCTGTTTAAATAACACCCTTTAATACATAAAGCCCCTTTGCTGTCACAGATAGTGTTGGCACTATTGCGGTGTCCTGCTTGGGCTTTTTATTACTCTGGCAGCAGTAGAGGTCTCAGCTGTGCTATACCCATTGCAAACACCTGTAATGAAAACAGTGGTTGCCCTAATAAGTTGGCATGTAGTATTCTTGCCAAGTAAAAGCAGGAGGGAGAATTGGAAGCCTGAAGAGCTCAAGTTATATGCTCTAGGTCATCATGAGTGGCAGAACTAGGGACAATAACTAAGTCTTCTGATTGCTCATGATCATCATCCAGTGCTCACGCTGAGCAACTTTAGTGCTGCCTTTTGTCTTAAAATTAAATCCTTGCTATGAATTTTCTTGGAGAAGTTCACTGAGACATTGGCTTATCAAGTAATTTTTCACTCCCCTTCACCTCCTCTTTTGGAGAAATTCAAACTTTTCTTGGAAAATGTAAGTCTAAATGAGCTTTGCTGAAGGGGAGAATTTATATAGCAAACAATTTCATAAAGCTGCCATAAAGCTGTACTCCTTTTAATGTGTGTTGGTGACTAATTTAGTTACTATAGAATTTAATAGCTAATTAACTTTTTAGTTAACTCTTTTTTGTGTAATAACAGTAAACAAAAAACAAAATCAGAAAATGTAATTGAAAGGAAATGACTTGCATTCAAACATTTTCAATCTGGATTTCTGAGACATTTTTAATGTGGCTATCAAAATTGAGAAGTTTGGATTTAGTACTATAATTGTTTCAGGCTCAAAACTAAGTGTTAGTAAAGTCTCTTCAGACTTGTGTGCTCTTGCATCTTTTCTGGCTTCCCTTAAAGATAAGGTTGCTCATCATCTAGCTTGAAGGTGCTTGGTTGCTTCTAGAATTGGATGTTAAATCCTAGCTGACCTTCAGAAGGTGGAAGAAATTGTTGAAATGTGGATTTTTATGTTTGGGGTTGTTTTTCTTTTTTCCTGCACCACTTGCCTTTTCTGCATGTAAACTGGTAGGATCAATAAGTCACTGAGAGAGATTTAATAGCTGGGACACTACCCAGCAGACATGACCCTTAAGATTCATAGCTGTTAGCATGTGTCCTGTCATCAACAGCAGGTAGTGGCTGTAGAATTTGCTCTTTTCAAGTACTTTCATGAGAATCAATGCATATATCACTGGTACTTCTTCATAGTATTGTGTTCTGCCAAACATGGCTCTTATACAGGGAGTATATTAACAGCAAAATCTGTTTCCCTGCATTTTTAATAAAAGGCAAATGACAGAAATTTTTCCAGTTTCTTAGCATCCTTGTTTGAACTTTTTATTTATTATTTATTGCTGGTAGGAACAAGATGCAAACTTGTTTTGTCTTTTCATTATTTTATCACTTCATCTTCCTCCTCCTATTCACTCACTTCGGCTCCAATTTGCTGGTGTTTCATGGTTTGCTCTTGTAAGGTGGCACATGGTTAGTTTTCTTTACAGAGAAGCTGGCATGGTATGCAGTTGTTCTGGAAGATATAAAGGGACCATTTCATCAATAAGAAATACGATCTTGCAAACCTGAGAGAGGTAGAATGGCATTCTAAGAGCCCCTTGGGAGTTAATGGCTTCATAGGGGTGGATATTTTGTACTTTTGCCTTTGGCATTTTAGTTGTTCATCTGTTGGCCCAGGAGGGACCAGGTAAAGAAGAAGAGGCAGAAAGACTGGAGACAGAGCAATGTGTTTAAGCCCAGAGACAAGTCAGTGTACAGCTTCATCTAGAGAATGGTCCTAGTCCAGCTTATGGATTTGAGAGATCCTCACTCCTGCTTTACTCCTGGCTATGCAGCAGGGCATAGTGGGGAAAAAAGTCTCTAAACAGAAAGTTACTATTAATTTCTATTAAAAATATGCAGAGCCTTTTGTTTGTCTTGACAAATCAGAAAGTTCTGAAGACTGTTTTGTTGGATGAACTAATATGAGTTGTACAGTTTAGCATGAAGCAGCTACTTCAGTTCACTGATTTATGTCCAAAGGTAATATAAATAAAAACATCTCAGTAAGTGCTGGAATAAAAAGAAGTGTAGAACACTAATTTTTAGAGCAAGAATCTATAATGTGTTATAGTAAATAGCATTTCATTTGTATTTTTAGTAATCTGAGATATATGAATTGCTCAGCTGTTTATATTAGCTGCAGCACATAAGTTCTTGCCACTTATGGCTTTGCCTACATGGAATGCTTTCTGAATTTTGCTGTTTGCATATAGGGTGTCAGTTAATGAGACATCAATTTAAGTAAACCATTCTGCTTCTTCTGTCGTCTAGACTTGCTCAAGTCTTACTTTTAATTTGCTGTAATTGCCCAGATGTGGATGCATATCCTAGAGTGTGCAAATAATGCTGGGATTTCCAAGCTAGAAGTAGTTCCTACTTCTGAGATGTAATTTGCATCTGGTCCTTAGATTTCTAAGGTGTTCATTCCTAACGAAGTAAATTCTGTCTATAAAAGAAATATAATTGGTTTCTAATGTGATGGTTAAAGGAAGTTTGGTTTTATATTTAAGCTATGGAAATTTTCATTGAAGTTAGGTTGAAACCTCAGGCTATTGACATTTTAGTAATGCAAACTTTTGTGTCACGAAATTGAGTAGGTAGCTTTATGATCATCGGGCATAGTTTGTGTTTTCATTAAGTACTATGAAATACAAAAGCTAATAGGATTTTTGTTTTAAATCATAGTATGGTAAAGCTGAGTAGCTTATTAACAGAATTTAGTGGGTCAATGCAGAAATGAAAAGTGAATTTCAAAAACTATTAATAAAGAACAGCTTGGTATACTCTAAGCATTATAGTAACCTTATGTTTGAGTAACTGTAGAATAATAAGAGTTTAAAACAAACATTTTTGAAGGACAGTACAGAACAGATTGTTGTCAGATTAAATAAGGACTCTCTGATGCCCTGAGGTGTTAGGGTTACAGGATTCTCGGAAGCTTTTTCTTTTCACTGCATTCTTCTTATTTTAATACTTAATGTTGGAGAAAAATAAAAATAGACAACTATTCCTTTTCTTTTTCTGCTTTGCCTCTCGAGTTCTAGGCTATTTTGTATTAATTATGTTTGGATAGTTCAGTCTTGTATAAGCAAGAATTTGCCTTTGAAACTTCAAAGAGTTCTTGTTTCATCTTCCACGGAACGTTCAAGCGTTACAGGGTATGAGAGACTTAAGTTCCTGCTCTATAGGCCCTAAATTGCTCCTTGTTGTGGATGTATTAATTGTAGCCTCCCTCTCTAATGTGAACAACCTTTTCATTTCCCCTTGTTTCTTCAATAACGCCTGGACATGAGTTCAATGCAGTTGTAGGGGAAACAGTGCCACCCGTTGGATTATCCGTTTGTTACATGGGCTGGTCCTGGAAGGTGAGGTGATCCCCTTTACAGTTACCATGGCTTAACTCAGAGTGTTTTCTCAAGGCCTGTACTTCCCTGCAGTATTATTATGTTGCTACCCTATCAAAATACCTTTTATTATTTTTTGTATTTGTTATGGATGCATAAATTCTGATTGCAGTCAAAGCTCTTCTGGAGCATCTTACTCTCAGAAAAAAATATTTTAATTTTCCTTAAGTGGATTTTATCTGCAGTTTCTCTGACTCTTGCCTCAAAAAGGCATTTTACGCTTTTGTTGAAATCTGTGACTGGATTTTTATTTTTTTTAATGAAAGATTTCATGAATTATTTAGGGTTATGCAGCAACTATTCCATGTATTTCCCCTCTCTTGGCTTCAGTCAGATTGGTGTTTATTTTTAATTTGATTCTAAGTGCTCAGCCAGTATAGCTGTTAGCATATGACTTCCCATTTCTCAATCTTAAACAAACAGTAAGTTATTGTAAATTAAAAGATTCTTTCCTTCCAGACAGAGAAAAGTTATAATAGATGTGTAGTAATAAACAGAGCAAGGAAGCTTCTCGCTATGGCCTAGATAACAAAAAAAGGCAGTAATTCACATACATATATGCTATTTCCACCCTTAAGTTCTAGTTGCAGTAAATTTGGGGTATTAGTCTCTTTCTATCCATAGCACTCCAAGCACAGCAAGGTCCCTAAAATAGCTGTTATCTCCCATGGCAATCTAGTGAAGATTAGAACAAACTCAATAGGTATTGCCCAGGGTCTAAATAACCAAGTTGCATTAAGGTTTATTTAGGTGGGAATGCAGCAAAAAAAATTTGCATCTGAGACTCTATCATGCAGTGTAGAAGAGTGTTTTGGTTTTTAGTTTGCTTTATCTATCTATCTATTTCTTTATTTAATATAACTCTAATCTGATTAGTTCAGACTCTGTTTTCATACACTTTTGGATTCAAGTTCAGCTGAATACCTCTGTCACTTAGCAAAAGAAAAATGAGTTTCTCTGCTCGCAGGATAAAAAAATGGAGCTTAAGATTCCATTCTCTTCTGATGCACTTTCTGTGATTCTTGGGGACGTTGTGAATTATAATGTTAGGCATGTGTTTTAAGGCACTTGAAGAGAAAATAAACCTTGATTTTAAATCAGGTATGTGTATTACAGTAGGGAAATGTTGTAGTTTTGCATGCATGTCTCACTTTTGGTGTAGAACAGGATTCTGGAGCTGTTTGCAAAATACAGATATTTGCATTTTAGTGGCAGTTATATGAACTTTTGTAGAACATTTAAATTCCTTACGTGTTTTGGAACGTCTTACTCAGAATCTCTATACCATTATTTAAGCAGAACAGTGATGATTAATAAGGGATTGGATATAACTGAAATGCAAGGTTGGTGTACAGTTATGCTGGGTTTGTTCTAGAGAATTCCTTTGGCTAGGAGGCAATGACTGAATGTTATAACTTAAGATTTGCTAAGTGAAAAGGAAAATAGAAGTCCTTAAATACTTTGTAAAACTTGAAAGGGTGAGAAAAGTGTTTATAGAGTCCCAAATGGATTGTAAGTTTAGTTTCTCAAAATTCATTTTCAGCATTAAGTGGTCATTTCAGCATTCTGCAGCCCAAAACTCCTGCCATAGAGTAAATCTCTTTTGTATTTTGTTGTTTTGAGGCTTGTTTTTGTTTTGTTTTGGTTTGGTTTTTTACTGTTATTTGTAGATTGTTTGCTTTGGGTTTCTTTCTTTTTTAGTCTGTTTTTGGGTTTGCTTTTTAAGAGATACATATATTTAATAGTGGTTTTGAGGGTACTGTTAGTATAGAAATGATTCCACAGAATGTAGGCTAAACCATCACCATTAGTATTTGAATTTAAATCATTTAAGAGTGAATGAATAGCTGTATTTAAAAACTGGTTTGGTTAAAATTAAAATTTTCTTAAATTTTAGCCACTTCTGAGCTAAGAAGTTGTATTTTAACTGGCAGTTTGATGATTTGCATGTCCCCTTAGTTATATCTGAATGATCAAGTCTATGGGTTTATTTTAAGGGACATTATTTCTACGCAGCTTTTTGAGATGTTCCTACCAGAAGACTAAGGGACATTTTATTTTGTTTCTGTAGACCAGCACATCACCTGAGTTTTAGGAGACAAGATTTTCCATTTTTCCCTTCCTCAGTGCAGCAGACAGGAATCTTTGCTGATTTTTTCCAGAAGAGTCAAAAAATAGCTTATTTGTCTCACATTTTTAGATTCCAAATTGGCCTTTTTCAAGTGGTAGAAACTAGAAATATTTTTCAAGTGGATGGCATTTTTCAAGAAGTAGAAACTTAGAGTGAGGGTATCAGAAATCTAAATCACAATGGGTACACAAGCTATCATGTTTGGGAGCCTTTCGAACAGACAGTGTTATTGGTTTTATGTTCAGAAAAGAGAAATTAGAGACAGACAGAGATGTAATTAATCCAGTTTCTTCAGCATTAGCCAGTAAAGCAAGTTCTGTTTTGTTAATAAGGGCTAGATGCCAGACCTAACAAAATTATTTGGCTCAAAAACTTAACAGACTTAAAGAGGGGAAAGGCTTGAAACTCTAAGGTACCCAGGGTATGTATTCCTTGGATCGTGACATTCTGCATCAAGCTATTGTTTTAACTTGTTTGAAAGTTCACTATAGTCTCAATAGACAAGAGTGCAGAATAAATACATATTTTTACATAACTTTACAGTTTTCCTGTGGGTTTCATAGCCACATATGTAAATGGAAATTCAGTCTGATCTGTAATCAGTCTTTGTTTATGTACCAAGGAGTAGTCCTGAAGGATAGGTCTGATAAAGCTATACTGTGATTTGAATACTATGCATTAATATTGCATACCATTTAAAATTTAAGACTATAGTTTAGCAGAGGTTAGGATCTAGGACCTAATTCTGTACTGGATTTCCCTGAACTAGGATTTGTCTTGTATCTCTTTTTCAATGCAAGAAAGCATACTATGATAATATATAATGTTTGAAGTTCAAGTAGGAGTATTTTTCTAAAGAAAATGACAGCTGAAATAAAACAATACTACCTTATGATTTATTTTCCTTGTCTTTTTTTTTTTATATGTAAAAGAAAAATATTTAATTCTGTTAAATAATTACTCTTTTCTTTTCTTTTTTAGGTTGTCTTAGTCTTCGCTCTTAGTATTGGTGCTCTTGTAATATACTTCATAGATTCATCAAAGTGAGTATTCTAGTACATTTTCCTTTCTCTCCTTTCCTGCAGCAATTATACATCTTTAAATTGCTCCATTCATCTTCTTCAAATCTGCTCATCGCCTGAGTGCAAAGAACTTTATAATAGCGCATGGTCTACAAAAATAACTCAAGAATGGGAAAAAGATCTTACATAAACTAGATTGAACACAGTCACATTGGATCTGTAAATAAATAGAGAGAAAAAATACTTTTGTGTGTTGAGATTATACATACTATTGCAAAATTACAATTTTTATTTTCATTATTGAGGTGTAGAATCTTTCAAATTCAAGACTGGGATAGGATATACAGGCCAAAAATATTTGTCAAAAAATTGCAGTTTACAGGAAAAAAAGGTGTCTTAGGAGACTGACAGGAACAGTTCTGAACACCTTTGAAGGAATTAGACAGTACAGCATTATATGTTGCATATCTGTTCATATTTCCAGCTTCTGGGTTTGATAGATTTCTACCAAGATAACATAAAACAGTAAAAGTCTTCAAAGCATCTAAATATTTTTTAGATTTACACCAATGTTGTCTTCTAATGTTGTAGTTTTGGCCAGGCAATAGAAATTTTCATCCTGACCTTTTGAGGTGATGGTTTGATACAAACTGGTGTAACTTGGAATATATTCTGATATTGTTTTCATATCAGACTGGACACTCAGTGTTGTAACAGGCCAATTGGTAGCCTAACACAGAAGAATAAAAGGGGACTTAATAGAGTATTCTTCCTTGAATTCAAATTCTTTTGAGAGGATGATATTCAAAATATCAATAGCATTTTGAGGTTCTTTGACAACATGCTTAATGCTTTTCTCTGAACTAGTTTGAGGCTTGCCATTACTGCAATGGTTAAGGTTGTGATTGTATGCCTAAGTCACTCCATGTGAGCCCACCTAGCTGTCTGAAATGGTAGTGGACGTGTTCTAAAACAATCGTTCTGTGACTCAGAAAGTCAGACATTCCACTGTTGACATCTGTACATACTGATATTTAGGAAGGTGTTAGCACCAGCAAAAGATATTCTTGGATACATGGATGTCAGCTCTGTATTTTGTGAGTTTGAAGCCGTCAGTGTGTCAAGCATAACCCAAATAACTAAGGTAGAGATGTTCTTTACAGAGATGAGCCGAGTGGTGGGAAAACTCAAGTTCTATCTTGAGCTTCCTTGAAGAGAGAAAAATTTTTTTTCTTCTTAGCATTGCAATGAGTTTTCATTAATTTTTGAAATTTAGTATGTCACCGGTGAAGTACATAAGGTGGTACTTTTCTGAAGATCTTTTGTAAAACTTTTAAAAGCCCGATGGCAAAGCTTCTGGATGCTTATATGTCCAGCTCAAAAGTGTAATATAGAATAAAACCTGTTTCCACTTATGTTCCAATTTTGAATCAACAAAAGCTACAGCTATGTGTCGGAGCAATTTTATGAAACTATTGGATTATCTGATGAATTTTAGGCACTTCATTCCTGTAGTCTTTGATTGTTTTCCTCAAGAAGAGCAAAACTGACAACATGGGAGATGTCTCTAGGATGCTTTCTGTGGGCCACCTATTCCATATACTGCTACTGGCTTATTGGCTGCTTGATCAGCAAGTGTTTTAACTGTGCATTTCTCTTGGTTTTCAGTCAACATTTAGCTCCTGCTGCAGTTCAAATTCAGCAACCTCAAGTTAATGTACTCTACTTGCATACTTTTTCTTTGGTTTCTCCTTCTTTCTTCTCTCTTACCCTCCTTTATTTCCACATGTACATCTTGGTCTTTTTTTTTTTTTTTTTTAATGCTCATTAGTAGTTTAATTCATGTTAGAAACAACTCAGATATATATCGCTGAAGGGAAAAATTCTGCTTTATTCTGTATTAGCGTCTGATCTAACACCCATTTCAGCAATGTAGAATCAAATATAGTGATATATGAGTCAATTCCAGATCCACGAGTGCATGCTTGGAAAAGTTATTCCTTTGAAAATTTGGTTAAACAGGAACTAATGAAGGTAGGATGAGAGGAATGCTTGTGTTATCCTCAACAAAACAGCTGGAACAACAGAGACTACAGCTTGACCAGGAACAGAGCAGACAAATAGGATCTAATGCTCACACCAGACAGATGGTGACACATACCATTGTCTGCTTTCCCTTAACAATGCGTTCCATAGCTGTTGCGTTCTGCCCGTGCCATGGACTCTTAGCTGGTATTTGATCTTATATGTGCAGTGACAAAACCCGTGACTTCGATCCAAAGCTGAACAGTACTAGTGTAAGGAGTTGTCTGAAAGAAATGCCAGTTATTTATTCATCCAATACTCCTAATCTGTCACTAGATTTGCAGATGCAATGACAGGTGTGTCCACAAAGGAATCGTGCATGACTTCCTACTTAAGGGGTATGAAGGTAGATGGGAAAAACAACGTCACTTTGTTAGATACTGAAGGAAGGAGTGAAAAGATCACATAGTTTTGTCAGGCAAGCATGTGTGTTGTGATTAATTGTAGTGGAACACACCAGTATGAAGGGTGTCACAGCTGTGAGAAGAGGGTAAGCTAAGAGCATTTTTATACTACTCAGTTCATGACTCTAACAGACACTGCCAGACTAGTACCAGATGAAATGGCCTGCCCAGTGCAATGCTATTTGGAGAGATCTGAGGTCAGAAAATAGCACAGCTTCATCAGCATCCTCCGTACCAGTTAGTCCTACATTTCAGCAGAGCCAATTAAATAGCTTTGTGTTGCTATAGAATATTTGTGTACTAATTCTGTTTCTGGCACAAACTTAGGAATTCTGCACCATACTTCATTACAAAATATGAGCACAGTTGTGATCTGCTTTGGTCTGAACTGACTGACTTTCTTAGTAAGAAGCAGCGCTTAATTCACCTTTTGGGAAAGGTTCTAAACAAAATCACAAAAACAATCATTCTTGGTGGAAAGAATTAAGGTTACTAATTTTGAAAACTGCAGAGGTTCATCCAATCCTTTCGTTAAGATTATTCTTAATATTATTCAGTGCTCATACTTTTTACAAGGCACCACTTTGAATTGTTGTCTCCACAAGGTGTATGTAGAATATTTTTCTTTAAACTGAATATGTACACTTTCAGTGATGTGTTGTAGCAACTAATGGAAGATTTCAGTCCTTAAACTGAGAATTTTTTTAGCAGAGAAATTACAATCTTGGCATTCTTGTCATGTAAGTTCAGTCACATCCTGTTAGGAAATGTTTCACTTATTACTATGGACTAGACTCTTTCCTTCCTTTATTTTTGGAATCTCATTCATAAAATACTGTTTTCTTGGTCAGTGGTATTTTTCAATATTAGGAATAGCAGATAAATATGAAACATTTGCAAAAGAGATTTTATAAATACTATTCACATAACTATTTTAATCTTTAGGTAACAAATAACCAAATAATTAAATTTTATTTTTAGAGATTTTTTTTCACTTTGATGTCTGTCTTCCGTTTTTGGTTTGAATAAAAGCACAACATTCAAAGAAGAAGTCATAAGCAGATCTACTTCAGTACAGAATAACATCATTATTGTAATGATGGTTCTTTTCCTATTCATGTTTCCTTTAAAATTTGTCATCATTTAATTTTTCAAGGTAAGAAAATAATGGAATTATCCTCTTCTTAAGAGGAAAATCTGACTTTACACAGTTGTTGGGAGTCTACTGAATGTGCTGCAGTAGAATAAAGCTTGATGTCTGCCAATGCTTTTTAATGTTATGTGCTTTTTTATATGTAGTTTTCACAAACTTCCTCCTTCCTTTGTTTATTTTTCCTTTCTATATTTCTGCATGTAAAAGGTGTTTTAGCAAATACATATAGAAGTACTTCTCTGAGTGTTATTTACATCAATACTAGAGATGCATTGAATGCATTGCCCATTTTCATTTCCGTTTGTCATTCTGACCTCTGCATATTGTACTGGATTACTGACTTGAATAGAATAGAGAATAACATTTGCCATCATCATCTTTAGGCATGGTCAGTAAAAGCATTAGCAGAGAGCTTGAATTTCTGCTAAACTGGGAAGTAAGGGCTCCTATTTTCTATTTCTTGTAATGGCAGTAGCATGGAAACTTTTTATGGTGTGAATATCCTTTTATGCTCTGGTTCTGGATTCTCTTCTGGGGTGCAATATAATGTAATATGCAACTATAGATAATAGACTTTTTTTTTTTTTGCCTAACAGATTACTTTCTAATGACCAGTTGTTACTGTCCTGTCTCTTGAAGTTTACCTTCCCTTCCCTGAAAACTGATGTCAATGTAGAAATCATAGAACCATCAATGACAAAGTGAAAAAAATGAAGTCTTACAACTGGCTTTGTATGTTCTACTCACATGTGTCTTTCAGATTAGCTTTTTAGAGTTGTTTTTTTCAGAGCCACTAGCATAGTTATTCCTAAATAGCTATTTTTTTCCAATACTGTGTGACATTGTACTTGATTAGAATTGTACATAAAAATGCCATTTAGCCATGAGTATTAACAAATAGACTTGATGATCTAAAAGGTCTCTTCCAACCTACGTTATTCTGCCTACTTGCTTAGTAGTAATATCAGCTGAAAACACATCAGAGATGCTATACTAGAAGTTGCCTAACAAAACAATACAACATGGAAAGTCTTGATTCTTGTTTTGAAGGATTCACGCTGGTTTCCTGACATTGTATGGCAATATATTAGGAAGGGTTCACTGGAAATAAATATTCTGTTTATAGACACACAGGAGTTTCCCGTGTGACAGCACAAGGAGAAAAGTCTCTTGGAATGTTTTACTAGCAAAAATATTTTTTACCTAAGCGACACTTTATTTCAAGTCCTTATGAACTCTGTTATTTTGTGGGAATATTTGAGGATAAGTTGTGACTGTGTACCATGTTTGGCTTTCCTGCTTGTTTGCTACTGCTGCCATGTTGTCTTCTGAAAGACATTTGATTTTGTGCAGCAAAATGTTCTATAGAAATACTCCAAGCCTGATGAGGATGATTTATTTAAATTTATTATAGTTATTGCCCAAGGGAATTTACATCTTTCTCATTTGTTTAGGCTGTGTTACCCCTTTTACAAAGATGTATGAGGTTGGAAGTTTAACTGCCTAGTTCAGTAAATCTGTATAAACATCAATGCTCAAGTGTTTTTAGATACCAGTCTCATTTTCATTACAAATCATTAAACTTTTCCATATTACATGGAATAATTTGCAGAACATTTTGGTGATTCTTTCTGAGTTTCATGGCCCTTTGGGGAAAAAGTAATATAATTTAATTTCAATTATAAATCAACAATTCAATGCTGCTACATCTGAATTTTGAGTGGATGCCACTGGCCTGATGTATAAAAAAAATTTGGATGTGTCTAATATGATCAGAAATCAGTTCTTAGAGAAAGTTCAGCTTGATCTAAGATTTTATTACGGATTTCAGTTTACAACTTGGTTTTCTGAGTGTATTTTTTCTTTTCAATCTGCAAGACATATAAGTGTACAAGATTGCTGTTTTCTTTTTCTCCAGTAACCAGTTTTAGATCTATGCTGTATCATTTTGCTGAGGATATCCTGTGCAGTTCAGGGTTCTATCCTCTTAAATATGCATTTACCAATATTTTGAGTGTGTGCAGAATTTTACATAGCATTTCCATCTTCATATTTGAGGAATTAAGTAAGTAGGGCTTAAATAGCACTAAGCTTTGTTTCAAGCCTTCCTACTTATAGTGAAACTTACTCATGCAAAAATATTTTAATTATGTTTATAAAATTCTTCTTTCTTTTATTAATCTCATTAACCCACAGTAAGAGCCTTCCTTTATACTAAGTACACATTAGAGTTAATAGATATTTTTTTTTTTTTCATGGTGTGTGACAAGAGATGTAGAAGTTGACTGGAAATTCTGGGATCTGATTCAAGGAAATGCTGTTAGATTATATTTACCATTATTCAAATTGCTAAAATTAAAATGGTCTGTATCTTGGCAAGTAGATTAAAAGCTGTATTGTTCTTTTCATAATGAGAATTCTTGGGAAAGAATACAGACTGGCTCCCATAGTACCTTGCAGTTGGTGGCCTTGTCAATTTTAATATTTTGTTAATTTTAATTTTGTTAATTCCGCATCAGTTTCTGGCCATTTCTGTGGGCTGATAAATTTTGTTCCATGCTGAAGTAAATCCAGTTACATGTGTTCTCTCCACCTCTTTTTACACAAAGAAGGAAAAAGAAACTTTTAATTCCTAAAAAGAGCTCTTAATTTTATTAACGGCTCAATTGTCAAATAGAGTGATAGGTGTAATTTTCTGATATAAAGAAAATTTACCTTAAATATATAAGTGAATTTCTCGAGTGATTATTTTCAAGTCACTTGGTTTTTGTTATTATAAAAAAATTATAATATCAGTTTTTCCTGCTGCTCATTCTCAGTAAAAGACAAAATCTGTGGTTTAAAAAGATTGTCAGCACCCTTTAAACTGATACAGCATTAAATAAAATTTTCTGTTGTAAGTAAAGTCTAATTTTGTCTTTACCATGTTTGTAATAGGTAAATGAATGTAAACCGTTATTGCTTTAATTGAAATGTGATTTGCAGAAGAAAGCCTTATTTGTGACAATGAACTATAATTTTCTTCATTGCTCTGCAAATTTTCATGGGAAAATGTCCATAGCTAAGATTCATTGCTTTCATATCAGCATGCTGCAGTCAAAGTCAGGCAGGTTTGCAACTCAATGCATGGCCTCTGCAGGCAGTCGAATACCAGAAAGAAGGAAGGCCTTTGTTAGCTACAGATGATGCTAATTATGAGTAAAATCCTGCAACAGCAGTGATGTGATTATTATAAGGCAAAAAGCAAAAGAAACAAGCCACAATGGAGGGAAAAAAAATCCACGTTATGCCCATGTGTTACTATGCACTTTGCTCCCTAGGACAGAGGGATTAGGTGTGATTGTATGTTTTCTAGGCTTGTTGGTGGACATCTTTCCCTTGATCACCAGTCATTATAAATGTTCTCTTCCTTGAATTTTCTAAAAAAGCTGGATGTACCTTTAAAATCGGATGCATGTTTCATGTGCTATCCATCTCTTTGCATTTGGTCTCTGACTTGTTCAGAGAGCTCGAGTTTCATAAATTATATGCAAGTAAAATTTGTCAAACACTACCTGAACAACTCTTCCAATCTATTTAGGAGATTATAATAATGAATAAAGATAATTCCTCTGTATGTGTTTATCACATTAATGAAATGACATTGGATTACACTGATTTTTCACTAGTTGTACAGAAAGGCAATATGCAAATATTCTGATTTCTCTAGACCAACCATGCAATGAAGTTTCTGTTAATCAATGCCAGTAGTTTGTGTTTACTCAGTGGTGAAAATTAATTGTTGCAAATGAATTTAAATAAGAAGTACTGTGAATGAGTTTCAGATAAAATGGCAAACAAAAAAGCTTCCTTCCATAATAATTGGCAAATCAAGCTCTGAGTAGGTTTCTGGATACTGTTTTTACTCCTTGTTGTTACACAGAAATTCTTAGTGATCACGATACACAACCTTGATGATGCGATAAATTGCAATGGGTAAATTTTCTGAAGTGTTAGACCTTGTAAGAGAGCTCAGTAATTGTAATTTCCTCTTGGCCTGTCACTGAGTATGACTGAGAAGAATCTGGCTCTGTTTTCTTTATACCTTAAGGAGACTCCATCAGGTATTTATAGATGTTGATGAGATTCTTCGAGCCTTATCTTTTTCAGACAGAAGAGTCCCTCAGTACTCTCTCAGCCCTCCTCGTATGACAGGGCTCCAGTCCCTTAACAATCTTGTGGCCCTTCACTGGTCTTGCTCCCCTATGTCTGTTTCTCCATGCTGGAGACACGTTTCCTAATGCAGCCTGGAAAATGCTGCTGACCTTCTTAACTACAAGGGCACAATGATGGCTTATAATGAGCTTCTGGACCTCAGACTCTTCTGCAAAGCTGCTTTCCAGCTGCAGCCAGTTGCATGCTGTGCTAAGGAATCACTGAAGTTCAAGATTGTATAATTTTGTTATTCCAGAAGTAAGTCAGTAATTTGAAATAACTAAACTTTATACATGCAGTGATATTTAGTGACTTTATTTGTATTAAAATGTTGCCAGATAGGCCACTATGTAAATATTTGTCACTTAAATTAATGTGTTTATACTGAGCATATCAGGCTTAAGAGTTTGATCATCAAGAAGCTAAATCCTGATTTTTTTCATGATCCAATTTTTATGTGGTTTAAATTTTTGTCATTTTAAAATAGCTGGAAAAATGAGAGTACTGTATTTCAGGAATCAGATCCTTCTTTTTAAGGGCTAGGCGGAATTTACTAATGGCTTTTTGAAACATTTGGCTATTAGTTTTTCCTTCTCCAGTTTCTACTGAATTGACAAATTTGATTTCGACATAGGCAAAAATCTCTATCACTGGCACATTTTTAGGAGAGCAAGACATATTTGTCTCAAAGAGTTTATTTCTTTTAAGGATGAACGGAGGAAATTGTGGTCTGAATTAAGTGTTGTCTAATTTGAATAGCCTGTTAGTTATATTTACATAACAAGGCTTTTTCAGAGGAGCAGGATTTTACACTAAAATCTGTCTTCATATTTTTTGTGGAAAGGAAAAATTTCACCGCAGTGCAATTTCTAGAGTAATACCTGAAGAATATCTTAAGCATTGTTAAGGCCTCAAAGCATGCTTGTATCAGAAATGTGTAGACAAACTGATTAAAAAGTCTAGAGAGAAACAGGAATCATTAAAAGTTTAGAAAAATTCTTTTGACAGATAAAGGAATGTGGAGTGGTTGTTGGAAAAGGGTTTGTTTAGACTGGGGAAGGATACAACCTTCAACTTTGTGAGGCAGGGAGGGCAGACATGGCAACATTCCAATATGTAAATGGAATGGTCCCCAAAGATCATCTCCATGGTGTTTGAAGAAACTATAAAATCTTTGTAATTTACACCTTTCAAGATTTAGTTTGGAACTTAAGGAAAGTTTGGTAGCTGTGACAGTGGTGAAATACTGGAGAAGATAGATAACTGTGGAATTTCCTGCATCTCTGGTATCTTACTTGTACAAGTTATACTTGGTGATACTCTGGTTGGTAGGATGTTAGAATATCTGATTATTATGTCTTCTGAAATGTAAAGCTGACTCTGTGACCTGCAACACTCAAAGGAAATGAAGACCATTTTGTTGCTCTGAAGATCTAAGCCTGCAGAGTGGCAGGGGTGTCTATAGAATTTCAATCTTACAAGCATATTTTTTGCCAAAAAATACTATCGATAAAAAGTGAACATTTAACACCCTCATGTTTTGTAACACAGTTTCTTACTTATTAGGATAAACTCAGAGACTGTCAAAAGACTAAAATGGATCCAAGTACAAGGAAGATGTGTGATCATTTCTGGCCCAGGGGAAACTCTTTTTGTAACATGTTGCTTTGCAGTTCAAGGTCAAAAGTACTTAGATAAGAGTTTGGTCTTTTAGTGTGACTGGTCAGTTAGAATTTTATTTTTAATTCAGAGGTTGTACGTAGACATATAGGAATGTTTCTGAGAATTTGATATTAGATGTTAGCATTTTGTATCTTGTCTGAAAATGAATAACAAATTCATTTATAATACCACCAAGTAGACAATTCCTTTTCCCTTTCCTGTGTTGCACATCAGTTCTGGCACCTCATGAAAAATGGCTCTCATGACAAATGCATTTACACTGATGGTTCTGGAGCTGTTTGCAAGAAGTAAATTTAAACCCATATATTTGCACATCTATGTTATAATCTAGTTCTGAGTCGAATTCTTTCCTCTCTGCTGGGTAGTGTTTTGTGGGATACCTGAACTCCTTAAAGGGATGGAGGGGAAGGCAATGGCTCAACAAAGACTACAGAAGATTGTTGCTTCACCTGGCAATTTTTCTCCAAGCAAGTGCCCAGTGGTAAAGGGCATTTGAATAACACTAACTGGTATTCAATGCTCCTCTGTGCCAAACTGCATCTTTCTTTTCCAATGAATTGTTTCTGCTTTTGTGTACTGAGAAGTACAAAAGCATCAGCTTAAACATGAAGGTGATAAAGGACTGCAAATTGACAGCTGTTTCTAGTTGATTCCTGTCTGTTGTCATTGCTTGCTAGCTGTGTTTTGGGAAGATTGTCTCCATCTGCTCAAAATTCCATCAACTTTTGTAGGGCAGGATCTCAAAGTGTGATTTGTGCAAGAGTAAGAAAGGTCTTTCACCTGAAGGTTCAGAGCAGATGTCAGGCATAATCAGGCATGTTTAGAAAACCATACTTCTAAACTATGTTTTAAGTTCTGTAGTTTATCCTCTGTTGCCCTGCATGCATAAATCTTGTATTAGTTTTGATACCATACTCAATTCATATCTCTGCATGAACTCATAGGTCTCGGAGTCCAGTGAAACCAGTGTTAAAAGTGCCTCTGTTATCTCAAAACCTCAGCACCAGTGTCCTTTTTAAAATTCTATCCATACCTATGGATAAAAAATGATCGCAATAGAACATCTCAGTTTCCCACTCCTGGGGTTTGCTAGTCTTTTAAATTTATTTTGAAAATTATATGTGATATTGCTGTTGCAGCTTCTGAAGAACAAACTCTTACTTGGCTTGAGTTACAATTTACTAATCACTGTTGTCTCTGAACAATAATTTACTGTCTTTAATGCATCAATAAAATAATAACCTTATTGACACCATTATGCTTACATGCACATTTTTTGGATAATGACTTGGATCTGACTTAAAAAATATGGATTAAAAAATTTTAGACTAGCATTTAATTGAAGCTTAGCTTCCAGTAACTTTCACTGGGAATAAGTTCTCAGCAAACCTGCCTGTTTGTTTTCACCACCTATGCAATAATTTGAAGGTCAGTTTGTGTAATGAAAACATATAGATCACATTTATGGCCTTCTCACTTTTGCTTCTGTTTTCACAAACTCATACCATGCTGCTTAATATGTTTCCAGTATGCTGTAGGAATATATTCCTAAGTTACAATTTGAATCCTTTTCAAAATCACACTCTAGTATATAATTTATATACAGAACCTTTTTCTAGTTTTTGTCCTTTTCCTCTTTCCTAATGAATCACTGCATTTCTTATTTTAATCCAAAGCATCTGAAAATGCATCTGCAAATACTTTGTCCCATGCTTTCTTTCTGTGTAGACAGATGTGCACACTGAGTTAGAAGCATTCGTCCTTAGCACTGAACAAATTTCCAGATCTATATAATATAAAGGAGGAGATAACTCAGACGAGGTTTTAAAAATACCAGATACCATAGAGCTGTTATCAAAACATGGCTTGAATAGAAGATTGCCTTTCAGAGTGGAGTTGAATGTGTAATCAGTGTCTTACCCCTCTGCTTTTCAAGCTACAGATACAAATAAAGATGTGACCTCTTTTCCTTTTTTTCCTCGCTTTTCTCCTGACAGCTTGACAAATTGTAGCTTTTGGGACACCCCAGTAGTTGATGAGTCATTTCTGCTTAAAAATAGAATTCCTTGCAGCAAGGGCACCCATTCCGCTTTTGACGCATGTGTCATTTCTAACAGAGTCACAGGGCCAACTGTGCCATGTTAATTAAGCAACTAGGGGAAAAAGCTCTCTCTCTTCAATGAACACCAGAGCTGGAATGCAATAATACTGAAAAAAGAAAAAGGAAATCCCATACACATGAACACGAATATCTGCATGCTTCCCCTCCTTCCTTGTACCCTGCAGATGTTTTGAGCCTTTATAGGTATCTGGTGCAATTTAATGAACATCACTATCTCACGTTTCTTCCACCCCTGGCCACCCCTCCTCCTCCCATTTCTTTTTTTTGTTTTGTTTTGTTTTTAAAACCCTCTAAGACCTGACAGAACACCAGCTTTGCAAAGGGAATTGTAAGGTCTGATTAGTGTGTACAGAAGAAAAATCACAATGGAACATTACAGTAATGTTATTCTTTTATTTGTGAGGCACAGAAAGAGTAAAGTGATAAGCTGTGAGCTGTGTTCAGTATAAGTTACCTTTCATAGAATACCCTATACAAGCCTCAATAAGAGAAAGTATTAATATGAATGTGATTAATATTAAAATGGAAATTTGTTGCATTTTAGTAGATCTTGCTCACTTTAATACTCATAAAGTTTTTCTTACTCTTATCAAATCTAGTGCAATTACAGGGAGTTGGGGCAGACTGTTAGCAAGATTTTTAGCTTGTGGTATATTTATTCATCTGGTACTGACAGCAATTATTTGGCCTCAAAAATGAGGGTCAGCCACTTGAGCGGAACAACTGTGGCGCATAAAACCGAATCAATGCAATGCTTTTTTGGGAGATTTGCAGATTTGTATTTCTCACAGGCTGTACCTTGGTAAGTATTAGAAACAGTGAATTTTATGCAAACAGGGAATTTTATGCATTCTTTGCAACATCCTATTGCAACAATTATCTTATAAATCAGATAATTGCACGAGTTTGCTAGACTTCCTGTAAGATTTATTGGGCAATGCAAGTCTGATGCTAATAGCCCTAAAAGTTAGTGCATCAGCCATATGTGTTGTTCTTGTTACTGTTTTTCACAGAACAAAGAAATTTTCTATTTGCGTGTAAGTATTTCAATGTCTATTAATTATACTCAATCTCTACTGAGAAAGGTCATTTTTCAGCAAAGATGGCTCAGTTTCTATCTATTCCTATGAAAAAATGGAATTATGAGAATAAAATTATATTGAATATGTAGAGTGTATTTTAATGTTATTTATATTTATACTATTAAACAGTATTAATTCTGAGTAAAAGACCACTTAATGTATCTGAACTCAGATAACTGATAGTTAGTTCTGCTATTCACAGTTGTATTAGTCACAACACTCATAGGTGACTTAAATTTTAAAAAATAGGAGGCAGTACAGAAGTCAACAGTTGATATACTATTATTTACAGAATATCCGTTCTTCACTGCACATAATCTTTCTGAATACTACTAATACTTAAATTCTTGCAAAGCTCTTTTATAACTTAATTATAAGCTTTTTTTTCTCACCTTGCATTTGAAATTTTGTTTTGTGACTTACATTATATTGATATCATGAAATTCAAGTGAGAAATAGGATTCATGAACTTGTATTCAGAGTAAATGAATAAAAAAAATTACTATTCAGAGTATCAGTCAGAGTATCAGTCACCGTATAAAGTCCTGTAACACAGTATTACACTTCTACTGTAGATCTGAAATGTTGCAAATGTTTTGTGTAAAATTAAGGGAGTAGAATAAAAGCAAAAAGAGAAAAGAGTGAAAGTAATTTCTGGATTATCTTGTCTTGCCTTAACTAAAATCAAATTGCAACAGGGTACTGGGGAAGTTCTTTGAACTGTGAGTGCTAAATGAAGGAAACATCAGTTGAAATGGATTCTATTGTTTATTGATTTTGGAAATTTTATAAAGAAGGAATAAGGCTAAAAATTAAATTCCTCCTGAGGCACTATTGGTGATTGCTTATCTATTATAAAACTATGACATATTTAGCTTTTCTCATTTAATTCTTAAATGCCTAGGACGATGTTGTGATAAGTTAAGGATTTCTTTAATTTTTTTTTTTTTAATAACTGTGGCTGTAGACTGGGAAAAAGGCTAAATGAGATTGTGAAATACCACTGGTTCTGGAATTTATGCCAAAGGGCCTATGGTGATAATTTTGTCACATTTCTTAATATAGCAGTTTATACAGTGTTTAGCTTTAAACAAATATCTTCTGATCAGAAAGATATTTAGACTTCCCTTTAAAGATGTAATGTGATACAAAGTCTTCCATTTACCTGGAGAACTACTTGCGGTGCTTCACTGACCTTGCTGTTAAAAATGTGTGTTAGCTTTCAATCTAAATATTTGGCTTCATCTTCCATTTATCTCTTTTTTTTTTCCTGTTAGTGATCTTTCCACTGATATATTGTAGAAGTGTCTCTAACATGTGCAAATAATATATTAATCCCCAATTTTTTTTTTGTTAACGGAACTTAATAAGCTGATTTTCAGTTTCTTAAAATAGTATGAAGTTTTAGACTGGATCATTGTGCAGATTTGCTGGGATTTTTTTTTGGAACTCTTTGGCATTTCCATTTTATATCTAGCATTTCAGTGCAAGTATTTTGCACTCCAAATTGGGTACTGCTGGACATTACAGTTTCAGTGATTTTTGAGGGCTTTTTCTCAATGAATACTTACATTTTCTTATTCTCCCCTGATTATTTATGAAAAACATGATATTTATGAAAGGCAAAATTAATGTAGTACTCTCTGTTTTTACTGCAGCCTATTTAGCCAGTGCAAAAATAATATCATGATATTAATCATGAGGAAAACTTTTCCTTTAGTTCACTTTATAGAAGCTATTGCAGAATCTCAGAATCTGCTGAGTTGGAAGGGACCCAGAGGGATCATCGAGTCCAACCCTCAGCGCTGCACAGGACACCCCAAGAGTAACATGTATTATTTGAAGTGAAGCCCAGGATTTAATTTCTTTCCAACTGCTGAAACCTGTCTTCAGTGATAGCTATATGCATGCTCACATATTATATGTGTGGGTTAGCACATATTACAGAATACTATATTTTTATGTGTCTGTATGGAAATAACATTTCTGAAAATGGGTTCTTAAAACTTGATTTGATCTGAATAGTCTGTGGGCATAGATCAGCACAGTACTTTGCTGTAGTGGCTTATATTTCTCTTTGTTCTACCAGTTTGTGTCACAACTTCTGTGATGTACAGAATAGTTAGAAAAATTCTTTGATAAATAGAACAAGAAATGTGTGTTTCTGTTTCTTCTGGACACTTTCACTGCAGTAGCATTAGTTTGTTAGTTCTTGTAAAAGCCTGTAAATAGAAACGAGCAGAATACTAGTACACACTATAGTCAAACAGATAATGTACACTTTGTTTTTTAATTAAATCCAAATTTGGGGGTTGAAGTCCATTACAGAAATGCATATGAAATCAATTTCTCTGAATAACTACATATTCTATTCTGTTTTGAGGAATATTTATTCCGTCTGCATTTTATTAGCGTGTTTCAGTGCTACCATACCTACCTAAAAACTGTATTGCTGACTTAAAAAAAACCCTTCAACTTTGTTTCAAAGCCTGCTAATCCTACATATCTTTGTTTAAAATATTAGGATGACAGAAAACAGAAACAAGTACCTCCCTTCCGCTTAAGGCATTCAGTAGTTTAAGTGGAATATAGACTCATCTCCATTTATGTCCTGGAAAATATATCCTGTCACTGTTCACATCCCTGTGTCTTAGCAACAGTGTTTGCAGGGGAAGAAAAAAAAAAAAAAGGAAAAAAAAAAGAAAACCACCAAAAAAACCAGCACACCCCCCAAACGTGTTGCAAACAATATGGTTTCTATTCACTGGTCTACATCTCGTATTATATTCAGTGATGACTTGTATGGAAGAAGAAAACCTATTTTCTTTGTCTTAGTTTCTGTAATGCTGTGAGAGATTACAGTGAGATTTATTCATTCCTATAGTTTGATGTTGATGAATGAAAGACACAGCATGGAAAAAGGTATGCAACAATTAGGAAATGAATTCATATCAGTACAGAAGTAACTGTGTTTGGGGTTTTTTTTAATGTTTAGAATAAAACTGGGAACAAAAGAAAAAAAAAATTGCTGGAACATCTTGATGTGAGTCAGTAAAGCCAAAGTTCCCTTCCTCTGATTACTCAGGCACTAGTAAGGTGGGGACTTCCCAAGGAACTATATTGTTGCATGAGATTTTATTATTTTTTAATCATCCTCTACTCTCTGCCTCACATGATACTTTAGAATGAATCATATAAGTATGTGACCTTGATTATCGGAAGCTTCTTGCTTTTTGCAAAATGAGGAATGACTACTTTTTTTTTCCTATCAAGTAACAAGGGACTTGAATTTTCCAGGGTTCAGCAATGCCAGGCATATGTCACCTGCAAAATGAATTTAAGTAAAATTAAAATCTGAGTAATCTACAACAGATTGGTTTTCTATACAGATATAAATTATATGATGTACACTGATGAGAAGAGCGAATACGAATCTCATCAAAGTCTTATCTATCCCAAATAGGGCTATGATTTATGTATTTACCTTTAGCTTTTATATCTTATTTACAGACTTATATAGTACCAATGACAAGTAGCAGAGAAGTGTTCATGTCAGTATCAATGAAAATGAAGTGTTTACAACTTATCTGCAACATCTTACATTCATAATGAATTCTTTAACAGAAATTAGGAAGCTAACCAAATCTGCTTGATCAGCTGAAGGGCAGACTACCACACTGAATTCTTCATGGTTGATTTTGCCAAGATGTGAAACTTCATCTCGGTGTGGTTTAAAACCTAAAAAACTATTAATCTCTAAAGAATGCATAATTTTAATATGATTCCATTATGTTACATAAAACAATCTGCATTGTGCTTTATATTATAATCTTATTGAGTTGTTCTTCCTCTCTGTTCTTAAGTCTAAGTGTGGGGTACAGTCTCTCTCATATATAGACACTAGATTATTCAACATGAAAAGAATGCGAAAAAATAACAAATTTATAATGTTGAATTAAGACAAAATATTTTGTTCAGCAAAACGTTGCATTTGAACTGAGATATGGAGTTGTCCAAAATCAGTTTGACTCTTTACATCCTTATGGGTGCTAGTTGCAGATTCATGGTACCAAGAGAATCTGTAATAGCTTGGAATCACTCCAGACTGGGGACACATCTGTATTTTCCAGGAGGTTTTCCTGTGAGAAGTCAGATTTCAGTTTCAGAAACTGCCCCATTGTCACTGTTGGAGAGGCATACACTGACTTGTTACCAGCTTAGCTGGCCCCTGCTCATTGTAGTGGGCTTTTGTGGCTCCAACAGCTCAAGATCCAGGTTTCTTGCCAAATCAGGCATCACAGGAGCTTTGCTTGACCACAAACTGGTTTCTGTGTAAGTCAAGATTAAAATGGAATGTACTTGCTTTGCTTTGCCAAAACTAATGATTTTGGGGGTGAGTGGTGGCATATTCTGTGGGTTAGGAATGAGTGAATTCCTGCAAATTACCTGAACAATTATTCTTTTCTCCCCATGCTTTGGTTTTAGTAGGCCAAGTAATACTGAATTTCAAAGTCCTAGTTGAAGGAGGCATATTTCAGGTGGCTAAAGATGAGCTCTGAGTTGCAGTAATATGAATCCCTCTGTGCATTTTAGACTGGTCCAAGCTGCAGTGTTAGACATTGTGTGCCAACCCCTGTTGCTGATTGCAGCAGAATCTGGTTACCCTGTTTTGTAAGAAAATATGCATTGTTACATACAGGACTCAGAAAGTTCATAGCAAGTTAATTTCTTTTTTTGGCTTGGTGTGATGCTTTCTTGCTTGTCCTTTTTGTCTCCAGAAATTCCTGTTTGAACTAGCAGTGAGGTAACATCAAGGCAGCCCATGATGGTACTAAGATGAGTTGTCTCGTACTGTGATCTGTGATGGTGATTATGATCACATGAAAGTTGGTGTTTGTGAGAGCTGG
The DNA here is from genome assembly GCF_003945595.2 of Pipra filicauda. Classification (NCBI taxonomy): domain Eukaryota; kingdom Metazoa; phylum Chordata; class Aves; order Passeriformes; family Pipridae; genus Pipra; species Pipra filicauda. The sequence continues at coordinate 766,624 of NW_024104318.1, forward strand.
ATTATTAGACTGTTGATCTAAACTCCAGATCCTTAAGTGATAGAAATCAGATTTGGGGGTTTTTGAACTTTATAATACTCAAAGCTTTTGCAATGAACCATCTTCTGTTGTCACTGACTGATACACAGGTATATGCAAAAGAGGGAAGATGCCATTTACTGAAGGTGAGCTTCCTAGGATATTTGACAAAAGTTGCATTTTTTAGGCCAGTTCAGTGTATTGAGTGGGTCCCAGCATAAGAGCCCTCATTCAACTAGCTACTCAACAGTATTTAGTTAGGTCCTTATTCTGTAAAATATTTTTTTCACTCATTTTAATTCTAAACTGGCAAATTATAACTACACAAAGCAAAATATTCTGAAGACATCTGAATTCTGATTTTGCTCCACTTCTTTCTGAAGTACTGTAAGTGTAAGCAGGTTTGTAAACACTGTCATAAATTTGGGGGCAAGTTGTGTATTTAATTTAAAACCTGAGAGTAAACAACCTGGCACTCTTCTTTTCTAATTTCTTTATCTAACTTCAGGTAGTTTCCACTTTATAAAGGGTATCCTGTCAGGTACAATTTCTTTTTATGGAGATTGCTGCTTTTTCGTTTATTCTCAGTGCAGTTTATATTCATGTCCCTCGTGATCTTGATTTTTCAGAAATTAAATTAATTGGCACATTGTGATAGAGATTTAGAAGGCTTAGTGATAACATGGTGTACAAAAAGATGAACATCATGGTTTTATTATGAGATTTAGTATGAGATTGTAGCATTCCCATAAAATTAGTGAAAGAGTTAATGTTGCTAAGGCATTGTTTGTTATCACTAAATTAAGAGCATAAGAAGCATTTGTGTTGTTGGGATGATTTATATTGTTGAGGATACCTGATGCAGAAGATACAGGCTAATTTTAAAAAAAAATTATTTTTCACCTCAGTGGAAGTTATTTGCTTCTAAAGCAAATAAGAAATAATTACTTCTAAAATGAACAACTCTACTTAATTGACTAAAACCAATGAAAATGAGCATGCCAGGAGATGTAAAGAAAGACAGGGAGTGATTCTTCCCACTATACAATATTCATGTTTGATTTCTGGGTGTATTACTGCATGAACTTCCTCCTCTTTTGGCAAAGGAAAAAGTTATCTTGCCAAGTCTAAAATGCCTGATGAGATTTCAGGGCTTGCAGATGACTCAAAAAAACCCCAAAAAACAGCCAATCTGTAGCAAAAATAATTTTGGAATGTTGAAGATGGGAGAGAGAGAGAGGAGTAGTCTTAAAGCTGTGGGTTGTATATAGTTAATTGGGCTTGGGTTTGGGTTTGTATCACCACTTATTAGGTTTATTGTGCTTCCGTGGGAGTAAATCTGTTAGAATAGTTTATGAACCCTATCATTTTATAGAAATATTTTGGAGTGTATTATTATCTTTACACCAAATTTGTTTATGCCCTCTTAATAGCAGTAGGAGTGTGCCTATGGGAAAGAGAGTAGGTATGCCTGGGAGAGAATGAAAACTAATAAATTGGAGCTAGTAATGAGTCAGAATATAAACTGAAGTGGAGGCCTGGTCTCTTTCTATAAGCATATGATTTGTTGATCAGAAATTAGCAGTCAAAATATCTGGTGTAACTATTATGCTGGAGAGAATTTAAAGTTTTAAAATTAAATTTTAATATGTATGTCTAGTGATCTGTTTGCATGTACAGCTATTGTTTGGCAAGTAGGTAAATAACTACATTTAGTGTTTCACTGGAAAAATTAAATCAACATCATTCATTGTCAATGTATGACTCGTAATTTCTTACTGAAAAAGACCACAATTTTAGTGTGCTTCATTTTCCTAACTGAATACATGGAAACATGTATACAAATAAAGCTTATATGTAAAATTAATTGAGCTACTTACTAAGTTCTAAAAATATGAAATGCTAGATGCAAATACCTGATATGTATTTTCTTACTTTAAAATTTTTCAACCTTTGATGAGCATGTTACGTTTGTTTTATTTTTAAACAGTTTATTTTTAAGTCGTATTTACGGTTGACTGAAACCAAGTATATAAGATTTATGCTTCTAAGGATTGTGTTACATTTTATTTAGAACACACAAAATCGTGAATCTAATGTTTGTTTTGCTCTCACTGTTAGCATTCAGGTCTGTTTTCACTGAAACTTCTATGCAGTGTTTAGAAGGACTGCAAACAGGTTTGCAAAAACAGAAGTAAAACATAGTAGGTGAATCAGAGTTCACAGTGCTTCATTTTTCATAATCTGTGTCAGAGCAGATACAGTTTTCCCTTTGACCCCTTAAAAACATAATAGAAAATCTGGAAATGGTGTTGTTTGGTTTTTGTTGTTTGTTTTTTTTTTTCCCCTGTAGATATTAAATTTGGTATCTGTTTTTTTCAGTTACTTGATATTAGTCTGACTAGCTCTTTGAACAATGTAGTATTCATTTTTCCCACTTACCATTTAAAATTAGAGAACACAGGTGGTTAATATCTGTAAATAATAATCTCTGGGTGTTCTCTTCAGAAATAATTAGTTCTATTAAAATATTTTTCCTATAAAAAAACAGTAAATTCCTGTACTGGAATATTTGTGTAAAATGAATGACCCCCAGTGGTCATGTTGTGGATTACCTACTGTCTTTTGCCACTTTTCCTATGGTAATAGAAATGGAATTATTTTAGATGGGCCACGTTTGATAAATGATTTTTATACTCAAAAATTGCTTTCAGTATGAAATTGCAACAGGTCTGTCCCGATATAGGTTTTAACAGCTGAGGAGACTGCTACTTTTAGAAGATAATGAGAAAACAACTATAGCTGGAAATTGTTCAGATAAGATCCACGTGTACAAAACCAAGATCTACACTCAATTATTTTTAGGCTTTTCAAAATGTATTTGTTTCTTTATGTTTTTAAGAGGCATTTACTAAAAGTTCTTGTAAAGCAAAATGAAATGTCATCAGGAGGGCCTTGTAGTAAGGGGCAAATAATTTTGATATCTGCTTATCATAATTAAGTGTTAATGTTTTGAATTACAAAATATAATTCCCTTAATTAATTATATATATTAATTACAGACACAGAACCATAAATTTTATCTGCCAAGACTCTTTCCAGTAATGCAAAAGGAATATTTTGTGGTTCTGATTTTATTCAGATCAATAGGATTTGATGATTATTGGTACCTTAGAGACTCTGATGCTATATACTGCATAAACAGGTCTTTGCTTAGTAGTAATTTTTTTCCCCTACAGCAAGTTTATTTAATAGGCCTTTAATATCTATATATGTATTCTACTTAAGGTATCATTATTTGAAATAAAAAATATATATTAATTATTCTAATAATATATTTATGATACTATTATTTTCTTCCATTGGAGATTTATATCAAACAAAGCTTTTTAGCATGTAATACATAGAGGTATTCTCTTTTCTCTAGATTTGAGTGTACACTTACACATATATATATTTAAAATCTTATTCTGTAGCTAACCACAGAACACAAGTAAAGTAAAGAAGCTTCACAGCTACTCAGTTCTAAATCAGATTCACACTTCAATCAAAAAGGGGAAGAATGATGAAACTTTAGGGTCATAACTTGCCCTCCTTTTCCAGATATTAATGAGCCCCATTTGTACTGAATTTCAATTCACATCAGTGCTGAAAGTAGCAATAAGAAAGAATTGCAGGTGAGAAATACAATTTTAAGCAGTGGATCAGATTCTTTAGCAAACCCAGGCTGGGTTTCTGATAAAAATGGAAGTGTCATTCATTGCTGCATTTTGCACACTGTTCTTAGGCTGCTTACTCCCACTCATGCCAGCTGCCAGATCTTTTCCAACCCCCACTTGGCGTCTGATGTCAGTTTTTACATCAAATGCTAATGGAATGAAATATACTCTATCTGGACCTTAATCTTAGTCAGGAGACTGATATCTGTTAATACAAAGGGAGGCCTCCTGAACTTGTGGAGTCTGAAACAGATCTCATACAACATGAGGAAGGAATCATGATGTAATCATTACATGATCGTGATGTAACTCGTAAGGGATTCTCTAACATCAATTCAGAGTGAGTTCAAAGGAAGTAATGTAGAAGCACATTATAGACAGAAATAAATTCTTTAAATCCATGTGTCTGAAAAGGCATTGTAAGGAGAGGTAAAGGTTAAATGGCAAGATCAATGGAAACATGGTAGATGCAACTCATTCCATATGAGAAATGCAGAGCTATCAGAGGCCCACATAAACAGAGGGAGGAAAAGAGGAAATTCAGGCCACTGTATTCAGACAAATACACAGATGCACAGTTTGACTACAACGAGAAGAAAAGGTGTTTTAAAAGGGGATGCATATATATAATATTAATCAGAGTTTAAGAAGAGTAAGTATGTGTTGCCAGTACTGTTACAAGGGAAACCTTTTACCCCTTTGAGCTACCACAGAAAAGAATAGCAACCCCTCCTCGTCCGTTGTCTGCAACTTGAAACTTGTTATTATGGTTGGTTAGGAGATCAATGGTAGCTTTGCATGCTGATATCTAAAGTGAGTTCATTAAATACTTGTATTTGTGCTCTTTCGCGAAATGAAAATTTTATACTCTGTCATAAAATTTTACTATTTTTTACAGTCACTGCAATTCTCTAGAGACTCCTTTGACTTCAGTTCTTAGAGACACTGTGGATGTTATAGTCACACTGTACCTGTTCCACACATTAAAGCAATAGAGTACTTGGCTCACTCTAACAGCCTATTTGTTTTCATAAACTCTATGAGCAGAGGAAAGAGCTTTTCAAGAAGCTATAGCTATGGTTTACCTCAGTAGGAATTTAGAAACCTTTTTAAAAGTATTTTCCTAAAGTTGTAGTGATTAAGTATGTAAAGCAGCATGGTTCTTCCTAGTCAACTGACCACTGTGTAAAGCAAAAATCTGTGTTGTTTATTTTCCTAATTTTCAAGTAACTTTAAACAGAGCTGAAATTAATAATTTTTTGATGTAAACAGTTTTTCATTCTTCCCTCATTGTTATCCTCATCTTTACTAAGCTGAATTTATAGTATAGCAAAACTACACAAAACTTATCTATGTTAGTAGTATCATCAAAAGACAAAAAAATCTTGGCAGACCTACAGTTTTTATGTAAGCTTGTTAAGTGAGCTGTGGCAATCTTCTTTTACTACCCAGAGTTGTTACCATATCCCTGCTGGCTTCTTAGTACACCACAGTGTGCTGCTGCTATAGAAATGTTGAATACATACTTACAAAAGTGCAATAATAATTTGTCATCTTCATAGATCTCAATACGTACCTTTGATGGATGTGGAGTATCCAGATCCAGACGTGATTATGGCTCATCTTTAGTTATTGGAGTTCTCTAGCCAAGATGATGGAACCTGACATCAGGCAGGATAGGATCAGTAGCAATCTACAGGAAAGAGATTGTGTTAGGAAGATATCAAGAGGAGTGGGGAAAGTCTGATCTGCACACTTTATAAGCTAGGAGTGTTCAGACCATAAGGATCTGTAGATATTCTAGAGGAACATTTTGTTCCATGTTTGAAAGAGACTTCCCACCCCCCCCTTGGATGCAAAACCTTCCAAAATGCAGGTTATTGGGAAATGTATGCTGTATAGGTATAATACAGATTAGGCTTTCTAAGACTGGTTGTTACAAACTGTTTTGCTGAATTATTTATTTTGGTTTTTTACAAGTTCTTTGCACAAAATTTGCAGAAGTACTTGATAGATAGGTTCCTTAGCTGGTAGTTTGCATTAAGTATAAGGTTAGACCTTTTAAAACATTATGTAGAAAAAGAATTAACTGATAGCTTGTGAAGAGAATGGAGAGTTATTAAAAAATTGATGTAGTTCTGGTTGGTCTTACATGAGATTGACAATACTTAACCTTCAATTTCCTTTGAGGCTTTATGTCAAAAAAAAATGAAGTTCATGGTAGTTTTTTTCCCCTAAGCTGTCAGACTGTTGAAAGAATTTTCAGGGCTTTGCCACCTCAAATTATTAAGTTGTGCTCTCACATTTTAGTAAATGTAACGTGTTTCTTACCTAAAGAAAATCCCATTTTAAACTCTGTTTCTTTTTCATGTGGTAGGCTTTATCACATTCAAAAAACTGTAGTAAGTAATGCATAATTTTTTTTCTTCATTAATACTGTGAAGAATTTACTATTAGGATGCAAGTGAGATGGGAAAAAAAAAGCTAAGAGAAATGCACTATTTTTGTTTTGGATTTTTCACTTTTCAGTTATATGCTGAAAATTCTGTTATCTTGGGCTATATCTTTTGTAACAGGAAAAATGAAAGAAAAAGGGTAAAAAGAATGGAGGAATCAGATAAAATCCTTGTCCTTGTGCCTAAATCAGAGTATGTTATAAGAGAAGCAGGCTGTAGTGGCCAAGGTTGGATGTCAAGTGGCCCAAAATGTCCAACACTTCCAGTTTTTCCAGTTAAGAGTTTCCATTCCCATACTATGTTTCCCAGATTGCTTCCCTGATCTTATGCTCTGACATTTCTTTTGTTTTCTCAACATTTCCTGCTGTTCCCAACCACTTCCCACCTGAAGGAAAGTGATCCATTTCTCCCAGCTGAATTTAATTTGAAGCTGTCTGGAGCTTTGTGAAGAGATCTTTGAAGCAGTCAAAATACATTTAATTGGTGACTAGAATGTACACATTCGTGAGTAATCAAATTAGTTCTGTAAAGCTTTTTTCATATCGAGAATATTTACCATTTCAGAGTAGCAAAACTTGGTTAGAGAGACAAAAGCTTTGATGTGGTCACTTGCAAGAAGAATGGAAACCTCGTGGATTCTGGCACATGTATGAGATTCCCACTTTGAAGCAATTCAGTAAAAACATGTAATCACTTTGGAGATGCAATTTAAGCAGTGTCACAAGTATCAAGAATAGAACCTACCTTCCTCTGAGCCCGTAAGACCTTAAAGTTCATGGTGATACTTTTTGTCTCTTGCTTGCTAATACAAGCAGCGTAACAATGGAGTTGGGAATCAAATCTGCTACAATTTACATGCTTTTTTACAATAATTTTTATAGCAGCTGTCAGCATAAGAAATTATATATATATATTTAATGAACAGACTCATACTGAGAACATGGTACTGCAAATCTGCTTGCTGGCTAAAGTAATTATGCAAGTTCTTTTTATTTTTTAGTGTTATTTTACAGGCTGTGTATTTTTAAGTGTTCTACTTTTAATACCTCATTCTTGTCCTTTCCAAGATGGTAGCTGTCTAAATCTGAGCTAAATGTCCCTTTTTTCCGAAGTATTTGATAGCATTAATTTTACAAATGCATGAAGTAAGAATTCATAAACATAATTGGCAGGTAGCTCAAATTTTTTATAGGACTTTTTTTCTAAATGTTTGGATTTTCTCCATTTAGTCCTTGGGTCTGTGTGCCACTTATGAAAAGTGCCAGAATGAATATATCAGAAGTGCATTATGCATTCCAGCTCATACAGACAGACCCACCTGTTAATATGCATACTTATTGGACTCACTCTAACCTAAGATAGCAGCATCATAATGACCTAGCCAGTCCTAGGTCTCTTTTCCTTAGAAACACTAGTATTCTTGATTAGCATAAAAGAAATCACAAAATGGACTCCAAATCTTGACTGTGTTTGGTCAAATACTTGTGTCCTCTATGTTCAGTTGAGGACATGTTCTTTCATTATATTTCATTCACTGTGGCACTCTTATTTTCTTTTTTTTTTTACTTTATTTGATAATGTCAATTTGTAATCATTCTTTTTCAGAAAAATATGTTCTATCCTTTGAAGTAACTTACAGGTTAATTGAACTGTAGAATTCTACATGTCCATCCAATACAGAAAAAAAAATAAATCTGAATTTTCTCACAGTTTTTGTTCTTGCTCTACTGCTTTAAGCAACACTGATGGAAACATGACTCAAACTGCACATTAATGAATCATTGTTTAACATGGCAATTGTTTCCTTAAGTGCTCCTCTTTGAGCGTAGTACAGAAGTTTATATAGTTTACAAAGTATACTGAGTTGGAAGGTACCCACAAGGATCGAGTCCAAGTCTTAGCCCTGCACAGCACCGTCCCCAAGAGTCACATCATGTGCCTGAGAGTATCATGCAAATGCTTCTTGAACTCTGTCAGCCTTGGTGCTGTGACCACTTCCCTGGGGAGCCTGTTCCAGTGCCCAAACACCCTCTGGGTGAAGAACCTTTTCCTAATATCCAACTGAAACCTCCCCTGACACAACTTCAGGCCATTCCCTCGGGTCCTGCCACTGGTCATGAGAGTGGAGATCAGTACCTGCCCCTCCTCTTCCCCTCACAAGGAAGTTGTAACTGCAATGAGGTCTCCCCTCAGACTCCTCCAAGCTGAACAGATCAAGAGACCTCAGCTGCTTCTCATACAGCTTCCCCTCAAGGCCCTTCACCATCTTTGTTGCCCTCCTTTGAATACTCTCTAAGAGCTTACTAGTTTAAAATAGGGTCAACCTCACTTTTTCAATAATTCATAATGATATTGGTCAGTCAAGACTGAAAACTCATTACTTTTTTGAAAAAGCTACCATTTTAAACTGAGCACCATTCTTCAGTTTCTCAGGTCTGTTTGTTTGTCTTTTCTAAATTATATCAGAAAATTGGCGAATAATTAATTGTGTAGCACACTGTAGACTGGAGTTTATTTGTAAAGTGTTCCTTTTGGCTGATGTAGCCTCTAAAAATTTTATCTTTTCATTGTTTTGGAGAGTAGAATAATTCTGGGGGAATAGTGGATAATTTTGCTCTAGTAGGAATATTATTCTTTTGTGTGAATAGAATATCTTCAGAGAACTACTACTCTCTGAAAAGAAAAAATAGCTGACCGTAAGTGATCAAATAGTAGTGTGTGTTTCAAAACAATACTAAGGCCTCTTATACTTTTGGATGGATTCAATCTATTAGATTCCTGACTTGAGTGTTTCAAACTATGATCACTGATGTTAATATTTTGTTGAGCTCATGTTGTTTGCCCTATATGAAAATTTAATGCCAAGTATATTCAGAAAATTATAAAATAGATTGGAAGATATTATTTCCATTCATAACAGGATTAGGTGAACATATTTGTTTAAATGAAACAGAATTTGCATGCATTTGATAGATATGTGGGTAGGGCACACAGATTTTTCTGTTCTGCAAACACCCACTATCTCTTGAAGTTCATTATTTGTGATCTGGAAATCATCTTGGAACATTTTCTTATATGTGTACAAGTGCTATAGTGTAGTGTAGCACATAGTGGATTTCACAGTTTGCCACGTGACCCTCAGTGGTTTGGTGTTAACACTACAGTTAAACTGCCAAAGAATGTAGTCAGGGATATGAGAGGTCACCATCTCCAGCTGCCAAAGAATTGGGATCTATTCATGGACAGGTAGGAAGTAACAGTGGTCAGTTTTAGGGGCTTGTGTTTTTTTTTCTTTTTCAATCAAACCCCTTTCCAAAAGCAAGTTGAATCAGTTTGTTTTAAAAGTGAACACTGAAGCAAACTTACAGAGCAACTAGTGCACTTAACAGTATCAAAAGGGCTATAATGGACCTGCCTGCATAAAATACATACTGTATATCTTTGGAAGGAAATCTGTCAACTGAACAACACATGCGTTGGCTCTTCTTGATGCATTACACATCATGAAATCTGTTGACAAAGTATTGTTAGCAGGAGAGATCAGAAAGACATGGCATGTGAAGTCAATTATGGCTGCCAACAGCTCAGATTGTATTACACGGCAGACTTGGAAATCTGTGTTAGGCTCTGTGGAGTGTCAAAATATAGGTAACTTGACAAGGTTGACCGAGATGTTTGTGGGTAGAGTCAAAGGATTTTTAACTGCTGAATTAAGGGCAGATGTTTTACAGTGAGGACTTCAAAGCTTTGGATTTATAGCAAAGCTGTGTACTGTAGTAATGGTGACGTGAGTCCTTTCATTCTCAGGGAACCTCTCAGGCTTCCCATTAGCTCACTGGCTGGCACTGAGAACATTATTATGAAGAAAACTCAGTTATTCCACTTACAGTAAGCTGTCACTGTGATGTTATATCACTCTCTAAGCTTTCAGGTAATCCTAATATGTAAAATGTTAATGGGGGAAAAAGTTGATGAAAAAGAGAAGATGCCCAATCACTGGCTAATGTTTTTGTAATTTATTTCTACTAATAGATGTTGATAATAATAATGTATTGACCCTAAAAGTAGGACTGTGCTACTAAATATTGGTAGTTAAAGGTCAGACTTCTGGGTGGGCTTAAAGCTGCAGATATTTCAGGAAACATAGCCAAGGAGTTGGTTTCCATAGGTTTCATTCCAATGCTTGCTATTTAGAGGTTAACCTAGATGAGATTCTATCAATACTCACAAATTAAGATACTAATTAAAAAGAAAAAGCTAAAAATCTGTATACATTTCTGCACCTCTGTTGATATTGGTGTCAAAATTTAACTTCCTTAAGTTTGACTCTAGTATTTAAATCTCTAGAACCAGCATTGTTATGAAGTAATTGTTCTTTTCTGTGTAGCAAGCAAGCAGTGGACCTACTACCTTTTGTCAGTGTTCTCCCATGAAAATCATGATAATTTCTGCAGCCTAGTAGTCATTCCAGGACTTTTGTAAACTGAGTTCAGAATATTTTATTGCTACATGTATCCATGTTGCTTTTCTCTGTTATCAAAGTACCACTTACAACTTTGCTTTCCTTTCTTTCATGTTATTGTTGTCTTTTAATTTTGGAATAACTTTTGCTAATATTTGTACAAATACATTTTGCGAAAATGCACTCATATCTAAACTACAGCAGAGTCACATTGCTGTATTTGTGGACTTCTCTGGAACAGAGCAAGGTAACTTTATGAGATGGATCAGGAAAATGCAATCCCTCTGTTCTACTCATTGTCTGTTCACTGGTTGTGCATTTGCCAGTGCCTTCAGAATGCGTAGAACACGTCATAGGAATTGCATTGTCTTAATGTTACACATTTTTGTAATTACTTTTTTCTTTAAAGGAAAATAATACTAGAGAATGATTATAAAATAAAGTAATGCAGATAAGTGCTCATTTTGAGTTTGTTCCACCTTGTTTATATCCTTAGTGTAACAGTCATAAGGTTGTGCTTCTGTTGTTCTTTTTTTCACTGCTTAAAGCCCTGTAAATTAATTTTTAGTGTGGAAGTCAATTTTGAGAATCAATTTGCTGAGGATGACAGTTTAAGAAACCAATTTCACAAATAATACTTTGCAGCTTTTAATTAAAAAGTAAAAGCAGAAATTTTTAATCTTGCAGCTCCTGAACAACATTCTGTATCTATGCCTGCAACAAAATTTCCATCAAAAAATCCCTTTGCCTTTCAGCCATTAAAATTTTCCACAGGGTTAAATATTCACTTGGTAGGTTCTAGCCTAGAAGAAATTTCATTTTGGTATCCGCAGGTTTTAATGGCCCTGATGGGCTGCCCAGGGGCCTCCTCTGCTGCAAGGGTTCTGCCCCAGCCCCATTCCCCAGCTTTAGCTGGGACCTCCTGGGTCCACCCAGATCTCCCCCTGCCTTGCCCTTTCCCTGAGCATCAGGACCCATTCTTGGCACTGCTTGGCTGCAGTGGCCCAGGCCATTGTGGTGATGGCTCGGCCAGGTTTGTGCCACCAGGGCTGCTGCTTCCCCCCCAGGGAGCAGCTGCCTTGGCTGTTCCCAGTGGTCAGGGTGGAATGGTGCTCCTGGGATGCTGGGCAGGGTGTCCTGCCAGGCTGGCTCTGGCTGTGATGTCCTACTGGTGCCCTTGGGGCCTTGGTCTTCCACAGAACAGTATTAACATAAACTGTTCATTTGTCCACTTTTGAGTGACGTGGCAGTGACACAAACATGCTTTTTGAATGTCACTTCTCATTGATAGTTAAAATAAATAAAATAAAACCTAGATTGAATTCCCCGAGAGCTTGGCAACAATTTCCAGTCATCTTAGCTGAGAGAGGTGGGAAAAAAAAGCACTTCTGTTTCAAAATCTGGTGTTTAAAATTTGTGAAGAGACACCAGAGTGCTCTGCCTGAAATGTGCTAGAGAGTCTGTAGAGATTTGATTGCTGAAAGAAGTTAAAAATGAATTTTGAGAGTATTCACAAATCAAGGAGATCTTAAAATAATTAATTTCTTAATTTGAAATAGTTAATCTAAACTTTGTGTTAAATTTTATAGTCTGTTGTCTTCTCCAGTTTGCTCTTAGTTCTTTCTTTTGGCATACCTTTAAGTTGTAGGTAAAAATGTCAAGTAAAGGCAGTTCCTTTATGCGGGCTACCAACCAGGCACAGAGTAGGGTTGTTTTTTTTTTTTATCCTCCTGAATCTCACTAGTAATTTTAACCACATTATTACGTAGAGGTATTATTCTATATCATAATAATGTTATTTCATGCAAGTAGAATACCTGCTAGTATAAGTCAGACTTCCACCAAGATCTCATGCAGTTACATTAATTTTATGAATAAACTGTAGTCTACTTCAGTTTTCTTCTGCACTAAAGCAGCATTTATATTGGAAAAGGTGAGATTGTGAACTTGGGAAATTGAGGACCTGTACACCAAAAGATAGCAAGGTTTCCCTCTAACCCCAAAGTTTTCTAGGTCATTCAGGGAGAAGACTAATAGTTTTCCTTCTGTGCTGTATTTATGTTACTGTAGATGCTGTAAGTCCAAGGTTCTAGTTGATTATCTTTTGAGCAAATGCAGGGTAATATACAGAATATCATATGAGTTTAAGGTAAGATACATAACAAATGCAAGGAAAAGTCCCCCCGAACAACCCCAAACTGATAAACTCAATTTTAGAACTGGAGGAAAGATGCACAGGTAGAATGATTTGGGGACAGAAGAACACAATTTGCTTTTTAGTCTTTGCTTTTTGCCTTACCTACAAAATCAGTGCTCCATTTTAGAGTTTCATGTTAGTATTTTGTTTGTTTGTTTGTTTGTTTAGTATTAGGCAAACTGAAGTGCATTATCCCTGATAGTTTTACTTGTCCCGTAGCAAAATTACAGTTTTGGTTGAATATTGTATTCTTCATAGTTCAGATTTTGATCACACATATGTGTGTAAGAAAAGTTTTTTAATGACAAATATAGGAAATGTGATCTTTTGTAAGATAATAGAAGTACAGCAGTAGTTCTGCAAGCTAATTTTTCCTAATGTTGTTCGGAAAAAAAAATCTTTGATGGAAAAGAGCAGATTTTCAACATCCATGAATCATGTTGATCATTCCAGTAACAGTTGGTGTGATTTCAAAATATATTTAATGGATTTTAAGACTGGGGTTGTTATTGGCACTGGCTTGAGGCCTATGCATCTTAGCCTTTACAACTTCTCAGTACTTTGTGCTACATAAAAAAATGAGAAAGCAATCTCTTCTCTACCAAACCCAGAAATAGAGTAAAAAAATATGTAGGTGTACAGAATCGATAGAAAGACAAGCAGAAAAAAATTGAAAGAAATAAAAATGTTTCTTCACTACTTTCCCAAGTGATGTGATTATCTGACCCATGCAAAATAAATTAAGATCAATAAACTTATTCATTTTAGGCAATATTCCACACCTTCTTTTTCGATCAAGAGCTCTGTCTTAATATGTAGTGATTATTATCTTACTTGGCAGATCTCTCAAAATATTTGGAACTCCCACGATTTTCTGTCACTTTTTGGCAGCTACTTACAATCTCTTGAACAGCTGCTGTTAGCTCAGGAATTTCTGGCTGATTTTCCTGTGAGATTACAGTTGCAGCTCCAGCTGGTAATTGTGGGTTGCAGGCCTCACCTGCCACCAACAGAAACTTCTGTTCTCATGCTATGTATTTCCTGATAGCAGCTTACTCTTTGTGCAGAAGGGAAAGGCAAATTGGATTTTGTCAAGAGGACAGTTAGGTCTATCACCAGTGATGGCACAGGGGACCATCAATCAGTGGAGTGATATCACTAGTCATCTTTCCCCAAAACTGAAGTACTAGTTTCTAGTAGATTTGCTTTGTTCTTCTCTTTGCTCTTTTCATTAACTTCTGGCAACACTTGAGTTGGGAAGGACAGATGAACAGGATAGAAAAAGATAGTATGCAGGATTTACATTGACAAAGATGTGAATGCCAGTTTTGGAATAAGAATTAATGAGGATCATCCTGTGATTTTCAAAGGAATCCTCTGATGGTGCTTTTGCTCTGCTTTTGCTTGTCTTTGAGCTGGCAAAAGTGATCTCCATACCTAAATGAAAATTAACATAAAGAAATAGTGGTAAATTAATTACTTTAGATGATAATAGATACAAATTCCTTGGCATTTGTAGTAATTTTGTGTGTGCAAAGAAAAGAAAAAAAAGTGGTTTTCATTAGTCCATATGAGCCTAAGATTCAGAAGGTGAGCTCATTAAAGACTGCAAGCTATGAATTGCTGCTCCTGATCAGCGGTCAGACTAGTATGTCTTGCTAAGTCATTGGGACTGCAGAATCTTCTAATGTAGGCTGTATCCCTTATCTTCCTGAATGTTTTATTTTTGGGACTTTGGTTGGTTGGTTTTGTTTTTGGTGGGTTTTTTTTGTTGTTTGTTTGGTTGGTTGGTTTTGGTTTTTTTGAGGAGGGGTTTGCTACTTGCTTGAGCATTTAGTTTACAAGTAGAGGTCATAGACAATTTGACTATGAAGAAATTGTGCCAGCTGGGCACATCTGTGGCCATGTGACTGATAACTTCAAAAAGTTCTCCTTTTAGCAAGAACAACAGGTGTAAAAATTCCTGTGATGCAGGTGTAATGGGAAAATGGGGACTACAAGTTACATTTGAAAAGATAGTTATGACATATACTAACTTGGTGTGCATTTTTCTGTAGGCAGTTGTTGCTAAAAACACCCCAGCCTCCATTTCAATTTTTAAGACATTAATTGTATCTGCTAGTTAATCAGTGAATGATAAGATTCTTTGAGTTCACATAAGTGAAAAAATATGAAGATTAAATGTTCTTAGTGTCTATTTTCTCTGTACTCAAGACCATATTTATCCAAGATTCAGTATCTTGGTAAGTGGAAATGTAGGCATAACTAAATCCCAGTGAGTTTATAGTATGATGTTAGGAGTCTTGCTTTTGCAAGAATCTGTAGCTTTTTTTATCTACTATTATGAAGCATTGCTTTTTTTCTATCTTTATTATACATTAGTCCTTTAAGGTGCAGCTTGTAGTATTTGCATGCAATGAGAAATCTGGGAATTTCTTCTCAAGTTGTTCAGATGTTGTATGTGAGAGAATTTGCAAAGCCATAAGTAATAAGCGTGCTGTTCTGGGAGCTGGCACAAGAACCATGATTCTCTGCCAACAGAGCACTACCATGGCTGTTTAGTACCCAATTAAAACAATAATCTCTCAATATTTTGGGAGGGGGAGGAGTCATGTTGTGAGATGGAAATATGAAAAAATTTGCCAGCAGATTGACCAACAGTTTCTTTCACCACATAGATGTGCTCCCTGTCAAAATTTGTAATTGGTGTGATAAATGGCATTTAAACACTTTATAGTATATTTAAAGAAAATTTTAGTGTTTAGCTTGACTTAGCCCCTCTTAACACTTAAATATTTGACCTACCCTGAGGCTATTATGGAGCCAGTGAATTGCAAAAGATTGCTTAAATTATAAAAATATTATTTGTGGTGCTTATATTGAATGTCAAGTAAATGAATTCTGATCACAGAGCATTAGACATATTTACTCCCTTATAATCCCAGTTTATGAAGTTAAACTTTGAAAGAACTTTTTAAGAATCAGTAAATTTTCATATCTGTAAAGTTGACAGTGTGACACCTGGACATAATATACTAGCAAGAGTGTTTTCAGTGTATCTTTCTTTATTCTATTTGCTCTTGAAAAATTCCCTCAGAAGCCACGAGAAAGGCTGAGAAATTATTAAAACCATTATCTTTTTTCTTTGAGACTTTATATATTTAATGGACTGGTTTTCTTTGCAGATGCATAGAACTGTCTAGGTATATTTTTCTACTTCCAGTCATGAAAGTTTCTTCATATTTATTTCTTGTTTAGAGGAAGGCTCCCCTCCACCCCCAGCTCACCCCATCCACTTGCCTAAAGCTCCTGTGTGATTTTGCCCAGTACATTAGTTAGTGGAATTAAGATGGTGGGGTGAATGCCTGCTGGCATCATGGAAATCAAGCAAAATTCTCCTTTAAGTGATAATTACTTTATAAAGCTGGTTGGAGACCGCTAATGTCTAACCTTTAAAGTATTGTCTTTCTCAAATATTTGTTAAAAATTCAGCAGAAAATTTGCAAAACACAAAGCCAAGTCTGCACCAATTACTAGGAATTAGTTTGTCTTGTTTGCTATTGAGAGGGATAAGCTGTATTTAAAGAATTGTTGAGATGATTGTTCTTGTTATTTATTCTTAGTCATCATAGTTAATAGAACTGTCAAGCACAAAGCATTTTGCACTGTAGACAGTCTGTGCTTGTCAACTAAATAATCTATCAGTAAATGAAAAACAAAGTATTTGGATAGGATGATGCCACCCGGTGGTACAATGGTGAACAGAAATACTGACAGCCTTTCAGAAGCTTTGCATCAAAGCTCAATAATGGTTGATATGTGGGTCAGTTTGATTAATACACTAGAAAGAAGTTTTCTGGCTCTGGTTGCTACATATATAAAACTTGATTTTATAGAGAAACAGAATTTTTGCACTTAAGTGAGTAACATTGAAAAGCATATTGGAATTCTTTTGTATTGATTAGGAGTGTCACTAATAGTTTTATCAGGTTTGGAGAGACAGGAATGAACCTGCCTGTGTAGATTAATCAGTGGAATAACCTTTCAGTCAGGAGGTAAATGAAAATAAATTACTTGCCTGCATGAGATCAAAGTCTGTGGAGACTAGTCTGATATCATATGTGCCTCACTCAAAGGCTGGTACCTGATGAACATTTGGAGTCTTCCTCTTTTCTGTGCACAAACAAAAAACACCCCCCCCAAGACTGAATGCCTACAGGAAGAAGAGAAAATTAGGCCTAACATTTTATAGAACAAGCAGAGAGCTACAGCTAAGTGGTAAAGAAATACCGCAGAAATGGGAGCAAAAAAATGGAGTATATTTGGCAGGCTGACAAAATTTATTTAAAGACAGGTTTTTTCATTCTCTGAGTTTTAGATGTTAAAATTGGCAGACATTATACTGAAGATTGCTTTTTCTCAACATTTTGAAAAGCAGTCTTTGGAGTTACATTCTTTTTGGCAAGGACAGGGGGAGCAAGTAGGTGATACAGTATGAAGAAAAGTCTGTGAAGTACATACAAGTGCATATATAATACTTAAAAAAGACTTTTCATGAAGGAACAGTAACTTGCATAGAAAAAAAATTATCCAAGGAAACGTTTCCATGCAATCAAGTGTGGTAACATACAATGAAAATAGACCTTAGCATGACAGGAGGCCTGCTAAGCAAATTAATATTCTGAGCATTAACTGCACGGCATGTGGCTGTAAAATTCCATGCATGTGCATAGCTATTTATTTAATCTTTGTCCTAATCATAATAAATTCTTGTGGAGAGTAGAAAGGGGTCTATGGTCATTTACTTGGGTTCATCTTCTACCTCTTACTGACTCTAGACAGCTTATGCACTCCCCAGCAGTTTGGTTTGAGTGATGGTGAAAGCAGCCTTCTGCTGAATAGAGTGCAGAACTGACTTTAATTTTCTCACTGTCTGCACTGCCATCTGAATACAACTAGCAGTTATACAAAATTCATATGCAGCTAGGTCTTTATTCCCAACAGATACAGGGAAGCTAGTACTCTAGCTGGGAGTTTGTCAAAGAGTTTGGTGGCTGAAACACACATATGAGATGGGAAGGAAGCAAAGGGTGTGGGGATGGTGGCAACGAATGTTCAAGAGGATTTATGGGTGTCCTTAGTGCCTTCATTGTAGGTTGTTCTAAACCTTCTTGTTCGCTTTCATGTCTGTTCATGAAAATGAGAGTTGTGTTAAATTGAAGAACTGTCTAAGATTAAAGTATGCTTTATGTTTGGGCCTCTGTAGGACTTGATCACCCAGACTATCTATTTGTAACTGGCAGAGAAAATATCAGAGGAAAGAATTTAAGCTTAATAGGAAATGTTTAAACCATCTGAAAAGATGATTCAAATACATTTCTTTGTGCTATCTCCAAAGGCTTTTTTTTTTTTTTTTCAAAAAAGAGCATCTTAGTATTCAGTATTCAGATATTACAAGATTTAATATTGGTTTCAACAATCTCTGGGTTTTTATTATCTTTAAAAAGGCCTTAAAAAAAAAAAGCTATCAGGACATTTTTATACAGGCTCATTTTCCTTCCAACTTCCTGCCACTTCATTTCCCCTCCAAGAAGTCATGTAGTCTAGCTTAGAATGAAATAAATCTTACAGTTATTTGCAGTATATGAATTGGAAAAATTGTGTCACTTAACTCTGTAAAGAAGGAACTCAAAGTGGAGAGATCTTAGAAAAAAGCTAGTCTTCAGCTAAGGTTGTTGCATTTATAACAAATCAAGATAGTGATGGGAGAATAAGGGAGGAGAATTAACCTGTAATGAGAGTTTTCTGCCTTTTAAGAAAAAGTGACAAAAAAGTCTCTTCATTATAAAATATATAAAAGTATATTTTTATGTGTTTTACTCATAGTTTTCAAAGGTTTTTAACATCACCCAATGAATGCAGGCTATCTCTTGATGAACTCTGTTCTTGTCTATTCCTTTGCATCATTTAGATGACTCAGAGAAAGTAAAAAAGCAAATGTTTTGGATAATGGAGTTTCCATATTAGTTTCTTTACCAGTGTCTTATTCAGAAATGAGACATGGCAAATTATTATCAGATTTTCTTTTGGATATTAGGTTTCTGAGAAATTGGCAGCTAGGTGAAAGTTGGAGCCAGCTTTTAGACGCACAATTCATACTGAAGATCAGCCTTGTATGAGTTTTAAGTTAGGACAGCATGATGATGGCAGCGAACTGCTGTAACATCCTGATTGATTGTCTTCTCAACTTCTGTTTTTCCTTTCTGAAGTTTTATTGACTCCTGTTCTCTAGGATCACTGTTGTCAAATTAGTTATCAGATATAAAACCCAGTCAGTCTTTTTCTATTGGAAACTATTGTTGCAACAATAAAGATTTTAGCCTTATTGAGGCAGGAAGAATAACTTTATGACTATTTTCAAAGTTCAGAAAATACAGTATCAGACCTGAATTTCTTGTGGCAAGACAAGTGACTAAATGCCTTCCTAAATATTAAAGTCTTGATACTATCTGGGTGTTATTGTCATCTAAACTTAATTCTTAATCAAAACACTACAGTCAGGCTTATGGAATCAAGAATTAAAATAGAATGAGTTCTATTCTGCTATTGAAGAGCTATTCATACTCCCACAGATAACTTTAATACATTTCTACAAGGAAAAGAAAGTGCCACCTGCACACAATGGCATATTCCATCTAGTTTCTCACCTATTCCTCAGTACAGAAAAGAACATTTGATCTGAACTGTAGGTAACAAAAGCTGTATCTTTTCCCCAGATCAAACAATTGATATTTGTACTTGGTTGTATCATTACTGTTATAGAAGGAGAAAATGCAGAGAACAGTTTCAGTCTAATTTGTGCCCCAGGGATTGATGTAGGTCTGCCAGGTAAGCAGTCTAATTGTACAAGGGATTTATTGAGTGCAGTATTCTATTGAATGTGAAGCTGTCATGACCCTGAGTACATTCATACTGTGTAATTGAATGTCTGCATTCTTTCTTTTTTAAGCCTATTTTCCTGGTTTTTTTTAGGAAAAGGAAAGGCTCAAGGCATTAAATTTGCAGTGTTTCAAGCTGCAGAGATAAGTGAAAGCATTTTTATAAGGCTTGGGAGCATGTGAGTTGAAAAGTATGTCTGAGGATCTGCAACAGTGCTTTCTAGTATTTGCAGCTTCCTGAACTGTATGAGTAGATGAGATGAACACTGTCTAAAGCATGCTGTTGACATCAGTATTGATAGCATGCTTCCACATGTCTTCCACAGAAAAAGCAGCTTCCATCAAAGAGTGTTTTTGTTGCATTATCGCTCTGACTACCCAAAGCTCTGTAGGGCTTGGTTTGTTATCTTGATTTTGTGGAAGCAGACACTGAAGATTGCAGATACTCACTCTGTAGGCACCCAAAAAGTGGATGGTGGAGAGCATAGGAAACTTGGTGGATGGAGAAAATTTTGGTTTATTGAGAAAAGGATTGATCTGTGATTTGGGTATTTTGTAGAAAGATTCACTGTAGGAGAAAGGAAAAGGCTGTTTAATAAAATAACGGTTTGACAAGAATCAATATCTTGAATCTGGTGCTGGACAAACTCAAATAGAAAATAAACCCTTCTCATTTGCATATCAAGGGTAACCTAGTAAGTGTAAACTAGGATAAAAAAAAAATTTGTTTTCTTGTTCTGATTTAGCTTCTAAAATTCTTTTCCTCTTGTTTAGTCTCTCAAATGTCTGTTGTATGCCAAGTATATATCATGCAATGGTAGTGCATATAGGCAGGACTAAAATGGTCTGTGTTCTAATGTAATTCAAATTTGCTTCAGTATGTATTTCAGATAAAAAATTCCATTTTAAATCACATGTAGAATTTTTATTTTCCATACATGGATTACTTCCAATGCATGAAGTATTTATTATTAATACATTTGTTTTCAAAAATACTAATATCCATATATTTATGACCTTATTAAAAAGTGTGAAATTTCCATACAAGTCAATCTAGATGGAGTGTACTTGTGATTAAGAACTATAACAAACTATCATGCCTCCTTTCCTTTTATCTGTCTCCTCACAAATTAAAAGAAATAGAAATGAGGAAAATTGAGTTCCAGTGTGTACCTTAAGCTCAACAGATTTGAACTTTGTCAAGTGGATTGAAGAAAAGAAGAGAAACCCCTCACAGAAGATATTGGCCATGAAAATTGTCAGTCATTTAGATTACTAATCTCATAATGTTATACTAACATAATATCAAAAGAGGTAGTCCATTAGTACACGTCATAAACATTTTGTAGTTTCTTACAATAAATTGAAAGGCAATGCAGGACTTAGAGCATGGGTGATATATATTTCTATAATGTAATTTATAGGAACATCATGAACTTGAACTGTAATTAATAGAAAAAATGTTGAAACGTATTTTAAGTAGTGTAAGTAATAGACTCTTTTATTCTCCTCATGACTACGTTGACTTTAAGTGTTTGATTTGTTTCTCTTAAAACAAACTTTATATCAGCTCCTGTACACTCACAATAAATGGCTAGGCAGAAAGGATGAGATGTTTGAATACGTTGATCCTAAAGGCAGAGACCATTTTGCAGTAAAAAAAAATGCAGTAATTTCTTTCTTATGAAGTGTTTAGTCTTTGCTGTTCATCCAAGATGAAATTAATGGAACAAATTTGTAGGAAAAACAAAAAATATTTTGATTCTTAATTGCTGTACAATATACACTTTAACATAACAAAATTATGCTGTTCATTATAACTGCTCATGTTATCTGTAAGAGAGAGAGACATCAATAATTATGGCATATGGCCAGTCTTTATCAAAGCAAAATCATTATGCCGCTCTAGTAAATGAAAAGTTTCCATACTTTCCAGGTGCACAGACTATTTTAGCTGTGCATGTATTTAAATATCTACGACTCTTCAGTTATGCATTTACACAGTATTTCATTCTTAGACGTTTTTAACTGCAGTGATCCCTGATGCACATACAGAATAGTAATTCTGGCATGAAAACTTTTCTCAGTTTTTCTCAGAAGATTGATTGGAGGAGGGACTTTAAGATATTTACGTTTTTGGGGGGTTTTTGTCCAGAACTACATTAATCATAATAATGCATTTTGGGAAAGGGAAGGCATATACATAAAACAAAAATACTGCTTGAATAGAGCTAGTATAGTTTGAGGTTGAATGAACTACAAAATATGGGTTCTAGTAGTCTGTGTTACATGTGAACAAGTAGTAAGAAGGGAGAGAAACCTGCCAAGAATTCCTAAGGTCAGTCTAGTTACTTTTGTTCAGTGCATGTCAAGACTTATAGTACTGCTGGGTCGATGATTCTGTGGGTAACACAGTTTGGCCTGTCAGTCTGACACCTTTGTTAAAAAACATCCTTGTGCAGTCTCATAATGAAAATAGATCTACCCACACAAATTTTTATAAAGATGCTTTACATGTAGACCAGCCGGTCTAGGATTTTGCAATAGTGATAGGATGGTGGATGTGCAAACATGCTAATCAATAATACTGTGCATAAGTTTGTCAAGCGTGATTTATAACTTAGTCTGTGATCTAAGCCTTAACGTTAGAAAGAATTCTTCAGGATCCAACTGTTTTATAAAGCACAATCCTGATGTATCTTCGATCATATTAGTCCATTTAGTGGATAATGGTCTTTGCAGTACACTTGTGTAATAAGCAGTTATTTGTGTTCTTTACAGTCCTCATCAGGGGTAGATTTGTAAGTGTATCTTTCAGTCCTTTACTGCATTATCCATACTTACTTCTCCCGGAACTCCTAGGATGCTACTCTTCCTAGTTCTCCAATATATTTCACTTAGTTTCTTTTTGTTTCTCTACAGACAAACCCTTTGTATTCTAATCAAATTAGAATACAAATGTATTCCAATAACGGTGTTCATGGTATTTCCAGTCAGCAACATAGAATCCTTCTACATCATGTTCTACTAGAAACTAAATGTGAATAAGTGGTAGCTTACAATTCTCACCTGTTCTTTTTTCTGAGCTTCCCTAAGCCCTTGACTAGACACAGATGTGAAATCTAAGCTGTTGGGTTCTGATGTCACTTGCTGTGTATTTCTCTTCCCTTTGGTATCTCAAAGCTTCCAGGTTCTATCCATGGTCTACCTTGCCAAGTGTATTTGTGCAGATATGTTCTTTTTTTTATTTATTTTTTTTTAATTTTTTATTTTTTAAATTCCCTTTTGCGATATTGACGTAGAGAAAATTTTTCATCTTCTATTTTTTTTCTGTACCGTATTTCATAAATTATAAAATCAGCATGTGTGCAGTGGTTTTACATCTTATCCCAGACACACACTATGCAAAACCAGAGGTTTATGCCTGTGCTTTAACATAGCAGCTGGTCATATTTATTGTGCTGATTTATTTACATGGAAACTGCTGCAAGTGTATAATCATATAGTAGAGAGAAAATCCTGCTCAGATGGGCGAACTATGGTGTGGTTCTTATGGGAAGAATTAGAGCATTAGGGAGATGGTGGACTTTGAGTTTTTATGTTGAGGTTTTTTATTTGGTGGGTTGGGTTTTTTTTATATGTGAGAGACATTGGCTGGGAAGTGAATGAATTTTGGAAAGGAAAAGTAATGGGCTTGCTTGAGACAGGGAAATAAGTGAAATAAACAGCTACAGCAATCAGGACAGTGGTGTTATTCTACCCTTGTCTGTGAAAGGATGACTAGGTACATGCACTGAGAACTCCGTGCAGTGTCTCAAGGCTTGTCTCAAGGCACTCTTAGTTTATGGGAAAGAAAGCTTTTTTTCTAGACCAGCATTCTATCATGAGCACAAATGCCTGATGTGAGTTGAATAAACTTTGCTGCCTAGGGAAAATTTGAAACTCCGATGCATTTGATTTTGTACCTAAAATGCAGTGGCAGTGTAAATGTTCAAATCACCACAGGTTCATGGATGTGAATCCAGTCACCCTGTTGTTTCAGTGAGTTGCTTATGGCCATTTTCAATCAAGTGTTTCAGAAGTGTTAAACTTATTAACTCATTTACCTGGTCAAGTGAAACCAAGTCCAAACACTTAAAGGAATCAAACAAACAATAACAGATATGTTAGCATACAGCTTTGCAGGCTGTTTCTCATATCCCTTTTATTTACTTATCTGACTTGACATTTTTATAATGTGACACTTATTACATTAAACACATGTCATCAAGGCTCCTTAGGTGGCTTATTCTATTTTTTTTCTAATTATTTTCTTCAGTGTACATTCTACTTCAAAGTTTAAACTTCAGATTAATGCATTTCCATTTCAATCAGCCCCTTTGACTATTTTTACAGTTGTATTCTTTTTAATTTTGTCATGTTTATCATAGTTTTTCTATCTGGAGAGGCAGAGATTAGATTGTTCTCATTAGTATTTTTAGTGTATTATCTGTTGAGTGAAATCTCTACGTCTGTAAGTTCATATCTGCACATTTTTAATTTTTCTTTTTTTTTTTTTTTCCCAGCTTCAATCTGGTGTATATAATTGTAACTAATTTTTCTGGATCTAGTGTTAAATACTAGTTTCTGTAGGTCAAAGGATAAATTCTTTCCGTATTTTGATTTGCAAAGCCTCAGAATGGGATTATACATATAGAATATATATATATAAATTCTATAGCATACATGGGTAGATACAGAATTCTAGAAAATGGAATTTTATTCTGATAATGTAGAATAACAGAATAAAAATTAGATATTCGTATTTTTAATAAGCAGCTCACCCTACTGTCTCAATTTTTTTTAATAATTTTAAAATGATTTTAACTTTTCACTAAACAGAACGATTTGAGAGATTCAGATTGAAAGCTCTGCATCTACTCTGTCTTATGGAATATAGAGATGACAGATAGTGACCTCCTTTGTTGGCTGCTGGTTTTCCAGAGCAAAAATTTACATGACAAAGATGCTTAACATTAATTTTATTTCTATTGTACCACATGATATGATGAAAATGCAATAATAGTTGTTGATGGATCTTTATTTATGTTAGGTGTACAGGTTGCTTGTTGCACCATTAGTGCAAATCTTCATTTTAATTGTCAGGTTTAAGTGCTCCACCATAGAAAAAAATAGATTGTCCATAGTCTGCCATTTTTTTTCTCACATCATTTTATGAGTAAGCTAATTTTCAGTGAATACTGGTGAAAAGTCAATTAAATTATCTTATGACTACTTTTCCGAATGATTTATACTTTTAATTAAACTATGGTTGTGTTTTGTCAAATTTCTTCTGAAGCAATATATACCACCTTACCTAGTAAATATCAATCTCTTAGATACAAATCTGTAATTTTAAATGCAGTGACCTTTAACTGTAGTGTCTTTGTTCTTTGTAGGTTTAGGAAAATAAGGGTGAATGTTTAATTATGTTTAATTTAAGAAACTTGGACAAAAAATGACAACTTGCTAATGCAGTGTTCTCTTTAGATTCTGGAAGCTTAGATGTACTGAAATTAAATGGAAGACAAGTATATTAACATGTTAGAAGGTTCCTGCTGAATTCAGAGGGAAAAATTCTTGTTGCTATAAACATTATCTTTCATATAGACAAGCAGTAAGAAGAATAAAGTTTAATTATTAATTATTAATACTAGAAGGATTAGGCTTTTCTCTGCTTGTAAGACCAGTGAAGCATTGAAACCTAGTGATTTGAAATTTCTGTTCATGCAAGTATTAAGAACAGGTTAGACAAAAGGGGTCTGAATACAGTTGAGCTTTCTTCAGTGAGTGGGTTGAATCAATTATACTTATGATGTTCCTGCCAATTAATTTTATGATGTTCCTGCCAGTTGAAGATTTTTACAGTATTTTTGGTCAGTATTTACAGAAGGCTCCATCCAGTGTGCTTAATTCTGTATGTGAATCATCTAGCTGAAATCCATGGGCTATAGCAGCAGAAATATTTACAGTGTTGAGACTGTAGTTTGACCCATCTGCTGTCTTTGTTGTACATCACAGTATGCCTAGGAAGAAACAGAAAGCTAGAATTGGATGCCCTGTTTTGCCAAACTAAACTTTGCAAGTAGTTGATTTATTAAAAGGAATTTTATATGCAAGGATCAGAAAGAATTAACTCCTGGGCAGAATATCCCAGAAATTTAGTTAAATTTCATAGCTCTGGTCATTTAGTTTCAACACTACAGAATCCTTCATAGTGATTATAATTTGCAACAGAATTATATGAACTATGTAAAGTTTGTTATGGCTTTTGGCTACACCAACAGGGAGAAACTTCTGCCATTTTAGACCATTAGGAAATGAATGAGTTTGATAGCTTCTCTCTAGCTGGAGCAGGGAAACTTTTCTAACATGAGGTTGATTCATAGCAAGAGCTGAAAACAGAAGACTGAATCTCTTCTTGAACTTAATATTTCTGTAGCTGTATTTCTGAAGACTAGCTGGTTTTATAGCAAAAAAATCGCTGTTTGCAGGACAATAAACTGTGTCAATAAACTTTGTGTAGAGGTATGGAAAGCTGTAATTTAACCTGATATTTAGAGATCCTTACATTTGTAGTTTCTATCATGCTCTGCTCCATTAGTAGCAGATACTGAAGGATATGATTCTTCTAAGTTTGTTTTTACATTGGTATGTTCATATTGAGAGTGACGAGATTGTAGAACTAAGACCAGCTTTGTGTTCTGTCTGAATGTGGAGGACCTTTCTGTCATAACTAGATGGAAAATTACTGGTGTATATTTTTTAGTAAGAATAAGGACTACTTTTCATCTTTTGCTAAACCAGTGTTTGTCTAGATAGATTGTTTTATTTCCACAACAGTGGGCAAGTATACATACGTAATATGTATAATTTGTGTTGTGATACATACATATACATTATAGTACATACTGAGTATGCCATAATTCCAGTTAATAATTGTACAGTACCTTTTTGAATGGTACACTTCGGAAGTCTGCAAGTTCAGTTTCTAAATTTTTGGCCTTGTCATCTGCTTGCCTTAAACAATTTACTGGGTTTCTGGCTTTGTCAGCAGTGCTTTGATCTATCTTGACTCAATAACCTCTTATATAGGTGATAACATTTGCATGCACTGTGCAGCAGTTTGTAAGTATACCTGTACGTCCAAGAAAATATTCACATCTTTAATATACAATTAATGAAACATTCTACTAGCCTTGTTAAATAGCACATAGTGGCCAAAAGTGGTATGAGTCATGACTGCAAGTTATGTCCCTGTGAGAAGGTTGGAAGTGTTTAGACAGCAAAATAATATGTATTTCACTATGTAAGAGGAGGTTTTGTATCTGGAATGTGGAATTTTAAAATTTTTTTTGCCTATCAAAGTCAAAAGATGCTGACAGATTTTTCTGCAAATCTGAGAAATTTCTAGGGGCCAGAAAATGGTGTTTGCTGTCAATTAAGCTGATTTTAGTTTGATCTAAATTTCTGTGGCAATTTACTAAATTAAAAGATTAATGTTTCAAAAATCTATTAGTGTATAAAAAAAAAAACCCAAAAGAAATTGTTCTGCAACTGGAAACAAATTCTATTAAAAACCTTATACAGTAAGTGAAATTTAGTTTTCTTGGTAAAGCTGTTTTTTGGTGTTCTGTGAATTGCTGCCCTCCATAATTAGGTTATGTATTTGAGAACTGTGCTAAAACTATAGTGATCATGTACAATTAAGGGTAATTAAGAAAAATTACTTGAAAAATGCATACCTGTTCAGAAACGTGGGAAAAATCCTTTTGTAATGGAACACAGATAATAAAATATTACAGTGTTACAAAATCATACTTTTATCATCTCAAGGTATCATCTCTTATGTGAGTGTTGCATTAAAATAAATTACCCGGTCAACTATGTCTTTCTGAACTCTCTGGAACCAAGCTATGAAGTAGTGGGCCTAATCTACATGCTTTAAACTGGCTAGGTGGTCACCCTATAATTCAGGTCACATTGTTATGTTCAGTGCAACTATGAAGGTGAGTAAGATAAAGGCAATTCACAAGCACCACAAGTTATGAAAAATACCCTGATTTATTCAGCAGAGATGTCTTTTACTAGAAAAGCAGCAGAAGGTGACTGAATAAATCACTCATATCAATGCATCCCTTATATCATCCATCTTCTTTTAGTTTGGTTGATTATGCATTCAAATCAGTGAAACTTGTGTGATTTAGGTCCTGTGCACTGCGTTGAATAAGTCACCTCAACATATCTGTGTGTTTATGATTCTTCAGTTATTCATCAGTTATTGAACAGTTTAGACATTTTGTAATTGCCCTGTATCTCATTATTTCATCCTCTTTTTTTCCTTGGGGTTTTTTTGTTTGTTGGTTTTTTGGTGTTTTTTTTTTTTTCCCCAAAATACATTGAAAACTCAGGTTTGCTTTGAAAGCTCAAATAAAATTATATGAATGAAATAACAAACTGCTTATTTAAAAGAACCGATTGGATTTCAGACTTGTTACTGGAATTTGTGATTACTCCTCCCCCTTCTTCTCTTTCTCATCTTTTGACCTCCTTTACAAGCATCTTCTTCCCCATCCCTGCGTAATACTGGTGCTATGTACAGTATTTTGTTTACAGTAGTATAAACATTTTCAGCCTGTGACTTCATTGCTGAAATAACTCACCTCTTTCATATCAACTCTTACCTAGGAGCCGTACAGCAGACTCATTGATGTAGGTTTTTTTCTGCATGGCAGCCCAGGCCAAGCTGTGGTTTCATTGCATGATGCAACTTCACCCTTTTTGGTTGTCTATGGGATTAATTATAATCTATTCTTGTATTGCCTGTGCATGCCAATGTGCTTACCATAATGGTGTATACACTGAATGCAGTCTAGAGCATTAAGTGCATGAAATGCAATTTTAAAAAATAACATAAAATTAGAAATTTTGAGCAAATGTAAATTATGCTTAGCAATAACTTAAGTTAAGCTTTTATAGAATGAATAGGACATAATATGTATCAGGTCTATTTATTTAAAATTTCCAGATATTACAGTAGTTTATTGACTAGATGCACAATTTCAGTGTGGTCAAGATGAGGGGAAGAAAGAGTGTACTAACTATCCTGTTGTGACAATGGCTGAATGGTGCCAGTAGTATCAGAAAGATAAACCTTTCCCTGCTGTCAACTTCAGCAGCAGGTGACAGTGAAAAGAGGTAAGACTATACATAATCATTTATTAAAATTCAGAATTTGGGAAGAATTTTAAGTACAACAGGGTGGGGGGTTTTGTTTGTTTGGTTTTAATGATGTTAAATAGCCTGCAAAATAATTTAAAATGTATTGGTTTACAAAACACACAATGAAATTCCATATGAAGAATTGTAACACTGCTTGAAATTTCTTTTACAAATGACATTGTGACCATCCTAAGCAATGTTATTCATACGTTCTTAAATGTATTCAAATAAACTTTTCATCAGCACAGTATAAGATATAATTTAATGCTAATCTGTCTTTTTCCTTATAAAATGGTGAAACAGCACTTTGGGAAGTGACTTGAAATGTGTCTGAACACAATTTTGTTGTGCTGTTAATCAGTGCAAATGTTCATTTGTATGTGTTCAGACATTATGCTTTGTGAGCTTTTTGGTGTCGAAATTTATTTACAGATTTCAAATTAATATTCAAGTTGGAGAATAAGTATTATTTATTTCATGCATTTAACTTTGAGGGCCTGTAATATAAAATGTTATGATGTTTGAAAAATGGTGATAGAAACCATATATATATATTAAGTGAAAATATGCTTAGTGTGTACTTTTAAGCAGGTAACTGAAAACATGCAATATGTATTCAAAGCAGTAAAAAAGGGAAGTAAATTCCACAAGTCTTGTCATACCACCGACATGATGATACTGTGCTGCCCTAAGAATATGTATTACTTAGGATTTTATTTTTTTATATTATTCCTGTAGTCCACTTAATGGCAGTTGCACTGGTTTGGGGTTTTTAATTACAATGAAGAAAAATTCTTTTAGTACTGTGAAACTTATCAGACATATCTATACAGCAACATGGATTTATTCTTCCTGAGATCAGTACAAAACAGATTATTATACCAGTCCTGTTGACTTCCCAGTAGCTCGGTGTGTAAGCTTAACTACGTGCCCATTCTCCCATGCACAGCAGACCGGGTAAAAAGGTGATGGATCACAAACACAGAATTACACAGAACATGCTGAGTTGGAAGGAACACAAGGATCACTGAGTCTCGCACTTAGCCCTGCTCAGCACCATCCCCAAGAGTCACACCATGTGCCTGAGAGTATCATCCAAACGCTTCTTGAACTCTGTCAGGCTTGGTGCTGTGACCACTTCCCTGGGGAGCCTGTTCCAGTGCCCAACCACCCTCTGGGTAAAGAACCTTTTTCTCATCTCCAGCCTACAGTGCACACCATTTTGAGATGGTGTTAGAAAAAAAGGGCCACTATATATTCATTTTTAACATTATTATAATCCTCTTCTTACACTGCTGTAAAGTACTTTTATATCAGGCTTGTGATAATTGATTTGAGCAACTGCTGCAGCTGTAGGCAATTCCTTATTCCATTTGTTAATGGAGATAAAGTTACTGCTAAAAGAAAAAGGCATAGTGTCATTAATCTGTCTAAAAAGGGCCTTGCTTTTCCCATTTAGAAAAACCACTGAGTAAGACTGTCACTAGGCTCCAAGCTAATTTTCTTGTCTGAAAAGCTCAAGTATTTTCTTAATTTCTTCTTTGTTTATTTAAACTTTTTCTGTTCTTTTGCAAAGTAAATGTGACTATTCAGTGAGTCTTTCATAGAATCATCACTTTGCCTCAAGAATATGGTAATTTGCACTTAAGACAGTGGTGGTAAATAATCAGGTCCCACAGCTGGAACAGCTGTGATAGGAACATTTCTAAGAAGGAAAATTTACTAGATTGCAGTTATATGCATGTGCAAATTAAGCCACAGCAGAGGAGCTTGTGGGTAGAGAAACTGTGTACATGTGTTTCACTTTAAAAAGATATGTGGAATAGACTCTTCAGGTGTCTAGGTTAAAAAAAAGGGAAACTGGGAGAAGGAATTCTTGTAGATGTTAATGTCTGCTGGGAATGAATGTGACCTGGATTATCCCTATAGTTGGTTTGAGGCAGAGGAATTTAAACAGATATACTGTGATGCTCAAGATATAGTCAAAGATCTTAAATGGTTACTCTGTAGTTGAAAAGTTTTTTACTTGCCTGT
This sequence comes from Pipra filicauda, assembly GCF_003945595.2. Classification (NCBI taxonomy): domain Eukaryota; kingdom Metazoa; phylum Chordata; class Aves; order Passeriformes; family Pipridae; genus Pipra; species Pipra filicauda. Next base: position 797,709 of record NW_024104318.1, read on the forward strand.
CCATTAGTCCCAGTAAAGTGTAGCATGTATACAAATACAGACTTCCTTGGGATAGTTTACAAGTATATACTAGATGTCTCACAGTTTGGGTTGGGAGTAGTTGGGTTGCTTGACCTTTGGCACCCTAAATGTATCTTAGGTTTTAGCTGACTAAGGTGCTTAAAGGGACCCTTATGCTGATGGGTAGATGATGAGAGGGAGAATCTGAAATTATGAAAACTTGTTTGGGACTAATATATCTTCTAGTTTTATGTAGATTTTTTGAAGGAATGTACATGGTTCATGTTATGCCTTCATTTGAAATAGGAAACAATATATCCTACCTGGTGTAATTGTATATTAATACTGCTATTAATACAATATGAATAGTTTTTTAGTAATAGATTTGGATCATGCCACTAAAAAGCCTGACCAAAGAAGCTGATCCAGTAATGTAATGTCAGGTTTCTGCCACTTTGCAATACTTCTGGCTTCCATTGCTCATTTACATTATTCACTGTTGTTAATGTCAAATAATATAGTTTAGGTTCAAGTTTATTACTACTCAGTAAAAACTAGATAGTTGCCAGATATTTTTCATCAAAATATCGCAGAAGGGAATTCTGGAAAAGATGGTCAGAGGAATAAACTAGAAATATTTTAACATTCCAGTTGATCTGGTACTCTTGTAATTTTCAGTTCGAGTAGTTGAACTTAAACTAAATCTCATAGGACAACATTTTTTTTTAAGTTATAGTATGTAAGCAAGAAACAAATATATGGAAAATATATTCAAAATCATCTGTAAGAATCTGTTATATGTATTAAGCAGAAAATTAAAGCTCAATTCTTGGATGATGTACAAAAGAAAAAATAATTTTAATTTGGAGTCAAGTATGATAGGTGGAGAACATTCTTTTTTTAGTCATTGTATGTATTATTTCAAAGAGTTCAGTCAGATGAAGGAGAATTTTAAAAGCTGGACAACAGTATCAACAGAATAGAAGGATAATAAAAGACACTGAGATGGAGGAGTAGTTGGAGCTGGCAATGGATGATGATGGTGGGCTGGTGAAAACTGAGTTTGAGGAAAGTGGATAGCAAATTGGAAAGCACTATTGGATAACTTTAAGAGATGGCAGTTGCAAAACAGAATCATCAAATAGAGCAAGAAGGAATCTCACGAATTCGCTCTTCCTTCCGCTGCAAGGTAAGACTGGCTCTACAGAAATTTATTCAAACAGACACTTATTTAGGAGTTCAATGGTTTGTAGGCCCTCTCCTACAGAAGAAGGAAATTTTAGAAATATCACATATTTAGACCATTCTATTGACATATGCAAATACAAGGACTTTAAGTGGTCCATACACACCAGGCTGAAAAGTATTTACTGTTTTAAAAATCTGATATTTGCTGTTCTCCCCAGAGAATCTACTCTAGTGTTTAGCTATATGTTTTAACTGGGAAAGTTTTATGCTTCTGATAGATATAATTCTTAGTAACTTTATCTATGTCCATTTGTTCAGTTCAATGTCAACATGGAAAAGGGATTAGTCTTCTTTTTGCATGATCATGTGACTTGTTTGCATTTTCATGTCACCATTTGTTTTCTCTTTTCTGGGGTAAACAGCTACAACACCTTATTACTCCTTGATAAACTTTGATACAAAATATTAAATAACAATTAGACAAGAAGTAACAGAAAGGGGTCATTACAGTAGAGACATGCAAGATTGTCAACTTCAGTAAATAGAGTATAGTTCAACTAAATCTTTCCATAATGCAATCAGCATACTAGATATAACTTATTAAAATTTGTCAAAAAATGTATTGTTAGTTGAAACAGTATGCTCATGTTTTTCTCTTTAGAATGTTAGTAGTCTCACACAAAATCCTTTGTTTAGAAGTGTGGTCCCTGGCATTGTTGCTCTATCATTTTCCTAGAATTGATTTGCCATCAGGGAGATTGTTTTGTCAAGGTAATTTAATGCTATTTGCAGTTGCCAGTGTTCTTAGCTTATGGTAAACAATTAAGAAATCTAACACAAAATAAAATAATATGTTCTTCCTGCTTATCTATGTGGTTCTCAGCAAACCTTTCCAAATGCAGTTATCTTAAATATGATGAAGATCTTAGTGGTGTATTTTGCAAGAAAGCACATGCTCTGTCTTCTGTACCCTACTGAAAGAAGTTATGGAGATGGACTCTGGGCTGTTCACTTATGCCTGTTTTAGCACTCAGTTCCTGGGTATTTAGCTGTTCTACAGGGATCTTCCTTTGACTTCTGCTTGTGAAGTTAGAGAAGATGTATGCTGCAGGCACTAGTGAATGTACACACACCCTCATGAAATTAAGTGATATTCTGTTTCCAGAGTGAGCAATTTTAATGTGCATTTTTTCTGTATATCCCAACAGTTCAATATAAAAATATAAGTAAAAGTTTCTTGTTATCATGCTTGTATATAATTTTGTGTTTGGGCTGAGGAAGATAAGAATTTGATTTTACTTGAGTGCTGTGGTACTTTAGTATATGTTTTGCTAGGGAGTCTGTGAAGAAGCATAATATACTTAAAATTCATGGAAAACTTGAGAAAGAAAGATGAAAACTGACAGCATTATACTGAATTTTACCAAGCTGTATTAGTTCATTTAGGTAAAATAACTATTAGCAATGTTGCTTGACTCTGTCACTTCATATATTTTCAGTTGCAAATAGCTCTGTAAAAGTCAGTAGTGTTATGCCAGGCAAAATCTTGAAAATCTGAGATGAGCATCAGGAAAGTATAGCTTTGTTTTTCAGTCATACCAACTAAATTTGCCTCCTAATTTTATACATGAATGTGACAGAAGTTAAAATTAAGAGCTTCTCTTTCTTTCCCAATGGAAATCCTTCTCTATCTTAGTTTCTGAACTGAATTAATTTTGCATTAAAAACTGCCAAGTCACAGCATTTAAATATATCTTTAATTTAAAGTAAGTTAATGTTCAAAGGGGGAAATAAAAACAACCTGAACTTTTAAGCCCCATTCTTTATGATGTGATCCAGAAATGTGGAAAAATCATAAGGAAAAAATATAAAAATCTCTGGTTTTGAGAAAAATCTTTACTAAATTATGCTGTTTTAATTATATATTTAATATATTTAATGTATTTTAACCTAATACTGATTGATCTGGATTTGGTTTTGCTTGTTTCTTCTGACATTGGAATTTTTTTTTTTGAAGAAGGATAAGGAAACCTGTTCATTTTACCCCAAATTAGTCTAAAAGCTTGTCCAGGTTCCCCTATGTGCTAGGGAGATTATACAGAGGTACTTAGTTGTAGAAAGCATCTGCAGAACAGATGAGTCATGATGCATTTTTTTAATTAAGTTAGAAATAAAAGGGTAATATTCTAATGCCAGCTTGTGATCTGTCTGACTTTAAAGAATAACAGAAGATATTGTGATAGAAATTAGAAAAGGGAAATAAGGATAGACACTTGCATTATTCTTGTTTTTTTTTTTATAAGGCATAGTTTAAACAATAGTCTAAGAAATCTTGAAAGATAGCTTTATTTCACGTTATTTGACAGTTCATGGTTTATTTTGATCAAATTTATATTTTGCTTATTTACTTTAAAATTGAACAAAGAAGATTCTGATTGTTGATGTAATTCAAAGACAGCTTCATGTGTATGAGCCTAAGATCATGTGGTGGTTTGAACCAAGACAGATCATCAGAGCATTTTCAAAAGGAATTAAGCAAAGGAGAGTCAGAAGAGAGAATTGAAAAAAAATACTTGGCAAAGCCCCAAGAAGCTCTAGGATTTGACACTGAAACGTCTTAGGAGCAGTAAGTTATCTGGGGGTGTGTGTGCATAGGAGAAACTGTTAGTGAAGGATTTAGATGTAGGAGGTTAAGTGCTCAAATAGAATTTAAATGAATCTTTAACAGTAGTAATATAAGAAGATACAAGAAATGGTCACATCATCATTCTCAGCTATCAGGTCATAACTGTCTGCAAAATTCAGTGAGAAAGAGGTTGTTCCTTTTTCACTCACTGTCTCCAGATACACAGAACCTCAGAGATGTGTCTATAATTAGCGATGTAATGGTCCCATAGAGTTTTATGGACCCAAGATTTAATGCTGTGATAGCAGAGTACATGGCACTTCTTCTCTGGCCAAAGTGAGTCTTTTTGCCTTCACCTTGTTCTGATCCAGCTGGCTGTCCTTCCTTTTTGGGAAGGAAACCAACTAAACTCTTCCTGCATATCCTGCAGTGTTCGTTGAAAGTGCTAATAGCAAAAGGTTCCCAGGTGGCACATCACATCATGTCAAGGGAGAGTGAAGTAATTTAGAAGTTATTTGCCATCAAAAACTTTATTGATGCTATGACTCAAAGAAAGGCCTTCTAAAATGAGAAGGCATCTTGCATTTAGAAGATGAATATACATACTGCAAAACATTTTTTTTCTTTCTGTGAGACTCAATTGGTTAATAAAATCATTTGACGTAAGAAAAATTATGTATCACTTTGAGATGTTTGACATATTTGATTCTTGTTTAGTCTTGGTGATTTGTTTTAACGATGGTGTTTGTTTCCCTAGATATACATTTGATAGGCATCTGTGTTAATAATTTTGCTGTATGTTCATGCCAGTTTCAGTAAAGAAGATTTTAACTTATTCCTTTCTGAGCTGTACAGCAAAACCATAGTTAAAGGAAGAAGCTCTTCTGCACTGAATGAAAATTGCTTTTACTAAATGATACATGTAGCTTTTCCATAGTTTTACTTTAGTACTACATCACTGAAACACAGTTAAAAAGCCTAACCTAACCCCCTTGATTTCCTTTTTGCTGTACTGTTAAAAGTATGTGTTGAAGGAATATAAATGGACACTGTCATATCAAATTTATGCAAAATTCATTTTTTTACTCTAGAATTGATAAAATTGCATTTGTTCTAGAAATAAGTTTTAGAGAATTCAATATTACAGAGGAGCTTCCAGCAAAACAAAATAGTTTTGAAAAAAAGGACCACTATAAACAGTTTTATGAACAAAGAAAATTTACATACCCAAATTAATACAGGTTAATTGCATTGAAATACAATTTGAAAGTGCGAAGTGAATGGAATGTCTTCAAATTATGAGATACTATTGAGCTTCTGAATAATGAGTGGTTTCTCTCAATTATTTATTCATTTTTGTTGTTTATATTTTAGCAGCATCAGCTGGTATTTCCATATATAGGTGTAATTTAATTTAAAATTCACTTTCATCAATGGACATTCCATCTGATAGAAACTGCACATTTTACTGGTTTTTCGTATAATGTGCTGTTGTGCAGTCTAAAAACTGTCATGAACAAGAGAAATAAAATCTTCCTAATTTTTCATATTATCAGTTTTTAGGGTTTATATTTTATTTCATTGATATTAAGAATTAAAATATATTTTTATCTAGTTTCAGTAATGGATTTGGCTTTTCCTCCACCATTAAGAAAACAAATTTGCTTACTTCCAAAACCTAAAACTGTAAATTTGGAAAACTCTTTGAATTTCTAAAAGTTTTAGTAGCTTCTTAAAGATCCAAAGTGTAGCAGCTGTGATAATATTAACATCAGTATTTTCCTGAATTTCCAGTAGAAGTAAATTTCTTCTTTGGTGGTTTATGAAAGTTTTACAGAGAACTTCTTATCTTCAAATCATTAATTTAACTAGATTAATGTCTTATAATTAAAAATTTCCATTTTGTTTTAAAATTATACATAGATAAAAATTAGCATCTATCTTCGTCTTTGTGAACCTTGTTATTAAAAAGGGAAAAAAAAAGAGGCAAAAAAACATTAGACGCAGGCTGACATGATGTGCCAAAAATACAAGAGTCCACTTCCTTACCTAAGAAGAATAGAGAAGTATAAATTGCATATTGGATAGTTATTCCAAGTGCTGAATTGGGTGTACAAAACCTTTCCCGTTATTGTGGGTAACATTTTACGTAAAATCATCCAGATAGATGTCACTATGACTGCAAAGCTGGTCTAAAGTCAGAATGAACATAAAACTCCTTCTCCTCACTTCTGTGTGATCATAATGGCAGTGATTGCATTGTGACATAGATTATCTCATGCCAAGGTTTGATCTGGTTTGCAATGGGCTTTATAGCTCTTGTCAAAAGGTGAAATGATACACTAAAAACCACTGAAGATATTTTCAACCCTGTTGCAATTGTAAAAATCCTGGAAATATTCTATGAAGGCTTCTTCTGTGGGAAGTTTCATATTAATATACTTACAGAAACAATTAATTTCAGAAAGTGCTAAAAAGCATACTATTTTTTTCCCTCTCCCACTCATTCTATGACTATTCAAAGAATAATTCCAGTAGAACCATTTCAATGCATTAGAAGCATTTCAAATGAACCACAAATGAGTGAGAATAATAAATAAATACATGATGTAAACTTGTGACAAAAGTAGTTATTTAATCAGCAGTAAATTCTTTTGCATTGAAGTGACAAGTGGTGCATTCTGTGGCAAAAGTGTCATGTGAAGTGTTGGCTTCAGTGTCAGTTGCAGCAAACATTTAAGGATTCTGGCATCACCTTGTCAAATTTTTGCCCCATCTGTATGAATTTAAACTGGAGTCATTTTGTTACTTCTCTTGTAGTCACTCTTGCTCACTGAGATAGTTTATGCCTATGATACCTGTAATAACTGGGCTTTATAACTACTAGTTTTGTTGTAAAAAATGTGCAAATTAAAGATTCTCTTTCAAAGTGCACATAAATATTAGAGAATCATAGAATCATTATCATTTCTGTTAGAAATGACCTTTAAGTCCACCACTAAACCATGTCCCCGAGTGCCACATCCACACATCTTCTAAAGACCTCCAGGGATGGTGACTCAACCACTTTCCTCGACAGCCTGTTCCAATGCTTGACAACCTTTCAGTGAAAATGTTTTTCCTAATATCAAATCTAAACCTCTCCTGGCACAACATGAAGCCATTTCCTCTTGTCCTGTCGCTTACAGTTGATAGAAGAGGCTGATCCCCACCTTGCGACAACCTCCCTTCAGGGAGCTGTAGAGGGTGATAAGGTCCCTCCTGAGCCTCCTTTCCTCCAGGCTGAACACACACAGCTCCCTCACCCACTTCTTACAGGATTTGTGCTCCAGACCTTTCAACAACTTTGTTGCCCCTCTCTGGACATGTTCCAGCACCTCAGTGTCTTTCTTGAAGTGAAGGGCCCAGAACTGGACACAGCACTCAAGGTGTGGCCTCATCAGTGGTACACTGATACAGGGGGAGCACCACTAGTGACTGGACAGCAGCCAGATTTACCACACACTTTGGACTCTGCCTTCCAACCCTTGTTTTCCCTCACTAATCCAAGCCACGAGCAGCCAGTTTCTCCATAAGAATGCTGTGGGAAATGAAGTTAAAGGCTTTACTAAAGTCCAGGTAGACAGCATCCCCAGCCTTTCCCTCATCCACCTTGTCGTAGAAGGAGATCAGGTTGGTCAAACAGGACCTACCTTTCATAAACCCGAACTGACTGGACTGGATCCCCTGGTGTCCTGCATGTGCAGTGTGATGGCATTCAAGATGATCTGCTCCATGACCTTCCCTGGTGCTGAGGTCAGGCTGACAGGCCTGTAGTTCCCCAAATCCTCCTTCTGACTTTTCTTTGCAGATGGATGTCACATTTTCTAACTTCCAGTCATCTGGGACCTCTCCAGTTAACCCAGATTGCTCGTAAATGATGGAGAGTGGCTTGGTGAGCACTTCTGACAGTTCTGTCGGTACCTTTGGCTGGATTCTCTGTGGCCCCATAGAATTGTGTCTAAATGGTGTAGTAGTTTGCTGACCATTTCCTCTTGGATTATGGGGGCTTCATTCTGCTCCCCATCCCAGTCTTCCAGCTCACAAGGCTGGATGCCCAAAGAGCAACTGGTGTTGCTATTAAAGACTGATGCAAAGCAGGTATTCAGTACCTCAACCTTCTCCTCATCCTTTTTCACTATGTTTCCTCCACATCCAATAAGAGATGAAGATTCTCTTTAGCCCTCCTGTTGTTAATATATTTCTAGAAACATTTTATTGTCTTTTCCACCAACATCCTCACAACATCCTTGAAGCCCTCCTGAGTTTTCTGTCCCTTCTTCCAAAGGTGATACACTCTTATTCCTGAGTTAAAGCCAAAGTTCTCTGTTCAGCCAGGCTGATCTTCTTCCCTACCGGTTTGTCTCTCAGCACATGGGAATGGCCTACTTCTGCGCCTTAAAATTCCTTCTTAAAGTGTTTCTAGCTTTCCTTTGCCCTTCAGAACTGCCTGCTAAGCAACTCTTTCAACCAGTTTCCTAAACAGGTCAAAATCTGCCTTCTAGGAGTCCAAGGTAGCAGTTCTGCTGACTCCCCTCCTGACTTCTCCAAGAATCAGAAACTATCTTTTGTGATCGCTTTGCCCAAGACGGCCTCCAGCCATCACATCACCCACCAGTCCTTCTCTGTTCAGAAAAACAGGTCTGGTGGGCTGCCATCCCTAGCTGCCTCATTGACCTGCTGTCCAATAGCTGTTGGACTATTGATCCTGCCACTTTTTCAGGGGGAGAAGTCCATTGCATTTAGAGTTATATCGTTACTATAATTTTTATCCAGTTATATTAAATCTTTCCTGTCATTGCTAGTGTGCTATTTCACTGATTTTATTATATAAATGTGTGAAACCATGCTTACATGGAAGAAGAATAAAAACGTTTCTAACAGTCTGTTGCTTTCTTAAAGCTGAAACCTCTGCTGCCCTAAAGGGATCTAATCCCATAGGACATGCTATGTGATTTTAATATAAAAAATAGAATATATTATTAGTCTTAGAGAGCCCAGTAGACTACTGTCTGGGACTCTAACAACTATAACACTTCTGGTTTTGGGAAACTTGGTGTAACGATGAGTTTCAAATTGGCTTCCTATCTGCAGCAGACTGAATGGTGCAATGATAAACATCAGTGGCCATATTTTTATCTCAACTCAAATGTGAGCTACTGATGAAAACAAAAAAATACCTAAACTGAAGAATAATTTCTTCAGTGGCATGCCTTTCTGACAAAGTCATTGTTTAAAGTAAAAAAGGAAAGGATGTTGTGTTTGTCTTTGAAATGGATAACTTAAAAATTGAGACAGTCTTGATCTCTGAAATGAGGGAAGATTTAAGGGTATGAATAGCAGAAATAGCAGTTCTGGTTTTAGGTAAACAAGAGTCCCAAATCAGAATTGTGGTCTACTGTGCGAAGTGTTTTGCAAACAAGATGAAAATGTATTATGCATTAGCTAATTTGTCAGGTCTTGTAGGGTTTTGTAAAGGGCACTGACACAAGAGTACAGCTGTTAGCTGCAACCTTAGCTGACCTTATCTGACAATTGTGAAAAGTACCAAATAACTGTGGAAAAGAAGAGCTCTCTATCCTAGTTATAAGTCCCTGCAGTTCCAGTAGCTCCAGTGAATTTCTGCAGCTTTTGCAGGAACCTAACCGGGAATTAGGAGTCCAAACCTCTGTGTTGGTGCAGGGCTGTTGATTCTGCTTCCACAATACTTCCTGTGATTTCTTTTGGTAGGGTGCATAGTGACTCAGTGTGTAATCTACCTTATTTTGACAAAATCCTTTGCTCTCAATAATGCCATAAAGAAAATGATCCAGTTGGGTTCTCAGATTACATCCACTGTTTTTGTAGCTAAAGCTATATTTGTAAAGTATGAGATACTGTCTGCTGTGCTATATGTTGACATTTGGCTTCTATTGCCTTTTGCCTGCTTGTGTAAATCAGTTTTATTTGAAGTGTAACAAAAATGTCTCATAAGTTCAATGTTTTTGCAAATAGCCTTTGAAAAACAATTTTAATAAAATTTCTTATAGCACTGAAGCTTCTTAACATATAAAGCTACTGTACATCAAGGAGAATTTTACTGTATACATTCATGCATCTAAAGACAGGAGAGGGCATGCTGTACTTAACTTGTTTGACCTGTAATGTATACAAGGAATGGAAAATTTGGCTGCATGTGTAATGACCTGGTAGTCCAGACAATATCCTTTATGCCTTTAATTAGGTAACTGACATTCATAATGCATAGAATCTTGCTTGTTGAGCAGTCTAACATTATATTTGCAGAGCTACTGCTATACTAACTGGTATTAGATTCACATTCAGTGATTTATTTGACCTGGAAAGCCAACAAATTTCTGCTTTTCTAAAAGGATATTTTCTAGCGCTCCAAATGATCAAATGATCTGCGTTCTAATTTCCTGTTTTATTCTAGTTGTGATGAACACATGATCATTTGCAATATATGTGTGTATATGTATGTATATATGATGGGACATTATGTATATAAAGTATATATATGATGGGACATTATGTATATATAGCATATACATCAGCATATATTGGGACATGATTTTCACGTTGGTCTGTGACTACAGTATTGGACTGTGGCTTCAACAACCTATTTTAGAAACTTCACAAATAAATCACTAATGATACTTGTGGAAGTTATTGCCTTCCTTAGATAAAAGTATATCTATAAAGTACCAGTTTGTATAGAGTAAGCTTTGGATCTGTCCCACTGTTAAATAAAGCATAATATAATAAGCTATAATTTGCAATGGCTGCTTGACACTCAGAAGGGTATTTTAAATAACCTGCATGCAGAAATTAACCCTTAGAGTACTGCTTCAAATTCTTCAATTTATTTTGTTATTTAATTTCACCAATGGGCTATGCTGCTTTTCTACTCAGTTCATAGTACTGTACATAAAGTACATTAAATAGCCATACAAAAAAAAAAAAGAAGTGAGAAAAAATAAAAAAAACCAACCAACTTCTTATAAACAAGGGATTCTACAAGACTAAGTACCCCAGGTTGCTAATGGGTAATGTATTCCTAAGCAACTACTTTTTTGTTAAAGGTTTTATACTATGACATTAATTAAAAGCATGTAATGTTTCACAGTAGCTGTGTGCTTGTTAGGGTTTTTCCTAAAGTATCATAGGTGTGTCTCCTTTAGAAAGAAGTCAGTTCTTTAAGGGTTAATGTGGGGTTAAGGAATCCTGAGGTATACTCCTGCTTGTCCTTTCCTAAGGGTATCTGCATGTTAACTCTCAGATATTACCTGAACAGGTGAATATAAACACTGTATGAATGACTAACTGAATGAATGAAATAATTCCTTTGAAATGCTTGCTTCTATCTTGTAAACGACTGGAAAACAGAAAAATTATTTCTGAATCAAGGTCTTTAATGAAATGCATAAAATTCTCAGCAGAATAGAAACTCATATACTGACAATTTATTCTGATTTCTTTTTGTTTCAAATAGCCCAATAGAATCCTGCCAGAATTTCTACAAAGATTTCACATTACAGATCGACATGGCTTTCAATGTGTTCTTCCTACTCTACTTCGGCTTGCGTGTAAGTAGTGTGTGTGTCTTTGACTGCATGAGGCAGGGAGAGTCTTTGGATGCAGCTTGACTCTGCAATGGCTGGACAGAATTAAGCTAATTTCTAAAATGCAGGATCAAAGCATTTTGTTTGGAACATTTAGGTAATAAGAAGAATCTAAGATCACCAAGGAGACCAATAGTTTATAGGTGAAGCTGTCCCAGACTGTTCTCATGTGATAGAAAGTGAAAACTAAACAGTTCACTGCTGGTCAGTGACATCGAATCTAGTTTCATTGTTCTCAGTGGTGTGATAACTACTTCAGCAAAACCGGTGAAGAGTTGATCTGTTCCTCTGCTGTTAGATATGTCTTTGACAGTCAGAGGTTGAGATAACACCTGCTAGAGCTGCTGTATTCAGTTTTATACACATCCACTTTCCCAGACTGCTAATGAGTGCTTTGCAGAAGCTATAAATACTAGTTAATATGCTGAAACACAGAACCTTAGACCGTACTCATCACTTTCTGCAAATCCAGTAATGCTGTTGCAGGATCTAAAAGTTGGTACCTCTGAAACAGGTAGGCATTTAATAAACTTTGGGCTAGTAATGCTTGCAATTCAAGCTGTCAGTTTGGCTTTTTTTCGTTTGGTTGTGGGTTTGGGGTTTTTTTTAATACCCTTTGAAAACCACCTTTGCTTCTTAATTGGAAAATTAGCGAAAAAAGGCCTCAAACCTAATGGAACTACAACGAAAACATCATGTGAACGGAAAGCCTGCTACATTGGTTTTTAAATTTAATACAAATATTGCCTCCTCATCTTTCTTTGTCCATTTTTTCCTGAATCACAGGAGCCCCTTTGTCACAATGATAGTTGAGTTCCTTCTATTTCACTTCTGACCAATTTAACCAACTTTTTCTGAAGATACAGTAAGGAATTATATTGCAAATCTAGGTTATTCCATCACCTAGTCTAGGTGCAGTGTTTATCCTTTAGCTGTAGATAAATTCCTACAGTATTTACACTACTGTGTATGCATTCTAAGCTATATTTTAAAAGCATACGGTGTAATAGCCCCTAATTCTTAAAAGTGGGGCTTTAGTAGACATCCATAAGGCCTGCAATGTAGGTTAACTTTTCAACATAATGGATTCAATGCATGGTAGTTGTGAACCTCCAAAAATCCTTTTTTAGAAGTATCCAAATCCTTTGTAAATTTTGTGCTGGTAATAAGGTTGTATCTTCTTACCAAAAGAATTAAAATTACGTATTGTCCACTCTTACTCAAAGCAGTAACTTAGGTTACATTATCAAGAAGTAGAGCAAGCACAATAAGAGGGAAGATACTGAGAGCTGATGCTAATACTTTCATGTCTGCACTGTATGTTTTTTGAAAGAAAGAGATAGCTCTGTAGACTGCACCCTGGTCCTGTGGACTGAATGCACTTTAGCAGTTACAGTGAGTGAGATGCACTGCCAGAACTCATTTTTTCAGTTTTAGTTTCAAGCAAAATAAATTCTTGTGTTATCCAAAACTGTTTTGTGATGCAAACTGAGGCTATGGTAAGTGGGAATGATAAGGATTCACTTCAGATTGGTATTCCTTGTCTAAGTTAGAATGCTAACACAGGTGTACCTTCAGATCTCCAAGAAGTCCCAATGAACTAAACAGTAGTTTCTGAGGAAAAGGTAACACTTGGTTGTGTGGACACAAGAATTGGATCAATAATGAATTTGCTACTTATGCAATAAGCATCTCATATGTTTAGGTATTTTAGTGGCTTAGGGTTTTTTTCTCTGATAAATATCTCCTGTGAGGACTCACTGGCAAATTAAAGGTTTTGAAGAAATATTTTAGAATCTCATCCTTTTCCATCTGTTCTCCTTGAAATTGTGTTGCAACTCAAAATCACGTAAATATTGCCATATCTTCAGTTATAGAAGATATTTGTGTTCAAACACACATATATCCATTTTAAAATCTTTGTTGCCTAGTGTCCAACTATGTGAGAGCTCAGAAGTGAAACCTTCAAACTTCTGATGAAAAGACTAAGTCCAAACTGCCTGAGTTAGCATATTATCAAGCAATAGGGTCTGGCAGAGAAAAGGAAAGTGTGGCAGTAATCCGTCTTTGAAAGGGACAGAATTATGCTAGTGCTTTTAAAAGATAGCATCTCTTCAAGCATGGTAGGATTGCTTCTGTAATGAAATAGGCTTTTACTAGTCGCTAATTACCTAATGAATAAATGTTGCAGTACTTACACAGAAAAGTATAAGTGACCTTTACAGTCAACAGACTTCGTTTTCATTGACTTTAATTTGTTTGAAAGCCTCAAGCTTGTGCCCTATGGAAAGAAAAAATTATGATTGGAGCATATATTGTAAGTTATGAAAATATTGATCTGACATCTTAAAAAGCTTTTACTTTCAAAAATTCTGACTACTTCTAAATTTAACAAAAGGGAATAGAAATCTTCTGCTGAAACTGGATATTTTTGTTCTGTTTTCATGCTGGAACATTGATATTGAGTAATACAGACTAGCAAAATATCAATTTATTTTCCATTTTGAGTATTCTCTGAAGCAAATGCTTCTCATGTTTTTGGTCTTATTTTTAAATATGATTTCAACATTTTTGACATCAGTACAGTCTCCTTTTCAAATATTTAATCTGGCATTCCAGCAAAGTTGGTATGCTCCATAAACTTATTCTGTCAAAGTTTTGAAGTATTTCTAAGGCAAGGAAATAAAGTGAATGAAATAGAGATTGTCTGTATTTGCTTTGAAAGAACACAATGACTATTCTCTTTAACTCAAAAAATACAAGCACTGTTTTTAAATGTGTTAGTCAAAGTTTCAAAACTTAAATGAGTAAAACTGCTCCTGTAAATGTCTTCATGATACACTAAAATTTTATATTTATTTGTATATTTAAATTTCATATTTCTATGTTTTAATTATTATTCAAATGGGAATAATAGTTTGACCTTAAGCACAGGGGCAAGTTTTATCTATGATGTCCTTGGCATCTAAGTTTACCACTTTCCTTAGGCTGATTTCATAGTCAGGAGACAAGAATGACCATGTTTATGGCACAGTTCAAAGGACTGCAGTGCTGGTGCAGTCCTGAACTATGCCTTGTAGGAGTCATCCTGGTGATCTCCTCTGGACAGATGATAATAGGACTCTTTGTAAACTGTTATGTACTTAGAAACTTGTGAGCAGCAAATGCGTGATGAAACTACTACCAGTACATTTGGTATGCTATAGGAAAGGTGATATACTTCAAAATATTTTATACTTGCCTATACTTCTCTAATAATACTGATAGATTGTTAATAAATGTGGAAAAAATATTTTTTAGCGTAGATATTACAACTGATCACATATATGATCTATCTCTTCAGTTAGATTTTTCATTATAATACCAATGTATTAAGCAATCAAGCAATACACAATACAAACTTTTTTCTAGTGAGACATGTTTTGTCTGGACTGACTTAAAACATCAATTACTGCACTAACTTTTGAGTTTAGAATTTTAGAACAGAAAATATTTCACATACGTGCAGTCAGCGTGAGCATAATCTGATTCTTTCATCTCTCCTTTTTTTTTTTTTTTCCTCCAGTTTATAGCAGCCAATGACAAGCTATGGTTTTGGCTGGAAGTTAACTCAGTGGTAGATTTCTTCACGGTCCCTCCAGTGTTTGTGTCAGTATATTTAAACAGAAGTTGGCTTGGTAAGTAAAATATTTTTTCCTTCTATTAGCTGTTATAAAATTACTGAAACTTTGCACATTTTGACAGAGAATTTTTTCATTTTATGTCATTGTGTAAACAGAAGAATAGTATGACAAAGTTGTTTTTGCAGTGAATGTACTAGTTGTGTGGAAAGGTGGGTTTTGTCAGAAAAAACAGTTGTCCATTTTGTTCTCAATTCATTAACATAATCTCCTACTGTAAGTGGTCTAGAACTCCAGCTTAGAATTACTGTCTAACATGAGTCTGTTTTATAAAACAGTGAATTTGATGTGGTTGTCTCAGCTTGCAACCTGAACAGGTGATCCTTACCATTCATTCACTGAACTGGGTTGCCATCAGTCATTGTCAACAATGAAATCAACAAGTTTTCATTGCATTTTTTTGAGCCAATGTGGCTGAATTTTAAATCCACTGGAGCAACAGATTTGGGAGATATGTTTAACCACTTGACATTTGTATTGGACTGCTAGAAATGCATTAGAAAAAGTATGCCACATGTAAAAGGGAATACAGAATGAAATAGAGAGGACAAATGAGTTAAAGAACATCCATAATGTGACATATGAAGTTTCTTGTACAAATTCCATATGCTCTCTCATTGGGTAAAATGAAGGTCAAAATTTGGAATTTTTTTTCAGAGAAAACTTCCTAAAAATGGCATATTCCATGAATGCAGTGCCTTTAGACAATGTATGGAACGTCGCAGTTTGACAATTAATTTCTCCAAAAATACAGGCACTCATTGTCCCTGAAAACTGAAGAGTGGTTATCTTAAATGTTTCACATGCAAAGGAAAGTAAGACAGAGTCTTAAATAGTCTTACAATATTTTAAACTTTATACGGAAGTTTAAAGATACAAAAATTATTGATGAATTACTGTTTTACGAAAAAAGATTAATAAATGTATGCCACGATAAAGGTCATATTATATGTATCAGTGGTTACTAGTATGCCAGAGAAGAAAGCAGTAAAACGACCAGAAAATACCACCATACATTCTCAGATGATTACTTTCTTTATCACATACTTCTGTCATGTATGGAAAACTAAGGCTTTTGGAAAGAGAAAATGTCATACAGTTCCATATTAGAATAGGAAATAAGATTTAAAAAGGAAGTATGGAAATAAAAACCATGCCTATGTCTAAAAGAAAATTGCTGATTTCAGTAGCTATAATTCAATCTCAGATTCTTTGCATTATGTGAATTAAAGGGATGAAGTTTCACACTTGAATGCGATGTATCAGTTTCCTAAAACTTTGATATTGAAATCCTTGGAGATGAAGGCTGCCTAAGAGAATAAATAGAATCACAGCATCCATTGAAAAGGAATATGAAATGAGAAAATAGCAAGACCACAAACTCTGGGAAATGAGGCCAAGAGATAATTATTTGGGATGAATACCCTTTATGAAAGTGACTGCATAATTGACTGACTCATGGTGACACAGCAATCTAACTAACAGTACTGACAGGGATAATGAGAGAGTTTGCACATTTAGCAGTTTCTGTTGGATATTTTTTACAAGATTTATGTCATTTTGCAGGAAGAGTTAAGCATTTTGCTTATATTTATTCATAGGGTTGAAAGGATTTCCATATCTCTTAAATACACCAATATCACTTTTTTTGATTTCTTGTCTATAGTCCCACTTCACCTGTTTTCTCATGGAATCCTCCTGAGACATTTATCAGCCACTTAGGTAAAAAAAATTAGGCTTTTTTAATGTAGTCAGCTTAGGAGTGACTTATTTAACATATTTTAGCTTTGCATCTGCTTCCAAGCCGGTTTTCACTTTAGAGAAATCATCCTTAGTGAAATAATTCACTAATTCAAAAATCTGAATTATTTGGGTTCCTAATGTAGCTTTAATTTAGATCAGCAAGTTATATTATTTTGAGAAACTGTGATGAAAGAAGTTTTAAGAAAATACACTGAAGTGTGTTATGAAGATTGTGTATTCCTTTACACCTTTTAAAGAGATGGCAAAATTTGCTGTCTGTGGAGCTCAAATACTTAGGACATGCTTGCAGGTAATACAGTGGTAGGATTGAATGTGTGACTAGAGGGGAAGGGAGGATGTTTGGACCATATGATTTACAGTTTCAGGTTAGATGCCTACTTTGCCTTTTCCTTTTATATATCTTTTGTAATTCAGAGAGAGAGATCCTTGTGTAGAGGGTGACTCAGAACAAGTAAGTTATGGTTTCTGCACCATTTGTCTCTGTGTGTAAGTAGGATTTGCAGGTAGGTTTGCCTTTTAGCAAGGCAAGTAAATAAGAAGTCCTTAATGTTAGACAATGTGAAAATCGTTTAACAGGTTTGGACTTTGCTGTATCCCAGTAATTATTTGTACATTTTAAAATGTATTACTGATTTAGCAGGTTTCCTTTGTATGCTTTAAATTTCAAAATAATATAGGAACCCAAATACAATACAACATCTGGAAGGTATTGTAGATTAGGGTCTTTCCAGTTTGTTTCATTACTGATTCGTGTCAGTCAGCTGTGATGAGTTCATTGAAGCAGTAGACAGAATCAAAGTCACCAATGTGGCTCCCAATTTCATGAGAACTGTCCTGGTTTAGCTAACTGATGAGTGACAGTACAGACACACAGTTTAGGCAGATTTAAAAAAGAAAACAAACCATCCTAAATAAAAAATAAACTTTGTCTTCAGAGCACTAAATGCTTATAGAAAGATGCAAAGCATAGCAGAGGAAATGTGATCTGAATGTATCATCTGTAATGTACTATAGTGGAAAGCCAGTGTTTTTTTTCTCTTCTTATGCTGGTTCAGAAATGCTACCATTCAGCTGTTATGTCACTCTTAGTATGTGAAGCCTTCCACTTTCCCTGCTACTATTTTGCATTCAGTTGTTCGTAATATGTATTTTTGTATCTTGAAATGCTGTATATGAATGAAATTTGCAATCATATTCATAAAAGCTGTTATTTGAAATCTAATCGTTCACCTAGATTCCAGTATGCCAACAACATTCAGTATTGAAAGGCAGATCAGAGTATGCTTTTCCATTAAAAGACTTCTAGGAATGGTATTGTCTAAAGTAAAGCTGAAGGCAAAACAGCACTTTAAACCTGCAAAATATAAAATTTTTTTATTTGATAAATCCTTCAGAAAGAATTCCTAAAGTATCTTTTTTTGCTAGCACAGAATAGCATAAGAAAAGGAAGCACATGAAAAAAATACATCTGGCATATGGAAAGATCTGCATATTATTGAAAAAATGGGAGAAGTAGAGATAGGGAAGAAATTTTTAATAAATCATGCTGTATAAAAATTTCTTATTCTCTGTCTTAAAAACCGTGCAGATACAAACATCAGCATTTTTTCTGACGTTTGTTTACATCTGGATCCCCATGACATTTTTCCAACACTGTTTTGCAAACAATAGCATTTGTGTAGATACTTGCTCATAAAATAAAATCCTGCTTTATAAAATCATAAATATTGCTTGCACAACTCTGTACAAGAAACTTTCTGTAGTGATAGGACAGTTCTCCACTTCAAATGCAGGATTCTGTGTAGCGGAGAGAATCTTCCCAAGGGAAGAATGATAATAGAAGGGATGGAGCTTCTGGCTCTTGAGCTATTTTGACAGTGAATTTTAACCAAATTATTTCAGTGCATTGTTGAGTCTGTATAGTGTCTTTCTAGTTTAAGTGGAGGTATGCTAGAAAGGTTATTGGACAGAAAAAAATTTGCAACGGGAGAAATAATGCCATGCTAAAACTAATTTTTTTAATACAAAGTCATCATGATATGAGTATCCTAGCTAAGTTTCAGATTCAGATCTTTTTTCCTTTGGATAGCTTGCAGTCTGACAAGTTGGAGAGCCCTGCAACAAGTGAACATCTTCCAATTTTATTTAGTAATGATTTACCAACACTCTACACACCAGTTAAAACTGTTATTCTATCTTCTGTGATAGCAGAGGCACTTCAAGTAACTGAAATACCTTTCATCATGTACTTATATGCTTATAAAAAAGAAAATATTGATCTTACGAGCTGACTGTATTGGAATAAATTGCCTTGACAGGATGGTATTGTTAGAGGAAGATTAACCATGAAAAATATGATCTTAGCTTCACATTTACAAGGACATGTGAATGAGGAACAATCAACCTACTAGAACTACAGTGATTTAAATAGAATCTAATATATGAATTTGATACTATCCCAGAAATTAAAGGTAGAAAAGATGTATTAAACAATCCATTTTCTTTTCCTGACCATATGTGTCATCTATTCTACTGAACAAAATTTCAAGCAATAGAAACTGATTCCTAGTAAATTCTATTATATTGAAAATTTTTTTCTTCATCCTTCTTCCCTTACATCCCTTTTAGTCTAGGTTGCTGCTGATGCTGTGCTGTTTTTTCAGAAAACAATTTGAGATATATAGTGAGGAAAAGAAGACAGCAGATGTAAATGTAGACACGTGCAAAGCATAGAGAACAAATCTCTTCATGTGGTGATAGCCCGGTTATGGAAGGGGATCCTTTTTCCAGTGCTTGCTCAAATCCTGTCAAGGTCCTGTTACAGACATTTCAATTAATTTTGGATGAGACTTGTGGTTTCAGTATCAATTCCTAATCTGAAAAGACTGTTTCCAACAACTGTGATAGAAATTCAGCTATTTTGGTGAGTCAGAGAATGAAATTGGTTTCCCTCTATGGAGATAGATGGCTTTGGAGAAAAAGTGGTGTGTCTTACTAAGGTAGTTAAGGTGATGATGTGAAACCGCCTGCCCTTCCAGCAAGTGTGCTTCAAGGTGAAGCTTTAGTTAAAAATCTGTGACATGAAAACAGCTTTTGTTTCAATACCCTTTAGACTTTCTTGCAGTAGCCTCTACAGAATAGCTCAGCCTGAAACCGTATTTGAATCTGTAGGACACTTTATCCCGTTTGAAAAACTTAGATATTTTAATGGAATGTAGTTATACTGACTCAAAGAATTCCTCTGATAGCTGAATTGTAGGGATGCCACTTTTGCACTTAACAACTTTGCAATCATTTACTGTATTTTGATGTATCTGCACGTCTTAAAGGTCCCTTTCTTAACACCTTAAATTTGCAATCATTTGCAATGATTTTGTTGGTTTAAGTATTGTGCATTTCTGCCATCTATTGGTGGAATCTTTGAATGCACGTTCAAATTCTGCAATATTTCATACAAAACCAGGGTATTTTATACAGCTTTGAAGTATTTTCTGTCATTTTACTTATGTAATAAATTATTTTATATATAATGGAAGCTAAGTTCTCTAAAATTTCTTAGGAGAATTTTTTGTATATGTGCATATGCACTAATTTTCTGTGGGGTAACATTTCTTTCTACACCTGCCTTCAAGCAGGTATCAGAATGAATTTATTGAGAATAGTTCTGCAGACTCAATGTGCTTGATGATTACTCAATAATCTGTCATTGAATGGACTGTATCACATTTGCATTGTACTGAAGACAACATTTTCGCTTTATTCTAGGCACCTTAATCAGTTCAGTTTTCACAAAGCATGTATGTTTTGGCCAGGGTACTAGTTAAAATGATACTTCACAAAAAACTTTTGAGTTTCTACAATATTAATAGCAAATTGTGACAAATATGTATTTGTCAACATTTCTGACAAATTATTATGGATATTGTTGCATTCATTTGTGACAATATGCTTCTCCTTCTCTCTCCTCCACTGATGAGAAGTCAAGTTACACAAAAGACACGAGCAGAGGAGAAACACAAGGGCAACACTGGCTTCAAGTGTCATTAGTGTCTGTCATCTAACTGGCATTCATAGAAACTGTGTGCTTGCTTCCCTACAACTGTGAATTCAAAGTAAAATGGATAATTTAAATCATCTTCTGTTCCTAGTCTATCACTGTCTGTGAGTGGTACTTAACACTGCACAGAAAAATCACCCCAAAAACATTCTGTTTTCTGTTCTGCTCTGATGGGGAGGGGCGATAGGTAGAGGGTACTTTGATTTTTCATGTGTGGCAGGCTTAGCCCAAGATTAGTCATAGTCTCTGAATTTTGAGGCGCTATTGCAAGTTAATATCGTAGCTGACAGCAGTTATATTGCTTTAAATGAAAGTGCTTCCTAGTCCATCCAGGCTGGATGGACTAATTTAATCTCTTTCATCCGAAATCTGACTAAACAAGAATGTATCTCTTTTTGAAAAAATAAATCCAGTCTTAAGTTTATAGTTACCTACAAAAAAAATGTTACCTATAACAAAATGCACATACATTATCTGATATACCCAAATTGTCTGTTGTCATCATTGTTCTATTTCATGTTTTTTCTGGACTTTACATTATCTGATATACCCAAATTGTCTGTTGTCATCATTGTTCTATTTCATGTTTTTTCTGGACATTGGTCCATAAATATTTAAGATCATAGTCTGCCAAATGTACTAATTCAGAAACAGAGAGTGTCATTTTGATATAGATTGACTGATAAATTCTAAGTAGTTTATAATAACTGATTTTAACTTTTTTTTTTTCTCATATTTCATTCAGTCATCCTCCCCTCTAGGATAATAATCGAATGATAATATCAAGTGTAAGGGATTTATGCTGAAAAATAAATAACTGCAATTACTTATAAAAAATTTTGCATTTTTTATAAGATGTTATATAATTTTCTTCTCTCCATATCCTTTCCTGTCTAGTTAAAATATATTCTCAACATCTGGATGTTATGTGAAAAAACAGTCTAATGTTTTCTTTTTATTCTGCTTTTTATTATCAGTTTAATTACTTTATGTCTGCTCTTGGGTTCTCTAGTGATTTAAATGGTCTTTCAGATTCTGTAATTAAGTTCTTTTGCTCAGATGAAGACTACCTAGACTGTGGAGTTTTGTCTTCAATAGAATGTGGAATAGTATTGGAAAAGGAGAAAACCCTTTCTCTTGAACTGCTTAGGGAACACATACAATGCTGTCTTCTGGCATTTGTATTTGTTTGAATAAGGGACATTTAAAAAAGCTTTTTGTACTGTCTAAGATAATTGCATTATCACTATTCAGAATGCTTTCCAAATTTTCCCGAGCTATCTACAGCATGTAACTAATCTATACACTTTCCTGAATGACAATATGAGAGAGAAGATTGGATTTTTTTTGGTTTTTTTTAATCTACTAATTGTTTCTTATCTTAAAAAGTCAGCTGAAAGACCAGTTGAAAATAGGATTTCATTTCTTGGCTCCCCAGGTAGTATGTTAACTTGTGCAGTTCCATGTAGGCATTGTGCATTATCCAGCAGTTTTTCCCCCCAATATCCTCTTTCACTGATTTTTGACTGTTTTTTTAAAATACATTGAATCTGAGTAAGGTTGTTGCAGAGTGGGATCTTCTCAACTTTGAATTTTCAGTGCTTGTTGTTTACAAGCAACTTTATAAGTAATGTAATTGATATCTGCACAACACCCAAACTGAAAGTCCATATACCTAGAACATGACAGTTTATATTCTAGTATTTTTAACATGAGTTTTACGATTTCTGGTTACCATTTTTGGTCTTTGGCTCATTTTATACTTGTAATTACTGTAACACTGCTCAGAGGAACTATTTTATCTTCTAAGCCCTGGACTAAATATCCTGAGATGGCCACATAGTTCTCATTAATTGAGCACCAATTGTCTGGTGTGCTCTGTAATGCATGAGTCTTCATTTATGTGGAATTAAAAAAAGATGCATTATGCAGTTTAAGTAATTAAAAAAAACCAAACTGCCTATCTGTGTTCCTCCTGACCTTTTTGTAAGATTGAATTAATCATAAGCAAATCCTGTTGAGACTGGAATTGGTATAAACCGATGCAAAGATAGCTGAACTTTCACTAGAAAGATTAGAAGTTAAGAATTCCATATGACACTTGAGAAAGTTCTAGTGGCTGTTCTTTCTGAATATCAGAGAGCTGTGATTGAACTTATGTACTTAACTGAGACTGGAGGTTTATATAAACCAGATAATTCATACCCTTCCAGTAATCTTTTGGCAATTCTTTCACTCCACTTTATATATATATATCTCTAAGAAAAGTGGAGAGAATTGATTTTCACTCTTACTATAATTCCAAACTTAATTAGGTAGATGACTTCTTGTGCTTAGAGCTTCAGGTATCAATATGAGCAGAATTCTGACTTTCCTACTCATGTGACATTTCAGAACTAATGGTTGAATGGCCAGTAATTTCCTCCATGATTCACTGTTCTATCTTTGAAATTGCATTATTTTGCCATACAAAGTCAGATAGCAAATAGAGAAGGAAAATTTGGGATATAGAGAAAAGTGTTCTTACAGCTAAAGTGTTTAAGGCTTTTTCTGAGGTTTTGAACTGCAGGATATTTATACCACCTGGCAGAGTTTCATACAATATTGACTTAAGTCAAGAGAACAGTATCCTTCATAGTTTGTCACATTTTGCCACGTTTCACATCAATTTTTTGAATGCTTAACATTCTATAGTACTTCTGTATTTACATTCTTACATTATGCAGGGCTTTTACTTGATTCACTGCTGACCCCCAGACATTTAGCATTCATTAAACTCGTTATCACCTTCAGCAGTGTTTTGTATCAAACTATCTCTAATTCTAAATAAAAATAGAAATGCAGTGGAGAAAATGCAGTCCATAAATGGAAGGACATATCTCTGAAGTTATTGACTCCTCCATAACCTCTTGCACTGCAGTGGCTCACCTGATGGATCACCAGAAGGGCTGCCAATAAAGCTAATGATGCTCAGAGAGCAAGATTTACTTGTTCTTTATAAGTGTATGCTTTGGGAACTTTCTGCTTCTTTTCCCTGTTTCTTCTGTTCAGGGAACTTTTTAATATGGAGCAGTGTTAAAGAAGGTGCTACTAAACTTTGGAGTGCCTTTTTTTTTCGTTCAGTTTTTTATTATTTTTGAAGACAGTACATTATGTTTGTAAATTGTATATAGTAATGTATATAGTTATGAAACATTTTGCTCTAAATCTATTTAGTAATCTTGTCTGCTTTGATGTGTATAAAGGGATATGAAACCCAAGAGTTTAAATTTTCTTAGTAGTTTAGGTTTCTACTGTATAAGCTTAACTTGTCTTCAAAACTGCACAGGCATTTGCCAGAAGTAGGTTTCCTTATGATACCTCCCTTGCTGCAACTTCGAGTCAAAAGCTGAAATATTGGAAAAGCAACCTATTTGACTTTATCAACTCTTTTGCTTGTTACTTGTAAAAGTATAACAGATGGCAGATAAGAAGACAGAATAATGCATCTTTTAATTTAAAAATAATGTTAAAACTTCAAAAAATGTGGGCTTCTACATAAGTAAAAATTCTAGTATATAAAACTTTTTTTCTAAAGTCATTTTCTTGTTGTAGTTATAGGTGATTTATAGAGAAGTTATTTTACCTTCTTTTTAAATCAGCTTTTCTAAAGTAAGGCAGATGGAACTGTGATGTACATGGGCAGATCTAATACACAGTACTTAATACATGCACTTAAGTACACTTAACTTTTGTTAAGTGTTATCCTGCAAGGACTGCTCTTTTTATTCAAAACAATAGTATTGTAGTATCACTGTGGATATTTAACTGAAAAGAATCAACTGTGTAGTATCTTAAGTGTGAAGTTCAATTTGCAGAGGGTTTGCATGCAAGTCAGGGTCTCTAGAGACTATCATCTTCATGATCAAAAAGAAATTTTTGTAGTCCCTTATAAGGGGGGATAAGCAATCTGCTGTATTTCTGAGATACTGAAAAGTCTCCAGTCATTAGTTCTCCATTATCACCAAGTTACTCTGCTTCTCAGTATAAATTATATATTGGCTTTATTTTCTTCCTAATTGCTGATTAAGTTTTTCTTTTATCAACTCCTTACTGTGTGGAACATGCATCCAGCATTTAATGCCAATATCATTCATCCACACTATGACCCCTGGGTCGTTCAAAGTGTTATTGGCTTGAAAATGTAGAGTGATTTTCAGTTGATGCTAGACTTGCATACCTCCATAGCCTAGCAGAAAGCTTTTTTTTGCCGTGAGCTAGATGTAATATTAGTAGACAAACAGAGCACTGACACTATGTGCTGATAGTGGAGTGAGTATTATTTTCACATTTTATCAGTTTGCTCACTTAATTCTGACCTGGGATGCTTTTCTCTGAAGTTGATTCAAGTGAGCCAGTGAAGTTCAAGGATGTAATGATCCCTCAGCATTATGACAGCAGAAGAAATAATCCCAGTGGGATAAATATAAAATCTCATATGATTTGAATACCTTTCACAATGTTCATATGCAGTGTTTTTTCAAAATTTAACCTTTGCAACTCTTTCATATTCAATACTCATTTTCCATAGCTGATACCGAAACTCTTAAATCCTATAGGGGCTCTTACCAATGTTCTGTTATATTAAGGCTGCTGTAGATAATAGATAGGATATTATTTAGAAGTTCAGTTTTTAATTATGAACCTAAGTGATTAAGTATGTTATGAAATAATTTTGGATAATTTTTATTAGTATTAAAATTTGTACTGTAGATATATAATTTATATATATTTATGTAATTTCATTATTTGAAATGTACATACTTATTAAGCATAGTTAATGAAGTATTTCTTAATGGCAAGATAAGTGGTTGGGATGATGCTTATCTTAAGAAAAAGTTATTTTTGCAGTGATTAGTTGGTAGGCAACATATATCATGATGGTGTGTCAGCCAATGAATATCTTAGTCTCTAAATGTAAAATATTGCGAGTATAAATTCAAATTAGATGGGATACTTTGTAAAGAAAACGGTGTGATTCCAGCTTTTATTATCTATTAAATTCCATATTAATGCCGAGTTTGGATTTTTCTGTGTTGTTTCTCTTTCCTTCCTATTGCGGGCGAAAGTGTAGATACCAGCCCTGTAAAAACAGAGACATCTAGAAAATAAAAACAAACCAAGACGGTTTCATCCAAATTCCTTCATGCTCACATGCTTGCGCCTTGGAAATTCATCTAGAGAAAATTAGATGAAATTAGAAATGTAATTGCATGTGGGGCAGATCCTATAAGAAACATGTTGCATTCAGAAGAAAATAGCAAATGATACATAGATTTGGAGGAACAGCATCTTCTAGGAAAATATCAAGCACCTACTTTACTAGTCACTGGTTCTAATCTACTCAGTGCATAGAAATTTTCTTTTCTTACTGATTGGCCTGTTAGGGCCAGCATTTGTGTGCACTTGAAACTCTGTGAGAATTTTCCTCTCAGTAGGCAGATCACAGACAGATTTTCTGTCTGACATTACTTTGAAGAGAGGAATTGTAAATGCTACTTTCTATACTGGATTTATTCTTGACTCAGTGATGAATTGACACTCAGACCTTGTGTTTAAATGTGATATGCTACTGAGGAGGTGAAGACTATGGTTTAGTACTGCACTGAGGTGAAATAAGAGATGCTGATACCTGGTGTAGGGAGACCTATGCAACAGTTATGTTTCTAAAAGCAGTTAAAACACCAGAATCTTTGATTTCTATGAAATTTTATGCCTAAATTCTTAATCTGACAATTGAAGTACTCTGTTTATTGTTATTACAATATAAATTTAAATATAAATTTACATTTATATATGTATATTGCACCACGTGCAAGCGATCGTTCTCTACACTGAGTTAAAGGACATCAGTTCTCTAGAACAGACATAAGTATATTTTAAAGTTTGGCATCCATGTGGTCAGAGAATGGAATTACTGGTTTTTTGCACCTGGAACATAATCACACAGAACTTTGTGGCGTATCATTTTCATAACCAGTTTCTCATAATTAACTTATCTGTATGCATTTGCCCATATCTATTCTTTAACTTTTTTCTTTGTGCAGCTCAAAGGCCAAAGAAGGCTCAATTAATAGGATGCATTATATCATACCAGTTGATTAGGACTGAAATACTTGACTCCTTTTCAAGTCTTATTTCATAGTATGCTCATTGTTTCTTTGGCAGTTATGGCCTGTGCCTTGTGACTCACAGGAGCAAAGACGGGCATCATTGCAAGTCTTTTTTTAAACCAACGTCCTGCAGCATGAGTCAGGCTTTAGATCTGGCCTTTGTCCTTCCTTTGCCTTTGTTCTTATCATTTGTTCTGCCCTATGGTTACAGCCTCTCAGAATAGCATATTCCTGATTTTAGTGCAATTTGTTCCTGGTGAATGCCAGGGAAAATTACATAAGATGCTAACTTGTCATTTTTCAGGAAAGGAAACTACTTTATACTGAGTTGTAATGGTCACTTAAAAAATAAATCCCAACTTTCCAACCTTCCACGCCACGTCTCTGTAACGTTAGCTTGCTGAGGTGTAACCTCTCATTTGAAGAGTCATTTTGGTTTTAGTAGCATCATCAGTAAAGTGTACAATTAATTTTTTCTCCCCAAATCAAAGAATTAAAAAAGGCATGTTATGCATCTAATGTGAATTGCACTTCAGTATCTGGAAAGGATTACACAACTGTAAGATTAAAAAATAATACTTCCTTTGTAATATGTGATGCTTACAAGTTAATACACTCTGGTTTTATGTAAAGATCTGCTATTCTTTTGTTACTGGTATATCTCTACTTGTTTATGGAATATGACATAGTCATTGCCTGAAGCGCTGTAAAGCAGGAAAGTTAATGTTTACATATATAGTGACTGGTTTTGCTAGTGCTGGTGCCAGGCTTTCTGAAGATGGTTTAATATCGTAAGACTTTGAGACCGGGAGATAAAAAAGTACATAATGGTACTACGTGCAGTTTCTCAGGAACTCAAGTTTGGATCATAAATTTACCTTCTAAATAATTTAGTGAAATTAATGAATGGTAAATTCTTTGCAGGATGAACATTGCTCTGTTTTTGTCATAACCTACAGACAATGCTAAAAAGCTGTACTAAAAAGTAGTTGGTACAGTAGCCAACCTCTATAGTTTTTATATTCAGACACAGTGGGTTATTTTTTTTCTATGAATAATGCTTTTATAATTTTTGAAATAGGACCAATTAAAATTTTATGGGCCATTTTGTGTACAGCGATGGGTTTATGCTGTAGTTTCAGAAGTAGCAATTTGAAAGGCAGGAAAGATAGCATGTGGAATATTCTGTGTTCACTTATTGTAAAGTAAATTAAAAATTAATTTTCAAGGAGATATTAGTCACAGGATATAAAAAAGTTATTTTTCTCTTCAGCAGGTTTCTCCTTGGCAGGTTTCCTTTTGTTTTGTGTTTTTTTACAGGTTGTGCTTTTGAGCACAACTGCAAGCACATAGTATCCTACAAAAGAACAGCAAATCAGTCATCCCTCTCTAACCTGTATTTTAAAGGACAATAATTCGATACCCTCTTCTACCCAATATATTGGTTTTCTATGGCAAAGATCTAATCTTTCCTTAGTCTCTTGCAAGATGATTCACCAAGTAGCTAGTCCCTGCATAGCCAAAGGTGAAGCAGAGCTTAGCTGCTGAGAAGTCTTACTTTCTTCTCCTGCATATTTGAGTTTAATAGTGTCACATTTGGAAGGACTTTGGAAGCAAGTTGTCATTTAATTATAGCAATACTTCCATAAGTATATATGTGCATTTTTATGGCAAGTTCAGGGAGAGTCATAGAGTGATATGCTTCAAGGATATGTTTCCGTTGAAAATATGGAAAACTTCACTTGTAAGGAACATTGAAAGAACAATAAGTTTTTAAAAGTCATACTAGAGCTCTGTACTACAATATATGTTGATTTGTTTGGAATAAATACTTCAGAGCAGACTGCAGACATCAGGTATTCCTGACAACCCAGGGTTTAGGAATTTTAATTCTACCTCAGACCAGCAGGCCATGGACTCTGTCCTTCACAGGGGTAGGAAACAGTGCTATTTTCCTGATGACACCATCTTCATCAACTTAATGGGACTCCAGAATTTCACTCAGATGCTCATCTGAGCTAGATGATGGAATATCTAAAAGGTAGTTTTCTTGAAACTGAAAAAAAATTAACATGTAGAGAACAATTTTCTGTAATCTAATTTTACTTCTAATATGAAAAATTTGACCAGGTAGTAGATAGGTATTATAGATGGTTGAGAACTGGAATGTCACTGAAAACAGAAAGCTGTTTTGAGTAATCAGATTGTAGAACTAAATGCTAAAAAATATTCCATTGGAAAGCAGAAACATCTGCACAAGAGAGTAATACCAACAGCTTTGTGTGGCTCTGTCTGATGGGGAAGAGTACTTCTCATCACAATATACTATCATCCTGCTGCTGCTGAAATTTATATTTTTTCTTTTTAAATTTGTGGAACAGGTTTATTTTAGATTTATTCTCAGTTTTTGTCATTTAATGTATGTTTTCAGATTTTGATGTATGCAACAAATTAAGCAGTACCCTGACAGAAAATGGAGAAAATTGATGAAAATCTGATTATGCCAGGGAGCTGAGGGAGTTAAAGAAACACTGTCAAATTACTAAAACCAAAATAATAGGTTATGTAAACTAAACAGCTTGGCTCTTGTTATTTATTACTTGGGTCCTGTTTTTCTTTAGAGATGTTCCACACTTGCAAGGTAAATGGATTCTAAACCCAAACATTTACTGTATTAAGTACAAAGTACACTAATGATAGGTTTAAAATTGGATAATAACAAGATTAAAATACTACTCAAGAGGAGATACGAAAGGAAAGGAAAATAGTATGCCTTATATGGTAAAAAGTAAGTAGGATGTTCTTTCAGTTTGAGCTGTACAAGATGTGTTTAGTAACACAGATAAGTACTACCCTGTTCAAATCTTTCAGTTTGAGAGGAATGATTCAAGAACTCAGAGATACGCAGATATTTTATTTATACGTATCAGCATGCATGCAGAACGTGTCAAAAACCATTGCCACTACACTCAGTGGAACTTGAATATTTTGACCAGTGGGAGCTTGACCAGGTTGTTTGTAAGAACATAGTTTTAAAGGTTACTATGTAAAGGTGTCACAGAAGTACTTTGACTCTGATTCACTCTCTGCATTTTACTTACGTTTAAGATTTGTGTGTACTACTCTCCCCTTTTCTATATTTGGCATTGTCACCCTTTAATAACATTTTCAAAATGCTTTGAAATCCTGTACATTTCATGTAAGCACATGGGGCAGTCTATTTTTGCATCTGCTTTGCATTGTACTCCAGATGGTATTGGTATATTTTTGGCTTATATATCTTTGTGGCTCCTTTGGGGCCAAAAAAAAAAAAAAAAAAAGAATGATATGCATATTCCTCGAAATGAAGATAGCTATGAAGATAGCTTTTAGCTTTTCAAGATGAAAGTGTGTATGTTATCCTTAAAGCAAGAAAGTTCATTAAGAAAACATATCATCTGTCATGGAAGGTAATATATGCAATTTACATTTTAATTTAAAGAGCTTTATCCAACTGAATGAGATGGTAGTTGACTGAACAGAAATCCAGTTTTATGAATATTCACAGAGTGAATCTGCTTGAGAGAGCTAATCACTTTATTCTTCGTGCTCTTGCTAGATGGCTTAATTGTTTTGGTGTTCATTCTTTTCCTTCAGTAAGATAGCTGTCATTAACTGGGATTGGATGAAGGGTTGTTGTGTTTATTTGCTGTTTTGTTTTTTTTTAAATTTCATCTGGAATAAATCCTGAAAGAGTTGGCTAATTATAAGACCTCTGCCTTCTGCATACTAGCTTTAACTGGAAGACAGATATGTGAAGTTGCAAACGAAACTAGCACACAGTAAATAATTCTCTTTATGTGCATGAATTATAAGAACTATATTCTTTATGAGAGTACCTGTTCATTCCAAGTGAACAGCATCATGTTTGTCAGTTTTGAATCAATGGGTGTGGTTCTTTGGTGTATCCGAAAGAAGCTTATGTGGTAATATCCGGATAGAAGATGGCTTTTAAGCTCTAATACATCACGGATCAGAGGAGCATCTGCACTGCCTGCTTGCTTCTGTGATTTGTTTTGTCCGTCCAGTTTGTGATACTCTTAGTCTGTTCTGTCAAGCTGAGTTTTGTGTTTGAATTCATTCTGTTTGTTTCGTGCTAACAGAAATGGACTAGATTATACTGAATTATCTTTTGATAACAGCATGTAAAGGTGAACTTTATCCTGTGTCCAGTTAAACAAATCTGCTCCCAAAGAGAAGTTCCATTAAAGAAAGAACTCTGAGCTCTCTCTCCATTTTGAGACTGAATTACCAAAAAGAAGGGTAAATATATGACTATCTTCACTATTAGTGAGTGCCGTGACTGAAGACTGGACCACGATACTTACGTGCAGTGCTCCTGAAGCTGAAGATACATAGTCATGATTCCCAGCAAGATTTTAGTCTACCACAACCCTTCTGGGGGCACGCATACAGAAACTTATAAAATTACTAGAAGGCGTAAAAAATCTCGTGGAGAATTGTTCAAAAATGGATATCGTGTCAAAGCTGGACATAATGTCCCTGAAAAGGAAGAACAACATACTTTGCGAAACTCCTTGGTGTCTTGTTATAGGGTCGGCTCGTACTGGGGTAAGGTCCAAATCTAAACTTTTTCTTCAAAACTGTAGTTTGTTGTACTGTCTTTGGTGCTAGTATTATTATCTTCTAAAAAGGATAATTCTGTTTAATTTTTCAACTTAAAAAAAAAAAGCTAAAGTATTTATGATGCTTTATAGGAAGAATTCCTTCCCAAACTCACATGCTGCAGTGTACTGCTATCTCCCTCATTAAAGGGATTCACTGTTCAGCCAGTATCAAGTAATCCAGTCTTTATTGAAGGATAGAATGTAATTTTCTGCAATGTTGGCGTTATTAAAAAATTATTTTTGAAACTGCTGTCATTGTTTCAAAAGGTGTGAAAGTAAGTTAAAGAAATGTGCAGCAGAGAGATTTATTAACAAATCTTTGATGCAACATTGTTTGAAGGCAATTAGTATGAAATCTGTGTAGATTCTGAATTTGATTTAGTTTTACCATCCTGGTCATAGGGCATTGATTTTTTCATGCTGCAGGTTGTTCTCCCCACTTGTAAAGTTGCATAACAGAGGTGAGGAAATGTATACAAATATTTTGTCTGTGTTGCTTTCAGGGAATTATAGATCCTTTTCCTTCCTGCTATTTTTTCTTGTCTTTTTCCTTTGAGCTTTCGTTTCCAAGCCTGTCTGCAGGGAGTGGGATCTCAGATCACTCTGCTGCACTGTGTGAAGGCATTCAAAATAGGATTGTTTTGAATCCTAAAAATTACCTCTCCATCGTATGTGTCTCAGAAAAGGTTCCTAAATATGCATTCTTGGGTTTTATTTCAGTCTTCAGTAAATCTAGGGTAGAAGTACCCATTGATATGTTTGATGAAGATACTGTTCTGATGAATGAGTGAATGGTTGGTCAGGAATAGAAACAGTATAGAGAATTTCTGTGTATTGAATCCTTAAACCAGTATTTTGGATATACTGTTGTCAATAAGGAAAAAAAATAAGCAACATAAGGCAATAAGAAAGGGATTATGTATCTCATTGGTGAGAAATAATGTAATGCTTGGTGCTTTTCCTGTCAATGGACCTCTCATGTTGAATGAAGAAATATTCCAGTTCCTGTTTCTGTGTATTAGAACCTCAGTGAAATCAAATAAGTATAGTTGCCATAAATTCCTTGCCTTCCTCTTTAAAGATTTAAAATGGTAAATTTCCATTTTTGTGGGGTTTGCAACCTACGGGTAATCCTGATTGCTGCTCTATATTAATCCAGTGGAAAGCATCAGATCAGCAGAGAGACTGGAGAGCTGTCAGACAGACAAGTAAATACCCTATTTCAGCATCTTTAAGACTGTGAAGTCAAATAAAACTTAAAATAATGTTGTTTGTTATGCTGTACACTTTATAGATAAAATAATTTTCCACTGTAATTGCATTACTACTAGCACAAAATTTATTGGCCATGTTTGTGTCACTATTCTGTTTTAAAGCATCCATTTTACTGTGTCGTTAGTAACGAGTCAGGAAAAAATTGCTCCTGTTGTATTCTAGATCTAGTTTGGTATTTCAAAGTGGTATATTGCTTCCAATTGAACAGATAATTGATTTCTGTAAGACTGATTTTTTGGCAATATGCAGCCTCTCTTAGTGACCATTTAGTGAAGGCTGGTTCCGCTCAGTATGTGAAGTAACATTACACACATATTTTACGTTTTCAGTGTATTTTGAAAACTGTTTGCTGTACAGGCAACACAGGTATCTAAACAAATACTTTTTCAGTAAGAAAATAATCCTGTGATGTAGTTGAAGATTTATTTGAATCATCATACCTACAACTCAAATTATTGTACTAGAGGCAGAAACTATTGACTAAAAGACTTTGTCTCATAATGTTAAAGGAATTTGGTTGGTAATCATAGAAGTTTTTTTCTGGTCTTGAAATCCGTGAATCCCTTAGGTTTGTCCTCAGCAGTGCAGCTGAAATGAACTCCAGTTCGCAGGCATATTTTAGTCATCTGGAAGCAGAAAACTAACAAACTCAAGAGGTTCTTTGATTATTTTATCTGTATATTTTTCCTCTGATTAGAGAGATTTTCTAGATAAATTCAATGTTTTGGTACTTATTTTTTGGTATAAATTTTAGTATAGAGGCTTATATCCTATTCTAGTCAGATGCCATGAGAAAATTCTGATATAAAACCTCTTGCCAAGAAAAAGGTGAGTTACATGATGGAGACAACGTAGCAAGCTCTTCCTGAGTGAGCATCCTGTTCAGCAGTTTGCAATTAACTTTAGCAGACAGGATCCATGAAATGTGCAAAATCAGAATAGACTTTACTGTAATACATAAGAAAATTATCCTTTCTGAACTATTGATTATATAATTTATATGTAAACGAGTTTATTAGGTATTTCATATTAAAAGAATCTTCCCCACGTGTATAAAACATGTACCCAAATGTTGAGGAAAGAGAGCTGTACACACTTGTGTATTTAGCTGAAACAGCTTTGGGAAAGGGGGAATTTTTGCGAGTGCTCCTGTTGCAGAATTTTGCTTGCTATTTTGGATGCATAAACTTCAACCTTGGTGAGTTCGTAGGCTTGAAAGAGATAAAATCATAGTCGTGAGTTAAATTTGATTTGAAAACAGTGAGAGAGCATAGGATGGGGCATTGTGTTACTGATTACATGTAAATCGTAATAGACAGGCTATTTTTTACAGACACTTTGTCAATAATTATTCTTAACTTAAACCGATAAAAATATTTTCTATTTAACTTATTTTAATATTGACCTTATGTGAATTCATAGTAAGCTACCTACTGAATAGTTTAGGCTGGTTTTAGTTTGACAGCAGTCTCATTGAAACAAAGTTATTGCTGTGAGGTTTACTGTGTCATCAGTTTACGGATGACATGCATGTATGATTGCAAGCACACTTCCATGGGTCATTAGTACTAGCACTAGAATAAAGTGCTTTGTGGACTTTTTCTCTCGGAATTATTCAGTTGATACATCATCCCCTTGCTAAGTTTAAGGTGATATAAATAACCATACATTTAGGGGCAAACTCATTTCATCTGAGTTTTATCCTTACAGTTCATTTTCAACTGCAGCTTTTTGTAAGGCTTAAACCTCCAGATTAGCTGCAGTCTTTCAAAATGCGCATCATTCACTAGAGGATCAAGCTGTCCATGC
Source organism: Pipra filicauda (assembly GCF_003945595.2). Taxonomy (NCBI): domain Eukaryota; kingdom Metazoa; phylum Chordata; class Aves; order Passeriformes; family Pipridae; genus Pipra; species Pipra filicauda. Next base: position 832,588 of record NW_024104318.1, read on the forward strand.
TTGAACCAAACAGATTCATTCAAAGACAGCACCTCTTATCTCTTTCACAGAGAAGTTTTAGAAATAATTATTAAAGAATGTGAATTCCCCTTTCCCATCTGCTTTGGTTCATCTAGTGTTAGTGGATGTTACCAATAGACCACTCAAAGTCTTTGCATTTATCACACGCTGGGGAGGTTTGCACACTGGTGCATTGTGCACTGTAATTTCTCCTTACTATGTAGAGTTGTTTTGGCTGACTGGCTCTTTATGCTAATGGTTTTATGGAAACGGCAGGAATAGTGGTTTTCACTTGCAAACAGTGAGACAAATAATGGTTGTATGCTCAGCCCCTGAAAGCAAGATACTGTGAGTGCCTGGAAATAAGGTTATGCAAACCTACCAGCTGCAGCCCTGATATCGTCCAGTCCTTTTATGTGTTTTGTTCATATCAGTTTTCAGAGCTCTTTTTTTACGCTATTCTGGAATACCCATCTGTTGGCAGTCAGGTGAAGACCCTGGTGACTTAAAAAATTGAATTATACCCATCTTTAAAAAGGATACAAAGCAGGACCCTTGGAACTACCAATCTGTCAGCCTCACCACTGTGCCTGGGAAGTTCATGGAACACATCCTCCTCTGAGCTATGCTAAGGCACATGAAGAACAGGGAGGTGATAAAAGACAGCACGGCTTCAACAAGGGCAAGTCCCACCTGACCAAACAAATGACCTTCTGTGATGTAGTGGCTGCGTCAGTGGACAAGGCAAGAGCCATGGGTGTATTATATCTGGACTTTTGTAAGACCTTTGACACAGTCACCCCCAATATCCTTCTCCTTCTGGAGAGAGAAGGATTTGGCAGGTGGACTGTTTGGAGGATGAAGAATTGTATGGATTGCATCCAGAGAGTAGTGGTCAGTAGCTCAAAGTACGGGTGTAGATAGGTGACAAATGGTGTCCCTCATAGGGTACATATTGAGACCAGCACTGTTTAATATCTTCATTAATGACATGGATGAAGGGATTGAGTGCACCCTCAACAAGTGTGCAGACAACACCAAGCTGAGTGGTGCAGTTGACATGCCTAAAGGTTGGGATGCCATCCAGAGGGACCTGGACAAGCTTGAGAAATGGACCCATGGGAACTGTCTGATGCTCAACAAGGCCAAGTGCAGGGTCCTGCACCAGGGCTGGGGCAACTCCCGGTGTCAATACAGGCCTGGAGAGGAAGGGTTTGAGAGCATCCCTGCGGAGAAAGACTTGGGGATGCTGATGGATGAAAAGCTGGACATGAGCCAGCATTGTACACTCACGGCTCAGAAGGCCAATCATATCCTGGGCTGCATCAAAAACAGCATAGGAGGAGATTTTACCCTCTAATCCATTCTTGTGAGATCCCACCTGGAGTACTGCATCCAGCTCTGGGGTCCTCAGCAGAAAACGGACATGGCCTGTTGGAGTGGGTCCCAAGGAGGGCTACAAAAGTGATCAGAGGGATGCAACACCCTTGCTATGAGGAAAAGCTAAGAGAGTTCAAGGTCAGATTAAACAACCCAGTCTAGCTGAAGATGTCCCTGCTAATTGCAGTGAGGGTTGGGCAAGATGACCTTTAAAGATTCCTCCCAACCTGAACTATTGTATAATTCTATGGAAATCACATAAAATGACATGCATATAGGAATTTAATAGCAGATCTGTTTGTGTCTTGAAAACTGTAGAATGTTGGAAAGAATTAATTTGCCATCATGATAGGGAAAACTGTTATTTTCATTTAATTTTTGGTTTTTTTGTATTTGAACCACACAAAGCAGTTAATGCACTGAAGTTTCTGAAAATTATTATTTGATCCCTTCCATGTAATAATTCCTTTAGCTTTTACAATTGGAAGCCACTTCTATTTCGTAGCTAAATTGTTCAAGCAAACTCTCCACTTTTTTTTTTTTTTGTTAAGTTATATTCTCTGAAGGGAATTCTTTAAAGTGGTGTGGGCTGTAGCAAATGCAGAACTTCATTCTTAATGATTTTCTTCTTTCACAGAAAATACATTGAAGCCGTAGTATTTTTGTTCTATTATTTGATGTCTCAGCAACTTAGATGTGTCTTAACCATTATATTGGTTTGGAGATAGAGGTGTTATTGCTGACTTTGATGTTTCTCAGATTTCTTTTTGAAACGTGGCAATGGGTAACTTGGTCATCTCATTAACTTCAGACACAGTACTGAGGAAAGGTTTTTCTTCCTCCATCCATTTTTCAAAAAAGTTCGTAGGGATGTGGAAGAGTGAGGAAGGTAGCTGGATGGAACAGAGCTGAGGAAGATCCTCTCCTTCCTTGTCCAACTGCTTCTCTTTGGATAGGAGTAACAGCTGTGGGAACTGCTGGAAGTGGATCAGAGGGACATGTCTTGCAGTTTCAGCAATATGATCTAAAATTATCCTCTTCTAATTGCAAATAGATCTGACATTTATAATTATTAAGCTTCATTTTATTACTTTTCATCTAGATCCCTAAATCCATTTAGTAAGTTGTGATTAATTTTCAGAGTTCCCTGCAGTCAGTAATTAAAAAGAAACTTTATATCCATGTAATAGACAGGAGTGTGCTTTAAGACTGCTTGTGAGTCTTAACAAGGCCACTTAGCAGGGCTACTTATAAGCCTTAGCAAGAGTAAAAATTTTATTTAGCAACTTTCCAAGAATACTGCAGAAATAATGTCATGATTTAAACACATCTTTCCACATGCATCTTTGCTCTTGAGGGGAACCTCTTATTCCAGTGAGATGATAAAGGTTGTGACCAGGTTTTTACGTTTGCTAGGATGTCTTTCTTAAGTTTCTAGAAACAAAAAATGGTTTTTAGCACTGGAAGTGGGTAAAATAAATGTCAATAATGAGAATGTATGAGAAGAAGCTGCCCTGGACCTCACTGTAACAGTTGCAATACCATGTTACACAACTTTTATGTAACTCCTGGCTGTACTCTCTAATAAAAATTATCCTCCAAGCTTTATTTTAATTTTATAAGCTGTGCATATGTATAATACACAATGTACTTTTATTCATATGCCAAAGATCTGCAGCCAAATAATTTACTATCAGCATAAGACTATTTTAATAATTTAATCCCTTAATCTCCTATAGTATTTTCTCCTGCACAAACTCTGCTTGTGTCTGTCTTGCCAACTTTGTGGTTGTCTGGGAATTGCTATGCACGCAACCTGATTTCTACGTAAAAATACAATTTATTTTTAAAAATAGTTGCTTCTTTGTAAAAATAGTTGTTTCTTTAATAGTTGAAGTGTAATGTACTCCTACAGTTATAGGCTGATGGAAAGAAATATAGTTAATTTGCCATTTTTAAGAGAAAATGTGTCATTTTTCTGTTCTGCTTGAGTTTTTTGAAATTAGGGTGGAGATAAGGAGCATTATTACTATAAAAGATTTTACGTCATTAAGATTTACGAATTTAATCAGGCATATACAGTCTACTTTATCCAGGTTATCAGATCTATTGCCCATAATCTCTTATTTTTCACTAAGCAACGTGGGAGCTTGGAGGACTGAGGCGTTCCACACCCACATGTGTCTTTGTCAGCCTGGAAGAGAAGGACATGTGCACTAGAATTACCAGCAACCTCAGTGAGGTTTTTTCCCTTTAGCTTTCAGCCTGTGTGTCTCCACCCATGACTTCCTACATAAACTAATGTTTTCTGGTAGGACACATCAGTTATTAGGAAAATAAATTTAAAACAATTTGAAAAAGACCTGTTAAGGATCTTGGAACAATTAAATATGGAAGAGCATTTCAAAGGTATTTGACATTTTGTATGCTACCAGCGTTGATTTAATTGATCAGTGTTGTTGTGATATGTTGTTATAATTTGAATTATTCTTTACTATAACCTTTTTTTTTCTTTACTGCAGGTTTAAGATTTTTAAGAGCCCTTAGACTGATACAGTTTTCAGAAATTTTGCAGTTTCTGAATATACTTAAAACAAGGTAAGACTTTTTCTTATGTACCGAGTTAATTGCATTGGTAACAGAGCATAAATAGCTTAAATTTGGGATCCTAGTAATATATGATTTTCTTTCCTGGAAAAAAAAACTCCAATTGCTATCTGTTCTTTAAACCTTTTTCTGCCAATGACTGATTTATCAGTGAGCATCTTTTGCTATGTGATCAGTAGATTTTGATGTGTTGTTACATTTGAAATATCTAACAAGTTTGTGTGTTGATAAATTAAAACCAGAATGAATTACATAGCTTTGCACTGATTAAACATTGTTTCTTTCCATATAATCAGTCCATGTTCTGCTCTCCTGGAAAAACAGAAATCAAAATTCGTTCAACAGAATACAGTTAAAAAGTATCTTGACAAATTATCATTGTACTCTATTTCAGTTTTTTTTAACTGAGCATCCTTTTTCACATCAAAAACATATTAGAAATTACACTGAGCTTTCTTTAGATTGTATTCATTGTCCTTAGTATTTCTTTCATATAATAATTAAAATAGTCCAGTTAACCTTCTGATTTACTGGTTCTTTGGGCTGTTAGTACGTGTAAGTTGTACAGAAGAATCACAGTTTTGGACAAAAGATCACTTTGAAGGAAATAAAAAGAAACCTTCCCATGCCTTGCAGTTGAACATGTTGCTTTTCATCATTTTCTAAAATGCCCTGGGGGAAGTATTGAACCCAACTTCCAATAATTACTCTAAACTCAGTTCCATTCTGAAATCCTCTGCTCTCTGCAGCAGTTGATATTGATGTGAGGGTTTTATATGCAGGTAACTCCATTTCTTGCTGTGATAATTAATAGTAGTGATTAAGTAGGTCCTGAGATTTGTACACAGTCATGGTAAACAGCTGTTTCTTCAACCCTTAACCTTGAAACTATTTCCTTTGCTGCAAAACTCTCACATTATCTGCCTTTAGCTGTGTTACTGTAAGGAATCCACTTCTTGTCAAATAAAGACACCAAAGAATGTGCAGTGAAGTCCCACAGCTTAGAATACCACTGGGATGGTAAAGGAGAACAATTTGTGGAGGAGCTTAGAATATCTGATGAGTTTACATTTAACACACAAAGAAACCTTGCCATAAGAAATGTCAATCAATGGAGAAGCCCCATAAACTCAAAGGATTTTGGATAAAAGCTAATAGCCCCTTCAGCAGTTGGGGATTTGTGAAATTCCGGATCCGTAAATGAAGGGATACTGCATTAATCACATTCAGTGTATTCAGAGCTGGTTTATTCAAGATTGACCTGTTCGTTGAAAATAGCATTTTTCTGGTGCAAAATTTACTCTGCTATTAGACATAGATATCATATTCTCTGTAATTATTTATGTCACCATCCAAATATCTGTAAAACTCAAAAGCTGATTATTGAAAGACTGTAAAGGAAAGTTTTCTTGTATGAGTGTTTTAGTTCAGTTAGCTAATTAATCCTTAGCAGTTCATCATTAGCACCATTTATTTAACTTAAAAACTTCCTCAAAACAGTTGTTTTTCTTGGTTCTGCAACAGAAAGTCATGTCTGTTCTCTCCTGTATTTTACTTAATAACCTGAAATTACCTAAATAATTTGGAATGCTATTCATGTTCACAAAACATATTTTTGTAAAATTGGTATGTCAAGTTAAAACAAATGAACAGAATGTTATTTATTTTAGGAAACTTTTTATTTGCACCTGAAAAAAGGCATGCTGAGCCCTTGTGGTTAATGGAGAATCTTTAGTAATTTTGCAAGAGTTAGGGCAGTTAAACTAGTAGCCTCAACAAATCTAATTTTATTTAAATAAAATTTACTTCCCTAAATTCAAGCAATGGTTCATTTATATACCATGACCTTAAACCATTATTATTAATTTAAAATCTTATACTGTATTGTATGCTTTTGCCCAGCTACTGCAACATTATTTTGCTCGGGGATGGTTAAAAAGCTTCTAGAATTAAAACATTGTAGCATTTTTTGCAATCCACTTTTAAGCTTTTAATGACATTTCCAATATTGTAATTTGTTTGTGAACATAAAGACCAAGGATTAATGACAGAATTTGAATTGTTGAACTGGAATAGCAAATTCAGTATATCATTACTAGCTCTGAAGTTATAGCATAGGGGAAAAAAGAAACCCAATACTTTTTAAATTCTGCAAAGCATAGTAGTTCTCTGTTTGAGGTGATATTTGTTTATATGAAAAAAATATGGAACCAGTTCAACTAGAGGCATTTTAATGTGTTTGGCATTAATAACATGTAACAACTAACAAGATGAGAAACTGATAGGACGTAATGGGCACTGCTGTTTTTAATATTTAGTGCAATTGGAGGAGAAATTCTCTCTTCCTTTTCCTCTTTTCCCCAGTAAAGATAAAACTTTATTCTAACCCATAAATTAAAATTACTGCTAGAATTAGTGACTGAGATATGCTGATTAAAGGAATATGTATTATTTATGCAGTGAGGAGTACCATTCCAAAAACTGGAATCCAAAGGAAGAAGCTAAACAATGCAGAAATTGAGGCAGTAAGGAGACTAACAAAGTGTTAGATAATGATTAGACTATCTGAAAAATTGCTAAATGTGTTTGAAAAAATTCCGTAAGACAAAACAAAATTTTACAGTGTCGTAATAGAACACCATACTCTGCCAAGGACTTGTTTGTTTCCCTAATTTGAAATGAAATGTCTTTTACTCAATATTTTTTGTTCTCATGTTTGATGAAGTTGATTTGTGCAGTTTTCAGTTGAAAATTTCTCTCCTTCATTGTTTTCTAATATTATTTTTCAACAAAACCTCAGAGGCTTAGGCAGGGCTCACAGTAAGGGATTTTGCACAGATGTTGGAAAGAGCTTAAAGAGAGGGAAAATGTTTGTGACTAATCCTCCATCTATATTTAGACTCTGGCGGAAGCACAGGGAGTATTTCATAGAGGAGAGACAAGGTACAGTGTTTAATAAATCTGCAGAAATAAGTGTACCAAACAAGTAATGTAGTTATTAGTAGGTGCTGTCATTTACTTGTATTGCAGTAATATGTGGACTGACACATTATTCTGTTAGGAACATCTCCTAAGTTCAGGTGAAAGATGGTCATTGGCCTTTAATGATGGAGCTTTGCATTAGCATGACTTCTATGATTTTACTTAATATACAAACCTATTGGTTTGGGTCCTGTGCTATAACTGAATGTTAACACCAACAAAATAGGAACTTTAATCAAACCATACCTTAAGAAAGAGAGAAAGAGGTAATATGTGTTGAGGTAGGTGAGCACTGATTAATGGTAGGATAGCCAGTATGTTATTTTATTTTTGAGCATAATATTTATTACCACATCTTTCATATTAACCAGTTATATTCTTTTCCTTGTGCCTCAAGATGCCCACTTCACTAACTGTAACTCTTAAAATTATTTTTAATGAAGTTGGTCTGATTAATTTTCCAAGTTCTTTTCTCAATATTTTAAAGAAAATAATGCATTTTTATTCTCCCTAAAATAGTTATAAATAGAAATATTAGTTAATTGTACTGCAAAACTACTACTGCTAACACTGATAGTGATTGTTTTCCAATTTTTATCTTTTTTGAATTTATTGCCTTAGGAATAATTGAGGGTTTTTCCTGAGGTATTATACCTTCTCATAAATCTTTTCAAAACAGAGAACTATTTCCAGTACGATTCCATGAATGGGTAAAATTGTTCAAACACAGTCATACACGGACTGCAGTTCCTTGTGGATGTGTTGAATATCCTTCTTAGGACAGTGATTTTTGTGAGAAGAGAGGGAGCAAGTTTTACTTATATTTCTTCCAGAAGATTTTAAGTATGGTGTTTTCCTCCTGAACTGAATGAGGTCCTTGCTTCAAAATCACTTTTGGCTACGATAGGGAACATACTACTCAATGGGACTAAAAAAATATTTGCAGAGTTTGATTGGTAGGTTTAAATATCACTTTTTTCATTGTTTAAATTTTACTTTTTCTCATTTTTTAAAAGAAAAATGTGAATATGAACAATTAAATGCTCCAATTTAGTGTGAATTTCCATAAAGTAGTCCATAGGAGTTCATACCAGCAGAATAATATGAAAATTACATAGGACTTCACACGAGAACTGTAAAATGCCTTAGATATTTAATTTGGGAATCATAATTTTCTCATGTGCTTTTATGTATTTATATGTGAATAACTTGGAGGTGTACAACAATAAAAAATAAGGAGGTAAGTGTACTGAGGGGCAACCAAATTATCTGTGAAAAAGCATTATTTCTATTAGTTTGTTTATGAGTACAGAGGTAGCCATACCCACTGCTCTCATACATGGGAACTTCCTTTTCAAGCTATCTAAATGATGAAAATGTGAACTCTGCAAAGACAAAATAATATATATTTTGCGTGAGCTTTTGATTAAGTTTTTTTAGGGAGTCTGTTTCTCTTAATAATCAGATTCTTTAGTCTGAAATATGCAGTTTTATACAGGTATGTGCAGAAAATGTGACAAATTCTAGTCTAAGTTCCTATTTGTTTTGTTTGTTTTCAGTAATTCCATCAAGCTAGTGAATCTGTGCTCTATATTTATCAGCACGTGGCTGACAGCAGCTGGGTTCATACATTTGGTAAGTATATTTGAAAGTACTTCATTGACTTTTTATCATGGATCTTCTGCTCTCTGAGCTACTTTATTTCCTGCAATTGCCTTGCTCTGTATAATCCCTTAACACATCAACAGAGGACAATAAAAAGGCGTCACAGCTTCCCAGATTTTAAGCTTCTACTCAAAACTAATTCAGAGTAGTAAGACAGACATCATTAACCTCAGCAATAAAGCAGACTTGGAGTGGTGCAACTTGTGAAACGATGAGGATTTACCAGGAGGTGGCAGTGCTTCCCAAAGAACTCCGGCGAGTGCTTCCTGGGGGCGGTTGGCAGAGTTGGAGCGAGAGAGAGGTCCTGGGAAATCCGTGGTTGTGTCAGAGGCACACAGTTCTGTATTTCCACGAGAAGTAATGGGATTGCTAACATTCTGGATAGCGATTTGTTTAGAGATTATTTCCTTGTCTTTTGTTTTTAAATTTCAAATTGTTTAGGTGTAGCTTTCAGTCAGTGACAACACAGTTTTTTTGTAGTAGATTTCTATTCAGCACTTAACAATACCTGAAAAATGTAAGATAGTATAGAACTACTTCTAATGTGTCATAAATGTGAATATGCATATGAACGATAGGTATATGTCAAGTGAGTGTTTTAAACTAATAGATTTTACTGATTTGTTTGGTAAATATAATAGAATATGATTAAGTGGTTGTCCTTTAAGTACATTTTATGATCAACTTAGAATCAGGAAAATTTTGAGCTGCTAGTAGTAATAAGTTATTCAGGAACGTTTTGGACTAGTAATAAAATTTAATGATATTGATATCAGTCTGGAGCAATTTCATTGACTTCACTTGAATTAACTTGAGCTGCATCCAGCTGTGTAAGATTAAATTCAAAATATTTATTTTCTTGATAAATCTGTCGTTTAATTTTCACTCTTATAAAGATGCTCCGAGATTTTGGATGTTTTCATTTCTGATATATTTCTCATTCACATAGGACCATATTGTTACACTCCTCTGAGCAAATACACAGAAACAATTGCTTTTTCTATTTTTGAACACAAAACCACAACCCCCTCCCCCTTTAAAAGTTACATCAAGACTGAGGGAGTGCTATTTTCTAGGATTTGGATTTTTTTTCCCCCTTTACTTTTCAGCATAAGTTTCTTTATTCTACTGTAGGAATACTCAAACTTCAACTTTTTACTGTGAAACAAATTTTAAAGGGCATACTCTTTTCCCACTGATAAATTTATAATTTTGTGGCAACAGCAGCTGGCTTTTTGAAAAGGTAGTAGCATATCACTAAACATGTCAGTAATGCCTAATAGCTACATAGTCCTTTAAAACAAAAACATTAAGGAGTATAATTGCATTACACATAAGTTTCACTCTGGAAATGTTTTAAAGAGATTTTTTTAAAATGAACTCACCTAACCACATTAGTAGGTTATTTAGTGGTGAATGGAAAAGATGCTTTCCATAAATAGTATGAGTGGAAAGGCTATGTATATTGGCAAAAGAATTGTAGTGCTATGTTTGGGACAGGGTCAGGTTCTGTATTTGTTCAAAATAAATCACAGAAAGGGATTCAGAGTTTATATTATATGCCATATTATGTGTATATATACACACACATGCATATATGGTTAGATTTAATTTGGCAAACAATTCTATTAATTCATTTTATGTTTTCTTTTACATTTAGGTGGAGAACTCAGGGGATCCATGGGAAAACTTCCAAAATAATCAACCGCTAACATATTGGGAATGTGTTTATTTACTGATGGTTACAATGTCCACTGTTGGCTATGGAGATGTTTATGCAAAAACAACCCTTGGTCGCCTTTTCATGGTCTTCTTCATTCTTGGGGGATTGGTAAAAACTCTTCTTTTTTAATTCTTCCTATCATTCCAGCTACCTTAGTACCTGATCTGGCACGTAGGTATACCTCAATGTTGTAATTAAGTAAAACTAAAATTAATTATAAAACATTCAAATATGTTTAATATGCCCCTTTTTCGTGGAGATAAATATTTTGGCAAAACTTGTCAAATTAGTCCAGTTTAGTCAGAATTTTTCTAATTCCTTTAAATGAGTAATGCATGTGAATACATGAAGTGCCTTAATATTTCAACTTATAACATTATTTGTAGTCCTCTGTGTTTTAGTGGCTGACTGTAGTGCATTTTTTGGAGGCTGATATTGATATTTAAAGACACTTTGCGGTTTCAGATGTCCTACCCACCCTTCTGTGTTCCTTCCCAGAATTCCAACAAACACTGTGGCTTTGGACTGCCTTAAAGAGCAGCTTGCCTGATCTAGATGATGGCAAACCACATTCTCTTTAGTTTCAAACATCTTTTCATGTCATGTAGTGCAATTTTAACTCACAATTTATCACATGACAATAATCAGAATCCTTTTATAGGATTCTTGTGTTCTTTGTCCTGTATGTAAATAGCATCCAAGTTGTCTTATGTCAACTTTTCTACTATGTGTCAGCATTAGTAATATTATAGGAACTGTAGCAATATTGTTCTCTAAACCAGCAAAGTTTATTTTAATATTTACATATTTCAAGGTAAGTGCTTTATGGATGACTAATATAGATTGTGCACATACATACATATGTATATTGTTACCCTCTCATATTGATTTCACATATACATACATCTTACAGAGGTGATATGTATATAACTACTGTTATGAATGCCATATATGAGACACACAGATATATATATATGAGCATTAAATATATGCATTCCTATCTCTGATCATTGACATCCAAAGACAAAGATCATGTCAAATGGCAGTAGCTCTTCGAAGTATCCAGCCACAAGGAAGATGTTTGTTGGACAAAACATGGCAGAATATTTTTTATTTTCTCCTCAAAACCTTTTTTCTATCACGTGTTATTCCAATCCTTCTAAACCCAACAACTTTTGGAAAAGTTTTTTTTTTGGGGGGCGGGGGAGTGATTTTTTTGTTTCTTGATGGGGAAATAACCCCTGATTCCATCTTGGTATTGTCTTCTTTTAAATTCTAATACTGGGGGGAAAAGTCTGTATTTTAAAACAGAAATGTAACAGTAATGATAATACTTGGGTTTGGATTTTTTTTTTGCAGTGGGGCTTGGATAGCTTTTTTACCCTCCCTTCTTCAGGAAGAAATAGACATAACTGCTTTTTGTGATTAGATACCAGTTTGAATTAATTTTGTTCTTGTTTTGTTTTGTGTGTCTATTTTTCCTCTTTTGACCATTTTCTTTATTTATAAGGCGTGCACCTTCTCCAAGACCCACTTTTACATTGAGCCCTCTTGTTTTGTTTGATAAGAACTTTTACATTTTTTAAATTTTCTTTTTAAACAACTGCATAGATCTAATTCTTTTGCATTTTTAGATCTTAAAAATATATATCTTCTGAAAATATTCATCATCCCCCTTTCTTTGGCCTCTCTTTTTAGTCTTTTCTTCTGTCTCCTATCTTCTTCTTAGGCCATGTTTGCCAGCTACGTCCCTGAAATCATAGAGTTAATAGGAAACCGCAAGAAATATGGTGGTTCCTATAGTGCGGTTAGTGGAAGAAAGTAAGTATCCCAAGAGGCTCTGCTGCCTCTGCTGCAGTAGAACACTCTCTGCATGCCATTTTCTTTTTTTTTTGTGTTTTTGTTTCATGCATGTAGGCAATGTTTGCTCGCTACGTGCCAGAAATTGCTGCTCTCATCCTTAATCGGAAGAAATACGGCGGAACTTTTAACTCAACTCGAGGCAGAAAGTAAGTCAAAAAAGACCAGGTGTGGTTGTGTGACTTTAAAGAGCCCCTGAAGGTGGTAATAGCTGATTCACAGCTTATAAGGCTGTATTCTTTGACATCAGATGTTACCACTGGAGAGTTGTCACACTATAATTAGAGACCTGGGCTATGCTATGGTACAAGTCACAACATTTTGTCCCTACTTCCAGAGAACCTGGATACCACTAAGACTGCACTAACATATCTTGTAAAAAGTGCTGCTGTTACATAGGCAGTTAGCTTCTGGAACAAGGTTGAGTTGTCACTTAACTGTTTTGGGCATCAGATTATCATGTGGTTTATCTCTTAACTAAATGCAATGATAATTCACATGATTTTCAGTTCTTTAGAAGAATTGGTTTTACTGGAGTGTAAAATAGGAGATTTAAGTTGACCGATTTATTCTGTTGAACTGACTGTGTAAGAAGTCTAATTGCCCTGCTCAATGTTCCATCAGCAGATTCTCATGGATCTTCTTTTCACTTCCTATGGATATTGCAAACACTCATGATTTTAGGATCTATGACCAGGGATTTTAAAGCAATTCTCCTCCACACACTGTAAAAAACTTACCTAAGAAGAGCAGACAATAGCCTTAATATAAACATAGTTTGATAAAAAACCAAACCCTTAAAACCCACTGGTTTGACCTGGTGGCAAAGGTTAAATTTTATTGGACCACATTAGCTCATTATGTTTCTATTGAAAACCTCTTTGTTTTCATGACCAAGTTAAAACCAGCTCTTTCTGGCATTCCCAGCATCTAGACCTGCTGGGATATAGCCATTACTGAACTAGATGTACTTGGTGATATAGTGTGAACTAGCACAGTATCACCTTTAATGTTGCCATCTTTCATTTCATTACATATCATTGTGACATTCAGTGGTAGAGATACGTTTGCCCTGAAAGACTAGTCATACAGAGGGCCCTTTTCATGTAAAATAAAGAAGGTACCGCAAGAAATGTGTCTAATTACTTTTCCCTTTCCTTACTTTAAGAAAATTTTTTACTTTGTTTCTTTCATGACCATCACCCTGAAACATTTTATTAAAGTGGTTTATGGTTTAATCAAGTTGTTTCTCCTCTCTGTGTAGCAGAGACTGTAAATGGCCCACAGAGATAATTCTAGAGTACTGTTTTACATCACTGGGTAGATAAAGTTTTAGAATTAGAGCACTATTGTCTGTTCAATAATATTCAAGCAATTAGACAGTAGACTTCAATACTTGCATTTTTTGAGATACCCTCAAATGTCTAGGGTAAACTGTAAACACGTGTTGGAAACTTCCATCACTTACCTAGACTAATAAAATACCTTGATTTATTTCTGAGAAAGAATAGTATCATGAATTTCCAAAAATGTTTTTTTGTGGCATAGTTTCACAGACTCAGTTTCATATTTGTAATGCTTGGTTTCTCAAAGAGTAGGTGTTTCAAATAGAGAACATATACCTCTGTTTTTGAAGCTCCAAAGGAGTTATAGCAGAGGGGTATATGGTTAAAAACTATTTTACATACAGTTTTAGTCTCTCCCCTTCTACATTGTCACTAGTACCCAGCATTGCTCAGATGTCTCTAAATTTTTACCTGATCTTCAGTCAGAACCCCACATCCTGAAAAACTCAGCATCAGATTACAGGCTTCTGCTAGCTTTGGGGCTTGCTTAATTTTATTTTTTCACCTTTTGTTTTTGTCTTTCTTTATTTGCACTATCTGTTTGTTTTTATCTCACTCTGTTGTCAGTGCTTTCTCTGCTGATCTGTACTGCTCATATAATTTGTTGTTTGAAACTCAGCTCTGTCACCAACATACAAACTGTTCAATTTACTTTGTGCATTGTTTTCCAGCTCAAATATTAATTACGAAGTAGTTTAAAGATGTCCTTTGCTCATGTGGGTCTTTCATCAGAAAATCTAAGCTTGGGAACTGCACAGTAAAAAGCCATTAGCACCCCTTGTTTGATGTTGCTTTTGCAGTCAGTAGAACAAGATTGATGAAATGTTATGTTTGGCCAAAATTTAAGTTTTCATTTGGAATTCAGTGTTGAGAGAATGGATTGTCAGAACCAATAAGTTTTCCTTTGCATGGGATACAGGCATGTGGTAGTAATTAGCAATATAAGGTCTTTAGTTGAGCAACCAAGCATAGATTCTGGCAGTAAACATAATGAGAAACTACAGGTTTTCTATTTCTATTGTCAGAAAGTTTCCAGATAAAATTAAATACATGTACAATGTGAAAACAGCTGAATTTTGGTGAAAGATATAGTTTCACCCCTTAAAATAACAAATGTGTATATTTTTAAACTTTCTACAAAATAGAAAAATACATGGAATCTGCTTTGTAGCATTTATATATTTGTTTATACATGCTGCCTTGTGAACTCCGTGTGTGTGGAATAACATGTTTCTCTATGGTTACTAAACATTAGGTCGTATGTTAAAATCAACAGATGATTACGTGTGTTTTGAGGATTGCACTGCGTGACTTTAATACTAAGGAGAGCCTTTCTATGGAATTGTAACTGTCAAAGCAGCTAGTATGAGTGCATAAGAATTCTTGATACAAACTCCACTTGGAAGAGAAATAACCAACACACCAATAAGTTTGATCTCACATTTCATTTTGCTTTTCAGCCCATAAAGTCCCCAACGGTCTCATAAACAATATAGGATGCATTTGGCACAATAAAGAATCTTATTTCTCTCTTAGATGAGACACATACATACAGATTTTGGAAACAGAAGTAGTTTGTGGGCAGTATGCAGTTATCACTGGTTAAATCTACTAGATACTAGGTTAGTTTTGTTGTGAAAGTCCACAGGGAATTTTTTAAATTTTAAATTTAAAGTATAATTTCTGCTTTGTAGTATTACTGTAGTAAGATTTCTAGAGTCTCATAAAATACATAACAGGAATTTTTTTATAGTCTTTGATTGAAGTTCCACCTGTTAAATAAACAACAGTACTCACTGTTGCATATATACCAAAATTTTATACCAATATGTCTATACAAAATGGGACTGAGACTAAAAACACAGCTTTAAGGACAAGTAGGGTAATGAATTTGGCACAATTACAATCTAGAACAAAAAAAATTACCAAAGAACAAGGTAACAATCCTTGTCTTGAATTACAAATATATAAGCAATGAGAGTTGCTCTGTAGGTAATGATATTACTGCTAAACAGCTGCTTTTTTACCATTTTTCTTCTTCAGCTCATCAGAAACCACTGTGTTGTTTTTACTGTGTGCCCTGATACACCAGAATCAGATGATCAGTAGACAAACAAAACTGACCTTCTCAGTTTAGTTATACACAGAGCAGACAAACAATTGCTTCTTGCTATAGTCATCGCTAATTACAAATGATACAGAAAAAACCAGACTGTAGTTACAAGACAGGAAATAATTGATAATAAATATATGTATATAAAAAACTAAGTCATAACTGTTAAACAAAATTCAGACATAAAAAGCAATCATACATGTAAGAAAGTTTACAAAGAAATATTACAAAATATTATTTTGTAATACAGCTAAGGAGGTATCTTAGGATACCCGTGATGTGTCTTTCAGTATTTTCCACATTGAATCCTACGTAGCTTTTCTGTTCTCTCTGATGAGCAATTCACTCACTACTGTTTCTCCTTCCTGTTTTTTTCCCTGGATGAATTGTGTAGTACACGATTATACATTTTGGGAAATATTTTTACGAAGTAGGTATTGCATATAAAATTCTTTACAACGATATTTCCTCTTAGCCATTTTTCTTAAAAATTTTGAGACCAGCAAGTGCTTCCTTGTATATACCCTATGTATAATTAGCTCTTTTCTTTTTAAAGCTTTTGATTTGACTTTGTTTAGGCTTTTTCTGTAAACTATCTGAGGAATTCATGAGTTAGTATTCAAGGGATCATTTTAAAGTGATGTTTCTAAAGTGAAGTACCATTAAAGGATGGAAAGGTATCTGCCACCATCACCATAGCTGAAAGACTGTTGGGTTTAGAATACTGCAATAAACCTGCAGGTTTGTTCATGCATTCATACCTCTGGAAGACTGGAAGGAGCAGTGATCATTTTGTCTTTGGATGATTTCCTGAATTGCTCCAACTAAGCTCTTAGCTATAAAGTTCAGGCTATAAGTCTTATGAGGTGGGGCTTTTCTTCAAGAAAGTCTTGGGTTTGGATAAGTAGATTTATGCTATAGCACTCTTTTTTTTTGATATTTGAAACTTATACATTCAGTCCCAGCCAAAATAGTACTTACAAGATCATCTGTGTTATTTCTTTTAAGGAAAAAAAATTAAATCAAGTTTATTTTGATTATTTGTTTATCATATTCATATTACTGAGGTGCAGTATGAAATTTGGTTAAAGATCCAGATTTGTTTTACCTCTAGTAATTCATAATTAAAATTTTATTCTGCATTTACTAGTTTACTTGAGAATCAAGATTGTTCTTGTTTCATTTCTGACTGATTTTTTTTCAGTCTTTACTTCAAATTAATGATTTTTAATTCCATGGACTGAATTATTTTTGCCTTTTTCATGTAGAACTGCTATCAAATTCTGCCCTTTAGGAACGCAGAAAGTAGAACTTTCCATATTGGCAGAGAGAGGGATGACCTGCTTGAGCGGGGAGGTTGGACCGCATGACCCACTGTGGTCCCTTCCAACTATTGTGCCTTGGCACAATACTAAATGTTTATGCTAAACTTTGTTACATATTCAAAAAACTTTAAAAAAAAAATCCAGATGCATTATTGTAGTTAGTATGTAGGATTAAAAACTGTATTTTAATGAAATCACAGTACTTTACTGTATAAGCTATTAAAACCTCATTTCTCTTCTCTCATGATCTGCTCTGCTTCCCAGAGATTTCTTCAGATTTCTTAAATTTACAAGCCATAAATTAGCAAATCATCAACATATCAGCGGGAATAATCATCTGTTAGAAATTCCTTCCAGAAGGAAACATGGGATCCAATAACTAAACTTCACAGAGAAAAATAAAAACTGTAGACAGATAGATATGGTAAACAGAAAGAAAAACAGATAATTTAGGTTGACAGGCCATCTTGGGCTCATTAGACATTTGAATTTCATTAAAAATTAGAAAAAAAAATTTAAGGCTTATCCAAAGCAAAGATCCATTTGCTGCAGTAATGAGAGGCATAGCTCCAAAGAAAGTGACATTAGATTATTATATTAAATAATTCGATACAATATGTAAGATATTATTTTTTCAGTGGTATGAGAATGTAATAAGAGAATGTGACATGGATTACATTATGATCCCCAGGGATGTCTCTATTTCCCATCTGCTAGCCATTCTTCTAATCCCACTGTTTCAAATGAAGTTTCACTTAGTGATAAAGAAAATCTGATGAGCGTTAAATAGACTGACAGATAGAAGAAATAGGACAAACTTTTTTTTTAATTTCATGTGCTTATTAAACTATATCCATTCTTGTGAAAGTAAGAAAGGAAATGTGGGAAGTGACATATAACATTTTTATGACATAAAAATGTATATTTGAGCTCACAATAACAGCACTTATTTTATATTTCTAGTTAAAGTTGTAAAAATTCTTTGTCTCTTCCTAAACCTTAAAAAAAAACTTTTGGATTTGGCATCAAACAGCAATTATTGCTGTCCAAATTTTGACCCAAGAAAGACTGAATCTGGTTTATAAATCTGCTGATCTTCCATATTCTACAAACTACACAGTCCGTGACTAAGTGTGTACCTTCCAATGAGTGTAATGTGAGATGGCAGAAGTCATTAATTGATCAGCAAGTTTTAGAGGTTGTTTGCTTTCACTCAGGTTCTGTTGCAGAAAATGAGTCATGACATTTTGAGTTGATTTCTGTGGATAGAAATGCATTGGCTCTGGTCATGGATGAAATGCTCAAAAATCTTAAAAGCCATTCCTAACTCCCACTTTGCTTACAAAGGATTTAATTATTTTTTGAGTCGTTGAGCACGTAAAAACACGTAAGGTGGTTTGAAAATGAGTAATGGTGGGAGAAAGCAATGTATTTAACAGAAAATACTGTGATTTGTTTTCAAAATAACAGGGTGTTTTGTGTGTGTGATATCTGCCACACAAAATATTACAAGAATGAAGTCCAGAGTTTGAAGGGATTAGAACAGTTGATTAAGGCCCGTTTGTAACTGAGATGCTAGTGCTGGAGGTGTAGATTACTCCTGTATTTTACTGTAAGATTTCCAGTATGGGCTCCTTGTGCATGCTATTTAAGAGGTTTTACTTCTGTTTATACTGAACTATTCACTTATTTCTTTCTGAGCTCTGTTATGCCTAAATACTGTGGTATTTTTCATGAAAGCAGAAATACTCTAAATAATATTGCCATGAAGACTGAATGAAAGGATGAATATTCATCCTTTACTTTAAGCTACTGTGGAAGCCTCTTAACTAATCCAGACCCTGGAAGAAACAAATCATTGTGCTTTCATCTTATTATTGCAGATTCAGAGGTATGCATCAAACAAAGAATATTAACTTTTAATTTACTTTATAGACAAACATTGTGCAATTCCTTATATCATGAAAACGTAAGATAAACTCATTTATCTGTAGCTGAGCAAAGGAGTTTAAATAAGCAAAGCAGCCTAACATGAATCACATGACAGCATGCCATTACGAACAGACTTAGATGCAAGCTCTAATGTACAGTTTAAACAAAGGAGTGTGCTTTTTATCCTGGGTTAAAGTGTCTGAAATACACTCTGTCAGCCTGTTCTCTAGAAGAAATCTCACTTAGGTGACCATAAAATATTTGAGGCCCCATGTAAGTGAATTCTTCTATACTGTTTCTATGTGCTTCACAAACAGTTTCTGATATTTAAAGGTTGCCAGTGGCACTCCTCCAGTATTCACTGAGCAAGACTGAAATCTGGATTTGTATAAGCACACTTTATATAGTATCATAGCTGTAATAATTCACAGCTCATTAGGGTATTGTGTGCTTGTCACTCATTACTAGTTTTATGTTTAAGAGTATTTGAAAGGATTCTTTCTTGATTCTTAAATTCACATACTTATATTGGTCACAAAATAACTTAATATTTGCATCAGAAGTAACTTTCAAATGGCTGACATTAACAATTTCCCATTTGTGTTAATCTTATGTATGACCCAGTGCTGTTCCACTGATCTATACCATATACTCAGTGTAGCTGTTTGAGCGTTTCCTGGTATTAACTAATCCCTTTTTCTTTACTCACCATTTAAGAGAACCCAAAGGCATGGAACCTGTTGGAAAGAACAGATAGTTTCTGTTAGAATTACTCACAGCAACTCCAGTATAGGCTGCATGAGTTCACTCTGGTTCCTAAATAGTTGACAGCTGAAGCTATCAGGTCCAATTCACAGATATTAAAGGTACCTCAGACATGTTCTGAGGTCACATCTCCTGTGACTGTCTAGTCAGGTGCTTATGTACTTTAAATATTGATACATATTTGAAAGTCAATGCTTTCTGCTTCTCGGTGACTTCAACACTTTTGAAATTTTTAATCCTTCAGAAGTAAAGAGAATAATGAAACAAACAGTTGTAGGAGAAGAAATGTTAAAGTTGCTGGAATTTTATACACTTGACAGTCAATGTGCTATGTCCTTTAATATTTTCCACCTTAATCTCCTTTGAACTAGAAAATTTATAGAGCCTGATGGGAGAATCAGATTGAGAAATAAGCTTAGAGTTGATTTTTTTTTTTTTTTTGCAACTGCCATGTCTTGTTTTCAGAGTATTTTGTGCTCTCTCTTCATGGATACAAATGACTAACACAAAAAGTTTCAGTAGTAACACATTGTAATTTCCTGTCCACTGGAGTTATTTTTTAAAAATTAATCTGCTGTGTCTTTTTCTGGTCCAGAAGTGTCCATTTTAAATGAGCGGTTCTCAGCCTCCGCTTTTTTTATATATGCAAGACATAGGCAAGTTTTTTTAAAGGTTATAATTTTATAACATATTATTCTGACTAACTATACACATTGACTAAATAATTGATCCTTAGAGGACCATCATCCTTGGGTTCAAGTCTTCTGTGAAAAAAAGAGAAAAACTTCAAACTGTGACTACACAGCACTTATTACTCTAACAGTATTAATCTGAGAGAGGAGTTTATATTGAAATAAGAGAAAGACACATAGCACATGCATAAAGTTTTGAGCTGAATTAACAGAATCTTGAGTAATGTTAGGTAAACCAGGAAAAGCACAAGTGGCTGCAAACATTGTAAACTGTTATGTTTAAGAATGCATACCACTAATAGATAAACAACCAGACCATATACACAGTCTCTGTTAACATTTATTAATTTTATTTTTTTTTAATAAGAAGATGAGACTGAGACCCATCCTTTTTTGAGCAAAGCCTGTTAGACTTTACAAGAACCTGTTTACTTCAACCACAGCAGTCTGCTACTGGTATATATGCAAAGAATTTAGATGGTCAATAGGTGAAGGAACAACCAGAATGCTAAGCAGAAAGACCAGGAAGACATCTGAACATATGTATTTGATATAAATATAATTTTAGAGAGACATCTAGATGCACCACACTTCTTCTAGTTACTTGACAAGTGAACACCAAGTATTCAACTGAACAGAATTTTGTATTTATTATACTTGATTTATTGTGACAGAGTAGTTGGAGTGAATTTTTTCAAGTTCTTTATACTTGTTCCAATAAATGGATATAATTTCTTTCAAAATAAACAGGCAAGAGATTTGCCTTTTGTATTGTATCCTCTGAAGGAAGAAGCATGCAAAGATCATTTGTAAAGAATCCCATTCACAGTGGATCTGTTTTCATTTACAGTGCTATTTACATGGATTAAGTGTATGCTCTCAATTATCTCATGTCAGAAATCTAGATGTTTTAGCTTTTGCTTATTTCATTTTTTTTCTTACTAAAATAGTTTGTATCTGTGGTAGCTTAGGATCCTATATCACCATATTTTGTTTACTTTATAAGAAGCTAGAGTATTTTTAGCAAATGTATCATTATGTCAGTACTTGAGTAGGAAAAAAATTAGGTACTGTAGGGAATTTCAGCTGTTTAGAATCACAGTTGTGTACAACTGTGTACAAAATTGTGTACAACTGTGTTAATTTTTTGTATTCGAAATATCTTCATATTTTTTAATATTTCTCAAATTAATTTTGAGGATGATAAATATATATGGGAGAGAATGGATTAGTCCATTTTTGCTGATAGAATATTATTCCTGATAAGCTTTAGATTCTTTGTAAAAGATTTCTATTGCAGCATCACAGTCTGGTAATATGGACTCCCAGTGGTATATTAAACCATTTTCACCTCTAATACATGATACCAATGACAACTATTACTTGAGAGAAACCTTAGTCCTCCTAAATACACATCAGTAATAAAAATGTCTAAATTCCTAAACCATATTTTTCAGTATGGTAAGGAAAAGTCTAAATTTTGTTTTTTTTAAAGAATAAAAAAAAATTGAAAGCACAATAGAGTATTACTTTTGAACCTTTTAATAAGAAAAAGCTTAATGCAGATGTTAGGCATTTTGTTTGACCCAATATTTTTCATACAATGTTTTTCTACTAACCAACTCTTTTTCACAACAAAAAAGTTATCCAGTATGTGTTGGCTTTACTTAAAGTCTCAGTGCATGGAAAAAAATGGGTGGTAAAAAAAAAGGGAAGGGAATGGTTATTGAAACACACAGAGGAAGTTATAAATCTTTAAATCATATACAGGACAGATTGGAACAATATAAGCTCTCCAAGTTTTCTTAAATAATGTACCTAAAAACTCTCTGTGGGCAAGTAGGAAATCTGTTTTCGATATCGTCTACTTCTAAGCAAAAAATATAATTTATGTTAAAGAAAGGTTTTATTGGTGGGGGTTTTCAACCAAAAATTAATGCAAATATCTCATCAGAAAATACTGTTTGAAAGCCAGGAAGTTTAGTTGCAGTCACTGTTCAGAACACTGCCCTGCACATTATAAGAACAGCAAAGAAGAGAAGAATAGGTCATGCCCAGTTCTAAATCAGAGTAAAAAATGAAACCATAGTGCAGATGCCTTCCAACACTTCAAAAGGAATTAGCCTCGATGTCCAAATGCAAGACTTTTTGGCAGGCAAATGTTTTACTTTCACTGTAGCAGATTGTTATGAATCCCTACTCAGTGAGAGTCAGAACAGGATTGTACCAATTGCATCTGCTTTTAGCAGGAGTTTTTTGTAGTAAATAACCTCTGGAGTTATTTTATAATGTGAATTATCTTGTAGTCTTTTGATACTATCATGATTTCTTCTGCAGTGCAATATTTTGGGTTCCACAACCATACTTTAAAAGTGTGGATTCTAATCAATGACAGAAAAGAATGAATATTAGGTGAAATCAGCCAAGAAGGAGATAAATTTTCTGCACAGGAATGCAGTGTATCAGAAGAGCACTCAGGAAGAGATTCTGCTAAAACCAACAGCACAGGATCTGTACAAAGGAGTTTCCTACCATGGGAAATTATTTCTGCTACCAAAAACAATGCTTCAACTATGCAAATGGAAAGTTCAGTTTCTTAATTAGTAATAGCTGGAAATATCTGAAGAAAACTACCTATAGTTAAAAATCTGTCATCTTGGAAAATGTGTACAGACAGTACAAGGAATACAAATTAATATATTTTTAGCTGCTATTTATGATTTTCTTGGACCATTGAGGTTTTTGGTGCTAGATGGGTTTACACTTACAAAAAAGTGTTGAGTACCACTAGACAGGAAGAGCTTCCCAGTAGGTTACTATAA
The DNA here is from genome assembly GCF_003945595.2 of Pipra filicauda. NCBI lineage: Eukaryota > Metazoa > Chordata > Aves > Passeriformes > Pipridae > Pipra > Pipra filicauda. Next base: position 855,800 of record NW_024104318.1, read on the forward strand.
TGTAGTGTATCAAACACAGTCTGTTCAGAATTTAGATCTAGTAAACTACTAAGGTTTTAAACATTTCTTCAGAATCTGAAATTTCCTGAGGTTTTCCATTTCCATTGATATACTACTTATACCCTTAGTGCAATAACACACGTGAATGCCCATCTCCGGCAATTCAGACGACTGACCACTAGGGAAACAGAGAAAGAGTGCTTCTGGTAGGGCTAATAGAGGCAGGGCAGAGCCTACTGGAAACTGCCAATTTGCAAAGCTCCCAGAAGAAACCTCCTAAGGGCTTCTTGCACCAAGAAGAAAGGATGACCTGATTATATTTTACATCTTGTTTTCTTATACTGTGTTTACCACCTCATAAAACAGGAAGACTTTAACTCAGGGTTTTTTGTGTTTTTAAGTGTTTGCAGTCCAAGGACTTTGTGCTTTGTGCTCTTACTGCACCTGAAACTTCTGTTAAAAAAAAAAAAAAAGCAAAGCAGACACTATTAGCTAGTTTAACAATAAACATTCATAGTCTCCTATAGACATTGATTTCTTACCTATTAAATAGAATGAAACCACTGAAGTTTTAGACTATTGCAATTTCTAAAATTGCATTTGAGTCCTGGTGCTGTCATTAAGAGCTCATTCAAAAGGAATGTTGTCATATTTCTATATAAATGTTTAACACTGTGCTATGCCAGAAAAGTGATGATAGTAAACAATATCACGAGGTCTGCTGGACTGGTATAACAGTTTATCGTGTTTTGCTTTTCTAGTCACTGTCAGAGACACTGCAAAAGTGACAGTACCTGACAGTGATAGTTTTCACTGCATGGTGCATATTATTACTATTGATTTGTTCTGCATAGTTATCCCTTTTCCAATGAGTTTGGTGTACTTTTCACACACATTTCATCAAGGATCAAATTATGAAGCAAGGAAAGACTCCTGTTATAGTCCATTACATAGGTAATCATTGCTGCTACATATTATTTGTTGTTTCCCGACAATGAGGTTTCTATGTTACTGAGTTTTCCACAGAAAAATTATGAAGTAGCTGAGACTTGGGTGGTCTACTTCTTATCTTTGGAATTACTTTGCTTCACATTTAGTAGTTCAAGTGCCAAACAAGTGCAGAATTGTGTGTTTGTGCATAGACTATATGACAGTAATGAAGGTGATTTTCTGTTACTTCAAAAATGGTATCTATGGCACCTTTTCCCTCTTCCTGACTTCTGTGAGCAATGTGGTTATTAGAAGTATTAGCAATAGGCTTAACAAAAATCACTATCTGTCTTGAAGCCATGAGAGTAATAGAAGCTGGTTGTTATTTTTTTCCATGAAGGAAATTGTGAGACATTTTGGGATATTCTAATCATAAATTTTTAGACTTTGTTTTTACAATAATAAGGGAGCAAAGATTCCTTAAGTCAGAAAGAGTGCAATTTCCTAGGCCTTTCCTTCAGCCTTTCAGAATTTAAGATGTAGAATTCAAGAATGTGTATGTAGGTATATGTTGTGCTTCCATCTTCCATGGTCAGCTACATCTAGTAATGAAAATGTGGAGCAGTAGAAACCTTTGTGACATCACAATCTATGCAAACTTTGATTTTCTAAGCAATCTGTTGCAATGGTGAAATAAGTAATGACTTCTTATTGTAAAGTACTTTCTTTCTAGGAGTTATGGTAGGAAAAATATTTTTTTTACTGCTTATGACCTATAATTGAAAATCTTTGCACTGCCTTCATTGGCATAAATATCTGCTTCAACTGTAGAAAAATATCGAGATTTGCTGTCATAAACCAAAAAACTGACCAATAAATTTCATTAGAGGAGGTAAAAATGTGGAGAGAGATGTGTAAAATAAAGAAATATGCCTTTGAGAAGGACTGGTTAACATGGTGTATAGACTTATATTATGACTGATACCGCTTATTGTTAAATGTGTAATACAACATGTCCAAATGGCTTTGCAGGTGACAGTGTATATATATTTGCAATTGCAAAATACCTTTTGGAAGTGATATTTTCCTTCTCTGACTTCATGGAATACAATCTAGAGAAACGTCAAGAAGGATCTTTTCCGTTTCTGCTTTCTTGCTTGCTTGTATTACCTTCTTTGCAAGATTAACTCTGATTTTTCTGTAACAGGCACATAGTTGTCTGTGGTCACATAACACTTGAAAGCGTGTCCAACTTCCTGAAGGACTTCCTGCACAAGGATAGGGATGATGTCAACGTAGAAATCGTCTTTCTGCATAAGTGAGTAATCTTTCAAGATTAGTCTTATCATCAATTACTAAAGCTCTTTAAATTAAGCCTGATCTTATGAGAAGACAGAGAATCTTTCAAGCTCCAAATAACCTTAAAATTAATGTTTTCAATTGCTGTTATTAACAATATGTTTTGAAAAATAGTTGTTTTCTACATTTTTGATAACACATTGTTAGGTATACGTATTTGAAGCAGATAGACTTCAGACCCAGTTGTGTCATCTGTGAGGTAGATAGCTAAATGCGTTGTTGAAGTGGGAGTGGAGTTATGAAATAAAAAATATTGGAATACTAATAAATATATGGGAGAATTCTTTTCTAGTGGTAAATATTTATGAAGAAACTACCTAAATTACTAACATTAGTAAAACTAAAGAAAAACACTGTATGTCATATGAACTTATGCTAGTACATTTTCACCTTGGATTTGCCTAGGAAAAATGTTTATTTCATATTGCAAAGTATTTATAAAAAGAAAAATGTAGGTGTGGATTTAATTTTAATATAAATGAGATACATTACAGATATGTCGAAGATAGAAATTAAATTCTTATCACACTGATAATCAATTCTGCTCTTTTACCCATATATACATACCTACATACACATAGTCTCTTGCCTTTTTCTGATGTGGAATTTGGAAAAGTGCCTGAAGGTGGTTGTTGCTTCTTGCGGGCTCTACATTATGTGTAATACAACATCAAACGGGAATGCTTAGGGGAGAAGTTGCTAGAAAAGGCCATGTGATAGGAGACAGTATGAAAAGGTCTTTTCTGCTCTGGAATGGCATCTGTTTAAAAGTGTTGCTAGCTATGAACGAGTAATATTTTTGCGTTCAGAGCACGTTCGGCACTTTTTGTCAAAGAAAACGATTAAAAAGTTAAGGAATCATATGTGATGATTTAAGAATGGAAGCTGAAAACCAAGAGTCAGCAGCACTTGCACAATTTTATCATCTAGTCTTTTCAAACTGAACTAGAGATAATATCCTCAAGTAACTACATCATTTATTGCATCCCCTCTCTCTATAATAACAAGAAGTGACTGTGAGGGAAAATCAAAGGTCTTTCCACAGTGAAAGTGCATGGTGATAGGAATCAGGAAACTGCACATTCACGTGAAAGGAGTTTAGCACCTTGCTACTTGTTTGTGCCTGCTTTCTTCTGTACCTTCACCGACAAATACTTGCATGTATCTGCTTTGTTTTCCTATTAAATTTAGCATTTGGCATGGCAAAGGTCTCATGCACTTACTGTGAAGCTATTAAATCCCTTCTGTTTTAATGAGTGGCATCAGAACAGATATTTACAAGGTTGTTGCCACATTATGTAATTGACTGTGATCCATTTAATTTTTTTTTTTATTTCTGGCAAAATGAAATGAGACAGAAGGTCACAGCATCATTATGTCTGTTTTATTTGCAGCTCACACAAACCACAGGATTCCTAGAGGGTTTCTTTTTCTGGTTTTTAGTGATTTTTACATTGAGCTCTTTTATTCATGCAGTCTGCCATTTTGAGAATGGTGGGGACATGCAGAGGATGATTGTGTTACTAGATAAATTCCAAGCAGAAAACTGTGAGAGGATGTTTTCAAATGTTTGCACCCATACTTCTGCATTCATAGTTGTGAGAAACTGCCAAAGGATGAACGTGGATAGTAGCACAATGAAGTGAGCCAGAAGCACTGGGGACAAAAATAAGAAAGTGAAAGCAATATAGTGTTTATCTTTTAAGTATTGCACACTGTTGCCACATCACAGGAAAAGCATCAACAGAAGTAATAAATGGGTGGGTTTGTAAATGAAGGAAATGGGACAGTTATGGAAGCTGATTTCTCATTTTCGCTTGTGTTTTCTTCCTCTTCCCAATGCAGTATCTCCCCTAACCTTGAGCTGGAAGCTCTTTTTAAACGACACTTCACTCAGGTGGAATTTTATCAGGGTTCAGTCCTTAATCCCCATGACCTGGCGAGAGTGAAGGTAACAGCTCTGTTGTTCTGTTCTCCTGCTAATTGACTTTTTTAAAGTACTCATTGCATTATTTGGAAAAAAACCAGTAAAACCCTTCTTCATGTAACCCCAAAAGATTGGTTTTCCATCTCTGTTAGCTTGACTAATAAATTATAATGTCTGTCCTTGTAAACCTTTTTTCCCCTATATCTTTAGATTTTCAAAACTACAGTAACAATGACTTAAGACACATTGTCTGCCATTCCATTAAACTCTTTATGAATGTTTCACTGAGGTTTCAAGAGTCTATTTTACATTAATGTTTGATATAGCAGAACATTGTCTTACAGTAGTGGCTTAAAATACTCATTTTTCACCTCCTGAACCTTTTTATATTGTCTAGAATACTGAAAGAAAAATACATTTTAAGATTTTTTGGATAATTAAGCTAAAATTAGATAGTTTTATTTTCTAGAATTCTAAATGGTAAATTTTTTTGTACTCTTAAAGCAAAGCATGAAGATTAAAAAATTTTAAGGAAAAACCGAGTTGTCAGATACATTAGTAACTTTTTTGTTTCTTTTTTTTTTTTTAACCCCAGCAGAATGTAAACTGGCTACTTAAGCCAAGAATATTTTAGCACAATGTTGTTAATCCTTTCTGGGGTTCCAATCACATGTTTTGTCCATTTTGGCTGCAGAAATTGCTTAACCTTTTGTAGCCCAACGCACACAATTTCAATTCATCAGAATATGTTCTAATTATGACCATAAAATTGTGTGTTCATATTTTGTGTTCTGTATTCCCCCCTTATTTGTGTTGATAGTTGGTTATACACACTGAAAAATACTTTTTTCGTATGCTTTGAGTTCTGTAAAGCTAAGGTTTTTCTGAATCTAGAGATCCTGTGAACAGGTCAGTTGTCTTCCTCTTACTTTCTAAATCTGGTACTCAGATTCTAAATCATCAGTTCAACCTCCTCTTCCTGTCTATAATAGGAGGTACTTAAATTCCCAAAGAAAGCTGCAGGACTCGTGGGAGCACTGTCCTGATGTAACAGGAAGTTTGTATGGATTGAGAGATCTAAATTCCAATATCTGGTCACCAAACATTAATGTTAACACCTTCATGGCTCAGCTGATACAAAGTAAGAGTCGACAATTGAACTACTAACCTGCTCTGATCATCATAATCGAGTTTCAAGGAACTACTGTGTGTGTATGAGAGCAGTTATAATCACTCACATTAACTCACATTAGCCTAGTAACATTTTTGATTAGCAGTATTAAGAACTGACACTCACACTCACAATGGCAGTGCTGGATTCCCTGATACTTTATGATGAAAGAAGAGCTGGAAAGAGATGTTGCTATACATGTTTTCTTTTTCTTTGGTGTCTCAGATAGAGTCAGCAGATGCGTGCCTAATCCTTGCCAATAAATACTGCGCTGACCCAGATGCTGAAGATGCCTCCAATATTATGAGGTAAACTCTGGAGTTTTAAATAGCTTTTTTGTTCTTAACTCAGATTAGATAATTTTCTGATCTGTTGCACTTAAAGAACACTGTAGGAGTTTTTTTTTTTTGACAAATTAAAAGTGTCACAAAAGTTCAGAGGTGAGAATATCCTCAATTCCTACCTAAACTGTTTGATTTGGCTGCTTTATTGTGCCTCAGAAGAGACACTTGGAGCACAAGCTTTGGTACTCTTAGTAATTTTGCAGGACCTAGGTTGAGTATTCATAGCTGAATGGAGAGAGGAAGGGGAATGCAGTTCTGTTGTTGCAACAATATGTTATGAGAGTTCATGTACTACACGGGCTGCTATTAATGATGGGACAGAAGAACACTTCATCACTTCACACCTTACTTCCCCCTGGTATATCTGCTCCTACAAGCAATGTGCTGCTCAGGGGATAGCAAAATATACAGTAGAGTGGTCTCCTATCTCCATCCTGGTTTTTTTATGCTGAAGACCATTCATTACTTTTTTTGATTGACAAGCCATAGGGACCACTAATCTCCTCCTGCTTTCCTCCTTGAAGTCTCTGAAGGAAGGAGATGAAACAGTCAGTCAGTAGGTGGCCAATCAGTAGAGTTACAACAAACCCATGCCATTCCATGTTTTATGTTTTGTTCATCCTGCTCTTGTTTTAATGAGATTGATTCGTTAGAAGTTCTCTATCATTGGATTGGCCAGTGTTATGAACAGATTTGATTGGCTTGTCAGACGTTTGCACGCTGTGCAAGGAAGGGCAGAAATAAAAAATGAGTTATAAAATTGCTCCTCTGGAAAACTTTCACTGCGTGCAAGAGATGTGGCTGTCTGAGGAAGATGCAGGGCTTAAATATGCCTAATTTCATTTTACAAGCTTGGTGTGGGTTGCAATGCGAGAAACTTTATTTTGACATTGATTGCATAAATACATTAAGATATTCCAGTTGGAGATTAGTGAATTCTTAAAAGATTTAATACATTTAATGTAATCAAATGCAAAAGTGTAATTTGAAAGTGGAATTCTCTGGTGTTTTCTCACAATTTAATTCAAAAAATTGAATGTTTAATTAAACAACTCAGTGAGAAAGGGAAAATTAGAAGAAAGACTTGTTAAAGTAATGCAATTGTTTTATGTTTCCCATTCTAGCCTTGATATGCTTCAAAACACAAGCCAGACTAGCAGTTTTCAAGATACTTTCTACAAAACACCGATGTAAACACTTATGGCATTCAGTCTTATAAGACTGATGGTACCATAAGTAATTTTTTTTTTAAATTGTTTTATCTTCTTTCTCTACGTTTAGTTTGTAAATACAAAACTGATTTTTTTGGCCTGTTCATCTCTTTAATGTTGTTCAATGCTTTTTTGTAGTGCATTATCAATCCAAACATTTCTCAAGCAATTTTTTTTCCATCCACTTAAAATCTATACACAGTTGAGTATATCTTATGCTCATGAAGTAATTAAGAATGCAGAGAAGCTGCAGATTATGAAAGTACCCCATACTTTATAAATTCAGCATTCAGATATCAATTTTGATATTGAGCTTTGGAGTAGTCCATAAAAATTAAGATGAATTTGAGTGTGTAAAATCATTATTTGAGGTACTTCAATATGATGAATGTCGAGCAGGTATAAATAAATAATATGTGATGGGGAAGGAAGAAAGGGATTTTTTCAGACATTTATCATTGGAAAACTTGATCAATTATGTTGATACAAAGACATGAAGGATAATCACTGAAGATGACATAATAGTTCCAAATGTATTATTTTCCTGGGAGAATAAATGGAATATCTGAACAGATTTGCTAAAACAAGTCTCTTTTTCTGCAGACTTCATAAGAGAAAACATTCAACTGAATATTTCCTGATGTTTGTTTTTCTCTATTATTAGCCACTAGTTATTATCTCAATTTGACTAGGTGTATATATTGCATAGTTCTGACTTCAATCGATATGCTTTACAGCCAGATGGATATGAGGGTACAATTTTAATTGTGGACTTGCAACACAGTGGAGTTATTTGGATGCATTATCTAAATATCCTATCAGTTAAAAGGTACTTTATTAGTTTTTCCTTTTCTTTTTAGAGTAATTTCAATAAAGAATTATCATCCGAAGATAAGAATTATCACTCAGATGTTGCAGTATCACAATAAGGTAACATGATGACCAACAATGTTTCTCTTCGGTTTTTTGCTACATTGCATTCACTCCTACATAACTAGTTCCACTAATAGTAAGCCTTTTTCTTCCAAAGTAAAACGTCCTAATAAGCCTTTTCATGTAATCTAGTTGCAAAGCAATTCAGTTTTATTTATATATGCAGGGGACTTTATCAAAATCCTGACATTTATTAGTTGCCTAGGATCTAATTCTCAAAGCTACAGTGTCCATAGTTGCTATTGATTCCAGATTAGCTTTTAACTGCCTAACTTCTATAAGTATTGCATAGTTTATTATGCTAGAATTACCCAGGATGGATTGGTGGCCTCTAGGCAATTAATCTGAAGTTGGTTCTTTGTTCATAATTAAAAAACCCCCAAACAAACCAAAACAAAAATCCAAGTAGTGATTACTGTCTTATGGGAGATTATTGTGATTTTTTGATTATGGCATGACAATGTAGACCTGAAATTGCCCAACAGCAGGCACAAAATAAATAATAGTATTCCATTCATTTGCATTACTATAATGTACACTCATATAAAACATAGCTGAGTTGTGGAATTTGCTGCTATAAATACTGTGGAGTTCAAAATTATAAATTCACTTTGGAAAATAATTTGGAAAATTTTTTGATGCAGATTTGTGGACTTTAAACACAGTGAAGTCAGTTTATTCAATCCTGAGATGAGGAAGTCCATAAACTGCTGATTATCAGGGTTAGGAAGAGTATATGAGAGAACAGACTACTCATATGTGACCTGCTTCTTTTATTATTTCTGAAAGCATCAACCACTGCCCACTGTTTGAGAAGCAGGTTGACTGGGTAGATCTTCATTCAATGAAATACACAATAACTCTTGTAGTAAGGAGGTTTGCTAACAGCTCCTTGCACCTGTAACCTTTAGCTATACCAAGAGCAATTACTGTTGCTTGCTTTGTCCTCTTCCTGTATGTTATGGAAGAAGCCTGTCTTTTTATAGAAAAGAGAAACAAGGTGTTTCTCTGCTTTAAACAGGTTCACAGGGAGAGATCTTTTAAATACTGCAGTTTTCATTTGTTATTCCAGTGAATGTGTCTTCAAGAATAGCTTTTATCAAAGTGCTGAACTGTGGTATTAACTTAGGAAGGGAAACAAGGATGTAGGCCTCTGGGTTTCCTTACATCTATACAAATGTAGAAGGTACATGTAAGGGAAAATCCAATAGAGTTATGCCAATAACTGAACAATATTTATACCTATATAACTGACCAGTGTCAATGTGTGTCTTGATCATCTATTTTTTTCTCCTTATAAGAATCAGTCTTAGAAAAAAATTCGGATTTTCACTGTCAAGTGCTATCCTTCAGGGCGGAAGAAATTAAATAGAAAAGACAGAAGATGTTCTATGCCTTTTTAAATTACAATGTCCAATAGAGGTTGCAGCTTCACATGAGTTCTAATCTAAGTTGTATTAGCTTCTTGTATACTATATATGTTCCTTATCAGTCAGACTGTAGCTTAAAGTTCTGTGGAAGGAATATACAGAAGGGAAGGAAAACTTTACAGCATTCTCTTTGTTCAGGTGTGAGGATGGGCCTGACAGAGTGTCAAAGCCAGCATATGTCTTGAGAAATGTAAGATTTTGTCTGTAATAAGTAAGAGCAGAACACTTCTTAGCATAGAATTAAGCTCTGAAGTACTTGAACTTCTTCTACCTACTCAGAAAACATTAAGCCATTAACAGAGAAAATCATTCACTGCTATTTTCTTCAATACCATACTATATTTCAGGAAGTATCTTTGCTTACTCACCTGGGGGATATTTTGTTTGTTTATTTGTTTTCCAGGCCCATCTGCTAAATATCCCAAGTTGGAACTGGAAAGAAGGGGATGATGCAATCTGTCTTGCTGAGCTCAAGCTGGGTTTCATAGCCCAGAGCTGTCTGGCACCAGGCCTTTCAACAATGTTAGCCAACCTCTTCTCTATGAGGTCATTCATAAAGGTAATGTCTTGTCTCATTAGAATGTATTAGTCTGCAATTCAGGTTGTCAGAGAGTTGAGTAGAGAACATGACTCAAATGTGAAGCAGATAGGAAGACATTAACAGATTTTGTAAGACTGAAAAAAACAGCACACAATTCCCATACAAAAGTTTTCTCCTGCAAATTAGGCAATGAACCAGATTCTGTCAAGGTATGTTTTTATTTTTATTCAGCAAGTGTCTGGCCTTTAAATAATTTTCCATAGCAGCATCCATTACTAGGGAGATATTTCTGGTGTTTGGTGGTTTTGCTTGACTTTGGACAAACCACATGTTTGTATGAGAAAAGTCACTGCTGCTAAAGCAAAAATATGATTTATGTAAGTCCAGTATAGCAACAAAGTGCCCAGAAAAAGGGACTGGTCATTTTGGTCTTTTACATCAAGTGGCTAGAGAACCTCTGACTGTGAGTAAATAAAGAAAATGTGTTAGAACCAAAGCCTGAATTTCCCACAACATCATTCATGTATTTGCTTCTCCTCAGTCTTAATTCAAGTTATTTTAATAGTGATTTTAAATTTGCAGTGAGAAAATGAGAGATTCACAAAATGTTAAACTGGAGTATGGGGGAACTGTACTATAGACACACACATTTATGGCCTGGATTTGCAGCTAAAACATTTAAACAAGTCAAAAACTGGAAATGTAAAGCTAGCATGTTTCCAGAAAATATATCTAACCACTTCTGCCATTATCTTATCCACCTTAAATCCAATGTTTTCTTATTTTATAACATATTCTTATAATAATTCCAGTACAGTAGTAGATTAGACTATCTCACTGATGAACAGTTTTAAGATGTAGGCTCAGGTTTGCAATGCACTACTCAGATTATATTTCTATATACACAAGATAAGCATAAAAATAGCAATGAATTAGACTGGGAGGAAGCTATCAATGTCAGTTTTGCTCTTGTGTCTGTGATTATATACAGTTATAAACAGAGCAGTGTGCAAGACATACCTTAACTTGTGTGACTGCAAATATCATCTTCAGATGGCACTAGGAGAAAAAAAATGCCATAAGATAGTGCATTGAGATGGCAACACTCTGTTAGAACTGGTTAAAAATATGTCTGCCACGTAACCAAGAATGAATTTTCTAGGCATGTAAAATGCGCGTCATCACTTCCAAAGATATCTGACCAATTTAAAATCTGAAGCCAAATAATGTATAAGAACTGAGACATATTTATGAGACTCCAACCTTATTGGTGATTACAAAAAGTTTGTTTATTTAGCTGAGAGGATGTTCTTTTTCATGTCTGTCTCACTCTGAAAACTTGAAAAAGAAACCTTACTGAGTGGTGGCTGTGAATCAGAAGTGTATTGTAGCAGAGCAGCTACATTGATTAGAATTGCTAAAGAGGACTATATTGAAGAGAAATATTCCCATAAGAACTTTCACCCCTTTTCATTAAGAACATTGAAAATATTGTCAGACCTTCATAAATTCCTTGGGCAAATACTATTAGTGGAGTCTCCCACAAGTCAGGAGATTGCCAGGAAAATGTACTGAAACTTCTGTATTTTTTAATGAAAGCTTGAAATGTGTGTTTGTTCCGCCTTCTTCATAACGTGATTAGAAAGTGATTTAATGTGCAATAAATGTTTGGTCGGTCAAACACAAATGAATGTGATTGATGGTGACGTTGCACACATTTAACTCATTATGTGTTACTTTTACAGCAAAATGATTTGTGTAAACAGTCTGCTCAGTATTAAAAGTAAAACAAACTAAGAAACCTCAAAATATTATATTTGTTCCTAATATTTTCCTTTTGGGTTTAGCTGTGTAATCTCATATGGAATCTTTTATGTTCTTTTTGGCACCAAACTGAACAAAAAGGAAGTCAGCTCAAAAAGATTAAGGTTCTGTAAACACTTAAAGACAGATAGATTGCACAACAAATTATATGTTAAGGACAAAATCCCCTCAACTTTACACCTGTGAACTGTATTTCAATAGTCCAGTTTTCTTATAGCAGAGACTGTTTTTGTTGTATTAATAAAGGGATAGAGACTATTTCTTAACTTGAAAAGTCTCTGAAAAAGATGGAAATACTGTACTGTACTGTACTGTACTGCAATTTCTATATTGTTTGGACTAGCAAATGTGTACCAGAAGTCTACCCATATGAGAAACATTGCAAAAAGCAGGTAAATGGAATAATAGGAAGAGGTGGTCAAATTTTGTCCGTCTATAAAATCATGCAAGCCGATATGAGTTAGTATTGTTGTGTAAATTAATAAAATGCGGAATGTGGCACTTGAGTGTAACACAAGTCCACAGTCAAATTAGTTTTGTCTTTGCTCTATTGGTAAGACAGTCAGTACACTTAATTCCAGATCTGGAATTATCTGGAGCTGTCTCTGTTATCCACTAAGCTATTTTGAGAGCAGGAATGCTCTGTGGGCTCTTCTGGCAGCTTTTGCACACCCAGTGCAATGCCTACTTTACATTCCTTTCTACTCCAGGCTGAAAGAGAGACATAATAAAACCACACAGATTTACATCCGTTGGGTGCTTACCTAAACTGATGGAACACATCAACATGTTTGCTATTTATTATTGGCCACTTAGGCAGCCTTGGTCTGTCTTACTGTGTGAAACTAGGGTATGCACAGTGAATTCCTTCAAATGTAGGAGAACTTTAAAGGAGGGTTGAGGAGGAAATGCAGCTTCTTGATTTGTTGTGAGGTTCTTCAGGAGACTGCAGAATAAACTGATTACACGATCCTCCTCACAGGATTTAGATTACATATTAGTGTAGCCTGTTACCAAAGACATTCATTCTCTAAGAGGTCTTCCTGAATGTAATGTTTTTAGTCATTGAGTCTAGGAATTAACACCTGTTGTGGTTTAAAACTGTTTGCTATTTAGTAATAGTATCAGTCCTTGTGATCACAGCATATTTGCCTTAGGCTGAAGTCTACCATGGAGTGCATTTTCAGTCAGTCATTTGAACAGGTGGACACCAATCTATCTTTTGCATCATGACTGGATAGAAATACTGTCCTGGTTTTTAAATTTGAAAGTATTGGAAGTAGAGCCTGTGTGCCTTTCAGTTCAAACCCATCAAGACCAGCATCTAAAATAGAATTAGATGTCATAATATTTCAAGAATACTCTTAGTGCCTTGACTCACTGCAAGATTATACATTATTATGAACAATGAAAAATGCTTAAATCTTTCATTTGAAATTAGAGTTAATCTTAATTAGCGTAGTTACTGTTTTATAAAACATACTCCTTTTATACCAATTTTAAAAAACATTCTTGCATACAGAAAGCTGTGAAAATAATTGACTGAAATTGTAGTTTTCATAGTACTAAGGATATTTGTTAGCTTTGATTTAAGCAGACAACGGAATTGAGTAAAGAGGTAGTTGATAACTTATAATACTTGAGGAAATTCAATTATAAGACTGTAAATCTAAGAAGCTTCACAGGACTGTAAGAACTGCTTTCAGCCAATTATTTATCTATATGTCAGATTTAGATATCCATATATATAAAAACAATAAAACTAGACATTCACTCAAGCAATTTGTGCAACTGAAAGGGCATTATAGGTGAACATGAGGAAATGTTTAAACTACATTGCTTTCAATACCTTTTCAACTACCAATCAAGAATATTCAAGGATGTATTGTGTTAGGACAGGGGGTAATGGCTTTAAACCAACAGAGCACAGAATTAGATTAGCTATTAGGATGAAATTCTTTACTATGAGGCACAGGAACAGGTTGCCCAGAGAAGTTATGGTTGCTCCATACCTGGAGATTTTCAAGACCAGTTGGATGGGGTTCTGAGCAACCTGGTCTAGTAAAAAGTGTCCCTGTCTACGGCATGAGGGTTGGAACTAGATGATCTTTAAGGTCCCTTCCAACCCAGACCATTCTGATTTTGTGTGTATTTTCTTTTTATTCTCATCTATGTTGTTAGAAAAATACATTAAACATCAGGAAGCGCTGGAAGCATTCTCAAAGGCTTTGTACTGTTTTATTCTCTTTCTGTGGTGGTCATGAGCTGATCTTATTCAATGCTAGGGAGCAGACTTTACATCTGCTTTCATTGTGCTATAAAGGAATTTTCATTGTGTCACTTCCTTAATATTTATAAAGACACTCCACCATCCTTTCCCTCGCAAAATGCAATAAAAGATCCTAGGTCACACTGCAACTCTAGCATTTGTTCTCTGTCTTGATAGTGATACTTAGATCTTCGCGGAAGAGATTATATAGCATTATCAGGTTCAGATATACTCAATCTCTTTCATGTAACTATTTATATCATTACACTGAAAAGCGAATGCTATGAACAAGATAGATCATGTGGAGCTACAGAGCTCCCAATAATTACACTGCCAAGGTGTAGGGCTGGGTGTATTAAGGGTTTTGGTTTTTCTCCTGCAATACTAATGGTTGTGCTTGCAAGATGAACATCATTGTTTCATATCTCTGTCACCATGTCTCACTAGGAATTGATTGCATTATGTAAATATATTTGCTGATAACAATATTGTATCTATATACAGCCAGAGGAGAGGAGTACTGTAACTTAAAAAAAGATACAGATGAAAATTACATTTCTTCTCTTGGGATGCACTATGTAATTTTCCAGCTATTCTTCATATAGGCTATTGAATCAGTGGGTGATTTGTTTTATGACCATCTAGGAGACAGAACTGCAGTGTAATGTAGTCAGGGAAAGATAATCATGTACTTACCTTACTAGAGAGGAATTTGGAAGATATAGTTACAAGTCATTGTGGTGGTGTGGCACATTCTGTGTCAGGTCCAACGGTGACCTAAACTCTCTTCACCTTTTTTCCGAGTTATGATTGGAGTAACTTAAGTATTTGTTAGTATTTGTTAAAATTTCCTCTAGGGTTTATAAGGTTTCTAAAGTAAAAAATGGCTACTTACTGTTCATACCAACACAGCATCCTGTGATAATGTTTTGCTATGATTTAATGTGAAAGTCAAAGGAAAATGCTATGTAGTCTTAATAATTTACAGTGTGGTCACCAGTATAAGATAGTGAATGACTCCTTGTTGCTTCATCAACTACTAATTGTGCTGTCTTGTTATCTCTCTAGAATGTTACTTTTACTCATGTTGCTGCAGTATCAACCTGAACTACTTTAGTTGTTTAACTTCAGGGATAAAAAGAACAAAATGATCTGCAAAGGCTATTCCTTAGGATCATGCAGGAGGTCTCTCATAAAGGCCAATGCTCATTTTTCTGTAAGGAAAGGCATATAAAAGAGCCTTTTGTCATTTCTGGTTATCTGCTTGAGGTCAAAAACATTTGATGAGTAAACGAAGTCCAAATTTAAAAAAAAAAAAAAAAAGAGGGGGTTTTAGAATTACCCTTTTTCAATTATTGTATCTTCATTCAACAGTTACACCTTATAGAAGGTCCATAGAGGCCTGTGTTTGAGGATGGAAATACCATGCAAGAAATGAGAAGAGGGAAAAGAAGAAATGATAGCAGGCCTAATAATATGATTAGGGGTTTGGTTGGCTTTTTTTCCCCACTGAAGTGGTTCACTGCTGTTGTATTTGTGCATCTCATGTCTGTTGCTGCTCCTGTGTTGTTACTCATTGCAATGTTTTATTCTGTTCTAAATATTGTTTGGCATTACATTTTGCTTTAATTGCTCTACCAGCGTAGACACATCTCCTCATTCCAAATCAGTATTTGACGGCTTAATTATTCACAAATTCTTGTTGCCAAGTCAGTATTTTTCAGTAAACAGTAAATTATCTGAGGATGGCATGTCCCCATCCCTTGAAGTCAAGATCAGGTTGATGCTTTGAGCAACCTGATCTAGTAAAGGTGTTCCTGCCCATGGCAGAGGAGTTGGAACTAGTTCATCTTTAAAGGTCCTTTCCAACCCCAACCCAAACCATTATGTGATTCTGTGATCAGAATTCCTAACTTCTCAAACTGACAGCTATCCACGAAAATAATGATGAGCAGTAGGTAAGCTTGGTGTCACACAAAACTAAACTAGCATATTTGGCTTCCTGGAACCCACAATATTTAATATATATAGATTTATGCTTTCTGCTGGAATGTGTTTGTTCAGCCAACAAGCAAAGCTTTACCACAAAAAACTTTTACTGAAATGAAGTCTACTCTCTTTGTCTCAACTGTGTTAATTCATACTGTACAAAGGTAGAAAGTACAAGTATTCAGACATTGCTGTCAGGACCTGAAAGAGGGTAGACTAGTAATTATTTGAAGTGACAAAATTGTCTTAATAATTGTAAAATTGAAACTACTGTAGGCTTTTCTTTGTTTTGCAAGTTAAAATCAAGGTTGTTTGTCTTTTACTAACTAGGTAAATACCATTCATAGCTTTACATTTTTACATTTGTGATAACATTAATTAGTAGCATCTTGAACTGAATTCATCTCAAATTCAGCTCTTTTTTGTTTCTATAAATTTTACATAAAATTTAACTATTCCCCTTTGTTGTCAGGCAAATGACATGTGAAATATCCATTTTGCAAGTCCATATGGGACAGATTATTTCATCTGTACATTAACAGTTAAGTTTGTGCAACTTACTCTTAATATAGAGATAAGTATGGACAAGTAGTAGATAAGTATCAGTAGGCCCAGAGATGAACTGGACAACAGTAATTTAAATTATGGTTAAGTATTTTAATGAAAAATAAATGTGCATTATAAAGAATCAGAGTTATTTTGGAATTCAGTTCTTGAGATTAACTGAAGCAATAGTCTTAAAAATAACATCACAAAGGCTTAAATTAGTCAAGATCATAATGAGTCCCAAAAGTATTTTTCCTCACTTTAAGGATTTTGAAATTAGCATCTAACTGACATGGATTATAGGAGAAACTGATTATGTTTATCTGTGGGACCCTACTCTATTAAAACTTATGGTAACTGCAGGACTCAAGGAAATAAAAAAGAAATACTGAATACTGATGATTCTTAATAGTAATTTCAGTTCTAGCAGACCAGCAGGTACTACCTTTCAAAAGATACCAGGGAAAACATAATGGTTCAGATGGAGATAAAATGGAATGATCATCTTTAGTCCAGTGTTATAATGATCTTATAATAACATTTTATAGCATCCCAAATATCAACTATTCTTTAAATTCATTAATCAACAATTCATGGTATCCTAATAGAACATATCTTAAACACTCCAATCACTTCATGAAGGTTAATTGAACACTAACTGGTATCTATGAAGCTTGATCACTAATTCGTGAATGAGTTTGGTTTTTTCCAGTCCTTTCTTGGTCCTTGACAGAGGTGAATATTTGACTATAGGTCTGATCCTTCCTCCAAATCAAAACCATCTGCCTAAAGAAAAGAAAGCAAGGGAAGAAGGTAAAAAGGGAAACACATAATGCATTTGTTTTTTTTTTTCCAACCCCAGGTGGTGTCAATCTAAGAAAAAGCCACAAAATAGACCATAAGTTGCAAACATGCCCTTGCTATCATTACTCTTAGTTTTTTACCAAGCCTGCACTTTATCTGTTTTCTGTATATAGAGTTGCTGATCAGCAACATTTGCAAGTTTCCCATAAATAAAAGGGTTATAAAAAATGTGATATGACTTCTCTGTGTGTGGTGGAGAAAAACACCATCCCACATGGTCTCTGAATGGTGACACAAGGTCTATGGAAGAAATTTTTCTTGATTGTTTGCAGCCCACTTGTCAGAGAGTATGTGATTTGGAATATCTCCCTGTTTCAAGTTATTCTTGCAGTTGTTTACATCTGCAGAACTAAAGTAACTGGTTACTTGGCAGCCTATCAGCAGAAGAGAACTAAAAAAAAAAAAAAAATAGAAAAAAATTATTGTATCTTATGTTTCACCAGTTTCATTTTTTTGAAAGAGTGCCTTTTGACTAGTTTAACATGGGGAAAAAAATTGGTGAATCCCAAATTAGTACTTGGTCTGTAGGAAGGCTGTAGACTACAATGACATCTCTCCTTAGTCTCCTCTTCTCCAGGCTGAACAGACCAAGTGACCTCAGCCACTCCTCTTACGGCTTCCCCTCCAGACCCTTCACCATCTTTGTAGACTTTTTTTGGATGCTCCTTAATATCTTTATATCTTTCCTATATTATGGTGACCAAAACTGCACACGATATTCTGCCTTATTTGAGAAAATTAAAATCTTTAATCTCTCAGTCTCTCTTTATACTTCTTTCCTGTTTACTATATAGTCAGGTAGACTCTGGTTAATAAAAATGTGGTAATGTAAAATGTACCAAAAGAAATATATTGCATTATTTTGCTACCCTGATGTAATTGACACGTTTCTCTCTAATTTTATCTATACTGTATTGTCATACATATTTTTTTGCTGCTGTGTATAATTCTTGCAAATATGAATTTCTCTGTTAGCGCAGTTTATGTGGCACAATTAGTGAATAAAACCAAAGAGATAATTACACACAGGAATGTCCAATTGTGGTTGAGATTTTTGCTCTATTTTAATGTGATGTAATATGTAGGGAAGCGACTCTTAGGACTCCTTAGGTATTTCAGACTGTGTGTTTGTGATGGTTTCCATAGTTTTTCAAGAAAGGTCTCTTTGTGAATGACAGTCAAACCTCAAACAAACTTTTTATGAGGGCACCAATTATGGCATAGAGAACTGGGATTTCAACAGTGAACAACTTCAGTATATGACATGTATCCAGTCATATCAGCTGACTTTGTACTTGCTCTTTGGAGTTATAGTGCTATTGCCAATGATGGATGCTCAGTGGCTTGAACCAGTTACCTTAATGCAGGTGTTTGATGCTAATTGAAAGACCTTACTGAGTGTCTGAGACCTAAGCTTTATAGATATGACATGACATCCATGGACCCCAGGGCAGCAGCTGGAAGCTATGTGGGACTGCATGGGTGTCTCAAATATCACCAGAAGCTTCTGCTTAGGCAAATATATAGAGTTTTTATGGTAGTCCTGTAGCACCTCCAACTTGTTTTCCTTCGTACCTTTGGCAGTAAAAGACCTCTGAATTTAGCAGTAGAGGTTTTTTTTCAGTAGCTGTCCTAAAGCACTGATGAACATTGAAAAAATTGTTTCAATGTATGTTTCTCATACTTCCTTTTAAGTTAGAGGTGCAGAGAAGAAAAAAAATAAACAAACAGGTTTGACTGCTGATAATTTCTAAACAAGGTGAAAATAATTAAGACATTGTTAGAGACCCAAATAACAATATAATGCAACCTCTGGAGCAAGTCCAGAGGAGGGCCACAAAGTTAATAAGAGGATTGGAGCACCTCCCCTGCAAAGACAGACTGAGAAAGTTGGAGGTGTTCAGCTTGGATAAGAGAAGGTTGTGTGGAGACTTCATAGCAACCTTCCAGTATCTGAAGGGGACCTACAGGGAAACTGAAGAGGGACTCTTTGACAGGAGCTGTAGTGAGAGAGAGGACAAGGAGTAATGGATAAAAACTGAGAGAGGGGAAATTTAGGGATGTTAGGAAGAAATTCTATGTTAGGAGATACTGGAACAGGTTGCCCAGGGAGGTTGTGGATGTACCAGTCTCAGCAGGGTTCAAGGCCAGATTAGACAAGGCCTTAAGAACCTGGTCTAGTGGGAGGCATCCCTGCCCATGGCAGAGAGGTCAGGACCAGATGGTCTTTAAGGCCACTTCCAACCCTTAACATTCTATGATTCTATGATTTTCGAAAAGAGAAAATTGAAAAACTTTTTTCCTTAAGCTCTCTATAACCTTATTTAACCTGTTGCTAAATGTGCTTGACAAGAATTAAGTGTATTATTTTTACATAGGATACCTAATTTTCTGACTACAAGGACTCTGTTTTAGTTTTCAGCATTTCAGGAAATTCTGTAAGAATAAGTAATGTTAATTGTCATAAGAGTCTACTGACTTATTTGTTATAGTTTTATTCATGTCTAAGCAGTTGTTTGTGAATTTTAAAGAAAGCTGTGATTTTTTACTCAGAACTCTGCATCTTATTTCTTTTAGATTGAGGAGGATACGTGGCAGAAATACTACCTGGAAGGAGTTGCAAATGAAATGTATACAGAATATCTGTCTAGTGCCTTTGTGGGTTTGTCCTTCCCTGCAGTTTGTGAGTAAGTAGATACATATTAATATACAGAAGTATTTGCCTTCTCTCAAGAGAAGTCTGTTTTTTGCAGGAGACCTTTTTACTTCGCTGAAGTCCTAATGTTGCTACTTCATATGGTATCTAATAAACACTAAAGCAATCAATGCATGGAAGTATCTGAAACATTGTAATGCCTGTTTTCAGAATAGACTTGGAATTAAATGATTGTAAATGAAAGCATGAATGTTTTCAGTGTTGAACAAATTCATCAGCAATCCATTTAAATTGAGTTATTTACTCACAAGTACTGTTCTATTGTTTCTTCTAATGAGTCCCATTCTTTGAATAGTGGTCATCAGCATCACCATCTTGGCTAATGTACCATTCCGAGGAAACTATTCATTAATTTAAACATGTCATTAAGTCATATAACCAGTGTGACACCCAGAGCTCTGTGGAACTGGTTTCAAACGACTTGTATTAAGTGAAATATGCCAGAAAAGATATGTCTGTTCTGAGAAAGGACTATTTGAAGCACATAGTACATAACCATAGCATAAGCCATTCTACAGCTTTATTTCTAGAGACTCAGAATGCTTTTGTTAGTCCTAGAATGGGTCTATGAATGAGAGATTTGTATGCAAAAGGTTTCTATGACAAATTCTGTGGCCACATAATCAGATAGGTTTAGCACACTCGTATTTCCTCTTCAGTTGGCATTGCCCTTCACTCCAGCCATGCCAAAAGGTCACCACAAAGGCTGTGGACAGCTTTTGCTAGGGACTGTTCAAATGCTTGATAAGAAACAGACCCTACTCTGAAGAGTTTGATGTTGAACTAGTTAACGCAGAAAAAGTTCTGAAAACTCCATTCTTAGAGAAGGAAGTAGAAGTAAAATATAATCTCTTATGTAAAGGAGGATGATTTTGCTTCTACTCCTCTGACTTCTCCCTCCTTTTCCAATTTTTACAGGGAGCATAAACATAGGTTATGGCATAAAAATGAGGGAGAAACAACTGTTAGACAAATATCCATTTAAAGATCTGTCTTTGTCTGAGATGTAGCTATGACAGAGCCCAGTCTTCAATTTGCTACTAAAATTAGGGGTTTACAATCCATCCTCCCACTGTGTTAGCCAAACTGTCACTAGGTTACTGAGGGGAAAAGTGTATTACTAAACTACAGAAGTCTGCCTGGATATGTTGAAATAGAAAATCTCATAACATATTACAGAAATGTGTATTATATTCAGAATGAATGGTAATTGATGCTGTTTACACTACCTACAGTCATGCAAATTAACTCTCCACTGCAAACCATTTTCCAACCTGTCGAGTTTCTATATGAGTTTGTAGAAACATGTGACTGAGACTGTATTTGATATAAAGCTGTCATTCATTTAACTGTGCTGGTAGAATGGAGATAAAATAATCAATAAAGGGTGTTTATTGAGATTTGGAAACATCTAAATTTTGGAGGTCTTCTCAGGCATTTGGTTATCTGAAACAGCAAATTGTGTTTACTAGTTTAAATGAAACAAAAAGATTTATCTCAAATTTTTCACCACTTTATTAATTTCGAGTTAATTAAAGCACATTAAAAATTAAAAATTAGTATTACTTATTAATGAGTTTGGTGCTTATTAATGAGTTTAGGTATTTTCATTACTGTAAGAATTGACTATTCAATTTCCAAAAGAACTGAAGAACAGGAAAAGTCCTTTGCACTGATTTGTGAAGGGGAAATTAAGTCATTGGATAGGCTTAGTGTGTTCAGCCACCCATGAAATATCCAGACTTTGAGAACAGTTTTTGTAGTGCAGCTTTTAAAATTCCTGCAACCAGTGACATTTTAAAAGTCTGAAACTAAAGGAGGTGTTCTGCTTTCTTAGGTTATGGGTCTTAATTGCCAGTCTAGGAATGTGATTCTTTGGTAAATAGGCTGCCATACAGTTTGGATGAGAAACATAAAGAGAGTGCAGAGGCAGTGGGGATGGGACACTCAATATTGTTGAACAATTTCAAGCTTTTGGTGTCAACACTTGGGTGAAGAATTAGATGGCAACAGAAGTTAGTATCAGTCTGCAAGTTCTATTTTTAACTATATGTGTGTGTACTGTACGAACCAATACATTTTCAGTATGTGAATGTAATTCCTAACATTCTGTGCCCTTGGATATTGCTGGTCCAGGTGTGGTTGATGCTGATTGAAGATAAACTAACCAAATTGTCTCCCCCTACACTGGTTCTAGGCTGACTATTTTCTACCCAAAAATTTTCCTAATGAGGCTAGCCATCTATGGATTGACACTTGGCCTAGCAATGGAAGCAGCATATGAAATGTGTGCACTCCTCTTAATATTTATTAAATTAGACATATTTCCTGTTTATTATTCAAGAAATTGAATATTATCAGTTCAGTAGCCAATTCCTTGTTTTCAGATAAGTATGTGATTGATACAAAGTATGAATAATATTGCTTAATTTGCATAAAGAAGATAAATATTATTGATATATATGCAAAAATATTAAGAACACTGAAGTAAGGAAGTTGGTAGAAAAGCAGGGAGCACTGGAGAAGTTAGTGTATGATCAAGTAAATGGCAGCCATCTAATTGAAAGTTCAACCCAAGAATCATTCGTGACAAATCTGTACAACAGAAAGCAAGTAGCATTGACTTTGCATACATTTCAGTGGTAGAACTGAAAAATGGTTTCTAGTTAGTAAAAAACCCAAAAACTCACTTTCTTTATTTTCACAGAGCCCCTTAGCTTGAAGTTAATGGTGGTATGCTAACTCACAATTCTGCAAGTCTGTGAATATCACCCTTAAGTTGTTTTAACAAATAGCCACTTAAGCAGACTTTTATGACTGAAAAAAATGTGTATTACAGTATCAGAATGTAATTCCCATATATTGATCACAAATTACTTCCAGTCATGCAGTTCCCCAAGGACAATAGTTGGAAAATAGTGACTTATTAATAGTGTACTCTCACTTTATTTCAGTATATACATATTTTTCTAAGGAATGCACACTACAATCAACAAATATTTGAAAAATTGCCTCAAAACATCCACAACTATAGCCAGATGCAATTTTGTGTTGTGTATCATGACCTTTATTATTATTACTTAAGTAGACTTCGTATCACAATGTGTTGGTGGTTATGCTATTGTTATCAACTTCTCAGTTCATATTTTTAGGATCGTATGGGTTAATTATCTTCAAAATAGAAAGATCTTAACATATATTCTGTGTATCCCTAATGGAAAAAATGGGGAAAGATCTTAGCGTAAGTTCTCAAAGAAAATACATTCCCCACGGCCTTCTCTACATATGTGATGCTGGTTGTGAAAAAAGACTGACTCTTGGCCTCTTCTTTTCCTGCAGACTGGTGTTTGCGAAACTAAAGCTCTTAATGATAGCCATAGAATACAAGTCGGAAAAACGCGAAAGCAGGTATGTCCAATCCCTGCAACTCTTGAAGTTCTGGAATGCACTGCCAAGAATTTTGCTTGCCTTTTCTTCTTTTTTTTTTTTTCAGAATGAACATAGCTATTTGAAACATTTCAGAATATAATTAGCATGCCATCACATTACAGCATTTCACATAGCACTGAAAGGCGCTTATTTCTGCCTTATTCCTCCCTGAAATAAATCCAAGTCAGGACATTTAGTAGAAGGTGGAGAGACAGTAATACGTATGTCCCATCTCTAGAAGCGCAGTTAATTTTTACTTAGGGAAAAGCTAACAATTTTTTGTTCCTAATGTATCACTTCTAACCAGAGGTCCAACTTACTTTACTGAAAATGGAAAAGTGGAAAACAGATGTCATATCAAAATTCATTATGGTTACGTGTATTCTCAAAATACAAATTTAGCATTGAAATTACCAACTGGCTGGCTACTTTCCTCAACCAGAAAGAAAAAAATTCATTGTTATTAGTACAGCGTTTCTTGCTTTTTTTCATACAAAAGTTCATAAAAATCTGATTGACATTGGAATCAAACTTCCATCAACTAGTCTGTCAGTGCTGTAAACGATAATCATTTTTGCATAACAAAAATATTATAAATGTTGTCTGCAACATGTAGAGGAACATTTAATAAAAATATTACAGTACTGACTCTGGATGAATTTGATTTTCCTCTTTCAAAAGTTATATTCTGTGCTGCTGCAGTAAACCTGGAATGATATGTATTAATTCATCTTATTATTGGCCTTTAATTACTTCTAAGTGGCCAAAAGACACTTTTGAGGGCAATTGTTTCTCCTCACAGGAGAGCCGATTCTGTCATTTGAACTCATGCCACAATTTCTGAGGTTTTACAAGTTTATTTTAATGTTTATTCCTAAATGTCATAATTTTTCTTTATTAAAAATTTTTCTTTATTAAAACCTATATTGGGCATTTGACATGGAAAATGCAATGTTAAAACTGTTTAAAAGAGTATTTCCATGCCCGATAGTTGATTTTACTTGATTCTTTCCTATGTTACAAAGTGAAATGTGAAGTGGTGTATGTGCTATTGGATATTATTTTTGTTCAGACTATGCTTTTTTGTTTACATTATACTGATTAAGAAATCCTTTTTTTTTAAAATATATTTTTTAAAATGTTTTCAGCTCGTATGGACTCTTAAAATACTTTTCCATTGAATGATCTCATTCTACATTAGCAAATGTAAAGCCAATGATCTCTTCTTTTGTCTCTAGAAAAAGGAAAAATTGATAGTAATAGCAATGGAACTATTTATCAGATTTTGTTTATCCAGTATTTAAAAAAAAAAAATTGTTTCTGTTTTTTCCCCTAAGAATTATTGCCCAAATTTAGGTTGTCATTGCTTCAGTTGTCATTACTTACATAAGTGCTAATATTACAGTCTCTTTCAGTAATAACAGATAGTTCTTGGCTTCTATATCATTCTTTGCACTAACTTCAGTGGGAGTTGGATTGAGTTCTTAATCACAAGGTGATGCAGAGGATCCCACAAAAAGTAACACAATGTGATACAAACATATATTCCTTCTTATTTAAAGCCACACAGGTAACAGTTTGCAATTAATTAATTTAGTAGGGAAAAAAAGAGTCTAAAATTGCAGGAAACAATAGTAACAGAGGGATATTAACAAGTTGATTTTGTGAATATGTATGTAACAAAAAGAGGACGTATAAGATATTGACATTTTCTTATAACCCTGATCCACAGCAATATCTGCTGATTTTATTATATAGTGATAATTATATAGTCACTGTTTGGTGAATCACAGAGCTACCTGTAACATATCTTTACTGTTCTACTTGTTCCTGTGCTCTTCAACCCAAATATGTTAACTACATATTTGTGGTTTTCTGATCTAGAGCCTTTTAGTCTAACCAGAAAGGTAATGGAACAAAACTTAAGTTTCTCACTTCGTAGGTATACTTGTATTTCCTTGCATTTCCTTGTATTCCTCTTATTAAATGAAAAGATGGGGAATTAAGATAAAAAGTTAGAATAACATGTTTTAGAAGTGCAAGCTCTTTTTGAACAAGATAAATTTGTCATTTTCCAATTATATTTGTTGATGTTGACATTGAAAATATTTTATTCTGCTCATATGTAAAGTTCTTCATAAAGATGAAATGGCAACTGATTATGGGTATCCTTTTAAACTTTCAGTCTTTATGAGAGTGACCAACAGTAGATATGTGCTGATTTTATGACTGTAGTTTGCATCCATATTTAGTAAAACTACTGAGAGGTTTTTTTATATAGTTTACAATTCAGAGGAACAATGTTAAATACAACTAAAAGTTTAGAATGTCACCTAGGTGGCACCCTTTTATTAAGAGGTAATATTTCCTGCCATAATGGAGACAGGTCTAGGAATAGTATTTTCAGGAGCAGAGGAAATTTTCAAAGCATTCTTTGTGCTTAAAGGATGAGAAGCTCTTACTCCCAACAGTTCAATTTTTGTTATTAGCCAAAATAAAATATCTATAGCAGTAAATTATGTATCTGATTTTTTTACTTAACACAGAGAGGTTCCTTTTAAGATTAGTTTCATCTACCATCATCACTTTGCACTCAGAGCTAAAGCAGTGTAAAGTGGATTCAGAAGTGGTAATGGGAGGTCATTCTAAATTTCTTAATACTCTTTGTAAATTTTCAACTCAGTGTTAAGGATAAATAGTCCCATCCCATTCAATGCAGACTTGTATTTGACTTTGTTGATACCCTTATTACATGTAGAATGGTATAAATACTGATTTACCTAAGCACTTTTTTTTTCCCAGGCAGTCACTTAAATGTCAGTTTTCTAAAGCTTTCTGGTTTACAGTCAAATTCTGTTAATTCCACCATAGGGAATTTGAGATCAATAGAAATAATAAATTATCAGAACTCTATCCAAGCTAATATTGCTGTACAAGTTAGCAGTAGCTGAGCTTCCTACTTGCAGATGGGCTTTTTCTTCTTGTTTTCCTGGTTACTAATAAAGCTTCCCAAAACAGTAAGCACACCTTGATAGCATGTTTTGTTAAGATTAGGTAGTTAATTATAAACAATTTATGATTTTACAGGGTTGCTTAAAAGCAGATATTCAAGATATATAGGTAATATAGTCATAGATATGATAAATGCAAATCAGTTGTCATATAATCCGTAAAGTATCTACAGTCTTTTTAGGCATCTGTTCCTCATCAACATATCTTAAAAATTAGTAAAAATAGCTATGATTAGATTTTTTTTAACCTTTCCTTTTATATATTTAATAATGTTTAACCTACTCCTCAGGTATCAAAGAAGCCTGAGTTTACAAAACTCAATTTAGAGGGTTTCTGACAAGTTACTAAGGTCTGCACTTTAGTAGTTCCAGGTCACAATACGACTTAGCCATTCCTTCATCTCTAATTAGTATCTGGGAATGTTATAATGCATTATTAAGAAAAGGAAGCACTTAAATAAATTTTTGTGCCCCTGATAAAAGCCAAATATTTTAGCTTAAAATTTGTCTTTCTTAATTCATTTAGGTTTTGGTTATTTTATAGAAAAATGCAAAGGGAACATGGAGAGCATGAACCTGAAAATGTCCCTAAGTTGAATATATAGCAAAAAATAACAGTTCAAAATGCAGACATTCAAACTCCTTATCTGAAATCCCTTTTAGAGACATTTCTGCCTTCCTTTTTCCCCTGTATTTTTTTCCACATGAGTAAGCAAGAAGGAAAGCCTAACATGGATTCTTCCCTCCTGCAACCCATTTATACTCCTCTTGTAAAATTTTCTCTTGTCTATCCATATATTTGTTCTCATTCTCAGCAGAAAAACCTTTAAGCCTTGAAGACTTTTAAATAAAGGGTTTTTTTGCTTTTGCTTTGGTGTCAGTTGATTTCTTATCAAAGTGTTTGATTTGCAATTTTTTTCTTGTCGTTTGCAGAAGCCGAAAGCGGTATGCCCTCTTCGTTACCTTTCCTTCCAACCTCAATCCTACCTTCACTCCTTCTAACTTCAGGACTAATTCCTTGCCAAGAACACAGGAAGATAACATCTTTGTCTATCTTTCTCTGTATATGCACACACATATATACATACATATATTCATCTGTCTATGTGTGTGTGTATATATATATCTGTGTGTATAATTATATATGAGCCCCCAGTCTCAAAGAGGAGAGAGAATAGCATTTTATCTCTCCATTGTTTCTTGTGACTCAAGCACTAACTTCTTTGCAGGAAGTATAAAATTAAACAGCATAAGTTTTTTAGGCCTTTTTTTCCCCCTTTTGGAATCATTGGTGTATCAGAGTGTTGCATTCGAAAAGCAGACTTTACTGTTAACATCTGTCCTCTTTTTTCATTTGTACTGTACCATGACGATGTATATTTCGTCTTTACCAGCCCTTGTGCTGCCATATTGTCTTCATATTCACACCTTCATTGATGTCCTTCTTTCCCCAGAGTCTTCCTTCAAAACGTGTCTTACAATACAGTAGTTCGTGTTCTCTTGCAGTCTCATCTTCCATTAACAACAACCAAATAACTGATTCTTTGCATTGCTGGTCCTGTTTTGAGTCCAGTTATTCATAATACAGTACTCATTAAAGCTGTTGTACTGTTCCAGTGAAATTGCCATGGATAGTTTGTATTGTATGTCACATTCATTTTAATGACATTAATTGAACTCATTTATGAAGATGTTACTGTATGTATTTTGTTTCTCAGCTTTGGGTTGGTTTGTTTTTTTTTCTGAGATGGCATGTTTTGCATTTTCTTTTGGTATACCATGCTCTGAACCCCTCTCTAGTCTACATTCTATCTTACTGCTATTGGTTTGGATGAAGTAAATAGGGCATGCTCTTCCTTGTCTCTCCTCATCTCTCTTCCCTCTCACAGCTTTTTTTCGTAATTGCTTATAGCATTCTGTCTGTCAGTGGTGGTCTTTGGAGACCTGTTCTCATTGTCCAGACACTTCAGTTTCCTTCTTCATCGTTCTCTCTAAACTTTACTTTCTATTTCTGTTCTGTTGCATATGTTGTGTTATATGTATTTAAGTTTTAGTCTTATTCTCCTATGGTTTCTGAGTAGATGTGTGATAAGAGAGGTGGCTTCCTGTCAGTTTGGCATTGATATGATCCAAATGCAGAGAAGTTACTGCAACACTTAGCATCTTCAAGGATCTGCAGCTGTTGCACCTCTACTTTGCTTCTTGCTTTTAAGTATATATTATCTTGTGGTGAAGGCATGTTAAAGCTGGCATGATGAGCAATATGGAGAAGTGTTGTACCAAGTGAAGTTGCTTGCTCCCAGAATAAAGTATTCTGTTATGCTTCGTTGTACTGATAATCAATCACTTCTAGAATCAGAAGGAATAACTTAATTGTTTCCAAGTGTATTGAATTCACCATCACTGTTTAACTAGTTTGGACTATGCTCCAGTAAAATACCTCATGCACATCCTGTAAACCATGACTTAGGTGCTATTGTAAAGAATTTAACTCCTGGGAGCAACCTTTTATATGCTTGTAGTAATTAAGCTTTAATACACTGTAGCATGTAATGTGCACTGTGTCTTTTGCCTTGTATTCTTTTTAGTGTCTTACTGGATTTTGCTGTGCAGAGCAATATGGATCTGAGTTAATGTCAATGACAGAGCCCAGGAGAAGGAAGCAATACTAATGAGTTACAATCAGTGTGAAGCTGGTATATGCACAACTCCCACTGTGGGATTTATGCACCTACTCTCACACTCCAAAACATACCCTGAAACAAAAAATATTATCTCCAACTAATTCTATAGTTGGCTGACTGACATGGTGTGTTTTAAAAGGCCGCTACGCTAATAGTGGTGCTTTTTACCTGGGCATACCATGAAACAATCAAGAATAATAGCTGGTTTTGTTTAAAAGTGTGGTATCTATAGTCAGTAATACCATATAGTCTTGTTTTAGATAATGTAGGCATAGTACTTAAAGAATATTGTATCTTCCTGATGATTTTGCTACTGTTTGAGTTGCACGGGGAATGGTACAGTACATCTACCACAAGGTTTAAAACAGTTGTTACAGCTTTTGTCATTTGTTTAGTCAAAATTTTGCTGTTTGTGTTTCATTCAATTCAACAATTAATATTTTTTCTTTAGAAGAGGAGGATGATAGTCACACGGGTAGCAATAAAGCTGAAAACAAACAAAAAAATCAATCAAGCAAACACCCAAAAACCAACCAACTAACCAAAAAAAAAGTAGTATTACTAAGTCAGAGAAGTTTCCTTGATGCAGGGCTGAGCTGTTCAATTGGTCACTGGTAATGGGATTCCTCTCACCTAAATGTCTAATCTCCTTTTAGTTATCTAGACTTATTCCATGATTCAGGGAGAGAAACAATTCTTAAATGCATCTTCCATTTTAAGACAGATGAGAGGAATCTCACATTTAGTGCTGCCTAAATGTAACCTTGAAAGTAAGAACAAACAGAAATAGTATGTAACTGAGACACTGACAAGGAAAATTGTTAAAAGGACTTTTCTGGTGTACAGAACTACAGGAAACATTTTTCATTCTACTGAAATTTTTGTATGCTGAATATTTATTAGAAGTAATGTTTTAAATATTCTAATAATGTGAAAAGATATCAGCCATCAAATTTTCTAATCACATTTCAGCCCAAGAAATAATAATTTGAGTCCAATATGTGTAATATTTGAGAGCAGGAGACAAAAATCACCCAACATCGAAAATGAGTAAAAAGTAAATAGATAGAGGGAATTCGTCCTACCCCAAAGTGCCAGTTCACAAATTGCCCTACAGTTCAAACCTCCAAGTGTCAGGTTCTCCATCAAATATCTGTAAGTTCAGGAAAACATGGAAGATCTTCAATTAGTTTTCAAAACCTTAGCTCACTTATAATGCTTTAAAGGAGCACTAAAAAGGAATATATAGGAAGTATTCTCTAGCTAGATCAGGGTATTGTCAGTCATCCATGCCCTACTGAAAAGGTATTGAGCAATGCTCATGTTCTAGGGTAGTTTCAGGTAGAAAAGAACAAATCAACAAATATTTACGTGTATCTTTTATTGAAGGTAACACATATACTAAAAAAATCAGAAAGATATAATCCAAAAAAGTATGTTGATCACAACATACACACAGTGAGTTATGAACAGATATCTGTTCTCCACTGACATATGAAAAAGTCATCACGTCCTATCTTAACTTTTCATTGTGTAAATAAAATCATAAACATTCATCTAGAATTTTTGTGACCACATTTGAATTTTCCTTTTTTTTTTTAATTGTGCATCTCAGATGTGCACTGATTGCCATTTGTGTTTCACGTGTTTATATTTCTGTCAGTCCGGGAACTCATTTTCAGCTGAATAGATAGTATTCCTAATTCTTTCCTGAGCTTTAGTTGTTCAGTGTCAGGTTGGATGGGGCTTTGAGCAGTCTGTTCTACTGAAAAATATCCCTGACCATAGCATGAGGGTTGGAACTAGATGATTTTTAAAGATCCCTTCCAAAATAAACTATTCTATGATTCATTCTGTGAACTGAATTCAAGGATGATTTCCACATTTTCAATATGTGACATTTTCATTGCTCTTGGATGCCTGATCTTTAATCTAATTACAACGTGAATCTTCTTTAGCAAATGAACTAACTTTTGCAGAGGTTTCCAAACTGCATATTCTTCCAAATTGTAGTATTACCAACAAGTAATGGAATAAGTTCATGTTGGTGAAGGACATTAGATTCCTATTAAACACATTAAATCATATTTAATTTACATGGCTGTAATTGGCATGTGTTCTAAATGTTCATGTGTGAACAAGCAAGCAATCATGTGAACCCTACCAGGAAAAGTTTTGTTCTGAGGAATGTATTTCTGGAACTGGAATCCTTAAAGAATTATGGCTGAATGATTTTTTTGAGCTTGCTATTACTTGATTACTTTCTGAGGTAATCTAAACTCGAAATCTTATAGAATTATAACATTTAATCAAGATTTCAGAAGCTTTTAAAATACTTGGCCTTTTTTTCTTAATTTCATGAGCTGATTTAGGAGATTAAAAATTAAATTGTATTTTATGATAAAAACATGTATTTGGAAAAATCAGGAGTGTCATTTTCAATAATACTTTTTCTGATGTATGGCACGGATTGCATATTAATTAGCTCTAGGTATTGTTATTAAACCTAATGAGTTGCTGTTCTTTTTTCCCCTTTTCCTATGTCTTCCTGTATCTGCAAAACTTTTCATCCTTGGAGATACATAAAAATGAGACATTAGCTGAAGCTTGCTTTCTTAAAAGTCCAATTTAGTTTGCCATGTACTTAGCTTCTCAACCACAGGGATATATATATATATGCATATTTTCATATTAAAGAAATACATGCATCTCTAAATAACTGATAGATGCATCTTCTTTGTGTACTAATAAGACTGTTTTGTTTTTCTCTGTGCTGTTTGTTCTCCATATTCTACTATTTTAATTCAAACATTTCCCTTGCTGTACATATTAGAATGAGTGCTTATCAAAGCATAACTTTAGCTAATGATACTACAAGTGTCATAAGAAATAATTCAGTTCCTGCTTTAATAAGCAGTGTGTTTAATAAATCCATATAGACTCAGTAGAAGTTGCTCATGATTTTGCTCTGGTTATATATCAG
Source organism: Pipra filicauda (assembly GCF_003945595.2). NCBI lineage: Eukaryota > Metazoa > Chordata > Aves > Passeriformes > Pipridae > Pipra > Pipra filicauda. The sequence continues at coordinate 887,961 of NW_024104318.1, forward strand.
TGTGTATATAAACCCAAAGCTTTATGAGGTTTTGCTGTAACTCTTTGCTAATAGCAGTGATGGGGCAAATTAATTTTTATTCCCTATGGAAGATTTTGCTGCTGGGGTCATGCTGCATTAATTGTGATCAAAACTATATTTTGTGGCTATTTGTATTTGTGAAAATAAGTATGTGTGAATGAAGTATAAGATCTGACAAAAATAAAGTCTATACACTGACCCATCTGAATTGATTTAGTGTATCTCAGAAAACCTCGAGATACAAAATTGTGCTCAAAATACCTTACAACCTAAATGAAGCAAGTTACTTCTAATTTAAGATTATATTCCATGCATCTTAAAAGAACTGCTTCATTTGCTCATTACTTTGTCAAATTTTAAGTATTGTTATGAGGAGTGAACATTTATACATCTAATGATTACCTCAGTTTGTGGAGCTTGGGTTGTTGAGTTTTGAGTAGGATTTTTTACTCTTTGGTATGGTTTATCTCCAAGAATTGTATTGAGGAAAAAAACTAACCTGGTCTATGTAAAGAAATGTGTTCATCTCTTTTCACTGAAAAGCAGTAATAGTTACGTGATTAAAGAATCAAATGAGATAAAAGCTATTTTTCTGACAGAACAGTACCCATTCGTACCTAAGAAAAATAACCAACCCAAACTGTATTACGAGTCTTTACATGTTTTAGAAGAAACAATATAGCAAATAAATGAGATTAGCATGGTTAGGAGATTTTTGAGTTTAACAGCTAAATTCTCAGCGTAATGGTAAGATTAAGGATGAGCAGACAGGGAAAGGGAAACGTGGAGACTGAAGTACAGATGCAGTTATGGACATGATACAAAGTTTTGGCAGAAAGACTTTGGAGATTTAGTGGCAGAAAGATTCTCTCCTGGTTCTTGAGAAGACTTATCTAGGCTGACGTAGGCTCACAGGTCTAAGACAGGCATTTTCAGCTTTTGTCTGTGAGTACTGGCAGAGCGTATGTCTCACCTCCCTTAGCCATGGCTGGTACAGGGATCTCTGTAAGTGCTAGTAAGTGCTCTGTGGGCTCAAGAGACAAAAGCTTGTGCAGGAAATAGAAATTTTCCAACCTGTTTGTGATCTGAGTGACTGGTTTCATATGAAGAAATACTTACAGGGTGATTTCCTTGGTTTTTTGTTATGTTTTTTTGCTTGTTTATTGTCTGGTTTTTTCTTGTTTGGCTTTAGGGTGTTTTGTTTTTTCTCTTAGTTTGTTTTGTTTGTTTGGGGTTTTATCTGTTTTATTCCATTTTAAAACCTGTGAAAATGCATTTTAAAACTGGATAAGGTAAATGTTTTTGTTGCAAGTGCAACCATTAAGCCCAATTGACTAACAAAAGAAATACTAGGTCTGACACTGGATGATAAATACTAGATGATAGTAGTTGATAATAGATGATACTAGTTTAGCTGTGTAACTTTATTTCATCTCACTTACCTGCGTGCATAATGTACGCGTTATTTACACCATCACATTTAATTTTTTTGCAAATATTACCTGCTTTCCATGGTGATATCTTCCAATTTCTGTAATTCTTCTCTCCTTTTTTATTACAAAGCTTGAAACTGTGAATGAAGGAAAAGGAAGGATATCTGGGTAGATGCTTTCCTTGAGATTTAATTTCTGTTTGAGCCTCTACCAAAGAATAGCTGTGTGAGAGTGAGATAATAATTTAAACCAAACCTTTCATGGATGACCTCTGATTAGATGTTCCTTATTTTGGGCATCAGAGACTGGGCTTTTGGAAATGTGGAGCATTCTTACTTACAGCAAAAGTCCCTAGAAAGTGTATATGGAGCTACATAATACTAAACACTTAGAAAAAGATGGTCTGTAGGCATCCCAAGTTAATAACTGCTATATCTCATAGTGACTTAATCTCTCCTCTGTAAAATGGGATAATACTATATCTTCATTCTTCTTGTGAAGTAAATTATGTATTTGTGAATCTTTTCCATGCTGTAATGATGAACATTGCAGAAAAACACGTAAGAAGAGTATGATCCTGATTTTAAAGAGAGATAAATTACATGAAGCCATGCCTGAAGTAATGGCAGTAAAACACCTCTCAATGAAGTTCCAGATTGTGAGAAGGAATATTAAATTAGGGATTGTATCATAATGTCTACATAATGGCAGCTGAATTATGACTGTATGACCAACCTTTTACTTCTGAACTCATGAGTGCTCTATTTTGCGGCCTACATATTCTTGTCATAGGGCCTTGCAGCTTGTGGAATTACACAAAGCAGTGTGCTCATTATTAATCTTTCAGATATATTTTTGTCATATTAACTTATTCCTAATGTATAGAGAATAAATTATATATTGAATAAGAGATGTACTGAGACCAATTTTCCCTACAAGAAAGACTTTGGACCTTCAAAGTTTAGTAATATATGTCTGTTCACAAATGTGCTTTTTTTATTTTTGTGTATATATCCTTCCCTAATATCAGTTTTTGCTAAATCTGCAAGGTATTAATTTGCTGGTAGTCTTTATTTACTCTAAATTGCACATCAATGCCATTACTACATTTCGAGTTAGAAAGGCTAAGATTTAATAAAAGGCAAAAAAGAGAGAACTTGTGAAAAGCTATATTAAGTTTTAGAAAGTCAAAAGCTTAGTTGTATTAAACATTAATAAAACTTATTGGAAAATATATTTACATTTATTTATATATGTATATTCATGTTTAGTGTGTTACTGTGCAAAGTGCCTTACCTAAAATCTAGAGTTAAGTTATTATAAAAATAAAGAAGATATTTCATAGAGAGACATGGATTACCTCACTTCTTGATAGCAGTTTGTAATTTCCTTCATCGAATTTAGCTGAGGGTATTCTGTCATTGTGGTTGGGTTATTTTTGTTTCATGGCTGCATAGCAGTGTTTTAAAAATTTTCTATTTGTTTTATGTTTTTTCAGCTGTCGTGACTGGTTGTCTTGTACCATTCCCCTTGAGTGTATGTGTGTGTTTATTATTTTAAAGAATAACATTATATGTCCAGATAGGGGTCCCATTAACTCTTTTTTTCACTAGAAATTGGCAAAAATTTGCATTGAAGGGTTTAGCTTCATAAAGGATATTTTGTGTTATTACTGAGTGGTGGTTGCTGGTTCTTCCCTTTTAACCATATTGTGAATTTTTCACCACTTTGCATGACAGAGCAAGAAAACAGCAATGCTCAGCTTCACACTCCATGTTTCTGAGAGGCTTTTGTGTAGTCTATATTTAAAGCAAAAACATAAGAAAACAGATGTAAACACTTACATGATGTGATTATAGGCAGAGGCATGTGATTGTCTCAAATTAAAGTTTTTGTAAAAAGCATGTGAAACTGTTATTTGACTGGAAATTTCAAGGAAGATGGCTTAAAATTTCCTTGCAACCTTTCCTAACTAGTGGGTCCCCTATAACAGAATCAAATAAAGTTAATTTAGAGCATTCCGTTAAAAATAGTTTAAACTTATGGTTTTGTTGGTTTTGTTCTTTTTTCACTGAGCAGTATATTAATCAATCCTGGAAACCACGTCAAGATTCAAGAAGGTACCTTAGGATTCTTCATTGCAAGTGATGCCAAAGAAGTAAAAAGGTAAATCATGTGTTTTTATCTTTAAATTTAAACATATATATTTAATGTCAGTTTGTTTCTTTACATGTAAATGCCTCACTTAATTTGCCTTATTATCTGATTCTCAGGGAGAATTGAGTTGTCACTGTAGTGAACCAAACGTATATATATATAAAATTTTCTTAACTAGGGTCCTAAATATCAAGGAAATTAAATAATTTTGCAGCAGATATGAAAAGAAATAAAGAGGCTGGTAGAAGACAGGGATTACAGTTTTGTCTGAGTTTCAGGTTTAGAGAAGTTCTTATTTACATAGACTTTAGCAAATACTTGATGTAAGCAGGCTACTGTATTCATTCAGTAATTGCATTAGCAAAATAATATTTATGTTCTTGTCATTTTTCTTTAATGGAGCTACAAATTCTATGACCTCATAATAATAAATCAAATTACAACAGTGCACTATATTCCAACCAGCTATATTCACAGGCTCATTGTACTTGGCTGTACTAGATTTGGGATGAATGAAAAAGAGTTTTATGGTATTGTGTTTAGGACCAAATGTGTGTATTGTTGTTTGTTAGGATCATTATATGTTTGGAAAGAACAAAGGAGAATTGTGAGAAAATAATTTTTAAAAGGAAGAATTGTTGAATGTAAGAGTTAAAAAAAAAAAAGATTAATATTTGCAGCTGAATGCCTCCTCATAATTTGTGTATTTGTTATGTCATGCCATCAAGAATCAGATTTTTACTTGATGTTCTCCATGAGCTTGCTATTTTAACTAAATCCCACACTTAAAAGGGTGAAATATTCAAACGATACACTTCATTAAGTTCTAAAATTTTTAGGTTTAAATTACAGTGAAATAAGCAATGCATGTTTGCCATGAATCTTTAAAGAAAGTCAAAACATCAAACCAATGAAACCAGAGAACTTGAGTTCTGTTTTTATTGAAAGAGCTAGGATATTTTTTGGCTAGGGTAAAGAATATAGAACAGAACAGCAGTGCTCCTGACCTCTCATATTTCTAGCACCATCTCTGGAGTATGTGCATCCTGCACTGCCTCAGGTGCGCTGCCTTTCAGCATAGAGTTGTTCTCTCTGGTGCTTTTCACCAGTTGAATACACAGAACTGTCTTCATGTTGCTTTACCGAGGTGCTGGTTTTCTTTCATTTATAAGGCACCCTCCAATGATTTTTTTTTCAGACTGCTAGAAAAATGGCATAATATTTTTAACAGGGAGAAGTTGACTGCGTTTAGGGAAATTTTTCACATCATTCATCTATCATGTTTTATCTAATACCAAGCATGAAACAGGATTTCCAATTCTGCCTGGCTTTTTGCAGAAGGCTTGGTTTAGAAACATCCTGCCTCCCTTACAACGTTTCTTAGCTGTTCTTTGCAAAGCAAATGGTTGTCAGATGTGTTTCAACTAACAAAGCCAATTATGAAAAGTGTTCATTTCATCCTTTTGAGCTATGAATCAGAGTCAGAAAAATGTTCTAAAATTGAGGGGGTTTGGAGAGGGAAAAATAAATTTTTAATAAAACAAAATTAAACATGTTATGTACCTGAAATTCAAATTAAATTATTCTGATTTTTTGTTAATGAAGAAATTCCAGCTCCCTTAAGCTAAATCTATTCATATTTCTATATCCCACAATGAAATATAACATATGATGTTCAATTACTCTTCCTGCTAGAATCACTTTTGCATTTTTAGAAAAACAGTTTCCCATTAGAAGCAATTATACCTAGAAACAATTATGCCTTGGTAAATAGCTTCACATAAAATGTCAAGTGTTTAAATAAAACACAAACTGTATGAATTACATCTTTATTGTTCTTTATTCATTTAAATGTTAGTACTATGATCAGAAATCCATATGCTTCAAATCCACGTAATTCACTCCAATTATATAGAATGATAATTTTATTACAGCAATCACTTCAAGTATTTGCTCTTGGCTTTGGACATAGGATTGAAGGTACTCTAGGACATTTGTCCTGAAGTGAACTTCAGAAACACGGTCTCTAGAAATCACACAGAATCACAGAGAATCAACCAGGTTGGAAAAGACCTGTGAGATCATTGGGTCCAACGCATGACCCAGCACCACCCTGTCAACTAGATCGTGGCACTAAGTTCCACATCCAGTCTCTTCTTAAATACCTCCAGGGGCGGTGACACCACCACCTCCCTGGGCATCCCATTCCAATGTCTGATCACTCTCTCTGTAAAGAATTTCTTTCTTGTGTCTAACCTTTACCTCCCCTGGCACTTGTGTCCGGTGCGTGTCACGAAGTTTTGTGAGGTAATATTTGTGGTAGTTAATTCTTGTTCAATAAAGGGGCTTACAGCTGGAGTGGGGAGAAATTGTAAAAATTTGAGGAATTTTTCTCTTCCTGGCTTATTTCTTGGCATCAAGCCATGGTTTGAAACATGTTTTATTCTCATTTCCTTGGATGTAATTTGTTTACTTTCTGGTGGAATGTGAATATCTTGAAGACCAGAAACTTTCTGCAGCAAAGTATACAAATGCTTAGAGAAGGTTTTTCATTTTACATTTTGCATTTTAGAAATAAGGCAGCCTGAAAGAGTAATCTTCCTGGAATTTTCTTAGAGAAATTAAGTGTGCTACGTTTAGGACTTGTATCTTCCATCAGCAGTTTCATGCTATATTGATTTTAGAAGTGTTAATAACATTCAGTGAGGTTTCACTGCAATTTATATTTGTATTCCCTGGTTCATATCTTGTATGCTAGACTTGCTTTCTTTCTCCTGATGGGCCACTTAACTACCAGGGTCATTTTTCAGAGGTGTAAAATAACTTAGATAAATTTTTAACTATTTAAATTAGGTATCTAGTTTATATCTCTGACCATTTCCTTTATTATAGTTCTACCTGTGGTGGCCACACTCTACTTAATTTAGAAGAAATAGTAGTGATCATCCTAGCTGTAGCGACAAAGGGTGTGTTTAATCAGAGACTGTGTACTAATATTGTTTATTTTTCTTTTTATATTTTGGACTGTAGATTGTTCTGTTTCAGAGACCTCCCTACTGTTGTAGCAATCCAACCAGCCAGTACTGTCAGCAAAAGCTATGGGTGGTCGCAAAGTGGCAGCTTTGCTTCTTACTGCCAAAAATTATATTGAGAAGTATGCAATGAGGGGGGTCGGCATGATAGGCAGGGAGTTGACCTATGCTGAGCATGGACAAATACAGGGAAATAAGCAGGTTAAGAAAGTATGTTTAATTTGTTATGCCAGCAAGAATCCTGCTAAACTGTATCTGTCTAGCTAGAGGCCAGCTGTGTGTGTGATCCTCATGAAATGTGTCATAGCAGCCTTACATGGTATGTTGACTTGACAGGCATGATTAAACTCTCCTCTGGGCACTCTGATACATATTTATTAAATTGGAATTTTTTTTAAAATCTTATATAAAGTAAAAAGTTTATCCTTTCCCTCTTTCTTAGTTCTCCTTGTGCTTTACCTAGTGGTGAGCCATTTGATAGAAGAGTAGAAGTCCGTGAACAAAAATGTTAAATAGAAACCTAGATAGTTCATCTTGTTAATTGCATATTCTTATTTTAAATTTTTGCTTTTGTCTGTTCAAAACCAAAATGGTTCTTCTTTATTTAGATATGAAGAACAAAAAAAAAGAGAATCGTAGGATCATAGAATGGTTTGAGTTGGAAGGCAACCTTGAAGATCATCTAGTTCCAACTCCCCTATTGTGGGCAGGGACACCTTCAACTAGTCCCAGTTGCTCAAAGCCCCATCCAACCTGGCCTTGAACATCTCCAGGGATGGGGCATTCACAACTTCCCTGCACAACCTGTTCCAATGCCTCACCACCCTCACAGTCAAGAATTTTTTCCTAATATCTAATCTAAACCTACTGTCTTATCAATTTAAACCCATTCCCCCTTGTCCTGTCACTACATGCCCTTGTAAATAGTCTTGTCCCATCTTTCCTGTAAGTTCCCTGCAGGTATTGGAAGGCTGCAATTAGGTCACCCCAAAACCTTCTCCAGGTTGAAAAAACCCAATTCTCTCAGCCTTTCCTCATAGGAGAGGTGCTCCAGCACTGATCAGTTTGGTGGCTTTCTCTGGACTCGCTAGAACAGGTCAGTGTTCATCCTATGCATGGGGCCCCAGAGCTGGATGCAGTGCTCCAGGTGGGGTCTCACCAGAGTAGAGGGATGGAATCACCTTCCTTGAGCTGCTGGCCATGCTTCTTTTGATGCAGCCCAGCATATGATTGGCTTTCTGGGCTGCAAGTGCACATTGCCAGCTCATGTCCAGTGTCTCATCCAGCAGCACCCCCAAGAACTTCTCAGCAGGGCTACACTTGATCTTTTCATCCTCCAACCTGGATTGATAGACCCGTGTTGTAGACCCTAACCATGAAGTTCTCTTTGTTACCTTCGTCTCTGATTTTTACCCACAGATTTTCTACCTGCTCATGGCTGTTTTTCAGAGACAACTCTTCACACTTAATCCCTGTCTTGATGTGGAAGGCAACCCCTCCACCTCTCCTTCCTTTCCTGTCTCTTCTGAACAATCTGTACCCACCAATAGTCACACTCCAGTCATGGGATTCATCTCATAATAGTCTGAATCAAGATTTAGATGTTATTTAGTTGTTCCTTTAGGAACTTATTTTGAGTAGATTTTCCCTTTCTGATTTGGTTTCGGGTTGGTTTGTTTGTTTGTTGTTTATTTTTTTTTGCAAATAACATGTCTGATATTTAATGTCACAGTGATCTCATTGCAGTTTCAGTGTAGCTAAAATGAAGTCCTACTTGTGACCAGCCTGAAGAACTGGCCTAGGGTGCTGGATAGTCTTTAAAAAACCCCACCCTGCTATAGCTCATAAGAACAGAAAATTAATTATATATATTTGTTTTTGTGACAAAGGTCATTGGATGCTCTTTTTTCTAAGATGAAAGAGAACTGAACTGATACACTGTGTCATAATTAATATCCCTTCTTCCAATTACTTTTCAAATAAAAGTATATTAAAAGAAACACTAATTTGGAGTCTTATGTTTAAAATTAATGGTTTTGCAGCAAACATTTCCTACTTTAAATGTCTAAACCTTTTCAAAGATTAAAGGAAATTAGTGTTGGCATATTTCATTAATTTTTCACTGCAACAAGAGGAAATGTGGGACTAATTTCATTTATATGGATTAAGAAATGTGTCGGTTTTCCCATTCTCGCTCTCCAGGGCATATTTTTACTGCAAGGCCTGTCATGATGACATCACGGATCCCAAAAGGATAAAAAAATGTGGCTGCAAACGGCGTAAGTAATATTTCTATCACTCCCTTCCTCTCCTTTTCATGAACTGTTCAGCCCTGAAAAATACCTATACGTGTATTTACGTGTTTTGCTCAGTGGTACAGAAAAACTAAGAAATAAATGCACAGTAACACAGTAAGTGCCATTTGCATTTCGGAAGTCTCCATGTCTTTATTACATTTCACACCACTCACACACCTATGTCTTCATTAAAAAATCCGTTAAGGGTCAATGCTAGCAAAACCTGAAGAATTAAGTCAAGCTAGATCTGATTGTGGAGGTTTCTGAGTTAAGAATTAGCCAATGGTGAAGTTTTGCTATCATTCATCACATGCAGAAATCCAGTATTTCAATAGTTTTCTTTACAGTAAAGAACTTCTGTCTGTCTTGCAGAACATGATTCTGTAAAAGAAGCAACTAGGGAATTCTATTATATCATATAACTATTAAAATAAATCATTTTTAAATAAGTGAACAGTTTTAGTGGAGGAAAGGATTGTCTGGAAGAAATTAAATATTAGTGCCTCTTATATATATCCTTTTAGCTGTAATGCTAATATTAAGTTTAGGTAAGTTCTTAAATTGTTTAGACAGTTTTTCGTGAAGAAATAATTGAGTTTTGGAATTGAGACCAGACTTTGCTTCTGAATTTTTATAAATATGTAGCAATTAGCATTTTACCTATCTGTACTTCGAAATTATTTTCCAGGGACTATCACAACCACATTTTGGCCAAAGATGTGTTTGACCCATGCATATTTGTAATACTGATAGAAAAATAATTTAGGGATTCATTCCTGAATGGATATATGAATATTTATGTGCATTCTGTGGTATTCTGCCATGAAAAAGATCACTCAGTTCAAAAGTACTGATTAAGTAAATTGAAAGAAATCAGAAGAGTTTGATCATGTCTGTTTTGCCACTATTTTCAAAAGGGAAAAAAACCCTCTTATTTATAGTTTTGAGTCAGTGTTATCACTGTGCGATTTTGAAGGACAGAAGAAGCCTAAACTGGACATTCTCTGCCTTTACGGAGTGCCTGAAGTGGATGAATTCTTGAAGATGATTTTGAAAAGAAAAAATATGTCACTGGAGTTTTTTTAAAAAAACTCCTGTCCCCAAAAAAACCAGGAGTGTGGAACAACAGTATAATTGAGCGAAAGCAGCTGAAACACTGTCAGAAAATGATATTTATCTTCCCAGTAGCCACAAGGAGAGCAAAGCACATGGAAAGCATGCCTGATGTGGAAGGAATGTATGCATTGCCTAACATATTGGAAAAAAATTGTTCAAGAACAGTTTATCCATGTGAGAATGTGACCTTTGAACTGCTGCCAAAGCCAATGAGTCTGCTGAGTAAGTTCTGGTAAAGCCAGTTACAGATGCCTCAGGGTGCCTGTAGCTCTCAAACAAAATCTTTTTTCCAAATTACTCAACAGTTAAAGAGAAATATGTTACCTGTTTAATTTGATCTGGTTCTGTCAGGGAAAAAAAAAGACCTATTATATTTGTATTTTCTTCTCTACTCTTCCTTCACATAATGTATGCTTTTTAAACATGTTCTGCTAAAAAAAAAAAAAATCCCCAAAATCTGTCAGTTTAATGTGAGGTCTACAATTTTCATTGTCATTTCTTAGAAGATAGGAATCATGAATTAACACTATAAAGGGCAAGAACCCTTTTTTGTATATTAATGAGAATCAAGGTAACCTCCTCAATACTAGGAAACCTTGAAGGAGATAGTATCCTGAAACTCAGCCAACACAATGGATATATTACCAGCAGTAAGGCCATGGAGAGGCAAGAGTAACCACTTCTGTGAGTAGCAATAGGAAATGTTACAAATGGCATGGTCACACATCAGTCCAATAAATGAAAGGGTGTTGGACAGATGAATAAACAAAATGATGGAGTTAGTGAGGCAGAAGAAGGAGGCAGCTGTCAGAGCTGGCACAGTAAGCACTGAATGTTAAGGAGGGAATCCTCTGAGTCAGATAAAAAAGGAGAAAAAACATGGTCAGTGAGAGTAAAATCTTAAATTTCCCTTTCATTGTCTTCTCTCTCCCTCAATCTGCCCTCTCTCCTCCCATTTCCTAGACACAGATAGGGTCACAGGTACTGTGATAGTAGGCAGCCCTTAGTACACCTGAGAACAACTTTCTCTTAAGGCCATGATCACAAGTATTAGAAATAATACAGTTGCTTCACTTTTAAAGTACTGTCATTAAGCAGAAAGTTTAAATGAAAAATTTCAACAGTAATTAGTGATTTTTGGTTCTCAAATGTTATTGACGATCTTGAGATCCCTTTTATGGGACCTGTTCTTTTGGGGTTTCTTTTGGTTTTTTTTTTAAGGTAAGTCTTTAGTGGAGCCTGTTATTCACATAAAATATTTTAGCTTTCAAATCACTAATCACTTTTGAAAAACCTTAACTATGTTATCCCTCTTTAAGCCGCACAAATCATTGTTCTTAAAAATGTAGTCTAACCAAAACAAAGGATAAATTGAGAAAACTCTTTCTCTATTGAGTTAGAAAACTGTTAACTGATCTGTCAACAGCTAGTATGTCAATTTGGTTTTCAAAGACACTTCATACAGTCACAAATGCATCTGTGTAGTCCTATATGTTAAATATGTATTTTAATTAGGGAGTAACATAGTAATTAGAGGCAGCTGAATGCAGAAAATATGTAAGATTAAATGAAAGGTTGTATGTAAAAATAATGACACATTCAGGTGAATTAACCGTGAAAGAATATCTTTACATGGAAAACTTAATTATGGTGGCATTAATTAATGCAGCTTCCCATGACACTTAAAACCCACATTCTTTAATAACGCATCTGAGGTTGCACTTCAATTTAGATACTTTCTGAACATTAGCTTGTGATATTGTTGGGGTCTAAACGTGAGTCTGACCTACATAGCCATTTGTCCAAACTTGTTAGGCCTAATGTTAATAATTCAGGGCAGATCAGTACATTTCTACAAGGCTAGGGATAATTAATGTAATCTCGCTTTCCTTTTGCAGTTTTCTTGCCATCCTTTTCTCCTTACCCATCCACTCCCTGAATAACATATGAATGCTGATGTCACATTGTCCAAAGAAATACTTGTGTGGAAATTTTATTCACAGATTGTTAATTTTTTTCAATGTTTTCAATCTCTTTCTATTTCATTTAACTGTAGTTTTTGCAGCAAGAGGCCAAATATATGTATATATTTATATAAAATACAGCCACGTTGGGATGAAATCTCTAAACTGGATGACCTATTCCTCCTGTTTCTTTCATTTTGTGCAACAGCTATGGTCTAATTCTCTATATATTTTTTCCAGTGACAGTGCTTGCTGTGAACGGTGGGGGTTGAACCCCAGAGGGGACATATCATGTGTACATTGATGTGTTTGAAGGAATTTCTTGTAATCTATGACAATTGACAAACTTTTGATTTATTTTTCCTCTTGCTGCCTTGGAACACGGCCCCTACTATATTTTAACTGCACACTGATAGTGATCTATTGTGAGTAAAAATGGGTTCCCTGTAGCCCAGAGTGCGGTCCAACCTGTCTTTCTCTAGCAGAGAGTATTTTTGTTCAGTATTTTGGTTCTTTTTTTTATTTATGTTGCATGTAGCAGTGATGTCATACCCACAAGTTTCTCATTGTTTACACCAATGGAGATTAGGGTGACATTGAAGAAAATACAGCAGTTTTCCCCTCTTCTACCTATTTACCCCTTTTTTCCACACACTTATTTTTTTATCCCTATTTGAAAATGAGATCTTGGGAATAGTATTTTCTTGAAATTATTCTAGAGATATCTCATGAATTCTTAGGGATATTGGTTAGGCTGGGGTAACTGCCACTGTAGCACTGTTGGCCTGGTTAAGTACAATTCAATTAATTGTCAGACCTTTGTTCAATTTTTTGGTACTTTGTCCTTTCCATTGCATAGCTGACACAAAGAGCAACACAGCAGTCTTTTACTGTCCTTATCTAACTTCTTTTTCCCCATTGGTAGAATAGAAAAAAAAGTTGATGGGGGAAAACTAGACAATGAATTAACTGTGTGGCTAACTTTTATTCTATAAACCCAGAGATATCTTCAACAGGAAACAAGCTACAGTGATTATTTTCCTGAGCTTGCTGGTTTGGAAATTAATTGCATAAGTAGACGCACACTAACTTTTCAGGACCTTAGCTGTAAAGTTTTACATTATTATTATTATTATATATAGAATAGGAACTTTATAGACCACTTCATGTCAATCTAGGTCATACCACTTTAAAGTGTACAGAATCTATGAAGGCTCTCATCAGCCACTTTTTAGTGTGTAAATCATCACAAGAGTGTGATGATTTAAATAAACACAGCATTTGGGACATGGAAAGAATTTGCTGCAAAGAAATGTACTGGTTATAGGGCAGCGTTGAGATTATATGGACTTGTTCTTTCAAACAGCAAGGGGCATCAAGTATCTCGGAACTGCAGTGTGGCATTACTGTACCAAATTGAGGCTGTAACCATACCATGGAACTGCAGCTATTCTAAGTAAGTGAGGCTGTGAGACTTCTTCAGCATTTTACCAGATAGTCTGGATTTATTGTGTGAACACACTTCAGGTCTTAATCAGGATTGAGATATTTTTTCCCCTCTCAGCTGTACACACCGTGGGATCTTGCAAAGAATCAAGGAAAGATTTATGCTCCTGGCATTGCATGATAAAGTGCTGGCTGTCTTGAAATTGCGATGGCTTGCATTATGATTACCATTATTTTCTATTTATCTTATTGTGGTGCCTGCAAACTACTCTAAAGGACTGAAATCCTGTTGTGGAAGAAGGAGTTCAAGGAGAGAACAGAAATTTTTCCAGATCTGTTTATAGCCTACCAAATGACACAGCAGAAGATGGGGCAGCAGAAAAAAGCAGATTATGAAACAGATCAGCATGATAAGAATCAATAATAAACCAGAAATAAACTAATTTCTATGGATAAAATGATGAATCCTATTAACTTTGAGGCAAAATAGTGGAAGTAATTTGGATTTATTTGGAACAATGTATTTATTTAAAACATATTTCTATGTTGAGGCCTTTCTGAATAAGAGAAAGTAGTTTAAATAGTAATAAATAAACAAATAAAGGAGTTCTTTATGCTACGAAAGAATTGTAAAGGTCATGTAGCTTTGTTTTTTTTTTTTTCCATTTCCCCAATAGCTTCAGTTTGTTCAATGATTATCTTTGAGAGTACACTGGCTGAGAGTCTTCTTTAAGGTAATGAAAGAAAGGTCATGATCAGATTTAAAAATTAAGATGAATTGGTCTATAAATGTGCCATTACATCAAAACTCATGAGCCATTCTTATAGCAACTAAAATAGGGCAAAATGTCCACTCAGGTCTCCTGGTGTTTTTTACAGTTTTGACAAAGAACAGCACATTTTGAATTGGAGCAAACAAGAAACCAGTTGCTTTTCATTGCAAAAATTGCAAGACAGTGAAGATGCTCACTTGTTAGTCTTGAAGTTGTCTTGTAAAATTAAATAACGGAGAGATAGCTTTGCCTGTTGTGTTAAGTGAAAATAAATCCTCACAAACATGCTGCTGTATTTTTCGGGAAACTGAAACTGTGCTGGAGAAGTCCTGTGTGTATTCCAGTCTCATGATACTAAAACCAGCATCGCTGAGAGATGATCAGGCCAGTCTGGTCGTCCTTTAATGCTGCTGATATTTTATGCATAGTTTGGATCATGAGAACTTGATGAATTGAAATGGCGCTGTGCATTTCAATTCTGAAGTGTAGTGTGACCTTTATATACCATTTGCTGGTCAAGAAACCTCCACTTCCTCTTAACCAGCTGCTACCTCGTAGAGATCCACTAGATGTCCTCGGAGATCCACTCTTGTTACTGCTGAGGTCAGGGGAAACTACCGTAGTGACGGGAGGATTACGAGGATGGGGTAGACTCTATGGTCAAAACAAACAAAAAAAAATCAGCAGAGATGAAGGGACACTTTGTTCTGCTTGCCTTTTTTTTTTTTTTTTAAAAAAAAAAAAAAAAAAAAAAGAGTTGTTCCTTGACATCTTTGGTAGAGAGTAATCTGCAGTTTCCTTTGCTTATTTTTGCAGCTGGAAATATTTCCCATTACTGTTTGTGAACTCTAAGTAACACTCAGATCCAGACAATCTAGACATTTGAACTGGACTTTTTGAGTTTTTGAGATGAGAAAGTAAGGTACTGCCCAAAGCTTAGACATCTAGGGCACATTCCTTCTTTATTAGAATGGAAGGCTACTGCCTTCTGAGAAAAATTGCAAAAAAAAAGTTTTAAATGTATTTATTTACTTTATAAGTAATTGAAAGAAATTTTGCTGTCTTTTTGCTCTTAATGAGTCAATGAGCAGTTCATAGATGCCTTGTTTTCTTAGTAAATTATTTAAGCAGTCTTATCTTCATGTCCATGAAAACTTTCCCTGATATTTTTACTAATTAGTTTTAGAAGTGCTGTATTGTTGTCATTATATTAAGTAGAAGGATCTGTTCCTATTTTTTAACATTTATTATTCACTTGAAAATAGGGAAGTAGTTTCCTTTTTGTCCCAAGTTACGTTTTCACCAGTATCAAATAACAGTTCTATTCAACACCCATAACACTTCTAGGCATAGAAATTAGTTGATTCTTATGCAGGTTCTACAGGTGTCAGATGAATTTAACACTCACCCAAAGGCTGTTCTTGAGGTCCCCCTGTCTCTCTGATGATTTCCATTTTTTGTTAATGTTTATGGAAGTTTTACCGAAAATGGTGTATGTGTGGCTGAACCATTTGAAATCATTTCTGTCTCATCTTTGATCTTGTCTCTAGTCATCCCTACTAATAGTACGTGTTTTGTTTTATTTAAAATAAGTAGTGTATTTGGTGTGAATGTAACTGACTGTATAAGAGGAATGAAGAGTAACAGCATGTTTTCTTTCCAAAAGTTATTGCTCTGATATGCAGTTGCTTATATACTGGTTGAAACCCTTATAGAAAGTCCTTTCTGCTACTTATATTTCCAGGTCCAAGCCTGTTTCCTGCATGTTAATGATGTGAAATATTCAAATGATGCATGATCTCCAGAACAACTGACAATAATAGTTAAAAACAGTCCCTGAAGGGCATTGCTTTTGAGAATCTCCATGGTGTCCTTCCCCTACTGAGCAGAAGGCCATAAACTTCCCACTTTATTGGTTTAAGTCTGATTAAAATGATACAAAAAGTTGTCCTTCCCAGCCTTCTTTGCCCTTAAGGATGATTTCTTTTTAATTTTCATAAATGTGTCCTATCCTATTATTGACTGTTGACAAGATATGGCTACAAGTAAATGAAAACCAGGGACTGTTACTAACCAATGACACAGCAGTTGAGAATTTCAGTGTGCTTTGCTACAGTGTTTGATTAGAAAATGTCCTTCAAAACAGCTATAATTAAAGCAAAATGGGCCTGCCTTTTACCTCACCTACTGTTACTGTTTCACAAATGCCCTTTATTTTTCTTTAATTTCCTTAATTAGTAAAATAGGCATACTGGAAAGACTTCCACACTTTTGGTAACTTATTTCACTTTTCTTTTGCTGTCCAACTTTTCAACTTTAAAGAATGTGATGGGAAGAGTTAGACAGAGGGGAAACCATGGGAAAACAAATGCTGTTTTGAATTTTCTGTGTAGTTTGAATGTGTATGCATCAAAAGCTGCAGCGGAAACCTTCTTATTTAAAATCCAAGCTCTGAGGAATGATGTACCATGCAATGAACAAGCCTGATGCTGCATGATGACTTTCTGAACAGCTGTAAGATAACTCTACTAGGATGCTAAAAGAACATGGCATTAGTCATGTGAGCAAAGTTTTAGAGGAATGGAGTCGCTGCTGAAGAGATCACTCATTCATCTCCCTCAATGCCTGTTTTCCACAATCATAATGTTACCCTTGCTTGACAAGTATACTATATGGCAAGTCATCAAGGCCTTAGAACAGGACTTGACCCATTTGAGTGATTTCAATCCCTCTTTCCTGGTGACTGTGGGATTAAGAAACTGGAAAAAAAAAGATAAATTATTTTAAATTTAATGTCATTACCATAATGCAAAAAACCCCATCCTAAACTGAAGGTACAGGCCAGAGAAACATTACCTTTTTTCTGCATTTGCTTTTAAGGTTTTGTTTTTGCCTGTCAATGTTGTTTTGTTTTTAGTATAATTGAGTCAGTTCAATCTAAACCATTACCAAAAGTGTTGGTTCAGTGCAACATGTGAAACAATCTAAGTGGCCTTTGGATTTCTTCAGATTTAAACAATCTGTGATTCAGATAACATACAAAATTTAATGATGATATTTATACATACATTTATGAAATAGGATGCTGTATATTTCTAGAAATACATAACAAGGACGTTCGGATGACTGAAGGATTAAAATGTTTTAGCTAACCTGCCACTTGTTTTGGAATTAGTGCCTAATTCTACATTCAGTTATTTGATTCTTGTTTGACTTTTGAATCCAGAGCAGAAAACACGCCAATGATTGATTCAGCATGTTTCAGTGGACCAATGCTCTATGTGCTTTTGGTGATGCCTTATTTGTGAACTGATCTTAATGTAAGCATATTTACCATTATTAGTTGTGTCTCTTATATGGGCAAATTTTGGTATTCTGTCAAGAGTTAATTTTAATTCCTGAAGATATAATGTAAGCAAAATAAATTTTTCAGAAAATTTTATTAACATCTTGTAACTCTTTAGTGATGTGTAATTTATTGCAATAAAGGAGTTCCTTGGCACAGTTTAATACAGGGGAATTATTATCATATGTTTAAGAATAAATATATTTATATATATGTATCTATATGTGTGTAAGTGTATAATGTATATGTGCGTGTGAGTGTGTGTATGTAAGAATTTATGTGTATGTGTGTTTTTGTGTGTGTATACATACATATATATTTATAGAAAAAAACCTCAAATTTTTACAGGAAAAAGGATACAGCAAAAGTATCTAATGGATTAGCAACTCTTTTTTTCATTTAAACCCAATAGTATTAATTGTGCCAAGGAGAAAGTATATTCTTAGGATTCTGTGCTTTTACTATGTTCTATTTGGATCCAAACACTTGACTGTAAACAGTAATTCTTCCCCGTGACTGCGGTCACCCTATAAGACTGAACAGAAATAAAGAGCAATTTATCTTTTGCCCTACTTTTAATGTACAGCCAAAGCGTTATCAATAATCTCATTGCATTTTTTTTTTCCTGGGTCAAGACTGTTAACATTAACTAAGGCCTGTATTGAATCCCTTAAATTACCTTCCAGCTGCCTTGTTATATATATAACCTTGCCATTAACCTGCTGCTCTTCCTCTCCTCCCATCCAACACATGGTTATAGCCAAGATGTCCATCTACAAGAGAATGAAACTGGCATGTTGTTTTGATTGCGGACGCTCTGAGCGTGACTGCTCTTGCATGTCAGGCAGTGTACATAGTAACATGGACACCCTTGAGAGAGCCTTCCCACTTTCTTCTGTCTCTGTTAATGATTGCTCCACCAGTTTACGTGCCTGTAAGTTTTAACACCAACACATGCTGTTCCATGTCTGTGGTGTCTGTGGTATCATCCCCGTCTTGTGTCGTACATTGTAGTTCTGTGAATTTTACTGGGCTGATGCTTTTTAAAAAACCAACCCCAAATTTGATTACAGCTCTGTCTTTATATTTATGTTTTAATTTATTTTTAATACAGAAAATTTAATTCATTATTTTGCTTTGTGTGCTCTTTATAAAGCATCCTCTTGCTATAGTTTGCAGGACCTTAGTAGTGCAGTTTCGTTACATCTTTTTTATTTAATCCATACAGTACAAATTGTCATTAATTAAAAAATAAGTGCTTCAGTGGAGGAACCGGCCTGTGTCTAAATATCTGGCTGTTGCTAAGCAGGTAGCTAGCTCTAATGATGGTGGTACTAGAGCACCGTACAATTGGCAGTGAATAAATATACAGGATTCAAGGTAGTAGCTGAACTATGGTAGCTGGAATTCTATCCTATACTGCTATTATTATCTTTAGTTTTGTGTGTAACCCTTCATTCTCAATAAGGCAGAACCTTCCATGTAATATTGAAACCACAGAAATATTAGTAAAAATGGTTGTACTTTTTGTAGTGCTTTTTTAGAAGGACTGGCCTGATAGAAATCCCTGGTACAAACATTTTGAAATTAATTGTAGAATCTGTCCCATAGGATGGTAACTATCTGAAATATGCCACAAAAGCTCTTTTGAAAGATCAGAGTCTAGGGGGAGAAAACAGAGAGCTTAGAACAATTCTGCATAGCCGTTAATTCTTTGGGTGAACTATAGGAATTCCAAAGCTTGGTTTGTCAGTGTGATGTCACCAACTGAGGAAGATTGTTAAACAAAATTATTTTTTTGGTTTCATTTTCTTGTCCTCTTTAATCATTCATAACAGGCAAAACTATGTCTTGGGACAGGAACTGTTTTTCTTTCCCTACCCAAATGGCAAAGAAAACTATAAAGTTATTCAAATACCTCTATGAAAAGTTTTTGGAGTTTTGATCAGGAAGCATGTCCGCTTTACATTACAAGTCATTAAGTACAAAAGTGCCTTCCACTATGAAGGCTATAATGTAGTTAATAGATTATGCATCTGGTTGTCTTTTGATGCTTTGTGTATTTCAGTATGTAGTCCAAGTGGTGAATGACTTTGGTTTAACTATTTTGACATTTGAGCTATTTTTCCGGTCACAAATATAACAATGCTATAAATTTTTGTCTGAAGACTGTGTCAATTGAAATTATTTTAATAGGATTTCTTGGAGATTTTACCAGAAATCTCTATATCTGTTTATAAACTCCTAGTTATCTGCTTAGTGACAACTCATGTATCACCTCAGGGTGGATGGTTCCCAGTTTTAAGTCCTGTTCTAAATAACATAAGTTTTTATCCTTTTAAGAGACCTTTATCAGAGTAAAATGAAACAAAACATATTTTGTTAAGAAAAGTGAATGAGAAACCTTCCTGTATTGAGAATTGCTGCAGGCAGTTACTTATACAGTGTAACAGCCCCAGTAACACGGTGCCTGGTATAGTTTGTATTCATACAGACTGCTACAGAGAGTACGTGGGTGGGTCCTGGCACTAGTGTTAACAGCAACTAGATTAGGATAAATTAATATGTCTCCTACAAGTGGATAAAATTT
This sequence comes from Pipra filicauda, assembly GCF_003945595.2. Classification (NCBI taxonomy): domain Eukaryota; kingdom Metazoa; phylum Chordata; class Aves; order Passeriformes; family Pipridae; genus Pipra; species Pipra filicauda. Next base: position 908,136 of record NW_024104318.1, read on the forward strand.
TTGCCATTAGCACTGTTTGGCAAGGAAAGAAAAACTAATTTGTAGGTTTACCATAGCTTTCAAGTCCACTTAAGACTCTACAGGGGCAGATAAAGTAAACATTTTTGATTGCATTGCCTGCTGAGCCAAAAACTTCCACAATAATGGTATTATTTCCAACAAAAACCAATGCTTTTTGGGAAACACGTTAGATCTGTGTTACATTTTGAAGGATAAGTGATATTGACAGCTTTGAGGATTTTTAGCATCCTATCCTTCAAGGGCCTTTTCCCCTCTTCATCACTCCATCAAATCAAAAGAGATCTCACTCTTCCCCTTGTGAGACTAGTCACCTTTGACTGGTAATAATAAGTACGAAAATCAATACCAATTCACACTCCGTGCAAAGCAGCATAAACCTTTCTTTTCCAATTAAAATATATATATACACGCAACGTTGCACTGGCAGGGCTTCAATAGAAATCAGTATGTTTTCTTTGCAGTGCATAGGGGTCGTGTGATGCCCATCTTGACAGAGCTAGTTAACTCAAAGAATGGCAGTGAGAGTCAGCTTTTCATTAAATATGAGCAGATGTGAAATGTAGAGTGTTTGACAATTAGAAATGGCAGCAGCAGGGCCCCAGAATCAAAGTGAGGTCAGATTGGTGGATCAGATTACCTCTCTTACATTCTTTAGTTGTTCTGAAAATCATTTTGAATTAGTGTCAGTGGAGCCATGATGGGTTTTGCCCTTTGTCTTTTATGCTAGGACTGTATTGTTTCCCCAGACACTCATTAAAGGTCATTATACTATTACAGGGCTTGCTTTGGTCGTGGTGCCCCAGTTGAGTTGGTTTGCTTCTACAATTGCTTAATGCATTTCTTTCTTTCTTTCCTATATTTTTTTTTAAAACTTCTGATTATAAAAGCAGGCTTTTTTCCCAAGGCAAATAAAATCCCAGACCATTATATATATCTTCTTGAAACAGTGAGTAGTTTTGGTGAGAATTAGTGCTGTTTCTAAGAATCTGATGTTGAGTAGAAGATATCAATTTACATATTCAATGATGTACACAGGATTTAGTCTACTAATTGCATAATATGCAGAGAAAGTAACACTTGCAGTGTGTTTTCCACTGCAAATGAGTTTCTCTTTTATTGTATTGTTGTTTGTACTTCCAGCAAATGAAAATCATATTTTGATTAAATATAATTACATTAAAGGAGCTATTGAGTTTATAGGCTGTTTTCTGGAAAAAATGCATATAATTTTTTTAAATGTAAGGAAATATAGTTTTGAATCTTTTTTTGTGTCTACATTTTTTCAGGTTTAGCTGCATTTGGTAGATTGCTACATGAACAGCAGTCAAATGGTCCAAGTATTTTTTGCACTGGAGACTCAAGTCAATTAGGGTGAAGAGAGGCACTTAACCACTGAAAAACCTAGGGGGGTTTATACAATGAAATTATGTTATTAATAAGTGTGATGTTTCTGCTTAGGTCTATGCCAAATCTTGGGGGATGCCATTCAAATGATTAAGTGATACAGACAGAAGCTTCACCTGAATCATTTAATTTCTGTGTTTCTGTATCACCATATGTCTGTGCTTCTCAGGAACATCATAAGTTCAAATTCCGAAAGGAAACCTTTTCTAAAGTTGTCGCTGTGCCCACTGCCATGGGATTCTAAATTCCCGACAAAATATTAGGCCCAGGCACACCTAATTCAGCCTGTGAGAAAACATGCTTTGGCATGCTCTGGTAGTTCTGAGAAGCTCTTTGTGAAGGCTTTTGCTTTAGTGAATATCGGGGATCTCTAGAGACAAAATAAGAGATTAATTATTGCTATGTTTTGAATGCAGGGCTCAACCCAAACTCCTAGCCATCTTATGTGGAAAGACCATGCTAAAACAAGTTGGAGAAAGCTTACCTTTTCAAAGTAACCAAAGCATGTATCTACCTGTGTACTAGACCCAGTTTAGAGCCATATATTCCATATAGTCTTTTATTGTCAGCATGTGATTTATGTTGTACAGACAAGTTGGCTGCTGAATCTCTCTCAAAGGACCTAAAATCCCATTCTGCAAGATTAGGTGAACATTTTGGGCAGCTTGAACCAAGACTGGTACATGGTGCTGAAACAATGTGTGGCAATGTGCTTTAGCAAGTTAGGTCAAGAAAAACTAACTTCTTCATTGACCTGTGTTACTTAGGGCAATGTAGACTTTGCCTGTGCAACTTTAAAACTGAAAAAGCCAAATTCTATGGTGAGAGTTGAAATTATATAACTGATTTAGCCAGAGAGGTCAATGCATAACACACACAGACATTGGTCAGTGTATCTAAAACTCCTCAGTTATATTACTATGTTTGGGCTTTTCTAAATGGTTTGACTATTAAGTCCTGCCTTCTTGAATAACTGGCTGAGGAGATAGCATACTCTTTATTTCTCCTGCAATGAGGGGACATATCCTCTGCTTTCTATCCTCTGCTTTTCTAACCTACTACTTCTCTAGTCCTGCTGTAGTAGCCAAGACAACAAGAACTACTTGCTTTTTCATGCATGAGCTAAGGTGCAGGAAGGGCCTGTATGTGCCCTATCAGAAGACAAATTTCAGTGCTAGAATTTTCTGTTTACCCTTTAGCAACAATGATTTTCCATTTACAGGATGCATATACCACCTTGTGGTAGCTAGAGACTCTGAGATTCTCAAACCAGCTATGAATATGATCCCATTTACATTATATTTGTAATGCTTTGACTATGAGAAAGTGGAGCAGTACCACTGCTCTCTCCCACTACACACCTTTTCTGAGCTGTGAGACTTCCTGCTGTGGCCACAGGAGGCTTTGAAAATCTTACTTTTACATATGCTGCATAAACACTTTCTTTTTAATATAACCCACTGATCTCTCTGTGGTCACACCGTCTCCTCTTTGTCCTGAACAAAAAGCCAACAGTACACCTTTAATGTTTTGAGGAAGAAGAAATTGAAGGAGGAAATAAGTCATTGTGTCTTCCTGTAGAGGAAAGACAGATGCTGCCCTTCTTGAATGGCATTGTAAGTTCATAAGTAAGTGATTATAACTGGATTGCTGTATTTTATGCAGCTCACTTCTATGGAATGACCCCACCTCTGTATACTGGAGAATGACTACTTTTCTTTAAAGAGATTAATGAAAATGGAACATTAGAATGAGACATAGTGCCAAATAAATTCCTGGTAATTCAAAGCCACAGAGAATATAAACAATAAACCAGTGAAACAAGCTGTGTGTGAAATATTGGTTTATGCAAAATTGGTTCCAAATATTGTCCTTTCAGGGTGACAGCTTTTTACTTCGGTTACATCAGTTTCCATGCGTTCAGTGTTGTATTCCTGGGAACTGACATGACTGTGAAGTTTCTTCTAAATACCTCTACAAGACTGCATGGTTTCCCTTTCAAAATACTGAAAATAATGTAAAAATGGACACCTGTGTTTATTTTAGTTGTCATTTTTTTCAGAAAAAAATACTATTTTAGATAACTCAGTTAAGATACAAGACCAGTACAGGTGAGGGGGAAAAAAAAGGTATATACATCTTAACATAGTCTGTGTTGCTACTGGGAAATGAAGGAAACCAACTCACCTTCCTTAGCTATCTTCTCAGAATGATCTACTGTCAGGAAAGCTGGTATTAGTAAAACTGGACAGTGGGGTTTTGAAGCAAATAAAACCAGACAGTGGAACAATAAGAAACAACAAATATGGGAGAAGCCTGTGCTCTTCTATAGAGGTTCTCATGGTGTAGCCTTTGATATGAAGTCAAAGCTTGCACATGCTGGAGATCTACCATATTTGCAGCCAGCTCCATAGCCTATGGCACTGGTAAATCAGAAGCCAGACACCATGAGATCTGCTTTTCTGGGACTGAAAAATTACTCTTCTATTTTCAAATTTAGTTTATATCTGCAATTCTGTCTAACCTATTTTCTTTCCGTCTTCTCCTTTTTGCAATCATATAAAAGTACGTGCATGTGTTTCCACTAAAGAAGATAGGATGAACTGACTCAATAAATGCAATCACAGTCTTATCTAGCATTCAAGAACTGCTTGCTGGAACAGTGGTTTCACTGAACCAAGCCTTTGATTTGTCTGCCTTTCTTGCACTCTTGATGTACAGCCCTCCAGGTGATCTTCTCGTTGATCTACAATACATTTTTTTGTATTGCTAACATAGTGATAGAAGCAGTGATCAGAATGGGCTGGTCCTGAGACTCCAAGAATCTATTCTATGTCTTTTTTTATGTGTATGAATGCACCATGATTTTTGTACTTCCTCTTCAAACACTGAGGAGATGACATTAATTACAGAGGGAGGAAAAGGTAATGTGAAACAATAGGTATTTTGCCATAGGTGACTTCAAGTATATAGTTTGACTATAACATTCAAAAAATCAATCCCATTTATTGTTCTATACTTTAATAAAACCTAAGTGCTGATAAATTATTTAACTTTCTTTTGGATATAGTATGAGCATATAGGTGAATACTGAGGTGTAGAAATGCAGCAGTAGAAAAAAAACCAGAATGATCCCTCCAAACCAAGCTGTTTTTTTTAGAAGGTAGAATGGTAAAAGTGAGATAGTCTGACTCATTACTAGATAATATAAATAATGAAGCATGCACTTTTTCATATCAGTTTTGTCATGCAGCATGTACCACTGGGCTGATGAGAGTGACTTCTGCCCAGTTTGTGGTGTCTGTGACAAGGAGATGAACCCTCACATCACCGTGGGATGGAGGCACTGCTAAGTTTAGCAGTGAATCCTTTGATGAATTGGGAAAATGGGGAGAGGGAAAGATCAAGGAGTCTGCATTAATTCCTTTAGGCCTTTACGTTGAGTGGTGATTCTTACCAGGGTCACAGGGAAGGGACTAGTGAGTGGCTTGCTTTTATGGGGACAAGTTAGAAAAGATGCCGTCTGCATCCTGTGGAATGAATTTAGCAGAGGGTCTTATGCAAGGTGACATGGAAATTATGTTTGCATTTTTAGTTCCTGAGTGTGGCTGGTTGTCATGAAACTCACCATGACAGTTTCTTACCACCAGGCAGCAGATTCTTCCTGTTACCTCCGTGGTGTGGGACAGATGCTAGCCGGTTAGGTCTCCTTCTCTACTGTTTCCCAGCTATTTCAAGTGACAGATGCCAGAGCTGGCTCGGTTTCAGCTTGAGCATTTCTGTCATAGCCCTGCCTTGAGCCCAAATTCTGACCTTTACTATATGAAATAAAGTATTTATGAACAAGCAGTGGCTTGATCCAGAGCAAGCTTAGAGCAAATGTCAAGTGTCAAGTCAGTCTCCTGCCTCCTTATACCACCTGCATTAGGAACCTGGATTAGACCCTAGACTACAGCACTGACTGCCTTAGGCTTTATGGGTCTGGAGAGACATAACTTATTAACAAAGAGTTATTAAATTTTTATCAGTTTTATAACGCAATGTAAATGCCTTCTATGAATCTACATTGTATTCATTATCATTTAAAACGTTAATTAAGTCAAAGTTGCATTTAATTTAGTTCTAAATGCGCCTTTGGGAGGAAGCTTTTAAAAACAGCTGCAGGATTGAGAAGCTCATTGATGCTGGGAAGTTGTTAGTAGCACTTTTCAGGATAGGTCCCTCAAATTGATTGCCATTTTGAGTCTTAGCTAATTTGTGTGGATGTTATTGGGCAAGGTCTCAAATTAATATTGAACCAACCAGAGCAGAAAACTATCAGCTCATGCTAATCACAGAGACACTTTGATATGTAATTCCTGTTCTTTTTAAATTATGTCAAAACTAAAAATTTTGATTTGTAAAACTTGTACATCTCATACTCTTGTGTTGAAAGATTGGGGGGTTTTTTCCATTTTATATCCTTATTGTTTGTATCCTGTTATAATTCAAGTGAAAACATATTCATTGTCTTCGAATATTGTCCTTTAGGGTCACAGAAAAAAAAATCTGGCCTAGGTCTTCTACATTTCATGTAACCTGAAGTTACTCTAATATGTAGATGGAGGTGCTCATTGAAGTATACAACAGACCACAATACAGTTTCAACATATAAAGTGGAACGGAGTTTAGTATAAAAAAAATCCTAGATTAAAAGCTCTTGCATAATGTATGGGAGTGTTTTGACTTTTGATACATTTTGATAAAAACAGAAGAAAGCAGGAAAAAATCAAATACAGTGTTTCTGTCACCTGATTATTCCATTGAGATCCTTAGCATATTTAATATATGCATAGCTTTATTCAGGTGAGGAGTCACATTAGCTATTGTGTGACCACCTATATACATATTATGTGATTCATACTTCTAGAACTGAAAGCAGGGGCAACCAATGTATTTCTTACATAAGATAGGAGAATCTATTGAAATAGGAGCAGAAATCTTCAGATTTATCAGAGTAGGTCCAGCAGAATGGTTCAGCCCCTAGTCCGGAAGCCAGAAGTAACTCGCAAGACAATTTTTTCTGGGTCTTTACTGAGTACCCAGAACCTTCCCAAGCATTTGTATATGCCAGGATGCATAACCTCATGAATTTTTTATGTTCTGCGTGAAAAGAGGAGGTTGTTGTCACATAACTCCAGATGTGGCTCTTGAAGTGCCACAAAACAAGCACCCATACTGTATCATTACTTTGATTGGGGTTATAGTAGACAGGAGGGGGGTGAACAGAATGTATCATAGATATATTTATTTCAGTATGTAAGTTCTTAATTATGTTGATAACATACTTTTAAAATAGGTTAAAGTTCAGTCATAATTTTGCTGTTTGAGATTATTCACCAGCCTTTGTTAGCATTCTTTTTTTATAATGCTATGATACAGCTTTCCTTGTGATATTTTATGTATTACTGGATCCTGTAATGCTGTGATTCACTTATTATCCAAGATTTTCCAAAACATAATGTGTACTATGTCACACACACATGCTTCACTGATACTGATCAGATCTTGTTAGCACAGTACAATTATTCTGAAGAGTGAAAAAAGTGTTATTACTGTGTAAGATATGGCCAATGTCATCTGGTTAAACACTCCTGTGTACATTTTAGTTTGACTGGAAATTCTACCTAGGCAAATGTGAAACAAAAATTTCACAAGGCAAAGATCTTGACTGTGCCACTAGCTTACTACATGCCTATAGTTCTTTTTCCACCCAGAGTCTGAAAATATTATGTTCTCTATATATTATATTACATTTTGTGCTAAGAAGTGCTTTACATTTTGAAGTCCTGAATATAAGCCTGATTGTCCTTTTGACATAGTTATTCCCCTGAAGAGGCCAATTTTCGTGTCTTCTGATCTTTGCTGAAGAAGGACATAGATACACAGCAAGGAGGAGAGGAAAGTGAAATAGGGTACATGACAGAAAGAAGTGGCAAAATTACCATGACTGCCTTGCTGCTTAGGGACATTTTGAAAGGGGATACTATCTGAAAGGGCAGGGATAACTTCTGTTTATCTGCATCAGTAGAGAAGAATCTCTTATGCCATATTTTAAAAATCATCTGCAGTTTTTAGCTGCTTCTGAACTTTAATTGGAATGCAGACCTTGTTTACTGCTGAAGGAAATCCAAAAAATCATTATAGCATCTTTGATCTTTGTCATGCAATTTCCTTTGTTCGTTCTAGCATAAAAGATTTTGCTTGCACTAAGCATGTTGCTTTCTCCATTCCCATGTTCCTGATGTTATCTTCACTCTCTAACTCAGTGGTGTTATGTGTTCTCTGACACGGCATGTCTGACAATACGGAGAGAGATTTTACATCACCATGTGATATGGAGGAAGACTGGTAACATGAAATGAAGGCTCTGTTTTTGAGCAAACTCTTGCCAGAATGAGGTGTGCCATCTAGCAATGGAGATGGTTTATTCTAAAATTAGACCTTTTTCTATAGTGCTTACATGATCCCTTTTGGGATGTACTGCTTGGACTTTTAGTAAAAATAGCAGTCATGACTTATGGAAAATAAATTAAAAGTTGAGATAAATACACTTGCCTAGCTAGTCTATTAGCTGATAGAACCAAGGCTCTAGAAAATAATAAAATCAATTGCAAGTTTTGAGCCTAATGTAGAGATGATGCTTATTCCTGTTCCATGAGTAACATGCGTTAAAATCCATAGTTGCAAACTGACAGCATATTTCATTAGCAGGCATTTGTCCAGTGATAATTTTTCTTTTATTCATGCTTTACATCTATTAGAATTATTCCTGATCTACTGAAACATGCAAGGACTGCCAGGTTCTCTGTGACCAGTCAATCACAAGATGGGTGGCAGCAAAGTGATACAGTATTTATTTAGAATTGCAGGGTGTGAAAATGAATATAATTCATATGACGAGACAGCAGAAGGGTAAGAAGAAGTGAGATACAGCACTGAAGAAAACAGGATGTACTTTTCTGGCTTCTACTACAAATTGTCCCTTACTATATATGGAGGACTTGTTTCCCAGATTTTCAGATGACATGCAAATGTTTCTCACCAACAATGGACTTAGACTCCCAGCCATTCTTGTATTTTGTCTCTTTTTACATGCAAAACTACTTTTTCACTTGGTTCTGAATAAAACCAATAAGCTTTCCAATGTCAGAGCAGGCAAAAAATGAGCAAAATGTATTTTACTGCTATGCTAAGAACTGCTTTTGATATTCCACAGAAAAATATTACATCTTTTCAGAGTGCTACTCAAATTAAATTTTAATTGTCAACAAATGATGTTTTTTGTAAACATCATTTTTTGAAATGATGTTTCATTTCAATTAAATGAAAGTATTTTTCATTTAATTTTACAAAGAAAAAATTTGCTGAAAATTAAATCAGTTTTCATTTGCTAAAGACCTAAATTTTTCAATAGGTCTTAAAAGATGGATTTTTTTTCACCAAAGCTTTTTGTTTTCTATAAAAGAGTCATTCAAGGAAAAATGAATATATATATCTATATATACATATGTAAAGCATTGTATGTATTCATTGTATGTATTTTGATTATTTGTATTGGAGAGTCTCACTGCCCTGAGTAACAAGATAAAACTTCTTGATTTCTTCACTCAGACAAAGGAGAAAAGATGAGGGAACAGTAGAGTTGGGACAGATGTCAGTCTCAGCACAGTTTCTGTAACGGTAATGACAGTACAAATATTGCAGAGACTGGAATCAGTAAAGTGATCCTACCTATCTGATAGGATTCTTCCATACAAGGAGTCCAACATACAGGCATCTTACACTTTGGAGAGTTACCTGACTCAGCAGAAGGCTTTGGTTATGTTTGGAAGAGAAGTAGATGAACAAACAATTTACAGCATCAGGGAAGACTGAAGCCAAGAATCTGATCACATAGTCTAGATTTGTCTGACATTACATCGGTCTGAAATTCTGTAAGAGCAGGAACTGGTATTCTTTTAACCCATTGACACCAGATTGTTCTGCTTGTTGATTTATGTAATATTAATTCTGTGCCATATCTGCACTTCAGTATGTCATTATCGTGTAATTCTGCCATTCTTAGAACTCCCTACACCTAAATTTGCCACTTTCAAACATGGAATTACTTTAATTTTTGTTTTGGATTTCCCCTGTTACCACCACCACATGTAATTTTTTATTATAGGATTGTCTGTGGAATACTGTCTGCCTTTCTGTCTTTTCTGAATAATCACTGAAAATACTATCTCCTACCTGAATTAAAATGCATACTCTGTTTTTGGATTCATGATTTCTAGTGTTAGTATGTCTAGTAGCTGATCAAACCTTAAAGGTCTTTTTGATTGGCTGATTGAATTTTTGAATGCTGCAGCTCATTCATCCATAGTTTTACTGGTACCTCTCCTGATAAATAGATGGTGAAACTCTTGTTTCTGCATTTAAAATTGTAGCTTGAAGGAATGCAAGAATCATATCTGTAGGCTCATATATTCAGGCTCAATACTCAAGTCCTGCATACTCCTCAGGAAATATCCTCAAATTGAACCTTGGGTTCCACAGATTTCCTCAACAGTATCCTTCAGTTCTGCCCATGAGGAATATAAAATATGTCAAAATATGCATTTGGTTTTAATCTGCCTTTAGCATGTGAGTCTTTTGTCTGCCCTCCTCTTGCTTCTCAAGCAGCACAAAATAAAACCCTCAGAGGCAGAGCTCCAAGCAATTTGCTTTTGGAAGATGACTTTCTTGACAGCTGTCAGTGTCCCCTGAGCATTGGATTTCTGGATGCTTTCAGTATCTGACTCTCAAAACATCTGGCAGAAACTGTATTTCCAAATATATTGGCATCTTGTGGCATTTGTGGTTGATATAGTTACTTTCAGGGTAGTAACTGACCTGTAAATCTTATTGAATTTTATGCATCCATTTTTGCTTTGTTGGAGAGGGTTCCTCACCTCCAGGTGATTTTGGACTTTATTCTGAAATTGGTGTGATAATATGACAGAAATGCTGGCAGTTCAGTGTTTTCCTGCAGAAGTGTCTTTCCTTTTTTTTTTCTTGTTTTATCAGTCTTTCATCCTTATCATGCTACCTTCTTTGAAAAGGGACATCACTTGTATTTAATTTATACTCACAGAGTATAAGTGATTTCTGTGGTATAACACTGAGCACACCAAGTATTCTGTAGGACAAAGCTAAGTAACTTGAGCAGCTAATTCAACACTTTGACAATCCTCTTTCAAAAATTCTCCATTGCCTGCTTTCCTCTCCTCTTGTGTCGTTGCATTGGGTGCTAACAATGAGGGTGCTGCTGCCAGTTTACATTCTCTTCTGCTGGTAATGTCCATAGTCCCATCAGGGTTTGGTTAATGAATCCAGAAGTACTTAGCCTGATGCAGTTATGTTGGATTAAGTTTTCTTTCTAAAGCTGTTCCTTGTCATGAACTAAAAGAGGTTGGCATCTCTCTGTAGGTTTAGTAACAAAGCGAAAACTAAAAGGAAAATATATATATAATTTCATTTTTTTAAAGAAGATGGATATCACTTTAGTTTGGTAGATTCAGTATTATTTTCTTTCTTTCTCCATTGATAGCCTGTGTACTTTTATACCGTTATAGTTTGTCTTACATATTGTGAGATGGCACGCTTTCCCCTCTTACAATAGTTCAACCCGAACTCCTGCAGAAATTTCAGAGTTATCAGTACAGTATTTTTTTAGTAATAGAGAAATTATCAGAGGGAATTTGTAACGGACAATTTTTTATTTCGTATGGAAGTATTTTGATCCTGTTTAGGTTGTATTTGAAAAACGGAATCCATCCTTTTGAGTATTCTTTCCGTTAGAGACCAAAATGATGTTGTAATTAACATTGTTATTAATTATCACCACTGGATTTCTTAGCTTATGCTTTATTTTCCACCTTATGAAATTGCTAGCCCTTGCTTCCCCATAGGAATTGATTTCAGCCAAACTACTGTAAGCTTTGGCAGAGGTGGGATTATTAATTTTTTGTGGTTCCTTTGCAGATACAGTAGACATCACATTTTCTTTCTTCTTTTTCAGTTATTATTGTGTTGTTTTACTTTCCTTGTTTTGCCAGTGTTTACGTAGAAATTATGTACTGTACTCCCCTAAATTTCCATAACAGTTAATTATATTCCATCTCTATTTTTGCTATTGCTATTTTTGCTATTGTTTTATAGATTTAATCTTAGTTATTTATATCTTGTGTTGGTTTTATATTCATATATTTAACAGGTGTTATTGGTTTTTTTGTTGCATTTGTTCAGAGCAAGAAAAAAGCTCCACAAGAATGAAATACATTGCAGAACTCACTAAAGTAGGGAGCACTTAGAAAAAAATATACTCATTTCTTAGTGTCATGAAGAGTATTTAACTGTATATCTGTAAGTGATAAAACCAGCATATGTAATAATAGGCTTTTTAATACCACAGGTTCAACCTATTTGATTAATTTGAATGCTTACCCTATGACTTACAATAGTTTGCACAAAATAATTTCTGTGTCAGCAGTTAACATTCCCTGCTTTTATGAAAGCCATACTTCAGCTAATAGAGTATTGTTAAACTGCAACCAATGTGCTAAAAATCTCCTCTGTTAATAACATTTCTATGTATAAGAACAGCTGAGAAATACTGCTCTATATTCATGCATAGATTTGAAGACAGAAAAACAGCAATGGGGTTTGAAACTCGCTGTAACCAGCAGGTGGTGGTGCTGGATTAGAAATCAGTAATGACTGAAAAGCCTGCAAGAACTTCACTGTATTGCTTTGCTGAGGAAACAATTTAATTTTAAAAATTGTAATATTTCAGATGGTCAGTTTTGACTATATAGAATTTTTTCCATAAGGGTACATACAGTGTAAGTACTTGTATCTAGAACCAGTGTGTACATAAATATGCACAGCATTTTATAGTTAGTTTACATATGAAATTATATTATGACCTCACAGGTAACAGTCATGTGAAGACTCCATCCCAGAGGAATATTATACCTGAGCCTGAAAGAGTATTGGGGATCACTGAGTCTGATCCTATTAATGCTTAACAAATGGAAGTTTTTCCACTGATGTGGGTGAAAGCTGGATAAGACTAAAGATAAGAAAGCCAGAGTTAAATGTCAATATTTCAGTTCTTCTTGCTCAGAGACACAGACACCTCTACATCCTTTTTACAAGGGTGAACACAAGCCAAAAGGGAAAAGAAATTCAATGGTAGAAAAGCTTAAAAATTAAAAAAATATGAAGAAAACCCCAATTTATCACTGGCATATTAACCACCTAGTTAAAAAAAAAATAAACCACCTCAGCCGCATCCTCTCAATTGTGTTTTCAGAAGTAAGACAACTTACTGGAAGAACTAAAAAAAAAACAAAACCAAAACCCCAGCTTTTAAGAATACAAGGGATTTATAAGAAGTTTAGGTAAATCTCTTCTTTTCTCAGAGGCAGTGCTGACAGGGACCTAGTATGTCTTGTCATGAGCAAGGTAGTTAAAAGTTATTTCAGTTTAAAAATTTAGGATATGCAGGTGGGAATTGCTCTGAAAATGTGTATTGTTAAGATAAATTGATACTTTTGACTGAAAAACAAAATAATAATTCTAATTGGATTTCTGCAGGATAAAATCTACACATCCCAGTGTTCACAGGAATAGCAAGACCAAGCTTAAATTTGTGGAGTCTGCATTTAACTATTGCTTTCCTGTGCCCTGAAATACTCACTCTTCCTGACACTCTATGCAGTAAATACACAATTTCTAATCCCAAGGAGCAGAGTAATCCTGTGCTAACTTTTAACCTTAGTTACTTCTAGTTATTGCATATTTTTCTCTGAATTTAATGGAGCCGAGGGAGTGTAAACAGTAAAGTGATCATAGGCACAATGGTGAGTGGCCTTTCAAATTTTGATATTTTTTTAATAGTAGCTTATATTTTGCCCACATATAGAACTTCACTGTTTTCAGCACTGACTGATCAGATTGTGAGTGTGTTTAGTCACAAAGGGGAAACTTCCTTTACTTTGTAAAAACCGGAGGGATTCCTTCTACAGTTTAGCAGAACTGATTAACTACAACCTGCCCTTGGTAGTGCTGTAACTTCTTTCTCCATGTCCCTCAACAGTTGGTGTCAAAATCCTCTCTGAGGAAATAGGACAAAGGGCAATATACTTTGGATTGCTATGTATTGAAACAAGGATAGCCTGTGACGATGCACTGAATGTTACGATTTGTTCTGTGTTGCTACTCTTAAAGACTCTCCCACAGATGTGCCTTTTGGCTTTACTTGTCTTGCCTTGGGGAACTGTCAAAGGATCACTCATAAGCAAATCAGTGTCCTTTAATTGACACTGTATTTTTTTAAGGAAGGAAAATAGAAACAGAGAAATAAAAAGGATGTTGAAGTTATTCAGTGTTAAAGAGACAGACACACTTTCATGTCTAATAAAAAAAAAAAAAGAACACCAAACACTGTAATAACAAGTTACTCTTATCATATGAATGTAGTATGATTTTATTAATGTATTCCAAATGTATTTTCCAAACAGCAATAGCAACCTTGCGTTCTTATACTTGTTAGATCTGAGAAAAATTAGAGATTAACAGCCATGTTTTCAGATAATTTGGTCACCTGAATTTTAGCAAGAGCTATAAGTAAGGAACTCCATTAAAAAAACTGGCTGCAAGTGAGCAACCCAAGGCTGTGTAACAGATCAGTGGTAAAACTAAATCCCAGTCAAGAGATTCCCAATCCTCTGCTTGTAGCCATAGGATCATCAGGTAGTCTGTTAAAAAGTTAGCCTGTGGCTTTGAGCAATTCTTTTTTACTTTGCTTCTGCTAGACACAGGAGCTGGAGCTCTAAAATTGAAGTTCACAGCTGCTTGTGACACAGTAGGACACACAGGGTCTGAACAGCTCTTTTCTGACACACAGGAATAACATTTTGCTGTTGCTCCTCCTCCGTGTTCAGAACAGATTGTTATAATGGAGTAACATAATTTAAAATTTGACACAGAATATTTACACTTGCCATACCAATGAGACACTTGATGTTTGTCTGGACAACGGACCCCCATGAACACAGATCTACAGTTTAGACACATCTCCATTCCCTTCACCCTTTCCTAAAATAAACTTTATCCAAATAGTATTCTGTATGGTACAACATGTGAAGAAGTCAAATGTACAATTAAATGGACAGGGGGAAAAAAGTCCACTGATGTTTTGCTTTTTTTTGAGCTTTTTGTTTGACAGTTTTCCAGTAATAATACAATGACTTGAATAAACAATTACAGAGTGAATCATAATTTGAAAAGGCCAGTGAGGAATGAGGACTAAAAATCAAGAAAAATGTATGAGGGAATACTAAAATCTGAATCAAAAAGGGTGTTAAAGGTTCAATGGACCTATGACTTATATATATATATATAAATTGGGATTGGATTAGGAATTAAATAAAGTAGCTTTTTTTTCTACTGTGCACACTTATCAGGGGAAAGAGAAGATGTTTGTTATGTACAAATAGTATCATATTGTCAGTATACTTCTGTATGGGAACAAGAAACCAGATCTATGAAATCTGAAGCCTTTCCTCTCTAAATGGCACAAACCAATTGTTAAATGCTGTATATACACTGTATAGATAGGAAAGACTTTCTTCCTATATACACAACATATGCATGAGGTATGAACAGCTCCTGATCTAAAGTCTGCTGACGTGTGTTTTGTCTGACTTCGGTGGATTTCAGATTAACCACAATTTGAACAGCCTTAAACCACTTCTTTGCTTGCTGAATTCCTAGTTACAAAGAAGTGATAACAACTGATACAGCATTCATAATAGTTATGCTCTTGAATTAAATAGGAGGAGCAAAGAAAAAACAGTAAATTTCTGTGGTAACCTTAGGGAGTTGCTCTACCCCTAAAAATAAATTCAGTTGGTGTAAATCCATACTCCAGACTTTTTTTCACTAAAAGATTCAAGTTAAAAGTTTGCTGGTTTTCAAACTTCTTTGCAGTCTGTCTTTCACTCTATGTACATCTTACCCCAAAAGCTCAGGAACTGAAAGTTTATAATGGTTTCACAGAATGCCAGAGCAGCCATCTAGAATACAGAACAGGATCCTGCCTAGCAACATTCCACATTCTCAATTAAAAAATGTCTTTTTTACAGTATTCAGGGAAAAGCAAAGTTGAGGAATATATCTGTGGCTGAGTTTCTTTTTTTTTTTTTTGGTGTGAGAAGAATTAAGACTGAAAGACCATGTATATATTTTGTATATACAAAATATAAGCACTGGATACCGATAGAAAAAAAGAAAAAGTAGACCAATGCATTTGTTTTGCAATTTTATGTGGCTTTAGCCAAAAGGTGCAAGACTAGGAGAAAAAGAGAAAAAAAGAAAAAAAAAGAAAGAAAGAAAAAAACCCGTTTCTTGGGCTGCACTGTTTCAAAGAGAATGTCTCATGTAAGCACCATTCAGTGTTTGCAAAATGTTCTGAGATGATGCATTCTTGACATTCTCAGATCTTGATGTTTTCTTATCTGCTTCAGGTGGCACACTGCAACTAAAAGCCAGCCTCACCTGCTTTTCTAATGGTACTAGTGTGTGGAGATATGCAGCATATTTCTTTTCTCTTTGTATTAAAAATCACAATGAAATGCATTTCCCTAATTTTGTAATGCACATAGAAACCCAAACAGCAATCCTGTTTCATTTGAATTACAATTTCAGACACTAAGCAAAAACAGCTCTGCAGTTTCTAAAATTAACATTCCTGTATCTCATCAAGCACCATTATATTGCAGTTTCTAGTCAATAATTTCATTACATCTGTTACCACCAAAAAAATCAAGTAAATTTGTAAACTAAATAGTTCATTGGCATAAAGTGATTTTTAAAAGGGGTGAATAATGTTTGGGTTTTTTTCCTAACAAATAACAAATATTGTGATTAAACCATATTTTAATGGTATGCTAAACTCCAACCCCAACTGATTTGGCACATTTTCTTTTCTGAAACTACCTTTGATAAGAAATGCATTAGTAACTCATCAGTTTAGCTTCCTGTTAACAAAGAGACAGCAGCCGTCTGGATTATTCTAGATCCGCAGTGAAACTGCCACACTATGTATGCTCAAACTAAAGCTGTGTAAGTTTGACAAGGGGCAGATGAATCCAGGAGTTATTGTGCAGGGGTTTAAGTCTATGCGGCAGCTGACGGTTGAAATAATCATCTATACATCGCTCTGAGCTAGCTGGGGAAAGGTTGAAGCTGTATATTTTCAACATATCTAGCCTAATGGTTAATCTGTTGTCTTGTACAGGGGGTGCTGGGTGGAATCACAGCAATAGCTGACAGTTTGGAGGAATTGCTGTGGGTATTTTCAGTTCCCTGATTCACAAAGTGGTAGGTAGCAAAGTCTAAACAGACTTGTCGTTGAATGAGGGAAGTCATGCTCACTGTCACTCCCATCAAAAGAACTCTGGTAGCCAAAAGCTCAATCAACATATTGATTATTTGCATTTAATAACACAGGGCTGCAGCTTGTCTTCACCCCCCACCCTGTGAAAGCTGAGCCAGATTGCAGAATGGTGACTGCTCCTTTGGAGGTCAGCTGGGAAAATGTTTAGGAGAAAGAGAACAGTTAAGTTGGGGGAAGAAATAAAATATTTCTTCAAACCAAGATAGTTTAACTGTTAGAAACACTCTGTACTTCTAGTGCTGGATCTGGCATATCTGCACAGTGACAATGCATTACTCACTGCAGAGATTAAGGGGGTGCAGCATGAATTAGACTGAAACAAAAATGAAGTATCTGCAAGTGACAGCTCTGGCTGATGGCTGACTATGAAGGAAAACACTGTGCTAGTGTCTGGCGAAAAACAGTGCTGAAAGCCTAGCAGCTGATAGAGATGGGGGAGGAAAGGAGTAGTGGGTATTGGTGGTGGTTGTTTAGAATGTCTGGTTTTGGTCAGGATATTTTTTCTCCTTTAAAACACATTTTCATCTTCCCTTCCAGGCAAATCATGCTGAAGCCAGTTTCAGCCATTTTGTTGAAAGCAATGTACTGGTATTCTGCCTTGTTACATTTAAATTAAAGCTCAGCCCAGTTTTAAGTTATGGCAAGTGTATGCTCACAAGGAATAAATAGAGATTGCCATAGGCATTAGATTAACTACATTGGTTGTTTTAAAAATGTTCAGGGAGTTGCAGATTGCAATTCAAATTATCTTCATTATAATAAATAAAATGTATAGAAATAGAAACAGGCATGATTCTCTAATGCAGTCTGTAGGCAAGTGTATATTCATTGAACTTGAAAAGAAGTTCCTGAGGGTGGGGGTAAGGAATAGGAATATCAAAATACCTTTACGATTGCATTAATATCTCACATCTTATAGACATTATTTTAATTCTCTAATGGTAACAGGTTTCTTGAGCAAGTTCTATATAGCATTTACTAAAAGTAGGTACTGTTCACTCAGGGTGCAATTAGAAAATACTACAGAAAATGGAATGTCTTACCCATACTCTACTCTTATCCTGTTCCTTATTGTTTACCATTCTCGGAAATCAGTTGAAAATTTGCTCTCAAAATGACCAGTAAGTGTCTCTATTCTTAGGTACAATAATAATGCCTTATGGATACACAACAAGTGTCCTGAACAGTTCTAAGGAACTTGGACAGAATAAACAATGCAGGCAGCACACTCATCCTGTGATCATTTGCACTGAAAATAAAGTCATATGTTATATTGCATAAAAAGAAATTAATCTAACTATGAGTAGAAAAACAGTTCTCTTTCAGTAGACTCGCTGGTGCTAAACTCATCACATACTTGGAAGAGAACCCTTGTGGACTTGGAGGCTGTGGTTTGACATTGCACAACAGCACAACAAATTACCCCAATCCAGACAGTTTGATTGCCAAACCTAGAGAGGCAGTGACAACATGTAAGGATGTATTTAGTTTCATATAACTAACAGCAGTCTTCGCTTCCCAAATATGTTTTCTGTGGAAATCAGCCCACATAGTGGTGCAAGAACCCAATCAGATTTTAAAGAAATTATTAATAAAAATGAACTGCTTTTGCTGAACAACAGGGTGCTATTTAAGTGGTTTAGGTTCTGCACATTATAGTACATATCTGGTGAAGTGACAGTGTTGGCCTGTGTTTCTCACCTAATTGTATAATACTGCTTTACTCTGAAAGCATCATGCTTGCACATGTAGTTTACTGTGTATCCTGACATGCCTGTCTTTGGGGCACAGTGTGCATGCACAACTTGACAGTAACATTTACACTGAGTAACCAGTTTTATTCTTCTGTGGTAAGAAATATATAATTGTAGGAGGAACAGAGAGAGAGATTATTATCTCTATGAAACATGAGATATTCAGATATTATACTATAATCCTTGCTTTTCATGATGGAGTAAAAAGACATGAGCCATAAACTTTTGGAATAAGAAAGAAACTTGTCCTATGTACAAGATATTTCACAGGTATCCACTATGGGGCTTCTTCAACTTTCATCTGAAGTAGCTGAGCTCTTGTCAGAGGCAAGAAGCTAGAAGTCATGGAATGAAACCAGTAGTTAGAACTTTTAAATCTGGAATAATTTGAATGAACAAAAAAAGGCAACTTGTTATCCCCATGCTCAGTGTTTTGCTTTTCAGTAATAGTACCTGTCCACACTGTTGGAAATAAGGAGAAGTAGGTTATGTTTTAAGCAGCTCAGTCTGCCTTCATGCTGAACAAGATCATGTGGGACTGTTAAATATGATGCCAAACACCAGATATGAAGCCATTACCAAAAGACAAGTATTTTTGTTCTGACTCATGCTGTGCCACTGCAAGCACAAAATCTTGGGACATCTTGCTCATGTCTGCATGGAATATTCCAAAAGATGTACATTTTTATGGAACGTTATTGCTTAATAGTGAGTTCTGGTATCTGAAACCATCACTTAGCAAGCTCCAGAAGAGGCTGTAAAAAGATTATGATATTTCTGAAACAACTTGATTGGGGCTGTATAAGCTTACCAAGTTTTGGTCTTCTTCCATTGCATGTGAAGATACTTTGATGCAGGCATGTAGATTTTTTAAGATTATTGCCAATATTACTATCTATACTTTAAAAATAGAACCAAATTGATGCATATCTTCAGATACATGCTTGACCAGTGACTTGTGTAGGGAGAGAGGTCTCTGCAGATATATTTTATCATCTGAAAATTGTTTCACCAGAGTAATATAAAAAATAGAAGTACAAAATTTGACAAAACCTCAGAAAACTGAGGTAAAATCAGTAATTTTCAAGTGGTGTATCCGATATTATTCACAGTGGGTTTTTTGTGGCAATTTTCCTAATCAAAGATATATACTTTCCTCTGATGATTTAAAATACATGTGGACTGTGATGAGTATGCATTATTGTTATTATACTTTAAATGTTACTACTATTAGTAAAAAGCAGAGTAACATTGTGAATCAGACTCTAGTTCTTTCCTCACTGATTTTTCTATCTGCCTCAGTCAGAGCAGTAGCAAGCCATCAATTCAGAGGTCACTGAATTAGAATGGATGCTTTATTACTAGCGAGTTGAACCTTGTTAAAAGGTACCTTCAAATGACTCTTGTAATTCCCATAGACCCACTTTTTTTGCAAGAGAGACAGATTTTGTGCTTGAAGAAAAATGGCAAGCATGGGGGTGCTATTTACTTGTCTTCCCTGTTACCAGATGGTGTTTCTAGCTGGTGGTAAACTAGACAAAGATGCCAAAAAACATACCGACCTCCTCAATTACTTTGGAGCCACTAACTGCTCAATATTCTCCATACAATCTTTAAGGCAATTGAAACATATGGAAATAATGCTGCAGGTTTATCAGTCCACCAACTACTCCCCATCTATCCTCCTTACTTCATAATACGTAAGATCTTACTGGCTCAATAATACACCTTCTTCTCTATACTATACTCATTCAGAATGAAACAAGCATTCAAAGAAAACCTTTGTTGCATATTTTTACCAGAAAAACATTTTTTTTACTGTTTTTACAGAGGGTGCCATTTGTTTGGGGGGAAGGAGGGTTATGTATTTGATTAGCTTTGATATATTAGTAATGGAAGACTAAGAATCACAGATAACTCCATATTTAGGAAACCAGATTTCTTAATTTTCTTTACAGAGGTGCTATATATGACCTTCAGAAATTTATGGTATGCAGCACTGCTGAATAGCCAACCCTTTTAATGTAGATACCTAAACATCAGTTTAATTCCATAAGTATGCCTGCACAATTTTGAAGTGTTGACCTTACGTTTTCTATGATTCCTTATTTATTTTAATAGCAGCAGAGTGCTCTACCTCCCCTGTCATTTTCAGTACTTTCAAAGAAATAAACATCTTCCACACCTAGTAAATCTCTAAGCCTTTATCAACATGTGGGAAATAAGTGTTGCCTCAGACATACTTACTCTAGGATGAGATTATTGCTTAAAGGTGATAATATTGTGGAATAATCCTTTTATGAGTATTCTTTTATAAAAAGACATTTTCAGAAAAGAAAAAAAAGACAACCTTATGAAAGCTGCAGGTATAAACCTCTATTTCTGCTTTTGGAACTGCTACTTTAGGCTTTAACATCTGTATTTCCATGTAATATCAAAACTGATTCGTGCCTGTGGTTTGAAATAATTTTTAATACAAAGAAATTAATTTAAATCTTTTCTTATTATTTAGAAGTAAAGAATGCAGCTAGACCAAGTTACCCAAAATGCTCATATCAATTCAAGAATGCAACTACTAATGCATTGGTTGATGCCAAGTCCACTGAAGGAATCCTGGAACCTGTTCCACTTGTTAATAACCGTAAAGGGAGCCTCTTCCTACCCAACCCCTCGCTGCTGCACCTTAACTTACTGAGTTCTGTCGAACAAGGAAAATCTACGTACTGTAGATTGCAAAGGGCACTCAGCTTACCTGTAAAACACCACTGCCACTCCCAAAAGCCTGGGTTGAACCAAGATCTCCGTAGGTAGCCCAGTAGTTGGATGCATAAGGCAACACAGATCGGTTTGTGCATGGTTTTGCAGTCTGTTTTCCATGTGCCTATGACATTACTAATGCTCTCTTAAGTGCTTACAGATGTGGGTTTCTCCAGATGTGGTGATTAATAAGTTAATTGAGATAGCTAGTCAACTAATGTTTCTGGGTGGTTTGTGCTTTACCTTTCAAAGGATTTATTTGCTCTGAAGCATTTACATGCTAGGCAGAATGAATTTACTGGGTATTCCAGTTGATGCGATGTTCAATAACATAGATGTTATTTCAAATTTCAGTATTTTGGGGGCTTTAAAAAGGTGTCTGTAAACTGTTCTGCTAGTGACCCGGGAGAGGCAGTGAAGGGGACAGTTTTATTTTAAAAATAGTAAGAAAATAACAACGAAAAAAAGTTATGAACTTGTCCACTGTTTTGAAAGACATTCCCTTTATTTTACTTTAGAAATGAAATGAAAAAAGTCAAGTAATATGTTGTTACAGATGTTCAACTCCACATTAAGGCTGTTAAAATTACCAGCACATCTTAAACCAATTCATGGTATATTGTCTGGAGGTTATGTCATTGAAGTAATGAACACTCTTTACTCAAGAGTAAGCAAACATGTTAAAACATCAGTGTAACTTTAAATTAAACTCCAGCACAAACTGGAGCATCTGAAGCCTCATTAGACTTGCCTGACATTTTTCTAGCACTGAGTCTTCCTGAACTGCAAAACTGTTATTAGAACAACTGAACTGAAGGTTGATACAACAGTACATTAAGTGTTATACTTAGGGATGTGCAAACAAGCTCTTGAATCTATGAAATTCTGTGTCCAATTCTTGAACATATTTGCAATTTTCATGAAAGCTGGTAAAGAAAGTCTGCATAATATAATATGGCTGTATTTAATACAAATCCTGTAGTATAAAGACATGAAAAATAGTAAAAAATGGGGACTCATTAACAAAAGCAAGCATACAATATCAGAGTTGAGTTGTCATATATCACAGCCAATTACTCAAATATGGTTGTCTTTCATAAGAACAAGCAAATTTAAGATTCCCTTTTAAATTAATGCAGACACAGGAACCATGAAACTATAATTATATTTAATTACATTACTAAAAATTCTGCTAGATCTATTTTTTTAAATATGCAGAAAATTGATAAGAGTATTTTGAAGAATAATAATTAAATATTTTTATATCCTACTTACTACTAAGAAACCACTTGTGAGTTATCATTTCAAAGTTTTGGGGAACCAAGCCATAGGTAATGGTGTCCATTATATACTATTCACATATTTCAACTTCACGGATTCCCTTTCCCCATTCTTATGGAGATGTGTTTCTAAAATACAGAAGCCCTGTAAACTCTGCACAGAGATTTCGACGAAAAGCAAAATCTTGTTTTTATGTGATATGATGAAGGTAGATCTCCTTTCATTGCTACAGTGAGAATATATGGCTTCCTTGCTTGAACAAGGCATTGTTTTAGCAACAAATTGAGATTCCTCAGAAGGCTTTGCTAACAGGTGTTAACTAGTGAACCACATTAACCTTGGGCTTTCCAGGCAATTGGTGACAGTGACACAGTTTGAATATGACAAGCACATATCCAAAAAAGGAGCTTACTTATTGCAGATGCAATACCAAAAATAAGTGCAGACTGCTAGAAATGTACTTCTAGAAATGGTTATCCTGAATGATTACAGTAAGATTTTGTTTTTAATTGAGTGGCAGGTTAGTATCACCTAGCAACACTGGAGAATGCAAATGTTGGACTATAAAGTGCAAAAGCCTCTTATTGTACTAACTTTCAGAATTTGAAGGGATCAGATAGGAGTCTTATTAGCTAGTTGAAAACTTGGAAAAGTACTCTTTTTTAATGCTGTTTTCTCTTGTTCATAGAAATATTTCTTGCAATAATATCTACAGTTGACTTATGTTAATGTAAGGTTTTGCACATGGTCTTGATGTATCTTCCTTAGACTGTTAAAATAGTGTGACAATACCCTTGTGGTGGTATATTGCATCTCTTGACAGACATCCTGTAACTCCATGGTAGCAGATTAAATTAAGTAAAATTTAGAATTTTTACTACCAGGAGAGCAAACCAGATAATTTGTTGGTTCCCGGCAGGAACATTTTCCATGATTCTCGTTCCTTTGATCTTCTAAGTGATGGATTCATCAGATTGGAACTGAATTTTTATGTCTGATACAGAAAAAGAAAGCACAGTGTATATCTTGAAACCTATTGTCTGTGTGGAATAGCATATGAATAACTTTTTTTAGAGAAGTTTAAAAAAGACTAGGCCATTTCCGAGAGTGTTTTGCAGAGCATGTTCTGAAACGCTCAAACACTTGCACTTTTTTTCAATCAGAAACACAAAGATATTACCAATAAAGTAATTCTGTGCATATTCACTTCATGGTACACATAGCTAAATACTAGAGCTAAATGCTCTAGTTTAATATGAACAAACTGCCACAGAATAAAAATTTCAATTTGTGTATTTTTGAGAATTTTCTATGGGCTTAGTTATCTCTCAGCCAAACAAAGAATGGCACTTGACTGATCATCAACAAGCATTTACACTGCAGGACTCTGATCTGGAAAAAAAGAAAAGTCAAAGGAGAAGAAAATGACTTTGTCTTTGGGGATACTGCCCTAGAAGAGGAGAAAGTTAAGTTAGCCAATAAATCATTATTAGACAGTCCTTGTTCTAATCTAAATATTATTTTTGTACCACTCTTTGGGACATTTATTTTGGGATTAGCTTTGTTTGGTTGGTTTTTTTTTTGTTTTCCCTTTGCAATGCTTTCTTTTGTTGTGAATCCCTTGTGCTTGGTGATGCCCGGTCATATAAAAAGAGAGCACGTCTGTCTTTTCAGGGTCCAATTTTTTGGTCTTGACCAAGGCAAAATGAAGTTCCATAGCAGGCTTGGGCAAACAGACAGACATGGCAGGCTAGAATGCAGTCTGTAATAAAATTGTGTCAGAAAAGGGTTATAGCAGAAGGCTGTTGCTTTATTTTCTCCAAGATAAGTCTAAGGCAGGTGGTAGATAACCAGGTTTTGTTTTTCCTATGTAGCTTGTTGCAAATAGTATTTTTTTTCTCAGCCTCTGCTTGTGCACTGCTAATGTGTACTAAGCTCTTTTAATATAGACACTGCTGCTACTACTACTAATGTCTTTTCTTTTAGCTTTAAACAGCTTCCTAGGCATCAGTTACATTGTCTTCTAGTATATTTTTGGTTAATACTAGAATGAAAAAAATTTATTTTTCCTTCTCTATATTAGAATAGATCAACAGTAGTGTGAATTTGAGAAAGCAAGCATGAGATTATTCCCTTTTTAATAGCACATGTAAAGTTTACATGCAGATTATCAAGTGCAGTTATATAATCTTGAAGTAAGAAAGATGTTGGTTAATTCTTATAGATGAGTTCTTAGGAAACTGCACTTGTGTAAGCAATACATATTGTGACATAAGTTATCCAAGAGTAGTTTATGACTGGCAAACTGTACATGATTTTAATTCTAGAAATTGATCTGTCATTGAAAATGCCCGTCATCCTCATTAAAAGATTGCATAACACATGCATCCTCTGTTATACAGGTATTGTCTTCCCACTTCCATTCAACCTCATTCTGTTCACTCCTGTTAAAACTCCCTTTTGTGAGAAGGGTAGAGCGATGAGGTCTGACTTGTGCTGGAGATCTGTGCACAATGGCAGGCTGCATTCACATTCCCGACGAACTGAATCATTGAACATCAAGGCATTGAATATTTTACATCTCTTCATGAAGACTCTGTTGTTTGGCATGTGAGGAGCAAGAACCAACTGGTGTCTAGTTCATTAGCAAAAGCAGGCTGGCAGCTGTTACGTTGATATTTCAAATAGTACTTTATCTGTCTGGAAATATAGCAGAGCACTAATTCTATTTTTCTATAGCGCAGATTAACTGATAATAACTCCAAGAATAACCCGAATGTGGTTCCCCCCCTTTGTTTTTGAAGTATGAAACCAATTTGAACGCCTATGTTCAAAACCCTGATATTCTTCCCTGCTTCTCTTTCAAACCAATCTCTTCGACTAACATGTATTTGATTTTTATTACTGTTGGGCCTATGTTAGCAATGAAGTATCAGTGAGTGAATGGACATAGAGTGTGTGTTCTTTGCTACTTCAGTTGTATTTCACACTGCACTTAGAGCAGTACTTAATCTCATAAGTTCCTTATATTTCCAGTTGAAGATGAGCAGCCGTCGACACTATCACCCAAAAAAAAGCAGCGAAACGGAGGCATGAGAAATTCACCCAACTCCTCACCCAAGCTGATGAGGTAAGACTGTAAGAAACCCATATCTTCATCTGCTTTCTTCCTTCCTTCCACTTCTCCTCCCCCCACATCAAAAATAAGCGGAGGGGGGTGAAAAAAAAGATTGTTAGATGGTTTCTGAAAGGCTGAAGTATTTATTCTGTCAGCTTGTCAGCAGTTAATGATAGAGCTGAAAAAAAATTCTGTCATGAAAAACAGTTTGAAAAGCTGTTTGAAAAATACATAGGCTTTAAAGTCTTAGCTGTCACCCTGTCCTGTCCATGTGTAGTTCTTAAACAGCAGTGGCACTAATGATAGCACTAACCAATCAGGGGAACTCATGTGGTTAGTTTGCCTCAGGCAATTCTCTTTTTGTTGGATTCCCTCTGAGTACTGTTTTCTGTACTTAAGGCCATATGTGAGATGTATCATCACAATCAAAAATGAACCTGAATATTACCTTCCTTTTATCCTGTCGATTGAAATCAAATTTCGGTTAATTGATTTAGACTGATAAAAAAGTCTAATAATATATGTACTTGCCAAAGCAAAGTTCAAAACTAACGCAGTTTTAGTCAAGCTAAAAGCACATTAATTATGAAATACAGGGATTTTTAAGAGGGTAGTATATACTCTAAAAGTGGGTGATGAAAACATCATCTTGTTAGTGATATTTTTCCCCTGTTGCTATGTGTACATTATTTTACAACAGTACTCCTTTGCATAACTATGTAGTTTCCTTCCACAGGACAAATTACCTCTAAGAGATTTGTTAAAATGAGAACTGCAAAAAGAAATTGGAATCTATTAAAATAATATGGCATTTTCATTCTATCTCACTGTGCTTCGCCTTTTACCTGCTCAAGTCAGTCAGAATAGGATCACATTGTAGACATAGAGTTTTCTGCAAGGAGGCTGTTCCTGCTCTGATTTTGCATATCTTAGGCAGGCAGGCTAGAACCTCAGTCCATAATTGTATCCATAAATACTATAGCAGAGATTTTCCACTGTGTGTGTATATATATATATATATACACAGAAAAATGTAAACATATTGATACATGTAAACAGACACATTTATGCGATTTGAAATTTATGTGTGTGTATAACTGTGACTGCTCAAGTGAAAAAAAATGGATACAAATATATAATTCTTTCCATATATAAAATCCTTCAATATTTTTATTATTGACAATTATTTTGTTCCTTTAATGATTCTGGATATAGCTAGGTGATATTTCTCTTTGTATTTCAGTCACTAGACTGGAATTTTCTCTGGCCAGTTACAGAAACATCCATGTTTGTTTATTGTTTATGCAATGTAGGGCATATTCAAGGACGTAACTTCTACAAGTCGTCCTCATCTCTGTTTAGACTACAGAACCAAAAGTGAGATTGATTCACAGAAGAAAATGCACCCAGCTGTGGCTTTTTTTTTCCTATTTACCATCTATTTCTGTTAAATGTATCATTAAAAGCTCTCTGACTTCCTGTTAGTTCAGCCTTGCCCATATGACACTGATTTACATGCTTGTTTACAGTTTATGAGGAAGAATAAAATGAGCATACTGGCAAACTTCTCATTTTTATGGTGCCAGTTGTCATGCTAGCATCGTTTTCGACTTACTTACCTTTGGACAGTCCTCTTATCTGGTGTTAATAGTTTTAACTGCTTAAAATTTAATCGTGTGGGAGATTTCCCCCCTCACCTTCTCCCAAATCCTAATTTTGGGGAAGAAGAAGTCAAAAGAGAGGGGGAGAGAGAGAGAAAGAGCTGAAACATTTGGAGCTGAACACACTGTCCCTGTTTGCTATGTAAAGTATGCCTCATTTCTTTGATCTTGAGTAATAATAATTCTGGGGAGTTATACTGTTTTCATATGCTTCAAAGCTGTGTCAAAGTTTTGCTGCTTAAGGGTACTTCTTTATTCTATTGGCTCTTGGGTACTGAGATGACAGGTCCTCTGTACTAGGTGCAGGCTTTTTCAAGTCATAGCCTTCAGCAAAACATCAAATTACCAAATACAGGGTAACATACTTCTACACAAATGCCTTTCCTGTAGATATATTATACCATATATATTAAATACTTTAGTGTTACACGGTACATTTTATGTGCAATAGAAAGTGATGGTTTGAGGTAGCCTTAGGGGTACTTTTTTCCACAAGCAGAAAAAGCTAGTGTATACCGTATCAAGTATGGTTTTTACAGGACTTTCTGCCCGAAGGCCTTTGTAAATAAGTAATGATCAACAGATTGGCTGTGGGTTTTTGAAAAGCATGCCTGTGTCAGTTTGCATGATGGGGGAAGATTTTCAAAGTAGAGCCTGCTTTCATTGCCTGCTGAAGAGGGACTGAGGGAGAGTAGTCGTCCTGAGCCTGAGCTGTCTGCTCAGTAGCACATCAGAATTGCTAAACACAGGTTGAGCAGTGAGTGGAGAACTTGCCAGGCTTCCAAATCCAGACATTGTTTTCTTCCTCTTCTTCGCTGCTGCTAAATTTATTCTCCAGCCCTGTGTTCGCACCCTCAGCCGCTCCCCAGACCCAACCGTCTCTTCATTTTACTTTTTATCTATACTGACTTAACTTTGGTTCAAGGTGCTAAATAAGACAACATGGATTGAATCAGAAGAGAGCTCCGTTAAGCTTTGTTTGTAATGGTCAAACTGTTTTCTTCTTTCCGATAAACAAAGGTGGATTGTATTATCTGCTATTTTGTATCCTCGTAGATTACTTAAAGTGACAGGTACTTGCTTTTCCTGCCCAGAAATCTTTAGTGTATAGCAGCTAGAAGTACCCAAGAGGTAAATCTGTCATGTCTGTAGCTGATATTTATCTTTGCAAGTTTTTTCCTAAATTTACTTTAAAAGCTACTTTTCAAAGTCAGTTTTGACCCTGTCCCACGTGCCTTGAAACAGATGGCTACTTTGCAAATTTTTCCTCAGCTATGGTCCTGGATCTAGAGGGGTGCTGGAGTACAAGGAGTCTGGAGCATGAAAAGGACAAATATGTGAGAAGTTCATTTAAAAAATTTTAATCTGAATTTTGACTCTTGAATCACATTCTGAGCATCCGTACAGTTAAGATAATGTTGAAAATGCCACATAGATTTTAGATTCCCACAGTGACTAGGTCAAATCAGGGAAGAAGGTATTGTGCTATGGGATAAAACTTTATGACTTCTGCTATAACTGAAATAGAACAGAGAACAGAAACTGTATCATAGGAATTCTCTGGGACATCATGACAAGTGATGTGACCTGGTCAGAAAATGGGAGTTTTTGAGATTTAGTCACACATAAGTAGAAAGCTGTATTACCAAATGTAAACCAGATAAATAGATTGGAGGCATCTTTTTAATGACCCTAAAATTACAATAAATTACTGATATAAATAGGTGATTGACATAAAAATGCTCTTTGTGTACATCACAGATGGTCTAGATTCACATTTAGAAAGTCACTGTTCTAACTGAATCCTGCATCACATCAAATGACATGAGCAGAATCACACTGATGCAATACTATAAGAGTCTAATAAATAAGAAACAAATATTTCAAATTCCAACAGTAGCTACAAATGCAGATTAACCAGAAAAATACTCTGCATCGTCATGGTTATTTTTACCTGTCTTACATCAGCAAAAGTCTGTCCCATTAAACCCATAAGAACACGGATACTTCTTAAAAATAACTTAAACTCCAACAGGAAAAAATGGCTACTTCTCCTGTTGAGATGTGAACACAAGGACATCCTATTACAATAAAAATTTAAATGGAAGCAAAAGGAAGAAAAGCTGTGAGTGACAGAATAATCACATATCAGGTCTCCTTCATGAGACGGAGAAGAAAAGTAGAACCAATTGATGCCTCTGGTGTCATGCTGCAATATCAGTCACCTGTTCATCTCAGTTGCAGGTTTCGATGCATATTATTGATGAGCAGCCACGTTAACTATGAAGAGATGAAGAGGCTATGTTGCCTGAATATCAAGTAGCAAAGCTAGTTTTTAAAAAAAATATGTCATTTTAGATTCAGAATGACCAGTAAAAATGTGAAAGGCCTGGATATGAATCAAAAAAGCCACTTAAAAGGATTGTTGCTGAGGCTCAAGTCCATACTTAATGCTTTTCTAGCTGCTACTGCCTGAGTGGAATACACTGACTTGAAGGAAATGTCAGCCCAGCTGAGTCAAACTACCTCTTAATGCAAGAACAAATAGCATATGACAGGGCCCAAGGGGCCTGAAGAGCAAACAAATAGTTTGTCCCTGTCCACTCTGTATGTAGTGGTGTAGTTGACATAGGCCTCTAGACAAGTAGCATACTCAGCAAAGGGTCATTATCATTAGTGTCCCTGATCACATAAGAATCAGAGGCATCAGAGGACACTGGGTTTTCAGTGTGTTGCCAAGGAGAATTTCGTAAGCCTGAGGATTTTTTTTGATCGAGGATCTTAAATAATTCCCAACCAAACCATAAAACTTGCTCAGAGACTGTCAAAACCCAGCTAAGTGACACAGAAAAAAAGTGAGCTCTTTGGCATACTTTTCCAGAAGCCTAATGAGATTATTTATCTGAAGTTGAGGAGGAAACCTCCTGTCTTTTTTCCTGAAGTTGGATATAATATTCTAAATATATGAACAATGGCTGTGCACATTTATCTCCTCATCCACCCACTAAGCCACATCCACTTAAATGTGCATACACATTTTTGCTAGTGTGCCACTCAGGATGAATTTGTATTGCCTCTGCCATTGTAGTGCTGCCCTTTCATGAGCTGAAACTGTGAACTTTCTCACAGAAACCAAAAGAAAAGTGATGACAGATCTAGAAGGGAACATTTCTCAAGCCAAAACTGGTAAAATAATTTCAGTCTGATCATTTCCCATGACTCCCTTAAACTAGGCATGAAGGTAAGGTTTGAAAAGGTGAAAGCTCACTGATAACCATAATAATGGTATATATTTACATCTCTCAGCCTTGGAAATTTCCATCATGTAATGTCAGATTTATATCCTGCCTTGATGCAGTGCTAATATGCAACAATAATCAAGCTACAACACAGCAGGTATATAATAGCACATTTCACTTCTTGATCCTGTCTTACAACTTCACTACGACCAACATGAACAAAGGAATAATTCAGTGTTATGTCACTATGTTATCTTAGACCTGTTTTAACAAGTTTATAGAATTAAATTATTTGAATGATAGGTGGTATTATATGTTAGCCTTCTGACTGTTGCTACCATTGGTAGTTGTGTTGTAAAACATGGGAATAGGAACAGTATCAGAATTTTTTTTTTTGTATTACTGTGAAATCTTTCACAAGTCTTTCTGAGATGAGAGAGCAGTGCTGGGAAAGAAAAGAAGAATTTTCCAGGCAAAAAAAAACCTAATATTTTTTATGGAGTTCAGGATAATAGAAGATCCTCTCAGATCAAGGCAATGGAAGGAATAAGCTCTTTAGCTATAAACTGGGTTTAAGGAAAATAATGTGTTCTTATAAACTTTGACTATCAAAGGTGGTAGCTTTTTTCATAAGGTCACACATTTCATTTAAGTGACAAAAACACTCCTATATTTTATGACACTACCTAACTGTGGGTTTATTTTTTGCAAATGAAAAATTACTTTTTAGGTACATTCTCCTACCCCTCAAAGATTGCAAGTTCTGCAGCTTCAGTAGAGAAAAATGGGAAATATTAAAACCAATAGACACACTGACTTTGTGCCTTGTCTTCCCCTCATTAAATTGCTTATGTAAAAGTCTAGAAGTTAACTATTTTGTTACTTTTTAATGTGAGAGGATTCATACTTCAGAAGCATATTCTGATCACGTCCTGAGATATCAAGATACTTTAAAGAGCAAGATTCTTACAGGAAATAGCTTTATATCAGTATTCTTAGTAGTCTTGATAAATTAATGTGAAATCTTCAGTAAGGCTTCTGAGGATAATAAAACCAGAAATTTGAGGAGAGCAAGAGGAAAGGAAGGAGAATTGTTAGTTTTCTTGGCACTGTAATTCAGCCCATTAGATAGCACAGGGCACTAGGTACCAACCAGTGTATTACATATAGTCTACTTTTCAGATTTAGGGAAAAAGACAGTATGAGATTGTAGCCACTATCAGGATAGCTTCTGAATATGACAGTGAAAGCATTTAACAGTAAACTGCAGGTTTTCTTTCTCTTGTCACGCTGGGTTTTCTTCTCTAAAGCCCAGTGCATCTGGGCACTGAATCCTTAGAAATTTCATTTCTGATTAACCTGTGAAAGGAAAGATCAGTGGGAGAGTGTCATTAGTGTAACACACACAGGCAACAAATTCTCATTACAACTTAATGCTATCCACACAGACTGCAGGGTCACAGGGAATGGCTAATGGTAGCCGACAAATGTTGGGTGTATTAGTCACAAAACATTTGCTGAATTCCATCAGAATGTCTTGACAACCTTCATAGCCAGTCCCAGCGAGCTGCTAGAGTCAGTGGAGTTTGCCTGTGACAAGCCGTCACTCTATCTTGGTTGAGCTTTATAGCACCAGTCAAAGCAATCAGAGAAGATTGAAGTGACAGAGGCCCACTGAGTAAATAGTGAAACATGCAGCACATCATGAAATATTCAGCCAGGGTGTAAAAGCTCTAAATGCTTTTTCAATTATTAGCACCTGCACTGGCTGCTTACATCTAACACTAACAGCATGTTAATTGCCACAATTTGTTAGGGTAGTTGTAGGAGAGATTTTAAAGACATGAGACATTCTCTAGCGTCTTCAATTCCTATTTTACCTTCAGCAAACCCTCTTCTTCCTCCTAAAATTAAGTATGCGTGTACACATTCTTGCAAAGATACATCCACATAACTCAGGTAGGAAAACTCAAAATTCCTGAGCCACAGGCAGCGTGAGTTTCAAGACCCTGAATCTTGAGCAGAAGACTGCTAAACATCTTTTCGTGTGCAAAATCCAAATACATTATATCTACCTGAGAAAGGCATAATTGCAGATTTTAACAAACACAGATTAGAGAGAAGTTGTGTTTTTTCCCAGGTGTGTTTTGCTCTTGACTTTATATAAGGAGAATTTTATTGGAGGGCAGAATAAAAAGAAGCTAAAACATTGTCTTACTAATGTGTAAAGACTATCAGACTACAGTTTATTTTTAAACAGCACCAGGGTCCTCCCTACTGGTTGTATAGTGTTCTTGTTCTCAGTGCTCAGCACACTGAGTAGTTCCACTGCAGGTCAATGAGGGTATGTTACTCATTGCATATAAATAGCAAGAGGGTTAAGACAAGGGTGACAAAATACAAGGTTATGCTAAACAATAGTAATTTAATGAGGCAGCCATTTAGTCTGGAATGGTCTTTTCAGTTCTGTCCATCCCCAGTCAGTACTCAGAAGTTTCAGGCTCAAACCCTCCAATTTTGCAGTAGTTATAAATGTGTTCTAGGAAAACAGTTCTCTTTAAAATGTAATGCTGACTTCCTTGCAGTAGGTTTGCTGGCAGTGGGATTTATGGTTTTGCTTTAGGCTGTTTTCTTCCAGGCAGGCTTTTTGGGGTTGCAGCTGTAGCATGGCATTTAGCGTCGTTTTCAAGTTTAATTGCACATAAGTGGCATTATATGCTCTTCAAAACCTTGAAAAGATGGTACTTTGCTCTTCATTTTAAGTCATGCGTATGTAATATCTGCCATAAGAACCAGGGAAGCTATTTTTAAACTGGGGTTATGGATGAAGGAAATTTAACTTTTCTTCCTTTCTTCCCATACAGGCTATACATGCCTGTCTTTTCCTAGATGAAATGACCAAATGCTTTGGTCATTGCAAACAACAAAAACTATCATCTCAATTAAAACAAAGAGTATGGATTAAATTGTTAGGTGTTTTTCTGCCTATGATTTGAATTTTTGAAGCAGATGACTTTACAGCCTGGGAGACCATAATAATTCAGCACAAATATAAACATTTCTACAGTAACCTGCCAATGTGACTCAAGCACAGCTTGATAGGGCCATCTTCAAGGGTGAGGAGGCAGAGAGGCTCTAGAAACATTCAGTCCATGATTTGGCTGTAAGGGCAACAACTGTAATGTTTTGTGTAATATAAATTTTAATGGGAAGAGGATGTCCAATCGCCTTAGGCAGATTTGACAGCCTTGGCCTCTTTGTATGTCTGTCTTAATTAATTTTTAGTATTTGCCAAACAGGTTTAGATCATCAGATTAATGAGGATGTATGTGTCCAAAGTAGTAATACTATTTTATTACTGTTCTGATCAATTCCATTTTTAAGTACATAAGTATCTTCTAACATCTGAGGACAAAGTTGGACCTTAGTAGCAAAGAGTTTTCAACCTCCATAGACATCTTAAGGAATCACTTTACCGAGAATGAATGAACATTGATTAGAGAGATTAAAATAATATCTTAGCCCAGAAGATTTAAATTTAATAAACACACTTATGTGTAAAACCCCACAGATTCTGAAACATAGTGTGGTTAAGTCTTATCACAGTTTCCTCAGGCAATAATCCATTCTCCTAGAGTAAAAGTACTATAGTAGTATCTCTTAGCATACTTTCCTGTTGTGTGTCCCATCCTGTTTGCCTCCTTTAAGTTTCCCCTTGCTGTACTCCAAGCAGTGAAACAAAGAGTCCAAACAGTTTATGATACTGTGAATAGGTGCATGTATTGATTAAAAAAAACCCCAACAAAACAACAAAAAAGCGCTAAGGCTTTTTTTAAAAAAATCACAATTTGTTACCTAAAACTTCAACAGGGAGTTATATCTGACAATTCATAGTCTTTTTCCTTTCCATAGCCCACTTATGTTTAAATCTAAGATATTCTAGTAAACCTTTGCCACAAGCTACTTTGAATATTCCTTTTAGGACACAAAGCCCAAAAGAACTATACTAGCCTTTGAGCACTCATACTCTAAAAATTGCCTCAAACCTCAAGGCATTTGACCATAATTAAATATCAAATATCTGTTACCACCTGCTTTTTTATAACATTCCTTTCAATTTGTATTATTTTTGTGAATTGTTTTTGTGACTGAGATTAGAGTATTGCTAAGTACTCATGTGTGTTAAAGCTTCAGATGATCTATTTAGTTTTATATCTCAGAGCAGAAAAGAAACACTGATTAGAAAATTAGAATGAGGCATTTTTAAAAATTGCTTTATTATAGTTTCTCTGATAAAGGATGGGGGAAAAAGAAAATTCCTTCTTATATGCATTTGATTTCTGAAAGGAAAAGAAGGTGATTTTGTCAGTGAACTTTGCTTTTGTTTCAGTGCTCTTCTAGGAAAACTCATGAAGAAATGTTTTGTGAAAGTATTGGGGGTAAAAAACCGTAAACCCTGAAGCAACAGAAAGGAAAACATTTCTCAGTGGAAACTCCTGAAGATTCCTAATCTTTTGGCAAACTTTCTTATTTTGAAACATGTAGCTGACCCATTCCATTGGAAAAAATAGCTAGGACAGGGTACAACTAAATGTTGTCTGAACATTAGGACAACCTTCGAATGTTACTGCGTTCACAGTTGCAGACCTTATTGTACCACATGCAACTATGAGAAGATGGGGAATGCCCGATAAACAGTATCACAGTTAGCTCTCAGTTCAAACTACCATGGCTGCAGGTTGCTGATGAATGGAGTAAGAGAATGTAGAGTCCAGATATTTTTCTAGAAATTAAAAAAACAAACAAACAAACAAAAAAACCCCACAAAAACAAAAACAAAAAACTCAACCAAACCCTCACAATAGACCCCTTTGGTACAGCTTTTTCATCTCGGCTTCCTACAAGAGAGATAGCACACTTATGCAAGGCCTGTCATTATTAAACCTGGAATAGGGTCAGAGACTCCAGGTAATCCCCTAGAGGCTTCTCTGCTGCCAGTTTCAACTTTGAAAACATAGTGTTTCTTTTTTCCAGATGAGTCTGACTTATGCCTTTGCCATGTAGTGCATTGATTGTCTTAAAGCATCAAAAGATTCTTGTTTAAGTGGAACATTGTATTAATAGTTTCTCAACTTTTTTTGACAAACTTTCTTTGGAGTTGACCCTGTTTGAATGAAATGTGTGAGAATTTTACAGTGATTTCGATAGGTCTGTAATCAGTGATTATAAAATTACACTAATGAATCACCTTGACGGAATGCAAGATTATACCTTTCTCAGGCATGCAAATATAACTGTTGGTTGCATGGTAATTTACCGTGCTATATTCAGGGTAAATTAACCTATATCTTACACTGTGTTCACAGTCTGCTTTAGTAGATGATACAGAATAGAGGTTCTTACCACAGTATGCTGGCTCAAATGCTTTAAAAGCAGAAAACTTTGCAGTTTTAAGAGCTCAGACAATATGGGCTTTTGTTTAACAGGCTTTAAAAGGCAAACTTCTTAAAAATTTGTATACCTGTCTCAGAGTACTTAGCATATTCCTACATTGCAGATATTTTCTTCCTTGAAATGTTACAATTCTATATCAGCTTATTTCAAGCATTCATGATAAAAACCTGAGGTAAAGACTGTAGCTTTCCAGACAAAACTCAATTCCCTCCTTAAATGTAAGATTTGAGGATCAGTTTAACCTGTGCCTTGTGAACACAATTCTCCTAATGCTATTGTATAATGCAGTCACTTAGGGGTCCTCACTAGCATCCGAGAGTGTTGGAGTCACTTAGTACTTAGCTTAATGTTTGATTTTAGCATATAAATTAAAGAACCTGTATGTATCTGTGCTTAGATGTAGTTATATAGCTGGAAAGCAAGTTTATAGAAATGTCTTTCATTTGCTTCTCCTTTGAGAAACCATGTGCTTTAAAATCTTGCTGCAAAAACACTTAGAAGGTTATCACAGGTAGAGTTGTCAGAGCAAATGGACATTGTTGTTTGGTATTAAAATCATGTATTCCAGATGTGGGCATTTGTTAGTCATTGTGCTCCAAAATGACATACTGTTGAATCTTTAAAGGGCTTCAGTTTGGGAAAGCAAAATATGATTGGGCAAATTGCTAAAATATTTAAAGTGCAGCCTGTTAAAGCTTTTACTGTGAAGAGCATCACGTCAGAAGTTGTATGCAGTAAAAGCAAGTAATTGGCTTTCCATACTTATGCCAGTCAGTCAGCATGGGGCTCTGTTCCTATCCCTTCTACTTCATTGCAGATGCCTATAGCAGCTCTGATATTTATTTCAGAGGGGTGGGCCTGGAGAGAAAAAAAAAGACTTTTATGGATCATGATGGTGTCAGAAAACCCTATTTAAAATTAAATGGTTATTGGTATAGAAAGAGTATAGAAAATCTTTGAAACTGCACCCAAAATTTAGAAATTAACTTTTCTATACAGTTTTTGTTTAAAAATGTCCTCATTGAAAGCATGTTAAAGTGCAAATACATTTCATTCTTTTACTTTTATCTCTCTTCATACACAGCTCTTGGGATATTTTTCCATCCATAATTCATAATATTTTCCATTTATGTTGTCCTCAACTTGTTTTTCCCCAGGCATGACCCCTTGTTAATTCCTGGCAATGAGCAGATTGACAATATGGATGCCAACGTGAAAAAATATGACTCTACAGGGATGTTTCATTGGTGTCCAGCCAAGGACATTGAAAAGGTCATTTTGGTAGGTATTGATGATAAGTTGTGTTTCAAAAGAGATTAGTTGAAGCACAGAACTGGTGTATAATGGATTAAGAAATTGATCTCTACTATTATGTAATCCAGCATATTGAAATCAGAAGCACAGCATAATGAAAACAATTTTGGTTAAAGCTTCATGATTACATAAATCTTTATGCCACGTGCAATAATAAAAATTTGTCCAAAATAGAGAGTT
Source organism: Pipra filicauda (assembly GCF_003945595.2). Classification (NCBI taxonomy): domain Eukaryota; kingdom Metazoa; phylum Chordata; class Aves; order Passeriformes; family Pipridae; genus Pipra; species Pipra filicauda. The sequence goes on from NW_024104318.1 coordinate 945,851, forward strand.
CCTTTTTCATAAGATGAAATTTGCATATCTGGTTTAAATCTTTAGAGAATTAAGATAGGAAATATGTAGATGGGATTTACATAGCGCATTTATCTTTTTACAGAAGTCAGTATTGATTCTAATACAGGCAAGTGTTGCTTTGGGTTGTCTCTTATTTATTGATGTGTTACTAATTATTATAATTAATTATTTATTAATTTTGCTCTCTTAGAACTTATTTCTCAATTCCCAATATTTCAAGATGCCCAAATAGGCCAGAGCAAGTAGTGCTACTACTCTGACTTTCTAGCGTGTTAAAGTGAGCCTATTCTATGTTTGTTTCATTTTATTAACTGGGAAAACCATCAAACTGTCTCAAGTAATTTCAAGTAATTAGAAGGCCTATCACAGTCTATTTTGCAAGTTTGTGCCATTTGTGTTCATGTACTCATACCTAAGAGTAGCAAGCAACTAACTCCAGATCTCATACACAAAACTGATTATATTTGAAATGAACTCCCTGGTGGATCTTCACTTTGTCGCACTTCATAAAGCTTTTCCTGAGCCTGCTCTGTTAGATTTTCCTGCAGTGTGGCATGGTGTAGCCAACGATGGTGACAGCCCCAGTTATTCTGTTGGGGGTTAAAAGCTTGTCTCTAGTTCTCTTCAGGGGTTTCTGTAATAACTGTGACATTGCCTGGAATTACAATATTGGTGTCTAAACAGTCAAGCAAGTAAATTCCAAATTCTAGAGATGGAGCTCTGAGATGGAGTTTTAAATAGAATGCATTTATATGTAATCAACAAGCAAGTAGGGGCAGCCCTGCTGTACAATACTTTGTAATAGACAGAGATAGAAATCTACCTTCATGCTATAAAGCACATTTTAGCTGACAAACTTTACATGTAGTCCCACTTAGAAAAGTGGTCCTTCAAAAATGGTGCTGAGGAGTGCATCATTCATCATCTCTCCATTTTACCATGTTAGCGTTTTGTACTACCAGCCTGTGAATCCACAAGTCCATCCAAGTTCTTTCTGCTTCATGCATCATCACCAGCAAAGCCACTACCAGCAAAATGCTTCCCTACACCTTTTCAAACTCGCAGTCCACAATTTATGTCTACATTCATATCCATGCAAATTTTATGCTGTCCTTAGAGACTACACAAGTACAAATTAGTGCATAATTTGAAGATGATGGGATTTCCCAGGTTGTCTCCTAATTGACACTTGATGCCTCAATCAGAAAATAATTCATTTTTCTACCCGAGGTCTGTTTTGACTTTGTGACGTTCCAGCAGTAACTGGTATCAAGGAGGATTTTTTGGTATACAGTCAAATGTACATACAGATCAGTGACAATAGACTGACATTTTTTGCATAATTGCATTCAAGACTTGTTCTCTGTCTTGTAAAATCTGGGTATTCCAGACCCTTTGGCAGAGGCATGGGACAACTTACATGGTTCACTTGAGTATTTGTTCATGTCTTCTGTTTGAAGGGCCAAGACGACTCTCTTGGTCAAGCTGTATGAAAGTCAATGTAATTGCCCTGGAGAAACTGAAAGCTCGTGCATTTTTTAACTGATGAGAAGAAAACTTCTAATCAGAGTTCCCATTCTTCTTGCATAGTGAACATATCTGCTGCATATTCCAATCTGTATTGCAAATCACCATGCTTCCATGATTTAGAAAAAGGACATATGCTATGGATAAATAAGAGGAAAATTTTACAGTTCAACACTGGCTTAGTTTTATTCGTTGGCAAAACTTCTATCTAATGGTAGTGAGTGTAGTATCAGTGGATCTCCAGCTACTTGAAGGAGTACAACAATGCTAAGACTGGCTTCAGAACTTAAGGTCATTTTTTTCTCATGATTTTATTTAATCATCTTGATGTTTGAGTTGCATGCTCGACTGACCTAACAAATGATGAAATTAGTGCAAAAATTTATTCTTGTCATTGACACAAGAAGATAATTCTGGACATCTTTTAAATATTCTCCATTAGTCCTTTTTACTTCTATCTGTTCAACAACTCAGGAAGTCCTATTGGGCTGAAAATTTAGTGTTGGTCACAACCTTGCACTATTTTTTCTTACCGAGAGAAGCTCTGTGGAGTATAGTGGGCATCCATAGTAAAACAGAGCAGTGTAGAGCATTCTTTGGTTGCTTCTCAGGGTAACAGCAGCTTGTCCTAAAATAAGAACTTTGTCTGTAAGAGGCTGTGGTCCTCAATTCACAAGATCTGGGTAATACCACGAAGCGCTACTATGACCATTGGGCTTTCACATTTTCCTTTTCAAATTGGTCCTGAAAAAACTCAACCAGTGATTCATCAGCTAGCGTGTGGGTTTGCATCTCTTTTCTATAATCCTTCTATTGGGTAAATATGTAGTAGGTCAAATTCTGTTCTTAGCTAAACCCATAGTGCTTTGATTATAACCAGAGCCACAATCCATATATGTAGAAACTTACACAGGACCAGAATCTGGTCCAATACAATGTCTTCCCAAATGCCAAAAGATTTGCAAACAAGAATGACATTTTCTTCTTCTGAACATATTTAATGAAGGATAAATACGGGTAAATGAACAGCTGTTATCAAACTGCTTCTTTGTGCATGAACAATATTGACAGTTGTATTTTTCCTGATTTTAAACTCAATATATGATTTAAGATTCCCTTTGTTTCATTTTTCCCTTGTCTTTTGTTTTGTTTTGTTTGTTTTTTTTTTAGACTCGAAGTGAAGCAGCGATGACAGTTTTAAGTGGGCATGTAGTCGTTTGCATATTTGGGGATGTTAAATCTGCTTTGATTGGATTAAGAAATTTAGTGATGCCATTACGAGCCAGCAACTTTCACTACCATGAACTCAAGCACATTGTGTTTGTGGGTTCACTTGAATACCTGAGAAGGGAATGGGAGACACTGCATAACTTCCCCAAGGTTTCAATCTTGCCTGTAAGTTCAAAAGCCATATTATTGATACTTTGTTATTTAGGACACCAACTGGACAGATTCGTATTGACTTTGATCTTAGTCTTTTTTACTTTTCTCTACTTATAGGCCTGAGGACTTAGCTTTTTGCCTTTACTTGTCTATGAAAACAGAGCCCTGTGAGACCTTATTAGAAGATATTTGCCGTAGTGTTTGGTTCCTTGTCATCCTCATCGGATGAATTTCAGCTGCTATCAGATGTATTGGCTGTGTTATGTATTGAACATTGACTGCAGTGCACTGCATGTAGCCAGTTCTGATGTTGTGATTTCCCTGACAGAATGACAGTAGTTATTTATGACATTATTTATGTGTTTTTACCCACAAAACCTTTGAAAAAAATATAGTTTATCTACATAATATCTATCTGTATTCTTAAACGCTTTGGTGGACTGACCTGCTTTATGAGGAACAGTGCCATAGCATTTCAGTTCAGAGTCCTGCTGTACTCATGTATGAAAGTGTACAACAAAACCCTGACCCTTTTTAAATCGATGGAAAGCTCCTATTGATTTTGGTAGGTCCAACCACTAAAACCACAGTTCAAAAGTCCTTTTTCTCCTAGATATCGTTATCATTCACTCATGTGCCCAAAATGTAGAACCAAGAGCTCCAGGACTAATAATGAAGCCCTCCAAGCTAGTGATCTTAGGTGGCCCTAGCTATAAATGACAGGCAGGAGGGAAAACAGCTCATGGTATAAGTATGAAAGAGAATGCTCTGTACGTTACAGAGTAAAGTTAATTTAGATAGTTTTTTCCAGAATGAAAAATTATGAGTTTACTAGTTCTTAATAATTATGTTTCAGCAGTAAAAATAAATAAATCAATGATGGATGTAACCTTAACTGAATAATTGGAAATATTAGCTATAGAACGAAAGGACTGTCTTCACTTTTTGATTAATTCAGACTGCAGGTCTTTGTTACTGTAAATGCAGTTTTAGTGTTAGCCCTTGGCTTTTTTCTGTAACCTGATCCAACAGATGGTGTCAGAAGATTCTTTGCTGTCACAAAAATAGTGTCAATATCAGATTTGGTTAGTTAATATCTTCCTCTTTCTGCCAATCCCTTTTAATTCCAGTCACTGTGAAGGCTAAAGACTATGGAATCAGAATACTGTTGAACTATGGAGCAGAATATAATCCAGCTACTACTTCCAATATATAATGTGTATCCATTATTATAATGCATTTTGTAAAGTTTCAGTTCTGACTTCTGAAGAGGCATTAAGGAAATAGACACCACCTTTACTTTCCCCAGTTTACACCCAAATGTAGAATAGTTTCAGACTAATTTTGACTTAAACACCTTAAATAGTTAGTCAATGCCTCTTTAAAAATACAGAATTATATAAAGGAATTGTATCTGACACAGTAATCAAGGGTGCTGAAGACCACACAGACTTCATTACTGCTTTTTCCAATTTTTTTTCCTCAGCCTATCTGGTTCAAAATAAAATGGTATAAAGTTAAAAATAGCAGCATTATTCTGATCTAATTCTACTAATTAAATAATCTACTAAAATTTCTGAGATTATACTGGTAGGAATCGTGTTAAAGGGAGGTCACTCAAACTCACTTCCTGCTTCTCTGTGCTTTGGTTCACGAGGTAAAACTTGCTGCTGATATCTGATGGAGATGTGGTTACAATTGAATATAAAAAAATTTGTTCTGGTTTGAAAAAAAAAAGTGGACATGTAATTTGAAGTCTGTATTAAAGGAGACCTTTAAGCTGCTAGTAAACTCTTAAAAAGTAGGCAAATGCCAATTTTAAATATCCTCAGGCAGCCTTAATTCTGTCCCTTTGCATAAAATCATTAAGACTAAGCCTTTAATTAATTACATGATTGCATATTATTTTTCCCCACAGGAATCCTGCTTCACTTGGTGCACAGTACAGACACAAAGGGCAGGATTAAGGTGGCAGGAATAATCATATCCAAACTTTTGAGTAGTTTATAATGAAATCATATCTGTTTGATATGTACTGTTTTTCACAAGGTTTCGTGCCTTAAATTATTGAAAGTAACATGGAATAATTAAGCTGGTATCTGAGACTATATGGCAGTCACTGAATAAGAATTGAGCTCCTTCTTCACTGTGCACATTTTAAATTCACTTTTGCATTGAATACTGTCAGTGGAGTACAGGAGATGTTCACCATGAATGATCAGGGGATGGAAGAGTAGGGTCTTGACTTGGCTCTATGAAAGTCGCTGTGTGACAAGGGGACAGTTATGTCTCCTCATCATTAGGGTCTTTGGGTACCAAAACATGTGAGGCAGCAAAGCAGAATCTAGTTTCCATTAAAAAAAAAAAAAATCTCTTTTTTCCTTGGAACTTGCAGCCCCTGTGACATAGAATTAATATTCTGTAACTACAGTTGTGGACTGTTGGGTGTGAAAGGCAAGTGCTATCTTTCAACAAAACATATCGTGTTAAGTGTCATATCTCAGTTTTGTTAACTATGAAAAAAAATCCATGGACTACCACGACATTTCATTTTAACAATTGCGTTCTCTGATTGAGAATTGTGGAGCAGGGAATGTTTCATGACTTGTACCCACTAGGATAAGGTCATGTTTCTGTTTCAAAGAGTTTAATCACACAGCTTTGAAGATCAGTGTGTTTTCCTTCTAGAAGCACCAAAAGCGTGCTTCGAAAAGGATTAACCTTTTCTGTGTATTGCTTTAGGTAGAAAAAAATAGCTTTATCCTGATTGCATTTCAAATGTGTAGGACACATAATGCTTTCCTGTTTAAATTGCCCTTCTTTTGCCCAAGACCATTGTGACTTGGTAGTAGATAAATAGACATTTAAAAAAACCCCTTCTTATATTCACAGAGCCAGAGGTTGCCACATGATAGCAACTTAAATCAAGACAATTTCAAGTCACCGATGAGATGTAGAATGCTGGCATTATTCCTGTTTCTTGTTTGTTAGTAATAGCTTGACTGAGTATTGAGACTGAACCTAAAATGCTGCCATCAGCACCAACTACCCTTTAGATTAGCACACATCTCCTATTCCCTGGCACATAGTTAGACCAGCTTAATGTCAGAGCATAAAAAAGATACTTGTTAAATAATTTCCCAAAGCTCCTTCTCAATCTTTAATTTGTTTTTCTTTTTTTCCCCTCTTCTGCACCCCCCTCCTTTTTTTTTTTTCTCCGTGCCGAAGGGTACGCCATTAAGTCGGGCTGATTTAAGGGCTGTCAACATCAACCTCTGCGACATGTGCGTTATCCTGTCAGCCAATCAGAATAATATTGATGATGCTTCGCTGCAGGACAAGGAATGCATCTTGGCGTCACTCAACATCAAATCTATGCAGTTTGATGACAGCATTGGGGTCTTGCAGGCTAATTCCCAAGGTAAGGACTGCCCTATAATACTTCTCTGCAGTGCCTACAGGGGACAGGACCTGGCAGGAAGAATATCCCTCACTCAGTAATTCAAAGAGCCCTACATCAGCTTGCTTGACAGTTAAACCTGCTGATTGGTATGATGGCTTTTAAAGGGACAGTCACACAGTTTCTCTGCTACATCACAAAGCACATTTTTTAGAGGAAAAATGAATGAACATGAAACTGGCGTTTCTTCTCATTTTGACATTTTCCTGGAAGATACATAAATTCACCACTTTCTCACTGTGGCTTTCTTACATGGGCAGTTGCTGTTCTATAGCCAATGATAACTTATGCTCACTTTGGAATACCTGAAGTTTCTGTCTAATGAGATTTCTTTTTTATGTAAAAAACATTGCAACCAGAGAGAAAATACAAGTTTGAGTAATACAAGCCAAAAAAATAAAATAAAAAGGACAAGAATTTTAAATTTTCTTTACAGCTCTGGTGCCTTCTTGCTCAAGAAGCCACTTAGAATTAATTCAAAACTGATTTCTTCCCATGGTTTGACATGTACTCATCCCATTTAAGGACGTTGAACAAAATCCTTCAGTCTTTTCTGAGAGTAGGGGACTGATTCATAGGTAGCCAAAGGCTATTTTACACCATCTGTGCCTGTGCAAAGCAGCTGCAAAGCAGTCATAAGCACCCTGGCAAAGACCATCAGTGTAAAAACAATCATCTTCTCATCCCTGAAGGGTCTTGCAGCTTATGCAGCTCAAGTCCTACCTTTGATAAACCTATTAACTGCTGCAGTAAATATTCCCACTGGATCTAGCTCTTCTATAAATGTAGGTGTAGAAAGGGTAGTGCTTTGGTCTGCAGTTTGCCCGTGAGCCTTACCTAGAGATAGTTTTCCCTCAAGGACTGTGAGAACTAAGATTAAGTTCAGGTTTTCCTCTTTACAGTCTAATATGGAAATAGGAATTAAGAGCCAAAAATCAGAGGCAACAGTGTAACTTCTTGAGTATGGAAACTTGAACTTGGAAAATTCTTTCTTAGACTCAGCAATAAAACAGTGTAATTTAATGCTGAAATTAAATTCTATCATGAAACTGAAAGTTTTGATTTCTCAAAGTCAAATTGGAGAGTTCTCTGGATAAAAAGTAGATTCAAGAAGAAGAGAAAGGAAATGGTTTTTTTCAATCCTGTGGTTGTTCGAAGTTTTAAGTCTGTGGCCTGAAAGCAATACAACTCCAAATATTTTAGAGTTTTTTCCTCATAAATTTGTAAGACTAACTTGCTCACAGTAAGAGTCATGATTAGAAAACTCACTGCTGAAGTGGAAGACCGTCATGCAGGTTCCCTCTTTTGCTGATTTAGACCTGGAATTTGAAATTCTGTATCTCAAAACCAGATCTCTACTTTCACTGTCAGGCTAGTGGCTGTTCTTTGAGGGACCTCTCACAGTCTCCTATCACACGTATAATTAAACTAATCAAGAAATAGAATCTGCTCTTGAGCATGAGCAGTCTGAGAGAATTTCCTTCTGTCTTTGCTCAGAGCTTAGAGACATTTCCAGCACTTGACTGTTGTGTTTTACCTCTGGGAGTACCCAGGATCCTAGACCATCCCTCCATGAGAATGGAAAAATCTAACAATATGGGTCTTGTGCACTCCATGAACACCTGTCATTTTTCACTCTCCATCCTTAGAGGTATTCAAGACCTGACTGCATAAAGCCTCAAAGAAGCTGATCTGACCTTACGGCTGATCCTGCTTTGAACAGGAAATCAGACTAGAGCCCCTCCCATGTCTCTTCCAGACTGAATTGTTTTATGAATCTGTAATACCCAGGTTGCTGCTGCAGCAATAGCCCTATAGGTCAGGAAGTGTACACTGGCCATGGTCCAGATCCCTTTAGGCCTATTCAGTATTGCTGATGCAGAGAAGCAGAGGCACAATAGGTTAATGCATTCCAAGAAATTTTCTTCAGGTAAGTACCAGTCTGCACATTAAAAAACAAAGGTGACTCTTTCTGTAGCTTTTCTGGGGAAACAGGGCATAACATAAGGCAGGTAACTAGCAGCCTATTTTAGTTGAGAGCACTGACTAAGGAGGGGTTCTTGTAAGCCCAGTGGCTTCAGAAGATAATTACCTTCCCAGTACATTCTCTGCTTATGATATCCACAACTCCTGAATTGATTGTGTTCCTTTCAGTGCAGTAAATTTTCTTGAAAGACCTTGAATACAATGATTAGTCTGTCAGAAGCAGTTAGATCATTAGATAGCACAAACTTCATGGAAATTATATGCAATGTGACATTTTTGTTTGTGAAATGCATCTTTAACATATGGTGGACACAACTATCATGACAATTATATAAACTAGGTGATTCAACTTCTGCTAGTCAACAAGCAGAATACTAGAACAATCTCACGGCTTCTTACTGGCAATTAAGCACCTTTGTTTACAGAGAGAATTGTCATTTTACATTTGTACATTCCTTGACATAATTATCCTGAACACGTTAGCTGGTACAAACCTTAAGTATTGCCAATCTGAGTTTTTCTAGATCTTAGTGTATGATTTTGGATTAAGACATCAACACTATCCTTTGAATCTTCTGTGCTGTTCTTTTATGTTACTCCTGTTACTGATCATCAGCAACATTGACGTTAGAAAGTCTGGGTGTGTGGCAGAATGTCAGTTGACTTGTGACAGGGAAGAAACAAAACAAAATATGTGAGCAATCTGAGAAATGTATGGGATAAACAGCAAGATTTTTGGTGAGGGATTTAGCAGTATAACCTTACCTTTGCTATTCTAAGTAAATATGTAGTATTGTATATGTATAATCATGTAGTCATTACACAGTGGAATCTCATATGAAAACCTGATATATAATTTATGTTTATGTCTTTGAAAAAGAAAAAAATAGTATTTAATTGATAGATTACTGAATGCCTAAGGATCTTCCCAGTTTGTACCTGTGATTATTTCACTCCAGCATGAGGCAAAAGATGACACTGATACAAGAAGTGTGCCATAAAAAGCAGGATGCAAATCTATTTAACCATCAGATAAGCCATAATCATTCCCCAGTGCTGAAGTACAGGGCTCTGTCTATAACTCCTTTGCTCTAAGTTGGTAGCAGAAAAAGAATCCACAGATTTTGGGATTTCATTAATTTTTTCCCAGAGCCCCACCCTCATCACCTACTTTAACACAGAAGTCACTACCAGTCATAGGCATTCATCACCAGCCAACCCTCTGTATCCATCCAAACATATCCTTTCCAAACAAGGACATATCTTTGAAACAGAACTCAGGTGCAATCTGAAAGGAAAGATCTTGTAGAAGGAACAGGAGAGTGGACACATGACAGCAAGCCTTCCTGACAGAGAAAGTTCTGTAACAATAGGACTGCCAGTACCCAATGGATTAAGTTATCTGCTGAAAAAATGTCTTTGAAATAATCTGGTTTGTATCAACAAAGGATTTTCTCATTACTAGTTCAAGTTGAACTTAATACACACGCAGGTCATACAGAAACAAAGACTTGATAATGCCTCCTTCTATAATAAAATATCCCCAGGTTTTTGGGCTGGGTAGGATTAATTATCCAGACTTTCCATAAGCAGTGCAACAACACTTTTGACCTCTGGCCTGACCATCTTGAGTCATAACTGATCCTGCCAGAATTGCATCTTATCTAAGCAAAGTGCTCCACCTTGATCTCCTACAGAAGAAAAATCCAACTCACTGTTCCAAGACACAGGAAAAAAACAATATTCTGGACCAGGGCTACAAAAGACTCTTGAGTACCCAGAGCAGATGTCATCTAAGTTGTCAAATCTATGTTCATCATCAGCTGTCTAGGAACATATAACCAAACACATGACCACACAGAACTGTGAGTGGAAACAAGCTGTCTTCCTTAGAAGGAAAAGCTTACTGACTGCTCTGGAAGGATTTACTGGTCTCCTTTACATAAAATGTGTAATTCTACTCAAAAAGAACAAGAAACTCTTTAAAATTGGAGCTGTGCTGTTCAACGTTGAAAGCATTCTCAGGGCTGTCTGCGCTGAACACTTCAAAGCTGACTGGGCAACTCTAGGCTTGCCAGAGGTTAGGGGTGCCTACTCTAATGTCCCAAAAATGAACTTTTGGAATTCATCAGGGCAGTTTGTTGCCTTTGGGAGACCTAGATTCGAAGGACAGAAAGGCCAAAATGTATCCCACTGAAGCTGCAGCAAACTATCACTTTCATTAAGATATCTCAGCTTTTGAAATACAAAATGCTGTAGAGTCAAAAGTTGGTCCACTTCTTCACAGAATTACTCATAAACAAGGAAGCCCTGTGTTTATCTTGAAGTTCCTCTTACAGATCTTGACTGATTGTCTTCCTAGAAAGATTTGTAAAGCGGTGTGTTTCTGGTGGAGAAAAAGGTCATCCTCCAGTACTGGAGATTTGTTTTTATTGTCCTTCCTGTTTCTCTTTCTGCTCCCTCAAATACCAATTGAGGTTATTTTATCAAGAACTGTTTTGGAGAGAAGACCAGAGATTATTGGATCCATGTTAAGCATTTTTGCTCACTTGTCATAACATTTTTCCAAAGCACCTTGGAGTACTGAGTATGGGATGGGCTCTGCCTTGGCAGTTACGCTGGGACACCTCCAGTAATTCTCCTTTCCTTCATTCTCTTGTCATTTCCATCCATTCTTCTTCAGGTAGCATCTATTGACTAGTCCATTTAGGTTTTTGTGTTTCTTGTTTTTTTCTATAACAGTCTTACATTGTGGGAATTTTACTTGTTATTTTATCCACCAGATGAACAGGGCCCAACACAAAATATTTATCTTCAGTTGTAACTAAAACTTCTATTTGGCTTTCTTTCAAAACCCAGAAAGACAATTATACCTAACTGTTTAGAGATTTATAAATACTGTACCAGAGTAGCCTCTGGGTAGTAACTTTAGATATCCAACTCAATAATTTTCTTTTATTGGATAGTGATTTAGATCTTGAGTCCTATATAATAAGAGCAGTACATTTCATTAAAAAACACTTACTAAACAATAAAGAAAAGTGATCTTACAGCTCCAAGCAGGTCTAAAGTACAGAAAGGGCATGCTGTATGGTAACATTTTGTCCACAGACACTCTAAGACAGATCACAGTGCAGCAGTGTAGACGTATTTCAGCAAAGTATCAATTGCAGCTGTTTTCTGAATGACTTCAACTTATGAGAATTTTCCCTAGGAACACTATTTCAACACATGAGAGATCTTTTTAGGGCCTTCGTTTACAGTTCTCATAATAGATCCTCCAACTAGAAAGAATAAAGAGAAAAAACATAAAGATTGGATGAACTCCTGGGTAATACATCTCATACATCATGGCAAGATTCTTCTGGGGGAAATCCTATAAAATCAAGTAAATGTACTCAGAATTTTACACACTGACTTTCAAGTGTAACAGATTGCACAAGCTAAAATAACCCTGTACAAGTTTAGTTTCATTTGATCCAGTTCCTTTAAAAATCACTTGTGACTTCATCATCATCTTTTGTTGGAGCTGTCTTAAACTTTGATTAAAAGGGCAGAAACAGCTACAGAGTTTCATTAGATTTATTTTACAATATGTTCATTAATTCTTATATCATTGCAATTTTTTATGGACTTAGTCTCACAATCTGCTGCCAGAAATTTCTTATTAAAATGAATTTGAGATCTGGTTTCCATTGTGCTCGCAGGTAGTATATTCTTTTTCACCTCTACCAATCCATAATGCTTGATTGCTTTATCTCTGAAGTGTTAGGAAAAAGAGAGAACAACAATTGTATTATCGGGATTGCAAATGAGAGAAAATTCTTAAAAAAGGGGAGAGGATAAATACTGTCTGAAGTGCTTTGTTAGCAAAGGTTTTGTGCCACTTTTGGAGATAACTGTATTAAAATGCTGTTATAAATTCAAAACAATAGTTTTATTCCTGAAGAAGGGGGTTTTAGTGAATGTTGAGTCTTGTTTTTCTTATTTTATAGTCATAAGTTTTAATGTGAAGATTTCAGAGTATAGTTTTCTATAATCATAGAGGCAGTTAATTTTAGGCTGTTATGGAATTCAGTGTTCTGTGGCCACTCCAGCACTGTTTCCTATGTTTAATTTTTTATATTGCATGAAAATGTAGAAATAAAGAGCCTTAACTTCCAAATACCAAAAATCAAACTCTATTTACCTGGCACTAAATAATTGCAGTTTAAGGAGTTACTTAACCTCCTTACGAAACCTTATGAGTAGATGTAGAATACTACATGCAGATGTAATATTAAAAATAAAGAAACTAATAGTGCTGGCAAAAAGTGAAAAATTTGGGGTAGTTTTCTTAAGTGTCAAAGTGAGCTGTAACACTAGCTTTATTCTTTTGAACGTTTAGATTCTGTGTGTCTTTGCATATCAATGTCTTTTATGCTGCAGAATGCTTGTTATACTTAAAGATAGCTAATAATTTTCTAATTCACATAGGTGTTTTGAAAAATTTTCTCCTAGACAATATCAATCTTACCAGTCACATTTGCAAAAATGGTATTTTGCATTGACATCAGGCTTATTGGTTTGCAGGATTGATAATTTAGTGTAGGAGTTCCACATAATTAAGGATGTTTTTATGCTCTGTATTTCTGAACGTTCCTTGTATTTTTGTTAGCATCAGTTGTCGCAAATGACAAAAATAATAATCCAATTAACAAAATTTTCTACTTGACTGGTTGATTATTAACTAACTCAGTTTTTAAATGTTTGTTGTAGTTTGGTTTCATTACTATTTTTCGAAGCAAAGGCTGACCATCCCAAGTAATGAAATTAATAACTGAAAAATGAGATAAGGGCCAGAACATGTCCCATATCACCATTTACTCACAAAAAATAGTCCAATTTTTGAAGATCAGGTCACTATGATAAATCACTCAGTATTACCTTTTTGCAACATGCACATAATTTCTTATCCTGCTGAGCGAGATGGATCAGCTGATAGCTGTTATTTATTTTATGGTAGCACAGTGGAGCTCTAGATGGAACTAAGAGCTTGTTGTCATAGTCCTGATATATACAAGAATAAAATATGGCCTTTGCCCTGGCAAGTTTACAATCTGATGCTTTGCTTGTTCCAAAACTTATGTGCTCAATGTTATACAGGCTAATAAATCTCTCTGACTTCAGTGAAACTATCCACCTGTGTAAAGTTAGATTATGTTTAGGTCTTTGCAAGATTTGGACTTAAATAAACTCAGGAGACTGGGTGGGAGAGAGGTTGGTCACTTAGTGTTTTTCCTGTGCTGTAGAAATCAACTATGTTAGGACCTTGCTAGCCTTGCAGTCTTCACATGAAACCCTTAACAGGAAAGGTCCACTCAGCACCCTTCGTATTTTTTGTGTTTTCCTTGTAGCTGGACAGTAATGTTGGCTGCCAGAATCACACACACAAGGTTTCCCATCTCTCTCAAAGTTTTCCTAGGAAGAGAGAAAAACTATGAAGAAATGAAGTTTTTCGATTCTCTTCCTTGTAAACAGAAAATATGTTGGGGAGTTGCTGGAGAGACACATTTCTTTGACACAATTTCTCTGTGTTGGAGAAATGCTGTAAGGTCCCAGCCCAAATACCTTCAAGCTTTCGTAATTGCTTCTTTCTTCTCTGCTTTAAGATACCTTCTACTTAAGCCAGAGAAAAATAAAACCATGCAAAGGAGGTAGATAATACAGTACATCAAAACATGTGATCTCACACTTAAACTATAAATATATTTAACCATCCCAAAACTATTATAAATTTATGGAGACTCTATTTCATTACTATTTGCTGTTCAGCATCTTGAAATCAAACCCCCTATTATGAAGGTGTACTATTTTGTTCATTTCTGATGCTGAGGAATAAAAAACCCCACTCTTTTTATGAGCATTAATTATACACCAGGCAAGGAAGCAATTGCCTCTATGTTATGAAATATTAAATCAAAATGCTTCCTGTTCCCAGATGTCCCAGAGATAAATACAGCAGTATTTTGAAGCCCCACTTGGAGCTGTTTTGCCTGCAAATTTATAGTTTTGTCTCCATTTTGAGAAAACCCTGTTTTATGTGAAGTATAGCACTCTTGGTAGTTTTTAAGGAGCAAACTCCTCTGGAGTTGCCTATGTAGGCAACAACTCTTACGTAGATTGCACACAAGGGATCTGAAGTTGAAAGGCTCCTTTAAGATGACAAATGGGTTGAAAGTGTTATTGTCTTTGATTGCATGCCTTACATCATCGGTATGTAGGAATAAGAGAGCAATACTTTATCTTTAGCCATTTTATAAATATTTAAGTCCTTATAGTTGCCTAAAGATATTAAAGCATATTTTACAGTAGTTGGAATATAAATATTATATATAGCACAAGATACCAAAGTAGTTTAATGAATTCATAATTTTCTGTTCACTTTTATTGGAATGTGTTTTATGTTCCAAAACTTCCATTTAAAGAATGAGACCATTCTGCTCCCTGACAAGATATGAACCAATAGTGAATGTTATCAAGGTTCCTTTAAGTGGTGATATGAGGCTTCAATTAGCAAGAAGAAAGGGAACATGAGTATTAGAATGCACTACACCAGTCTCTGTGTTTTAACTTTAAAATTATTTTTTAAAAAAACCCTCTGTAAGTCTTTAAGATAACGTAAGTTGTTTTGCTTCTCTGTCTGTGTATATTTTAAAAGTTCTTAATTGCATAGGGAGATACATATCTAGATCAAATTATACAAGAGTAAATTTTTAAAATTTGAAGTTAATTTTCTAAAATAACCGACCATAAAATCTTGTGACATTAAACGTATAAAAGGTCTGTGTTTCATGGCTCCTTGCATACAAAGGTATGTCGAGGTTATAATTCTAAATCTTTCAAATCCCCATAAAAAATTTCTTTTTAATATTTCACAGTTTAACTATTTCCCAGTAGGAGTCCATGATGGGTAATGCTTGCTAATTACCCACAACAAAAGTAGACACACAATGCTGGTAAATTACCTGACCCTTTGCATTTTAATGAGACAACAAGGATTTCATGAAGTGATGTTGTTTCAGTGGTTAATGGTGTCAGCAATGTTGTAATTGTAGGCTGAGGCACATTAACTGCACAACCACATGTAGGAAGGGTTTCTCTCGACAGGCCCTTTGGAGAATAGAACAGGGTATTATCATTAAGCCTATGTCATTTGCATGCTGCTAATCACTTACTTTATTATCTTGTGTATCCATTGTCTTTCTTTAATTGCTCTTTAAATGAAAATTAAAAATAGTTCCAATGCCCACGATACTTGTGATAGCATCTTGATTATGAAGATAACTTCAAGAAAATGGAACATATAGATAATATATTACAGGAATCCAAGATACTTTGAAAGTTATGTACCATAGCAGGCAGCCTCATGAGCGTAATTCTGATATCTTTCTTTGCTTCACTATGTATTGTTTGCTTAATAAATGGTTATTTATATTCATAAAGGTGGTGGGTTTTTTCAGAGATCAATGTCACTGTTTTTGCTTTAGCGTGGAAGAGATACAAAGCCTCCGTATCTTGCAGATTCTACCAGTCTAATGGCATTACAGGAGAAAGCTACATTTGTGTTCTTTGTTCTTTCCAGTTAGATCCTAGTCTATGATATCCAATGCAGAAAAGCAGAATCTAATACCTGCTATTGAATTGCAGAACTTTGACAGCTTTAGGATAAACTTTACAAAATTCTTGGCAAAATTCTTTTTTCAGGACAGACCTGTTAAGTTTGACATGGTTAAATTTGAGACAGTCCAGACTTTCCATAATAGGCAGTCTCTAAAAACTTGGTAGCTTCTGCTTATCAAGAACCTTCCAGACCTTTTAGCATCTGCAGAATGGGATATTCAACCTGACTTGAGGCACAGCCTTCATTTGAGAATCAATACTACTGTGCTCCTAATAATGTATTTCTGCAGCTTTTCAACATCTGAAAACCAAACCTTGAAAATTCAGTCTGTGAATTTCTAAATGCTATGGTAGGAATTTTTATTGAAGAAAATAGAGTACACTTTGTTCTTTACTAGCTGTTGTAATTTATTTTTATTCAATAACTCCAGTAAGATTATGGTTAATGGGAATTTTTGTACTGGCTTATTTGGATACAAGATTAAAATAATTTAAAATTTCTGTAATGTCATAGCAATACCAGATCTTTTCCAAACTTTCCTTAGAGCTTTAAAATAGATCCTGTGAAAGTATAAGGGACATTGGACCTTTCATGTTGTTTTGAAGTTTGGTTGCTTGTTTAAATTTTCTATTCAACTTGTATTCTCAAATACTCTAAATACTGATTTAGGAGCATGATTACTGGCTAGTATGGGGAGGGAAAGTATTTCTACAGTCTATCAGCATATATCTTTTCTATAAGTTTGACTTTACAGAGTTTCTTCTTAAATGCATAGGCAGGATTATAATGTGATTGGATGTCCACATAGGGTTTCCTGTTTCTGCTAAGTTCCTGTCAGTATGCTTGTATTGTGACGTAGAAATGAGTCTCTAAGTAAGGGCAAAGATAAGCAGACATTTTTAAAAAAACCTCCTCCTCCGAAAAAAAAAAAAGAGAAATTTCACTGAAATTAGATAGTGTCATATGGGAACTGAGAAAACGTTTTATTTCTTGTTTGTTTGAGGACAGATGAATTGGACTAATAGCACAACAGTTATAGAAGCATTCTTCAAAAACAATTTTCTATTAGTCACAAGTGTGAGCTTGCTCAAAATCAGTTTATGCTGTAACCAAAATTAAATTCAGAAAAGGTGCTTGAACCATTTTGTTTGGCATATTCAGCTGTGTATTTTAGAAACTATATCTGCTGTAAATCTTCAATAATTTGCAAATTGTTCCTATTGTAGCTTTCCATGTATGAAGAATTTGGCTTCCTAGAACAGTAACTTCAAACTTTTTGTAAATTTGTTCAACTATGTATAAAATAAATCCTTATTGAATTGATTTATTGAATCTACCCTGGCTTGAAATCAGTGTTTGACAAACTGCTTAAAATAATGTTTTGGTGAACTCTTTCTTAGAGGACAAATATCAAAAAGATTTTTCCATGTAACTCCAATTTAGCAACCTTGCTATTTCCTAAACTTCAGATTCCAGTTTGATAAAATGTGCCTAAGGAAACAGATAAATCTTAGATATATTATTATATCCTGGTTGATTTCATTGCCTACCAAATCTTCTTTAGAGTTCACACAAAAGGGATTTTGCCACAAAGTCTTAGAAAAAAGTTCCTGGAAATATGATGTCCATAGAGTTTTTAAACAAAGATTTGATGTCTTATTTACACCATTTTCTTAGCTAAATATGTGACATGCAAGGTAATATTTCCATTCTTAACTTGTCTCCTTTATTTTTATATCTAGCACCTAGAGTAATTTTACTAAAGACTTGAAAATTGCACACTTTTTGTTTTTAAATTTCATTATTAGGTGTCAGTGAGCCTGGTGTGAGACCTAAAGTTCATGAAAGGGAAGAAATGTCCTCCTATTTTTTCTTATTAAATTGTAGAGACCAGGTTCATAACTAGCAATGTGGAAAGGACTTTGAGGGTCTCCTTCCAGATGTCCATGAGAGGAGAAACTGGGGATTGAAGATCTCTTTGCTCTCCGTTGCCGATCAGTGAATGTAGGCAGGGGGCAGCAGTGCTTCCCTGAGCTTTTTCTCCAAGACTAGTACTCTCTCTTGTCATGTGAGTCCTTTGATAAGCAATAGGAGGTCTGTCAGGGGAAAAGGTTGGGAAGTGCTTGTGCAAAATATCTTGTGATGCACATTTCAAAATATTCCCCCTGCAATAGAGGGAAGTGATTCCAGTTATGCAAGAAATTCAATGTGTCTCCAAGGTCTCTTGATATTTGAGAATTTTATTATTATTAACTGTTCAATTAAATCTTCAATTCAGTTCTTTAGTGGCAATGTAAACTCGTGTTTGGACACATCTGTTTTGAGTGAGACTGATGTAGACTGAATTAGATAGACAAAGAGTGCTTCTAAAAATTTGGAACATGTCTTGAATTTGTTTTTATTTGTTTAATGGCAATATTTGTAATTGTCAAATGTAAATAAGCCTTAAAATTTGTGTGCAGATTTACATTTTAGATTGGCCCTGCCCAAAATCATCAGCTTTTTAAAATACCCCAGTAGCAACAAAAATCCACATTGCAACTTGAACATTTAATCTCAGAATCCTATCAAATAATAAGAAATAGACTGAATACTCTCAGAAATGTTCAAAACCTCTAACTGAAAGGAAAGCTATTTCCCCTGATGTTGGTACTAATGAAATTAAAACAAGGAAGTAAGCATTTTAGTTTTTATCAACCCATGTAACTCTCTAGTAAATAATAAGGGATAGGCAAGTTAATGCATTAAGTGTTTACAGAGATTATGCCAATTTAAAATCCAGCACTAGTATTTAGGTGCAGGAATGACAGTAAGTAGTCAATATAATGCTGAAAAAAAAAACAACACAAAAACTGCTGGAAGTTTTCAGTATGTCTGTACTGCGACTGGATACCATGGTATATATTTTATGATTGCCACTTAATTTTTACTACTTAAAGAATACCAGATTACATTTTACTGTTATCACTGTCTTTATCAGCTTGTTTGCTAGTGTAATGGGTTTCAGATCCCTCATAAATAAACTAGATAAGGAGCTGGTGTAGAGACACTTCTGCTGGTACTTCTTTAAATATAAAAAGACATTTGAACAGTGAGAGGTAAGCAAAACCCTAAAGATTTTAGAAAAAACTCTAATACATAATGAGTCATTCTGTCATGATAAGAAGTTAATTTTCTTTTTAAGATTAATATTCACTAAGAGGAGAAAAACAGTGAGCCGAAATAGTGCAAACTTAGCAATGGAAGTTTCGTCTTATGAGCAGGCTGTACCTCACTAGTTTTGTAAATGCTTTTCCTTTTTTCTTGATATTCCTGAGCAAATTATGTTTATTTACACTGCTGACTGTATGCTTTGAATATTCTTCATCCTCAAAAGGCCATCAGAGGTATAAGTTGCTCTCTGAATTCGTGATTCTAGATACTGTGCTGACTGAAGGAGAGGTTCCCACACATTATAGGTTGAGTAAACCCAGTGATATCAGTAGTATCACTGCTGTTCTTCAGAGAGGTGTATCTACACAGCCTTAGATATTATTAGTAGCTAATATATTGCTACTGGTAGATCATTCAGGAAAACTCAATTAGAGAGTTCAGATTCATCCTGATTCCACAACTGTGCAATTTGTATTTACATATTTTTTTAATGGTGAAAAAAAAAAAGTAGAAAGAAAACAAAATCTTCATTTGCTGTTTATTTCTAGTCAGAGTCAAGGATGATTGCAATAAATTAGCCAATTGTAATATTTGGTAGACCTATATTTAGTCGGAATAGAATGTCACACAAGGTATATGTGACACATAAAACAGGGTTTATATGCCAAACTGAAGAAAGTATAAGGCTAGTTTGATGTGTTTGCCTTTTCTGTGAAGTTCAATATCAGAGGATTGACATTTCTTTTAATGGAAGTACTTTTTGGAGGTACATACCTTCCTGTTACTTTTAATGCATGACAGGGATAGTTTTCATACTGGCCATTAATACTGATAATTCTGATGTGCAAATAATTGTGGTGATGGGATGATGTGTGTGCTTTTAAAATATACTCCAAACCCTAGGATGTTTCCTTTTATGTGTTTCAAATAGGCAGCCATACATTATTTGCAGGGTTCAGATGAAACTGTAGCAAGGAGATAGTAAACTATCTGTTATAGTCAAGAGAATTTTGTTTGAAGAAGTATACAAATACTGCTTAGGTAATTATCATTCCTTACATTGTTAATTGCACCTGGCTGCGTGCAATTTATTGTGCTTTCTAAGGAAAAGTTAGTTGAGTTAGCGTTGTACAGACTGGCATAGTTCAAATCAAATTGATACTCATTTTCACACATGATGTCTACTAAGATGTCTTTAACAGACATGCTACAAAAGGCAGTATTTGAGTGACAAAAAACATGACTGATTTCCCCCCTCACCCCCCCCATTTATTATGTTAAATTTGGAGTTCTGGTAAAAAAATTTTTTTACCAGAAAACGTTTGCAGTGGCATGCTGAAAGTTTGAATGCCTGAATGAAATTCTCTGTTAGGCTTCTTTTAAAGAAAATATATTCACACCTGAACGCAAAACCCATGCTTCTTTACCATGAGAATTTAATCAAGCCCTGAAATTTTTAAAATACAGATTTAATTTTTTTGAATCGCCTGCATACTGTCACTTGACTATTTCCATAGGACAACCTATCTGCTAAGAGGTTGTTCAGGATTTGGTGAAATCTGGCAGGATAGGACATGGG
Organism: Pipra filicauda; assembly: GCF_003945595.2. Taxonomy (NCBI): domain Eukaryota; kingdom Metazoa; phylum Chordata; class Aves; order Passeriformes; family Pipridae; genus Pipra; species Pipra filicauda. The sequence goes on from NW_024104318.1 coordinate 966,623, forward strand.
CACAATGTGCTCTCTAGTCGGCACCCTTTGAAGAGTTACTTTTTTACGATATAGAGCAATATGGGAGAGGAGCTTTTGCATACTTGCAAATAGATTAGACTACAGGAAATATGCAGGAGGGCTATGAAGTATACCTGCCAGAAAAATTAGAGGTGGTCTTGACCTGAATCCAACCTGTCTCAAAGATCAGCTCTGGGAATTCAATTCAGATTTCTTTGATAAAATGAGGCTTTAGCCTTCAAAGTTCAATCTTTGGTCCCCAAGGCAGCCTTGAATGTGGGATTTTAGTTTTGACCCAGCCTATAGAGAACTTAATGACATTTTACCATAGGTTTCCAGCTCAGTTCCAGCTTGAGTAATTTGCAAGTCTGCTGGCACTATTTAGCCCACACAGACTATGAAGTCGACCGTAAGTAAGTCCAAGTTGATGGAAAAACAATATTGCTAGAACAGAGTGACAGATGTTGATTATCACAAAGTGTCTGTTTAAGCGTTTTGTATGTATCCATTTCCTCACTGCAAACACCTGAAATTTTTGTAGAAGTTACAAAGTAATTGTACTTAAAGACATGGAATCATCTGCTAAAGAAATTGTCAGAATACATATTGCAAAAAATGACTGCTGTGGTTATTACTGTTGCTGCTCAGGGGAGCTATTCAGATGCCTCATTTATTGGAGCTTAATAGATTAAAAGTCCAAATTGAGTCTCATGATATAAACCTAATCAAATTCTAATCTGCATAATTTTCCCATAAGCAGCAATGGGAAATTTATTTAATTTATGTTTCAGTAGTTGCCAATCATATGTTGAACAACATTGTTACTTTTATTTATCAAAATATTTGTATTGATTTCTTGCTATGATATCTGACTTTTCTCTTCCTTTTTCTCTCAGAAAAAATTTACTTTATTTGATATAATGATATAATATATAGTCTTGCCTTACTTGCCTATATATCATTTTTAAGGGTGAGTTTTCCATTTTGTTTGTGGTTATTGAATAGCTGTCTCTCTAAACTAGGTAATATAGCTTAATTTATTTGATAACTTTAATTCAGCATATTTATTTTTGCCTGAGGTCTAAATATGCAGGGTTGATTAATGATTCAACTGAAAAAAGTTTGGTGTCATTATATACTAAATTATTTTAGCTGCAAACCTGTGCTACACTTAAATGTTACCAACTTTGTGCCCTTGAAGCACCTAGTGTAGAAAACTATTAAATGGTAAATAGAGAGTAGGGACAATTAAAAAATAAAGTTTGTAAAGAATAGAGCTACAGAAAGGAAATTTGTTTTCTCTTTGCTAAATAAAAAAATATAAATTCAGAGAACTTGTGCTTCATTCCATGAGAGCAAGAAGTTCTTCTCAGACTAATACTGACCAGGAATGTTTATGGTATAGAGAAATAAAGTTTCCATTCAAATCAACCTGAGGGAAGTGCTATGGCTAGTAACTACGTATTATCTTATTTACTTAAAGTGAGAAAAATAGCAAGGAGTGAACATCAAGACTATGCTCTGCAAAGCACTAGTAAATAAAGCCCATTTGTTTTGATAGTTTTGGATTGTGTAAGCTTGTGGTGAACCTTGGCAGAAGTAGAGTTTGGGTAATTACCACATGAGGTTTTGTGAAGGGAAAAAAAAACCCTACAAAGCCAACAACAAAAATCCAGGCAGTTCAGGTGGACTTCATGTTTGTTTTTTGTGCATGCTTGATAGTAAAACTCAAAAGACACTGAAACTGGGAAAAGACTTGTATAAGTCTAAAACCCTCTAAATTATACATAATTCTGCACTAGGCTTAAAATATAATGCTATTTTTAACACATTGTGCTGTTCACAATTGAAAATGGAATCAATGTGGTGCAATGTAATGCTAAACCTCAAGATGATGAAACTCCAGTCCTTCTCTTGATCTTTGTTTTTACAGCTTAATCCTGCCTTGTCAGAGCAGTCCAAGAAGTAGTAGACCTATAAATCATTTACACTTCCAGCACATGGGGCCACTAACTCATCCAGGAATGGATCTCACACTTTGGGGAGCGGAAACTAGTATTGGTCCTGCTGCCCTGTGCTTCCATTTGAGATTTGAGTTGGACATTTTTAGTATAGGTTTGTGTAATTCAACAGTAAGGGAGCAAACAGACATTAGAGAAGAGCACTTTCTTGGCAGGAAGATGGGCAGCTTGTTCTCTCTGACAGCATCTCTCAGAGTTCAAAGCTCCAGGGTTTGTTCCAGTCCCAAAGCACCGGAGAGTTGTTAAACTTGAGAAAGCTGTCCTTCACTCTCCACTCTGTAGAGTGGAGATATACCTTGGCCTATGTTTGGGCCTGGAGCACCTCTGAAAATCCTGCAGTCTCTGAAAGAGCTGGGAGCTTATGCAGTCACATCTGGTCTTTCACATTCCTCTTTTTCTAGAGCTTTAGTGATAATCTCCAAGAGATTTTTAGATCTTCAGGAACAAACCTCAGTAAAAGTCAGAACTGAAAACAGAATTTAGGATTTCCAGGTTTTGAGGCCAAACTACGTCCTTGTCTCAGACCACATGGGACATTGAAGCTAGAATTGTTTCTAAATTGCATGGCTGTAACAGATTCCTATGAATGTCAGCAGCTCTTTAGCTGCATGACTGCTGTTGAACTTTCCAGGTATACCCAAGTGGCTGTACTTTGGAGAATAACAGGTATAGTCTATCATTCAAGTGAATTCACAGGAATATTAATGGACATTGTCAGCAAACAGTAGCAAAGGGATATAACTGTGAGATCCTTCTGTAAAAGAATTATTTCTTTTTGGCTGGCTCTGCTTAATGAAAATACTTGTCCCATATTTCTGCATGATAACTTGTCCGGGGTGTGTTTGGCAGTTCACCACCGGTGTGTTATTCATATATGCTCAAAATATTATTGTTGTTTCATACTGCTTAGATGAGCCAGAGCTAGTTAATAGTATATATGTCTTTTAAATTACACTTTTGAGGACTTTAGTGCATACATTACCCAGTGAATGCCACGGCATCTTTCCCTAAAATAGCATTATTTAAAGGACACTATCAATTTACATGGTACTTTAATGACAAGACCACCACATTTAGGTCTGCCAAGTGGATTTTCAGTTTGAGAAAGTGCCTGCTGCGTGCACAGAGTTCCAGTTTAGTAAAACATACAACTTTGAAAGGAAAGACAGGCAGAGAAGAAAGGGGCAGAGGGAAAGGGGAAGAGAATCATAAAGGATCCATTATGATCCTTAAGAACAGAAGATATTTTATAAACATAAAAGTCCAGTTTGAGAATATGCCCATCTGAGTCTCAGTGGAGTCAGCGGAACAGAAGCAGTACACATCCATGAGACAAATTTGTTTTTACATTAAAACCTGAGTAAACCTTTATTGGCTCTCAGCAAACTTAAAGAATATATTTACTGCTATGAAGAGCAAACCTTCCTGCATTTCATGGGACATTACTCAGTCAGGTGAACTGCACAGGAACAAAAATTAGCAGTTTGTGCCCAGCACAATCAGCAGATCATTTGGCCATCAGGTCAGTTGCTCCAAACAACATATAAGCTGGGCAAAACTGGTGGTGCTTTCAGTATGAAGGCGGCATGTTAAGCCATGCCAGCATTCCTTAATTTTGAACTTCACAGTGCCACTGGCTCTCAGAATACCTGCATGTTACCGATGAGCCCCAATTAGTGCCTTCCTGAGAGGACCACAGGCCAGCCTGGATCAGGAGGCACAGTGCTCATAAGCCCAGTACTGCTCATCCCTTTGTAGGTGGTGTTTTGTAAGAGCCAGGAAGGGTTTATATCCATCTGGCCCTGCTGAGTTCTGAGCTGGGGAGCACCTGGATCCCCAGTAACTTTTGGTAAAAAGATCTTGCCTTCTCTTAGGGAGGAAGTTTCCACAGGGTTCTTCTTCCACTAAGATGACTATATCTTTAAGAGGTAGAATTTTGCCTTTAATGCAATTGTTTGTTTTTTACCTACTTCTGTGAGCAGTAGTATCTTAGAGGGAGCTGGGGAATACTTTTTGCACAGAATCAAGACATTGAACCAGCAGCTTTCTGCAGAGAATTGTAGCAGGCTCAAACTCCTTCAGGCAAGGTAGCTGAGTTAGGGAATGGGAGTCCCTGCCTCTCAAAGAGGGGGGCTGCTGCCAGGGGGTACGCAGGGACTGCTGACTGCCAGGCCTCACTGATTTTGAGCATGTCAAAGCCCAGAACCTGTGTTCCTTTCAGAGACGTGATATATATAGTTCATTGTCTGGCATCATCTTGTTTCAGGAGTGTGCTGCCTTCTGTTGAAGTTCCCTCAGTTTGATAAAGGAGACCTTATTGCTCTCTCCAGCTACCTGACAGAAGTTGTAGTGAGGTGAGGGTTGGTCTTGTGTACCTGATAACAAATGAAAGGACAAGAGAAAATGGCCCCAAGTTGCGCCAAGGGGAGCTTCAGTTGGATATTAGGGAAAATTTCTTCACTGAAAGAGTTGTCAAGCATTGGAGCAAACTGGCCAGGGAAGTGTCAGAATCACCATCCCTGGAGGTGTTTAGAAGATGTCTAGATGTGACATTTAGTGACATGGTTTAGTGGTGGACTTGGCAGTACTAGGTTAATGGTTGGAGTGAATTATTTTAAAGGTCATTTCCAACCTAAATGATTCTATGACTGTTGTGGTGGTCATCCCTATAGCGGATGGTGGTGGGTTGACCCTGACTGATAACTAAGCCAGTCTGGCTCACTTCCCCACAATGAGAAAAAAACTCATGAGCTGAGGTAAAGCCAGTTTAATAAATGAGGAAAACAAAAACAAACCACAAAACAAACAGCAAAAAATCAAAAACCAAGGGATGCAAGTCAATCACCCACTGAGTATAGCAATTCAGTACCGGATGCAGTGGCTGCTGGAACTGATATGATTTTACGGTACCTGACCTCCTCGTTGTTGGCAAAGAGAATTCCCTTCTCCAGAAGTCCCCCACTGTCACTGTATTTCCTTCCACAGAGGCTGTGCTCAGACTTGTACAGGCCATGTGAATTTTACTGTAGAGGTTGATCCTTTTAAGCAATTGTAGCCACAGCTCCCTCAGTTGTTTGTTGAACAAGGAGACACTGCGGTTGTAAGATCACAACTATCAGCCCTGTTTTATGATTTTTATGAGCATTAATGGAACAAGGTTTGTGGACTGAAGGAGAAAATGGAATATGAAAAGGAAAATGAAAAGAGGTTGTGAGGAAAGCATGTCATTTCTAAATGAATGCTCTGTGCAGAGGAATTTAATCTTTTCGCAACTGAAAATGGATCTTAAATCTGATGCCTTAGCTTGTTTCAGCTTCTGTAATGAAATAGAGTTTTCCTAATACCCTGTGACCTGAATTTCTCCCTGCTTTATGGGTGCTATTCCTTGACGTACAAACCTGTATTTTCTCAAGTCAGCATTCGATGATGGATGTCAAAATACAGGTCATGTATTATGCATATAGCATTACCGATTTAAGGTGTTTACTTGTCAAGTTGAAGAAATTCAAAAATGTCACATTCACTGAATCTGCACAGCTGTCACTTGTAGTTTTTCATGCCTTTAAATGAAAGTTCTGATAAAGCAGGTTAGTTTTCCTGCACTTTTTTTTTTTTTTGGTTCTCTTTTCTGGAGGAAAAAAATAGACAACCTATGTATAGAATTTACTTTGTGACTTGGGAGCAGGAATGTGGCCTGAAGGTGTACGACACCATGTGACTCCAAACACAGGCACGCAAAATACACAAATACTTCAGTTTTCCTTTTCCTTAAAATATTCCAAAATTTTTTAAAAGTAAATTTCTAGAAGTGTCTGAATTAAGTACGAGCAAGGAAATTAAATTAACAGACATTTCTCACCTCTTTCAAGACCATAGGATGAAAAATATCAAGGCATGAGTCTAGTTTTACATTCAAGGTGAAAACAAATTCCCCTTAACATGCTTCCTGCATTTCAGACCAAATGCACTATGTGTGCAGTGTGCAATTACAGAGCTTCTGACAGTCGCTGTCTAACAGAAATGCTGCATTTACTTCAATCTTTTGACACCGTCCTAGGAAGGCAAATATTTGAAAGGTTAGAGAGGTGGCTACAAACAACCTTCGATGGAGAGTGTGCGTGTCCGTGCCTCTATGTGTGTGCACATTGCAGTGGAGGGAACACAAGAAGAACTTGCATGTTTAGATGCAGTTATGCTAACTTACTTCAATTTGCTTTTAGCTGGTAGGGAAATGCTGATGTGCTCCTACCATCTGAAGAGCCTGATTCTCTAAAAAATGTTTTAGGGAGCGCATCCTGAGATGGGCAGAGGAAAGCCTTCAGGAAAAAAGGAGAAGCAGAGCCTCTAGGGATGCTCCAAGCAGTACAATCCCTAGGGTGCATGAGAACAGTATTAGTTTTCTTTGCTCTTAGATAACTGAGTGTAAAAAAATCTTGCTGTTGCCATTTTAACCTGTAATTCTGCAGAGAACCCAACTGCCTGCCACCATAACTGCTCAAGGAGTCTGGATGAGCTTTTTCTATTATACTGTGACAAAGGCCGTATCTTGCATCTCCTAACAGAATGCATTCCATAACAGAGTGCAAGACTTAAAACACTAGATCCTGCTGCAGAAGGAGGTGTCACATTAATACCCACCTGTCCTCAGATAGCATTTGAAGTCCCGCTTTCATTTTCCTGCTGTTGAGAGAATGTCAGCATCACCTGTAACTTATGAGGTGGTGCCTGAATTACCTCTGTTAGACTCACTTTGTGAGCCTGAGGAATCTCAAGCTCTGCCATGCAAAAGTAAATGTTCAAAGAGCCAAGACAGCTATCAGTCATAGTGCCAGATACAAGGAAACATCTGCAAACCAATACCAGTTTGAAATGCAACTCACTGTCATCATGTTGGTCTTACTGAATTAGTTTCAGCACAAGGAACAATATTAAATGACTGACTGTTACACTTCCGATTCTCTTGCAGAAATCTGCTTTCTAAAGATTTTCCATGCACTGGTAATATTAAATAGAATTGTTTTACTGACTTAGGTTTGTCTATGGCAATGTTTTAGTCTTGCAAACCACATCCACTTCTTTTCTCCTAAGGAATTTCTTCACAGACTTTTCACTCTCGTCTTAGTTATCCTGTCTGTACAATCATGTTGCATCTAGTTTTCTTGTGATAGAATGAAATTCGCACCAGTACCTTCTAGAGGGCTAAGAAAGTCTCTCCTCAGTAACTATTGCCTGTATATTCTATATGTGATACAGACAAAATATAGGGACAGATGAATGAAAAGAGAAATTTAAATCCCATTAAACCAAGAAGTCCGGATCTAGTGGTCCTTGTAGTTTATGGACAGGTTAAGAGTGATGGTACTTATCACTGGAAAAGAACCATAAATCCTTCAGAAAATATAAAACCAGTACAATGTGTTAACAATTACAATTTAATTTAGAAATTTCCTGGTTTGTAAATTGGTCCCCAAACTAAGGCAAGGTAAACTACATAATATCACATTCTTCTGAATTCAGTAACAGATGAACGAATGTATCAATGAATTTAATGGTGTGAAACAGTTTCCACACTGCAAGAAGATAATGAAGTTATGTCAGGAATTAATTTGGCTTTGATTAATTTAGAATCAGTATATGGAGAATTCAGATTTATTGACAGAGGACCAAAAGTCTGTCCCTTGATGTCAGGTGTGAAGTCAAAGAACTTAGGAATAATGTGGCAAAAAAATTTAATGTCTTCTCAGAAATGTGTGTTTTAAAGTGAGCTTGGGTCAATCCTATTTCTGGCTTACAAATATTTGCCTAAAAATGCTGCCTTAACATTTTTCTACATTAAACCCTAAAGTCAACCTCTAGCTTCACCATTACTTCTGCAATAATGACATTAAATGAACATTCCCATGCTTTCTGCAGCTTTAATGGACAAGGGAGGTAGAATGCTTTAGTCTCAACAGTGAATTTCCATCCTTCTATTGCATGGGCTTTTGTATAACTACCTGTTTTTCAGTATTTACAATCAAACTCCGAAAGGCTTTTCCTGGGTATTTTTTGTTTAAAGAAAAATTAAAAAAGAAGAAAAAAAAAAAAGGACAAAAAAATGCTCGATGTCAAGGGCTCCCTTTCAAAGTGTGTAGAGAATCAGACTGAAAACATAATGTCTTTTGGAGGTGAACCTTGCTGGTCTCCAGATCTCTTTTTTCTGTGAGTGCCTGCCAATATGATTCCTCTCCCACCTTTGTTTCCTTTACATCTTCACTCTTTCTAGTTTCTTTTGAAGGATTCCTCTTAGATACTGTTTGAAAACCTGTGTCTTTTTCCTTCCATCCTATCTTTTTGTCTGTTAGAATGAACCCTTCCATCGCAGTACTCCTAAAACAGTAATCCTCATAGAAATGCATATTATAAATGGTATGCATGAAAATTAAAAAAACAGGCAAACAAACAAAACACCATGTGTGGGTTGTATTGCTCCTGGAAAACAGGTAAACCCTGCTTGTTGATCAAACCTAAAACCAGCTAATGGAAGCAATTTGTTCCTCATGGTTTTACTACCATTTACAAACAGTACTCTTTAAAATGTTAATTGTTGTTTAAGGAAAGGTGTTTATTTCAGGATTATTGAAATACTGATAAAACAAAATTAAACCTCTCAAACACTGTGATCTTTTTTATTTTTGTTTAAGTAAGCATTACTCTTTCCGTTTTACACCTTTTGATGCAAAGGCTTAGGATAACAAAATGAATTTCAGTTTCTCCATTAGCTCTCAAATATCTTACAGTAGAAATAAACTGCATATTTGTGAAGGATTATGCTTTTATGAAATAATTGTTGAAAATTAAGTCATTTTTTTTTTAAATTACACTTTTTTACCATACTTTCCTGGAAAATAATAAAATCAGAGATAGGGAATTCCCCATAGTTTGTCCTCTGTAAATTTTCTCTTTTTTTTTTTCTCCTTTTTTCTTTTAGGCTTTACACCCCCTGGAATGGATAGGTCATCTCCAGACAACAGTCCAGTCCATGGCCTGTTACGTCAACCCTCCATTACAACAGGAACCAACATCCCTATTATTACAGAGCTAGGTAAGGAAAGCTAACATTTATCCTTTCATGTACATTCCCGTATCTTTTTCCCACTTCCCTTGTTATGCAGTCACAGAAAAATTACCCATACTGTGTCTTACACTGTTATGTTTTCTCTTTTGATAACTGTTTTGAATTACTCTCTCTAAAGAAAGTTTAGTAACAGTTGGTTCACTTTAGTTGAATAACTGAAATATATTTCTCTCCTCCCTTTGGGTTTTCTCCATTTTCTTAAATAAATATTCTATCAGGCAAGATGCTTTTTGCATAGCGTAGCAAATAAGCAGAGGTCTTTGGGCTAAGGTTAGAAAAGGAAGAAAGCCACAGTAAGTATGAGCAGATATTTCCTGTGCATTTAATCAATTGTAAGAGGCCATTTGTTTATTTCTTCATGGTCCAAAACTGTTTAATCATGTGTAACCAAACTCTGTATAATAGTATGAGATATTTTACTCCTGAGAATACGATGATGGTAGGTAACTAGACTCTGATTTCCACTCTAGCTGTGGGTATTTATGTTGTCAAGTGGTGTGATGTGAAGTGCAGAAGCTGTTCTGTTTTTTTCATGGCAAATACAAACTTGATCTGTGGTCCTTTGTCCTCTATTTTCTTTTTCAGTTTTATTTTTTAGAGCCTTATCTGTCTTTTTCCCTTACTTTATTCTCTTTCTGTACTTTCTTTTCCCCCTAAATACTTTACTTACTAGCTAAGCCTGGCAAACTTCTGCCTTTGGTTTCAATCAGTCAGGAAAAAAACAGTGGAACCCACATTCTTATGATAACTGAACTGGGTAAGAAGTGCCTTTTTCCTTCACATCACTGTCTTATTTTCTGTTGTTGTTGTTCTTACTGTCATCAGCTTTCCCTTTATTTATCTGGCTGTATCAGAGGGGCTACCCTCATGGCACTGCTTTGAATGTGTTTTATTTGTGGTTCTAGTTGAAATTGACTGTCTCGTTCTGGTCTTTCTTAATGATTTTTTTTTTCACGCAGCATCAGTAAACCTTTGATCACACTCGTCTGACCTGCCGGCTGTTTTCATAGCACCTCCTCACCAATTCATTTTCTTTGGCCTGAGTCCCCACCTCCCAGTGCCCCCCCCCCATCTCCCCCCAGTTTTTCTCTCCTTTTCTCTCTCTCTTTCTTTTTTGTTAGTTCAGCCTGTTGTCAGTTTGGTGGACATGCCTTAACAGTTTTCACAGGAAGTCCAAGAAGAACTAAAAGATACCAGGAAAAACCCCCCAGCATCATACTTTCCCTTAAGCTATTTGTTTGTTTATTTTAGGGAATAGGCTTTTTCCCAGAAGCTCAGGTTTTGAAGCTGTAGAGAAGCAGTCAAGTTTCTGCATTGTTCCCTCCTGACACAGAGCTCTCACCAGCCTTTGCGAGCAGCGTTTGATGAGCTTTCCCTATGGCGCAGCACAACACATTCAAGCCCACCTCACCTGACCTAGAGACCATTCATAGAAATACTAGCATGCTAACTTGCATTAGGAAGATAAAGATATTGAAGATAACACACCTGCAGAATTCACATTAGATTTGTAGCATCCTGGGAACTGACACCATGCGTGTCTAGCAAGCTGGTGTCTAAGACAGGTATTAGTCTGCCAGATGTAAGTGGAAAAAGAATGGTACTGTCAATAGTGCCTAGTCTCAACTAGCAAATTAAACTAAGGTACAAGCTTTTCGAAAAGTACATTTTGAAATGATACAGCAGGCTTTCAAATACTATGTTGCTCAAGAATCTGGAGAATAAATTGATAGGTATTGTACTAAAGAAAGAAGTATCGTGGATATTGGTGTTTTCTTGGATGAAATTCTTCTGACTCTGATTTTCTCTGATTACAATGGTGAGGTGTTATGTATTTGCAGTTACATCAGGGAGTGGGAAGGCAGGAATTTTAAATCATAGTCTCATCTCCTTTAGACAGCTATCATGAGGCTTTATCAGTAGTAATTTATGTTTTGTAAGCTAAGCATGGCAAGGACAGTAGAATATAGTCTGGAAAAGGAGTGGATGGAAAAGAAAACTATATGGGAGGTAGCTAAACTCTATGAGAAGGAAGATCAGAGTAGCAGGCAGAAGAATTTCTAGCTTAAGAAGGTCAGAGCTGAAATCTGATAAAGTTAACAGCAGCTCTCATTCTGTCTTCAGAGTTCACTGGGTTGGCTCAGGAGACATGTTCACACAGGGAATAGAGACATAGTCAGTATATGCAGTTTCAAATGCTCAAAAAGTTTTTAATTTCCCTTTTTTGCATGGGAACTGAAATTAATTTGTTGTTTAGTAAGTTGAAGGGTATTCCGATGGCGTAGCTAAGCAGTCTGTGCTTTCATGCCTGAGGGAGATTAATATGGAAATGAAATATTTCATGAAATATGATCCACTTGATACACTGATCTCAAGGAAACAACTATTTTTATTTGGAATGAGATGGAGGCAGAGGGCTTAACTGTGACAATGAAATGCCAGAGAAAGTCTAAATGACAAATACTACTTTATTCAGGCTTTTTCTTTAAAACAGCCTCATGTAGATTCTTTTTCACACTGGTTAATATAGAATTTGTGGCTGAGAAAGTGAAGTAACGGAGACAAATATTTGAACAAAAGGCAGTACTGCAAGAGAATAGCTGCTCATTCATTCAGATAGATGCATGTTAAAGGGACAGTCTATCCTGTTTTGAGCCATAAGTGCATTAACATCATTTCAGTAAGAATCACAGCAGCACATCTAACAGATGCCTGTGGGCTATATCAGAGTTTTATTGACAGCCTTTATTTTACAACAGGGTTCTAACTTTGTATCTTGTGATAACATTTCACTATCCATGCATACAGCCTTAGCCACTGTACCCGACCAATACCAAGGTTGTCTCAATAAATAAGTGCGTCATGTATCTCATTTTAAGTGCAGGCAGCTGGTGCCACAAAGCTACTTTTACAGCAAAGGGATAGTCACCTCTCAAGAACAAGAGTGTCACCTCTTACAAGCAACAGATTTTTAAATGCACGTTTTTCACATCCATCTTGATTTCATTTTCAGTGACGTCAAAGACACAAGTCTGTGTTTCCAGACACATGCCGTTTCTTTTTCTTTGACTGTGTAATGTGTGAGGTCGCATGCTGGTGACCCAGAGGCACCTTATGATTTTACTGTTCTTCTTATTATTATTTTCAGTAAATGATTCAAATGTTCAGTTCTTGGACCAAGATGATGATGATGATCCAGACACAGAACTGTATCTCACGCAGCCCTTTGCATGTGGAACCGCGTTTGCTGTCAGTGTGCTGGACTCTCTCATGAGCGCAGTAAGCAAACAAAACCTTTTTCATTCCCTTCTGTCAGACTTATTATGAAAGAGTGTGAAAGCATAGACCCTTTTCCTCAGGTAGGCACGAGAAGACACTTTTTTCTTAGATGTCAAGAATTTCAGAACGTAAACTAGGTTATTTTTCCTGTTGGACGTGGAGACCTTAACTGAGATATCTAGGACTTCCACGAGTCCACAATTTTATGAGGAAAGAATCTTATAATATTTTCAAAAAAAAGTTGTCTCTTCCTCCTGAAATCTAGACACAATGCACACCATTCATGTCATGCAACATCAACTGTGTTTTGAGCTCTTAATTTCCTGTAGCTATGAACAATGCTCTGAATATGGGCACTGGGGGATGCTGATAGAACTATATGAAAGCCATTGTACACATCTCATGAACTCTACTTGTGTGAAGAAAGGTTATCCTCTCTTTTTCATACGAGTTTTCTTGTGAATCAAAACTTCAGCACATGCCAGAAACTACAGATGGTGGCCTTTGGTTATGTCTACATTAGGACTTTTGGTTTGCAACCATAGTACAGTTCTGAAGCCTCGGTCCTACTCCTTTTCATTCTCCTCATATTGTCTAGGTTTTCAGACCAGTCTTGCTCTGTGTGAGCTACACTTCTTTCAGAGTGACCTTCAGCTCTGCTAGATATAGCAAGGACATAGCTTTTTAAAATCTAAGCTTAGGTTTTCTGAGGTCCCCATGGAATAAAGTTCCATAGTGCTGGGAATCATCTGTTGTAAGTAAGACTATGTATGAGCAGATGGATTTCTTTAAAGGAGCCAAGTCCAACCTTCACCTAAATTCAGAATGAAGCTTTTTGCTTTTAATAAAAATTCACAGTGATCTTTATCATTTAGTATTTTATTTGTATTTCATATTTATGTCTGTATTTTGTATTTTTTGCTGTTATATTTCTCATATGTTTCATCCACAGATGAATAATATCAGTCTACACTGATAAAAGTTTATTCTAATGCAGCCTAGGAGTTTTCAATAACCTCAGAAAATGCTTTTCAATGTTTTGCAGATGTGACAAATTCAGAAAGCCTAAGCAAACACACTTAAACTCTGTACCTTCTCTAATTAAAATCTCTACCTATAAAATATTTAACATTTTCAAATTATATATCGGAATGATTTAACAAATTGTTATACTGAGAGCTGTATATCTACTCCCATTATTTCACGCAAGAAAAACAGCCTTTCGTCTTGCATGCAGCAAGCTCCAACAGAAACTCCGTGACATCCAGAACAAATGGTGGATTGATCTAGCTGAAAAAACTCAATTATGCGCAGATACAGGTGATCACAGAGGTTTCTATGAGGCCTTGAAAACAGCATACGGGCCTACATACCAGGTACAAAGCCCTCTACTCAGCGCTGATGGTCAAACACTTCTGACAGATAAAACCTCCATTCTGAATCGATGGTCTGAACACTTTCAGACTCTATTCAGTACCAACCGCACAGTCCAAGACTCAGCAATTCAGTCCATCACACAACAACCAGTAAAGTATGAATTGGATACTGCCCCCACTTTAGGAGAAACCCTCAAGGCCATACAGCAGGTGAAAATCGGCAAGGCAGCTGGGATTGATGGAATTCCACCTGAAATCTGGAAACATGGGGGCCCTGCACTCCACACCAAATTCCATGAGTTCGTGGTGCGCTGTTGGGAACTCGGCGAACTACCATCTGACCTTCGTGATGCAGTCATCATCACCTTGTATAAGAAGAAAGGAATTAAATCTGACTGCTCAAACTATCGTGGTATTACTCTGCTCTCCATTGCTGGCAAAATCCTGGCAAGAATACTCTTGAACAGACTAATACCCACTATAGCAGAAGGTATCCTTCCTGAAAGTCAGTGTGGTTTCAGAGCCAACAGGAGCACCACAGACATGGTATTTGTCCTCAGACAACTGCAAGAGAAGTGTAGGGAACAGAACAAAGGTCTCTATGTAACCTTTGTCGACCTCACCAAGGCTTTTGACACTGTGAGCAGAAAAGGTCTGTGGCAGATTTTGGAACGTTTAGGTTGTCCCCCTAAATTCCTCAAAATGATCATCTCACTCCATGAGGATCAGCATGGCCAAGTCAGATATGGCAACACACTTTCTGAGCCCTTTTTAATTAAGAATGGTGTGAAACAAGGCTGCGTTCTCGCTCCTACCCTATTCACCGTCTTCTTTAGCATGATGCTCCAAAGGGCCACAGCAGACCTCGATGATCAGGACGGTATCTACATTCGACACCGTACTGATGGAAGTCTATTCAATCTAAGGCGACTGAAGGCCCACACTAAGACCTTAAACCATCTTGTCCGGGAGCTGCTTTATGCTGATGACGCCGCCCTTGTTGCCCACACAGAAGCAGCTCTGCAGCGTTTAACATCCTGCTTTGCAGATGCTGCTGAGCTCTTTGGTCTGGAGGTCAGCTTAAAGAAGACAGAGGTCCTCCATCAGCCTGCACCTCAGGATGTCCCCCATCATCCCCACATCACCATTGGTCAATCAGAGCTCAAATCAGTCCAACAGTTTAATTACCTCGGTAGCCTCATCTCCTCAGATGGTAAGATTGACGGAGAGATAGACAACAGATTAGCAAAGGCATAGAGTGCTTTTGGAAAACTCCATAAAAGAGTATGGCGTAATAAACACTTGAAGAAAAGCACCAAGATCAGTGTTTACAAAGCCATAGTGTTGTCTACTCTCTTATATGGATCTGAATCATGGGTCATCTACCGCCACCACCTGCGTCTCTTAGAACGCTTCCATCAACGCTGCCTCCGTACAATTCTAAACATCCACTGGTCAGACTATGTGACCAATACATCTGTTCTAGAGCAAGCAGCTATCACAAGTATCGAGGCCATGCTGATGAGAACACAGCTGCGTTGGGCAGGGCACGTCTCCAGGATGAAGGACCACCGCCTTCCTAAGATCTTGCTTTACGGTGAACTTGCCACTGGCTGCCGCTTGAGAGGAGCCCCGAAGAAAAGATACAAGGACTCCCTGAAACAACATCTCAGCCTTGGCCATATTGATCACCATAACTGGTCTACTCTGGCCTCAAATCGGGAGGCCTGGAGACACACCATCTATAACGCAGCTGTCTCCTTTGAGAACACACGCAGGATCACCCTCGAGGAAAAAAGGCAACGCAGAAAGAACCGTGTATTGCAGAATACACCATCTAAGGAGTCTTTCTGCTGTGCCTTTTGCAATCGGATTTGTCTGTCCCGTATTGGCCTCATAAGCCACCAGCGTGCCTGCAGCAAATGTGGATAGAGCCTTCCCAAATCTTCGTTCGCGAAGCCTAGCCATGATGATGATGATGGTGATTATCTAAGTCAATGTCCCTGAATATATTGTTCAGTAGAACATTTCCAGAATCTCAAAAAAGTAGGATTGATCATTCTGGTTGCCTCTGACATCACCACAGAAAGAGAGTGAAATGTTGTGGACATCACTGCTTTCTTGTGCAAAAGTATGTCATGTAAATAATAGTGAGGCAATGAAAAATATGTAGAGACCATGCCTGTTCAGAAATTTTTATTTGGAATTCACCATATAAACCTCATAATACTTTTAGTTATTGCTAGCTTTTATTAACTTTCATTTTTTGACAACACGGCCCTCCATTTCTGCAATTCCTTTCTTTAACAGTCTTTTTTCCAAACATTTTCACATCTAAGTGGTCATATTGTATGTCAGGGATGGTGCAGCCTGAAGCCAGAGAAATGTGATAACAAGAGTAGAAAATTCTATACTTAGAAAAAATACTAATCAAGAAGACAAGCCAAGGATTCAGTCACTTAGAATTGTTCACCATCCTGTCTTTTCTTTCACCACTTTGCTGATTGGTGGCAGCGTTATTTTCTCTTTTATTCCTCAAAGGCCCAGTAAAGAGTTGGAAAAGTACAATTCTTCCTGACCCTTCAGAAAGGGTAAAATGTGTGAGATGTTTTCCCTTTACTATCCCTATTCTCATGGGAAAGATGTATTCTCCTTTCACTTCTTCTCCAAGGAAAAGAGTGCTTCTCACACAAACTAATCTACTTGCACTATATTATCTGTTTATTTTTTTTTTTTCTCCAGAGTACACTCTTTTCAGGAACCAGCTTCTATCTGTTCTGTCTAGCTTCAAGCCAGTGTG
This sequence comes from Pipra filicauda, assembly GCF_003945595.2. Classification (NCBI taxonomy): domain Eukaryota; kingdom Metazoa; phylum Chordata; class Aves; order Passeriformes; family Pipridae; genus Pipra; species Pipra filicauda. Next base: position 983,216 of record NW_024104318.1, read on the forward strand.
GGCAAACTGAACCCAAAATCCCTGCTAAGGTGTGAGATCTGCAGTCATGCTTTCATCCTATTAGTTGCATAGGAATTCTGTAAGAAGTATATAATTTGCACTGTGCTGGCCTTTGCCAGCTCACTTGGAAACAAGTATACAGTTCATTATTCGATCCACTTAATGATTCAGGGGGTTTTAGTACCTAATTTTTATAGGAAAATTCCAATTTATGATGTCTGTTGATATCTCTGTAATGCAAATTCCTTATATAGTCCATGAACTTCTCCTTTAAGAATGAATCTCTTCTCACGGTAGTGAAGTTTTGTAGTAAAACAGGTGTAAGAAAGATTAGAAAGTAAAATAATGCCCATGCATACAGTATTATTTCTGACCTGTGGATAATCTGAAACGTACATATAGATGTATGTATATAGAAAAAAAGGTACAAAATATATTTTAAATAATTCAGTAATTGGATAATAATAATTCTACAGTATTAATCAGTAGTAAACTATTAGTTTATTTTTTTTATAATTTTATTAATAGAGAAATAGCACACTAAACCCTACTCATGAATCACAGATTAGAAAATCTGGTCACTTTCTGACTCAAATCTGAATGCTCAAACTCTTTACATTCTGCTAGTTTAGAATTATTTCCTATTAGATGACAGTATTAGGTATTTTAAATTTGAAATTGTCTGTTATTTCCTTATTTTGAAGATAAAAGGCCTAATGAAGTTTAGTTTTCAAAATGCTGTCTACTGGCCACCTACACACAGTTTGTCCTTTGCAGCAAAGGCAATATATTCCAAAAGCCCAAGATTCACAGTGTAGTAGCTTAAACATCACTGCTGAGAAGACAGTAACCAGGTCAAAACCTGCATTGTCTTTTTGATGAATTGGTAGCAGTGGTCTCTCCAGGCTTCAGTTTGAGGGCATTATTGTGCTCTGTGTGAAGACTCCAGGCATAATTCATGTTTTAACCATGTCAGTGGCTATTGTTAAATCATTCCAGCTAATCATTATTATGTCTTTGAAGAGACATCTACTGCCATCAGATACTTGAATCATATATTAATATTTGTCGTAACATATACAAACCCAGGGAAAGAGTACATGAAGTCTGTCAGTCTCAAAGTGGCACCACCAAGTGGAATGTGACTAAAAAGTGTGGGATTGGAAGCATCTTTAAGATTATGTGAATGGTTTTTAAAAATATTATCTTCAGCTATAGAAAAGTTACATGACATAGGATAGTCTAAGACAAGCAAATTTTTGAGCAGAAGTACTTTTTCCCTTTCTGGTTGTTGTTGAGACAGGTATTCCAGAAAATCCTGTGCATGCAAGGAAACCAGCTTTATCAGACTACAGTACCTTAAAGGTTTGAGCAGTTGGCCTGAGAGCCAAAGCTTCGCTCTTACTCCTTTTGGCACTGAAGCTATGAGAACCACAGAACTTCTGGTGGGTTGTTATCCCTCCCACACATGCCACTGGCAACAGACCTGACGTACTGTCAGAGTGGTGCCATTAGAGGCAAGGATCTCCAGAAACAGATTATACCCTTTAATGTTCAATTTCCTGGAATTCCTTTCCTAATGCTAGAACTTTAGGTCTTGATTTTTTTCTGTATTACCAAATTCTACTTTTTCTTCATACAAACAAAAGCACAGAATGGAAGAAAATAGTTAAAACAGTTAAAAATAACTTTTCATTATGTCCCCTTTTTGAGAGTTCTGTCTGAGGGATCTTCACAGTCTTATTTATACAGAAAAGAAACTGTTCTAATCTGTGATATGGACATTTTGAAACATAAGACTATAAGTCTGTTCAGGGGTTAGCAAGCAGCATCTTGTAACTTAAAGTGTCCCAAACGTCTTTAAAGTTTGGACAATACTTTGAGAATTAATAGATTTTCAAACTGTGAAATGCTGTTATTTATTTTCTGCTGTTGGTTCTGTCTCAAAAGCAAGTTTGTTATTGATAGGAGTTACTCATGTTAGCTCAGTCATTCCTCAGGTTTGGGTATATATTATTCCTCCAACTGAAAAAAAAAAAGCAGCAATTTAAGATATTTGTTTGAAAGTGAGGTTAAAAGCTGCATGCAGTGGCGAAGGAGTCTTCTTAAAGGAAATCCATACAAAACCAGCAGCAAACACTGAAAAAGGCAGATATTACTTGGAAAATGACAATTTTAGTGTAATTATAAACGAAAGGAAAAGTGCTATTAAAGTTAAAGCAATATTATTAAAAGATGTGCTAATTTTCAGTTACATTTTCTGTAGAAGACCAATTAGTTTAAAAGGCTTGACAGCATTAACTGCAAAACATAAGCACTCTGGTAATTATACTTTAAAAAATGATTGAACAAATGGGAAAGCATCCCCAAAACATCTAAAAGAGCAGCACTACAATTCCGGAACATGGGCTAGGTGGCACTGCTAGCTCAGATATCTGTGTCATAATTTCCTTGCTATTTACCCAGTTTCAGTGCCTATGATGCATTTCCTTTTTTCTGTGTTTAGACTACACCTATTTCATATTCTCATCCCGGATGCCGACTAAAGCAATGTCATGCAGATGTCCAGTGTAGGGTTTGGTCAATGACAGTAGCAAACAAGTATTTCATCAGTTATGATTTTATATTAAACAAAAGCAATTCTTTGCCATCACTGGAAAGTGCCTTGTTACTTTAAATACAACAGCACCTTTCCAAAGACATTCTGTAGATCAGTTTCTTATAAGTACTGGCATATCCAGGCCATGTACCCTCCCACAGAGCAAGTAGCAGATCACTCTCAAATTAATTTCAGTGTATTATTATTCCAAGGAAATGGATATCAGCTATTCAGTGTCCCCCCAGTTCCAAACTGGCAAGAGTCTGATTTTTGTGACAATCAAAAGCACGGACAGACAGGTTTTTCCTGAGGAGTGTTAAAGACATTAGTACAGGAGGAAGAGACCCTATTTAGCAGACAGTGACAAGTTACAGCTTCCTATTCACCCATCTTTTCTTGCTTATGGTTGAGCATTTTCTGATTAGATGCAATGCTGGAGCAGTTTGTCCTGAAATTTGGAACCTTTTCTCTCACTGATGACATAAAAAAACCCCAAAACCCATCACTTGACTGCACTCATCCAGCTGATTAAATGGTGACATCCAAATCCATCATGGTGTGAAACCCAAATTAAGCCATTGTTCCAAGATAAATGTTGCCTCCTTTGCTAGTACATGTCTTTACTTTGCCTTAACATTTGTCTAGCAGTGGGAAGCCTTTCTCTGGTGACAGTATTATGTTCCATCAACAGTAGATCTGGTTCTTTTTTCATTTGCATCTTGGATTCTGGCTATTGCTATAATTCGAATTACAGAATAGAGAGAGAAAGGGTTGGAAATCAGAAGACTTGCCTATTTTACTCCTAAAGGGTAATGAAATTACTAGTGCTATTTTAGACTTTTGCATGTTTTACCAATCACTGCAAGTCAGCAGTCTATAAAAAACAGGCTATTCTAAAAGAACCAGCATCCATCAGTCTCGGAGCAAGTGATCATTTCTTACCATAATTGGCCTCATTGTAAAACATATTTGAAGAAAACACCAGTGAAGATATGCTTTTACTTTTGTTTCATGTTCTTCTATGTTGATTTATAGATGTAAAACTGTGAACAACATTTTTCAGTAATACTAAATATCACTACTTAGAGAAGAAAAGGAATCAAAAGTCCATAATAAAAGAGTGGGGAAGGTGTGAGAAAAGACCCTATTGCAGAAAATGTTATGCTTTTGTCAAGATGTGTGCTTAAGATGCTATATATAATATATTCTTATATATATTACGTAAGAATATGTATAATATATATATTATAAGAATATATTGAAGCACATTTTTCCAAGGGCTTCTACAATTGCAGTACCTCCAACCTCTAGATCTGGCAGAATTTGGTTTTATATCCATGAAACTGGTGTCAAGCAACACTGCTGCCTAACTGCAGGAGCAAAGGATTTGTGCTCATTATTTTAGTTCTGAGTGCTATATAGCACATGCTGACAAAGCAAAGAGAAGAGACTAACTTTATTGCCTTTTTTTTTTTCCTTTGGATTCTGAGTACTTCCATGTTGGAAAAGTATAGCACAGTGAGAAGAGTTGCCAAAAAGAGCAACTCTGATTCTCACCTCGGGAACATCAAGGAAGAAGTAATTGAAGAATAAAAAATCATGCCTGGATGTCTTCTCTCTCTCACCATGGCAATTCCTATTAAACATCATGTAATTGCTGCAGACTTACGTTCCTGAAAGGGGTCACATTGATTTTTCTGTATGTTAAGAAAGGTTTGAGTATTGCACTTGAATTGTTACAGTGCATCCACATATGTAAGAGCTGATTTGAGATTAGCTGTTGTTTTAGACTAGCTGAATCTTCCTGAATCCCTGCTTATGTCAGACTACTCTTTACAGTACACTTTGTATTTAAAATATGTAGTGCCTTACCCAGGCTAATTTAAAATAATTGGAACTGATGAGATTCAAATATTTGCTTTAGGGCATATATAACAATAACAATATGTTCCTCTCATTTTAATTGAGTCAACAGGTGAATGGCATAATAGCCTATGTAAATAAGCAGAGAAGCTTGAAATTATGAAATTTCAATGAAATAGTGAAAAACATTGCCACGTCGGACTCATTTTCTTCTGTTTTATCTGTCATCTCAAGCAAACAATGAAACTGAAGTTTCATTATACAAAGAAAGAATATCAAAGTAACATGGACAGGAAGCCAGTTCTGCTTTTTGATCTCAGGATAAAATATTTCAACCTGTACCTCAGTTTACCCATGTATTAAATACAATTACATTATATAGATAGAGCAATGAATTTCGTTGAAAAGTATTATTTAAAAATTATTCTCTTTAGACAACAAGCACTGTTTGAGAATTCATTTCATTCATTTTTACTTGGTTGGATTACAGACATTTGTTCCAAGCTGTAAATTCAACAAAAGTCACAGATTCAGTAATGTCAATCCTGTGTACTCTACAGTGAGCTCATTTTCCCCTCGCATGTCCCCCGCACTCGCAAAGCTTCTGAAAACACAGACATTAGTGACATTATAAGTGATAGTGTCTCCTTTTTTTGTTCCTTTTTTTTTTGCCCAGTACAATGCATTGTGGATATTTAACTGAGTATATCTGAACTATACCAGTATACTTTTAAGTGAACTTGAAAGTCATTCATCTGGATTTAAATTAATATTTTACATACCCATTGTTTGCCTGACAGACCAGCAATGCTACAGATGCTGGCAAAATGTCAGTGTGGAGTAAATCTTCCCTAATAAACCACACTTACCCTATACCCTAGAGTTTTTTAAAAGGACCACCAGGATCCCAAACTCATCATACATTTATCTGGAATGAACTCAAGATGTTTAATTGATACATGCTTATGTCTGAACACTGTCAAGTCTCGTAATAAGATGTTTAGTACAATACATCGGTTAGACTGCTAGAGTCCAGCCACAGTAATAAGTAATGACATTTGCAGCACAAAGGCAGCTCCCCAACGAATTGGTGACAAGAGTAAAAAGGCAATCTAGCCTGTGTAAGCTTTAAATGTGGTCTGAATTTTACAATTACATGTCCTAAAGCCCATTATTAGACATGAAGGCGATGAGAAGGAAAGCAGTCATTGCATCACTACTAACACCAATTATAGGAAACATAAATCATTCAAATTTTTGTACTTTAATAAAAATCAGCCTGAATTGGTGTTTAGAAGGAAGGATCTAGTATAGGAGCCTAATGGGATAGAAGAAAATAGAGTAATTGGAGGCTGCTGTCTTTTCACTTTCTATATAAAATTATTTGAAGAGACAGCCAAGAACTTTAAACAGCAGAAACCCGGAAAAGTTGTAATTTGGATGTCTTCAGTTGTGACTTTAATGGTGTTTGCTTAAAGAGCTTTCTTTTATCTCTGCAGACATACTTCAATGACAATATCCTCACACTGATACGGACATTGGTAACAGGAGGAGCCACACCAGAGCTGGAAGCACTGATTGCTGAGGAAAATGCATTGAGAGGAGGTTACAGCACGCCCCAGACACTTGCAAACAGGGACAGGTGTCGAGTTGCTCAGTTGGCTTTGTATGATGGGCCGTTTGCAGACCTAGGGGTAAGATCATGAGGGAAATGTAGGACCAAGGCTGGTCTGCACTCTATTTGCTTTCTTTCAGATCGAGTGAAAAATCTGTCTTAATAAGCCTATAATTTCTGTAATTTAGTAGAGCTTTTGAATTGTTTAACAATTTACAGCACAGGGTGCTAGCTTTGCTCGTAACCTTTTTAAGCAGCTCTATGACTGCCCAGTGTCCTTGCCTGCATATTTCATACAGAAAATCTTGTAGCTCTTCTTTGTCAGCTAAAGAGATGGATGAACTGATTTGGATGATGTAACTATTCTAACAATAATGCATTGTAAATGTAAGTAATATATATACTTTTGTTGGGCTTTGATAAGCTTATAGTGTTTTCAGAGAGCTTACATTTCTTAAAATATGCTTATTAGCTTGAAAACAAATCTATAAGCTTTGTTTTCTGCTGTTTCTGGAAGAACTAAAATTCTTGTGAAATCATAATTTTCTGATATTTTGACTGCACTATCCTAAGAATAAAGTAGAAAAACAAAAAAACAAACAAACAAAATATAAAAAACCAAACCCAAATAGACAAATGATCTTTAAAAAACAGTGCATTTGGATAAATAAGTATCTAGAAATTTTTTTCTGGACCACGTTTTGAAATCTTGAGGTGAATCCCAAAGCACCCACTTCACTTTGGTGATGATGTTGGATTTGATATTTCTTAAATTAACCTTGTGTTCACCAGCTCTGTTCAAAAAGAGTGGAGCAACCTTCTTCACAAAAGTGACAGGGAATCTCAGTTCAAGGATTAAGGGCAGCAAGAATATACAGCTAGAAGCAAACAGCCTTTCAATTCTTGTAGAAGTCCAATTGTAGCTAAGACTAACAGCTCATCAAAACACTTGGGCATACAGCATAACATTTCCAGAAATAAACCAAGCAATACCAATCCTTTCAAATCCTTTCACCAGAGCCTCAATTGCACTTACATCTGTGAGGGCAGAATGCATTAACACCCTATTACTTAAGAATCACTCTTTTAGATACATGAGTGATCAAATCTAAACTTTTTTTTGCTAATCAAAACATTTTATGTTATTTATGAAAAATGGCATACATCTCATCTTTATTTTACAGAGGGAGATATTTTGTTATCCTTTTAACCCCGCAGAACTCTAATTTCTGTTGTGCTCCCTGGTGAATTTTTTTCATACTGGATGACGGTATGGCTGCTGCCAAGAAAGGGTCAAAGATACTAACAATTTTAATACCACAGTTAATATAATTTGTAGAATATGCATTGTCTGCTACCAAAATTTATATTTCCAGCTTAAAGCAAATCACTCTTTACAATTTACCATCATTTCAGGGACCGAGGCTCTCTAAAATAACGATCACTTTACATAGTTACTTATTTGAAATAAAACATTTAGATTATTCATTTCCTTGGATAAAAGGTTCTCATTTGAGACAAACAACAGGCTATCTATATATTGTCTTTTTTTTATAAGTTCATATTGAAAAACCTGATCCCCAACGTTGTGTTAACAGAGAAAAGAAAGGAAATAAATGTGCTGTTCTGTTGTTCTTTTTAATCTCTCCCCTCATTCTCCTAGGATGGAGGTTGTTATGGAGATCTATTTTGTAAAGCACTGAAAACATACAATATGCTTTGCTTTGGAATTTATCGATTAAGGGATGCACATCTAACTACTCCCAGCCAATGCACTAAACGGTAAGTCCAGTCTTCTAGAACATCTCAGCTTCACTGTTCTTCAGTCTTCTCAGCAAGGAAGATCTCAGGGCCTGTAATAAATCTAAAAAAAGACCTTTCTCCATTTTTGGCATAACTTTGCCACAATAGCTATGTCTTTGAGGACTTCACAATGACTCTTTAGCTGACTTTAAATTATAAGTTGGATATCACAGCATAAATTTTTTGCTAATTTTATTCAAAAAATTTTTAATTAAATTTTCAGAATTTATCTTTATTTTGTTTGATTTAGGATGATCCACTGTTTGCATGCGAGAAAAGGACTTCAGTTTCCTGATGTCAATCAAATGTAAATTACAGGATAATAATTCAAGTTATAGTAGCTAGTCTTTTTTCTGAATGCTCAAAAAATACTCCTTTGGGCTTCCCATCAGTGCTATTTGTATCTAATCATAATTTCTTCCAGTAAATGGAAATCCTTCCCTTGGTAGACCACATTTTTACTTCAGGAGCACCAAGCCTGACCCCAGTGCTTTAAATGGAGCAGACACATTTCCATCTTTGCAAACTGAAGGCCATTTAGTAGCTTGCTTGAAATGTGTCTTAAGTAAGTGCCTCCTAGAAATACACACACAGACCCATACCAGAAGTATCACAAATCTACCATCTGTTACTGTTTCATGCTGTACAAAAAGCATCATTATTGGGTGAACATGGCAATAAACAACCCTGCAGGCCACCAGAGTGGTTTCTTCTGTAAGGATTTGGACAAATTGGGTAGAAAAAATGATTTGCAGTTTAGATTTACACTACATTTGCTATACTTGGGTTATTTGTTGGATTATTAAGGGAATTCTGTCCCTGAAGCAGCTAAGCAGATTTCTTATGAGCACAGAATTAATTTGAAAAGAAATTGTGAGCTTCATATTCAATTTTTACTCATTTCTTGCTCCGACAGAAAATACCTATTGCCTTCCTCAAGTATGTTTTTCATGTGCATGATAAAATTTAGCAGCTGCTCTATAAGCCCTTCCTACCCTGAAAGGCATTAGGTGAAGAATTAGGAAATGCTTGAAACTGAGCAAATTTTTATTTTAGACCTGGGATTTATACTAAGCAATGTTGGACTCCCGGATGTGCAGATTTCTCTTTATAAATGCTCTTTGAGGCCGTGAATGTACATGTGGAATGGATGAGCAAAATTAACCTCACTACAAATTTATTGATATATTTTCCTTATCTTGTTTTATGTAGAGTCACAATCCAAGCAAATAATTGTAACCCTTGCTTTATTGACAGTATTTAAATATTTAAGAACTGTATATATTAAATATGTATTTAAATAGAACTGCATATAAAATCCCTGTCTCCTTGCTTTTCAGTCATTCTTTTAAATATTGTTTCTGGTGGGTATGTTACTGGTTTTTGTCAATATGTAAATCTGTTTGCTAGAGTCACTGCATTATGGTGCAGCTAGAGAAAGGAGAATGGTTTACATGGTATCTTCTCTGAAAAATCACTATGTGATTCACTTAAAGCACATCCTCCTCAGACATTATGTCTTTCCAACAGAGAACATGCAAAAAGTAATAGCTGATGTAAGAAGGTCCTAAATCATGATAGGAATTATGTGATCTAAAATTAGGTATATACTGCAGGAAACAAATGCAAAAATCTGGCTAGATCTCATGAGCTAGCAACTCTAGAAGAAATTTTTGGAAATAAATCTAAACCTGTTTTCTCTTTCTTTTTTTCTTTCTTCCTTTTTTTTCCAGTTATGTTATCACAAACCCACCGTATGAATTTGAGCTTGTGCCGACAGACTTGGTCTTCTGTTTGATGCAATTTGACCACAATGCTGGCCAGTCCCGAGCCAGTCTTTCTCATTCCTCCCATTCCTCCTATTCTTCCAGCAAGAAGAGCTCATCAGTTCACTCTATCCCATCAACAGCAAATCGACCGAACCGCACCAAGACCAGGGATTCCCGGGAAAAACAGAAGTATGTGCAGGAAGATAGACTTTGATATGTGTATCTACTCCCACTGTGTGTGAAACTTGCATTCACCACCCATTCTCCCCAGTTAATGTTTCCAGCAGTGATGTTCCCTGTTTTCCCATGGAGTTCTCCCTTTTTGTACACATATTTTGCATATGTATGACAGTGTGCATGTGATTGTCATTTTTATTTCACCACCATAAAACCCTTAAGCACAACAGCAACAAAGCAGACGGACCAAAAGTTATTTATGATGGTAGGGGAGAATAAAAAAGAATTTCAAACCTATAGGCACACTGAAAACATAAATAACTCACTGCAGTTACTCTACATATCCAAAAATAGAGAATATTGAACATGAACACTTGCTCTTGATGTCTGAGATACACAAAGAAAGTCATTTAGTGCAGAAGTGTTGATGTATGTTGAGGTATGGGGTTTTTTATATTCATATTTAGAGGAGCTGATACATTAATTTGAAGCTTATAAAACTATAGGAAAAAAAAACAACCTGCAAAAAAAATTCCCTACTGATTTTTCACTCTCAAAGCTTATATTATATAGGGCTTACACTCTTTGTATAGATTATTGCTACGCACCTGCTTTATACCAAAGCAATATCAGGGACTTTTCTGCTTGTTTAAGGATTTTCTCTAAAATACTAGCCCTTTGGAGATAGTGTGTTTTCCCTTTAACACTGATATTGTCTGGGCATGAAGTTTTAAAACTCCAATGGTTTAATTTAAGTTTAGAAAGAGTCTAATTGCATATTAAATTATTATTCTGTCTATTTATACTGCCACATGAATAGCTATATTTTCTTTCACTTTTGACATTTGGAATAAAAAGCCATATGTATCATAAATATTGGATGTAAGTCATTAAAAACTGCCTTCCTGGGACTTTTACGTCTTTAAAAGGTGAATTAGTCACCTTATGTACAGAATAAATAATGTTCAGAAAAGAGCAAGCATTTTTCTATGCTTACATATCAGATCTCGAGGGACTTTGTTCCTTTCCCCAGATGGTAGTTTAACTTTTCCAAGTTAGAGTGCTGGTATAAATCTTCCAGCAAGAGTCCTAATGTGTAAAGATCCTCCAGAAATCTTGCTGCATGTTCTGTTTTTTTTCCAACAGGTGCATGCCAATTTGCAGGAATACAGGGAAAGACAACTGAGTGCCTTTAAGTCTCTCCCATTTGGGAAGAAAAGGTGCTGTGCCCTAGACAGCTAATGAGGAGAACAAGAGGGATGGGTTGGAAATATTCACTGTGCTGTGGCATCATGTTTTAGGCACTTGCCTGAATTTAGTTCTTGCAGATTATCACCAATGACACATGTAGCCAGAAAAAATTGTGTCTGGGAACTAAATAAAGTAGTGGAAAGGAAGCTACTCTAGACAGCCATAGAAATTATACTTCAGGCTTGCTTTTATATTTTTTTATTTAAATTTCAGAAGCCAACCTTTTGATATACAACTAGTTCTAGGTATATGGAGAGTTTCTTAGGGTAGGGAGGGCAGTAACACATCCTCTTTCCTGACTACCCAGCAAGAAAGCATGCAGACACAAAATAAATATTTGGATTTGGAATGATTAGCATTGTAACTGCCAACTCAGACAAGGTGCTTTTATGGTTAGTATTGTTTTCTACCTTCCCCTTCCCTGAGCATGATAATTTTGAAGATTTGCTTGCTGTGTGAATTGACAATGAAGCCAAGCACTTTTACTGACAAAACCTGGAACCATGTAAGTGGGCTACAGAGAATACCACTGTGCAGTGCTAACCATAATGGTTGGAATACAGTATATATGTGTGTGTGTGCATTCAAATGCAGCTGTAAGTCCAATCAGTGAAATATGTTGCAAATTACGGATGCTCCCCTACAAATGAGGCTATTACAGTTGCTCTTCATCGTAAAGAAAAATTCATGTGTTTCTTTTTGCAAAGAAAGTTATCATGTTTTGCCCTGAGAATATTTATTACTTCAAGGATGTGCCAGTTAAAGTGCTCAACCAGAAATATGACAGTTTAAAAGCATTGTAAAACTTACATAGCTTACTTCTTTTTCTAAAGTGCAACAAGGATGAATAGAATGGGCCAAGGTATGAAAATTAATGGTTCTGCATGACCTAGCAACTGCTGTGGGTTTCCTTCTATAACTTTGTCCTTGTGAAAACTTGTGAAATTAAAAAAAAATAGTTACAAACTTTATTCAGTTATCGGTTTGTTTGTTTGGTTGGTTGTTTTGTTGGTTTTCCTTTGCCTTTTTTTCCCTCCAAACCAAAAGTAAAACTGGCTGCTGCTGCTGCTGCTGCTGTTGCTCAACCCTGTTTTATTTTTTGTCCTCTCATCTGCTTGCCTTTCTAATTGCACGTGTCCTTTTGTAAACACCCAGGTTCCTGCTCAATGAAGATGCCTATTCTGGTGCAGACATTAATTTCCCATTCCTCATTCCAATTTCTTTCCTCTCTTCCCCTCCCTACTCTCCTATCCCTTGTGTGTGTACATGAGCATCTTTTTATGTTGGCAATATTGATTGAAGATAGTCAAGAGCAGTTATGCATTTTGGAAGAATGTTAATGGCTTTGACACCAAAATGCTTTTCCATTAATGTTTTATCTGTTTTCCATTTAGCAGAGAAAGGAAGGGTGTTAATATGAAGCCACTTGTCACATCATACGTAATGATTTTTTTTTTAAAAATAGTATTTGTGTAACTGTGCAGCTCAAATAGAAAAAAAATATAAACAGTGTACATTAGAGAAGCAACTTGTGTACTTTATGAGCAGCAGAAGAGGAATATCTAATATGGATGCAAATCTGAATTCTTCAAAATATATTGAAGTCCAGTTCACGTTTGTCCTAAAGATAGAATTCTAAAAGTTTTACCTTTCAGCTATATCATGCGCAATTTCCACAGCTGACTACAGTCAGATTGATCAAATAGTTTATTACAGTGATAAAGATTTTCTGATACGGTTATACTAATGCAACTGGGACGTTGGTCATTACAAGTAGAGAAATGCTTAAATCAACCATGTTATGTTGGATTTTATGTTGAAAAGTAAGAGGAAATCTCCTGTCCTATTCCAAGTCAAACATCCTTAGTAGAATGGTTAGTTTCTGAAAGCTGGAAAGTATCACCAATGTCGAGAGAAGACTTTTTAGATCTTTAAATGGAGGTCCTGCCATTTGTATCAGCACAGTTTCAATGTTGGAAACTAGGTTCTTAGTGAGCTTAAGTGTTGACACAAAACCGTACCTAGCAAACCTGCAGGTTCTAGGCATGGGTTCCCACTGACTTAAACAGAGACTCAGGCATTTTCCAGTGAAATTCCATTGTCAAAAGTAAGAATTTTGCTAGTTTAAAAAATAGAAAATCACTAAGAGCAAGTGCAGAACAGAATTTTTGTCACAAAACTTTAGCTGTCTTGGAGCAAAATAAAGACTTTCACAGAAAGAAAGAATAGTTCCTTGTCTCTCTCCCTGCAAATTGCTTACTGCCTGCTACACGTAAAATACTCATCTGCCAAACAAAGAGTTGCTGAACAGGTGGATGGGGAAACTTTCCCTTTTTTTCTCATGCAGGAACAAATTGCACAGGAGAATTTTCAGCTTAGTTATAAAAAAGCTGGCTGCATGGAGGGAGGAGACACACAAACACATACATATAGACTAATTTGAAACTGCAAGTGTCACAAAAGAGAAAAAAATGTGTATTTTAAACAATGGTAAGGTAACCTGAGATTATGGTGAGAATACAAATTTAGTAAAATCTTTGTGTTATCTAGTACTTTACTTTGTGTTAGCTTTACTTCTTTACTTTACTTCTTTACTTCTGCTCAGAAGAGAGGGTGTTTCACAGTGACGTTTGTTCTAAGTTGTCCAGAAATAATGACAGAAATTTTAAAGCACCAGACTGTTGGAGATAATTGCTGGCGTCTTATACAAGTCAAAGAAATCTGTATTTTGATCATTTTACTTTAATTATTTATATCCATTTTTATGCTACAGGGAAGAGTCTTATACAAAAATGTTAATTTTTATTTATTTGTAATAAGAGCATGAAGCCTTTAGAACCTTTGCAGATGCACTGGGATGCTGATAGCCCATTAAAACACGAGTGTTTGAGAGGAAAGTAAATGTTTTCTGCTTTCTGAGACATGCAGTTACTTAGCTGTTCCAACATCTCTCAGGTGATGCTGTCAAAAACAAACCTGCCAAATAGTGTAGGGAGATCAGGGACTCTCTTCAATAGCTCTTAAAAAGAAATGAAAAACTGTGCCTATTATCTCTATAATGTAGAAACACATATGGTAAGGATCAATATGTGTATTCCAAAAGGGAGAGAAATCGGAACGTGACAGAGTCCTAAAAAGAGCTTGGTGGATATAACAATATTGAAAGACTTAAAAAGGGGATTTTCTGAACTGCTTTAGAGGATAAAGTAGTTTATTTAAGATAAGTAAAAATCTGTGCTAAAACTCCAGAAGACATATCACAGTCAGACTGTGAGCCTAGCATAAAAGAATGAAAAGTGTAAGACATTCAAGAAGGACATTTAGTAACTTGGAGCAGAATATCTTAGTGGTCAAGAGTAAAGATGAGGAATGTTAAGCTTACATTTCAAAGGTAAGTATAGAGGTTGATGAACTTTCACAGGAAATTCATTGTTATGTGGCCAAAGACAATTTTAACAGCAGAAAGGAACAGGAAAGGTATAAAACTGGGTCCAACCATTTGATACTGGAGATGCTAGTGCTTAGATCAAAGTTTCAGCACTGGCAAAAAGAAATCTAAGCAGCAGAAGAAGTTAGAATCTACCAGTTTCTGCAATTATTATTAATGTTCTGTATTTATTACTTGCCAGCTAAATGCAAAAAGAGATGCAATGGTGTCTTTTTAAAGATCAGCTCCCCATATATATGAGTTTTATTGTAAAGATTAGCATATAAATAATTAGCTTGTTTTGAAAATTTTTGGGAAAGCAAGGTGTTTGGAAGTGCTTTACACTGGCTGCTGAGAAACACAATGCAGTTATGATCCTTAGCACTCAAGGAGTTCTCCCCTTTCTTGCTACGACATCGAATTAACTTGCACCAAGTTCTGTTTGTAAGGAAAGTTTGTGCACCATGTGTTAGAAAAGAAGTTAGCAGTGCTTAACTTGTCTCAAAATCATTTTAAACACAAACCATTAGAAAACTGTTAGTTTGAAATTGTTTATGTGATCTCGCAAGGCTTTTAAAACATGATAACCATCACACTTTACACCTCTCTGAAAGGTTAGTTTAATCGTAGATCACATAAAATTGGTTTCCACAAATGCATAATGGTTCATGTGTCACACTTGAACTAAATGGTTTTTTAAATGGAGCTGAAATTATTTTGATGTGTACACATTCCCAGATTTTTTTTTTTTCTGACAACCTTTCTTAAACTGGCCCCCATCAGGAATCATTCCCTTAAAGTCTCATTAATAATTCAGATGTTCTGATTACTTTAAAAGATCTATGGAATTGAGGCTTCTTTTTTTTTTTAACTGCTTGACAAAAAGATAAATGAATGTAGAAAGAAGCGGTAGGAGTCTGGCAAGCTGTAGATCATCTCTGAACAGATTGTAACTTTATCATTCTGTCAGGAAGAATAATTTAAAGCACTTAATCAGTTAGCTTCAGTGTGCAGGATGTAACATTATGAATTCCTATCGTCCAATCTGTTCAAATCAAAGGGAACTTAATTATAATAGGTAAAAGAGAGAGGAAGATGGGAGATTGAACATTGTTCAGATTCAGGCAACTTTAAGGGGGTAGGGAATTATTCAACCTGGTCACAAATGAGTAGGATCTTTTTAAACAGAAGTAAAAAGCATTTTAGAAAATGACAAGAAAAACAGTATAATATTGCCATTTGCTTTGAGTAATGAGTAATATAATTCCTTTTTTTTCAATTTAATATTTTTAAAAAGTGTAAGAACGGGTAACAAATAGATCGGGAAAAAAAAAAGCTGGATTAAATGCTTATGAATTTGGGATTTGTTGCTGGGGAATGGGGGTGCTGCATGTATATTCTTGAAATCCATATCAAATTTAAGTGTTTAAATGGGATATTCACAAAAGTGACTGAGAAGTCCAGTAATTCTGGAAATTAGGCTACCTCTTGAGAGGCTCTAACTCCAAAGCTGGTTGCTTACTTTTGTGCAGTTATGCCCAGGTATTTGTCCTTTATTCTTCCCAGTCTTTCAGTTTCTTTTCTCTCCTTTACCTCCTTTGTGCTTGATCCTTGAGTTTCCAAGGTGGATTTTGCTTTGCTTATTTTTAATCATTTATTTATTAAAAAATGAGTATTTCTTCCACTCCTGTCCTGATTCCAGATAGTGCAGCATTTCAGTGGTTTGTAAAAGTAGCAATTTGTATTATGTAAGCAAGACACTAAAGCTTCTGCAGCATTTTGGGTTCCTCATTGGAATGAGAAATAGTGCATACATGTAAGAGCAGCAGCTCTGACATGGCAGACTTTAAATCTTACATATAATAATGAAAATGCCCAGAACCATAAGTGTCCACTGCCCTGCCCTCCCACCTCTGGAATTTGGGGAAGGAGGACAAGAATGGAGACCCCTGTTCACAAATGCTTGTCAAAGCACAAGTATGCCTAATGGCCATAAGCCACTCTTTAGACCAGGAGTTTCTAAGTCTTTGAATACAGCTATCTTATAAAGTTGCACACCTGTAATTGAGAAATTACAAAAGAAATTGCTCTCTAAAGGGTTTAATAAAATTATTTTTATTTTTCCTTTTGTGAATTTTAAAAAGTTTTTGTCCACACCCACATATGAGCAGTGCAATATAATGGTTACAATGATAAACAGCTAGGGAATGGCTGCAATGCTGCAGCCCCTCAGCATCCTCACTCCCTCCCACGTTGCTCCCATCCCACCTTAAAGCGTACCATAAAATTCCTCCTATGTTCGTGGAAACGGACACTGCCCAAAGATACAAAAGAAACAGCTTCCTCTAATCTTCCTTTAAGTCCTTGCTTCCTTTGCCTTGCTGTCACATATGACAACCAGTCCATTCATGATTAACTGGAGCCCCTACTACAGTCACCTGCTGCACCCGGTGTATTCCATACGCCTTCTTAAACTGTAGAGTTCAGCAGTGCCCAAGCACCGCTGTTTCGAAGTAACGATATAAATCCCACCCTGTGTAGGAAGGCTGCCATCTGGCAGCATGAATACAAGTCCTGTTTATTCTAGCACCAACTGCAGAAAGCTCTTTTCATTCTCCTGCATGATTTCTGAGACAGCAGTAGCAACCATCCGGAGGTTGAAATGGTTCAGAGAAGTGTCTGCCTCTTTAGGTGCTTCTCTGTGTATAGACTCACATGCTCTTTTCTGCATTACCCTTATCCCAGCTGCTCTCCCTGGCTTCTCAGTATCATTTTTTCAATAAATGAGTCAGAGAGTGTTCACCTAAGCATGGGATAAAAAAAGATCCAACAAGAAAACTTACATATTGGCAGTTTTCTTTAGTTTCTATTATCAAATCTGCAATCATCTTCCTTTCATGAACAGTATTTTCAGAGGTATTAATCTCATGCTGTACTGCTAGTAATTAATCAATCACCTTCTGTTGATCTATTTTCTCTATAAACTTTACTGACTGCTCCCCCCCTTTTATTTGAATGTTTATGTGTATATGTAGTTCACTAATTAAAACTTTCATTTTCCTTCCTTATTCTGTCTCTACCTGTTTCACTCCTTAGCAGAAAAGAAATGGTTTACAGATGAGCCGGATAATGCCTATCCCAGAAACATTCAAATCAAGCCCATGAGCACTCACATGGCCAATCAGATCAATCAATATAAATCAACAAGCAGCTTGATACCACCAATCCGAGAAGTTGAAGATGAATGTTGACTCCTTCGAGGCCAGAACTATTTTTTTAAAGCCTGACAAACTTCATGAATGGTGATGTGACATTTATTCCTCTTACATGCTGAACCACTGATGGAGAAGTTAAGAAGGGCAAGCTTAATGGGAAACTGAAGTAGACAGATCTTTGTTTGTCTGCCTTTAATATTGCTTCCACGTATTTTGGGAACTATTTCATTTATAAATGAACATAATCAAAACTAGTCATGTATAGCCTCTAGCGTTTTAAATTATTTTTATTTATTAGAAAAAAATATATTTTTTTCTTTTTTTTCATTGTCAAGTATTTTCCCTTAAAAAAACCTGCATGTGTGGCCAGACTCCTAAGAATTAAAAAAAAAAAAAAAAAAAAAACAAAACAAACAAGAAACCCTCAGTCTTTGGCTTAAAGGAGAATGATGGTCACAGTTATAAGGATGTGTAATTAAGGGAGGCAAATGATATATTTACAAAAAGGGAAAAAAAAAGGTCCAATTTGTATTTTATTAAATCAAAAAAAAAAAAAAACAACCAAAAAAAAATCACCCTACAACAATTCACCAAAATGTTTCTTTACTGGAAGATGTGTATTTTGTTCAACATCAACACCAGCTCTTAATAAACTGAACTTATTTATTTTCAAAGTCGAAAGTCATATTTTTGTACATGTAACATTCTTCTGAAATATCCTTTGTTTTATTAACATACATAGATCATCTTAATTGCCAGTTATGTGAGGGTCCAATACCCCCCCACACGTACTGCACCCTGCCCTGTCTCACGTGCACACACACCCACAGAGAAACCCAGCATCCTCAGTAACTTTCTGTAACGCTGGCAAAGGGAATGTCCCTGCCCTAAACCAAGGGCCGTGTAGATAAGGTGCACTTGCTATAAATGGCAAATCTGGCAATCTCACTTCACTTCCCATTAGCCATCAGCAGTTGCTAATTTCAGGAAGGCAGGTTTGGCAATTCTTTTGCCATGTATTACAGAGCTTTCATCCAGGCTGCATAAAATAGCGCATGGAAGCATAAGTTATAAACTATCTCATCTACCATACTTTGTTACTTCTTTACTTCAAAAGTGCTGATGGCCTTTCATTGGTCTGAATTGGTTCAAATGCTTCCTGATACATATAGAGATTTAGCTCCAGCTCCTTGCACTTTGGTGATAGCTCATACCTTAGTAAAGGACACACTGAATCTCCTTTTGGGGAATTCAGATCAAGATAAAAACTGGTTTAGCCTCAGCTCTATAATTGTGCAACATGCTGTCCTCAGTTAATTCTTGCACCAAGCAACATCTTATTTTAGCAGTTGATTTTTGGTTTTGTTTTTTTTTTATCCCTCTAATTTATTTTCACTTTGCTGGGACACCACACATAAAAGTACAGTAATAACCAAATCAAAATAATAATGAATGTATTTATTATGATAACATGCAAAAGGCCTTTGATAGGTGCCTTTTGTGTCAGCAGTTTCACAAAGTTGCCAACAAGCTTTATAGCCATCAGACAAAAATGTGATGTTTCATATCTGTGCTGCAGTACCTATCCACCCAAGCATTTATGTTCTAAATGATTTAGTAACTCTCTCTATCTCAAAGAAGCAACATCTGACACAATTGTATGAAGAAAAACAAAAAGAAAAGGCTGTGGTAATAAGGAAACAAAAACCAAAAACCCAAAACAGAGTAATCAGGAAAGGCGGATTTTCATTGTACAAGTTAACTTTAGGCTTTGTAATTTTGCAGAATTGTTAAACACCACAATGAAACATACTGTGGTATTTTTATCAGTAGAGAAATATCAGTGAATCAAACAAATACAAAGCAGATGATGAATTTATTGTGAAAACAATGATGTCCACTATATAATCCAACATTTAAGCCAATCTATTCAGCTTTAATGTTTGTCCACTGGCTGCAGTACAAGTATAACCATACTAACACCTAATAGGCTTTATTCTGGAGTGACTTCTTGGACTGTGACTATTTTGTTGTTACATTTGTAGAATTAGCTATTTAAAGACAATAACAAGAATTGTTAATACAGTATCTGTAAAATTGGATTGTTTCAAATATTTCACTCTACTACAAAGTAAAAAAACAGTTCAAGCAGTTTTTCATAATTATTTAAACCATGTTTAACACATTTCACAGTCCCCAAAAGAGAAGATAATTCCAGTGAGTTCTTCCGATCTACGCTGCGTCAGCCTAGTGACACATTATAATTTACATCCAGTTTCTGCGTTGGGTCATGTTAAGCCTTTTCTTTGAAGTCAGTGCTCCTTTTTCATTTATGAACTGCATATTATAACCAGAATGGAAAAGCTGGTCCTGGGTGCAGGTGAATTTTAGAAATTTGTGCTCAACCTCACCAAGTATATGTGATTTCTTTTTTTTTTTTTCTTAGAAGACTGGTGTTTACTGTAGAGGCATAGAACATTATATCTTATACTTTATCATACACAGTGCCATTTCTGAGTGTCTTTCCTCCAAAAGTGAGCATTCCTTGGATAAAACATACTAGTGAAACAAATACAACACTCCTACATAGCTAAGGTGTGTGTGTGTGTCTGTCCAGTTTTACTGTCACACCCAAAAATACCACACTACTAACTGTATATAAATAAAGGACAAAATCTGAACACACTCACACACTCTCCTGGCACAGACAGTTCCATATGTAGTGATAGATAGAACACCACCTGTAGAGAGCAAACAAGACAGAGAGAAACAGGTAGAGTTATGACTTTACATTTCCCCTTTACAGAAAAGCTAAAAACAATAGTCTTTTCCAACTCCTATTTTTGATGATCAAAGATGCAGGATTGACTTCTGGCAATTAGATGGAAGAACATGTAGAAAACCTGTTGGAGATCTTTGATATTCAGCCATTAAAAACTACAATAAGGCCAGCATCAATATGTGGATATATGAAGTTAAATTAAAGCTGGGAAAAGGCTGGGAAAGGGGCCTAAATGACAGCTGACAGACCACACGATGACTGATGTAGAGAAAGTTCTTGATTTTTATTAATAATTCTTAATCTTTTCTGAAAAGGCAAAAAGAAAAGGGCAGGGTTAGAGGAATTTCGAGTTTTTCAATAATTGCATGCACTATTGATACAGGCTATACAATTTTTTTTTGGTAACTCCTATTGGATAGATAGTGTGTTTGTGTGTGTGTGTGTGTGTGTGTTTGCATATATGCATGTCCACACATACACATATATGTAGACATACACACATATACATGGGGGTATATATGTATTTGATTGACTCATCATATGAGGGTGGACATCATTTTTATTGTCCATGCATTGGGGCGAAGAAAGACACAAAAAAAAAAAAAATATGTGGATAATAGGGTAGCACGTTAAGGAGGTGTATCTGCTGTTTCCTCCTGGTTTGACCAAAAAGCAGCCATTCCTGTTAGTTTTATGAGGGATGCACTGTAAGTTCACTGCAGACACACCTCCCTCCACTGCTGCAGCAGGCATGTGATCCTCACACCCATACACTTGCACATTGCCAGAAAGTCTGCTCTCTCTCTATTTCATGGCTGTTATTTTAATTTATCCCCATGAAGCATTAAGATTAAAGGATAAAACTGTCCTCTAATAGATTTGGTGGCAAGTGCCAAGCACAGCTATAAAGAAGATATTCATAGTCTAAATGCAATTTTTTAAGGCCTCTATCTGATTGTCTTACTGCTGTAAGAAATGTAAACATTTCCTTGTAGTTTTTGAAAATGTACTAAAACTGTCACTGCCATCTTAACAGTTTGTCTTTCAAATCAGCATCAATGGCCAAACAGTAGGAAATACATGTGACAGAAAGTACAGACCCCTTGATCTGGGCCAGGCATGGTCACTTGGATATGAAAAGACTTAATTGGCCTCAGCAAATGTGGAAAAGGGCAAATGTAGTTTGCATGCACTGCACAAGGGACACTACAAATTATTTTTGTTGTTGGGTGGTGGTGGGTATTATTGTTGGATATTTTTGGCCTGTGTAAGGAAGATTTCACATTTCTTGATCTCTTCATATAGTAGGAGAAGGAGAAAGTGCAATAGTGTATTCTCATTCAGGGAGGACTGGTTTTGTTGGGGTGTGGGTGTGAGTGTGTGTGTTTCTATGTAAACTACATCTAACATCTACTGCAATAATTGGGTGCATAAACTAATGCATGACAAAAAAAAAGCAATAATTTACAAATGGGTTATTATTCATGTTATCACTGCTTGATCACTCAGCAGCTAATTCATAATCATCTTAGCAACTGCCCTGGTCTAGCTGACTCACATGACTCAAGCTCAAACACTGAGCAGGTGCTTAAATTATTTTATCAAGAAGTGAATTCCTAAGGGCTCCTGGATCCCAATGTATTTGAAATGAACACAAATTGAGGTCGAGGTGTGTGTGTATGTGTGTTATTTTTTTTTTTTACAGCTGTTATCATTGTGAATTTCTTTAGCACCAAAAGAAGTGTGTATCTCACCTTTCATTTCTAGTTATAAATGTGCTTAAACAAAATAACCAAGTGTGTGAAAGGCGATGAACAAGACAAAGCGAAAACAGAAATCTGTTCCCTGTGTTACAGTGGTTTAGTCTGGGAATATCTGTCAAAATCAATGGCGAATGCATAAAAAAATTCAGGGGAAAGGAAAGCTCTTTATATTCTTTCTGTTGCTTTCCGTTCTTTGCCATCTGAACCACCAAAATCCCCAACATACAAACAAGCACCTTTTTAATTTAGTTTGTTTTTTAATTCTAAAGATGCTTGAACAATCACAGGCTTAAGGGAAGTTTTTTTTTGAAAACTCATTATATATGCACACCAGGTGTTCTAATATTCCATTAGTAGGCCTAATATTTGTAGTATTTTCATGCTGAGCAATAGTAGTGGGTGTGGGTTACAGCCCCCATCTGAAATAATGAAAGGAATGGAGTAGCTGTTCTGCTGTGGTCACTGCCTAGGAAGGTACATAGGCCTATAGTATTGATAAGTCTGTCTCAGCATTTATCAAAGCTATATTTATACAAGTAATGTATCTTCTTCTGCACAGATTTTCTCTGCTATAGAACATGCTGCCACACTGAAACTGTATAGTCTCTGTGCAGTAGTCTATATAACCAAGTAATTCACTGAAGTGAATAGCTAGGACTGCTGGTCTAATTTATCTGTTCTATTACAATGGTGTGTTACTGTTAACTGTCAAAATGAGAAGGAGTAAGGAAAATGAAGAAAATATAAAATATAAGGTGTTTCTTTTATTACTTTGGGTCTAATTTAGAACAATAACTTAAGAAGCTAAACACAGTAATGCTGCATCTAACTAGAACCTTAATGAGGTTGAAAGAAGGCTTCTTACTGCTTCAGTCAATGTATCTTAGAGGAGATCTCTATAACTTAAAAAAAGACAACCCAAAAAACACAAAAAAACCAACCCAGAACACAGCATATAGGCAGTTGAATATCTGTAATAGAAAACATAGATTTTTCAGAAACAAAAAATGTTTTGTTGACTGGATAATAACTAACAGGAACCGCATTAAAGTGTCAGCAGAAGTTATAATCAGTTAAAAAATGCCGCTTCTGCCATGGTATAGCTTGGGACACATGAGCTTAGCCAATGCAAGTAATCTAACTTCTGGGAAAAAAAAAAATTGATATAACTCTAACTTTCACATTTTTGTAGAGTTCAAGACTGATGAAGTCATTTTCTTCCTTCAGGAAAACACACACACGTCAACACATATATACAATATATTTTAATTGTTGCATATGTCTAGTTATAATTTGGGAGTGAGGATGCAAGGGGGTACACTGAGAACCAGCTACCATTTTAAGGTAAAAGTTCATCAAGAAAAAGGAGTATGACTTCATCATTTTACTTTTACCATTATGGGTTGGTGAGAGAGAACAAATGCTGGTGCTCAGAAATGATCTACCTGACTTTGTCATATGTAATATCCAGTGATAAAAATATTGTCCTGTAAAAAGGGTTTGTACATAACTTGTACATGGTTTCATTTTGTATTTTTCTCAGATTAAAATTTATGTATTTGTGTTCTAAAAGAAGGAGAGATTTCTGTGTTTTCTTTTTTTCTTCTAGAAAAGTTTGTAACATGAATAATACTTAATTCACGAAACCAATGCTATTAATACTTTGACATAAGACTAACCCAGAGCCTTTCTCTCTTGCTTAAGCTCCAGAATCAGCCTCTTGGTAATGATAACTTATATCAGCTACTGTGCAGGATGCTGTGAGGGCATAATTCTGCAGTAGCAACAAATGTCACCCTCATACCAGCTATGTAGTCAAATACAGATATAGTATGGTTTGATTTAGCTACTTTCCATTGATTATGATGGACTGATAATTTTGCTAAGCAGTCCAAAAATGTTCTCCTTTCTCATGATGAGAATTTAAAAATTATTTGCAAGTTTTGGACTGTGCTTCAATTGCAGCTCAGGAATTATGTATCATCCTATATGCAACTGTATGTTTTTAAGCTTAAGAAAAACTAAGTCTCCTTTTGGAGTCTGTAACATTCTGGCATTCTGCTATTAAATAACCTTGTTATTTGAAGTTGACATCATTAATCTTCTGTGCAGCAGTATCACCACAGTGATTTGTAATCAACCACAGTGTGATGAACTTTGGTTCTGAGTAATGGAGAGGAAAGAAGAGGAGCAGAGTTCTGCAAGAGCCTCAGTTAAGCATCTGAAAAACCAAGAGTACAAATAGTCAATTGGTCCTAACACAAAGGACCTGGTATAAAATGGCTACACTGGTGTTTGTAAGCAAATAAGGGTGTTTTGGGGAGGAAGGGTGGGTGGAGGTAGAAGAAGGGGAAGAATCAGTGCATGACAGTATTTGTGCGGGACTATGGAGAACTGTGCAAGAACTGGTTCAGCATCAATGTCAGTAAAGCAAACTGGTCCAACCCTCACTAAATTCACTTGTCCAAACCATCCTTAGACTCTCTCACTGAGGAAGAGAGTTTATGTGCCATAAAAACTCTGATATCTGTCTGAACAGTTCAATGAAAGGACTACACTATGTTAGTAAATCTGTATATATATGTATATATGTGTACATTTGGGTGTGAATATTTATATCTACACATATATGTCACTACCTACTAGTTTTTTTAGGCTCTTGACAGATAGATGGTGAAGCTTGCTATCAAAAACACTTAAATCAAACCTGGCCATAGAATAACTAAGGTATGAAACTGTTTTGTTATGTATCTACAGCCCTGTTACTCATCAGTACAAAGATTAGATTGAACAGAACCCCATGCAGTTCCCCTGAAAATTATATAATAAATCTAGTAAGCAAGCAGTGAATTAACAGGCTGCTCACACCTTTTCTGGACTGTGAGGCAGTCTTACTACTCATTCACAATACTTTAATTATATTATAATAATTAAACGTTGACCTTTTTTTAAAATTTATTTTTACTGAAAATATATGGTTCAAGCTAGAGAGGTGATTTCACAAACATAGCTTTGTGCATTGAAGGAGTACCACTGAGGGACAAGGGAACTATGAAACAAACAGCCCAAAGGCAAGGTCAAATATTTGCCATAATCTTCTATAGCATTACAGAAACACCTGAAAACAAACAAACAAAAACCACTGAAAAACCCCCATAAAAAATAATTAGTCTCTTTTCAGTCCTCGATCACTTAACCCGCCCTTTGTCACCTGCCACCCCTAGGGAAAAAAATACTATTTTGAGAAATACTGTAAATCTTCTCTCACTTCCAAGATAGAGGACATTCAGACCTATTTCTAAGGAAAAGGCAATCAATGATCCTAAGCATGATTTCTGACTGTACATACTTGACTGATCTCTTTAAAAAGCAATCCTCCTCCCTGCAGGCCCCAGGCCTGAAAACACATATTATTATACTTTTTTTTTTCAGAACATTCATTATGGTAAAATTTGCATCTGGGTCTAGTTTGCCTATTTTTACTTTCTCTTTTTTTTTTTTTCCCACCAATGAGACACCAGTATCCAGTAACCCGACACTTTCATTCTCTGTCAAAAAGATCTTACTGTCAGTGGGAGAGTGAGTTCACAGTGTCCCAATGGAGATGCTGGAGAGAGATGAACACACCTTTTCTTTTTTTACAACTTTATTAAATTTCCACTTTCTTTTCCTTTTTGAAATAAGAAACTCCTCTTTCCGACACCTTCATTTTTTTTTAGGGTCTCCCCAGAGACTTGCAAATCAAACCACATTAAAAACTTGTAAAATAGTATATTGCATTTGAAACTTCTGATTGTTAAGAAACTGTAAGCATATCTGGGGTTTTTTCAGTGCACTCATTCAAGTGTTATCCAGTGAATTCTTCTATTTAGACATGAGCAGCAATACCATATATAATTTGAAAAGCATTTATTGCAAAGTACAGTGCAAAACAAATAAATAAATGTTAGTTTTATCATGGCTTATAGACTTTACATGTCGGGTGAATAATCCATGTGTGCAGGCTGAATTAGGTAGCCTTCCGCTCCAGGCCTACAGCTTGAATGTAAAGCTTTTTTAAAAGTAAATACCATAATTGTTTATGTTTGGAATTATTGGAATTAATGGTTTACTTCAAAGGTAACTTTGGTGATACCAGTTGAAGCCATGAGAGGCCATGGTTTGCAC
Source organism: Pipra filicauda (assembly GCF_003945595.2). Classification (NCBI taxonomy): domain Eukaryota; kingdom Metazoa; phylum Chordata; class Aves; order Passeriformes; family Pipridae; genus Pipra; species Pipra filicauda. Next base: position 1,009,647 of record NW_024104318.1, read on the forward strand.
ATATCTAAAATATTTTCCCACTAAGGAAAAGAATGCTTCAAGGATAACTTTTCCTTCTGATAGACTTTCTGAAGGGTGTCGTAAAATTAATTTCCTATCCCCCCCACTACACATAATCAGACATCTCTGTTCTGTCTTTTCATAATGCACAAGTGTCATTGCTTCTTCAGCAATATTTTAGTCAGATAATGCAAAAAACACACCCCTTCATCATCCTGTATATGGACATAGTTGCAATTAATAAATGATAAAAATGTGCAAGACAATAGAATTTAGGGGAACCCAGAAAATTATCAGGTTAGGCTACCAGATAGTCTCTCACATTGATCAATTGCTTCTTGAGAAACAACATCTTAGAGAATCAAGTCTAAGCAGATTATTAAAATTATCATAATATTTAAAAACTCAGTGGGAAACTTGGAAGGAGAAGAATAAGAGATGCTTAGGTGCATAGACAATTACATGTGACAGCTGAGCTGGAGAGGTGATTTGGAGATGGGTAGAAGTTTGAGTAGCTGGGTAACTCAGTCATTTGCATGGATGGCAAATGTGACAAAGAAATCCCTTTCAAATATACCAGTTGCTTTAGAATTCATCTTTCCCTGCAGTGTTGGATCAGTTTCTGCCAGGATACATTACTTTATCACTTTAGGTTCTGCAGATGCTTTTTCATACTTGGACTCTGTCCAAAGAACTAACAGGGAAGATCATAGCACCAAGCAATGAAACTCCTTACAGACATTTGATTCAATTTTTTATAGCTGGACTTTTAAGAAGTAGTTCTTTTAATGTGTGCTTAAGTGTCTGCTGGGTGTTTTGTAGGGAAATCAGGAGTCTGGTCTTCATAACACTGCTTTGACATGTCAAATCTCACTGAAAAGCATTGCTCTGTCCAGAATTAAACACTATTTTTCAGGTGGAGGAGAAGCTCCAAGCAAAGGATTATTGCCCTTTCTAGTTCACATTCTTTCTTCAAGTCATTTATTACCCTCATGCCCTTTGCCTGCAATTAAGAAATCAAAACTGTACTCTATAAACAATGGGAAAATCTATACTTGTTACAAAATATGTTTTTCATTCACTTTTGTTAGAAATACCCAAGATATGCCTGGACATCCCTTCCAGAATGAAAAGCGTTGGTGTATGACATGCCTAACTATAACATGCTTTTCAAATGCAAATAGTACCAGGTACTAGCAACCAACCACATTTAGTTTTATCCCCTACAACATGTTGCTTGGTTGTATGTGGTAGTCCTAATATTATTAGTACTACTTCCTGCCACTAGGATACACATCAAAAATACCGATCAGAGAAGCCCCCTACAAAACAGTATCTTTTCCACTCCTGAGGGCACAGGATACGTGTCCTGGAAGAAATTGATGTAAACTTGGTTCCTGTCCCTTTCAAATATTGTGGTGTGCTACACAGTTACCACTGGGAAATTTATACATGGTCTGGGTTTTGATACAACCACCCCGACCTCCTCCAAAACCAAACAGGAGTACTTGCAGTCATGATAACAGCTGTATCTGCAGTATGATTTGCATAGTTAGTAGCTGCAAGTTATTTTCTACAGAGTCCCTTGCAGTCAGTTCAGTGCTGTTGGTGGCTGCAGGATCAGCTCATCATTCGCCAGCAGTTCTCTCATTAATACACCTCTGACCTGGAGGCCTGTTCTGAGCGGGACTGAGAGTCTCTAGCCAGTTAAATCACCTGTCTTTTGGCTATAAATGCTGTGAAGACATAATTATAAGGATTAGACTGAGGCCATTAATTTAGAGCAAAAATAATACTGTCTGTAAGACTTTGAAGATTGAAATCCTCCTGACTGAGTAGCAGAACCCTGGTAAAGCTCATGTTGTTGGAAAGTGACCTATTGCTGTGTCCAAGTCTCACAGAGCATGCTTATTATTTCATAGTACCTTTAGCATGCTTAGTAAGCGTGTGGATCATGCTCCTTCCAGCAAACAGCAGTTATTTAACATAAACTGCCTTTTGAAGATGATCATCAGTCTTGATTGTCTGTGCAGGAAGCCTAATGTAACTGGGTATTTGAGACACTTCAGTTTAGGTGGAATGAATCTATGTTGCATATTCTGTGATGCCTTTATGGAAGACCACTTCTCACATACCATGATGAAAGACCCTTTGAAGGGAGACCATCTTCTTTTACAGCTCATCTATCCAGGAAATCAAAATAATTGAAGCATAGAACATGAGCTTATGTTTTAACGAAGTTGTTATTCAGATTAGAAATAGGAAGAACCTCTAAAATCCAAGACATGTCTATAATTTCCATGCATTTTTTCCTCAAACTTGTGCTCTAGAGCCATTTGTTCAGAATCCTTTAATGTGAAAAGGAACTCCTCATGCACTGTAATTTATTTTTTTTTTTTTGCCAGTCATATAAAAAGATCTAACAATAAATTATGGCCATTTATCTCACCCTGTTCCCTACATGCTTAAAAATGCAGTTTCATTTACCTTTTTCTTGTTCATGCAGGTTATTTGAAGTGTTGATAATACTTGCCCCACAATACAAATCCACTTAAGAACTCAGCCCATGGGGCATAGCTGAAGGAGCAAATCTGTATTCCATGTTTAACTTCAAGTTAACCTAAAATTTAATTGAATGGAATCTGCTGCTATTTATTAGGAGAAGTTAGATTTCATAGGCTCTGCGGATTAAAAAGAAAAGTTGTGAACCCCCCACTTTATGAGATGAACAAAGAAATAAACATTATTCAAAACAGTTAAAGAAGGGGTAAGAGAAGTGGGAGGTGTATAAAGCACATCATTAGGAAAGGATGTGCTGGAGAAAGCGCTGTGGAGAAGAAAGAACAAATGGCCAAACACTAAAGCAGAAAAGCAAATGTGCAAGATCAGGAAAGGAAATGAACTGAAAACACGAAGGTGGGGGGGAATGCAAAAGAGTTCACGATTGGTGCAGAATGATCAGGCCAAAACTAATGAGCTTTTTGTCAGGTTCTAAAATCAACAGATCTACCATGTGCTTCAGCGAACTGTGGTTTCTTTCCATAGCAAGGCAGATGACTTTTTATCAGATGTGTCACTTGGTGAAATAATTGCCAGCAATAATGGTGCAATAGCAGCATACTCAGAGCACAATTTATCCACGTCTGTTCTATCTTTCAACTTCAAAGCTTCTACTGCCTCACAGATCACATCAAAATGACACCTCTGTCGTTAATGACAGTGGTCTAATGCAATACAGAGAAGTCAAATCACTTCTTCAGATAGGCAGAATGCTCTCATACAGAAACTAGGCATGTGCACGGGTCCTGACATTCATATTCAGATTTGTATTTCTGGGGAAGAGGGTGGGTTTGACATACAGATTTATCCATATTTGAAACAGTCTGATTTTATAAAGCACAAAACTCACTAAAATTAGAAAGGAGGGGGGACAACAGTAGCATGCAGTGCTTTAACTTATGCAAAGCAAATGCCTGGATGTAGGAAATTTCCATTTGCACAGCCTACAGCATGGGTTAGCCACTGTCACAGGTCAGAGATGTGAGTTCTCTTTAAAAAAAAAGAAACAAGCAAATAAATGATAGATAAAAGATAAATGTACCTTAAAATTCACACTCTGTCCTTGTAGGCAAATGCAAATGTTTTCTGGATGTAGGAACAAACCAAGCTGCTGTGAAGCCCCTCCTGGTGGTCATTACTCAGGTAAAGAAGAAAGCTGGCAAACTGCAGGTTTTAAATAGAAAGAATTGTCTGTTTATTTTCCAGTGCTGTTTTAAAATTACCATAGAACAGTAAATCTCTAAATATGAAAAATATTTATTCTTCTTATGTAATATACATAAACACACATGCAACTAACATAGTTGCAGGGACACCATTTGTTTAGGTTTCATTAAGATGTGTAGTTAAAAGCTTTATTAAAAGGGTCCATTTCTCACTTCAGTGAGTTCAGAGAAATTTATTGCCTGAAGGTTAAGTAATGCTTCAGAGGAAAAATGAGATTTAGGAATATTGTCATATTTTACCTTCTTTTCCAATGGAAACATTTCCTGTAATGACTGCTTGGGTGGAGGGTGCTTTATATATAGAAATAGACAATCAATTAAAATAACCAGCTCTCAGCTCCACCTCTAAGAAAAAAAAAAAAGGAAAAAATCTTCTTTGTGTAAAAAGAAAGGCCAATTTTTTTAACAGGTTTATTTTTCCCAATTATTATTGCTAGTCCAAAAACATGGCAAGGAGGACTTAGTAAAAAATACAAATAAAAAAAAAATTGAAAAGAAAAAAGTTCTTAAACTCCATTTTTTAGATTAAGTGTTTTGATGATGAAAAAAAGTCATTCTTCTTCCACAGCCATTAGGAGTGTACTGCCATTTGAACAGTGTATAATAGTGTAAATTACTGACTATATGTTTGTGCACTTTGTTTTGTGTGCTGGTGGCCTCATGATTTATTGATTGTAGGCATATTTGAACAGCCTAACTTGAAAATCAGTGCTGTGGATCAGATTTTGCTCCTACACCATGATTATGGGCTCGGGGACCACAATGGTCCAGAGGACTGCTTCCACAAAACTGAAAATCCTCACGGGATGGGGAATTTTAGAGAGGTATGAAGAGGCTTTGTACATTTAAATACAATGTGCTGTAAACTGAAGTGTTTATCCAGTGTTTTGTTGCTTTTTTGTTTGGTTGTTTTTTTTCTAATTATTTCTCTTAAAGTTGAAGATAGGAGACAGCAGAATGATTGACACTGCTCCAGTTACAGCAACAGAAACAAATTTCAAACAGCATCTAGTACTTGTTTTGCAAATGTTCAATGGCAGCTCACTCATTAGGCCTTCCTTTAGGATAAAGAGGAGGGAATTGTGGTTTGGTTTTTCCTGAAGAAATAAGGATTAAAAGTTTTTTAATACTCTTACTTCCAAGACAGCTTATTTATGCAATAATTTTAATGAAGTCTTAATTTTGCATTCTGCTTGCATTTAATTTATACATTTTGTGTTAATTTATGTCCATGACCACAGACCCTTTCCTCCTTCTCCTAGAAGCCAAATGTCATTCATGTTATTATATAAAAGTTGTAATCAGTTCTCTCTCTCTTCATAGCTCCTGTTCTGAAAGGTGAGTACAGCAGGTTTCTCCAAAGTTGTCATGACCATTACTTCACTGTCAGTCAGAAGAATTTTTGGGGTTGATTTTTTTTTCTTAAACTAAACTACAATTGTAATGTGAAGAGACTGACTAGGATTGCCTTTTCTTTTGTTACTTTATTTAACTTTGTACTTTTTTCTGATGACATATATATGGAAAAATTAGGATAGAAGGAAAGCCAACTCAGGCAAAAATTGATAAAGGCAGGCAGTTAGAGCTGCAACAGAGCATTATTAGAAATAATAAGGGTAGATAATAAGGGTTTTTTCTCACACAGAATCCATACAAGTCCTTCCTTTCTGTCGTCATATTGCTGAGAACTAACCAAAATATTTCCATACAGTCCTGCTGGAAAACACCTTTGAGAAATGCTGCCTCCAAGGAAGTACAAAATTTTTTTGGAATTCTCCACAGAGGCCTGGCCTCCTGTGCCTCTTGTCCTAGCTAATTGTCACTGAGCAGATTCAGACTGAAACAGGAGGCCACAGATTAAGTAAAGATATTAAATTATTTTGCCTTCAGTTTAATTTATTTAGAGAGCCCTGATATCCTAAAACCTCTTTTCTCACACGTCAGGAACGCACATGAGGGATTATTGGAAGTTTCTCCTGTTTGTCCTGCCAACATGGTTCATCTCTTACCTATAATGAATGTTGTCCAAGGCCAAAGAAATAATTTGAGTCTGGGTGTTCATACTCTAGAATTTCTAATTTGACCTTCCTACGCTCCTCACACTGACACAGTATTACTGTAGCATTTGTTCAGTTCCAATTGGATGGTGCTGGCCAGCACATTTCAGCATGAGTTCCCCCACCATTTGTGAAACAGTGGTGGTTTTCCCTCCATCATAAGCATCCTGTGTAAATTTTGAGTAGTATACTTAAAGGGAAAAATCTATGTCTTTCTACATCCATGCCTTGTACCTATCATAAAAGGATTTTCCTCTTTGTTTATGCATATAAATAATAAATATTTGCATTTTTAACAAAGAAAAGATTTTACTTCTAAATTCCAACTGCAGGTTTCCTATAAATTTTCAGCATGAAGTTCTCTGGATAATGATTATCATAAAATTCCCTACAGTTTTAATGCACAAAAATTGCTTTCCCAAGAAGAGAAATAGTCAACAGGTTTTCCATTTTTCCCCTCATTAAAATTCATAACATTCTGACTAAAGCTGTATAACAAATGCAAAATCTCTTATCATAAGAGACATTGTAACAATGTGTAAAAGCATTTTGAGTTTTGTACACAAAAATTTGCATTTGGTACCCTCAAGTATTCCACTCAAGTACCCTCAAATACAGAAATTGTGGAATAAGGCCCTGATCTGAAACTTTGGAAAGGTCAGAAAAGATCTGTCTGCTCCTATGGACAGACTTCAGACTACTGCTGGACTTCTTATTCAGAGTCTATGGGTTTCTTTTATATCATCATTTGACTGGACTTCAACTTCTGCCCTAACTTGTTCAATTTTTTACGTTTATGCATGCAGACTCATTCATGTATAATAAAATGGAGACTTAATGACCCACCATCCTTTCAACTGTAAGTTCAGTTTTCCTCTAGGTCAGAAAATTCTGTACAAACTGCATATCAGAGGTAGCTTAAATGAGACTCTCTGTGTATTCACCCTCATTTATGCTTGCTGTCTTTGTACTGTCCCTTCAAGCATTAAGTGTTGAGTTTTGTCCAAAGGTGTGACCACTGTTGCAGTAGCCGCTGCAACAGGTATATTCTTATCTATTTCAGGTTCTGGATTACATATATATATTAAAGTTACTGTGAAAGAAACCAAACCACTAGATGTAAGTTCTTCACAGTGGCAAGTATAAAAATGTTTTTCTCCCTGTGGTGACTCTGTGAAAAGAAATACTCCTAAAACCTCTGCCCTGTAATCAACCAAGGACCCTAACTAAAAAGCGCTTTTAGAAAGTGCAAAGATATAATAGTCCCAAGATGAATCTGCCCTACAGTTCCATTTTCTACCATACAAACGTTTGGGAGCTTATCCTTGAAGCCATATTAGTCTTGATTTAAGGTCTTTTGACACATTATTACAGCACACTGCCATCACTTTACACCTGCCATTCTGTCAGTCAGAAGAGAGGGAGGGGAAACAATTTTGATGTCAATCAACAAATCCTTTGGGAGGTGTAACCTGTTAAGACATATTACCCTTTGCCCATTGCGATTTACAGGCTTTCAGTTTAAAGGACATATGCCAGAAATAATTAAAGACTAATCTTTATTGTACTCGCTTATGAATGAAGGCATTTAGTACCACCAGCACATTTATATCGTCCAGAAGAAGAAAGAGAAAGAAGAGCAGAGTGTGATACTATTAGAACTCCTACCATTTCTATTAATCAATTGTTCTGCCTGGGTGTTAAAATCCTCTGCCCTCATGGAGCAAATATTTAGAACAGTAACCGTAACTGTTACACTTGTGTTAATGTCCTAGCAATGCACAGATGATTCCAGTGTGATGCAAGGTCTTTAACAATGTTTATGAATCAAGACAGTATTTTAAAAATAGAGAAAAAACTACAGGAAATTATTGGAAAGAATAATCTAGAGAAATAGGAAAAAACGAACAAACAAACTAATCCTGTCCTCTAGGTTTTAGTGGCTACAAAAATCATTCTCAACCTGGAGACTTACAACTTCCATAGGCGTGATCCAAGATCACCTTGTAACTACTCTGCTGTAATTTACTCAGAGGCATCAAAGGAGTGACGTCAACCTCAAAATCTGAATTTAGGACCTAAATCCTGAGCTGAAGGAGACTTTTTTTTACCAAGCTCAGTTTTCAGAATGACACAGAAAAAAGAAACATTTACACAGCTTACTTGTAACTGTTCACAACTCATCTCTGGAAGGAACATCTTGTCCTTAGACTGACCTTAGAGCTACAACCTAAAGGAAATAACTACAAAACAAGAATAGCTATGGAGTAAATAAAACAACAGACAGGGACTATATAGCCCAGAGAGAACTAGAATAAAAAAAATTAATTATATTGTAAATTTTTTTACTCTACTGCTGTATTACTACATATACAGCTTGTTTGGGCTAGAAATTGGATGGAACTGTTAAAGCTCTGACTTGCAGCTGCCACTACATGTTACCAAAACCCTACTGGGAGGACAGTTTTGATAGCTAGTTTGAAAACTTTTGGCACATGGTTCAACAGGTAAACCCTACATCACTAATTCATCATCATGGAACTCTTTTCTACATCTTCCAGTCGCATCTCCCTCATTATATACACAGGCACATGCACCCACCCACAAAAACACCCCCCCACACACAGGAAGAGGCAAGGTGGAGTTAGGAACAACAAAGCAACTCCCCCAAGTGTGCAACAGACCTTTAGGCATCACTCTCCTAGAGATGCATATACAACATGGCATGTTCTACTGAGAGATAGTTTATCAAGATCACACAGGTGATCTGGAGACACACTGTGCCCTCAATTTGTATTCACGAATGATTTTCACCAGAAGGGTAGAGATTCGCGTGCAGACAAAAGCATTGTGCTCATATTTGCTCATTAATGTGATCTGAGTGAATGGAAAAGCTAAATTAGTTTTAGCTGGTGACAGTGACACAAGTGTGTACTTGCAGTAACTGTTTATTTTCCATTTCCCAAAATATTGAATTAATCTTACATAGGAAAGACTATACCTTCTCGCTCTCACAATTCAAAGAGGTACTTTGAGAAGGGTAGGAAGTTGAAAGACAGGGAAGTCAGAATGAGAGGTGCATTTTGATTTACCATTTTACACAGAGGAAGAAAGAAAACAAATGCTTCCTCATCATCTGTCTTCCTTTCAAATATGCCACCTGTCTGACTTGATACTGTTTGCCTCTTTTCACATTTTCATGGTGCCTGAGCACCTCGACTCTTACATCTTCCCCCATCTGCACAGCTTTCTGTTCTCTCTGGAAGTGGCTCAGACATGACCATGTCAGCCAGACCTTTTGCCTCAGATTCAACTTGCTGTGGCATTCATACACATTCAGTTGCTGTGGCAACTTAACATACAACATCAGCAACTGTCCCTTGACTGTAAGCAATAGTGGAAGTGAAAAATAGCACACTAGTTTTTACACAAGAAGCCAAGACTTTCTAGGACAGGCCAGAATTGCTGATTTCAGGAAAAATCAGCACTCATAGCCATGCACAAAGCAGAAACCAAATAAATATATCTAATACAAGAGCAAAAAACTATAAGCAATGTCTTGTCTCATATTTTGTGGTAACTATAACATAAAGAAGCTGTGTGTTAGCAGCTGGCAGCTGATGGCTGATTCTGCTTTCACAGCTGTAAAGCCACACTGGCAATGGAGTAAAGCTGGTAGAAAATGTGATTTGAATTAGTCTCCTAGTTTGAAGCTGGTCAGAAGAGAACCCTGTCAGTCTGAAAGACTGTCGAATATGCTCTGACATTTAATCAACTGCTTGACTACAGGTTCACCTTTAGTGTCTGTGGTGAAGTGAACATGATTCCCCTCACCTTGCTTCACATCACACATCACTTTTCAGTGCACTGCTGTAGAGAGCTGGGTTATAGCCTTTTTTTTTTCCCCTAAGAGGAACACAGTAACAGAGGTCGGCTACAGTCATGAATTTTATGAAAGGTTTGCTGGGAAACCACATTAAATGGCAACATCAGTCCATACATCAGCCCCGCAGTGCTTTTATTCCAAGACTCTGCAGCTGAGTGATTTGCAATGTACTTGCATTTCATGGCCATCATTTTTAAGCAATGTCATTTGCCTTGGTATCAGACACTTCAGCTGCACCAGAATCTACCCAGCTATTCATGATAAATTGCCTTCAGGAAAAAAATCTCCACCAGAAACACTCCCAGGATCCCCAAACTCCAATCTTCAGAAACCTGGATATAAACCCAGGTGTGGACGCTTCAAAATCCAATAGTGGCTGAAGAGGAAAAGCTGAGAACAAAATTACTATCCCAGGATTCAGAAATGTAAAAACTTTGGATTAAAAAATGAAACAAGACAATTTCCATGTATATACTGTTTGGCCTAACCTGTCCTTCATTTAGAGCAGCCTAGCAAAATCATGCAAAACAAACTATAATACCTCTGAACACTGTTCATCCCCAAAATTCTACCACTGACCCAACACAGAGAAGCATATATTTTAGTCAAACAAGTAAACACTATCTCATATTGATATTTCCAGCAAATAAACCCCCAGATCACAGGCCCACTACATTAGCATCCATATGCATATAATACCGATGACTAAATCTAGCAAAGTTGGCCTTATATTCGACCAACGCTGTGATCCTAATCTTGCCATTCATGATACAGGGGCATTCAGTTAATATGACTGAGGTCACCATTACATTATTAAGGCATAAGATGAGGTCTGTAGCATCAATATGGCAAATATAATGTTTTGTTTATTAAGCTTTCAAAGGAAAATAACACTACTGGCTTTATTTCACCAGAGAATAATTTTTCCCAGCAATAATATTAACCCTATTCCAATCACAATGCCATATACTTTCTTGTGTGTGGAATAATATTATTGATATTGGATGCCAGTAGAAGTTTTAGTATTGTAAAATATTCAGTTGCAGAAGTAATGTCATGTCAGCCACATCACAGATCCACTAAACTTGTCAATATGAAAATGTGCTAAAACAACAGGCCTCTAAGTCCCTTCTGAGAAAGAGGTTACTCAAAAACTTACAATAAACACTCAAAATTGTAAGGAGTTTCTTTCATGTTTCTGCATCATGGAAAGCTCTCTATCATCATGAGTAAAATGTAATGAAAGTCTAAGAAAAGTAGTAATCCTATTGGAATATCTCAAAGTGGGCTAGAGAGTGGGCTGTAATCGGTATGGAGATATTTCTTGCATCTTGGAAACTGTCTTTACTGGCATATTCAAGAGGGTTCACAACTCCGGAAGCCTCTTCTCAAAGTGGCTTCATAAACTTAAGTTTTAAATGTCAGATGTCTTGCAACAACAATAATTACACGAGGACACACAGTCCTTCTAGTTTCACTTGGAAATTCTTGATCCAGAAGTCTGTGTCTCCAAATCAAAGGAAGGAGAGCACAATGTTCCAGATGTGACAGTAGCACAGAATCTGGCCTGGTATCTAGGAAAGAGAAAAAGAGGAAAAACCTACCCACCAGCTGTGGACCCTTAACAGCTGGGGGAAGCAGCTGTGAGTTTTTTCTTGGTCTTCCTGCTTTGACTTACATAATTTCCATTGCAGAATTTCCAAAAATCACTGCAAATTCCTGCATCACATACCCACTACTCTGAATCAAAGCTGGTTTACCAGAAGGACTTAAGTAGTCCATTATCTCCACCTGTTAGGTAGGCAGTCTGTATTCATGACAGGGAGAAACTGCATGACTGAACTCCTGTTATGAAACCCTATTCATCTGAATAGGAATGAAATCCTGTTCAGTTATGAAACCCTATTTCTAGTGGACCCATTTGCAGCCATGGTTTACTGACTTGCCTTGTTTTTGCTCCTGTCTCCTCTTTAGCTCACTGGTTTGGTAGTCAGTCTACAGAATGCTTTCTTTCACCAGGACCAGGGAGACTGAGTGATTAAAGTCTGTTCACTGGCTCAGTATTTAGAAAGTAAAATTGTAAACAGAATTAGAGTAGTAGGTAACATAGCAAGAATGGAGAGCTACATCCTTACAATAAGCACTTTTTTTTTTCTACTCGACACTTCATCTATTTATTCCAAGTGAAATATCCATGCTCCAGGAGAAGGAGTTCAAAATGCCACCCAAGGACACAGAGGCAGTTAAATTAAAGAATTGGTAAGACAGGATCAAAAATCATAGTAAATCTCCTTTCCATTTATACCTTAAGGAATTTCATATAAAGAGTAACTGATTTCCTCAAATCTTATGTGTATCATATGTGGATCAAGAAATATCAAGAAAAGATTGGTTGACCTCTTAACACTTGTGGTAAAAATTAGAAGCAAGTGTTTGCATGAGAAGATTGAATCTGATTGTGTTATTTGAGCCAAAACCAAAGGATTTTGTACAGGAAGATCTTGTCCAGTACATTATAGCTTTTCTCAGTTGTTAAACGGTAAGTCCCTTCCAGGTCATACTAAATCCAGTGGTTGTCTGATGATGCACCCAAAAAATGAATTATTAGTTTCATTTTAATGTTTAAAGCAGAAGATTTCTTATTAGAAAATGCTCAGCAGAGAAAATACTACCTATATTACTTGTTAGTTGCTACCACACAGCAAGGAAAAGCCAAAAAAAAAAAAAAAGAAACCAAAAACCAAGCTTTGGAAGAAAGGCAGAGTTCTCTTTTCACCCATTCACAGCTCCACACTTGACATAGAGGACAAACTGATAGGGCATCTACAGAAAAATCTACCAAACAACTGCACTGCTTCCCTTTATATTATAGCAGTTCTACAGAGCTAGAGAAACACAGTCTCCAGCTCTGCCACTGTGGCATTCTTCGCAAAAGAAAAAGGAAATGTGTGCATCCATAAATTTCAGTAGGACAAAAAGTTTAAGAGTGCTGTCACCTTCTTCATCGTATATATAGCTTGGTAAATAAGGAAGAGAGTGTGCTCTTAGCAAAACCATTCGGCATTCTGTGCTCAGCCTTCTCTCCTGAAATAAAACACAATGCTAAGTTGTTCACATTGGTTGTTTGATCTATGGCTCTGTTCTACCTCATCATTCTAGTATGATTCAACAAACATTAGAGAGAAATTCTTCTGTTTAAATCCTTTACTGCAACAGAAGTAAATATCTTACTTTTAGAAAACACATTTCTTAAAGATAAAATACAATTCTACAATACTCTTCCAGATAGATTTGCCATAAGTCAGATACCCTTGTTCAAATAATGGACTATGAACCTAATTTATCTTGTGCCTTCAAGAAGTACAGAACTTGCTCTTATTAAGGTGCTCCATTATGAGAGTCTGTTACTGATACAATGAATTGTTTTTCAGCTGTGCTGTGGTTGCCATCGTAAGTCTTCTCGTTGAATGAAAAGGCAATTAAGGGGGGAAGTATTTAACAAGAGACCAAACCAAAATGATACAGTGTTAAGAACAGATCATGATTACAATGACATTTAAACTGTCATTCAGCTAAAATAAAATAACAATATAGACCTGCATGGAACTCTGGCAAGGATGACAGAAACAAACCTATTAACTTAGCAGGAAAAAAACCCACTTTATGCTGCAATAATACCTTTGAATCAAGAACATTTGTTTTCCTCTTCCCTTTCACTCCTCACTAAATTACAAGTTCATGTAGAAGCAAATATAAGTTCCCTATTCAGATGACCTGATCAAATCTATAGCTGGATGACTCACATTTTCTAATGTTCTGTTTTTCAAAGATGAGCTTCCTTCTAAATTCTGAGTTTTAAATGTATCCTTTGAATTTGGGGGAAACTGCTTTGACGTATAATAAATCCAGAAAAACTAGCCAAGTTCTTGTATTGCTTAGAGGCTATAACTCAGTCCTGCGTGAGGAAACAGTCCTTTTGCTATGCAAAAGTATTCTATATATATATAAATATATGTATATATGACAATGCTGGTCAGTACACTATATTGTAAAATAGGTAAGTGGAAGGAAATAAAAGCAAAGCCGTGAAATGCAATAATAATAGCTGCTCCTGTTAGAGCTGGACTACACAAGATACAGTGAAGGTCTCCTGAGGAGTAAATACCTGAGAATTTATTTAGATTTTGCCCAAGCATCATCAAATTATGCCTAATTTTTGGTCTTCAACACATTGTTCCAGTGAGGTACTTAGAAGAACTGGCCTATCTGATACTACATATAGACACCAATTCTGGGTTTTATTTTTTTGCTTATTGACTCTTCTTTGACATTAAAACATTGTTTACTCATTTAATTTTCTGTTAGTGCCAGAAATTGGACCAAACGAGGTCTGAGCATGTAAAAAATTTCAATTTTTTAAAGCTGTGTCCAGGTGCAACTTGCATTTGTCTCTGGTTTAATTTGTGCTGCCTTTAGCAACATTGCTTCATCTCTTTCCCAGAGCCCTACAGGAGGGCTTGTTGGGAGAGACAGCAAAATCAGAGCTTCTGATATTTTTCTTCTAATGCATCTGAAGGTAATAAATACCAGTTCAATACAGTTTTGTCTGAAACTTTCCTTCCCTCCTGTAGCATCAGTATTACTATCAAAAGCAGCTCCAGTGCACCTATTAAAGTTTCATTTTCTTCCAAAAACCAAAGAAATGGTAATTAATGAATGAATCTCATGAGCTGCCCTTACAGGGCATATCTTTCTTGAACAATTTTTCTAGACTTTAATGTAAAGTCTAGAAAAGTCTCTTCTGTCCCTTTCCATCCTCTCCCACCCAGAATTTGGTCTGTAGTTCACACTGAGCAGGGGTCATGTAGGATGGTTCTTAATGACTAACAGGCTTTCATGTTTGTTAATATGTGTATGTTCATTTTAAAAAACTTCTTGCCGAAAGTTTAACTCACAACACCATTGGCAAGAGTTTCAAGATCCTTGACTTGAATTGCTACAGAGCAAGCAAAGGGGAAATTAATTATGATTGCAAAAGTGTCATGGGATCAATTCACATCTGAAATGAATCAACTTCCACTGCAAGCGTGAGAGTATCTCTATGAACACTGGGTGTAGTATTTCACAGGGAGCAGAAAGAGTTTTTAAAATTATTTTCCTACATGAGAGAAATCATTTAAGAGTTGGGAGACAGTACAAAAAGGAACCACAAAGCTTTACTCAGAAAAAAAGTGCTTTGTTGTTGTTAAAGAAGTTAGACATCAAAAAGGTGAGGGAGAAGGAATAATATTTTTTACCAAAAAAAATTAACAAAAGGATACATTTAAAATATTTTTCTAATTATGTAGGGAAATAAGACATTGATGTAGTGGTTGTTAAATCTCAAAAATTAAAAGGCAAAAGCTGAACTGCAATCCAGAGTTTTCAGAGCAGTCTCAGAGCTTGGAGAATTCATAAACCAAGTAAACCTTCTGACATAACTATAAAATGTGGTATAAACCCTAGGAAAAAATAGCCATCTTGAAAGGGTAACAGCACTTTTATGAGAATTTCAACTGCACCATGGCAACATCAACCCGTCAAAGCAAATGAAGGGCAGTAAAAGTAAAATTAAAAATGATGAAGGGAACACCAGCTTGCTAACAGCTTTCCAAGCTGTAAAGCTTTCAAGTGTTATCTCTTCATTGGTTTGTTCAATCACACATGCTGGTTACCAAGCCTTATCATATTATGCATCTCTCCCATCACTGAAGACTGTCAGGTTTTGATTGACCTATGCATAAAAAAATAAAAAAATATTTTCACTCTTGAAATATTTTCCTCCTTGCTCCACCCACATGTCCCAGAGCCTGTACCCATGGGTTTCAAACGCCATGTATCTCAGTACCTACTACTTAGATATCCTCTCTTTAAAGGTTCTATCATCTGTACAAATGGCAATTTACTAATTTGCAACTCATTAATTTTTTTGTTGACAATTTGTTTTACTCAGTTCCTCGAAGCTTTCTGAGATACTATTTTTATGCAAGACTCAAATGCAAATGCAGAGTCACACCTATTGTGTGCACCAAGTTTGAGTCTCATATCTTCTGTGCAGGCCTTGGTAAAGACCTAAAAACTTAGTCCCTGTGATCCATTTAATAACATCTTACAATAAGTATTCTACACTAAAGAGCTGCAGCTTTTTGACTGGGCCCTTGCTCCTGTGATTCCTCTCAGTTTTTATTAGCAACATGATTCATCTTTTAATAAATTTCTCATTTAAAATTGGCATTAAATCAGATCATAAACATTCCATATATGTTACATTATCATTAAAAAGATCTTATACTGCAAAAAAGGTGTGTTAAAAGAGAATATTAGTAAAGTTATAAGTAGAAGGGATTTTTTTTAATTAAAATCAGTCATCTAAGGATCTCTATCTTTCAAGGTAGAGGATTATCAAAATGTAGATTTCTGAAACTGTTACATGTCAGAGTTCCCTCTTTTGGGGTAGAAAGTGCTTGGACTCTTTCATATTTAAGCTGTCATTAATGGAAAGGACATTGCACATGTACGTGTTGTATTTTAAGCCCAAAACAAAAAGATATCTGAAGATATCATTGCCAAATATGAACAATACTAAATGTCTTGATTTTTTTTGGTTTATGGGGTCATCGCCAAGGGACTCTATATACTTTCCTTATAAAATTTAAGAACTTGAACAAATTCAACAGTTGGTGTCTTTCTTCTTACTGGTCTCAATTTGCTCTTTGGGGCAGCCCAATAACTGTTCCTACTGCATTCTGGAAATATTACCCATCAGAGCTTCATTCTAGCTGTTTTCCTTACTGCACATCTATTTCAGAGTTCTGAGCCATGGGTGCAGGATATGGTTGGAGCTTCCATTGCATTGGCTCCTGGAGAAACAGTGTCCAAGCTGCCTAAAAGAATGGACGGAACAGACTTAAATGTCCAGAAATTGTATCTGCCTTTAGACTAAATATAGAACTGCTCCTCCTAGATATCAGGTATCTGTGGTAATAAAGTTAACATTAACTTAGACTCAGAAGAAGTATCAAGTGTCAGTTCTGACAAACTTTTTGGGACCTTGTGGCTCAAGTACTTCTTTACCAATGGAATCAGTAATCCTTATTATGATGTGATATTATCCTTCTTATGCCATTATCCTTATTATTATTATTATCCCATTGGATTTATGAGAAGGTATCCATAAATGCAAATATAAACAGCTAGCATATGTGAGCAGCTGTGGCTTCAAAATTCAAGATTCTATCAGGAAAAACATCCTTAATTAAAAAAAACCTTAAAGACTTTCAAGTAGCAGAAACAATGTGCCCTGAAACTAAACACCACTCCCCTTCCCTACCCCCTCACCCGCCCCCCCAAAAAATCAACCAAATCCCCCCAAACACACATATACCCAAATATACCCAAGCAAAAAAAGCCTGCTGATAACAGCTTTCTTTTCAAAATGCATAACTGCCCAGTGTTCTTTACAGTGTTTTGGATTAAAAAGATATTTCAACTATTCTGGGCAGGAAGAACTACTCAAATTAGAATCATCACTGATACACTTTCATTCCACATCTTGGCCCACGGTATTACAGTAAAATTTTTTTGAAGATGTGTCTTCATTAATCTGTAGGAATTGATATTTGAAGGGGAAAACTACATTCCATATAATATTTGCAAGTATTAAATATACTTGCTTAGAGTCCAGAAGAAGAAGTTGACCAGGTTTATATATATATATATATATATACTCATACATATATATGTATATATGTATTATTTCCCTGCATAAAAAGTTTGTGTATATTTTTGCTTTATGTTTTTTAGCAAATGAAATTTGCTTACAATACTGAAACATGCAGCATCAACAAACCCCTGTTTTCCATCTGTTAATCTTTTCCTCACCTTTGACCAACATATGCTTCACTCTAAACTAGAAGAAATGTACAAGAATGACAGAGCTGTCCCTCCCAATTCATATGCTGGTGGGCAGTGGAATGAGTCATTAGTGATGACATTTTCTGTATTTAAGTATCTTCCCCTAGCCTACCTGCCAAAAGGAGTGCCTACTCTTGCACTTTAAGAATGGATGAAAAGGTTTGTATGTTTTTATAGACGTAATTTCATCATACAGCTGGATGCAGGATGGGAATCCCAGTATCAACAGAAAGGAACCTGAGACAGGGAAATAAGGAAAAATAACAAAACTGCTTTGTGACTTAGCACAGTCATATAGTAGATCCACCTGCATGAATCTGAAACAGAGACAGATGTTGGCATATCAAAAAAGGAGAGATAACAGCTGAAGATCAGAAATTTTATCAGCTAATCTCTTGCACAGTTTCTCAAATTTAAAGTAGTTTTCTATAATCCTTGAATAAGTTTTTGTACTAGAAGGTGGTAAAAGTGCACTGTCTAAATCAATTTCAATTTATTGTTTCAGGCACTGTGTTCTGTGTCATGCCAGAACAAATCTAGATTCAGTAAGAAAAGAAATTGTCTCCAGGATGTTAATACTAGGTGTCTGAAACAGGTTTTCAACTTTTATGGTAGACCTCAAGAGATGAAGGGTTTTTTTCATTATGCTTTTAGGAAAAAGAATCAATTATTTCCCTTCAATCAAGCCCACAGCTCTTTTTGATTTCATTTTCTTGTGTTTTTATTGTGTGGTGCCTTGACATATTTGTTTGATAAAGTGTCACATAAATGGGGATTTTTATTGTTATTGTCATTGCACTTCTTAGGTCCCAAACTATACATTGTTGTCATACTAACATTTTAGACTGTCTGATTTTTCATTGCTGAGGAAGATTGATCAGTCTTGTTACTCTTGCTAGTGAGACCAATATATTTTGTAATTAATAGAGTAGTCTTCTGCGGAGTTCTGTGTTGGACTGGATGCCTAAGCAGAGTGTTATTCCTTTTTACACCCAGCTCTGCATTTAGCCTAACAATAATACAATATCAGTAAATAACAGAAATACAAAGCTTTCCAAGATAGTTCTGTTTCTTTGCTATTTATTCAGTGAGCAGCCCATCTCATCCAAAAAACTACCGGCTGAGACCTGAGAAAAAAAACAAACTCTTTTCAAATAAGTAAATCAAAGTGCTTCAATGAGGATCACCATCTTAGACAAATATTCTATTCTGCTTTCTAGTATAAGCAAAGGATATGACAGAGGAGCTTCTAAAGACACTGTTTGTTGCCTTTTTAAAATTAAACAGATTTCAGAGTCTTTTTATCCTTTTACCTATCTTCTTTAATTCTTGCTGCCCTTCAACATTCAGTCCAAATTCTCTTGAATCACACAATACTGCTATAGTACAGAGCAAAAAGGAGGTTGAAGTGGCCTACTTGAGTCAAATTTGTTAAAATACAGCCTGGAATAAAAGTCTACATACACTAGACTGTGGTCAAAATGTGTCAGAATAACAGTATTGACAATAAGTTTATAAAGTATTGGTTGAAAAAAAAGACATTATATGTGATCAAGTAGTGTAATTTAGATTATCATTCATGTCAAACTGAGTTTTACTTCACAGACTCAATATGATCACAGTTACACTGGCTAAGTCCACATAAATTCAGTTAAAATCAATGGAATAATAAAAAACGTAAAGTAACAGATCATGATTTGATCATCTCTTCTTACACGTGTATCCTAAATTTGATCTGCTCACTTGACTGATATAAATACATTTTAGCACTTTTTATTATTGTAGCTCAACTGGGTCTGAAATACCATAGTGACCGAAGTACTAGTTCACATACAATTCTTACTATTTTGAAACATGTTCTCTATTTAGACCTTGGACTAAAGAATTGCTTCAACTTAGCTACAAAAAATTTCTGCCAATTCTCACTCAACTTCTATTTCCAGGGTCAAAATACAATTCCAAAAAACCCCTACTATTCCCAGTTCCAAAGTCAAATTTGCAGAATTGGCATTTAAAATAAGTATAGTTTATTTTGCTTGCAACTGAGCACAACTGATACTGCAAACTAATAAATATGAAGCCCCAAATGGCATATAATGGAGACACTGTCAATGTTATACTGCATATACAGTTAGAGTGTGGGTGAGCTGCAAAAGTAAAACAGAAAGTGGTTTGACTGCTGATGGACTGGGAAAAATATGTTTATGCATGGATTAAAAGTATGGCAGTTTTGTACTAAGTGTCTTTTCTATATTGGAAATCTAAGCAAGCCAACCAAGGGAACATACACCTTGTGTACTAAATACAATAAGAAATTTGTGATTTTCTACTCTGGTTCCTTTTGGCAAGAACAGATGGAGTTGTTTCCATTTTTCAGCCCTTTGATCCCTTGTGCATAAGCCATCATCAGGCTAATAATTTTGCTGTACCTGCAATGCGACTCCTAGCACTTTTGAGGTTTGGTTTTTGCTTTTTTTTTTATATATATTGGTTAATGTAGCTGTTCCATACTCTAGCAGCTGTTGAAATTGGTGAATGTGCCCAGAGCCTTCTTTTATATTAGGGAAGTCAACTTTTCATGCCAGGGAACTCTAACATCAGCAGAGATCTGTAGAGCCTTGCAGACTGCAAGCATGCATATCCCACAGTGGGATCTTGCATACCAGGGTGCCAGAGAAAATGCAACTTGATATGCTCAATGAAACTACACTGCCCCATCAGACATATTATTCTCTCTTTGTTAGTGACCTCCTTACATGTTTCCTGATCAAAAGCATGAAAAGAAAT
The DNA here is from genome assembly GCF_003945595.2 of Pipra filicauda. Taxonomy (NCBI): domain Eukaryota; kingdom Metazoa; phylum Chordata; class Aves; order Passeriformes; family Pipridae; genus Pipra; species Pipra filicauda. The sequence goes on from NW_024104318.1 coordinate 1,030,115, forward strand.
GCATAATGTGCCAACTATTTGATGAGGAAAGGAAGACATTACCCTGTGTTGAGCTGCCCCATTTCATCCTGAAAGATGCTAGATGACAGCCAGTAAGACAGCCATGAGGGTCAGATAGAGTTTTCAGAGGGATTTTGCAATTCTGATTTTCAGAAGCAGCTACTGTGGGCTAGGTGCCTACAGGTAACAACAATCTCCCTCAATAACCTAATGATATCTGTCTATTAAAATATTTTTCCACCATATAGTAGTTGCCATTTTCATTATATTTTCAACTGCAGCACTTGCAATTTGGTATCAGTTTGCTGTGGGTATTACAACTGTAGTTGTAATCACAGTACCCTGTGATAATAAATTTAAATAATCCAAGTGTAACCATATTTGCACTTTTCCTCCTCTTCATCTTTCACTTTAAACATTTTAGAAATTGCTGTCATTAACTAAAAAATTATATTTATATCCTCTTGTTGCACTCCCTGAAAACTCAGTCCAGCAATATGAATGCAGAACATTCTTACTAACTAACAGCAAGTAAAAAATATACTAACAATATACTAACGAAGCAGTGAACACCACCAAATAAAGAAAACAGAGGAAAGAAGTCCTAAGTAGCCAAAAAATAACTTAGGACAAAAATGCTGAATTACATTGTTCATTTAAGCATTTTCATTATTGTAATGAGCAAAAAGAGAAACAAAATCCTTCCAAGCACCCAGTGGTCACTACATAACTGATTCAACATTCCAAAGATAATTTGCAGAACTATCAGTAACAACCCATATCTTGCAAGAAAAGTAGTAGAATATCAGAGCTGGACAAACTAATCTGTGTCAGAGTTTCAGTAACACGTTAGTGTTTCCACTAGTGTATGCCATTGCCTTAATAAGCCTGTGCTATGTACTTTGCTTATCTTTCTTTCATCTGTACTGAACTCTCAGGATCAGAATTGCACTGCTTAAAATTGCTCTTCATATGCTTCTGCTAAACTGAACTTGAGTTGCATAAGCCTCCCAGATTACCTTTTTTCCTATTTCCTTTACCCTGGGATTAGTACAAGCAGACAAGTCCTTGCTTTGTAATATCTCCTTCTTCCCTATGTCTCCAAGAGATAACTTTCATGATGATCAAGTGATTATGGTAAGACATTCCATATGCAGGGTCAAGTGACTAAACAATGTAAATTCATTGGGGTTGTCATATTAAAACAGCAGTAATAACCCAAATTTGTAATTAAAACCATATCTTCCTGCACAGACAGTCACAGAACTCAGAGCCAGATAGTAGGCAACTGTATCAGAGAGAACACACAGAATTTGGGAAGACGCAGTAAGCTGAAAAAAAATTAACAATAGGTACTAATGTGCTGTTATTTCTACTGTTCAAGATCCTGGGAACCCTAGTCACAAACCAGGTGCCACAGCCTTATATCATCTCAGGAGCCAGAAGACCAGTGCCTCCATAGTTAAGTTATGATTTTAAAGATTCAGTAGAGTTACTTATTTTAATTCTCAGACTTTTCTTCCAAAGACATTTCCATGAATAATCAGGGTAGCATAATTAGGTATTTAAAGAAATATCATCTTTCTAGTAACTAGAAGTTTCTATTTATTTTAAGCATATTTTTTTCAAATTTTAAATCATGATGGTGCATATATGATTTAACTTATGCTTTATGTAATTATGTTTGCTTTGCAGGATAATGCAAACTATTTTCTGGGTAACATGGTGGAATGTTTCAAGGTGATAAAATTTGCTACTGTGGTCACAGAGACATACATCAAATGTGTTCATAGTTTGCTGGCTCATAGCGAATTTTCAGCAGTGACAGAAGGACGAGGTAGAAGTAAAGATCCACAGCCTGACAGTGGTCCATGGAAGTGGGGTGAGGATATACAGCATGATTCTGTGAAGGGAGTGATCAGACAGCAAATAATACACACAAAGAAATAGATTATTTTCCTAAATAAGTGTAAGATAATTATTTTTCTATTTTTTTTCCTCTCAATTGAAATAATTTCTTTTTCAGGAAACTCTAACCATCCTTGCACAGTTTCTATCTGGTACTCACACTCAGCTCAAAACCTGTCATTACAAATATGAAGACAAATAAGTTCAGGGATTTTGTTGATGATGAGATAGTACAAAATGAATTAGATAGAAATCATGGCCAACACTGACAGAACTATTACTTGTGTAAAAATGTGAGTTGACTGATAAGGCCAAACAGTAGTCATCTTGGTTACATAGCACAAGCCTTTCATACTAGAGCAAGTAATTTAAGTGTCTTTACAGACCCAGCAAACAGCTGGACCAGCTCTACCTGAAAATAGCATTGGAAGTCAGCTGAGGAGCAGGAGACTGATTTAAAAGATGTCAGCCCAGAAAGATAGATGAAATTCCTTTGAAGAAAGGTGAGAAAGCTCTAAAAACCCATACAAAAAAGTGGACAACTCCCATCCTCCTGCTTCCCCAGAACCTTGTCCTCCATCACCTCTGAAGCAGCTCACTTGCATGCCAAAGTAGTTTCTCTTGTTGGATGACTTTTATCAGAAATCAATGAGCTCCAGTACAGCTTCCAAATTTAAGTAATATCAACCCTGCCATGGTTTCAAAGCATCTCGAGTGCAACACCTTAAGACATGATCACTGCATTTTCTCACGTTTTACCCTCTGCTCTCTGTCCTAAAATCCAGAGGGTGACAAGGCTCAGGGAAAGCAGATGCATATCTTTTCGCTCCTTTCTGTTCTAACAGATTGCTGAAGGGAATTTCTGCAATGGAGAAGGAATAGGCTTCCTGAGCTCCATGGGACCACTGGGCAAGGAAATGCAGGATTTGTGCTAAGGAAGGGAACATTGCAGTGTTCTGCAGCTTTAATCTAGAGGCACAGCTCAGTGACATCTGACTGACACACAAATAGGTGTTAGCAAAGTACATGTAGGAGACATATCAGCCAGGTTCCTGACACCTCACCCTTTAATAGTAAAAAAGGCACGTTGTGGGGGGATATTCATATAGTCAGAGAGTCAAAAGATACAATGGATTACCAGCTAATGTTGCCTTGTTCACATTCATCGCTTTTTTAAAAATAGGTAAAGCTGGCTAGAGATCCTAACCACAGAAGTCACATGCATGAGCTGGAAGACAAGGAGACATACAGCTATATAAAGATATGAAACCTCCTTGTTACAACTTGCCCCAAAGGTGAGGGCAACTCAGGTTCTTATTAGTAGATCTCTTGGGGCAGATTAGAGTGAAATGACACAGAATGACCAGTGTTTATATATAAATATATGTATGTAGGGTTTATTTTAGAAGAATTTTGTTGCAATTGAAAGGAGGTATGTAGTCACTTTGGTTATTATCTATAGAAATTTAGCAGTATAAGCATAAAAATGACAAGAAAACATATAAGGGAAAAAAAAGAAAGACAAAGAAAGGATAAGAGTAGAAAGATAGGGGAGAGGAATGATACCACCACCAGTGGATCCAGCAATGAGACTTGACTGTCGTAACTTAGATGTCCATTGGTTGAAATGATGATTGCTATCTTGATCCATCAGGGGTGAGAGAAGCCTACGAAATACAGAGTTCAATGGGTCAATTGTGAAGTTGAGGTATATGTGGGAATGTCCAGGTGACTCACCCAGATGAGGTGGGACGAGTTTCACCCTGTCTGTTTTACAACACTGCAGATCATGCACAGTTCTCTGCTGGAAGGCCCCAGAAATGAGGCTGGGGGCACTTTGGCAGTCTTTAATGCTTGATGACACCTTCTAAGACATGACAGCTGCCTTTCATCTCATTGTAATTGAGTCAATTACGCTCAGCTACAGAAGGGATGAATACTTTTGGGCCTACATGTCTATGTCCCAGTACTTCCCCAGAGGGGAGTTTTCACACCTGAGCCCGTTATGTCCCATGAGGAGGGATGAATAATGTCAATGTCCTAATACTGTCTATGGGGGTTGGGGGTGGTATGGTTTTACAACTGAGCCAGTTGTGTAAGGGAGGACATTGGCATGACAAGAAGCAGAAGCTGCTTCTTGTCATCCTGTTCCCTTGACTCGAGACCCAGCTTGTTGCTAAATAGGGGCTGGTTTGTAGTGGTCATCCTCTGGTGCTCCCATCCACTGCACTTGGGCACCTTGCACATCATCAGCAAAGCACCCACTGCTTTTGCAAATGTCCAATTGTTTGAGTCATTAACCATTAACATTTCAGTCTCTCACCCCCCACACCTTGAATTCCCCCCTGCAAGAGGGAGAAGCTGAAGCCCTGAACTTGCTGTGAATATTCTACACTACTTGATAAGAGAGATCTCACCAGAGTATCCTACAATAAATGAGATGATAAATGAGAGAATTTCAACAGGGTTAATCAGAGATATAGCAGGCCTAGTGTAACCAGAGTGAAAAATTAATTTCCATACAATCACATGAGGCCACCCTGAGCTTCTATTTTGACTGTATTTCCAAGAGTGGGACAGTTGTTTAATATGCAAGTCTCTGAGAGGCTTTGCATCAAAACTAGTAACTAAGCAATTACCTTGTAATCAGAGGCAGTGTTAACTGTGCAATCTGGTGACAGTGTGTAATTAGACAGCATAACATCGTACACCATATTTTGCACTTCACCTTGCAAACCAAGTGCTGCCATATTTTTTTTCTCAAGCCATATAAGACTCCAGAGATTCTAAACAACCTGAAAACATGATTCTCACAGGTTTTTTGTTGACTTAAGTGAAACGTCCAGACAGGCCAATAAAAAAAAAAATAAAAAAAAAAGGGGGGAAAGAAAAGAAAAAAAAGTAGAATATACCTTCTCCACTCTCTTTTATTTAGGGTAGTATGAAGTGTCTTAAAGGAAGGGTTTGGAGACCAAGCCATATATCTGTATCTCTCCCCTGGGGCAGATTCTCCAACCACTGCCAGCTGGAAGACCCACTCTCTGCACAGGCAAAATACAGCAATTCGTCATGTCAAAGAATAAGGAGAACTTCTCTGACTCTGGGGATCGATCTTAACACCCAAGGGGCACAGGGGCAGGATATAAAGTCTCTGAGTTACTGTTAATGCTGCCTTCTAGTAATAAATGCCATCCATTCTATCTATTGTTGTTAAAATTCCCAACCTATTGTTTTTTCCTATGAGAAAGTACCTGCACTTTCAGGATGTTTGAAGAGTGACCCAATGCATATAAGTAAAATAAAAGTAAAAAAAACTAAGAAAATTGCCACCAGCACCAAATATTACAGGCTATGATTTAAAAGGGGAAAAAAAAAAGCAACCAAAACCAAGCAACTTCTCCATAATTTTAGAATAAATGTTTGTTGCTAATTTCTAGAGTTCTCCAGACAGACAGTTTAAATTGATGGCTTGTTAGTGAGGACTGGCCCCTTTGTGAGATGTTTTCAGAATGATTGATTTACAATAAAGTGGCTCCTGGTGGGTGCACGCAGGTGGAACTGATTCAGATCGATTCCACAGAAGCTGACTAATCAGCTGTTTAAACTGGCAGAGTGCTCAATGACAGAAACAGTGCAGCTATCATTTTCTATCTAAGATTATAAATTAACTTGTTCTGTTTATCCTGTATGCCATCAATATGGCGAAAAGCAGCTGAGAGGGAAGTGGGATTCCAGACTGATGGTATAAAGCCTTCCCTGCAGATGTGCTTTCAAACATTGACAATAAAGGAACAAGGGGAAATTTCATTATGTATTAATGAAACCAGTGGAGAGCATCACCAAAAGAGGAGGACTCCTTCAATTAATTAACTAGAGTGGGAAGTCAACAATATTTTTAAAATGTGACCACAAAAGGATAAATCAATGCCAAAATGGCCAAGAGTAAATACTGTCCCAGGCACCTCTACACACCTTATCAGTCTTTTCCTCTCCATGCATATTACATGTACACTAGAGGACTAGCATCTTTAGAGACTGGTAGTTCCAAAAATGATTAATGCTAGGTAATCAACATTTCAGCCTCTACAGTCATATCCCTGAAAGTGTCATTTTTACAACAAGATGAAAAACTCCATGGGGAACACAACGTATGTGGGTAAGTGAAAGGTGTCAGAGAGAATGCGTAAGTGAAAGGAGAATAGATATTCCCTTTCTCCAAGCTGATAACAAGAGCAGGGGCAAAAGTGGGGGCGGGGGGGGCGAGGTTTAGCAAAATAATTCTAACCATTTCTCATTCATAATGCTTCCTTCATACAACATCTCTGGCGTTTGAAAAATCTATGACTTCTTTTTTATCCTTCCTCCCCTATCCCACATAGACATAGTCCATATGTTAACTCAATTTAAAGCTGCAAAAGAATACCAAGTATGCCACAGTGCAAAAGGGCAGTTCTCCTCTTTTTCCCAACAGGGGGTAGAGATGATGATGCTAACAAATGAGGTTTAGCTAACAGCTAACCTACCAAAAAAGGTCCCTTTCACCAGTCTTTTCAGGCTTACCTGAAAAAAGGAAGAGAGAAAAAAGTATAGGTCTCTGAAATTTTCCATTCCTCAGTCTCTCTGCAGAGATTGACTAATACAGTGATAATTGCCAGCAATTTTGAGGGCCATTTTATGTGCCTATTTATGGTCTGAGAGCAACTCATGGCACCTGGAGTTAAAAAACAAACAAAATCAATCCACCCGATGACTGTCAATACCTAACAAACTGGTTCAAAGTAAGAGCAGTGATTGAGAACTGCTGCACTGATACCAATGCCTACCTTAAAGAAACATACCACTTAGACATATCAGTCCTTCAAGCATTAAGATCACTGTCAATCTGACTTGTTACTTGTACACGTTTAAGGATAGCCTCCAATTCAAAATTATCATTTTATTGTAACTTTAGAGATGCATAATGTACAGTCTTACCTTCATCTGTTTTGCTCTGGCATTGATAACATAGAAATTAAAATACTAAGCAGATACTTCCATTAAATTTGGTGGCCTAGAAGGTAATATTTTGACAGATGTACTGCTAAAGCTTCTTTTTATTGCTACAGAAAGGAAAGTGAAACTTGATTGTCAGTAATAAAGGAAAACAATATATTACTTGTATTGCTACATGCATGCTAAATGTCAAAAATAGTCAAGCATGTCTTTATCATAAAATAAATCTGTGAAGGGCAATATATTCATGTCTAAAAAGGAAAATCAAAACAAAACTCTTGAGCTGATCAACATCTCTGGCTAATCACAGAATAAATGCTACTATTTTTCAGGAAAAGAAAGGACTTTAATTTAAGAGAAAGCAGGATATCCTACTAAGTAGGATAACCAGGAAGCCTCGTGCAACATTTTGATGTGTCACATTAATTTCTGCTATCATCTCTTTTTGAGAAGATTAGCCTCTTGACCTTCACTGTTTTAGCCTTGAAAAGTGTCGGATGTCCAGCATAGTGAAGTAAAATTTAGCTGCCTCATTGCTGGCTTCCCTATGAGTCCTCAACCCTGACCTGAAGGGATCTTTTCTGAATCTCCATCTCCAGAGAGAAGAAATAACTCAGTGCTCCTGCAAATGTAGGCCCAGCTCTCTCTTGAGCAAGCTGCCAAAGCCAGCTGAGTTATGTGTGCTGGTATTGTGATGTGGGTTTCTCACAGCAAATTGATCTGATAGCACTGAAGTCATTTCACTTCAGACCTCAGGTTGATATGCAGTCTCAGAGGTGAGATAAGCTACTTGGTTCTGAACTAAACAAGACATGTTTCTTCATGATAAGATTGGAAATTCAAAACCAGACGCTGCTTGGACAACCCAGCCCAGGCACTGAGCATGATCCATCACACAGTTTTGCTCACATGTATGTAGTACAGAAGCACAGGCACACTCAAACTTTTGATGCCCAAGACAACAAATATATTGATGTATTGTACACAGCAAAACCTAGTGGAAAACTCAAAAAAACCAATTTATCAGCTGTCCAAGTAATGCAGGATGATGAAGTCATGACAAAGGAAGAAGAATTCCAAAGCACAACCAGTTCCTTCAGGGTTTAGAGAGCACTAGCAATTCCAGACTGAGACAGTGCATGCTGCTGGTTTCAGTTTTCTTTCACCTTTACATCTTCTGGATACTTGTAATGTAACCTGATTTCCACATTGATTGCAGACCCTTCTCTGAGATTTCCCTAAACTAATTTTTGACTGAACTGGGACATTTGGGAAAAGCTTTTAATTTTTCTCTATGAAAATCCATTGCGCTCTGAGTAAATGCTATTAAACTTAAAAAATAATCAGTCAAATTTCACCTTCAGTGATTCTCATTATGCTTGTGCAGTTAGTCTGCAGAGGAAAATCTATTCTGATCAGAGCTGAAGTTCTAAGGAAGTCAGCAACATTGCACCACCTATCAAACTTGTTTCCTGTAGATATGCTTTCGAATTATCTCAGACAGCCCTTTAGTCATGTTCTGGTAAGCTAAACAGACTCTTTTACTATAAAGCATATTTTCTAATCCTTTAATAGTTTATCAGAGGTTTTAGCTAGCTCTTTTAAAACCATTGGGCAGTGAACAGAAATTTTCCACATTTTTATGAGACATACATTATCACATGTAGAAACTGATAAAAAATGAACTTACTACCATAAATAAGGGACCATTAACACTGATTTTAGACCAGAATAATGTGTTTCCCCATCATCTTGCTGATTTGCCAGTATGCTGATATACCAGCACCAATTGCATTGCCTTTTGCCACATGTACTGTTGATGAACAGAAGAAACAGGGACAGAGTATGGTATCTCCAGAGATATTTTTCCATCACAAATGGAAGTGTGGTTCATGACTCTCTCCAGGCTCATGCTCCTATTTTTGGATTAAAATATATCTTTGGTCACCTCTAGCAGTGTTACTACATTCTCTCACAATGACTCCGATGCCCCTGAGAATGAAGAATCACAGGTATGTTTCATTTCCACCCAAAAGTAAAAAGATGATTGAAAGCATAAATATGTAAAAAATAAGCCACATCTCATTTGTTAGGAGCAGTTGTGTGCTTTGAAACATGAATTGCAAATATAGTTGGAGTTTCAAATTCTATAATGCAAAAGGTTCAACTGATGCAATTTTCCAGTCATGCATCTAGTGAATACCAAAGTGAAGAAGTCAACTGAAATCAAACAGTAATGAACATCTCTCTCACTGTGGGCATGATTAAGAAACCAGCTCTGAGCCATCACAACCATATGATTTGGTGAAATAAACCTAGCACTATACTTCGAAGCCTTACTCTTGAACCAGTTTCGTGCCTGTGAAAAGTCTGTTTCAGCTAGTAAAATATTTTTTTTAAATGGTTCAGAATTGCATAGGAACAAAGACAGTACTAGTGTTGTTAGTGTGCTATGGCTTGGAGTTCCTTTTCCCTTTTTCACAGCCCTCTAATGTATTTTGAGTTCGAATCTTATTATCAAAATATTTGGAAACACACCATTGCTTTCATGTTTTACAGATTACCTTACACATTCCTTATGTTCTTTTCTGAGTACTGTTTGAATATAGTCTACTGTCATTTGAACATTTGAAGGATAACCCCAAGCATGCCAAGCATGCTGCAAACACAAAGAGGTGGAGCTCTGGGCAAAGCCCTTTGTACCGCGTGTGTGTGAGGCCAAAGTTCTTCTACTCAAGAAAGAGCAGAATCCCCTCTATATTCTATGCAAACTTATTCAAACCAGAATGAGATTTCCAGTCCTCCTATTATTCACCCACCCCAGCAGTGTTTGTTGAAGTAATGCCACCTGAAGATTCCTTTATTTGCTTAAACTTCAGGTAATTGGAAGGATACTCATGGAATATCACTTAATAAAGAGCCATAGCTTTTTGCTGTTTGTATAACATAATGCCTTTTAAGGCATAAATAAACGTTAAATGCACAGAGATTTCTATCTGCTCCCTGTAGGTTATCAGTAATAATTTCCCTTGTTCAAAAATGTAATTGTTATGAATTCCAGAATGAACTAAAGGAGGTCAGAGGATTGAGCAAAACTACATAATCACTGTAAACAATGATGTAACTATTTATATACTATAACACTGGGCTACTTTGAACCTAGTCTCGCTTGCCAAAACAGTTCTGAACTCATTTCACTAAAACTAAATGTTTAAAGAAATAGATTTTTCCACATCTGTTTTGGCAGCAATCAAAAGAGCCACTTGGTTCTGCATTTTGCTTTCATAACCAAAGTCAAACTGCAAATCAAATTCTAAAGCGAGAGATGTGGTGATATCTATTATAAAATTTCCCTGGATCCAGTGTACAAAGGAGAACTAAAAAATTGCTCTAGAATTAACTGCAAGCCAGTGGGAAAGAAATATTAAATACTGCGCATTTCCTGCCTGTCAAATCAAAATAAACTTAGTATTTGAGAAGATGCCAGCATTAATAAGTCTTTTCTGTTGGTGGTGATAACCTTATAATCAAGTAAATAAGCTGTTAAAAATAGGCAAAGAGACAGATATATAACCAGCCTAAACCTTCAGGCTAAGGCCCTGCTCTTACAGGACATTCAAAAGAACATTGAATTGTTATTTTCAATGGATCACTTTTCTTTTGTACATATATCTCTTTCAAGGTCCCAACCTGATCAGAGTTCATGACCGTGCTCTGACAGATTCATTTGTGTAAGCAAAATTGGAGAAGAAGAAGAAGAGAAAGTGAAAAATACAGATAACTAAGACTTACTTAAACAGTACAAATGGTGGTAACTGATGCAAACTCTATTACTCTAAAATTTAGGAATAGGTCTGGAAAAAACAAAAATTATTAGTATGATGTTGATGTCAAGAAATTAAATTAAATAACTTCTCAATAAAGAAAGGATAAGGTTTCCTCAAATTAGTAAGAGTGGGAGATAATTCTTGAAATACAACTGCATGTCAAGGATATTTCTTTAGACGTGGATATAACTGTTGAATAGTCAATCATGAATGGGTTTTCAGTGCTGCTTTTAATCTGGAAATAGCATATGTACAGTTTAATTGCCCATGGGCAAGAACTGAGGGAGTATTTTTTTTTTTTAATTTCACGAAAGACCAGATGTCTTCTGTATTCAAAAACTGTTGGTCAAGCCAAACCTTTGTGTGTATAAAAGAAGAAAAGAGAGAATAAGCATGGAATTTTTATTAAAGATTTGCACTCTGGAGAACCAACATTAGATCTAAGTCTAGTCAGGAATGCAGTAGGGGTTTCTTCCCAGGTGGGGAAGAGGATAATTAACATAATTCAGGAAAAGAAATTAATTGTAATAGATTTGAATATTTTATATCAAATGCAAATTTCCCATTGATTTTTGTACTTGAATTCTAACAGCTATAATATATTGAAGATAGGGAAGTATAATAATAATGATGACATTAATAGCACTCTAGTGTAAAGAATTATTAAGACTTAAATGTGATACTTTTCAATAATGGTAGATGAACTGAATTTGAGGCATATTCAAGGAAAGCTTCAAGCATTGATTTAATTTAGTTTTATACTCAGTAAATTGGACTAATGTCCTGTCACTATTCTTAGGTTTGAAAAGTAAGAAAATTGAAGATTTTTTTTTCTTTTTTCCCCCATGGCCCTTGTAGGTAAATTATTTCTGGAAACTAATTTATATTTGGTGCTATCTTTACTCTAAGCAGCATCATAACAGACCAGTTAAAATATATTACTTCGGCACCAGAAATAGAAATATATGTCTTCTCAGAACTGCCCAGGATGGAGTAGGAACTTGAACTTCAAATGGGGAATCTGGACAGAGTTCAGAGTTGGCCACATCATGCTCTTGCGTGCCAGAGCTGCAAAAAGACATTTATCTACCTTTGTTAACCAAATGGGCTGGTCTGAATGAGAAGGCCCTTTTGTGTTTTGCCAATAAGCATTAAAAAATGTTAACCTGACCAAAGTCTTATAAGGCTCTAGGTATGACATGGCATGCTACAGTTCTTTATCAGAAGATATTTAACTTACGGAAAGATAAAAATAATAGAATCTGTGACATGATGAGAACAATTTGCAATTCTTTCAGTGCCTTTGAATATTTTTTTCACATTTCTGCATGATTCTTTGAAGAGGAGTCTCTTCCTGCAATGAGAAGCAAAAGGAGGACAAGTTTAGAAACATAACCTAAATGGACCATCAAGTCCTGAAAAAGGAAAATGAACAGTGATGCTGCTTTGGCAGGAATAACAAAACACCATCTATCAGTCACTATTTTTATAGAATTTGAGTTATACCATGAGCTTCATGAGAAACAAGTAAACACAAACAAACAAGACTGGTGCTAAAGCCTGTCTTTTCTGACACGGGTCAACAAGAGCAGTATGTCACTCCAATTGCTACAAGGCATGAAAATAAACTGCCCTCTATTTGCTGCCTTTTTATCCCAGAGAATGAGTTTAGTTTACTTTGGTATGGAAGCAAAGTTACTGTAGTTAGATTTTCAGGTCAAATATCAGCAAAGAAAGAATGGAAAAAAGTTTGCATTTCCACAGATATTATCCTAATACTAGATCCCAATGTAAAGAGTTTGCATGATAACCAAAGATCTACAGCAAAATACACACGTGGAAAATATTATTATTTCACATTCAGCTGAGGTTCACACGATTCCCTTACATCAACTTCAAACAATTTACTATCACAACCTGTGGGGATTATTTTCCTAGTAAAATACTAAGCATTATTTTTTTCATGTGGTTTTTGAGATACTACTGTTAGTGAGGTTTCAACTGTGGATAAACTTGTGTTTTGCACAAAATTATGGGTATTGGGATTCCATTAAGCTCCTTACAGAGGAAATGAGACCTCTGTCGTTTTTATATCACTGACAGGCCATAACAGCCAAGGACTCCAAAAGGGGAGCTTAACTGTGCTGGTGGAAGAAGTCACAAAAAAAGAATGGAACAAGCGTCTATGCTCGGTGGCTAAAGAATGCTAACCTGTGAGTACCAAAACGGGCTGAAGAGGTGGCTTGTTTCTGTCTACCACATTCCTGCTTCTGAAAGGAACTGCCCAATTCTCCCTGAATGTGTTAGTCTTCCTGGAGTAATGAAATCACATGTGTATATAATTTTCTTTGTGCTAAATGTGATTTTGAGGAAGTGACAGGCACGTTAAGTATTCAGCTCAGGCAGAGTACTGAAATTACTATTAGATGAATTTCAGGTGACATCTGAGTTCCCTCTCCCACTGAGGGCCATTAGAGCCATAAGTGTTCAAAGACTGCTGCCTCTGTAGAGATAGGAAGAACTTATTTTTGTACCAATGCAGTATGTGTAGCATGTTGAGACACATTGCAAGGGAAACACTCTATTTCAAGTAGAAAATCAACCTGTATGTAAAAGAGCTGCAATTACTACTGAATGCAGACCTGAAAATAGGCAAGCTAGAGAGTTTAACAGCTGAGCAAGAGACCTACATTCTTAAAATGCAGGAAGTATTTGGTATTGGACAGTGCTGCATCTATTCTATTGGAACTCAAAGTTGGGAGGGCAATTACCTGGGAAGATTTTCCCCCCACACCCCAGGCAGGAGCTTACCAGAGTCTCCGTGTTTGCCAGGAGGTGGCTGTGGCTGCGGGACTGGCTGTTCAGCAGACCTGACAGCAGGAGAAAGCTTTTGGTTTTGGATGGGGTCTTCATGGTCCCATGTTGTGAGATCACACCCAGATTTTACAGGACCTGACAGAAGCTCGAACACAGGCCAGGAATCCAGCCAGGAACAGCTCTCTCTGTTGGTTCTTCAGTTTCAGCTGTGAAGTTATAATATTGTACACTGCAATTTCCAGTGTTACTGCTTTCACTAGCAGGTTCGAATGTCAAGGGAGTAACTCAAAAACTGAATAGGAATTTGAGGTTCTGAAAATAGTCAGCAATCAGTCTTATCTAGTATTATGATTAACAGTTTCCTGGAAAAGTAATGACCAGTGTTTGAGACTTGTGATTTAATGGAGAGGAGTTGGGGGTTGGGGGAGAAACTACTCAAATATTTTTTTTAAATAAGCTATACAGAATAAATAATTTATAATTATTATACACAAATTTGAAATAGAAAGCTTGCAATGTTTCCTCTTACCAGGTGTAAAAAAGAAGGTCTATATATTTTTTTATGATATAAGCATGTGGCTATATGATGTCTCTATGTAAAAACCACCCCCTTTAAATATAATAACACTTATTAATGAATGCTTGCATAGAATATTGCCTTATGACACCAATTCAAAAAATTGCATTGCTAAACATGTAAAAATATTAATCATATAATTAATGGGTGTACTGATTCACAGAAGTTGGCCAGAGAATTAAGATGAGTAGCTTTTCAAGCTATTGTTCAAGCTGTCATATCAACACAAAAAAACTTAAATAAAAATCCCAGCTGTTATTAACTTAAATTACCTTCAGCTATATACTGAACATACAAGCAATATAGGTGCAAATTCATCTCACCAAATATGAGCCACTTGAAATTAGCCAACTACTTCAGCTGGCTGTCAAGTCTCTCTCCAAAACTGAGACACAAAGACAGCTACAGAGGACAATTAATTCTCCCTACGTATTAAGCACACCTTTCAGAAAGAGATAAATTAACTTTTGGAAACTCTTCCTTCTTACAGGAGTACTGTGAACTCAACTTAAAAAAACAGCTCACCTGTACAAGAAATGGCACAAGAATATCATGCAGTTATTACATGATAGAGAACAGGTATCATTAAAATTTCATTTTAAACTCCCACAATGAAAAAATTTATTTCTTACCACACTCTTGCAAGTCATCCTGAGACAAGAAGTATGATCCATAAGACATGAAAACAAACATCACCTGTATTCTGCATTAATAGAAATTATTTTTAAAAATAATTTTACTCTATTTTGATCCTATAGATTTAGCATACTGTGGCATGCTCTCCTTACAAAGCAGAATTGAGCTAATTCATAGGAGAACTCTTAAAATTACCTCCAAATACCTCCTCAAAAACTATTTCAGCTCATTTATCTACTGATATGGTGTTGTATGTGTTAGTTGTGTTCACGTAGAAGTCCAAAAAAGCGTCATTCTCATTTATGCTGGAGGAGGACTGCATGCTCCCTTGGTTACTGAAGGTCTCCTGATAAACAAAGACAACAGAAGAGTTATCAATGTGCTTCACCTAAAGAGAAAAAAACATACACATGAATTCAAATTAAAAATTTGACGTAGATCCCAGATCCAGGGCCACACTTTGTAGAAGATATTCATCATCATGAATCTCTCAAGCTTCCATCTGCTGACTATAGTTGGACTCCATTATAAAAAACACCACTATTCTTCATGATAATCACTTAACTTTGTAAAACTCTTCATTAGCATTTGTTAATGTTCAATATTGAAGTTTTAACTTACTCTCAGTATGAGAGTATTTGCATCTCAGTTTTAAAAGTCCTTCATAAAGTCAAGTTTTTATGCTGAACATTTGGTAGATGAGATATTATTAGGATATCAAAGGAAGAGATCGTCTTTTTAATTATAAAACTTTAGGGATGTGAAATACCTTGCTAATAATGGTCACTCTTTGGTCAAACAATAATTAATAACACAAACTGTAATAAATTTTTAACGCAGAGGAAACATGACAGTATTATTTATTTGGAATTTTAAAGTTTAGCGAATGTATCAGATTAGCAGTACCTTTAAAAAGCATATTCATTGGTAAACTCTCATAAAAAATAATTCACAATGAGCAAATGAGATAACTTCATCAATATTAATAGAACACAGTCTTTAATAAGTAGGGTGTCTGAACAGCATTGTTAGTGGCATGATCCAGCTTTAGCTGTGGAATTGCAAAAATACTTTCATTATTCATAATCTTTTCTTAGGCACATTTTTTCAAGTAGAGAGTATGTTTTCTCACATGTAACTTCATCTCATAGGGTTTTTTACATATCTGACTCTCAAAGGTTAAAGGCGATCTCCTGCAGATTTTTACCACCGAGAAGGTACACTCTCCTTCTTAGTGTGGCTTCAATTGCCCCAAAATTTGCTAAATGACTGCCAAAATGATTCAGAACTGCATTTAATGTGTATTTCAGGATCTCTCTGGTAAACACATTTAATTTTATACATCTCATGCAAATCCATAAAACAGCATGATCTAAAACTCCTAACAAACTTATTAGCAACAATTTAAATATGCATGTGTTACGTGGTTTTCAGTTAATTATATAGCAATATTGTCTCATATACACCTTAATTAAATTAATTATTGATTAGTGCACTTTCCACTGATATTCCATTAACACACAATAACTGTCTCTTTCTATCTGGATGAAGTTTTAATTAATTAAAGTGTGGCTGGAAGTGCAAAGTTAAGGAAACAAATTCAACAGCAGAATCATTTAAATTCAAATAACTGTGTAAGAGTAAGAATGTTAATTACATTAAAAAAGAAGAATTAGCCATGAAAATACTTTGGCAGTTTAAAGTAATTGATTTAATAAACGATTTCTAAAGGATTACAGCTTTAACAGCAGTAAGAGTAAATTTGTCTATGTGAAAATATAGAAGAATACTTCAAATAGTATTGTTATACTTGTAAGATTATGTCCTTGATTTATTTCAGACAGACTCTCTCGTATTTTAAGGAGCATCACAGATTTCTAAATATGTCATTATGAGTGTTTATTTTCACACTGATCAGCTACAAGCTATTTTAATAGGTTGATGCTGTAATTCTCACATGATCTGGCAAATAATTCCCAGTACTTTTATGTTGTCATTAACTGTCACATTTCTTGACTTAAATATGAGTCCTGTCACTTGAAAGTCAGAAAGCTACTTCTAAATTTCTCAATTTCTTTAGCAATTGATTCAAATCACTTCCATAAAAGAGTCAGGATTGACATATGGATTGCAGTGGTTCCACAGTTTATTGATTAATTAAGCAGGCTATAAGGCTCATGTTCTGCTATTTATTAATCTTAAAATTCTTGCTTCCTTATACAAGGCTTTCTAATTATTGTATGTAATTACTGTATTTATCTTTTCTGAGTTTTAAAAAAAGTTAATTCGTGGGAAAAAATAAAAATTGTTTCTAATTAGTAAAGCTGATCATCAATAACAATAACCTATAGGTAGACCTAAAGCAGTGTTAGAACACTTTGGCAAAGTGGGCTGTAAAAGGAATTCAAGATAAAATCATTATTCCATTATTTTAAAAATGGAAAGTAATGTCAGCATGTGATGTTTAAGCCACATACAATAGTATTGGCGTAATAGTACAGTTTATACACTGAAGCATGTACTTTGTGCTTGGCTGTATATCTTTCATATGATATGATATACAATTTGAATGCAAAAAACCAAACCTAACCCCCCTTTTTTGACCTTTTTAGTAAAGAAAAATTGCAGGGAAAATTGATCTATGTTCAACCAGACAAAAGCCATAAGGGTAATATACAAAAGAGTAGGTTGATGATTTGGTAGCAACTCACTGACTTGAAAAAAGTTAACTTTGAATAATACAAAATTTTCTGGTTTTTTGAAGAAGGAATCAACAAATACAGTTCTTCACCTGAATTCTTCTAATTTTCCTGTTCTTCACCCGAATTCTTCTAATATTCCTTTTCTTAAAAGGATGGCAGTGTCACAGTGACTCACCTAAATGTTGAAAAATTGGCTTGCTTGGTCTCCATTGTTTTAGAAAATATCCAGAATTCCCCTTTGGTAATGCTCAGTTCCAGCAGGCTTCTCTTAATAATGTCATTGATGTTACTGACTCATTTATACATCCCTTTTAAATTTCTTCAGATGTAAACAAAATTAGCTTGGAGGTGCCAACCTTAAGGAAAAACTTAATCAAAAGTTGCTATTAACAATGAGGCTCAAATATTTAATCTTCTCTTTATGTTATTGTTTACAGAAATCCTTTTAATTTAAGGCTTTGCAACTCTTCTGCTTTTAAGTGCAAGCCATAGCTATGCCCTAACTATTAGGTGTAGCAGGGCTTCAATTGATTTCTGGATGCTTTGGATCTATGTGGAGTAATGACGTCTATCGCTGTTCTGAGAAGAAACAAAACCTACTTCTGGAATTAATATGCTGAAATGATAAACAAATAGTCTGGTAAAAGGAAGCTGAGCATGTAAATATGTGGGTTGTTGCTGGACTGAGCAGTTTCCTGTGACAGAATTCCATTAAGGAAGTACACATATCAACAAAGTTTACTTTTGTTTTCAGTTTTCCCCCTCCATTTTTTAGTTTCTCAGCCAATATTTGAGTTATATTCAGTTAATTATTCCATAAAGGAGTTTTCAGTTAATGTTCTAAAAAAGGCAACAACCTCTAATGCCTGGTCAGTTCTAAAATTGACATGAAAAGTATATGACATGACACATTGATCATGCTAGGCATGTGATGGAAAAAATGCCATGTAATAATTACATGTTAATTTGAACAATACACACGAAAAATCTAAACCCCATGTTCAGGTTTTCAGGTTATAGCAGAAATTAGATAAGAATACTGACTTTTCACTAGGTTTTTTGCAAACATGTCAGAGGGAGAGAAACTTCAGCTGAAGGTTTTGGAGTTTAAAATGCAGAAACACCGAGGACTGTGGATGAAGAAAACACACCAACAAGTTGCTTAATAGTTCTCTACCTGAAGCTGAAGTGTATTCTCAGGGCAGCACAGGAAGTTGTTTTGTTGTTTGGGTTTGTTTTTTTTTCACAATGTTACCACCTAGGCTGGAATCACCAGTTTTTGCATAGACCAACACAGAACTGTCAGATGTCAACTACGTTCTGTCAATTATCCTAGAGCCAAATTCAAGATTTCACCTAAAAGTGAAATACTCTACATGTCATTTTGTGTTCACTATCGTATGAATGCTCAAGTGAGATTTATTCCCCTGTATGATTACAAATCCTTAGATCATTAGTATTGTAATGGGACTCAAAACAGAAAAATGTTAGGATAGAAAGAAAAATGTTAGCTGCAATTAAATTGTTTCATAGAAGGAAACAAAAGTCTTCACATCCACAGAACAATCAAAGCATCTAAATCTCATGAAGAAAGGCAATATTTTTGTTTGAATTGTAGGTTTATTCAGGTGCCACAATCAAAGCCCAGTTCCATGTTACATTCATGGAACACTATTCTAAAGACATAGTGTTCACTTTATGAAATTGTACAATCTAAAGGTGATCTTTTCAAAAGAAAGGCTGAGGGAGACACAGGCATTCCATTGCATGGTATAACTCCACAGGTCACTGAAAACACCTGCCTAGATAGGCTAGTATAGGATGAGAGTTGCAGAGAGCTCTGAAACAGCAAGTCCACAACAGCAAGTCCACAACAGCAAGTCCACAATAGCTGAATCAGCAGAACCTAAGTCCCAGTAACAGTCCAGAATACTAGCTGCTGAAATTGGATGTTTTTAATCAAGCACCAGAAGCATGTAAGAGTGTAAATCCCGTAGACTTTTAGTGTCAGTTACGCTCCTAAAATGCCTTAAGCACTTTTGAAAATCCCACCTTGGCCAATTCTGTTCATTGGCTGTTCCAAAAAGCAGCGTATGTGGTTTAATAACTATAAGCAAGCTGAATTTCTGCTTTTCATCTCAAGATGTCTTCTTGAGAGAACAAATTGATTTTGTGGATTATCAGTTTTAAGCTCATGAAGAGCATAGTTGCAGGTTCCTAGCAGTTTGGGGATCTGAACAGTTAAGTACGGCTATGCTGAACAGACTTACTGGCTCAGGACTGGAAGTCCTATGGCAGCACTAATTTATTTCTGTACTGTTTTGGAGCAGGGCTGGCAAGGCTGCAGTGAACTGAATGTCTCAGCATTTCTGCTCATTTCACTCTTCCAGTGACATGGCTGATACAGCTTTACACATCTGTAGCATTTCACAGCTAGCGGTGGGGTCATATTCTGAGAGGAACAGTTTTCCCCTCATGACTGCAGCAACTTAAGTAAAAAATTTTAAGACCCTGTTGTTTTCAAGACATTACTTGTATTGGAATGGAGATATCAAATCAACATGTCTTCACAGACAGAAATTTTCAGTTGCACTCTTTTGCTTCTATCTCCTATGTGAATCCAACATTAGTCAGGCTTTCTACACTTCATTGAAATTTGGAAGTGTAAGGTATTTCACAGCCTTAGGGAATGCAAAAAAATAAGTTCAGGTGCTCATAATTTAGAATTACAATAATTAAGTTTGCTTGAAAACAAAAGGTATAAACTAAAAGGATTCAAAACATCACAAGTAGCTAGATATGGTTAGCTTCAAGTATCAAAACACAGTGCCATTGTCTACAAGATAGTTGTTTCCACCAGGTACATCCCATGAGAACTAATAAAACAGTTTCATTTAGTTGGCCTATATACATTATTCAGAAGGCATAGGTTTGTGATAATTCTGGCATTCATCAGGGAGGAAGGAGCAGCAGGTGTCCTCACTACAGAACACAATGCTGAACCTAAGTTACAACATCTTTCTAAACCTGATCAATTACAGGAGTTGTAAAAAAGAAAAAATTGGGAAATCTTATAGAGGAGAATGATAAAGAATGGATTAATTTCTTATGGCAGAAACAAACTCCCGAAAGTAATGAAAGGATAAGTACTCACCTTATGTTTATTAAATGCTTGTGCTCTAAAAGAAACACCCAGGCACGACCCTGATGGTTCCATCACAGTGCACCCTCTTTCTTCCTGCATCACTTTTCACCACAGAGAGCTTCAAAGATGTTGGTAGGATATCATAACACCATTGGCTTCACCTATTGCCAGTTGTAGAGATTTCCAACCACTATAAGAAATAAGCAGTTATCCAATCTCTTTAGTTATCTACAATAATGCAAAGATATCAGGAAAAGGGCCCAGGAAATGTCCTGTAAGTCATACTAACTCTACTTGACCTTTTTTTTAAACAGACCTTAGCATGGCAGACAATCAGAAATGTAAATCATAATAGTATAAAATCCATCTAGTATTAAAGATGCATTTATAAATTCACTAAAAACTAAGAAGAAACTAGATTGAAACCAGAGACCACTCGTTAGCCCTCAGGTATCAAAAAACCTCCAAGAAGTCTGTCTGTCTGAATATTTGTTTAAATAAATCATGAGTTCTCCACAGCTTTGAGAAATCACATTCATGAAATGTTACTCCAAGTAAATGCTTTTTCCCTTTTGAGTAAAATACAATATTTCACAGTCCTTTACACAAGCTTGCCATGAATATTTTAGTTTATGATTTTACAGCTATCACAGACACGTGATCTACTGAGGAATGTCCAAGATTAATGCATACCTGTGTGACTTATTCAGAAACATTTCAAATGAGTCTGCAACTTGCACACAATGATCAAACACAAGCAAGAACTGGAACGCACTCTGGTTGTCATAAAGTGAACTGATTGTCATCTAAATGAGAGCTGGATTTATAAGATGGCATTAATAATGAAATACTTTCTGCATTCCAATATAAACAGATATTTAGATCACAGATGGTAATCGTCTTAACTGCTACAGTCAATTGAGTGAATAATGCAATCTATAACAGGGTTCATAGATGAAATGGAATTTGTAGTTGTTAATTTTTACTAAGAAGTCAAAGAAGATTTGCATGTTGAAAAAATATGCAATAAAAACAATGTCTCATATTTCTTCCTTGTATTAATTCATGCTCATATAACGAAACAGAAAAACGTGTTTGGTTTAAATGGGGAAAGGGGATAAGGAGAAGTGATTTGAAGTCATAGTGTGCATTAAGAGTTATGAGATACACATTCTCATCAGCAATGTAAAACAGACTTAGCTCTATTTACTGTCACTGTCAGCACAATCAATAAATAACACTTTCCTTGACACAATGCAGTGAACTACAAGTCACAGTATCAGCAAAGGTTCTTTTCCTCTCCTTGCTGACAGGTCTATCTACTCTGCTCTGTGGTAGAATACACAGAAAAGTTCTAAAGACTGCTACATCCCAACATAAAATGCAGCAAGCCCATCAAAAGTTCTAAGGAAATACCTGTTCCCTGTATTGTGTGGGGCATAGACATGGCTAAAACAAGTCACCAAACATAATCTCTCGCAACAAAAAAATTCAAAGTGCTTCTAAAGTATGTAAGACTACAAGTAGTTAATCTAAGCAACTTTTCTCTTCATAAACTTCAAATATTAAAAGGTACTGAAAATATTCTCAAAAAGAGAGTTTAAAAGAGAGTAGAAAATTTCATACTCCTTTGCTCAAACCTCTACTACCTTCTAAAAACCAGGCTATTCAATAGAAAACACAGAAACAAACAGAATGGAGAAACTGTAAAAGAAGTAGGTCAATGTGGTGAAAAAAATTTAAATTAATAAATCAAATTGTATTATTTAGACAGACTAAAGGAAAATATGGATAGTAACAATCCAAACTTGATCTTGAGTTTGGTGTGCCTATTAGTTGTTCACATTGACACAAGAGAGGAAAGTCAAGCCAGGAACGCTGCCACGAGAATTATACTTACTCTTGGTTTAAAAAGGAGTTACAGCATAGCCTTGGCAACTTGAAAGGTTGTTCTATCAGGAATACCTTGAGAATTGCTGCTTGGAGAAGCAAAGGTAGCATATATATAGATACACGTTAAGGGAGGAAGCACATGAGATTCTCTACTCTGTAGCCACAGCCAAAGCCACAGCTGTGGACGTTCTGCTAAACCTCAAATGCATTGTCACCTGCTCCCAGCACCCAGGGCTGGGAGCTGTGTCACACCTACCATGTGTGCTGGAAACCACCAGAGCACAACTGCTCTTTCATGAGTGGACTCCTGTTCACTCTCAGGGC
The DNA here is from genome assembly GCF_003945595.2 of Pipra filicauda. Taxonomy (NCBI): domain Eukaryota; kingdom Metazoa; phylum Chordata; class Aves; order Passeriformes; family Pipridae; genus Pipra; species Pipra filicauda. The sequence continues at coordinate 1,052,936 of NW_024104318.1, forward strand.
AACTGTTGGTATGGTCATAACTTGGGTTTAAGTAATTAAGTGCAGGAAAAGACTAAATAATTAATAATATATCTTGCTTAAATAAAAATAGTGTACTCACCCCAATGACAAATGAAAAGTACCTTGAGAGCAGTGTCATGAAGGCATGAGCTGAAATGCAGTTCAGGTGTTGGATGCAAACTTCCACATAAGTTTTTACAATTAAATACAGCTTGTGCTGTCCCTCTACAAAGGGGAAAATGTAACCAATACTATAAGAATTAAAAAAAGAGAATAAAAAAGAGCAAAGAGGCACAAATAAAGTTCTGTAAAGTAATAATATTTTTATTGCTATGCATTATTATGCACTGATACTGTACGCTTCCAAAAGACACCGGGAGAACTAGGTCTGTTCCCTACGGTTGCCTAAAATGATTTTCCACTGTTAATTATGGCAGATCTGGCAGAGCCATAGACAATGAATTATTTATATACTCTCCTTAAAATGCCAGCCAACCAAACAAAAAAACCCAACCCACCGTCCAACTCCTTTTTGTTAAACAAATGCTTTAAGTTAAAGTTACATTTTCAATGAAAAATTCAGAGGAATAATTTTTTATATCCTTACTCTCCAGAATCTCCACCTAACTGCTAACAGATTTACAGTTTCCCAACAGTCTTCAACAGAAATGTCTTATTTTCTGTGACTTCTAAAAGAAGCACAATTAATGCAGAATAACAATAATAATAATAGCCTAAACAAATTATTTGGAAGAGCTGAAGTTTCTTTGTGTTGCACCATAGGATGTCCTCATGTGAAGTATTATGTTTTTGCCTCATCAGAGAAGTAAAATAGAATGGAATTGAAAAGTTCCACAAAAGGGAAATAAAGAGAAGCATGATGAAACATACATCTATTGAAAACTGGCAAAATTCATAATTATTCAGTTTGGAAAAGTTGGATAGCTACAGGATATTTACAAACCAGCAGAATTGCAAAGAGCAAGATAAAAACTGGTAAGATTTCAATTTCAGAATATTTAATACACTGCTATGAGAAATAAGAGGAAACATCATAAAAGAAAATTCAGAACCAATCAAAATAGATGCATTTTGCACAAGTCACAACTGGAATAACTTTATATCTCATATATGGTGAAATATTACTAAAATTTTAATCTTGCTATAATCTCTTAATGCTACTAGACCGGTAATTGGAACTTCTGATTGAAAACGTGGTTCCAGCAAGCAAGTATATTCCCATCAGGAGGAACAAGAAATCTAGTGACTGTTGAAGTCTCACCTGAAAAAAGAACTGCTACAGCAGTTGGCCAGCAAAAAGCAGTTGTTCAAACTGGGACTAGTCATTCCAGTCAATGCAAATTCTGCATACCAAAAGAAGGATTTATTTTGGAAAACTTCTCTGTCTTTTCTGTGGCTTCATGTTGAATATTCTGGCCCTGTGAAACCACATACTACAGACAAAAATAATGATCTGAAATGACTACTGAAATTACAGTAAGTTGCCCACTGCTATGCCATGCCAGTAAAAACTTATTCATCATTCTACAAGTTCCTTGTCCAATCTAGTTTTAATTCTATGAACACAATCTCTAATGGTCTGACTGCAGATATTGTCTAATATGTCTAACCAAAAGAGAAATGCATTAGTGGCCTCCTTTTTGTTCTCACCATTTTTATAGCAGCACAAAACCTGACACATCTTATCCCTGATCATGCTTTGAAAGGGCACGTGGGGAAATGCAACAGCGCCATGAATATATGGCATAACAGCAGTTACCTAAGACTATTCTAAGGTAGAGCTGAGACCTGGCAAGCTGAGATGTGGCAAGCAAAATACACTACTAATTTCAATGCCATTAAGGGCTACTTTGGCTGCAAGCAGTATCCCTGTTGGTTAAATCAACATTCTGATGCCATATAGGTATTCTTGAATTATGCTGAGCTTTCAATTTGAAATACATTTCAATTCAAACTAATACAATAATCCCACATTCACTCAGTTTTTAATTTTAATTGCCAGTAATGCAATATTGTACAGCAGAAAACTTACTGTTTATTTGCAGTTTTACAGTGAACCTTTTCTGGAGTCTGGAATTTTAATATTTTTTCAACTGAGCTCCATATAATATTCCTTCAACTTCTACTTCAAGATAGTGCATATTTTTTTCTTTTCCTGTCTGACCTCACTGTTTAGAAATACATTTTATTCAATACATGAAATATGTATACAGCTCACACATAAGTACATTTCTAAATCCATAAGGCTAACCCCTAAAAATTTTAAATTGGGAATACTACTAATTATATTTATTTATGCTTGATTATTTAATGTTGACAACCTAAGGCTGTATTTTTATTAAGCAAGAAAGCATGTATGGCATAAGAGAATGGCAGGTTTGTTTGGATCACGGAGGGAAAATTCCTGGATTCTATTTTCTGTTCTATGTAACAAGCCACTGCCTATGTATTAGGCTGAATGCAGAAGATGAAGGAACCATTTTTTTTATCCCAATCAGATAATTTCTTCTGTGTATTAGAACCAAGCACATCTCTGCACCTTTGAAAGGCAAGAAATGAAGGCACTGCTTCCTTCCCATCTCAGACCCTGACTAGCTCCAGAGCTTACTCTCTGCATTTGCTCAGTAACATTAAACTACTGTTGTCCTGAATTTTCATTGTCACAACAGAGAAAGTTCCAAGCAAAAAAAAGCTCAGAATGTGAACCTGACAAATATTTTCTAAACCAGATCTCATTTTGCAACCTTAGTTTGGCTCAAATAACAAGCATATTCTAAACCAAAGAATTTTCTTAACATGAAAAGAACATTTCCCATGTTAAGAATGACCCCAGAGGGCAACATGAAATAACTATGAATGCAAATACAGGAGCACATACTCTGTCTCTCAAGAATATCTCTTCTCAAAAGAATATGGGACATTCCTCCACAGAAAAGGAAATTTAATCATAACCGTAACCATCTTTGACCATAGTACAGCATGAGAAATAGTTAATAAGTGGGAAAATCATTAGATGCTTACATTTTTTGTTCCAGATAATGGTACTGGAAAACCTTCCTAGTTTGTGTTCTGAGATCTGAGATAAATCTTTCAAAAACTGTGATGTGTGCACATCTTTCTCGAAGGCAAATGCCATCAAGAGCATTCAGTAGCCTGTATCATGCTATGTAGTGCTAAGACAATACCTTGCCAAGAAAACTTAAAATCAAAGTAGAAATATTAATGACTCTAGGATCAGATAAAAACTGATTGCAGAGTGTGGGCAATATTGCCCAGTACTTCCTCAAATACTGTAAAAAGCATTTCATTATTCATTAGGTTTAACAAGGAAGTCAATAAGACACATCTGTCAATAACCTAAATTATTAGCTGATGACTGGATGATTGTGTATTGGATTGTATGGGGAAAAATGGTAGGTGTTACTGCAGCTAGCCACTGATTCAATCTCATTCAGTCAGATTCCTTACAGTATTACAGGTCCTAAGCCTGGGTAGCCTTGCAACATTTAAGATGAAAAGTAAAACTGAAATAATTCTTAATTTTCAAATAAAACCCCCTTTTTGTAAAGTGCTATTTCTATAGCGTCATTCTTTCATTCACAGCTCATGGCCACTAGATAAGAGCTTAGCCTCTACTGACATGTTTTCAAACAATATTTCCCAATTACTAAGCTGTGTATGAAAGATGATTCTTCACTTAAAAAAACTTTGGAGGTTTTCTTTTCTTCTCATTAAAAATCAATGTACAGGAAATTGCTCGAGTTTGTCAGAACAACCACTTCTGTTGCAGCTTAATCATTAGACCTAGCCTACAAGAAAAAGTGCTTTACTACATTTTCCAAGAAAACAGCTATCTTCTAACCTGTTAGAATTATTTGCTTTGTATCAGTGGCTCTTTTTCACTCTTTTTTTGCTTAAATCACTAGTGGAAACATGCTTGTTTCAACCTGTTCCCAAATGTGCTGTACTAAGAAACTAATATCTAGAGACAGTAAAGATCACACACTCAATATACCAAACACAAGAAGAAGATGGCTGAGAAAAATATGCTTGTACTGAAGAAGGGAGAATTTAGAATCGTAACGTGTGAGATATGTTTTCCACTTGCCATTATCCTAACGCTACAAGGAAATAGGGAAAACATATTAGTTATAAGCTGCACTTTCAACATGATGAAGAAAATGTTCCATGCATCGCCTAACCCTCTTCTCTCCAAATACTGTTTTTCCTTCATGAACATATGTGTCTCAAGTGTGAGGGTTTTTTTTTCTTCCCATCTTGATTTTCTTATTTCTTTCTTCAATTGGAATAATTCTAAATTACTGGCAAGCTACCTAAGTCAAAGAGCAAAAATTAGAAAAGAAAACAAACAAAATAAACAGTGGTACTTTGTTCCTTCAAAGTAAAGAAGTTACCTGGGCCATAAAATACCAAATCAAGGCAGGAAAACGCCCTAAGCAGCCACAATCCTTTAATTGCGGGTCAAGCTACACATTACCTGTAAATTTGTAAACCTAATGAATGGTCAGTGATTGGTATTATTGAGGCAGAATGCACTTCATTGAAATATTCAGTGTCTCATATCAGTGTCACACACCACAGCATTAATGGGATCAAGATGCAACAATAATAGTTTCCATGACAATGCAGCACATGTGTTCAGCAGCACCTCCCTGGGTAAACAGTAATCCTTCAGAAAAACAAGAAGGTCATTACAGCAACTTGTCAAATCAATGCAGAGAGTGTCTGAGCCGATTAAGGCGTCTTCTCTCAGCTCTGACATGGTGTCAATAGTACTGGGCCACTAGTGCTCAGTCAGATGACTGAAGTGAAATGCCCATCAGTCAGGGAGCTGAGGTGGACTAATGATTCCCTGTGCTGCCTATTAGAACTACATGACAACTCAATCCTGTTTGCTTAAAAAAAAAAAAAAAAAAAAAAAAAAGAAATGACCTTGTTGCTTTGTTTGAAGCTGAATTAAATTGACAACAGCAGCTAATCTTTACCTAGGGCGATTAACAGAATTAAAGTACAACAACAAAGGCACACAAGGTTTTATGTTTTATATTCTTAGTTTGATAAAGCTTGCAGTCTACTAGGGTCTTTACAATCAAGTACAATGTAAACATGTATTCCCAGCCAAGCTATATTTGAATGGATTTGAATTAATCTATTTGTAAGAGAACACTATTTTTAAGTGAGCAAATGTCCATGGTCTAACTACAGTAATAAACAGCCAGTTGTTTAAAAAAAACCAACCATAACTGAAGGAAATGTTCAAAGTAAATGTTTAAGGGAAAAAACAACAGTTGTGGGTGCTACTCCAGGTAAGGAAAATATAAAGTCAATATGAACGTTACTTTAAAGATGCTTTAGGGCTGTAGCTTTTAGTGTGAATATGTAGTGCCACAGTATGTCCCCCAAAATGCAGGGCTACAGTATGTACCTAATTATTTTATAGCTATAATGAAAATGTTTAAGAAATAATCAGGACAAAGCAAACTTGTACAAGCATGTAGGTATACATGTTTTTCACTTGAGGCCATTCTAAAATGATAAGCCTGATGAAAGTCCTCATGCCCACATCATGTTTCTCAGCAGTTTATCAGTTTACATTAGTGACCTACTCAATCAAGAGGAAGACAGAAGTGATGAGGAGGAAAGAAGAATCCTGGGTAGAATGATTTATCTATGTTAAAGAGAAAATCTCAGCTGTTACTAAAACTACTAGATTATCTTTCTTTATTCCCCTCATTCACATGTTGCTTTGAAGACATACTTTTACCTACGACATTGGCAACAGAGTTGAGTTGACTTCAACCTGTGAGATTTCTGAGAAATACACATCGCACCACTGAGCTTGAGTTGTGGATTGCACTGAAGAAAAGGACAAAGAAACATGCAGCTGTCCAAATTCTTTTCACTGAAGCCTCAAAACCCAGCAAAGTCACAGCTAATTGATGTTGATGGACTTTGAAACAAAACCTCATTTCAAGAGCACACATCAGATGATGTGAATGAGAATAAAACAGGTTCGTATCTACAGAAAATCTACCACAAAAATATGATACAAAGCCTGCAGAAAACCTGCTACAGAGCAATAAGCATGATGAGGACAAAGGGGATTTATGTTTACCAAGATATAAGTCATTGGAAGGACTAAATAGCTCAAGGGACTGGTACTGAGTTTGAAAGCTTTTCACCTCTTAGTATCAAACTCAAATCTAGCCCCAAGCTGTAGCTATTGAAGGTCATTATCATCCAGTGCGTGTTCAATACTGTGAAAACAGCCCAATTCTCACTGGACAGGGAGTCACATTTCAAAGACAGTAGCATTTCTGAGGTTCATTAGAACCCATAATTTTGGTTTCAGCATAAAGCACTTTATCAGCTGCCGAGCATCGTGCATTCCAGAGGCTGACAGATCAGACAGGGAAAGTTTGCAGTTCTGCCACAGTGATGGCTGTGCTGCATGCAACAGAGGACTTTTATCGCTATGTCTCAAATCTAGCACAAGTTAGAAAATATAGAATACATTTAGATATTTCAGTGCTTGATTCTCATTTTATTCAATAGGCAGAGAAAATTTTAAAACAGTTGCTCACTTACACAATCTCAAATAGGAAAAGACAGCCTTCTAAGAGTGAATTCCAAGTAACATTTGCAGTGGAAGCAAGCCTTAGACAGGAAATACACACAAGCTTAGACCTTCCCCTGAAGTTGTCATTCTGGGCTCTAAACAATTTATTAGTGGTGTATCATATGCAGTCATATGTGCAGTGTTTACTTCAGATCTTTCAATATCAGTTTTTATATAGTGTATTTCTCCGCACCAGCTGACAATTGCACTCTTACCTTGGTTAGTTTATGTTGCACAAAAGGTTCACATCAGTGTTCGTTATTTTACCTAACTGGGTAAAGTGCATAGATATCAGTAAGTCTCTGCAGTTTGCTTTCAGGCAAAGTAAAACTCTGTTATTCAAGGCGAAATTTAACATTGTAACATGAAACTTCCATTGATATAGATAACCATACATTACTATTTTGATATAATAGAATCAGAGATGCTTTGTACAAAAGATTCTTTGGATAGAATCATAGATCTTTATATATACTCTGTCCATGGTGTTCCAGCATGCTCTGCTGAAGTTTGACAAAATAAAGCAAACACTATTCCTTTTGTCCCTGGTGGCAGCCTATGTGATAGGTACTAGATCTATACAACCCAATAGCAAGAATTAAAAAGTATTAAGGTCTTACACAGGGGAATGATTTAATTGTTGTTTGTTAATCAACCTGACCATGTTTCACTAATCTTGAATTATTTCTAATCTGACAGTACACACACAGATGAGAAAGGACACTGGGAAAAGAGAGGATTTTATATATTAATTCTGAAATGTCACTAAGAGCTGCCTCATTCTGTATGATGATTGAAGTTTCATTTCAAGTTAGCCAAAAATAATGAGGTAAAATGATCTATTTCTACAGTCAAATTAAAGCTGACATGACGGTAGACCATTTTAAAAGGAAAAAAAAGAAGCAAACAAACCAAAATTTCAACAACTGAAAAAAGAAAGCTGATTTTCTTAAAATTAAGTGATATTTTCCCATTAAGCATTAGCTCGTAGAAGACAGAAACTTTTATTTTTGATACCACACGTATCTTGAAAGACAATTAAGAAGAGGCATTTCTTTCTGGTTTCTAACAAGCATGGATAACATCAAATTTGAGTAATTTCCTGATTGTGAGGCAGGTAGTTCATAATTATCAGTGATGACAATTACTGTCTCTATCAGGAGACAATGTTTAATTTTAATTTTAATTCAAATGGTGCCCTCACCAGCTAGAAGAAATAGTGAGAAAAGATATATAGCTTTTCTGACATTCGTGTATAGGATAAAGCTTGCAATTATTAGTAAACTATCCCCTCGTAGATCAAACAGAAACTAAAAAACAAAGGAATTTTTAAAGAATGCCTGTTGGAGAGGAATCTAGTGAGCAATGTGTCTCTTGGCATAATGCTTTACATATGCTTATTTAAAGTTCTTATTAAAGTATTGCTGCTAGTTAAAATATTAAAATTAATAAAAAAAGTAATCTGTAGTACATAATTCCTCCAAAGCCACAACTGATACTTTAAGGGTGACATCCTATCTTACAAAAAAATAAACCTTTGCTGGCTAAATTTAAAATTAGTTGTTTGGTGCAAAGCAAAACTTTATTTTGAAGGCAGAATCCGAGGGTATTAGTATATGTCTTCTTTAAAATCTTGAATTAATTTTGGAGGTTTAAATAGTCTTAGCAAAAATCATAGAGTCACAGAATAAATCAGGTTGGAAGTTTGGGTGAACCTGGTCTAATCTCCCTGCTCAAGAAGGGTCATCCTAGAGCATGTTGCACAGAATTGTGTCCAGATGGTTCTTGAATATCTCTAGTGAGATCACCCTCCCTGGGTGATCTGTTCCAGTGCGCAGTCACCCGCACAGTAAAGAAGTTCTTCCTCATGTCCAGGTGGAACTTCCTGTGCACCAGTTTCTGCCCGTTGCCTTTTGTCCTATTGCTCAGCACCACTGAGCAGAGCCTGGTCCATCCTCTTGGCACCCTCCCTTCAGACACTCACAAACATTGATGAGGTCCCCTCTCAGTCATCTCTTCTCGAGGCAGAAGAAGGCCCAGCTCCCTCAGCCTGTCCTTGTAAGAGAGACACTTCAATCTCTTGATCATCCTTGTCACCCTTCACTGAACCCACTCCAGGAGCTCCATGATTCTCTTGTACTTGGGGAGCCCAGATCTCGACACAGCACTGCAGATGTGGCCTCACTAGGGCTGAGCAGAGCGGCAGGATCACCTCCCTTGACCTACTGGCAATACTCTTTCTAATGCACTCCAGGATACCATCAGCCTTCTGTGCCAGAAGGGCACAGGTTCTGGCTCATACACAGCTCGTTGTCCACCAGGACTCCCAGGTCCTTCCTTCTCTGCAGAGCTGCTTTCCAGCAGGTCAGCCCACAGCCTGTACTGGTACCAGAGGTTACTCTTCTCCAGGTGCAGGACCTTGCATTTGCCTTTGTTGAATTTCAGACAGTTCTTCTCTGTCCATTTCTCCAAGATGTTGAGGTCCTTCTGAAGGGCAGTACAGCACTTGGGAGTATCGGCCACTCCTCCCTTGTGTCACCAGCAAACTTGCTGAGGAAGCATCTGTCCCTTCATCCAAGTCACTAATGAAAAAGTTAAACAATACTGGGCCTAGTATTGACCCTTGGGAAAACACCACTAGTGACAGGCCTTCAACCAAACCCAACTGACTTCAACTTTCTGGGATCTGCTGTTCAGCCAGTTCTCAATCGTTTTGAGTATATTATTGCTCCAGAAAGTCAATTTTAGACTTATATTTCAGACATGTCACTTTGTACCTTGAAATTACAGAACAAGGTCCCTAAACAATCATTTTCTTTAAACACATGTATAATTGTCTATGTGTGTGTGAGTATCTAATAATCTCTTTTAGCAGGGTTCTCTATAATTAAAACAAACAGATTTTATCAACAGGTAGCATATTTTTTTTTAAGTAATTTACAATTTTTTTTTTTTTAAGTATCCTTTCAGGAAGTTTGCAAAAAAGAGTGACCTAACAAGACAAAAAGGTAGCCTAAGGTTCTCATCAACTTCATATTCAACCTAAATGACATGCTACATGTAGCCACCTTCAACACCTCAAAATTGATGTTTAAGAATCAGAAGAATTACAGCATCTCCTTTGTCCTAGCAGAGTGCATCTAAAGTTCAAAAGGAAAAATTTGTTTCTTCACTGAAAGAGGGTGAAAAAATCATACCTGATCTATCTTGATGGTTTTTGTATGACATAATTTAACCTATCAACATCCTGGGTTTAGCCACGTAAAGACGATATAAGCTAATAAATAAAACAATAAAAAGATGACACAAGGAAGTCTCTGATGCATATAAAGGTGCATCTTCATCCTTCACAGCTTCCAACTTTGCTTAGAGGAGAAACTGTATCAGTTTCAATGTAGTGAAATGGTTCAAAGACAACCAAGTACTATCTCACGGATTAATTTGGACTGTTTTCATGACCATCAACGCTCCTTACTGACTGTCCATGCAACAAGAAGGAAAGACTATCTCAATAACTACCTGTTATGATTAAAATTCTTTGAGCTATGGGGTCTGGAACCCAAAATGTGACTCATCAACATTAGAACAATAATGTTGAAATTTCACACAGTGCCGGGTTTCTTCCTTAATGTATGGTTAATGCTCCTGAGACATTTCAACACCATCAGTCATTTGGTAGGTGGAGGGTGGGGAAGTCTACAGAAGCAATTATTTTATTAATTCTGCTTCACAGCAAAATGGTAGTTCCAATGAATTTTATTAAAACAGAAGCCCTCCGAAGGAAGAGGAAATTTACTCAAGAATTTGTTTTCATGAGTTCTTCGGAGTACAAATTCAAATACAAGGTTAATGTCTTCTGTGGAAACAGAATGTAAACTACATTATATGTCAACAGTGAGTGAAAGGATTGCTGGAAATGGAGATCAACTTATGAGCTTATGAATAGTGATGACAAGAGGAACACTTCACACTCATAAATGGTCTTCAGACTGTTGTAGGCACTGAAGAATTAAGATTTTTAAACAGACATTCAAATTTCTGTGAATCTTCAAGAGTTCTGCTAAAGACAGTAAAGAAATTACAGACTTGTAATGACAGAAGTGTATTGTATCTCTTATGTGGGTGTACTAGGGGCACGAGTCTTATGTTAAAAAACTTAAAAATGAAGTCACTAGTGTCAACAATTTTCTGCATATGTGAGCTTAAGACGCTGTTTTACAAATTTTACTCTCCATAATAAATCCTCCTATGCTCCCATAGGATATGATGTAATGGACAATAGTGTTCATGAAATCATGTAACCCAAAGGGAATCATAACAGAGAACTTGTTAAGCATCGGCAAGGTTTTGAATGACTGTAATTAAATAACCTACTTCTCCTCTTGTGTTCCACCATGACAGCTGAGGTCAGCTGCAACATTCGAGTCCCTAAACATAAATGTCAAGGGATGTTGACAGGAAATTCTCAGCAAAAGCCCTTCACCTCTGGAATTTACTTCTCTTATTATAGCATTGATAGAGCCCAGGCCAGTAGAGCAAGGCCTTTTTCATAATACTTCCCAAAAGAGCCATGAAGATGCCTTTTAAATATCCTATTGTGACTAATTAGTTACTTAAGAGCACTAAATTAAATAAGAAATCATATTCTGACATACGTGGCTAGAAACACAGCTTTTTTTTTTTTAATCCATCAAAAATCACTCAGAATCTGTACATTAAGGAGTTGAATGGAAGGATGGCTGAAAACACAACAGATACACAATGTTTACATCTGTAATGAGAAAAGCAAAGAAAATGTACAGTAATGAGGGGTAATTTAGAGAATAATCGAAGTAATATTGTAATGACTACAACTAGCATATCATGCCTGAAGGGAAATATCCTGAAGGGATATCTTGCCTAAAGGGATATGGTCTATACCACAAAAGCTTGGAGCCATTGAAACCCCTAGAGAAAGATGATAATGGCTGTACATAAAGTATAATTTATTTACAATTTGAGGAAGGCTTCCATCAAGTCCCTAATGACAGCCTTACTAGTTAGATTAAAAGCTGTGCTGATTCTGATAAAGGCACGAAGTCAATAAAGTAGGCAAAAGGAGTCTGCAATACAAGGAGAAAATGGATGTTGCATAGTAGGCAAGAATAGAAATAGAAACCTGGGGAGCAACATAGACTTTTTAAAAATATATATTAAAAGAACTCTCAATACATAATCTCATGGCAGCAGACAGATTGTAGTGAGTACTCATAAGGAAGCATGATCTAATGTGGCTCTAACAGCTCTATTATCTGGAAAATATTGAGAGACTATTATAGAGATCCATCTATATACCTTTTTTAGCATTTTATTATCACTCACTGTTTGCTTTTGTTTTTCCTTTCATGGGAAAAGGAAACTGAAGGGCCTTTCAGGAATAGAAGTCTTCTAGCTATTTTGCAATGCCTCTGAACAAATGAGACATCTATCAACAAATACTTGTGTAAGGATAAAAGAAGGAGAAATTTTAGAACTGCTGAAAAGAACAATATACTACATGGAATAAATAGCAATAACAGAACAGTGAAAAATAGTGTGCAAATTTTATTTTTGTAAGAAATTAGTCTTTTGTCTTTTAGTAATGTAAATCAGGAGATAATCCACTGGTGTAAAAGTAGTGAATAAAAAGGAAGTCACCACCATCAAATCCAGATTTGTAAAAGGTTGCTACGACACCAAAAGAGAAAAATTGCCACCTGCTTCACAGAAATTGGTAGAGTTCGTATTAAACTGTGCTTATTTCTTGTCACAGCACTGCAACATTTTGAACATGCAAATCCCACCAATGCTGTCCCGCAATCAGCTCTGCATGGTGTTCAAAGTCACTCTGAATAAGTATTGACATTTTAAACCCACGCCCTGCTTTCACAGTAATCCTAATTCTATGTCGTTACATATTTTTTATTCTTGTTTAAAGGTATATCGTGAGATGTTTACAGAGGCCATTAAAAATAATAAAAATTTTAAAAATGCGTGAAACATGGTATAAGCAGGGTTTTTTCAATATACCATGATTTTATAAATGTAAACACAGTTATTGCAAACTACACTACAGCTACAGCCAATTCAACTGGACTCGTGGAATATTTAAGACCCAAAATCTAATAGCCAGATTGCTCTGCAGATCACACCCACAAAGGGGATATTTTTGAGATTAAAAAAATGTATTTTTACACTCATAGGTTGTATCAAAATTCCTACGGCTTGTGGAATTAAATAGTTCAAAAAATTAATTGATTAGAAGAGAACAAACAAGGTTTCCATTCATGGTTTTGTTTTAGTTTTTGACAACAATCAGCAAGGGCAAACTTTACCTACCCACTCTACAGTATAAATCCTGCAGAGAGGCTGGAACTGAAAGCTTACTCCTCCTGCCTCATGTGACAGCTAAACCTCAGAGCCGAAGGATCATGTTCACTGAGTCCACCAACAAATCTCTAGTTCTTTTATGCAAAATGGGTGGTGTATCCTTCAGTGCAGGAGGATACCTACAGGCTAGAAAATCCTAAGGACTAAGGCCTAGGAGGCACTGGTAAGGAACCAGCAAGCCCTGTGGAGGTGGAAATACTAGGTTTGAAGCTCTATCTTCCCATTTGGGATGCATATAATTTTGAAGGCAAGCTCTTACTTTACAACCCAGAAACCTTACAGAGATACAGGTATCTTTCATGAAGATATGCATACTCCTTATGGAGGTGCACATCTCCATGTTAAGTCAGGCACTCCTCTCCTCCGAATTTCCTATACTTTGTGTTTCCACTCTGTGGGGGACCTGCTAAAGGTGTCACAATGAAATTCTTAAAATCTCTCATGCATTTAGTAGAGAATTTAGAGATCTCACTTAAGGCTCTCAACACTAGTCTAAGAAGGAGGCACCAAAGATTTAATACATAACTATAGTATACAGCCTATACTCATTTATGAATTTAGTCTAGTCCCTCAAAAATATAAGCAGGATTTGAAAACCTAAGGTGTTCAAATGTCTACATCTTGACAATTTTTTCCTTGAGCAGTCAGTAAATTTGAGATAGAAAAATGTCAAAGGATGGCCTAAGGGACAGAAAATTGTGGGTGTTTAGCAGGAGCTGTAGCAATCAGTCTCTATGAGGAAAATAGCATAGATCTTTGTTGCTTTTTCCAGTAAGGTTTTAGTCACAAAACAAAGCAGAACCATCAATTTAGAATTATAAGCAGCTTCAAAAGAAAAAGCGGCATGATAAGACAAAGAGGAGTTTGTTCACAGGTAAATAAACAAGCTGGAAATACCCACCCTCGTTCTGAAATTCAGAAAATAGAGAGCATGAAGGAGATTTGGGTTTCAGGGGAAAGAAATGTAAATGAAATATTGACTTCTAGGGATAGTAGAAAAAGACATAGCACAGATAGTCTAGCTATCACATGTCTAGGACTTCTTCACTCATGAATGCAGTCTTTGGGAGCAGTAAGACAGCAGGAAACAAGGGAGACATTTATTTGAAGCTGTAAAAATTGGGAATAAGAAATACTGTAATCTTGAACATCCATCAGAGCATAATTGCTGTTTTCCACTTAGTAGCAAAGTATGACTTTCCAAGGACTGCTGGAAGTACCAACATTTCACAAGGACAGCTCTGATGATGAGCGATGGTCCTGGTGTCCTAGTAAGAAGCTTTAATATCTTTTTTTCTCGCCTTCCCTTCATCCCTTGCAATGCCATGCTGCCAGTTATAAAAGCTTGGTGTAATCCCCAGAGTTTATAGAGAAAGTGCATTAGATGTAAGGAGGGCAAGGCAGACATTGGCTTTGGCAGTTTGTGTGAACTGATGAAAAGCAGCAGCTAACTCCCTCAATGGACCAAGAGAAATGCGTTCCCCTTTTGAATCACTATTCAGACAGTACCAGAGCAACTAATCTGACATAAATTCATCATGTTTGTATGTTTTATCAGTAACATAGACTTCCACTAGACAACAAATATTTTCATTTTTTCATAGTTTGCATTAATTCTGCACCTATCCCTACAAACTAGCCCCAGAGTCAATTACAATTTAAAAACCTGAGTCTAATAAAAAAGAAAATTGAATCTTCTTTTTATATGACGAAACTGTACACAAAGTGAGAGGCAGTGGATTTAAGCATTTGGGATTCTGATTTTGATGCACTTCTGGAACTGAAATCTCATCAGGAGAGAAACACACAATTAAAACAGCTTTCTTTTGCATTAGTTCATTCACATTAAGCATGGCAAGTTGTACACAGCAGAAAAATCTCAGCCTAGATTAGCATTTTTTTCACAATGTGAGAAGAGAGTAAAGGGCACACAATTAAAACATGGTGTAAGCAACAGAATCACATCTAGTTTTAGACAGATGCTTCAAGCCTACACAAATAAACATTCACTTGAAAATTTCTCATCCTTCTAATAACATAGCTTTTTCTTGCAGCACTGTTGTGAAATCCCCTCCTCTTAAACATAAACCATGAGGTATCTGAAATCTAATAAGATCTCCAATGGAGTTTTAGCTATATTCATTAAAGCTTGATATCACGTGGTCAAATACCCACAGCCATCTCTCCCTATGTTCACAATTATTTTCTACCAACATCTTTGTGTATGTTCTCTATGACATGCAACATACCATAGCTACTGAATGTACGGTATATTCAAAAGTCACCAGTAAGTCATTATATAAATACTATAAATAAAACTCCTTAGAAGCAAAGTGAAATACAATAAAATCAAGACCATTGTTGAAAAATCCTTTTGACTAAGAGTTTGAACCAACAGAAATTAGCCCACTCTGATTATACTAATGAACTAATACTGACAATGGTGCTATTATTTGCAAAACAAGCTCTTCACTGAACTATGAAAACAGTCTGGCATTCCACAACTCAATTAAAAAAAATATTCCTTCGCCATCCCCATTTATATAAATCAAATTCCTTGACTGTGGTCCTCAGTAGCTTTCTGTTGTGCCACGAAGATAGCTCACTGGTTTTTTTACTTTTTTTTTTTTTTCCGGATCCCTCATCACAAAATTACAGAGGTTGCTTTGCAAAGATGTTGTATGTGATAGATGTAAATGCAGAACTCTTCCATTTGCAAAATAGTAATGGTGGGAAACACTAATGATGGACCACGCAAACAAACAGTAGTGCCTACCCTAAAGTCTTTACATAACTTTACAACAAGTCTCAAAAATGTAGACAACCACGTATTTGATTCATCTGTGCCATTGGCTGCTAGTGTGGAGATCCATTAGCTAAATAAATTCTTAGGAAAGGCAAGGATTCTTAGTGTGTAACCGGTTGCTTGCTAACAGGCTCAAAGAGTTCACAAAGCCAAGAGAATTTTCTGCCTTTGACCTTAAGACAGTCTTGAATCAATTCTAGTCTGACAGTATTCAGCTCTTACTGACCAGTGACCCAGAGACTGATTCTAGATCTCTGGAGGTTTTCCAGACCAACCCGCATTCAGCAGTAGCTCTAGTGCTTTTCTTCTGGTAGGAATCTCAACCAAAAATGTTTCAGTACATTTAAGACATGTAGTGTGCACGTCCATGCACTTCCACAAGTGCACAGACTCTTTTAGTGTTTTAAGAGATCAGTATTTTACCAATCGATGCAGTATCAGTTATTCTTTAATAAGAGGAGAATATTTGTTTAGTATATGCTTGAAAACAGAAAAAAAAATAAAGTCCATTACCTTTCAAAAGACCTCATAACTTTCCTGCGTGCCTCTTCTCATAGTTTATCCTTGTTGCCAAATGCAGACTTCTACAAAAGCGCCCCAGGAGAGTCAGGCACAGCCTGGTGAGAGCTGAAACACAGAGTAACTCTTCCGTAATGAACACTTCCTAACTCATTACACGTTATGACAGGTTTGTAGTTTCGTCCCTACTACAACAGACCTGAACATCTGGGGCACTAATCTGACACAACATGAAACTAGTAAAGTAGAATAGCAATGAAAGATTTTAGGGAGGTTTTTAATACTTTTGTGTTGATGTCAAACTAGGTCCAGCTTTATCTAGGTAATTGCTAAAAGACTTCAATAAGGTCCTTCGAGCTTTGCTATCATCTGTTCCAGGACAGCACTAGCTTCCTAGTTAGGATGCTTTTTCTAATGACAAAGCAACCTGCAAAGCCTCGAGACGTTTATTTAATGAACCACAGCTGATTGCATTCTGCATTGCTACACTTTTACCATGGCTCATACTGATGAGCCAGCTTAACAGGTGATTGCAATGACTGGAACTAGAGAAAAAAATGCAGTTTTGAGAAGTATTTTGTTACCTCACCCTATTTAAATTAAATCTAATAAGAACTTAAAATACCCACAGCCATCTGTCTCTATGTTCACAACTGTGTTCTAACCAATGGTCTATGTGGCTAAACAGCTATTGATTAAGTCAAGAAGTAATGCAGCTGCAAACGAGTTGTGAAGCAAGCTGGACTCTTCCTTTCCACTGCACCAGACCTGCAAAAACTATTATTTTAGTTGAATATCGAACCCACTAAACACAAAAAGTCAAAAGCATAGCAGAGGAAAAAAGAGGTTCACAAACAATGACCTCACAAAGTAAACAAACAATTGAGTGAAACAAAAAAAAAATCCCCAACACTGATATTTAGAGAGTATAAAGAGAGCCAAAATTTGGCATGGATTAATTCCACAGAGAAACTGAGGAGCTCGTGCATCTAATAGATTCTAAGGACACTCTTAAGTGATGGGAGTGGTGAAGTTCGCTCTGAAGAGATAGTCACCATTTGATTTATCCAACTTACAGAGATCTGTACACAGATAAAAAAGCTGCAGCAGCTGAGAAAGCACTTAAATACAATACTTAAAAGCACCGTGATGTACCATGTGGTATGGAAGTAGGCAACTGGTATTTACAGCAGAGAGTTGATCAAAACCAAGAAGGCTGGAGACATGAATGAGTACTATTTATGAGAAGTCTATGATCATATTCACCTCCAGAACCAAACAGTTGGTGTCAGCCTGTGCCATTCATCTTGAGGTGGCTATAATAAGTGATAATGATGAATGTATTCCACTCAGCCAACAGCTTTACTAGCAAGGTAAATCATAGTTAGCATTCTCTACTTTTGAAGTATGCACCCTAAATATTAATTTACAACCTTCCATGGCTCTTATCTTATAGGCCAATATTATTCATGAACTAATTTTTAGCCTTTATATTTTCATATTATTCTTCTGGATACTTGTAAGCAGCATGGAGCCTACTGAAGCTTTTTAGATGTTGTTAGGCATTTCCTGTGCAATGAATCCTTATATGCAGCAAACTAGTCTTTGGCCACAGACAAAACACTTCCCAAAGAGCAACTTAACTAGCTGAAATAAAAGATGTAGCCATCTCCTAAAAGAGGAAAACAAGACAAAACAAGGGGACTGCATTATAGATGTTTTTCCATACTATCTAAACCTACTCTTTTAGTTGTCTACTACCAGTTCTCACAAAATAATACACAGAACGTAAACGTCTTTCCATTGCACTCATACAATCTCCAACAAATCCCTGATCTAGATGTGTCATCTTTGGACCTCATAGAATTCCAAAAACTTTTCTTTCTTTCTATCAGGTAGTTTTTAAAAACCATGTATAGTTTAAGAAGTCACAATGGCCTGTGGCAAAGAAGTTTCACAGCTTAAGTTTACTTTCTGAAGAGAAACAATTTTTGTTTATACCCATTACTTTCACTTGCTGCAACTTTAGTTTCATATTGGTAGGGAGAGTGGAACAACTTAACGAGCTTTTTTCCCATTATTCTCTGTGCATATTTTTTAATTTTCCTCATTACGGATTGAAAATTCCCATTCAGTTTAGCTTTTAGCTCACATGGAAACGTTTACATCCCTTACATCATCCACGTTAACCACGTTTCTTTTTTTTCCTGCACTTTCCCTAATTTCTACATCATCTTTTTTAAATTTAAAAATCAGCACTGCACATAGTGCTCAAAATACAGGCATAACTTGGATCTGTACAGCAGCACTTTAATTTCCCAGCTTGCTTTCTAACTTTCCCTACTAAATCATAATATGCTATTCTTTTGGACCATTGCTGAAAACTGAACTACCTTTTCATTTTAACTATCATAAACCAATTTTTTTCACCCTGAATGTTAAGATATTTTGTAATCTACATAATTCATGTTTATCTTTAAAACATATTCCTAAATAAATATTCTTAAAGAATTATCACGCTATTCTCTTCTATATTTAACAAAACAGAATCTATAAAAATGAAAAAAACCAAAATAACCAAATCAACTTTTTCCTCGCTAAGAAATATATTTTGCCTTGATATTTAATTTGGACACAGTAATCACTTTGGTTTATTGCTTGTAAATTTGGCTTTATTTACATAGACATTCCTATATATAATACAGATAACTGGATCTACTGAAGATACCAACTAAGAATTTGCAAGGTTTTTTTTTTTAAATAAATTTCTATGTGGTTTAGTCATAAGCAAAATAATCACCTCAAAGAAAATGTACAAGGAGAATATTTTGTCCTATTTCTCCCCTCTTGTGCTTCCTTCATGCATTTATTGCTGTTATTGTGGACTGTAATTTCTACATTAGTATTTAAATGGACACCCCTTATGAGAAGGATGCTACCTTTATTCTCTTTCTTATTTTGCATAGTCTCTGGAATTTTATTCGAAATTTTATAACACATCTTTCTTAATTCTCTTCTCTTCTTCAGAACCCAGAGCTTACCCTATGTCTTCTTACCATTTTGACAAGAGCAGCATGCCTAGTTTCCCTGGAAAAAGCTTTCCAGCAATTCTTTTCACAAAATTCTTCCTCCTGAGATTTCACAGAATCACTGAGTATTCATTTCAGTTAGGCCACTACAATTTTAAGGAACAGCAACTCTTTTGATCACAATACATCTAGACAGCATCTGAAGTTAAAATGTTTCATCACCACGTCTTTGAACTTTTGTTCAAACTGAAGGCATAGATCAAAATTTGGAACAAGCATCTCTGAGTCCATGTTGCATTCTGAATGGATACGCAGCAGGAACAATTATAAAGTGAATGTTTGCAACACATAGTACTTTTCTGTTGCTGCCTGTACACATACCATATACAGAGGAATTACAACAGGACATTACTGATGATTAAATGAATTCTTAAGGCAATGACTATACATCAGTGTCATAGCAAAACCCAGTTGTATAGCTATGGAATAAGACAAAATAACATAGTTCCTTAATCTTATGTCCAATAACAGTATGATTCAGTGTAAGATAATGTATCAAATAGTGTGTCCTACTCTTTTTGGACATTAATCCTGACAGAAAAATCTTTAGCTTTGTATGGATTAGTCAATGCAAATTCATTAACTACTTGTCATGCTTCTAATACAATCTGCCCTGACCCCAAAGACTTGACAGTGTAGTGTTAATCAAATCTATGGAAGTTCCCATACAGACAACACAATCTGTTTCAGGTTAGACATATTTTAGACATATTTTTTCCCCTAAAAAAAAAAAAAAAGAAAAAAAGGTTAAAGTATGTGAGAAAAATTTAAAAAATAGAACTCTAGTTTATATATTTTTTTAATATCGTTTGATATTAATAAATTTATTCACAGTTTTCTATACTGAAAGGGAAAATAAAATCAAGTAGAATTTTAATTTGGCTATTTTTAAGAGTTGCATCTAGAAAACTGCCATCTCTTTAAAGTAGCAAATCAGAGTTCTATCTTACAATGAATGAAATTGAAACTTATTTTAATTTCAATGAATATGTTTTTTACACCAAAACTTGTGAATATCTTAATTGTCATGAAGAGCATTCTACAATCAGTAATGGTACCAATAAAGGCAGTTCTGTATCACTAGTAAAACAATGTTCTGTACTAAACTCTATGATATTGTAGCCTCAGAAATTATTTGACTTGGATTAGGGTGATAAGATATTTCTTTTGTCAACTATTAAATGAAGCAATAAATAATGAGCTAAACACACTATTGGTTCCTAAGCTATGCATAAAATCTTGTAGATAAGGATAAAATGAAGACCTGAATATATTACTAGATATTTTAACAGTAGATGGTTAAAATTCCATAATTAAGATTTCATAATCTAGTGCAATAGCACACCAGAGAAACCTGATAGCAAACCCAAACATCTTTCGGAAAGATATGAATAACTCCAATGTAAATAAGCCCAGTTCCTCTTTTTAGCTGTAGTCCTTGCCTGTGACAATACTGAAATGCCACTTTGTCCATCTCCTTGAACTGGGAGAGCAAGACCAACACACTAAGGCTATATTTTCCAACACATATTGAGAAAACTGGTTTATGTCTTAGGATCATGTAAAGGAAGAGTAACATTCTGTGGGCACTCAGTCTATGACATCAAAGATGTGTTGAGGTTTGCTTGCTTAAAAATGCCATAGTGTAGTACAGGGGATGACATTTTAGGATGGCGTGGGGAGATTCATTACCAGAGGAAAGCTATTGAAATAGAGACATATATATTGGAGTTAAAAAGGAGCAGTAGATGCAGCAAGTTGGCCCTGAAATACCACCTAGGCTAAGCTAATAAGAAGAAATGCTTATCTATAGCTTCTATTCCCCTGGAACAAAGCTTCACAAGATTTTTTTTTCATGACGTGCAGATCCAGTAAAGTCTTATCCAAGTTCTAAGCTTTTTTGATAGAGACAGAAAACTTGACAATATCAAAAAATGTGTCACAAAAATCTGAAACAAGAGTTTAAGAAAAAACAGGCTCACTAGAAAATCAAAACACTGCTTTAAAACAATTGCATGGTAGAAGATTGAAGGAGCTGCTTGCAGACAACTTGCAAATAGCAGACGAATGATTGCAACAAAGTATTGGCTTTCTACCTATCAAACCAGTTTCAGTTTTAACAACCTGGTTTTATATTGCCCTTTGATGCATGTGGCCACAGATGGAATTCACCTCTCTCTTGATTTTCATCTGTTTATTCACTTCCCTGTTTTTATTTCCTTTTACAAAAATTTTTAATTAGCTCCTTTTTGCCCATACGGCTGTTTATGGATTTACCTTCATAACCAAAGACTGTATTTCTCAAGTAATTTCATTAGTTTCTAACTTTTTAAGGAGGGTTCCCCCCCACCCCCTTTTATGCTAGTTATATTGGCTGTCTTAAGACAGTTTCCTCTGACTGTAATTCATCCAGAGATTTGCCTTAAAGGGATTAAATGTATAAATCTCAACCTTGTTATCATCTAATTTCATGGTTTGTTTTACCTTCAAAAAGAAATATCTTTAAGCCCATGAAAGTAATTTCTTGCGTAGTCATTAGATCTGCACTTAATCACATGCGTGGTTTTAAAGGTTCTCTAACAGATTTTTTTCCCTGCCAAGAGATGTCTCGGACACCGAGGTGAAGTCATAGTTAACATGTAGGCATACAGGGATTTCTCTCCTGAATATTTAAAAGATCTTTGTGACAAACATCCAGATGATGTGGATGGGACTGCTGCTGGGTGTTGAAGGTAAATACCACACTTCACATTTTGATTAGCCAGTTGTTAAGAAATGGAAGACCAACACCAGATAAGACTATCAAATTGCTATATATAACAACATTTAGCACCTTAATACACTGCATCAGTGCTTTAGAAGTAATAAAAGTCACACAAGTTTTTTCTGAAGTATAGGTTATCCAGGACTACTTTATGCTCAATCACTTAGGCTCTTTTGAAAAATTTTCCCTGAACAATTTAAGAAACGGCTTTAATAACCAAAAGCAAATAAAGTACAATATAAACATCATATTTGTCTAATGGAAGTGAAGCAAGCACACACCATTGTCCCAATTATTTACCCAAAAAGTTTAATTAATTTCCCAGTTCGAAACTGCTAATGATTCCCTTTTTCATTTACCCAAACACCCACTCTGAACTCTCACACAGAAAGCATGAGGGTAAAGAAATTGCTGTCTCCTATCACCACCCCTTTGCTTTACAAATTACTGCCACACACTCATTTTCAATCAAAGACTAGACATTCAGTCTTCCATATTGAAAATAGGTTTTTTGTCTCTATACAGAGAAGCTCAGCAAAGTGATACTAGTAAACAACACCTCTAACCCAGAGCATGCTTTGCTTTTAACAAATTAGTTTGCTTCTCTAGAAAATGATCTTATATACTTTTGGGTTTTTTTGTTAACTCAGATAGATTGTGTTCATTTGTTTCTTCTGCTGTAATATTATTGACTGAAACAAGGTATTCCTTATTAGAGAAAGTAGTATGAAAAAAGAAAAAATAAGGTCCACATCATGATGTAGATACTAATGTAAACCAGAACCAAGGAATGACATTACTGCTTTGCAAAACCAATCACTGAAAAGTCTAAAAGCTTATTATACTTAAATTCATTAAAAGGGTGAAATGTTAAGACCACATTCTGCTTTGAACATCCGTCATGACACAAACATCATGCTCCCACTCTACTTCCCCAAAGAAATGAAAAGGTTATGGTCAAAAATCATATTTTTTAAATTTTACAGGAGTTGGCTTTGATATCAAAATGGCTATAAACACTATGGAGACTTTTCTGGTTTTAGTTTTGTAGAGGAAGAGAAAATGCATTTCTGTCTCACTCTCTAATGTATATAGATACACATTTATTTTTAATATTTATATAAATATATGTATAAATAAATTAAATTGCTAGCAAGCAACAGAAATTCTTATGTTTTTCTATCAAAATTCAGTAGTGACAATATTAAAATATTGATAAAAAATTAAAATAACAAATTTTCAAGCAATTGAGTTTAACATATAACATGTTTCCCTTATTTTCTACTGCATTCTGTCTTCTCTTGTCAGTCACCAGCTCTGAAAGTAAGCATCTTAGTCATTTTTTCTCTTATTTTAGGAAATCACGTTTACCCCATTTGAAACATACTATTTTGGCTTAAAAAAAAAGCAAACTTTAATATAAATACCAGTGTTCTGAAACCTCAATGTCTCTTAAATGTCACTGTTAAAAAGTCATCTATCCCTATAGAGAAAATATAATCGCAACACTCTTTTCTACAAGAAATTTGAAGATAACATGGAGAAAGCATTTGTGGAGTGGAAAATTATTAAAGAAAAATACAGCCATTTAAAAATAGCAAAGCATTTTATATTGCACCAATCAAACTGATTGCTTCACAAGACAAGGTACCTCACAGGGATCGAGCATTTACCTTCTCTGTATGGGCACTTGTGCTACTTTTTGGTATGGCCTATATCTACTACAGTGTAAAAGCTACCTTTTGATAGCTACTTTCTTGGAGAAAATTCTGTGTTCCCAGAGGAAAATTTTAATAGAGAAACTGTAACCAGTTATAGATAGTTATATCTGTTTATGCAAGATCCATACTGTGCAGATGAAGAAATCACCACCAGTATGCCACAAAACAGGATGGGTCTCCAGCCATGCAATCATGAAATTTGTTAAATTAGGAGAAAAAAAAGGATTTAATTATTCATGAGAATTCCCCTTCTCTTCTGTCGAAAAAAGTCTTGACAGAAGAGTTTTTATTAAACTCTCTTGCCCTGGAGACTTCACAATGTTCCTCCTGTTCATCTGTATTGCCACATATTCTTAAGGAATTTATCTCTGACTGAAAAAAAAGCCCTCCTTTTGAACTTAATATCCACAGTTGTGAAGTCCCCTTTGGAACTCTGGCAAAGCTGGGGGAAAACTTCAGTCTTAAACTCTCAAAAAAATAAAGAGACAAGAAGAGTCATAGAAATTACTGTGTCCATGTTTTGTTCAAAAACTGAATATGACCCATTTGTGAGCAGACTTTGGTTCTGACAGCAGAATGGTCATCAGTAAAGGAGACATAATTTAGTTCAGGTCAGACATCGGCCTGTTACATTTAACACAGTTGTCAAATGAAGGGTTAATTTACTGCCACATGGCAATGAGACCCATACATAGTTATAAACTGAAGTTGGGAAAAGATATGCTAGTAGTGGGGTTATTTAGAGGTTAATAAGAATGTCTAATTAAAAATTAACAAAGAAAAGAGTTTGTGCAATTATTAACTGAAGATTAGATAATGAATATAAGGTAAAAATAATTAAGCTAGTGAATAATTACCAAGGGAATTAACTAATAATAACTCAGAAAAGAAATTAATTTGTTAGTTTACCTTAAAAGTAGTTAATGTGTAAATCTGGTTATGGGTGGTTAACATGCAGTGAATTAACAAGTAAACAAAGTGATCAATGAATCAAAAAATTAATGATTGATGGGGATATAACAATTAACCCAGTTTGCTAATTAATGAGTCATTAAGTAGTGAAACTTGATTGCTTGGTGAAGAACTGCAGCTTCTTAACTGAACAAGTATACATTTTTTTAATGTTATAGCTTGAATGACTCTTGGATTTATATTAGTTCTGCCAATTTTTAGTAAACATTTTAAGTTTTGGAGTGCTGAGACGCATAAAGACTTTATTTATTTATACACATCACAGCTCATTGTTCACTCTTGGGAATGTGTATTTTATAAATGAAAACAAAATTATTTTGAAATACATGTTGTTATTTTCCCCGACCAAATTAGAAACATCCTGCCCTTATGTTCAGTAAACACAGTGGGGTGTTCATATTTAAAGATTTCTTCTTGCATATGTGCAATTTGTCAGGTAGTTTATGAATATTTACATATTAATTGGCCTGACATCTGTCATAATTGCATATTAATTATTTTTGTTTTAATCAGATAATTGATTTATTATACTGCTGTCTGCAATTCTAGGGGAACATTCCTGAGGGACAATGCATGCATACACACAAATTTGGTTTTCTCCCTACAGCACTTATCTGTTGATGATCTGAAAAAGTTTTGCTGCTGTTTTTTTTAGTAGAAAGAGTTGCATTTTAGAATTTGATCCAGTGCTTGTCAAGAGTCAGCTGAAAGACTTCCATTGACTTCAGTGAGTTTCAGCTCAGGTCTTTAGTCAATGTAACAAAACATTTCTGAAAAAGCAGAATGACAAAAATCAATGGGCTTGTTGATTTTGGATCAATGGAGAATTACAATTCTAGTATACAGATTATAAAGGAAGAGGAGGTAAGGTTATAGTTGTGGGAGAGTAGCAGGCACTGCATCTGAAAGGTACACTGATTCTGCATAAAGATGGTTAACTGCAAAAATAATGTTTGGATTCTTAATTCACTGAAAGACAACTCTTAAGAGGAATTCACTAAATACTAAATACTTCAATAAACTCTGTGTATGCTTTCTGATGAGACAAACAAATTTTGTGCAGTGTCAAAAAAACAGGTCAAGCTAATATATCACTATACTGTAGCAATGGACTATAGGAAATATATCCAGGAAAATTCTTGGAGGAGGCAAGGAAATGCTCTGCTTGCTTAAACCCAACCAGCTCAGGAAAACTTTGAAAGCATTGGTTCTCGTTACAGAAGATCTACAGTGTAGATTGCTATGAGAGCAGTGAGACATGTTGACCATTTGACAGGAGTATATACATTTCCAAAAGAAGGTTCTCTCACCCAAATCTGACTGCTTTCAGGTAAATGGAAAAGCCTGAGTTTCTAGTACCTTCACTCCTCTGAAAACATGGGAAGAAGTAAGTGTTCGGATTACTAGTGCAGGAAAAAACAGTCCACTACTCACATCAAAAGTCTGAGCATGATGTTCAGATGACATGAGGTAGACTGGAGTACCCATTTCAACAGGATATTCCCTTTGTGCTGACAGGGCAAGGAGGAGAAGGAAACAATTCCAGAGGTGATCCCAAGCTACAGCTGTAAGTAAACCAGGCAGAGGAGGCTGGAGATGAAAAGCAAATTGTTTCAAAAGGGCCAGTTGTATGCTCAAAGCAATGAGCATCCAACAGTTTTCCAATTATGGCGTGTCTGATGCCTAAATCTCTCCATATTTTTCCCAAAAAAGGTTCATTTTATCCACCATCACTTTTATAAACATAAAGCTAACTGAGGTTTCAGCCATTTGAAAGCCAGATGCTTATCTGTATCTCCACAATAATATTAAAGGCAGGAATGAGAAAAGCCTCAGTGATATTCTGTCATTACCACATGGCAATTAGACTACTATACATTTCACTTGATATTTCATTGATATAGCCACTTCCAGTAAGTTGTATTACATCTTTGAACTGGCCTATCCTAACGGAGCCTAACATGGATTTGGATGGGCACCAATATCACTTCAAACCCTGCCAGGTCCCTCAGCCGTACCATTTGTAACTTTCACATAATTTCTCATTCACAGTTTAGACCTTGAGCAGAAAAGAACTGCATGGCAGTCTGCCAAAAGGAGTGTTTATTGTTTATAAATTATGAACAACGTGTGTATTTCTGCAATTGGCAGCTTCTATCTTAACCAAAACAAGCTTTATTTATAAAAAATTAGAACATCTTGTTTTGTCCTATGTTATGGCAGATTGTCTTAGATGAAACAAAACACATATGTATGAGCCACATTGAAAACTAAGGTTTAGTTTGTCCAATTCCAAAGGATATATTCTAGTTCTTACATTATTAAAATTCATTACCCCTAATTAGGATGCAGAAGTAATATTTTATACATATCTGGTGGGAACCTGGTTACTTTTCATGGTATCTGCAATTTTCCTAAATAAGCCTTAGTGTTTGCAATATTATCTGACTTTAGTGCAAATCCACAAACGAAACATGACAAATCAGATACTAAATCTGAATGCTGAAAACATTACTGAAAATACAATTTTAAAAATATTTCAGTTGTTTCTGCTGCATTTTATGGAACGCCACTACATTTACTTTGTCTGACAGTAACAACAAAAATCCACGTACACAAAATAAGTTCACTAATTTCCTGATTTTCTTTTTAAAATCTTTTCTATTGTTCTGTTTCTTATAAAGAGACTCTAAAGGATCAAAAAAAAGGGCTGTTATGAAAATACCTGAAGTAGTGATAGAAATATTGAGTAACTCTGAAGTATTCATTTCCAAATAAAAGCTTGAAACAGTGATTTCAGTCCCTGAGAGAAGAATCTAACAATATTTGAAAATAATGAGAAACAATGACTTGCTGCATTGATAAATATCTTGGGAATATCGCCACAAAGTATTGTGACTTTTTAAGACTGGTACAATATGGTTTATTTTAAAGGCTAACTCACATCTAAAATGTATCTTGACCACATAATACAAGTTTAAAGCAATCATCTATACAAAGAAAGAGCTGGAACAGAAGTGGAAAAAAAATAGAATAGAAGAAAAGGGAGAATAAAAGTAAAAAAAAAAAAAAAGTAGAACAGAAGAGTCTCTTAAACCATTCTCACTCTGTCTTTCTGCAAGTTGCAGAAGACAGATGATAGGAGAGAAATGGCAGAAAGAAAGGCTGGTTTGGAAGCTTATACGACACAACAGGAACCAGCCAGGAGTAGGAGTCCTCAAACAGTTTTGTGAGGAGACTGCTGAGACAGGCAAGAGTGTTCCCTTCATGCTGTCAGGAGGCACAGCCACATACTACTGTGCCTCAGTGACATACTCTTCCACCCTCACCACATCACTGCTCTTCAAAGCTGACTGGGTGGATAAAAGCAGTGTTAGCTGCTCTACTTTTCTTTTTTTTTTTGGTCTGGCATCAAGATGACTATGAGGGCAATGGTGAGTGTAGGAATCACCTGTATGATGATCATAAAGAAGATTTTTCCCACAGTTTCCGAGATGAAAGTTACCCAGCCTGGGAGCTAATTGTGTTGCCAGCACAGCCACAGTAGAGTTCTGGGGCAAGGAGAGCAGCAGCAAGCTGTGCACAGAGCATCCTGCCAAGGGTGGCCATAGTTATAGCCCTGCCTGCTCCCACACATCCCAGAGAAAGCCCCAGCCAGGCTCTGGGCAGGGCAGGAATGGTGGGGCACACAGAGCGGTGGAACGTGAAGCCTGGCTGGCACTAGCTGCAAAACAGCTAGTGGTGAAAGCAGCTGAAAAAATGAAGGGAATTAGGAGAATGAGGGAGAAGATCCCTGCAAGATCTGCATGGGTGCGAACACCATGCCACAACTCTTTTCTGTACCTGTGTTATGTTTTGTTCTCATGCAGGAAAGCATGTCACAGCCCATCCCTTGTATTAAGTAAATAAATCTGGGTATAATACTTTCTCTCTGTTCTCTTCAACCCTGACATTTTAACATTATTTTCTCCTCCACCTTCCTGGAAAGTGAACCCAAAAGGTAGCCACGCCAGAACCTTACTCCGGAGATCAAACTAAGAGAGAGATATGTGCATGTAAAAGAAATTGTGATTTACATAAATGTCAGTTTTAGAAATATACCAGCATAATACAGTCAGACTTTTCAAGATTTCCAGCCTTACATGCACATACATAATTTTCTCCTTCTAGTCTCTGACAAACACAATTTTAAGCAACTTGAAGACTGAAAGTTTTAAGATCTTTTAATTTCTATATATATATCAACTTGGAAATTTTGTTGCTGAGTGCACATGGAGCTCATGAGAGAGCACACAGCACTGAGACACTGGTGTTCTGCCTGTGACATAGCATGACTAGAAAATATGTAATTAAAAGTTAAAAAAAAATACTATGGCATAGCCTTCCTATATGCCTCAGAATATTTTAATATCTCTATAGGAGATTTCTAAGTGGCAGATGTTTTAATTCAAACTGCACATTTATATCTCCATCTCCCTGTGTGTCACATTCTCCAACAGAGAGGTAGCTTCTGAACATATCTAGACTTTTGTCCTGTTTTGGCCTTGTTTGATTCATTTGATCTCTTGGTAGCCAGTAATTATAGCTATATATATAACCTTTAACTTCCCAGTGATATGTATAGTTACACCTCTCCTCTCTTCTGTAAAATCCTTTAGCTGAGTGTTCTGAATTCATTCCTCTTTCGGGGATAATGCATGTCTCAGTGTTTCTGCAAGGGTACAGATCAGGGGCTATGGTGCTAATTTAGTATCAGCATCAGTACCGGGGAAACAGTTATACTCTGTATTGACTAATTTTTCTCCTGTGACTGTATTGAACCTGCTCCTCAACCTTTTCTTCACAGAATGCCATCACCATCTAAGTAATACATCATCAGTGCAGTTCACTCTGATGATGTATTATACTAACATATCATTAGTGCAACAGCAGAGCAAGGCGCTTTGATGATGTATTAATGCAATACATCATCAGAATGAGTCACTCCAATGATGTATAACTCAAAAGATGGTACTATCCAGGGAAACATGGACATTCAATAAATCAGGAACAACATTAAAGAATAAAATCTAGGACATCTTCTAAGGAAAAACAAAGCTTCAGAAAGCTTTGAATGAATATAGCATGAGGTTTTCCTTATTGAAAAAAAAAAGACATAGAATAGAAATTTTAATTTAATCAAGCATGTAGATTTCTTTAGAGTATAATTACTGTGATATTCAAATTTGAATTCTCTTCTGCAACGACACCAGATATATGCAGGGCATTTTAAGTTAGTGTAAGATGGTGTGATATTTGAGACTTATCATATCCCACTTGGAAGCAGAGAAAAAGTAAAGCAAATGTAAAAAACACAAGTGTCTCCCCTGCAAAGAAAAGGTTGAAACTTTTTTTAAACTGCTGAAAGGAGCAGTTAAAATTTAGTGTAAAGATTTACTACACACTTTACATAGATCTAACAAATCAGTCTATTGACATTAGTGCAGGCAGAAGTGGCAAATTTTAAATAAGTATAGCACTGAGGATTAAAAGGCACTTAGCCATGAATATTGACATAAATATGCTAGTTCTGGTAGATATACTTAATAGAAAAAAAAAAAGTGCTTATCCATTTATTTACATGACTTATTTCAACCTACCAGATGTCAAATTCTAAATAGAGTAACTATTCATAAGAAAGCTACTAAATGCAATTCTGAGTTACTTGCAATACTTATAAGGGAGTTTAAACAACAAATTAAAAAAAAATCTGCATTTCAACATCCTAAACAATATAAAGCAAGAGTGCTTCTCTGGTCAGAGGAACTACATATTTTGGGGGGGGGGGGGTAAGGATAGAGGTTCTTTCCTCATCCGTCCTTCAGGTTTTATGCATGGCAGGGTCAGAAAATAACCACTGTAAGAAATATCAGATGGTACTCTGCCTAAAAAGTGAAAAATTCCTCTGATGTTACCTGTTTATTTTTGGGTTTCTTATTGAAACATCACTCAGCATTTGCTCACACATGCAGGCATCCTACTCACCACATACCTTAACGTGCTTAAAAGCGGGTAACTTCTGAGCAAGTCTTTTATACTGTGAGACCTATTGTTCAGCAACAGCTCTGCAAATCCCCCTGCCCTGAGAACAGATTTTTGTTGTTGTTGTTTTGTTTCGCTTTAAATTGGCCTCAGCTGCATTTGATTGCTCCAAGCTTGTGGAGATTTTCCAGCTGAGGCCCTGCAATCCCCGTTAGGACTTAACTCCTCAGTCTCACTTTCCCCAGCTCCCCAAATCACAGCTCTGCTGATACAAATAATAAATGTGCTCATATGTATGTGTAGGAATGATAGAGAAAAAATCTCATTGTTTAAGTGGTAACCCTGAGCCCTTGTGTTCAGAGCAAAGCCTGATGCTCCCGGCACATGGTGATCCTCAGGGCTTACTGAGCCCTTGCCGTGGTGCAAGCACAGTCCCAGCAGACATTGCCAGCTGTCATCGCTCTGAGTGGAACTCCAGCATTTCAAGACATCCCAGTCACTTTAAAAAGGAAATCACTTTTCTTGAAGCATTTCAAACAATTTCAGTCTGTAGGAAGAAAATATATTTAAAACATATTGAAAACGCCCCTGAAGATGGAACAGAACTTGTACATATTGATGAGAGAGAGGATATGGATCTGCTTTGCAGAGGTTTGTTTCCAAGTATCAGTTTACTTCAGCCTGCAACCTACACTTCAGTATCACCGACCCCGTCACACCAACCCTACACCCACAGAATCAAAGCTGTAGGTTCTCTGTGACTGCAGAACTTCACTACATAGCCCTGGCCAGCTGGCATCCATTACAGAGGCAATGCCTGCCTCTGGGGGCACAGTGGCCCCACTCCCTGTAGTCACAAGAAAAGTAGATCCTCTCTCCTGTGACCCTCTCTGGCTGGTGATAATAATGTGAGTAAATGTCACAGATGCAGCAAGTTGCAGTGCTGCTGTTTGGGTTTAAAGCCAGGCACGCTGACTCAGAGCTCCAGGCCAGGCTGATGTTAGCCACAGCACAGGGTATGCTGGGGTTAGAGAAGAGTCCACTCCATCAATAAAACACAATCACGTTGAGGGGCATAAAAAGTATACAGGGTTCTTAATTGCCTCTCAGTAGTAAAAAGAAGTTTTCTTTCCTCTTAACAAAAAAAACCACCTTATTATACTGTTTTAGATTGAGCCAAATCCTGCCCATATTCCTAAGGAGGTGCAGTTCCTCATATGCATTTAAAAGCCTCCCTAAAACTCACCAGTTTTCTATGTGCTTTTGCTGCAAACAACCATAGTTTTCCCTTTTCTTTTTTTGAGTCCTTGGGCTTTCATGACACCTAATGAACTAAAAATACGCATTTTTGTGCAAAAATCAAACAAGCATGGAAGAACCCAGCTAATGTCTCTGTCTTTTAACCAGTGGTGGCAGGCCATGACTTACCTTGTAAGTGTTGAGGCAGTTGTGTCAACAGAGAAAAAGAATAGAACAGAATTACAAGCGGGAAAGGAGCCTCTCTCATTTGGTTTAACTCTTAATTGAAACCATCCTACATGACAATACAGACAGTAGTCAAGAAACATTGATTAATATCTTAATACCAAAGTCCTTATCAATTTCAAGTGCAAATTAAGAGTATTAATTACATCATGTGTAAGTCAATACCTAGTGATCTGTGCTAGAGGTAAGAGGGCTCTATCAACAAGCCTCTGGTTTTATATTTTACGACAGAAACATCTGCACTGCCTTAATCTACAGGACAGGCACACTCAAAATGAGCATATTTTAAGTAATTGCTTACTCTTGATCTCTTAGACTTCATTACATAGGGCTGAAAATTGCTCTGTCCTTTCCTTCTTTCTTTTAAGAAAAGGATTACTTTTTAACTCCTATCTCCCATTTTGTATGTAATCAGCTATCCTGAAATCATGCGAATGGACAGCAACAAAAATAGAGTGAGGAAAACAGTCCATAACCTTGATCCTAGTAATTTGATTTCTACATCACACTAGCTACTATCTTGAACGCTGTCCTCTTGGGTTTGCTGTTCCTTGAGAGGTCTTTTTATATTTTATTTGTTTTTTCTTGCAATTAAAACTATTGTAATTTGATGTTAGGAAGTTGCCATTTTATTCAGACTGTTTTCCTCATATTCTTTTGAAATAAGGAAAATAACATCTACTGAGAAAAATTTAACACTCCCTCTTATTCAGCACTGTTGTACTTCCAGCTGAGTGCACTATATAGCTCTAGACCACAGGAAGAGCAAGTTTAGTTGGTTTCAAGGAAGACAATCCTGAATATACTTTTAACTTCAAACCATTCTGCAGATAGAATCCCTCTTAAAAAATTTTATTTAGACATTAAAGCTGGGGTGGTAAGTGTTAAGTCATTCTAGGCGTTTAGTTTAGAATCATCTTTCTCACTATGATAGTGTCTTTATGTAAACTAGAAACATTCTTAAAGTCAAATTCTTTCTCTGGGCTCTTGTACCTTGAAGTTAAACTGATTTTATTTATTTATTTATTTGTTTATTTTTTTAATTTGAACAGAAAAAAACTAGTGACACTACCCAAAGATGGCTTTAATCTTCAGAGTTATAGATGCTAAGGCAAGTGCTTACACTTCCCATTTAAGGGAAAGGCCTGAAGTTGTGTCAGGGGAGGTTTAGGTTGGATATCAGAAAAAGGTTCTTCACCCAGAGGGTGGTTGGGCACCGGAACAGGCTCCCCAGGGAAGTGGTCACAGCACCAAGCCTGACAGAGTTCAAGAAGCATTTGTATGATACTCTCAGGCACATGGTGTGACTCTTGGGGATGGTGCTGTGCAGGGCTGAGAGTTGGACTCGATCATCCTTGTGGGTCCCTTCCATTTCAGCATATTCTGTGATTTTGTCACACAGTATCTTACTACTGTTTTTCATATGTCATGGCATCCCCTGGGATGACTCCTCACCTACACTGAACCATTTCTTCTTTGAAAGCTGTTCTTTGAAATCTGGATCCAATAAAAAAATGGAAAGTCAAAGATAAGAATACAAAAGATCTCCTAAATCCACTAACCATGGATTTTATTACACCAATCTCTTTGGTGATTTAACATAACAAATTATGTAAATGGACAAGCATATACTTGATTCAGTTCTGATTATATCAACTGTTAAATACATTGAAGTGGTTCTGTGGGAACATCAATATGTTCAAGAAGTTTTCCACTCTTGTAGCAATAGATAGACAATACATTTTTGAGACTGAATATTTGTGAGTAAGCTACAGGCAACAGCAATATTCACATCTAACCCTGTTAAACTTTTGTAATGCCATCTTAAATCCAGCTATAATAAATAAAAACCTCTCTCTATTTTTTTCTCAGCAGTTTTACAAGATGGAAGTGCAAGTACTAATAAAATATATGGTTTAATTAACTAAACTTATGCTGTAGTGTACATTAGAAGTGGATGATTTACAGAGTGTTACCCTCTTCAGGACAGAATAATGCAAACAGCATAATTAAAAGTTGATGAGAAGTGTATTTATTGAGTACACAGGAAGAATAGACACTCAGATTTATGATACACAAAGTGTACCTTTCATTTGCAATATTAACATTTTAAAGTCTAAGCATCAGCATAATGCACCCAAACTGTTCTATGCAGCATCCATATAATTCAGTCCTGTTAATCCTCACACTGCCGAAGGTAAATTATGTGACCCAAACATACACAAGTGTAACATGATATATTGTGATATCATGATTATGTTCATTGAGATGTCTGTGGAGGCAATATATCACATTTGCCTGTCTGTAAGTACATGTGAAATAGTTGAAGGGCCAATCATTTATTTGTGACATGAATTTCAGGGCTATCAGTCATAGACCCATCAATGCAAAAGAAGTCACTGTTTAATTTTAATGAAAGTACTTTTAGAAAATTCCAGCTAGTATTTATGTAGATCAAGGTCTATTGAGCCTTGGGTACTTGACATATTATTTTGAGAGTTCAGAGAGTGCATAACCATTCTAGAAGATAAAATGTATATTAATACTCTGGGAATTAATACTCTGTAAGCTAGGTAGACACAACATCATAAGACACTTATTTTTATTCCTGTCCTTATATTAAATCCAGCCCATGATTATTTCCATTTTTTGAAAAATTCATTTTTGGGGGTTCAGAGACAGATAGTATGACAACACATTATCCAAACGTCATCACTACTGATTTTTTTTTTTAGAGAGACACACACAGATATCTTGGTAAAAAAAAAATGGTTTTTGTCAATATCTAAATCATCAGGTAGATATACTCCCAACCAGCTCTAACATGTCTCAGTTATGAAACAAACTTGTCTTTCTTGTAAGAGTATTCTATTTTGAACAGTTTGATGAAAAAAGAAACTTAAAATGGGGTTTTGAAGATCCATGTTAAAACATAATAGCGGCAATAGCAGCACTAGTTATAAAACCAAGTTTGGAGAGAGGGTACAATTCGGGGAAAAGAAAAATAAGTGCCTTTATGTAGCACCATCTTTACATATACATTCTTTTCAGAAAATTCTTTTTTGGGAAGGTGAAACTAGATGAAAAACATCTGCTGGTCCTTTACAATTAGGAGTTTAATTCCTTCTGAAAACTTCTTTTTTTTTTTTTTTACTTATTCCTCTTCCAATCAAATATGTATATGCATCAAAACATTTGGGGTCATTTTATGAACTCAGCAGAACTGGCAAGCAGGTCTGCTAATAGAGATGAAAATAGTTATTTGCAGGTTTTTCACATATAACATGATTTTTATGAGAAGACAAAAGACTCTGTGCCCTCTGACTAGAAGTTTCTTGTTATCCACATGTAAACACACTAAGGCAAATTTAGTAGAAAAATGGATGGCTAGATTTAAAGGACTAGTTTATGTCTTTCCCATTACCAATGCTCAATAAAACTTAGGATCCCAAT
The DNA here is from genome assembly GCF_003945595.2 of Pipra filicauda. Classification (NCBI taxonomy): domain Eukaryota; kingdom Metazoa; phylum Chordata; class Aves; order Passeriformes; family Pipridae; genus Pipra; species Pipra filicauda. Next base: position 1,088,835 of record NW_024104318.1, read on the forward strand.
TATTTGATGAGAAGCACATAACTGTGGATAGGTCCACTACCAAATCTCAACTACCTCTCTGGCTGTCATATTTATGAATGCAATCTTACCCACATGCACTCCACTCTCTCAACCCAGCCCTGCTTTGTGTATGCTGACAGTTAAATGGTATTTTAAAGCTTTGTATTAAGATTTCGATAAAGGTGGATAAGTAATCACTACATGCCCAAAACACTCTGCTCAGCACACTATCCTTCCTTTCAATACAAATGTGAATGGTTAAAAATACACACCAGATTTTAACTAATGACAATCACTTGTAAATTGGTACAGCCTCAAAGTAGTTACTAAATGCTGATTACTAAGGGATTTTTTTCCTTCTCTACCTATAGGCAGTTAGGGGCAATTTCTTCAAAAGTTTAAAAAGAAGCTCAGAGTGTTCATTTGTGCATGATTATTTCATCTTGGATTCATGTGGAGCCCTTTTAATTGAGGGGTGTATGTAATTACATAGCACTGATAACAACTGGGTCAGGAAGAAAAATGTACCACAAATATCAGGCTATGTACTTCTCAGCTAGGCAAATTGGGATTCCCCTTTTACAATATCTTCATTTTTTTCATTACAGTTTACATCTAAGGTTAAAGAATAATTTGCGGTTCTGGTACGGATTTGCTGTGAGGCCTTGGAAAAACCACTTGAACTCTTTGTATTTTAGTTTCTTAAGTTGAAAAACACTAGATGATTTCTGTTAATTACTTTTCACTACTTAAAATTAACTAATAAGCAAAAAACCTCTGTGCATTTTAGGTATTACTATTAAGAAAACTATACATTTTCGTATTGTTGATGGTATATTGAATTATTACTTTCGGCCAAAGCTCCTTTTAAGCACAAAATAAAATAAATTAAAAAATTCCCAAAGTAGTGAACAACCAAAGGAAAGAGGCATAAGATAGATAAATTAAGTACAATGTAAGTAATATAAATTCTTTTTCACAACCTGCTTTCTTACCTTCTTTCAGAGCTTATTCGGTTTTGGTTAAATTATTTCATTCTGTTAAGAAAAATATAAGGATAGACATGTTAAAGTTCACACCACCAATCAATACTGAGAGTTTAAAATTAATTTGTTGGTCTTTTACTGGGAATAGTCAACATCAGATACCTAACATACATGAGCTAAGTTTACTTTTGCTTAATGGGAAATGTCTTCTCAAGGGCAAGTCAGGATGTAGCAAAGGACAGAATAAATTATGTTTAGTGATGGTCCCTTTGGGATAAGGCTAATTTTTCCTAAAGAGAGCTGTGAAATGCATGTATATTAATGCAGCAGCTACCTCTACATAATTTCTCAGGATAATACTTTTTCTCTTGGAAGCACTGTCCATACATCCATTTTAGTGGTTCTGACGTTTTTCAAAAAACAGACCTTTAATAAAACAAAGACTTAAGCCAAAATGTAGTAATTTACTATTACTCATTCTACTTGCATGGAGTTTGGCATAAGAAGGCTGGTTTATAACATTCTTTTTCACTTAATATTCTTATGTTAAGGCCCCTTTCCAAGTTGGCTTTAAACAACTGACACTTTGGCAGTGACAGGAATACTGGGCTTTCCATATTTTCCCTTCTATTCCATAGCATATGAGTCATGAGACTCAAGGCTCAGGTATGCTGATTGAGATAAAATGACTAATTTACTGTGCTATAAATAGTCAATATGACCCCTTACAGTACCTGCTTCGAAACCAATTTCACTTCAGTTATACAAAGGTTTATGCTTACATCTTTTCAGGTGTGGCACACTCAGGACCTACCTCAGTTTGCCTTCCCTCTGTGTGGAGCTGGAGCTGTGTAGCATACATACTTATCTTCAAAGTGCCTTACCTTGTCCATTGTGCCATGAGTCATCTTCTAGTCACCGCTACTGACGTCCTCACTCATTGTTGAATATCCCATTATTTAGTGTGTGACTGCTTTCCTTTGCTGCAACTGTTCCTGGATTTCATCCATAACCTGAAGTGTTAGTGGTGTCTTTTAGCATGTCTTAATGCTACAATGCAAGATTTCCAGACATGCAGGAACTGTTCCACAAAAAAATAAGTGGCCTATAATATGTCATCATAGCAAAGCAAACAAAGCAAAATGACATGACCATGTTTCATTGATTTCTCCATTCATTACCACCTATGCAGGTGAAAGAAAATTGAGACGTCTAAAAATTCTTCTAACAAACAAATCTGGTAATGACTGAATGATTTTTTCATTCATATTTGAAATTAAACTACATTATATGTCATCTGTGTTGGAAAATGGAGTTTCTCTTGGGACTAAATAGATGATACTTTTGCCATTCACTCAGCAGCAGCTGAGTTACAAAACAGAAGCAATAGAGATAAAAGCACTGATAGCAGTTTTAAATGCTGATAGCCAGAGTTACTTATGGAAATTGATATCTATATGATTATCAATATGTGACAGGAAAGTAGGTTTCCAGAAAGAGATAGCAAATAGAGCAACTTAATACATTCTCACTAGGGCAGACTTACTCACATCACGGTGTACGTATTGTTTAAGACTCCAATATGAAAGGTAATATACTATTATGAAGGTTACTATCATAGGAGGCATGAACAAGAAGGGATAGGCAAATTTATATGGAAATATACTTGGAGGCTGGGAAAGACAGTTATGGGAACAGATACCTACTGCCAATCATTATCAAGGGGCAGTCAATCTGAAATGAAAGCTGGTGTGCAGAAGCAAGAGAGACAGCCCATGTTATTGTTGCATAGGAGGATAAAATGGTTCACCAATTATGCAGATTGGACCTCAGTAGTTTTGCATTTCCTTTGATACAGATATAGTGCTAGGCAAATCATGTACATATTTGGCAAGACTGATATTGCAGTTCATCTCTCAACATGAATAGTATTTTACAGCATTATTGGCAGAAGGGCAAACACCAATTTGCACCATACCTAAACCGTAACTGGAAAGACAGATTACTGACTTAGTTATAAGATGCTTCTATATGTGATCATCTGACATGGATAAAATGATGGATTCCCTTGGCAGTTTAATATCCCTAGACTATAATTTGATCTTTGTAATTACACCATTAAAATACCTTGTATCTTCTACAGATTTTGGCTTTGATTATATTTAGTCCTAAACATTGTTAGAGGAGTTAATTCTTCCTTCTTTTGTTCACTTACTAACAATTTCCATACACAAAATCAATATATCCGACATTTTGTTAAACTTCAGATCTCAAATGAGCATTGACAGGTAGCTAAAGAGAGAGAAGAGACTTCAAAACACAAAGAACTCAACCTAATACTCTCCACTTGTCAAGAGACACTTAGATGTGTATGTATTTACGTGTACCTTTTGGTATTTACCAGTAGTACCTGTTGCAGTCTTCGAACTAAAATTTACTTCTTGATTTAGTGCTCTCTGAGTAAATTAAAGATAGCTGCATCCACGATTAGAATTTTTCAAATGCTACAAAGTATTTTTAGATGAGAGAAGACTTGCTCATTTTTCTGTTTATAGTGTCAGATGGTGATTGCAGTGTAAATTGTGTTATCACATTACTGTAATCCAGTTGGGAATATAATTTCAACACAATCATTGAAAGTAATGAGAGTTCAGTTGGCGAGCAATAAATTTACTTTTTATTTTGGTCAAAAGACAGAAACGGTCAAAAAGAACACTAGATTCAGGCAGCTATGATTTTTCTGACAAATATCTGTTACAAGTCTGAACTCAGATATGAATCTTAATGTCATGACTGGTTCTTGCCTGCTTGTCAGACCGAAGTAAAAGAATGCTTTTACTTGCTGAAAAGTTCAAACTCTGGTCTGCACCCATTTCTAACAAAATAATGAATTACATATATGAACTCAAGCCCCTAATTATGTTTATCCTCTCACTTCACCCTTCCTCACATACCTGGTTAGACTTGTTTGGTATGTTTTCTTGTGATTCCACAACAAACAGTACAGTACAGTAACAGACTGTGTCAAGCCACAAGTGTGTGTTATATTCTTCCTATCACCCCATAGCAGGTGCTGAGCACATCTCCTGCTGTGATCCTGCAGAAAGCAAACATCAGTCTGTGCTTCTATTCCCTACTTTTCTTCCCATTCCAGGGTCACAGTACACCCTTTTGTGAAAAGACAAGGCTGCTCAATGAGAGCCCACTGCGATTTTTGGAAGCAGGAACCTTATGTGATGCATGCTGTACTCCCTTCTTGTAGCAGGGGCACAAGCGTGTTCAGGGTCTCCAACCTGACAATCCATTGCAAATGCATTCCCAGCTAAAGAGGTGAACTCAATACAACATGCACTTTGAACAACTGATTTATCAGGACTTGTTTTTTTTTATCAAAGAGAGTTCAGAAGGGAAAAAAAATAGACTGTGAGCAAGCTTATGAAGTGCAAATGATTTAAACAAAATGGCTAGGAAAAACCTTCCTTGTAACAAACTCAATAATGAATTAATGCTCAGATTTGTGTTGTCTAAAATTAGGCCTTCCAAAAATCCAAAGGATATGAGGATCAGAGCACTTCTAATTGAAGGTGAAACATTTGAAAATATCATGGTGGGAGACATAGCTAAATGTGTTTCTTTTCTTCCTAATTTATGAGCTTAATATTCTTAAGGCCATTTGTGTGGCTATGGTGACCCTAACCAATGGCAAAAGTGAAAAGAAAACAGAAGAAAAGGAAATTAAGGAGCACAGGGGGAAAAAAACCAAGCAGGTCCTCAGCACTGGTAAATTGCTGGAGGTCTGTTATCTTCTGCTTACCATGAGACAGCCGCTGACAGTCAGACAGTGGGAGAGGAGGACAAGAAAAGAGTTCATCCATTTCAGGGCTTGCCAAACAATCCTACCACCTTGTGTAACCGAGCACTTCTTACTCCGGCTCCCCACAGTTTGTGTACATTCAGCTTTTTATTTTCAAGTGTTTCCTTCACCAGTCTCTGCAAAGCCCACTCCATCCCACCCCCAATTTTCAAACCCAGGGAACTGATGTGGGAGGGAGAGAGCACATTACCCTTTGTTGTGGGTTTCTCCCTACAGAGAAACCACTTTAGCAGGTGGTAGTACACTGGACCTTTTCTTTTTTTCTTTCTTTTTCATTTTTTTTTCCCCTCTGATGCTAAGCATGATTTACAGGTCTGAGTTATTATTTATCATTATTCATTTTCTGTCACCAGTGCATTGAAGGTTAATAGAAATGCCAGCATGCTCACTGATTTACTTAGTAAAATATTTGTTCCAAGGTTTAGGTCAGATGATTGGTGTCTGAGCGAGCTTCAGGTTTATGCATTATGAAAAGCAAGCTGACTTGACCTTGAGCCACTAGCACTAGCACTATATATTACTTTAGTGGAGTGACCTTCAGAGACCTAAGACACACTAGATGTATTCAACACATGTTTTCTTCTCCCATACTACTGACATTGTATACATTCCAGCTGAACTTATGTAATGTAAGATGATACTCACTTTTCATCTAATGAATTTGAGTAGGATGACACATTCAACTAAAACCCCCCACCTTGGAGGTAACAAACTACCTCTGAATCCCAGATGGACTGAGACTCAGCAAGTACTTCAGGCTAATTGACACACTTTGTCACACAGAGCATCCAGTTCACCAACCCATACAGGATGTAGAGGGCCTAATTCCGAGATTCACCACCCTGATACGAGTCAGGAATCCAATGTGCATGGGATTAAGTGAGAAAAACATAAAGCCCATGGGTGAAAATTCACAAACTGGCAGGATTTATGCCTGGATTATGATACCACTTAATATCTGAGTTAAATAATCAGCTGGCATAATCCAGCCCTACATGCCCCCTCTTTCTTTCCTGTGTATATGGACTCCTTAGTGTGGCTTGATGTTGCCAGACAAGAATAAACATATGCAAACAATGGTTTCAGAAACTATTTCCTTACCCTTGATTTTCACATTGGCCCAGTGTTCTTTCTATTCTCACTTGTGCAACAGTATTTAAGTATCTTCAGATGATTTCTTTTTGTTCTATTTTTCAAACAAACAATGACCACTATAACCAAAATGAAAAATCTTAACAATGCTGAGATTTAACATTATTAATTTGAAAGGCTCTCAGTTTGTTGTCAGCTACACTGGGACAAAGCCAGACTAATTCCAGAGTCTTTAGTGGATCTACTCCAGATTTACATCAGCAAAAATAAGACCAGGATTTGGCACAATATCAGTATGTATTTTTTTCCAGCTTCACTTTAATTCTTCCCAGGTATCAACCAGAGAAATATCATCCCTAAGAAGAATTAAAAGCAGAACCTTTTGCCTCCATACCCTATTAGGACAGAAACACCTTCTTAATTTTTCACTTCCCCCATACATGACATTTTGAGATAGCTGAGATTTATATAGGCAGATTTGGCAGCCTTTTCATATTTACTTACACTCAGAGATAAATCAAATCCAGGGCACTCTCTCCAAGAACAAGTTATTTGTTAGCTGACTAAGTATGTGTTAGTGGATCAGACATAGGAAAGGTATTTCTATTATAACTGTGTTGTTTGGCTATGATTTACTGTGGTACATGATATTATTTTTCATTCTTGATTATACAGTGTATTCTCTTATTGTCTTACGTATTTCAACATAGTTACTGGAAAGGGCAGAGGGGGAGGGAGGTGGTTTGGTGTTTGACATATTAACTGAAGGAAAGAAACTGAGCCCCATCAGCAGGAGGAGAGAAAATTTAATCCTGCTGTACAGTCAGGAGCAATTAACCTCACCTGTGCTCTGCCAAGAAAAAAAGGCACCTCAAGAGAAAACATGGGTGAAGTTTAAATTTTTTACTTGATATTTACATTAATCCTGCAAAAGTCCTTGAAACGAAAATGTTTAAACACTCTGAGTAGTAACTTAACACCCTTCTACCCTCCACTCTGAAGAACTGGATGACTATAAGACCATTATATTCTGACGATGTACTAATTCTTTTCTTATACTTGGTTCTTACCTCAGAGTAGCGGATTCCTCTGCCATAAGCAGAGTTAAAATTTCCTCAAGATCACATCTTTTTCATCTTTCATTGAAGCTAACATTGTTTTTTCAACCAGAGAAACACAGGACTGCTGATTCCAAGAATTCAAATTGTGGTGAGTTACTCCTCTTTTAAAATAAAACATGAAAAAATTTATGACTTCTGTAGCAACACTAGAAGGGATCTTGTGGAGAGGCACAGGATTGGTTGGATTTGAAGCTTTCCTTCAACAGCTAAGAAAGTGAAAGCTATTATAAACCTAATATTACGTCCAAAGGCAGAATTTTGGTGATGATGCATAATCTCGTAATAAGACTATCATAGATGCACATCCTCTTTAGTGGAGAATTGTGTAAAATAAAACAAATTGAAGCATTCATTAATATATATCCTTTAGCTCTCCAAGGAGCCTACACCATCAGCATCAACAGACGTGTTAACATCATATCCCATAACTTAGCTGGTACAAAGTCTGGTGCTTTGGTAGACAACAGTCCCTACGTGCTGCAGTAGACAGCATTATACACACATGCCTCAATTTCCCCTTTCTTTTTCTTCAGCAAGACTTATGTACCTCCTCTTTTCAGCCAAAGATAGGCTTAGCTTACGGTACATGCTCGGTTTTGCTGTTATAAGTAACTAGCGTCCTCTTGATTAACCTGTTCTGTGTTTCCTTCTCCCCTGGATCAGTTTCCTGCAGTTTCAAGAGCATTATTCTGATCTAGAAAGACTCAGAAAAGTAGAAAGGTATATATACCAAGAACCAAAACATTTTTAAGCACGCCTATCTACCAAAGCCATAAAGTATGATAGATGCTTTAAAGCTAAATGAATGTTAGTCTGGCTGCTGAAGACACCACAGAAGATAAAACACTCCTCTCAATAACAGAAATGCTAGAGAGAAACTCATATCCTGTGCACTCATCCCATATTATTTACTGTTTCTATTAAAGCCATTCAGAAAAATCCCTTCAGAAACAGTGCTGTATGAACTCACATGAAAAGTCACTGCCCTCCCAAGCTCGTGCTCCAAAGAGAATAATATTAGTTCCTCAGTTCCAAGTTAAGTACCTAATGAAGGTCAGGTTTTCAAACCCTCAGAATCAATTTTTGTTATATGTACAATCAAATTTCAAAGATCTAGATATGCTGAACTAATAAGACTTTTTTTTAATCATCTATCCTCCCCTGCCCACCCTTCCCTTCCCTCCTTTGCCCACCATCAGCCTGGCTTCTTAATTAGCTGCATGATAGAGAACTGAGCTTCAGAAAAAATCTGTCATTGTTTGGACATGATGGGCCCTACTGACAAGTTAGATCTAAGAAATGCAAACAGTGATACAGCAAAAGAGGATCTTAGGTAAAAGGCAGAGAAAACCCAACTCTGATATGAATGGCAGCTTATTAGACCTAAAGGAAAGAGGAGGAGTATGTTTAAAAATTTACATGATTATGTAAATCAGTCAGCCAGTAACGAAAACAAGTAACTGAAAATCACATTAATTATATTGATGTCTGTGAAACTCTTTCATCTACCTACTGAAGCTGAATTCTTTCCCCTTCCCCACCTTCCCATTTCTCTGCATTGCATTACTCCATTAACACCACTATGTTTGTGATTCAGACATAGAACACTGTACTTTTGAATACCTCAAGCTTGATCCAAAAGGATGCTTTCATGATGAAAACTTGATCATTATTGCATAAAATCAGCCCAAGTTCATTAAGTTATAATGTACACTTCCAATGGTCTCAGTGGTAAATAGCCATAAGAGCTTGGAATTTTAGTGTGCAACTTTAAGTAACAGATAAAAACACATAATACCCTGACACAAACAGGATAAAATTAGATAATATCTCCCATCTTGAGCTAAACCAAGGTGCTGAAGTCATTGGATTCTGCACTTCACTTCTGCAAAAAGCTATTTTCAGACATTTAGAGGATAAAGGAGCAACAATATCTAAGTAAGTAGTGCCATTATTTTACCCTGCATTTGCCTTTCAGGACTACAAAATATCTCAAGGATTTTCACTTCTTTCTTTAGTAATCATTAAAATATACCTAGCAAAATGTTTGCTCAAAGCCATTTAAGAATAAAATAAAAACACCTCCTGCATTTTTGTTAGAAGTGCAAGAGATGATACAAGACATCTTCGGTAATATTAATTGCTTTTTGACAACTCACCCTCCTGAATAACTGGAAATCTGTTACTTGTTTCAAGAACAGTAGTTGTTCACTTAGCCATAAGTTTCTTACAGTAATATCAATTATATTGGCAGTTAAAATAAAAAAACTGAGTTATTGGGGTGGCATTGCAGATGGTAGTGGGTAAATTAAGCTCATTTAACTTGACATTTCATGTTAAGTCACTTTTCTTGTTTAAAAAGTTCACTTAACCAGGGAACTGAATTTCCCTGTAATGGAGGTCAGTAGAAATTCTGCCGACCAAATAGCAATATTACCTGCTAGAGCACTCTTTCCAGACTAAATCAAATTAATTTTACCTTTATACTTGAAATCATTCGCACAGGGAAAACACTGCCGCTTCCTGTCTGTTGGAGAGAAAGAACGCACTGAATTATCTGAGGCATGAGAACAGTGAAGTACTTTCACCAGAAATGCAGAAGCAGAGAAAAGAAAATGATGACAGCAAGACCGCTGAATGGCTACAGAGTTGACCACAAAGATTCTGCCAAAATCTTACTGCTACCTTTTCAAAAACTCCTGTGAGCAGAAAAAGGGGCATCATTTGGAGCAAAACTGAGTTTAATTTATCTACGCTGTATTTTAACCGAGGAAGTATTGTTTAAACATAGCTCCTTGTTTTCAAGCCTTGCTGGGCCACAGAGCAGAAACAGGATATCGTTCTTAATGAGATGTGAAACAGATGGTCTCTCCCCTCAATAATACTGAATTTCCATTGCCCTTTCTTACAGACAATCTTCAAGTGCTTAAGAAGACCTTAAAAACGCGTTAATACACACACCACCTTTGCGAGGTGAGTGTTCTCTGTCCCTCTGGCCTGGGGGAGCCATGATGACAGACAATGATTTCCCAGCAGTCACTCAGCAGCATCCCTGTAGCAGAGCTTGGAAGGGAACCCAGCTCTCCCAGCTTTGCACCACTGCACGCTTGGGCTTTGCACACCACAGATCACTCCCACTCCTGCCATTCTTCCTGGTAAGACACTGCGCTGTATATCCAAAATCTGAAAGCCTTTGTTCCTTAAAAGCTTGATTGAACTAATTATGGCTCTATTGTCATGGTCTGAAACAACGTAGAGACACAGCAGACAGTTTCTGGTTTTAAGTATGGTAAATGTCAGTGTTTATGTTTTTGTTAGCTGTCCTAATTATCGTGTGTCCTCTAAAATTCTCTGTTGTAATTACCACTCACCATACTGACACCTACTGCTAAGGAGGGAGCTGATCAGCTGCAGGATTTCTTTATTCCTGGACCCAGCCAACAAACTGCATGTGACACCAACAGATGTTTCTGGTTTTAAAACAGTGGGAACTTCATGAACTGTTTTCCCCAACCTCCCAGGAGTAAATGCCACCATAGTTGAAAACTTGGAAACATTTGTCAGGCTCTGAACAAAGCTGTGAACGAATGCTACAGTAATTTACTACTTCTATAGCCCATTTTTTTAAAAAAAAGAAAGGACGAGACTACAGAAAAGACCATTAGCAAAAGCAGTACTGTGGGGGTTTTGCCAGTACAGGCTTTGTGCTATCCACATCTGTATTACAGCACATGGAGAAACAGCTAAGGAGAATATCACTCTAGAGAGTGTTTGTAACTTGGTGTCTTTTGTAAGGGAATGCCCATTAACTCACAAGGCTGTTCTGAATTGTTTGCAGCATAAAGGGAATAGCTTGGCTCAGATTCCATAGCTGTAACAGTACAGGGAGAGGGAAGAAAAAAATCAATAAGTTCAGTGTAAGCAAGTCAGAGCAACCTTTAAAATAATAAGACAAATCAATTTATTTCACAAATGTCTTTATTTCCAAATGCCATTGTTTGGTACTTTCTGCTGTCATTGCCCATGACATTTGAGAAAACTTGGCTCTTAGTCATTTAGGTGCAGCAGAAATTATCATGTAACAGCCATGTGAAAAGATTATACATTCACCACGGTGCAGATCTGCTGTAACAACCTTGTCCTATGGGGTAAAGAGTGTTTAGGAGGCGGGGGAAGGCAAGAAAGACAAGTTTTAAATATGGACAGAAAAGCCCTACTTTATTGCTATATACAATGAAAAGTAATTATAGAGAAAAATGAAAGCTGCTTCTTGCTGTTAGCAGGAAGAATAAGGGAATTCTCTTCCTTTTTAAAGCTTGGAGTCCATTTTGATATAATTGGTTCCAGAATTATTTATGACATTAATTGCTGCATTATCGACTGCCTGTCAGCTCTTCTGGCAGTTAGTCCATCTTTCTTACCACAGAAAGCCAGCTCAGCCCAAACTAGACTGACAAGCTAATTATACCCATCTTCCCCTTCAATGACAAATGCTGCTCATCGGAAACCTTTCTAGAAATAAGCTTTCATTCTTTCCCCTTTTTCCTGAGCCAGACACAACCGATATCTCAAGGTACAGATCACAGCTGAAACTCTGCTCACAGGGCTATTAGCTCTGAACATCTCACTTGAGCCAAAAAACCTAAGCATCTTATGTTATCAAACTGTATGTCATTCCCTGATGCTAGTTTTCAGTGGATGTGCACTGGGCCATAGCTGTCACTCAGAGCTGTGGCAGATGGAAGAAACCTGACTGCATTAGCTGGGCCCTTCTTAACAGCTGAGGCAGGACTCTGACAGCCATTCCAAGGCTCAGAAGAAAGACTTTGTATTTCCCTCATGTAAATTTCTAGAATCAATATTTTACAGCTTTTATTTCCCTTTATTCCACAAATGGAGGGTGACATTGCCCAGAAAAAAAAGTATTCCTTTAGAGTAAGGAAACTGGGAGTATTGCTTTGAGGGGAAAAACATCCTGGAAATGAGGGGAAATTCCAGAGGAAAAGAAATTACATGGTCAACACAACACTGTCACCTCCATTGGAGCCCAGGATCACATTAAAGCAGCCTGTTGCCCTGGATGCTCACCTGTTCAGGGATGCTGTGCCGTTGTGCTGCTGTAAACTCTTATGCACCACACAACTCAAAGCCAGTTCCTCTCTTCCATTTTCCAACATTTTATATATATAAATATTTATTATATTTTGTTTCTGTATGTTATTTGCAACTGTAAGAGATTTAAGCATCTCTGGGTTAGTTTGGGTGTTTGTTTCTTTTTTTCTTTTTTTTTATTTTAAGGATTAGACCTTAGAACACCCACACTATGATAATTCTTACCAGATTTGGGTCCTGTTTATGTAGAGGCCAGAGCAGTAAAAATTATGATCATCACAACACCAACTTCATATGCCCTTCTCAGCATCTATTTATTTGCCCTCCAGTTCACTTCTTTGTCTGTTGAAGAATTCAAAATGGATGTAGTGGCTGGTAAGAGGAAAAAGACCCAGTATCTCTTCTGAATGGAAACAACCATATACGTACCATATATATACTATGTACACAGTGAATCTCAGTCTCGCTTTTTCAGAACAAGGTTCAGCATTACAACTCCTATTAGCAGACACCCCCTCACAGGTAGTCTCCAAATAAAACCCAAATACTGAATTATACCTCTGCCTAGGTGAAGTCATTTCAGATCAGAGGCAAGAGATGTGCTGGCAGTACAACGCAAGATAGCTAATCTTACCACTACCTAAACCTGCCATCCAATGCACTCAGTCTGACAGCTATCAGCAGCCAAAATTTACTGGGATTGTACTACGCATTTCAACTAAATAAAACTGAGGTCAGTGTTTCAGCAGGCCTGTAGTGAAAAATGGCCATGGACATTGCAATTGCTGTGTTAACTTTTCATTTTATGCAACAGCACAGTAAGAAGTTATACGGACTTAAAAAAATGGTAAGAAAGCCAGTTAAAATGACCACAGGGCTGCCTTGATTTTCATCCTGTCCTTTCGTATCCTTATTTCAGAAAATACTTGCAGTCCCTTGCTTGAACTGAACAGGCTCCTGGTGTTGGGTTTTTTTTTTTTGTGAATACCAAGTTGACAAGCAAAGTGATGGTTGTACTTAAGAGTTTCGTGCTTTTTACACTTTTTCTAGGTAAATTCTATGGGAAAAGCAGCAGACAAATTGAGTCTGAAGCTTTACAAATTGGCTACTTAAACCACTCCACACCTATAAATTGTGTAGTGCTGTAGGTTATCTTTCTTTATACACTATCCTTCATGACAACAGGACCTAGAGGAGAGAACTGAGACCTGATAAACAGATTAACTACATGCTAAAATATTACGGAGCAAGTAAGAAGCAAGGAAGATAAGTAAACCATGTGCTCAGTAGATGATACAGTAATATTTGTGTCAGTATTTTGTGCTTTTCTGTTCACTTTTTTTTTTTGTGCTTTTCTGTTCACTTGTGAACAGAAAGCTACTGCATTTATGGGATTCCCAAAATTTTGAATAGATATGAAATATTTCCCTGGTACTTTGAAAAGACAAAGACCCAGGGAACTACAGGCTAGTCAGTCTTGCCTCTTTGCTTGACAAAATCATGGAGCAGATCCTCCTTGAAACTACGCTGAGGCACATAGGAAATAAGGTGATTTGTGACAGCCCATATGATTTCACCAAGGACAAATTGTGCCTGAAAATGTTGATGGCCTTCTGTGATGGGATGGTTAAAAGAAGAGCAAGAGACATCATCTACCTGGGCTTGTGCAAAGCACTGGACACTGTCCTGCATGGCATCTGTGTTTGGAGAGACATGGATTTGACGGATGGGCCACTTGGTCATAAGGGAATTGGTCGGATGGTTGCAATCAAAGAGTTGTGGTCAACAGCTCAATGTTGGAGACCATCGGTGAGTGGCATTCCTTGGGTCAGTATTGGGATCAGTGCTGTTTAATAATTTTGTCAGCAACATTGACAGTGAAACTGAGTGCACTTTAGGGTCCCTTCTAACCCAAATCATTCCATGATTCTATGATTTTTGTACAATTTTCAGAATCAGAGCGGCTGTGACAGCAGGATCTCTTGTAAAGTTAGGAAATGTAAACATGGTGATTTCACTTTGATTCACAAAAGTATGTGCAATATATTCTATTTCTGCATACTTTGTAAGGTAATTTTAGTTCCAGATCATGATCATATTAAACACAAATAAAACTAGAGTGAAAACAAATGACTACTCATGTGCTTGAAGTAAACTCTGTGAGATGTAAATTGTTTATAAATTCAGCAAGATTCCTTTTTTTTCCTCAGTACTTGGCATTCTGAGAGCATGTAAACCACCAGGAAGTGATTATTAATGCAACGTATTATAACTCTGCTGACCAACCCTAGACTTTTTTTCCTTATCATTTATCATTTTTTTCTATCATCTTACTGATCATAGTTCAGCGTAGCTGATAGAAAATTGCCTACTTTTTTTTTTATATTCCACTATTGCAGTGGTCTTTACACAGCTTATTCACATTAAGCACTAAACATGTGTGCAGAACACTAAATATTCTGAAAGAGAAAAATTTGTTTTCCTGTAAAACCATCAGTAAATATATAAAGTAATACTCAGCCTGTCAGCATTTCTGCCCAATAACATAATGAGGTGATAAGTTACTTCAAGAGCACTAAGAATAATAGCCTACTGGGCTTTAATTTGTTGAGGTTAAATGAATAGCCTTATGCTTTAAAAGAGTACCTTCTACCACCAAAATCAGTGTTAGCTTTAAGGACTCATTGACAGCTGAAATAAAGTTGCTAGGGCTTGTATACTGCTGACCTTGATAGCTTTTTAGTTTAAAACATTTTAAAGGTACATGTACAACAACATTGGTGAGGGAGAAAAAAAAGAATACAAATGCCAGGAGATCTAACAGAAGCAAGATGCATTTGGTTTTGACTTCTAATTAATCAAGATAACATCTCTTTCAGCCATTAGACAGTAAAATCAATAACTTTGGCAGTCTGACTGCCACTTAGACTTATACACCAACACCTATTATTGGCAAAACTGTGATGTATTTAACCATTTCATCCTTTATTATATTAAAAAAGGTAACCAGTCACTGTGAGAGAGTACAGGAAAAAGTCCATCACCACAGTATGTTACTACCTATTCACTGGCATATTTCCCACAAAGTGTACCCCCAGATGATCCTCGGTGAAACCTTTCGCTGCTCCTTTCACTGCTCCTTTCCCTTACTTAAGTGACTGCTATAGAAATAAATCACAGCTAAGCACCCCAAATCTCAACTGCACCACTACCAGTTCTCAAGGGAAACTGGAAATTTTATGCTTCTGCAAATCAGTGATATTCTGAGCTAAGCAGAAAATGCTACAAGTAATGCTGCTGTAATAGTGCTGCAGAAAAAGAAATGGCACCTGACCAGAACAAGAGGCAGGTCTCAGAAATCATTATAGTGGTTTCATTTCAGAGGCAGGTTAAATAAATTCTTTTGCATAAACTGCCTATGGTGAGGCCCTGCAACCTCTTCCCCTGGTCAATAATCCCATTAAGTCTGTGACATTCTTACAAAAGTGCCAAATCCTGAAATATTTTCTCATTAATTAGCTCATTTTCCAAACAATCTCATTGAATTTAGAATTTTAATAAATGCATGCAAAAAATTCTTAATTCACAAAAGAAGAAAAGATCTAGTCCATTTTATCTCATTTTAGGAACTCTTTCAAGGTTTGACCCATCTTAATTTATGAGACTTAAAGATGAAAAGTTTTTCTACGGCTGACATTTTGAAGGCCACACAAACTTCGTAACTCTGCTTCTTTTCACTGGCCAGGTAACCTGGTCTGGTATCAAGAGTCCTCAACAGATGACTAAAATTAGTAACTCCAGTCAGGACCTGCAGTTAAGGCTCTTCCATTAACCTATAGAATCTGTTCAACAAAGTTGGGACTTACTGATGCATAGCAAGATTGTTTTCATTCCCCTTCCATAGCAAAGACTATTTTCCAACTGAACCTCTGATGAACTACATTTACCACTGGAAGCCTTGACTCCACAGATTCAATACCTGAAGTCATTAAAAAAACTTTACTAGAAAATAGAAGTCTAGGAAATGGTGGACATTGTGGAGTGGTTCCAAAAAACTAAAAAGATTTGTTTGTTTTCATTCCTTCCCGCACATTGATGATAAAAAAGATTCCTAGAAAAGACTGAGCCTTTGCAATCAGCATTGGGTAAGCAAAGTGCAACACAGCTCAAGACATTAAATCAAATTATTTAACAGATGCATATTTAAGGACAATACAAATGGACCAGTAATTATGATATTAAAGTGTTTTCATGCTATCTTTCTTTTCCTATTCTTCACAGTGATCAGATGCACAGTTAATTACACTTAATAACGATAATTATGGCCTTATTTTACAAAGCAGCAAATTAACTCAATCAGGCATTTCATAATGTATAGGATGATATGGAAAATATTACAGCAGAAGACAAATATTTAAAATCAACATTGCTCTGTAGGGGTCTTTTGACTCATCTTCCTTTACCATACCACTAATCTATTGTACAGTGTGGGATAACTCCCATTAAGGCAAATGGGAAATCTCTATCCTACATAAATCCTGTGAAACTATCTGGCAAAAATCTGAGTTTCATTTTCAGAGAGATCTGATGAACTTATATTGCTGACAAGTGTGAAAACATCCTGCAATGACACAAAAATGAGTGGATAGAATCCAACATGATAATTTGAATAAAGAGTCTCTGTTCTACACTTGAGTTTCTTTGAGATGTTAGCTCATTTATGAAGGAGAGAAAGAATAAATATGTCTTGTCTTCAGCAGGAATGTGATGCACAATGAAGAAAGAAATTTAGGAATAAGCTTTCTGCCACAATCTTAACTCTGCCCCGTGGAACACACTTACTACCAAAAATCATTACACACATACTTGATTTATGAAGGTTGCCAACTGTAGCCAGCTATATTATAAAAACCACTTAAAAATATTTTTCTACCCCCTATGTCCTTTTATAGTGTTCAGCATTGTCATTATTGTAAAAGAAGGAGGCATTGCCCATGCCTTTTCCCCTCTACACCTTCCCTCTTACTAATTTAATTTTCTGTTTTCACTTTATAAGTTCACTGTTTGTAGGAACATAATACATGCAAAAGCTTTTGTTGCAGGAGGAGGACGTATAGCCACATTTCTGCAATCCAAGCAGCTTGACAGGAGGACTTTATGGTATCACCAAAAAGAGCAAAGAATCTACCATCTCAGCTTACACCACACTTTCCCATTGCAAGTTTTTTTGTGCATCAATCTCCATGACACAGAAATAGTCCACAGCCTCAGCAAAACTATTTCAGATGTCATGCTCTGCCAGCAATAGAACCACCTTGTGCCACTGTAAATGGGGACAAAGGGATGTGGTTTGCCTCTCAAGATGCAACTTGACCTGTCACAGAATGGTATTGATTTACATTTCTGCTGTTAGTCAGACAAGGCTTATTTCCTCTGTAAGGTGCCATTAAGAGTGATATATTACCTGGATTTTGCTCTGCCATCCCTGCAGGTCTCAACTGCAGATCTACCAGAAGAATTTTGCAGGTGAGCCCAATGTTCCATGGAAGCTCCAATTTATCTCTTGCATGCAGAAAGGGGAGACCTTCAAGCCAACCTGTTTTCCCTTCATTAGTAGCATTGTGGGGAACTATCAGCCCAACACAGAGAGTCTTTGTGGGCAAGGCAGCACTTCTTTCTCTGCTCCTCGGAACACCAGTTCCTGATGCAACTTTCTCACTGTACTATGAACCTCACCTTTCATTGAACACCTCATGAACATACCCAATGCATAAGATACAATGTGAAATGTAGATATTTTTCCTTCTGAGAGAAAGCAAGTCAATCAAATTTTAACATCAATATAGCCAGTATTAGGAGTTTCAAAGAGAGAACCTCAATTCAGGTCTCAGCACACTAACTTGACTTCTCCCAAATGTTTTATAATAGAGGAAAAAAGAAGGGGTCTTTTGGATATATTGGTTTTGTATTTCTGACCTAATTAGGACTATACCAATATATGGGGTTTTTTAAAGGTTTTCAGACTTTTGGATCTGCAGTTGATTGCAAAGATTAAGAGAAAAAAACCTTCTTAAAAAATATTTTTGAACTTCAGACAACAAAACAATACAACATTCCTTCCCAACACTGTGATGGATAGATAGGTGGTTCCAAATACATTTGTCAATACTCTAATAAAACTGTACAAAAAATGTGTATATTAAACACATTCCTTCATTGAACCTTCTCTTCCACTGCCATGTCATGTATGTTTTATGAGTCTTTTTTAACATACAGAATAAAGGACTGCTAAATCCATGCTTGATTTGTCACTATGCCTAGGTATCCAAAAGATTTGAATAGAAACCAGTCCAATAGCCTGTAGGTACCACTGACTTTTTAATACAAAAGATTTTTATTTTTTTTTCAACTTCAACTTGCCGGGGGATTCGCATTATCAGAGGCTGATTGTATTTGGGAAATGCTTAAATTGAATCCTCTGCATTCACCTCCCAGGCTGCTAAATGAAATAGTGTCCCCTATGTTAAACTGGAAGTTAGATTAGGAGCAGGCACTCATCCACTGCAATCAATGACAAGCTAATGGGGCTGCTGACTATAAATTCTCTGGAAACCTAGATGTGAAGCTCTTGATTCAAGTGATCTGTGCTGCAGACCTTGAGCCACTGCAGATAATCAGTTTTATGTACACAAACTTTTTTGGGCCAGCGTTAAAAGACACACTATTTGAAAGAGGATGCCAACACGATAACTTATGCTGCCTGCAACTCAGCTTACCAGGATGTAAAATATCCAGAGGCTGTACAATCAATAAATTATCAACTTCTTGGTACAATAATAATCACTATTGGCTGGATCCCAGGCTAGAATAAATAAATAACACGGGCCATGCATGGCAAGTTGCTTCATCGGTGGTTGAAGCCTTTTTGTCTTTATACGTTTTGATTATAAGGAGTATCTTTGGCAAGTCAGTGCTATTTCTGAGTAAACAGTTCATGTATTTGGGTCACCCTTAGAGAAAGCTCGAAAGACTTATCCTTCTGACTTGGGGGAAAATTGCAGAAAAAAAGGGTGCTGACCTCCTGTCTGTCTACTTGGTGGCTGGTAAATGTTAGCACAGCTTGATAATATCAATTAGACTGGGAAGCTTTATTTTAAGTTTTTTGAACTATTACTACTGCCTGTGTCCATTTGTCTTTTTTATTCTCAAGATGTGCTATGACAAGGATTAAATGCGACACACACCAAACTTTGAATGTCCTGCAGCCAGTTCCAATGGCTTGGATGCTGTCATTTCAAGCTACATCAGGAACAGTGGCTCAATGGCTGCATCTGTGACACATGTCAGAAACTTTTAAATGTCTGCTCTTTTTTTCATCAGGATGCTTCTGTATCTTAGCTAGGGAAGAGATGACATTTTGTGTTTGGGTGGAACTTGTTGTGGTTCCCTCTTCCTGCCTCCTCTAACTGTCAGCCTGAGTTTCCCCTAAACATATCAAAATACAGACAAATAAACCTTGTCATTTAGAAATATATTCAGTAGTAACCACGCTTGAAAACAATGTTTTAGGAGGAACTTGGGCACATTTTCTCATAGAATGATGAGCTACACAAAACACAGCACTAGGCTATTTCTGACCTTTGTTATGTGCCGCCTTAGAAGATTGATGTGCACAACTCAGATACACACGAATCCCTTAACATTTCTGTTCTTTTTCCATTAAAGTGGAATAATTTGGCATATAAAATACACAGGGTACCGCGGTGTTTTTTTCAAGGTTTGGAAGAATTAACATTTTGATAAGAATACATAGTTTAAGGGTAGAAAATGGATCTGCTAATGGACACCAAGGTGTCTCAGGGTAGAACTCCAGGAGCCGAAAACATAATTCAGAAGAAGAGAGCAGTCTTGTATCATTATCATTCATTTAAAACAAAGCAATGTCATTTTTAAGATCAGATTGGGATTTCTTTGTCTTTCAAAATTAAAAAAAAAAAAAAAGAAAAAAGCTTAAACTCTAGACTCCTTGATTATGACATTTGCCCTTTGGGTTTAATTGATATAATAAACAGTAATTTTTCTTCCTTTTCCCCAGGCAGCTCAAATTCTTCAGATTCTACTGTGTTTTTTGTGACTGTGTATGGGCAGCCAGACATGTTTCACACAGTTAAACACTGTGTAATTTTACTCTGGGGCTCTCTTTGCCCATTTCAGCTGGCCATGTTTCAGTTGGATTTGAGTAGCAGTTGGACTTAAATATTTTATCTCCTTAAAATTAAAATAATTATTTGAGTTCCTTGTTCAACTTATTTTTAAAAACATGAGAAATGCAATGGTGGTACGTGAGCTTGCACATATATGCAAACATGCAGTTTAATCTTTTTTTTGAAAATACATCTTAAATTCCCTGCGAGTTCTAGAGGGGTCCTAGAAGGATTAGCTCCTTTTTAGGGAAAGCATTCTGCCTGCTCACATCTGATTGTGAGGAAAGCTGGGTTCAGATGGAAGATGCTCATTATCAGAGGGTAACCTGAGACACTGCAGAGAGAATTGCCAAGACTTGAAGTACAATGCAGCCACTCTCTCTGGATGGATAAGCATTCCAGTCCCCAGTGCAGTGCCCAGCCTTTGCTGGGTACTCAACACACTGTGCATTCTACCCTGACATTTGTGGCCTCCATCTTCTTTGTTTTGGTTTTCCTCTAAGGCACTGCTTCCTGATGTATTTTATTGCTAGATTATAGACCATAATTCCAGACATAAAGATTCATTAACTTCTATTAAACTTCAGCTAAGTTACTTTAAAAGTGAATCCTTCTTCAGTTACCTTTTTCTTGGCTGCACTGAAGGCTAAATGAAAAAGTTAATACAAAACAAATCAGAGAATCACATAACCAGAACTATCACTGCACACAGTCAAGAATTTACTTCAGCATTCCATATAATTAGGAAATCGGTAACTGAGTAGCAGAAAGAAATGGGGGAGGGGCCAGAATATATTTCATATCAACAGTTACACAGCTGTGGATTGTTTAGGACAAACAAGAATCCCTAACTTTTCATGGTGCTACTCTTCTCTGTGAGTATGAGGAGAGGTGGCCTATGAGCAGGAGATGAGATTCATAAAAAGAAGCATTCTGCAATCTAGCCAAGAACTCCTATAATTTATGCAAGTGTGGTACAGCCATGATTAAACAAGAAAACATAGCCACAGCTGTCTGTTGCACTTACAGAAATGCTTTCAAACACATGAGCAGCAATAATACAAATAAATAACTTTCAGAAAATATGGCATACCATGGCCTCAAATTCAAACTGCTCCGAAAAAGGACAACTGTTATTGCTATTTATGTCAGAACACCCTTAAGGATAAATTTTAACAATGGCATTAAAAGTGACATTTAGGATTTAGTTTTTTTAAAAATAGAAAAGAAAAAAAGGTTTTAAATATGGAATTTTGTATAAAATAAAACTAGAATGAGAACACAGTTCTTTCAGTATGTTATTCCAGTAGAGCTGGGAATATTTTAGTTAGCTAAATCTAAGCATCCTCTCAGGTAAGGTTATATTAGATATATTATTCCACTAGAAAAAATAGGCCATATATTTTTATTTTAGTAACTTTTAAAAGTAAACCACTGAAATAGGCACAAACTGAAACCACCTATCCTGTCTCAAAGTCCTGAAACTTATTTTCCTACCTTTCTGTCAAACACTATTAGCACAGTCTGCAGGTCTAGAGTGTTTGTTCAGATTTCAAAAATTTCAGTGAACCTGGACTTTGAGGTAGGGAAAATGTGAACTTACTAAGCCTTAAAACCCAAATGGCAAATGTAGCAGAATACCTTATAGACTAAATCCTTCAAGTTTTGATTTAAGAAAAAACATAAGCCAAACCGACCAGACCTCACTAAATGCTTAAATAAAATTACTTTTGGAACAGATTAAAATTTTTAAAAATAATATTAATTTCTTTTTGATATATAACAAAATGTTTCCACTTGTTAATGTTCCAGAAATTTATCTATCAGCAGCTGCTTCAAAACTAATAAATCTGGGCTTCTTTCTTAGTATGGGTGATAGACACTCACTCTTTACATCAAATATTTTGATTCCTTATGTCAAATGCTCTGCTTTAATACCTATTTTGATGCCCCATAAAAATAATGCAAACTGTTCCAGCATGAACCTGAACCTTGTGCTTGGTTTTATATTGCCACTAGTTACTTCAGGTGCAAAAGTGAATGCGCAAATGGAGCAAAACATTCAACAGTACAACATCTTATGCCTGGCTTTGTTAATTTAAGGCAGACTGCTATTTTTTCCTTTTAAACTGGGTGTGCATTACTATATTTTGTGATATTTGCTCCTACTGCCATTGATGTTGAAAGCTTTGCCACTGACATGAATGGAAAGAGGATAAGACTTAGAATGTGCTTATGATATAACCTTGTGATTAACATTAACAGCTGGTAGGGGTGTTTTTTTTAATCTTAAGCCTCATAAATACAGCTGAAAAAGCATTTATCTGAAAGTGGAAAATGAAGGCTTAGCTAAAGCTGTGCAATCTTTTCGTAATGAAACCCAGAACTAGCCTGATTTGGGAGAGCTGCTAGAGGTTTGACATTCAGGCCGGTTTTGCTAACCCCTCAGTGAACATAGTGGGTTTACAGATTCAGATGAAAACCACATACAGCTCAGCAGTGATTTTGGCTGAACAATGCTTTCAGCTTTTGCTCAAACTTGAAACTTATTGGGTGTGAACCCACAATAACCAAAACTTATAAGAAAAAGAAAGACTGGCATGAGCACCATGTGGACAGAAATCATGCAAGACTCTCAGAAATCCAAGTACGGCAAGCAGTAGCTGCGGGGGCAGATATGTTAGGCATTACAGATGTTGAGTTCTCGAAGCTCCACCACCATCTGAATGGACAAAGAGGAGTGTAATCAGTGAAGCTCAAGTTAATCATATCAGGCACTACATGACAACTGTAGTTTATCCAGATCGTTTCCCAGTGCATTGACATTAGCATTGCCTTTTATAATATGTGCATTGTATAGTAGGTGGTGATTTGGTGGTTTGGGAAGTAGCCAAGGAAAGAGACTCAAAGTATAGTGAACTTTCTTCCAAAATTGATGTTGAAATTTGGCTACCTGAAACACATTACAAGTCATGGTTAAATCAGTAGGGTATTAAAAAGGAAATGACTCTTGAGCAGAGAAGTTTTGCTTTTCCCCTCTCTTGTATTGTAATCCTCTGACCAGCCCTAAATCGACAACTAAGCTAAAGGAAATTAAAGAAAAGATGAATAAAAAAAAAATCTCAAGCTGGGTCAAATTCATCCCCAATGTAGCTTAGCTCAAGTAGAGTTAAATCAATGGAGTTCCACCAGGGATGAATTTGGCTTATTGTCAAAAGGAAATGAAGCAACTGTGCCCTCATTTACAGCTATCAACTTAAACAGAAATTTCATTATAAGGGAATTTCTGAAAACAATTCCTAGGTAAATGAAAATTGCTAAGGTTGAACAGCATGTGTGTTTGAAAATTCCCTGAAGTCCACAACTGTCTGCTTACTTGGTTGATACACTGAACGCTGGCTAATTGAGTGCTCACATTGTTTCAAAGGTCTTATAAAATCAGAGTAAACTATAAAATGAATTGCAGATTGTCTTCAGAAATCTCCTTTCTTTGTTTTCCCTACATTGAATCTTAAATACTCAATTGCAAAAATAGTGCTAATTCAAAAGTAGGAGGGCAATTGCAGATAAAAATGATGCTAGTAATATCAATTTTGGTTACCTTGGTATTCTTGATTTGATTTCCCCCATTCCAATGTAAAAGTAATGTAGAATTTCTTAAGCTGCACACTTCTGCCACTTATGTTCTCCAGAGTATGATCTAAAGAGATCCTCTGAAGCTCCTCTCTATTTCCAAATAAAATAATGAATTAAAGCTTACATTTAATACTGTAATTTCCAAACAGATTCCTTCCTATATGTTTTACTATAAAGCTATTTTACCATAAGGATAATTTCTGTTCTAAGAGGATCTATGGAATTGTGGTTGAGATGTGAGATGATCTGTTATAAAAGTTCAGGATTAAGATAAAACTAGGTTAAAAAAAAAAAAAAAAGAAAACCAAAAAACCAACCCTTGACTTTACAGTTTTCTTTTTTGAATTGGCAGCAAAACTTTCAATCAGAATGCAAAATATTTGCAAGAAATTTTAAACTTGTGCTGGGAGAATGTTTTGAACACATTTAGAAACTTTGCTCTCACAGCCTAAAAACTGCATGTAATGTTATAATGTAGAATATAATTTACATTAAAACCTACAAACACAACTAAACTAGAACTAAACATATTTTCCAAGATGCTGTTCCCTTAAAATGCTGAGGATGCTGAGATGATGATGATATTTTGTGAATGTGCCATGACCACGACTTAGCTTGTCCTTAAAAATATCTGCTCCTTGAAGGCTTGTGAAAATCCTGATCTGAAGCCTTAATCTAATTGTCAGCAACTCTAAGCAAGGGTCAGCTTCAGGTTGACACCACCACCAGAGGCAAGTCCATCAGAGTCACCTAACCTAAAAGGTAACTTTTAGAAAGATTCAGCTGCTTTAGTACTGCATATGGAAAGTATATTAATTCAGCCAGTTTTGATGAAGTAGGAGTGCTGACTATATCCCGAATGTTCTCACATAGCAAACGCCAAAGAAAATACTCTGAAGACTTCTTAAGGGCAGGTCATAAATCATTGGAAGAAGCTATTTTTTCTCAGGCCTAACTCACTTGTAATCCAAGGTCTTGGTAAGGTACTTGGATAATATTAGAAGTAAAATGAGAATTAACTCATTTTAAGTAAAACAACATTCTCTAACCAGATAATGCCATCAGAGTGGCATAAGGAAATCAAAGGTTCTATCAGATGTTCACAATCACAGGCTAACTCCAAGAAGGCTCCAAATCAGGAGATATCTTGGGTCCTTCAAGCCATTTAGATATGCTTATTTATATAATATTGCGCATCTGTCCCACAGAGTTTTAGCACAGGCTTCGTCCCATAGTAACATCTTTAATGGCTTGTTTTATCAAAATCACATCTTGGTTTCTTTGTTTTATTCCCATTACTTGAAGTAGAAAGGACTGCAGAAAGCAGATTTTAACTAACTAGCAGAAAAAGACTAGCCACTGAGATGTAACAGTTACCAGGTGTACATATAAAAACACTGAAAAAGCAAACTATGCATTTCAATTGTTACACTACAAGTAACAATTGCTTGCAGTGCAATGACATGGCAATTGAAACAGCTAAGGACACAGCTAGAGATCATTAGGAACAGAGGACAACAGCCAGAAAGCCATGCAAGACCTCTGACTTCATATCACCTGATTCACTGTCAGATTCCACAGACTGAACCTGCAAATGGATGCTTAGAAATCTATGTGTCAAACAAACAGACTCAATCTTGGCTATATGGTTACACTTCTGGAAAGCTGAATTTCATCTTTTTCTTTCACATATGCCAACCATTTAACAAAGCAAAAAGACAGACAGCTCTACACAGAATAAAGAAAATAAACTTTCATGAACTGGGCAAGCAGAGACTCATGTGCCAACTATCACACCACATAAAGAAGAAATATATGGTAAGACTCAGTGTGAGTCAGTATAAAACGGGTTGATTCAGAACCTCACCACAAAGGCTGCATCTAGCAAAGTTTTGCTGGGGGCAAACATTTCCCAACATACTCATATTGTTGGCAGGAATAAAAAATATTAATATATCCACTGGCAGCAAGTGAAACCTGTAATTTACAGAAAGCATTTTTAAAAGCACAGACAGGTTTGCTTCTTTCTTCTCACTTAAATGGGAGCAACCTTACACCAACATACAGAGGTCTTTCAACTGCAAAGAAGATGCAAGGATCAAACACTCAGCAATCATATTCTACTCAAAGAACCAAATGCATTAAAAAGTGAGCAGCCTATCAGCCCTCCAAAAGTTAGTAACCCTAATTTTCATGGCTGATACATTGATTTCAAAGGGACTCACAGTTTGAGTAAGGCAAATACTAGAATAACTACTGTGAGAGTCAGGCCTAACAAAGGAAAAAGTGGTTTCAGTGGTAACATACTTTCAGCAATGCCATAAATCATTTATGCATGCAACAGATTCAATTAGAGCCCATGTGCTCTAAAGTTAGGTTTGTGTATCCATAACAGCAGGATTTTCACTGAAGGTCATTCATCTTTGGACTTTCATTTCAACATTTCAGTTTGGATCTTTTTCTTGTTTTTAATTATAAGATTAGGAATTAATATTTTCAATACATAAAGTTAGGAATGTAGTAAGTACAGCTTCTATAGGCATCTCCTAGTAAAAGCATATCCTTCTAGTCTTCATTTGTGAAGACGTGATGTCTTCCAAAAGGCAAAGTACTGGTCATCACAAGACTGAACCTAAGACAGAAGCTTGGATAATTTTTATTTTTTATTAAATTTTTAGTATTTGATTTAGATTTCAAACATTGTTAATTGTCGAGAAACGTGACTGGTCAAATTTTTCTTGTTGCAACATAAAGAACTAAGAATGCAGTGGTTCCTTTGAAAGATACATATTTTAAAACCTTGATAACTTTGTAGGCAAATCTTCTATTTTTAATAGCCTAGTGAATCTCAGGAGGGAAAGATGTGTCATGTATGGAGAAGGGGGAGCAAAGGAGAGAGTGTGGAATCTCTTCTTAGATTACTCTGCTGCGACTTTCATCCTAAATGATAGCTCAGTTAAGAAACACAGGCACAATTCCCACTGAGGAAAGAACCAAGTGTAGATAGCAGCCCCAGGTTTGAAAAGTTTGCCATCTCTTAAAGCAGAATTTCAGCAGAACACAGCTGAAAATAAAATGCTCCACCTATCAAAAAAAATTATTTTAGCATAAACAGTAATAAGCATCCATGCATGTTTTTAAATAATGTCCTAATACATGTTAGTAAGATAAAATAATTATTCATAGATTATCCTTTTGATTTTCCAGAACCAGACACATTTAATATGAATTCCTTTTAAGCAAATTTTAATTAGGGCTTTACCATATTTAACTATAGGTATATAATCCCTCAAGTGAAAACAAAAACCAAAGTGGAAGACACTTTGTTCACATTTCCTTCCAAAAATATTTTTGCCTCCAAAGCTTTGCTAGGAAGAAAATGCTCCTGAAAATGATACAAATGGTTTTGACATTAGGAAAAGTAAACAAGCAAAATAAAGATGGAAAAATCATGCGGTCAGTTTGCAAGTGCTGTTTATTGTTTGAGGCAGGGTTAAAGCCTTTATAAAGACAAGAACATATATGCAACCAGACTGAAAGTGACATTAGGTTATTCCAAACACCCCTGCTCAGAACCCTGCTGCCTGTAATATTGCCATGGCCAAAATGTGTGGAGACTTCAAAACGGACAACATAATAGGAGCAAACTAGGACTGCTGTTATTTTGGTAACCAAGAGAAAGGACAAGTGCCCTAAATATTTCTAATTATATTTTTGATTAAAGAAAGAGGCATGTAGTTTTCATTTATCCAATATCTCCTAGGACTTCTAAAGTGAATTGGCATTTCATTTGTAGTCACATGACATTAGAAGAGGCACTGTAGGTGGCCAAAATGTGCTTTACAGACACCAATTTGCATGGCAAACAGCTCAGAGCTCAATTTGAACCCTAAGTGGTGTGAACTAGATTGTTCTACGTTCATCACTGACTTTAAATATCTGTTAAAGATTTATTATAGACTTTCAGAATGAGCAAAGGCTTCCATTTACTGAGTAAGGCCTAACATGCTCAGCAGCAGCAAGCTTTCCTTTGGCACTCTGCCAGTGTCTCATTCTATTTCATCAGTCAAACCCAATTTCACAATTGACTTCAATGTCCAGTTCACTTCCACCTGTAACACTAGCTGATAATAGACCCCCAAAGTAGGCAGTTTCTAAAAACTGACATTTTTTTTCAACCAGGAAAGTGAATAAAGGCCACCAAGCAATTTTAAACAAACCAAGAACAGCTAGGCAGTGATAGCTCTCAACTGGGACCAATATGCATGGGTTTGGAACAGTCCAGAGGTCAGAATTTTTGCATATTCCTTGGACAATCACATTGTATCTAGTAGCACTTAATATATGCATGAAGTATGGGACTTTTTTCACAGTAACGAGTTCATGATTCTAATATATTCAACCTCGTTATCAGAAAAGTAGGAAATTTGCCATGAATTTTTATTTTTCTGACTGAAAATTTGACAATAGCCTTTCCTACGTAGACATCAAAAGGGATTATTCAGAACTTGTCTCTCTATATTAGTAAAGCTGCTAATTATGTTTACTTTTGTTGATTTTTCTCCCCTCTGAATAATCCTATGCATCTGGTGGCAGATTATATCACTCCTTTTAGGCACTTTCCCCCCCTACTTAGATTTAAGCATTTAATTCTAAACATAGTCCCTAAAAGTTAAAAATATCTTGTTCAACAAACCAGGAATAATGCACATTGTCAATATCACTAATGAGGGCTTCTTCCAAGCATATACAGTTAAGCTGTGCCAGCATTAAGAAATGTTCACTTTTCTGAAGGTAAGAGTGAGTAAATGTTGAGATGTAATTTAAGAATTAGCAAATTTTGTTTGTCTGGGAAATTACTTAAATCTTTTTTCCTTTGCATATAAACAACTATACAAATCAATAGTACTTTGCATGGCCAAAATATTTTCAGGATATATTTTTCCCCCGTTGAAAGACAAAATAACCTGCCTAGGATCATTTAGGGGTGAGTGGGGTCCTACCAAACCGTGAACGGATTTGTGTAGGCATGTATGAGATGACAGAAACACAAGCACTTAATTCACAGGGAAAAAAATAAGAACAGATAAGGGCTTTTTCATCTGAAATTACAGCCTCCCTCTTTTATAAACACTTTGATATCAGCAGCCACTTTCTCTCAACAGGCAAGCCGGAGATAAACGCGCTGCGTTTGCGGAGGCGCCGAGCGCTGGAGCATGCTCACTGCAGCCCCAGGTGTGACCCCTGCTCTTCTGGAGCAGCAATTGGACCAGGCAATCCATCACAGTGCTCCTCCTGTCAGGCCGGGTGCTCGGCTGCAGCTGTCTGTCACACTGGTGGATGGAACCTGCTTAAAGGCAATCATGTCAATCTCTATGTGACTACTCAGACTAAGATAGAAGGATGATCTTGACAGGCTTGGCAAAGTCAGCAGAAGGCACTAGAGGACTTCAGTTACACGCTTAAAATTTAGATGCAATTTGTGCTTCTCATGTGGAGGGATCGAAGAGGCACCACAGCACTGTGTTTTATAGCTGGTCATCTCGGATGAATCTGTTGCCCTCAGAATGTTTTCCGTAGTAAATGTAGCGACATTTCCCCAGAATGCCTACAATAAAAAGGAAATTAATTACAGTTAGGACTGAAGTGGCATAATATGCAATAAAGCACATAACTAGGGAAATTTGAAGGAAGGAAGGGAGCAATTTTCTCTTTTCCTGCAAAAGAAAGTTTGTGTATTTGAAATATTCAGTATTGCCATTTCAAACAGCAGTTTTGAATCCACTGGGAAAACATGTGTTCAAATACATGCATGACCTATCCTGTTAAACAAAAATCCACAAGTCTCCTCAAAATCAGAACTACATAACACTGAAACATCACATACTGCATTTTAAATCACAGCACCTCTCTTCTGCTTTTGAAAAACAGAAAGTCTGGGTTGAAGTTATATTTTGTGCTTTCTGTTCTGTTCCTGCTATTTATTTAAAAGGTTTTCCTGGTGAATGAAACCAAAAAGGAAAAAAAAAACCAGCAAATAATTACAGTTTAATGTGGATCCTGGAAGAACCCTTCAAACTTTCACAGAGTCGTACTGCAAACACCTAAAGCCATTCCTGCTTTCCAGTGACAGCGAAGTGAAGTGACCGGCTGAAATCTGCATGGGAAGTCATCAACAGACACGGGCTAGAACAGTTAGCCCTCCAGACTCCAGCATACAAACAAACATTTAGTAAAAACATTTCCAAAGTATTTCTCAGAACACCATCACAACATTCCATGAGAAAGATACAATTATAATTATGTTACATATTGGCATATGGAGTATGCTTTCAAAAATTATCCAGAATACTGGTTTTGGGAAACAAGGTGTGTTATTCTCAGTGAGTACAGGCAGAAAGATGCCTGAGGAAGCCTTAACTGCTGCGGGTGAGACACACGTACCTGCAAATCTCACTACCTTATTCAAAAGCATCCCCTCTGGTGGTACTAAGTGGTATGTGAAAGCGTAAGTTCACAGTCACATCCCACCTGAGAACATCCTCAAAGATGCTAAATTTTACTAGCAGAGTTATTCTTTGAGCCCTCACACATGTATAGTCAAATTAAAGTCATCTCCCACGAACAGAAAGAAGGTGGAAGGGTCTCCTCTACCTTGGGAGTGTCTTAACAGAGCAGTCACTCTGCAAGTACCTAGCTCACCTCTATAAGGGCAAACATAACCTACCCCAAAGGGGACAAACACTGCCTTACATAAAGGGTAAAGACAGGGGAGGAGCAGAGCCTCAATTCATTGTTGTTTTAGATTTCCAAGACTCCCATAGCAAATACTGTGCCCACCTGCAGTATGAATTCACTATACAAGCTTTTATAATCTGCATCCATTTTTTTCCAGTATAACATCTGTCAGATAAGATCCTAAAGCTTTGGAAGGCATGGGTTGTGCAAGATTAATGCTCTTCTTTCTTTCTAAGACATCAGGATGGTAACACATTCCTATGAGGGTGGGGAGAAAAATTGATAGGTCTGTCATTTGTTGTGAAAAACATTCCTCTTCAGGATAACACAGATGGGGAGTATATGGTGCAGTGTCCAATCCCTTTGCCCTCCTCCATAGAGCTTTCTTCAATAATTTCAATTTCAATAATTTCAATTTCAATAATTTCAATTTCAATAATTTCAATTTCAATAATTTCAATTTCAATAATTTCAATTTCAATAATTTGACTAGTGGAGCAGTTTAGCATTCCTAAACAAGCATCTAATGAACAAGATTTTCGTCCCCTAAAAAGATATCCCAAGTCAGGCTGCAGCAGGCATTAGGTTGGTAACAAGGCCATTTAGAGCTCTAAATGCAAAGGATATGAGCAGTTTATTAATGGCATTCTTCAGACTCCTTTTTCGCTGGCATTGATAAAAGTCTTGTTTGAGGTCTGCCGCATTTCTTAAGGACTGGAAGCAAGACTGTTTATAGAGATGCTGGTGAGAGAGTGCTGTTTGATGAATGCTGGAGACTATAGCTAGGTGTCAGTGCTTAGAAAATGAGGCAAGGACATGAGGTATTAATATTGTCAATGATCTCTTGACAGGAAAACAGATACTGCATTCACCGTCAGATTTAAATAGACATCAAGTGCATTAATGACAAAAGGGCAGACTTCAAACAAAGGGGGCTGTATGGTGCTGCGCTGAGCCAGTCTCCAAGTTGGCAATAACCTGATCTGAAAAGACACTGTCAGGGCTACAGACAGGCCCGGGATTGTGTGCGGTGACAGAAAACAGAGATGCTGACAGAGATACCGGTGCCATATTATGCCAAGTATATTCTAACACTGTCTCCAGCCCTAACTAAATCTGACATCATTTCCTATCGCTTATAGTATTCTCCACTGCTCTGGCAGATTATTTCTCCCCAGACATCATTACAAACTCCACTGTAGTTTTAAAGTTACTGGCAGCCCTGTGCTGTTGTGGAGGCTGGGTCTAGAGGCCTAAGGATAACCTCAGTCAATCTAAATTTGGAGTTTGCTGGAGAAGTGCTCTCATTTTCACTGATATCTCAGCTACTTGAGGTGATCTGAACGCTAAAGTGTGAGGAGCTGTCACCTTGAATAAAATCCTTAAAGTAAAGATGCTCTGTTCCTGGGATGTTCAGCAAAGATGTCGGACAGTCTGGCAGCAGGAAATGAAATCCAGCTGCTGCTGCTCGCCTGGGGATAAAGGTGCTTGGGCTAGTGACAGTTAAAGTCAGCTGAAATTTTTGAAATCCTGCAGCCTACAATTGTTTAAATTAAGGAAGTGTTGTCTCCGCAGAGATTCCCTACCCAGGCACACAGCTGTGATTCGATTGCCAGGCATATTACACACACTGCTCAGAGAGTCTTGATAAAAGCGCAGTTGAAAATGTTGCCATGAGACCTTATTTATCATGAAGGTTATTTGTAAAACAATAATCTCACTCATAAATTAAATGCAGTGACTGGTGTGGTTTTTTCTTTTGTTTTGTTTTTCCTCTTCCCACCTCCCTTTGGCAACTACACAAAAGGTTTGTGTGAGAATTTTGATGCTAAGATATTTCACGTGTGAATTTAGGAAAGCTAGTGCTTCTTTTCTGCCTTTCTGCTATGGTATTCTTTCCTTGTAGTTCAGGGGCAAGAGAACACTTGTGCTTTTGCACACAGGCAAGGGGAGGAATAGGGGAAAACAATACAGTTGTGGCTGTTCTGGTGTTTTTTAATTAAAATATCCAGCATTGGCCATAATAAGCTATACATCAAAACAATACACAGCATCCTGAATGAGGTTTCTGCTCAAGGTTCTTAAGAAATGACAACACAAGGTCTCTTGAGGGATCATCTTCCCTGAATGAGGCTTCTAATTTTTCTTAAGTAGCTGATTCTACCATCACCACAAGCTGTTAAAACTATAATTATGAAAAAAATGCATTGAGAAGAATCCTTTTTAAATTCACTCTTTATCTTTTAAATGTTTTCACCCTTTGGAATGGATGTTCTAATTATGCTGGGTAAGTAATGACCTTGCAGTTGCCTGCATGTGTTGTGGTATCAGTCTTTCTTCACAAACACATTGTAATGTCAGCAACACCAGCTTTTCCTTAGCTGAGGGAAAACCCAATTATCCAAATAAATAAATAAATACATACATGCATACTAAAACACATGAAAAAGTTCAAGTCATGTTAGCTCCTTTTAAATTGGGCATGTTTCGCAGAGAGCTATGTTACACTTGGACCTCTATACACTTTCCTAGAGAAAAAAAAGTTTAAAGATCTTCATGTATTATATAAAAAATGGTAAAAATAAGTTCCAATGGAACGTGCTAGACCTATAGATCATACAGCCTGCGTTAGTTACAGGTCAAAATTCAGCTCAAGCCAACAGTGATGTAAAGAAATTGTTGTCTAATAGCATCTTGTTGCCTTTCTTGCTTTTATCTTTTTCCTAGCAAATAAAAACTCTATATCTACAAAAATACTACCTCTCAGCCATCACAACTCAGGGAGCTGTTAGGAACACAGCTTCCTCCAGTAGCTCAGTTTTCTCTAAAAAGTAATTACTAAAACTAAGTAGTCAAGCCCCCAAAATTTTGCCATCCCCCTCAAAACCTATTGCCACATCTGCCCAACACCCCTATCAGGCACTCATTTTAACATCAAATGTTTTTAATAAATCCCTCTGCAAGGAAAAAAAGCAAAATATTCACAGTTAAATTTTTTTGTCAAACACTGGTCTGCAGTATATATCAGGGACTACATTTCAGTAAACAGCCTTCTGCCTCTCTTTCAGATGGACTAACCACAGGTCATTCCACTAGGTCAGATAAAGTGTGGCACTTCATACACAGACTCAATATTCTAGTGGAAGTCCACCTCACCTAACTTTAATTAGAGTACAGTACCTAATCCTTCGCTGCCGATTTGTATTTGATCCATATTCATCTCTTTTTGTACAACCTGCTGTTGTGTAGTTTTGCTATGGGCTATTAAACAGCTGCCATGTTCCACCAAGAAGCTGGGTGCATTTCAGTGTAGCTATACTACCAATCTGTAAATTGTTTTGAGACCCTTCAGAATGAAATATCAATACCATTATCGTTTTTTTTCATAGGCACTTGGGCATATTCTACAATTAATGAACAGAAGTTGCAAAATTCCCTTAAATATTAATATAAACTTCCTTTAAAGGAAAATAATTCCCTACTGATAACATTTAGAGGAGAATAAATACCCATCTATGAACAGTTTCAAGTCTAAAATGCTACCGATTTAGGCAAAACACCTCCATGAGTCAAATTAATTTAAAACTCTTAAAAATCTTTTCATCTAAGGAATAAGCAAAGCTACTTTAAAAAAAAATCCTTTTGTACAGGAGTTTAGAAATTTTTCATTTTATATTTATCTTCCTGGAAATTTTAACAACTTTATCTAGTTGTCTAGTTCACAACTTCTTATTTTCAATTCCATTTTGACTTTCTATGAGAAATGCAGTACTAGAGATTTTGAAAAAAATTAGAAGTCTAATCCTCTCACCTTCAGTAGCACATAGGTTATATTTTTCTGCTAAATCAGGAGAATTAAATTATATACACTCTCATAGTCACTTTAGTTAAAAAAAAAAAAATAAAAATTCATTCCATCTAAATTCCATCCTGAGCTATTTTATATCCATCATTAAGAATATTCAAACAACTGAATGCTGTAAAAAGTATCAACATATTTATGAATCTGCTCTTTCAAAATATTTTCTTGGCTGTCCTCGAATTAAGAAAAAAACAATCCCCCCCAAAATCAAACAAAACCACATTCAAACCAAACTTAACAAAACCAAACCCACAAAAACATTAGTCTGCCATTCAGCAAAATCATCTTGAAATCTGGGGAGCACAGATCCATGCAAAGCTTTGCAGGACCCTGGGATGGGGTAGAAGGAGAGGAGAAGAGAGATGTTAAATATCTAACAAGTGATAGGAAAAAAAAGAATAAAACAGTTTATGTAGACCCAAATAGTGCACTTTTAGTTCTACTGAGTCTTGTGGCTGTGACATACGATACTTTACAAATTAAATTAAAAAAACCCCTAACTTTTCCAAAAATGTTGGAAATTGGGTGTTTGTCGAAGTTAGTCTTCCAAGGTTCATTCATCTACTTTAATTTGCAGACATTTATTTATAGTTGGGTCTTTATGGGTGTTTACGTAGAAATACATTTTTATAAACAAGAACAATAGTTTGAGCAATTAGAAACAACAAAGCCTTTAGCTTTTGAAATCTGTTAGGGTCAAAAGCAGAAAAAAAATGCTTGTTGAGCTATGTTGTTTGTCTATATTGGTCCATGTTTGGTAAAATAAACCAAATTGAATCAAAAGTTTAAAACTATAAATTTATATGACAAGAAAGGAGGGAATTATAGACAGACTTTTGTACTTCATGTTGACTTTTGGTGAAACAAAATGATTGTTTCTATTGAATATGATCCAGTCTATGAATTCTCTGACACAGGAACTTGAGAAGACCACTTAGAAGATAAGAAAAGATGTAAAGGATCACCTGGGTCACCGAGTCCTCCCCAAAGCAGCCAAGTATGTAACACAGAGAGGTCCACTCAGACTTCCATTCTGCCCCAGTAAACAAACCACCACCAGCGTGGGGAAGCTTGAGCTCAAAAACTGCAACATGACATGGGAAAAGAACAGAGAGTTGCAGCTGTCCTTGCTAATGTGATGGGATCTCTGACTACTACCATTAAATCTGCTTGTTGCAACTGCAGTTTCCAGATTGCTCCAGGCTAGAGTCAAGACACAGGATCTAGACTCCTTAAATCAGAGCAGAGGGAACAACACAAAGAGGAGAATACAACAGATAAGGATATGAATGCCTTTGGTTGTGCCACAGCTAAATACTGTAGAAGAGTATCTTATAATGACCTGAAATATCACAGTGATAAACAAAACCCAGAGATAAATTCCCTAAAATATCATAAAGTACCAGTGCTTACATAACAAATGCACAAATATTAACTTTCCTTATGTTACAAATTAGTTAATATTTTTAAGAGGATATAAACACTACATGTAAGCAAAAATAATGCATAATTCCTCCAAAACTAGCTGTGCATAAAGGGATTAGGTTGTGCTTGAGAGGGCTGAGACCAGAGCTCCTGTGGCGAAGGTGGAATTCCTACACCACGGCCACAGTACTCACAGAGTGTCCCCAAATACTCTCAAAGAGGTGCCCATGAATTAGGGATTGTGGTCCATTGCAGGTTTCCTGGAGAAAGATGTACCTTCGGTAGCAAACTGCTGATTCTGATTCTCCCCTCCCTCGGGGGGTAACAACATTCAAGGAAGGTAACCTTCCCATTCAGAGGAGATTAATTACCTCTTTGCTCTGCTCTCTGCACAGGCATGCTGAAAGGTGGTAACATTTTCCTCTGGACATTCTACAGCATGGGGCATAAAATAGTCTTTCAGACTGAAAGAAATTAGTGAAAGGCACAAAATCAAATCTGTATCCAGTCTACAGCAATGGTGTTGAAATTATATACCTAAGCTAGAGCTGAGAGGAATCACAGAAGGCAAACTAACACACTGCATTATTGCAAGTATCCTGCACAGACAAGTACTGTGACATGTCAAGTCTCACTGGCCTGTTTGTAGGAAGGGGGGGAAAAGGGGGGAGTATGTAGGGAAGTGAGAGTAGGGGAGGGGGGAGGAAAGCAGTCAACAGGGAGAGGATGTTGGAAAAAATTTGCGATGAAGGTGATAGGAATACAAAGATGTGAAGTTTGCATCCTGGGCCAAGGAAGCTGCATAAATGTTCAGTGTAAACTAGCAGTCAAGCTGATGTGTGATAAAGTGCAGCCTGCTGTAAATACACTTCAGGGCTCCCAGTGCAACTGGGGATGAAACTTGTAATTTGGAAGGGGAGAAAAATAAAGAAAAAAGAGGAGAGAAAAAATGCACTGCAAGCTTTTTCTCACATAATCTGTTACTGGAAAATTGAGAAGCTTGTCCAAGTCCGTGGGAATAAGCTGATGAGCTGATACTTAATAATAAACCATATTGTGTCATGGTGCAGAGTCATCTAGATCCATTCAGGCCACAAACTATATTACTTTATACAGCCCTGGCTGACATACATTTAAAGCCCTCTACACATTAAGGAGCCATTAGGCTGACAGATTAAAAGTTATCTTGGAGCTAATGTTTCCATTATGCATATCCTGGCAGTGGAACAATCAACACACTGTTCCTCAGATGTCATACTTTGTTTAAAAAAAGGGTAGGGGGGAGAGAAGGGAAAAAGGAGGGTATCTTTCCCTCCTTGAATGACATTGACATGATCAGCTTTGATCTGGGCATGTGCTGTCTACAGATTCTCTACTGTTGGCTAAAATAGGAGTATTTAGGGCATATTACTTTAAATCATTAACCGGTTCCATACTCCTCTGGGTATCATTGTTACAATTTAAGGTCCTACACTTGGGATTTCTTTGGAATATTTCCATGCTTATTGTAACCATCATAAGAGAAATATGTTGGGGAGTGAGACGTCTCTTTCTAGTGAAAATGAAGCAAAAAGTACCAAACAAAAAAATCCAAACAATCAAGCAAAAAAACCCAACCAAAGGCTTTTTTCTCTTCACTGCATCTTTGCCAGTTTTGCACTTTTAATGTCATGGATGGAATTAATGATGACTTCATGATGAAATAATTCTCATGAAATATGTTGAAAAATTAAAGCAGATTTTTCTAATTACTCAGACACATAAATTGTATAGTTAGCTTGCTACTACAGTCAAAGAAACCCAAGTGCACAGAAAGCATCAGCATGCCAGATTTTATGGGTGAACTGATGCTTACATTTGGATATATTGAATGCCCTTGAAGGAGATGGAGGAAAGGAAGAATGATTTCACAGTTCTTTTAGTCTTTAAAACACTTCTTCATATATCTCATTCTCTCATATGTGGTCAAAATGAAAGAAGAAGAGTAAAGGCAAATAAAATGACTGTAAATATTCAATGCAAGTCAAGTTATATCTGTTAAATACCCTTCATCTCTAAACCTACGTCACAAGAGCTTATTTGCTTTCTGTTTATGACCAAACCCCCCAAACTGGACAGGCAATGTTAGCAACCAGGCAAAAAGCCACTCCTGGCCAGAAGAGCCCTGTTTGCCCGGCTCGCCTGGGCCCTGCAGCTTCAGGCCGAGCCCGTGGGCACTAGAGGGCAGCAGGCATTTGTCTAAAACCCGCATCGCACCCGCCGCCAAACAGGCGGAGATGGCAATTAAAGCAATACTGCTTGTTAGTTTTGCAGCCAATTTCTTGTTCTGTCATGATCAAAGCCCATATTTATACAACCTCTGCTTTCAGTCTTTAGCCCAGGAGCCTGACTTCTGGTGGACTAATCTCAGTGAGCATCAGTTTGTGTATACAGATGGCGGGGTAGCGCTCGGAACAAAAGGCTCAAAATGTTGTCCGGGGGAGGCGGGAGGGGGAGGCGACCGCCCGTCTCCACCATCGGCTTCCTCTGCAGCTGAGGTGGCACTTGTTCTTCTCTCACATCCACTGCATAAATGCCAGCACTGCTTTGAACGATCTTTCTACTACTTTTGTTAATGAAACAGTGCAACCACTGAAGTGGTGTAAGAGATACTTTTAATATATTCAAAATGATGGAGGAGGAGGAGGTTGTAAAATCCCTTCCCCGCCATAACTTAAAGTTCAGCTGTTCAGTGTACACTCACCATACGAACTTAGAAGATTTTCAGTTAATTTGGCTAACATATGCAAAAATGGCATTTCTGTCTTTACTCATCAAAGGACTTAAACCATAAAGAATGGCAAGGTCATTAAGAAAACAAAAAGTAACTAAAATTTAATCATACTTCACAAATTTTAACCATGCACAGATTGCATTAGCAATAAAATGGAAGGGGGAAAAAAGAGGGAAGTAAATTCTTTTAGTAACTGTGATAGAATTAAACAAATGTACCATGATTTATGGGGCAGAAAGCAAACTTTTGGAATAATTATTCAGAAAGTCTGCAAGCATTCCAATAAAATTACAAATTCTTATGTGAAAAAAATTTGAGCAGCAGGGCCCTTCTGGAGAGTTTAGACACAAATTTGGCTCATCTCATGAGTAAAACTTGCTTTTGGATCTCAAATGTGTTCCTGCTGCAGGAGTTCACATTAGGGGAAAAAAAAGCCATAGAAAATTTAGTCTGGCTCAACTGGTTTCAAATTTCTCAAGAGAGTCATCTAAAATAAAGACAAGTTGCTTTTTATTTTTAAAGCTGGGAAAGAAAGTCTCTCAAATAAAATTAAAGAGCATAATTAAATAGTGCTGCTGTCATATCATGATACAGTTAAGGGAACCTTCTTAGCCTTGCTCCTTTCCACAAGCCCTTCCTCAGAAACAAAAAACCCCATTTAACTAATAGCTAATGATAGGATTGCTATGATCTTTCCCAATACAAAAACAAGTGTTTTTTTAAGAAGCTGATACTACAAGGCCCTGGATTCCCTTGATTTCCAGTGAAAGTTGAAGGCATCTGGCACTATGTAAGACACGTCCGGACCCCACAACAGCTGGTGAGTTCCTTTCCCTCTTCTATTACTGTTATTATATAGCATCAAGTGAAATCAGAAATGCATCTGGATCCAAATACTCAAAGTATTCAGAAAATATCTAGTTCTCTGGACTAAGTCTGGGCTTGCCTCTTAGAATTTTGTTCTATGCTGTATGATATGTTATACCATTTGCTGCTAAATAGTTACTGGCCATAGTCTAGTTCTCAATGCTGTCTCCAGTACTGAGAGCCAAAACACTGTCATTGTTCTGTATCCTCAACTCTTTTCCCTTTCCTCAGCCTCCTTTTAAGAATATGCTAATGAGATGGGGGCTGCAGGTTAAATCACAGTGGTCAGTAGAACATAGTTTACAGGTGCACTTTTAGCCTTTATGGAAGCTTTTTGCTAAAGATAAAAGATTGGGGACTAAGAAATAGCTTGTGAGAGGCACATTAAAACCCCTCCATTAGGGTCAGAGTCATTAAAGTTTAGTCAAAGCACCAAAGACTTTCTAACAAGTATTACGCTTAGTAAACGTTTTCCACCGGAGCACGGATATTGGTAAGAGCTCTTGGAGTGTGTCAATTAATCAGTATTCACCTGCCTTGACAGCTTGAAATATTACTCACTTATTTGGCTGGTTCAGATTTGTCAGACTTGACTATGTCACAAGTTAACATGTCCCCATATTAAAAAGGAGCCCACTGGCAAAATGTGGACATTGGACCTAATAAAAAACATTTGGCCAAACAATCAAGCAACACTGATCACTGTTATCACTCACACACACAATTAAGAGCAACTGTCTTTGAGACTACCAAGCTCAACAGGAAGCAATAACCTGTTACTTTACCAAATATCTTTCAAATAGTTAACAGAAGGATAAAGTGTCCACCACATTCAGAGGCATTAAATTGCTTGGCTAAAGCCGCATAAATATTTTGGAAGTCTTGAGTCATTTGCTAGTACAAATTACTTAAGACAGAAGCTGTCCCTCAATCCACAGAATATTTTTTAGCCAAGGAAGCCCCTTCTGCCACAGGAAGGCCATTTAGGCAATGCTCTCCATGTTTGCTCTCAGTGTGTGCTATTAAAACAGAAAGTGCTCTGAAGGTAGCAAGTTGTCTGGGATTAGACCATCACATGAATTCATAGTGGGAAAGGCAGTCACATACAGCCAATGTTTGGTTAAAAGTATCCAACAACAGGGCACATGAGTGCTGCTGTTAAGCCTGGGGCAGCGCTGAGCAGCACAAACTGCCCTACAGAAGACCTCAAAGATCTCAAAAGTAATAACAAAAAATTATACAAGAAAGATCTTTTCAGGGATAAGGAAAGCTTAACCACTTACGTGTGTGCAGTGAACCCTGCGGTCCTTTCAGAGAGGCTCCTGGGAAGCAGCTATATGCTACTGAAGTATTTCAGTCTTTGGGCAAAACAAGCTTGACATCCCTGTTGGCATCTCTGCTGAGAACAGACACTGCCCTTACTCAGAAAACATCAAACGTGACTTTCTGCTTTCTATGGTGAAGCTGAATACTGAAGGCAGGGGGAGGAGAGGTCATAGAGGAAGCAGTAGTTAGCGGGGTAAAGTGAGTGTTATAATCCCCAAATTGCAGTTCGACTCAATGTTTGCAGACAATCTGCCTGTCTAAACCAAGACAGTATCATTTTTCTTTCTTCTAGGAGAGGGTTAAGTATAATCTGAAGCCTGGAAAATGGCTGCTGTTGATACTAGTGAGGCCTTCTTTTTAACTAGATCCTTCAGGAAAAAACAAATTAATCAACAGCCAGCTGAAGTGGGTTTAATGATTGCATTCTGCATACAATCAGCTTTTCCCTTTTCAAGGGCCATCAATATGTCAAGGGAAGACATATCTGAAGGATATAGCTCTTAACATCAAGGTTATCTATTCTCCACAAGGCTCCCACTCCTTACTGGGCTGATACTTTACACTGCCTGTGTCTAACATTTTCATCAACTCTGCAATCAATCAAGGTAATAATGTTGTGCAAAAAATCAATTAACAACGCAATTAAACTTTCCTTATTATCTCAAAGGGCTGAAATAATACCTAAAGGGAAGATAGACTCACTGAATGCAGACATCCATAACCCAATGTGAAAGTGAATTATGAGGTTAGACAGATGCAGGCATGTACTGGCGCTGTTATTTTCAAAGGGATATATCTCATCCAGGCAGTGTATCAGTCACCACCAATCCCATACCCTAAAATTCCAAATTACTTTTAAGAAATATACGATGTGCAATATCCATTTCATATTCTCTTTTAGAGATAAACCCCCCAAAATCTGAACAGGAGTATTATTCAAAGACAAAATGATCTTTCAGAAAGAACATAAAATATAAAAGCTATAATAACATTTACATCTGTATACCACCCATGTCTGTAAATGCAGGTCATCAATTATATGTAATCTGTAGCGAATAAAGAACAGAAGAAGCAGCACAACATTTAAAGCCCAAAGGCTCAAATTTGCAAATACCTTGCATCAAGTACGCTGAAGGAAGAGCCCCAATATAAACACATGCAGCAAAAACAGCAGTGACTTAAGTATCATTGAAAATAAGTCAGAGTGCCTATATTATTTTGTAATTACATTCAATCCTCATGGAAACATCATTCCCAAGAGCTGAGAGTTTTTAAGTACATCGAAAGCAAACAATTAACCCCTTGCTGTTGGGAGGATTTGGGTTTTAGCATAAAGACATTAAGGATCAAGGGTGCTCAGCACACCAGCACAATGGAGTTAATATAGTTAGGAACCCAGGTGCAATAGCCTTGTGTCAGAGATGCCTGGATGAGGATTTGAGGGAGGGTGAGGAAAAGAGTAGAGAAAGAATACATCTAAAATTACTAGGATACGAGGGATCTTACTACTCCACAGGGACAACCAGAAAGTATTATACAAAAAAGTTATCATGACCAAACTAGGTGTTTTATGGGTTTTTTTGACACCTATCATTTTCTATCACAAAACCTGAGCATTTCCCCTCAGCCCCCCCTTGCTCATTTCCCAACACACACACACCAAGTCTTCAGCCTCTGTTGTTTTGATTTAACATAGGCAAAAAGATAATGAAAATAGAAAACACTTAAGGGAAACCTATGCCAGAGTGAAAAGCTAGGATCACATCCTGTAATAAGCTCGGGAAAATTTGGAAGCGGAAAAGGTTTACCTTATACACTGCACTTTGAATTCTTCTATTAAAGGACACTCTGTGTGTCTGTGTTAGGTGTTCTACAAAGCAGTTCTCCCAGCAGGGTTTGCTTAAGCACATAACAGCTGCAGTTTAGAAATAGTCTATTCCTACAATTAGCTCATGTAGTGCAAGTGGCTTGTTTGGACCAAGAACATCTTTTTTTTTTTTTTTTTTTTTTTTTTTTTTCTTTTTTTTTTTTGATAATTCTCCCTGGTTTGTCTTTGTCTTGCACTTCCTGCTCTTCCCCCTGTTACCCCCGTACTGTGGAGTCAGTCATGGGTGAGATATAAATAAGTGTTACTAAAATTTTCCACAATTTTTTAAGCACCATGGACTTTTCCTGCGTGGATTTGGGACATTAATATTATTCCAGGATTAGAGAATTCAGCCATTACTATCTTAACCTTTAGGAACATAATTAATATGTTTTCATTTTCAATGACTTCATTGTATGTCTATCAACTGGAACCATTCCTGCTGTGTATTTGATTCCACTGACGATGGGGTGTGTTGGATTTTAAATGATGTGCTAGCACTTCTGTTCCCTATATACTCTAGTTTATGTGTTATTCATGACTTGCATTTGGAGACATGGATGATACACAGATGTAAATGCTATTAAAGCTTTTGTGTTTTAGATTCATTGTGAAAGACTTCTTTGTTTTCAGATAATTCTTTTAACCATCACAAATAACCAGTAATACATGACATTGTCTTGAGACATTTTTTCTTTCCTGTTAAGGTTTTTGATTAAGAGAATCTTTTTTTCTCCCTAGTGTTCTCTCATCATCAAAATAAAATACAGGATAAACTGACAGACAGCAGTTACACCTGCAGGATAATGTAGAAGTAAACCTCCTTTTTGTTATATGCTCATTATATAAAACCAGAAACAAAAGTTACTTTGTTTTTTTAATAGCTGTCAGAACTGTGGATCCCAGTTTAAGAAGTGTGCAACTGGTATTATTCTGAAACTGCTTTCACCCTTTAATATCCCATTTGTAATCCTCAGGAATTCAAAATGAACATGGTAAAGAAAAAGGTACTTTGCCAACTCATGGTTTCCTATCTTCTTTTTCACTTAAACTTATTTTAGATTAGTAGTCTTGTAACACTATTTAAATATTTTGACTATATGGCAGACATACTGTGTGTCTGTTGCACTGGTACTAGGTAGAAAAATGTGAAACACAAATACGTACTTAAATTCATGTATCAGCCTTGGAAAACATTACCAGCCAGTAGACAGAAGCAATTTTTTTGATGGACAGATAAAACACCGTTAATTTTTTTCATCGTCACTTATTAAGACAAGGGGTGAGCAGGTAGATTTGTGTATCTGGGCTGGTAAATCTTCAAGACAGTTGCATAAAGTTGCTGTACTTAAGTACATATACACACCTACATAACTTTGAACTGAAAGAAAAGTGCTCTCAAAAAGCTACATTTAATCACTAATAATTCTGC
Organism: Pipra filicauda; assembly: GCF_003945595.2. Lineage (NCBI taxonomy): Eukaryota > Metazoa > Chordata > Aves > Passeriformes > Pipridae > Pipra > Pipra filicauda. The sequence continues at coordinate 1,133,150 of NW_024104318.1, forward strand.
CAATTGACAGTATTATTTCACATGTCCTTACACCTTAGATACTTCCTCTCAATGAAGTTGAACCTCATTTCAAATGTAAAGTCTTGGAGTTGTAAAATTTTCTGCTTTTTGCTTTAAAAGAAATATTTTATAATTTTTTTTATTTCTGTATTTTATCCGTTATATCCATTAAGCCCATAATAGCAGCAGCCTCTCTATAGAACTTAAATGTTCGGAAAACCACAGCAAAAAGGATTTCTTTGTCTGAAGTTCAAGCTTCTTGTTGTAGAAACCTAACTCAGAGGGTTCTGTCAACTGGTATAATGACCAAGAAAATAACTTATTACATCTTCTGCTGTTGGAGTAGTGTGTTGGATAGTGGGGGTTTCCACTCCCCAATGTATTATTTTACAGAAGACTTCATATTTTGTTGTGAATAGTTACTGAAAAGAGAGTTTTCTATCTGACAGAGAGAATCAATCTAATGTCACCCACTCTTTACCTCCAATTTTCTACTAGCACCACCTCTGTCTAGTGCAATTTTGTTAATGTTTTGCTGTAGATGCCTGCTGTTTTACTTCACATGCCACTAAAGCTTACTGCTCTTAAGCAGTTCTGGAAAACTACCTTTGAGCTTTATGAAACAGCAGACAATTTTTTTAAACGGAACTAAACTGTAACTTAATTCAGCAGGACACTGCAACCCTGCTTCTAAGTCTTTGATGCTTTATTAGGACAACAAGGCTCCAACCCTCCCCTTCAATAGACACATTGAAATCAGCTCAGAACTACTCGACAGACCATTTCTAATGGCCATAAATCGGTATGTCCTGGCTCAATATTAGTAGCCGCCGTAACTGAGTAGAACCTGATGCAACATAACAAGGATATGTAGAGGTAAAATAGTTAAATAACAATTTGAAATAAAATGGCCTGCCTACCAAACAGAAGTTAGATATTTTGGATGCCTCTGTAGTAATATGTGATTTCTGTCACTCTCCCAATGCCCTTTTCTGCCTTAAACACTCTGTCACCAAGCCTAACAGAGTTCAAGAAGCATTTGGATGATACTCTCAGGCATATGGTGTAACTCTTGTGGATGGTCTTTTGGAGGGCTAAGGGTTGGACACGAAGATCCTTATGGGTCCCTTCCAACTCAGCATATTCTGTGATTCTGTGATTTTGAACATAGTTGTTTTGGTTTTTTTTTTACAGGTGGTGGTAAAGCCAACACAATATGATTGGTGATCTTGAAGTAGCAGGTCAGCCATAAAACCTCCAACATGTGACTCACTGCACTGCTAAGAGAAATTATTTAGATGAATGAAATATTTTTGACAGATAGTGAAGTCAAGAGAGATCAGGCTCAACCAATCCCCAAAGAAGGAAATAGTGACCCATAGGCTTTCAACTATCCTCCCTTTCTGATGTTATTCCACAGCACACATTATTGGAAGCTTTGAGACCACTCTAGACCATCAGGGGTCCACTAAGGTAAGATTAGCCAAGAAATGGGGTACTAAACCAGATTACAGAAAGATGGTACAAGATGTTCCTCCCTTTTTCTTCCACTTATTAGAATTTTTTGTTTGGAAGAAGTCTGTCTTCTTATAAGACCTAATGATATGAAAACAACATTTTTCTTTACCTAAAGAGAATACCTTCATATGTTTTTTTACATAGTAACTGTGCAGGCCTGGTGATTCTGGCAGTCTTGTATAGCCTCCTTCCCCATTTATAGCAAAGATGGTTAAGTTCTGGACACATGGCTCTAAAATTTATTGACTTCAAGTGCAATTAATATCCAAGCCTCTGGGAAGCTTATATAAAGCTATTACTCTGTTCAAAGGGGGGGAAAAAAGACCATCAAATGCTTATACTGAAAGTTATTTTTCTGTTTTTCTTTGTCTCAAAAAAGAAAGGGGGAGGGGGAGATGACTGTTCCATAATTATAAATCTTCTGAAACCGTAACTCAGGAAAAGACTTTTCAAATAAAATGTTTCCCAGAAAAGAATATTTGGCAGTGGTTGGCTCTTGTTTTCCCTAATAACCATTAAAAGTCTGACCTAGTAAACCATTTTACTGCAACGTTTGAAATGGTAGAGTTTACATTTTATTTAATGAATAGTTGCAGAGCATTAAAGCAACATCTCGTCAGCAAAACAGCTCCTTATCCTCGCTTTGTCTCAATTGGTTTTTTTACATTTCATTTTCAATGACATGTCAGCCGTCTCTCACCAACCTCAAAGGAAAGTTGAATGCGGAGCTTACAAAGTTAAGCTGACATTTGCTCTCTTCCAATAAAAAATATTTAGTCCATTAAACATAAATACCTGTCATTATGATACATGGACTGGGTACAAGCCTCCCGTTTCCCTCTGATGTTTATTACATCCAAACAACTGCAGTGCCTGCATGTTTTCAACTTTAGTGTATTGATTAAACTTTTAAATGGCTGCCATATAACCCAGGGACATCAGGAAGATTAATTTGCGTCAATGTTCATCTGTAATTCATTAGCCATTTATTCTTTACAACCACATGGGCTATCAAGAAAATGCAGGCCATTTTTCACTCTGCACAGGCTTGGGAACAGATCCTGAAATTTGTGCTGCATACAAATAAGCTCCCCAGGCCCAGCCACTTAAACTGCTTGGCTTTTCAAAAGTTAAAGTTGGGAATAACAGTGGAAAAAAGGGAACATAAAAACCCAGAAATGGACAAAATATACGTCCTCAGGGTACTAGGGATTTAACAGAGTTTGTCCACTGTCTTTTCATCCATGGATTATGGTTTCTTATTTCAGTCAGATTAAAATAACTGAAACTTGTTACTGTGCAAAGGCCATAAATAAATGAGCTGCACCCCCCTCTAATATCTTCTAAGATGCAGTTACTTGGAGAAAGCTAGAAAGCAGCAGTGAAGTATGAAAAGCTCATGCCTCAAGGAGGTTGTAGCTGTGAATCTAAGAGAAGGATGCAGTTTTAACCAACTCTCACATTTATTGTGGATTCCAGTCTTGCCTTTATTTGGGAAAATAGCCAGCTAAATATTGGTATGTTTCCTTAGGGTAGAAGTAAGCCATCTGGCTCCTTGATTTGCCCTACTGACCTCCTGGCACAGTATGAAGTGCATATTAAATAAGGAAAAGGAAAGAGAACAGTCATAAAGCAAACAAAAATGCACATGAATTTTACATTTACAACATTGAAAGATCAATGAAATGCATCCTGGTTCCTTTCCTCTTCACTACCTATAAATTACAAAATGGTGTCACTGTGTTAGGTAAATGCATAGTGGTAGGGCAATAGAGTCCTTGAACCTAAGGGTAGTAAGCTAGATATCAAAAATGAAGACCTCACAAGCCAAATCCAACAGGTTCCCTGTTGCACAGGAACATAAGCATAATAGCACCCTGTAACAAACACAGAAATCTCCACATTGGTCTAATACCTCAATTAGGATGTAATCATCTCTACTTAACAGCTACAGTTACAGTGCTGCCATTTTAAAATGTGGATTTACACATACACTTGAAAAGAAGGCAGAAGGAGACAATTTGCTTCTAAAGCCAGTTATCACCTTACTCAAATATCAACCTGGGTGAAAAGAACTCTGGAGCGAGCACCTGAATTGCAGCCATAGGGGGAGTGCAAAAGAATCAGTAAACTACACAAGGACATCCCCTCAGAAAGTTTGTGGGACTGAAGAAGGCAATCAAAACCAGGGCCCTGCAATTCTGGGAGGTGATTTGCCAGGTTGGCCAAATAAAGATTTGCTACAAAGCTTTAGAAAACACAGATATTAAACGAACGTGTGAATGACAAAATGTGTCTTATGAATGTGTTGTCCTGTTGAGTGTAATCCTCCCAATGTAAGGCTGATGCTGCTCAACCTGCCTGCACCACCCAACCTGGCCTCTCTACAGCCACGGTGAGTTGTGATCTCAACACAGGCTGGACTTTCTCTGCTAAGGCACTGCAGGGAGCAGCAGGCTCTAATGAAGTCCAAGGAACACACAGGAGGCAATGATGTATCTGAAAAACCTGAGCTATGGAGCAGCGATAGATTTTGGCTCATGCTCTCCAGCAGCTCCAAAGAATTAAATGCTGCCCTGCCATTATGTTATCAGCCAAAAATCTGCCATTTGGTGAATGTGTCTGAAATTTGTATACCAGTACTTATATAGGCAATCTGCAGGCAGGACTGCTAAGCAGCATTTCTGTCAGCTGAGTGGCTTGTAAATGCCCCAAAATAAGTGACCCAAAAAAATTACTAGATATGCAGGAATAACTCAAAGTGACTTTTGGATATGCTTTTGTGTTTTATTACATGCTTGAAATTTAGACTGAGCTCATAGAAAGATTCATTATAGGTTCATCAGCCTCACAAGCAAACCTGAGTTGATTTGTGGTTTCATTTTGCACAAATACTTACTTTTAATAGGCAGGAGAAAATTAAATGAGTCTTGGTCAGATATTTGGATTCCTTTTCTATCTAAAATTTGAGTCAAAAAGAATGTTGGGAAATAAGCCAGTTTCAAAGCCATATGTATGAGGAAAGAAGTCCATTTATCCAAATCTGGATAGTTTTATTCTGTACACACGACCTGAGTCGCTCTGGTCTATATCTGCCCCACTGCACAAGAAAAGATGAAATCTCAGCTTCAACTTTTTATTTGTTTTGGTTTTGTCAGCTTTAGTTGTACCTTGAAAATAATTTAAATATAATTTGTTTGGAATAAATTATTTTTCTACTGTGACAGGTGACATACCAGGAACTTCACCAATGAAAATGTGTAGATAACAAGTGAGTTGAAAATATTACACAATTTACCTAGTCTAAGTAGAAAAAAGATGTAGTGCTAAAACTGTAACTTAAACTAAGAAAAGCAAAGCAAATTGTAGCATAACCATGGAATTTCTACCACATCAGAAAAAAAAGATATATAAAATAGTTAGTACAAAAAACAATTGCAGGTGTTGTAGAACAGAGCCATTATAAATTCAGTGGAAAATTTTTCAACCTTACTTCTACAGATACTGAAAGCTACCTCATGGTGCTCTCTAAACAGTGTTTCCTTAGAAACTTTCACCTTTGCTTTGCTAGCATTAACTTACAGTAGAATACAGGTAAGAACCCCAAGCAAGAGCTTGGGGTTTAATTCTGTAATGTGCCCAGTATATCTGCCACACCAGTGACACAGTAAAGGAGTAGAAATCCTAAAAGGAGGCTCGCCAATCCCAGGTTCTAATTAAATCTTGACAAATTAGGTACAGCAACCCAGGGGATCGTTTGGCATTCTGTTCACACTGTAAAACTTCTGTCCTGGGAACATCCCTTACAGGCTGTGTGCCATGGCCCTGTGGCACAGGAACAGGTTATTGTGGATCACCATCTCACCCGGTCTCTTCTCATGCTGCAGGAATCTCCAAGTGGAAGAACTAGGTGGCTTTGAACTTTCGCTTGCACTGGGGGGGCTTAAAGCAGTAAACTCAGGACTCAGCCATTTGTTTTCATTTTCATATAATGATGTGTCTAGCTCTCATGGTTGCACAGAAAACTGTATCAACTCGAACCATATGTTAACTGAGGCAGCAATATGTTCTTAAATTGGCAGACAGCTCAAAATGACATTTCAGCAAGATGTGAACTATTTTCAATCATCTCAATAGGGTGTTAACTCTAAAACCTAAACATTGCCTGTATATATATTTTGTTAACCATTTCACTGCTATATACCTTGAGCAAGATAGCTAAACTCTTCCTCTACACTTCTCCAAGACAATATATCCCAACTACTAATTTGAAAGAATCTGTCCATATAAATTGGCCTAGTTACATACTTGGCTCGATCATTTTTAACATCTCACAATCAATGTATTTATCCTTCCACATCATGAGGCAATGAAGTGCTGTCATCTCCTTTTTACAGACGGAGGAAAAAAATGCAAGAACATGATAAAAAGGAAACAGAACAGAGATCATCTGAGCTTAAGCCTTTTGTCTGAACCAGTAGATTGGCCTTTCCTTTTACACGGAAATTATGTGGAGACAGCGAAAAATCCACTGAATTAAAGTAAGTAACAGAGGCTGAATATTTAAGAGTAGTATTATCCATATATGTAGCAGATTTAATTTTTAAAAGGTTGTGTGCAGTTCAGTTTAAATTAATTCAGTTCTTTCACTGAATGCCACAGAATTTTCAGAGATTTGCTAAAATTTAAGGCCAGATTACCAGAGAGCACAGAATCTTCTGCCCTTACCTCTATCTGGTCAATTTTATCAATACAGTATCTTAGCTTTAGACCATAGCACATAATAAAATAAATATAAGACAAACGCAAATTTTGAATCCAGCAGAAGTTGGTCAAATAAACACAGGATCTGGATCAGTAACACTTTTTAAAATCATACATGCCTAAAACAATTTACAAAAAAAAAAATAACAAGGCTTAAAAATACATTTGTTTAGGTCCCAGTTCCTCTCTTGCACATTTTTTAATTTTAGTTTTGTGGCCAATCAGGCAAACAGCGTGGCAGCTGGTGTAATTGAAACTATTTTCCTACCCAGCAAGTGCTTCAGGTTTTGAGTCACAGCAGTAAATGCATCTGAGCTAGGAATGGAAGTTGGCTATTTATTACTCAGGTAACAATATAGGTTACAAGAAAGTATACAGTATGAAAAAGCTTCAGCCTGACTGAACTGAATGGGCAAAGATAGCTATGTGTCTTGATACGAGCCTAAGTCCCTTTCAAACAACTGACTGCAAAAACTTGGTCTAGTTTGTGAAGTATTTTGTGATGAAAGGCACTCTACACATGTAAAATATTATTACTACATTTGCAAAATGAAATTTCTAAGAGAAAAAGCACAGAACACGCCAACAACAATAAAGCAATCAATTGCAATAGGATGCAAGAACTTGCAATAAATTGCTTTGTAGACAAGGATTAAATTGTTTCAGCACCAACCACCCAATCCAACTTAACTAACAAAGAGAAAAAAGAAACGAGAAACATTTGCGTAAAAAGCTCATAACTGTCAACGTGTTCAGAACACCAGCATGTCCTGCTACACCTAATACCTTTGTCAAGGTGGCCTATCTGGAACTACTCTTTCCCATTCCCTGCAGACTTAAGTTGCAGAGTTTCCCTGCAGACTCTCACTGTATTTGCCAGCACTGGATCTCTGCTTGGGGTCTGAGTTTGAGACAGTCCAGATCCACACACAGAGCCCCCCTCACCCTGCCCCCCCGTCAGTATCACTCATCGCAGCTTAAGCTTGTCTGGTTTGCTCTGGCAGTGACCTGGATGTTGCACATGCTACAGTGCAATAAGAGAACAATACCAGCAATAAGACTGCTCGTGTGATGTTGTTTTTTCATAAATATGTACTTAACCTTCTTCCAACAACATTATTGTTATAATATTTTTTTCTGCGCACTGATTCTACAAATCAGCACTACATTATACTGAAAAGAAGTGTATTTGGTTTTAAATCCTTGTATTAAGCATTCTCTTTGAACAATGGTTTTAAGAGCTTTGGTTTGCTATTCCACTAGATATTTTAATAAATCAGCATCTTAATTCCTAATATTTTCTTCTATTAACACGTAAGATTGTAACCTTCTCTTCTCCCCATTGTTACATGCTATTTTAAGTGACATCCAAACTGAGCCTCAAAATGACAGCATTAGGCATCCAAAAGGAGGCTGATCATTCATTTATATCATGGCCTTTGCCTTGCAGCACATGTTCTATGTGAGACTGCAAAGTATGAACAGTATTTTGTAGCAGACTGAAGAGTTACCATTCATCTTCATTTCCATGGGACAGATCAGCTGAACACTTGGCTGTCATATATAAAGCATTCAAAAATATATTTGCATTTTAACTAACAACATGGCACTGTGATGTAAATTGGTGACTGAACCACTCATTGGGGGTGCAGTTATAGGAAGGCTTTACACTATGAAGCAGGATTGTGTGCTATTTAATGGTTGATAACTCTACTGCAACGACTTACTAAAACAACTGCATGTTAAGCTATGAACATAAAAAAAATCTTATGAATGTTCATATGACGATATTTTCAAATGAATTTAAAGTATTTTACAATTAAATTTACAAGAGTCCCTAAATCCTATTTTTAACTAATTTAGGTGCTTGAGGGGAAAAAAAAAAACATACATAGGGCTAAACCCAGAAAAATATTAAACCAGCAACAAAGAGAACCATTATGCATTTTTGAATTAACAGCCTAAGATCACTGTAATGTGATTGTAAAGAAAAACAGATGCTAAACCTGTGTTCTCCAAATATATTGCAATGCTGGTTCACACACACACCTCTGTACTGGGAAGAAACAAGTCTCTACGCCACTTCCCTGACCATCTGGACAAGAAGCTGCTGTACAGACTCTGGTGGGACAAGCCCAAACCCCTATGGGTCCCCATAGGGCACACACTCCCCCAGCTGGGATGTAACCTGGGTGCACTTGCTGTAATCAGGACAACTGGGCACATGAGTGAGCACTATGATCCTCAGCACAATGGAGAACTAACAGGATTCTCAACAGAGGTCATGGTCCAAGAAAGGAGGATTAAAATAAATTGTCAGATAGTACAGGAGAGGTAGAGGAAAACCCTGTTTGTTTCCCAGACATTCAGACTACACTCCAACCCTATGAATAGCATGCTGTTCCCCTTCTGTCTGGTGTTTCGGAGTGAATGTGTCTCTGGCTGCCACGACCTTCACTGAATTGTGTGCTGCCCACTTGGACATGCACTATTACTCTCAGGAGACTTGGAATTTGCAAACCACAAGAAGCCAAGGAAAGTCTCAGCCATCAAAGCCTCAGCACATTCAAAATGGCAGCCTCTGCTGGCATGTACAGCAGTGAAACATTAGGTTCTTAGTAACTAAGAAAAACAGAGACAGCCAGAGACTTTCAGTCACTTATGCACACGATCAACATTTTATGCATTGCTATCTGCTCTTAAGAGCTTGAACCACTCTGGTCTTATCCTTAGAGCCTACTGCTTAGACACTTTAAAAACACCTGCTCCATATATACCTATAGAAATACATCTTGCCTACTTAGCTACTTCTGCTGCCTTCACAAGGATTGTGCTACCCACTGGAAAATGAGTCCACTACATCAGTCACATACACCGGTATTTACAGCAGGAGTTTTCAAAAGAACTCGGCAGTACAAGTGAGGCTGGACATCAGAAGGCTTAACTCCCATTAGGCAATGAAAAGAAGCAGCCAGCATCAAAAAACACTCTGTGTCCAGCAGCTTACACTGCTCTTCATTGACTAAAGAAACCAGAAAACTGGCTCCAGTAAAACTGCCAAATTTACCTTAATTAGTAGGTTTCCTTAATGTGCCATTACTCAAATTAAAAACCATTTCAAGTTTATTGCCTGTTCATGGCACCCTGAAGAGGGGTTTTGTTTGCTGAGCATTTGGGAGCTTACAGTGTTCTCAAGTGAGAGCTACTATATTAATTTCTCCATATCCCAGGTAACTGGGTCTCACATTTCCTTCCAAAGAAGGCCTACATTTTCCCTAGTCTTCCTTTTCTGGAAAGGAAGACTGGTCCTCATTCATATGAATTCAGCTTTCAAATGTCACCCAAAACTTGTGTATTTACTTGAAGAAACAAATTATTTGGATAACTAACCCCCCAAAACCCCATTTTGCTTGGTTTCTGGGTTTCAAGGTTCAGAATCAACTTTGCAATAAACAACAACTACAAGAGAAAATACAGAACTTCTGCAAGAAAGTCTATTTGAGCCCAGCTTTGAGAAAAGCTGGAGAAATGATATCTAGTTTGGCTGTGGTCTAAAGCGTCTATATCTAAAGAGTCTTATTCTGGTATAGCCTACTGAGTATTTACAAAACTCAGGATTAAAAATCCAGATATTACCAGCAGAAAACATTTCAAAAGCAACACAGGACATGCCATAGCAGAAAGAAGGTAGATGCAGCACTGAGGATTTAAAACATTAAAAACACACCTTAAAAACCAAGTGTTCCTGTGGTATCTGTGACATACTGGTGTTTAAAAAGTGAGGGGAGAGGAGACTAGTGAGTCAAGATGAAAAAGTGTTCTTTGAATCTATGTTCCTAACTAATTTGTTTCAAATTCTGCCACAGTCTTACATGTGAGAAATTACATTAAGGGCAAAGGGTGATAGTGCAGAGATAAAGCAACAAGAAGGTATTCAAAATACTTGCCAAGAAAAAAGCACTCATCTGATAAAAATTTAGACAGGAAGAATGCCAAAACCCAGGAAAGACACAACGGAGAGATTTGATGAGGTGATTGCTGCTGCAGTTGTCAGGCTTGTCAGTAGAAAGGGGATGCCAGATTTTAACTCAAAAATAATGTCAGCTTAAAAGTTGCCTCTTTTTTTCACCACATGTTTCTAATTAAGATGACATTAGGAACTTCTGGCAACTATAAATAAAACTGTTTGGATTTAGTGTAAAAGATTAGGTAGAAGAGTTTTTCAATATCTTAAAATAGAGGAAGAAAAAGAAACCTGTTATGAAGAGCAAGCCCCCAACAAATTGTGCCACAATCCAACAATAATCTCAAGATGATTTTGAATTTGAATAATGGAGCATTAAAAAAACCCCACTCATTAAGTGGAATCTGACAACTTTAGTGAAGCCATTTATCTGTTTTACTTTGAGCAACTTTTATGAAATGTTCTTCATATTAACCACAGTATTTAAGAAAACTACAAAAATGAAGGTCCTCTTACCAGTGAAAAAATGTGACAGACTGAAACCTAATCTCACTCACTATTCACAGGTTTTGCAATCCCAGCCTTCACCACTGTGGCATATTTTTTTTAACATCCTTCCTCTAACTCCTTCTTTGAAGAAATTTACTTCATTACATCTCATACATATGTTTGCCTAAATCTTAGGCACATTGAGAGACTACTGTATTAACTGGAAGAAGACACACAAAGCAAGTTACTGAAATGTCCTCTTATGTTAGCTTGAGGATGTCTCTAACACTAGGGCCAGCCTTTGGGATTGGAAGAGGCAACTGGAAAGGACAAGTTTTCAATTTACAGCCTGGACCCTCAGCTAGGCTTAGTCACAAGACTTGGCTGATTTACACAAGGCAAGAATCTGGAGCCATGTTTTCACTCTAATGAGGTCATAATTTAAATAAAAAAGAAAAAAGGGGAAAAAATTAAACAGGCTTTTCCAGGCTAACAAGAATAAAGCCCCTGGGGACTAATGAACTCAATGAGGTTTATAAATCAGAGGTTTATAATACATCCACAGTAAATCTCTTCTATGTAAGAACTGAAAAGACATCATCATCTGAGCCTCTTCAAATTCAGGAGCCAGCCAATATTGTATTTAATTACTATATCCAGTGAGGCTATACACACACACCCAAGCCCATTAAAATTTCTATTCAAAATTCTGTGAGCCAAATAAAAACTTTCAGCACTGCAAAAAAGAGATGTCTATTGTCATATGGTTTCTTATTTTTCACACAGTCAATATCCACAATTTCACTAAGCATAATTGATCTGGCTCTGGACAGAATTAGAGGTGGCCTGAAACCACAGTGGAAGCAGCTAAGGACTGGGGAACCATTTACACAAGGTACAGGGCCTTACAAAAATTAAGCACACAATTCTATTCCTCTGGTTCTTCTTGGGATGATTTAACAGCAGTTGAAACTATTTTATTAGCACATGCAGGGAATGGCTGGTGCACAGAGAAGATTTCTTGTTTGGTGTGGTGGAAATGCCTTTCATGTAAGCATGCCTTTCAGGTTAACAGATTCCTTTGCTGTTGGAAACGGCAAGCAGACAAGGAAGCAAAGATTTGTCCATAGACTGTTTACCTACATTCAAAAGAAGAAAGAAAATATACCAGGAATACCATGTTTCCTTCATTATGTCTGGAAATTAGATATGTGGAGGCATTTTGAGAGAGTGAGAAATCACCTGCAATCACAAAGCCTCAGGATAACTCTGAATGTTTTCAGGGTCATAAGGAAATGTATTCTGATTAACAGCACAAATGTAGACTCTAGAAATGTGACTGTATCTATTTTCAGATTTCTTTTTTTCCTGGAGAAGCCATAAGCATCATGTAAAAGGAAACAACAATAGACATGATGGCCAATGGAATAAGGAAAGGGAAAGCACAGCTACATCTTGCAACAGACTAGAAGGAAGGGCCAGGTTATTATTCTATTAGAGAAACAGCAGTTGTTTTGACATGCACCTAAAACAGTCAGTTTGTCAGCTGAGAAACACTTCTAGCTTTGGTCCTGTTTCATTTGAATGCAGCTAAACTGCTTTCAGAAGTTAAGCAGATTTAGACATACTAAGCACCATGTATAAAGTCAAGGAGCTTGGAAAATCAAGATTTGAGCTAGCTGTTAGTGAAATTTGGTGAGTGCCTCAAATGAGACATCCCTTACAAGTAGTTTCCTCCAATATTTCAGATTTTGCCTGTTGTTAAAACCAAATGCTCATCATTATCCTTGCACACATGGCACTGATAAGAACCAATACACAGAAGCCTTTGATGATGTTCCACATCCAGGACAATATTGAATTTTAAAGTGTTATGTTCTTGCTGAAGCCATCGATCCTGCAAGCCATGACAAATGGCCACTAGAGAAATCCTGTGCTATTTAGGATGCTAATCCCCATTTCAGTTTCTAACTACTTTTGACATCCTTTGCTGAGGGTCACTACTATTACATCTGAGCTAGTGGAATAGCCTGTGCAAGACCCATCATCTGCATCACTACAAAGTCAGCTGACTGAATTGGTAAAATCTTCAACAGTGAGCTAAGCTGACCTCTTCCAGCTTAGCCGTGACCCAGTTTAACCTTCTGACTTTGACCATAATTTGTAACATTGCAAACCAGTGCAGATGTTTCTGTGGTGACCATCACACCACAGATTTAGCTTCTAGTGTTCAAGGAGATGCTGGGCCTAGATTTAGAAAAATGCCATTTGTTGTCATATGCTGTCTCTTCACTAAAAAAATATATCCATATTTGCATAGCCATATCACTATAAAAGCTAATGCAGGAAAGGTTTCCATTACAACCTTGCCACAGAAAGGTCAAGACATTGAATAGAATATTTCTATTCAATCATGGTGTGTTATGAAATAACTCTCACCTGAAAGTAAGAAGGCGTCTCAACACAGTGTGACACTACTTTAAGCTGGTAGAGAGAAAATAGCAAGTTTGCAGTATAAAGTCAGTTATTGCTATTTGCTACAACACGTACATGGCATTATGCAATGTGATATGGTTTTGGCCCTGTTTGCTTAATTCCACCGCATATTTTATTTCCTTTTTACTGCACAATTGATTTCCCTTCTTTCCCACTCTCAGACTGAATAACTCCCATGTTTTTCGCATGTGTTCATACAGAAAACCAAAGAGAAATGCACTTGTACAATCATACCAGCATAGACTTTACTAACATCACTTTCTGAAAAGCGCCGTTTTCTATAGGCAGGAAAGTAATGCTCCAACTTTTCAGCATTTATCACACCCTCTTTAATGTCCAGATATTCCCTGACCCCTAGCTCTAAATATTTAACAGTCCTTGTGCCATAATACTACAAACTGCGGTTTAAACCTTGTCTCCTACAACCCCCCCACAGCAGTGTTTAAAGACGCTAATGATGAAAAATTAGAGGCCTTACAGAATGAGAAGGAGAGCTGACCTTTGCCAGTGTGAACTGCCCATGCTTGAATGGAGTTCTGTGCACATTCAGCAAAACTTTTCAAGCCTGTACAGCTTTGGTAGATGGCCAGTATTATCCTAGCATTGCTTTTCAGAATAAAATTGACAATCTTTAATCCTAATTTGAGTTCATTGTGCAGCAAAGACATTTGGGATTGTGCCATTGTGTAGTAAATTGCACTCCTGGTAAGTGAAAAAATTAGAGAAAGACATACTTGCACTTAGATTTTTAAGGCCAGAACAACCTTCTCCTTTATAATCTAGCTTGTGTAAGGATGAACAGAAAAACAACTCAAAGGAAAGACTAAAACGGAACAAAGAATAGATGACTAATGTAACAAGGATTACTTATGGTCACTGTAAAAACTATTCTTAGAAATGATGCCACACAACTCAACCCAGAATGTTTCCTAGGTTATAAATATGCACTTAAATCTTACAGAAATTATTTTTAACTGAATTTGACTATAACTAAATTTAGTTACAATTCAAATTTGGAAGAAAACATTCATCATTGCCCAAATTAGTATGATTATTTACAAGCATGAAAGCACAGTAAACACTTTCTAACAAATCTAAAAGTATCATTAAGATAGACCAGAAATGTATTCTGGAAAATTTCTCTTTGGACTATGTTTTAGAACATGCAAAAAACATATTATTAGTTACCATTAACTGATGGCAAAACTTTGTTATACCTTGGTTTTCAGGTATAAATTAAAGTCAGAACTTCAACCTGCTGTTCCATTCCTATTTATTACTGTAGCTTTTCTAGGTTTTCACTCCACAGAATTCTATGGTTCATAAATGGTAAAGACTTCAGCTTTTTCAAAGTTATACTGTCTCTTTCCATTTCTATTAAGTGAAAGGAAAGCAAACAAATCTTAAAAAAAACCCAAAAAAACTAGACCACAAACAAACTCCAAGGAAACACTTAAACAATACCTCCAAGAGAAAAAAAAAACAACCCAACCAAACCAACAAAAAAAACCCCCAAAACTAAACCAAGCCAACCAACCAACCAAAAAAACCCAGCCACCAAAACCAAAACAAAACAAAGAAAGAGCATTTACAAAGGGAGAAACCTCTTTCCATTTTCAGATTCTGCTGGTCATAATTTTGGCACTTTTTTGTTGTTGTGTGTATATAAAGGCAGGGGAAAGAGGACCTAAGAGTGACAGACTAATAAAAAAATCCTCTTTTCTACTGCATGCAGTACCAGTGATTGTAGAGATTGATTCAGATAGATTACTTATTCTGAAGATGCTACTCTACAACACACCCCCCTATGTAAATACAGTCTGGAATAGAGCAAGAAACAAACAAACAAGAGATGAAAGAAATTATATATCTTTTCCCCAAATTGTATATATAGGGTTATGGCATATAAAAATTGTTCAAGGGCACATATACTAAATTTGTCAGAAACCCAGACATACACATGTTCAGTTTTGCTTAATGATCAACATGTGGAAATCTTGACATACTAAGTTTAGGCTTAAAGTTACTGACGACCTACAGAATTGCAGATGATTTAGAAGAGGCTAAATGACATTAAGTTTCAGCTGTCTTTTCCAGTTCAAGAGCGGGGGTTCATCAAGAGAAAGCAGTTGGAAACAACTTCAAAACAACAGAAAGATACGGCTTTTTACATAACAAATAGTAGACCTGTGAAATTCCTTGCCGGAGGCTGCGCAGCATAGAAGCTTACACGAACTCCAAGGGAGACTTGAGATCTGTTACAGGTTAGTAAACAAATTTAGCTGAGAAAAGTCAAATGCTGGAAGACTACTAGGTGGAAGTATCATATACGCTTGCTCAGTTCCTCTCCAGGCATTTGCTTCTGGTCACAGAGAATATTGGGCAGCTGGTCAGAGCTATGGAGAGCATTCTGCATATTCCTATGTTACTCCTTGGGAAGCACATGCTCACTGAAGTCCTTTACTCTTCACCAGTTTCATTCTTTTTTCTAGGTACAGTCCCCTGTCATGCACAGGATTGGTTACCAACACAAACACATCACTTATAGTCCCTAAAATGCTTTCTCAAAAGCATCGAAATTATCAATCATTTGGCTTCCTACTTAAACTTTAGAAGCTACAACTAATTCTGTTCCTCTGGAGGCTATTCATATTTCTGTTTTCACTTATTTTGGCTAGTGGCTATCATACATCTATGCAACCTCCCATTTTACCAACCTAACTGGTACACTTTCTTTTTCAGAAATGTCAAGGTAGCAAAAATAGTCATATTTCTGTGTAGCTTCTAATGACCGTCCGGGGCTCTTCTCTGAGGTTGTTCTTCAGCCATCTTACAGACAAATATCATGATACAGATACAGTGCTATACATACTAACACTTCAAATAAAAGTGGAGATGACAGTTACTGCTTAAACACAAACTAAATATTTCCCTATATACAGATTCCCTCCACAGTCAGAGGAGTGACTGACACTTCTGACTTTCCATGCATTGCAATAATGTAGTAGTGACTTCCTAGTCCTATACAAATCTGTATAGGATGTCACAAAGAAATGTCTGATTACAACTGCTACAGCTGTTCAAAGTTGATAGAATATTTAATAGATTATTAATGTGTATGCTCTGTTTAATTTTCTGCCCTGCTGGCACTAATATTTAATCAGATTTCGGATAAATTCTTCTCTACTAATTGAGTTTACAAAGCCTTGATAATCATATGCAGCTGACAGAAGACTTTACTTTTTTTCCTAGTCATCCCTGTCCTTTATCCTATAGATTCTTAAAAAGAAACATGTTTCCAAAAGGAAATCATAGCCATTCAACAGATTTTACTATTCCAGCCAATACATTCCCTCCAGAGTTCAATATTTTAAAATAGATTTTATTTATGAGCATTAAAGATCCTTCCTCCTCCCCCATTTTGTCTTCCACTTATATCACCAGCTGTGACAATTTCAGACAGAGCCTGTCACTTCAGGTTTATTTTTTGAATTGCTCCACCCTTCTGCTTTCTCTTCCTCTAAAGAATTACTTCATTGTAACTTTATAGAGTTTTTGACTGAGCTCATCAAAACGAAGAGAATGGGAAATGTAATAGAAAGTCAATAGCTTTTTTTTAATTATTTTAAAATACAGATTCCATTGGAAATATTATTTGAGGATGCCAATAACTCAGACAGAAATTGCTGTCACTATATTGTATGACACTGCCAACTCCCAACGCCTTCCTTTCACGGAAGCATTTCTTCCAGCTACTCTATTCCTTACATTAAGTATATTTTCTTTCACTTGTATGTGTCCTTAATATGATTAAAAACTAATAAATGCAACTAAACTAAACCATCTAATTACAACATTCCCTTGGATCATCGATCACATGGGAAATCTTGTATTCACATAATTAAGCAGTACCTCTCCTTACAAGTAGGATTTACTCCCTTTTATCTTTTAGTGCCTTAAATATAGCCAGGATAAGCTAAGCAAACTGCAGAACCAGTTTGAATTTAAGTATACAGCGACTTAAAAAATTCCATCCTGCAAGGGTCAGCAATTATTAATGAAGGGTAAATTTCAAAATTAGCTACGGAATGATTTAAAATGCATTTGTTCCTGAAAGTTCTTCCTCCCCTTTCTCAAATAAAATAGATTAAGAAGGAAATTAAATTCTTCAAGAAATAAATTTTGACTGAAGTGAGAAATCATACTAAGAAGCTAATTTAAGAAAGATGAAATTAATTTTGGTGACATTTATTCTATTTAGCAAAAATGGCGACAAAACATATAGTAGCTCTGTTACCATGAGATAAGAGGTTAGTAATTTAAGGCTGGGCATAGCTACAGTCTACAATGATTTAATCCTTCTGGTACAACATCCCTTGTGACCTATCATTAAAGGTTTAGAGTAAAACTGACAATTATTATTAGCTTGTAATTGGATTTTGGAGATTCAGTATAAAGTTAGGATAATTTAAATGACTGTTGACATTGGAAAGATTATGTAAACAGTCTGAATCAGCTGTATTTATCAATTTATTTCGTTGGACAAAAAAACCACCCTTAGCTTATCACTATGGTCTGGATAGAAAATGTGTAGTATTACTGCAGTATTGTTTTTCACACTGATGAATAAAAGTAAAGAAACAGTAGGAAACTCCCTTTTAGAAGAAATTTAGACTATATCAGTATCTATCAAAATTTTTGACTATTAACCTCAGTTAAAGTAGGTGAAAAGCAAATTTTTATAAACATGCTATTCTTAAAACAGAAACTATCAAATCTGTGTCAAAAATACATGAAAAATGAAAATAACATAGTGTATTATTTTCTTATATGGATTTTTAATTATCCATCCTAAGTCTTAGAAACTAATAACAGAATTGAAAACACAGAAATCTTTACAAATTTATACGGCATTAAAGATGGTTTATCTTATGGCTTTGACATTCTCGTTTCTATAACAGGGACATATATGTGCCCGTGCCAGTCCTGCCTGTAACTCAGTACACTGCAAAAAACAAGCTTTTTGCAGAGTAAGCCACATTTTCTGTGATTGGTTCAAAAACATGGCAGCATGTAAGCTTCGCTTTGATGCATCAGCACACAGCATCTCAGCCCAAAGCATGAAGCCAGGCCGACATTTCATTATATATCATTCTTTAATAACCACTTCCTTAAATAGACACTTTGGCATCATTTTGAAAATGTGCTTACTAATATCTGATAGTGAGATAATGAACCCCAGCCTCAGAAGTTGAAAATTTCTCTTTTTCTGATATTTCCCTCACCAGTACTTTCTTCTCTTCTTTTTTTTCCTTATTACCAGTGCCCTTTATTTCCTACATGAATGTTACAATAGACCAAAATCTCTGGGTGCCATAAATCATATTTGCCCTCCAAGCAGCAAGCACATCATGTAAGAAATACAATCTGAATAAAACTTGCAAGACCTCAGGATCCAAGGTCCATTTCAAAACATCATAGAAAGCAAGTCTAATGTGTGAATTCACTGTGCAAAACCCAAAAATACCCCTTTCATGGGTATAAAAGAATCGATATTTGGGTTATACTTGTTATTATTAAATAGGGGTGGTAGAGAAGATTACAGTGATCTCCATTAAAAAGCCAGCATTCACACATTTATCATATAAAGGCATATAACACATCACAAAATCACTTCTTATTCCAGCTGCAGCAGAAACCATGTTTTCTCAGATACTGCTCTGACTTAAGTGCTCTCAAACACTAAAACTAGAGTGACCATATTAATTTTGCTGAAGTGTTCAGCTTTCCATTGTTCCTGGTGTACTCAGAGTCTTTGGATTTTTAACAACTACTAATGTACAAATATTTTAATTTTGCAGTGTTGCCCAACTGGGAATTATTGAGTGCTTAAAACTCAGCTTTTGATGTCCAGAAACTTTCAATGATTTAGCTAAATTATCTAGAAGCTGCTGAGTATCTCCTATTTGAAAAATCAAACTGCTTGTTTAGCTGTCTGAAAGCGGAAAAGGAAACAGGGAGGAGGGAATTTAGGAGCTATGAACAACTGATGTCAATTTTTGTACAGAAACTATTTTATTCACCCTACAAGACCCAGAAATTTACTGAACACTACTTACTGGCAACCTCTCTTAACAACTTAGTATGACTGTACAGGACAAAAACTGTTTTAGAAAGAATTTAAATATCCTAAGATCTGTGTTTAGTCCACCTGAAAACATAATCTATAATACTGGCATCTTCCATGAGAGAATATTCCAAAATAATTCTATTTGCATTCAACTAGATTGCCTTCTCTAAATTTAATCTTTCTTAATTTAGCATTTTAATCCAGTTAAAGAAGTCAAAGCTTCACTTGAAAATAAAAAAAATAGCTTCCGAAGTGTGCCAAAATGGGAGATTTCAACATTTTGTTCTGCAAATAAATCCTTGTAAAGCAAACAATTTCCAAAGCACCATAACATTGAAAGAACTTAATTTTCTGGTGTAAAAATCACTTTTGAAGATTTCTTTGACAAATATGGAACATTCCTTTAAAATTATCATAAATCACAGTCACCTACTTTATTTATAAATGCTGATGCTCCACCTTTTAGGGCCTAATTCAGTGAGGATCTAAGGCAAAGTATGACCTTGTTTTTAATGAGGTAATTTTAACCCACAGTGTATATAGATCTGGTTATACAGCTTGAAGACAATCATGCCTCTACACATATGAACCAACTTCTTATTAATTAGATTTCATCATGCAGCATAAAAAGAGCTCAGATCAGTGTGGCCAAGTTTTTCAGTCATGTGTGGAATACAGACATTTCTCCCTGATTGATCTCTACCTAGACTGATAAGCATGAGGAACAGGTAGCAAAAAACCCTTCCTGGAGAAGAAAAAATAACTAACCTCTACATGAAATTGAGAGTAGAGTCAGTGAGTAATTTTGTTCTCTATCACCTAACAAACCACTGGTAGAAGAGTTTTCAGATAGGTGAAGGATGGGTATCTTCTAATGGGTCTTCATTCTATATCATACATTGTAGGAACTAGTAATGACTGTAAAATTGTAGCTATTTGAAACTCTGGCTCTTCAACCATAAGATTTACTTTTTTTTTTTTGTTTTGTAAGCAGATGACATACAGGTTCAGAGATAAAAATACCTGGATATCACTTACTACTCACTGGCTTATGGTTTTCATCCATTTAATAAAATCCAGTCTGTGAAAACTGTGGTTTTCAGTTACTGTCAAGAATAGCCACAGACTAAATGAAAACATTTAATGAGACCAGGCCAGTCATTCAGTGACTTCTTACAAAATACCTAGTCTATATAATTTAGAAATTTACAATTATTCAGAGAGTTAACAATGTTTTCTGAACTTAATAACAGAAAGGACACTGGGTAAGGGAGGGAGGTGGATCTGCATTTCTCCTCCAAGTAGTGCTGTTGTCAGTCAAGGGCAAAACTTCTCAATTTTGAAACTGGAAGTATCTTTTGCCAAGTTATCCTTACATATCTGCTTTAAAATTTGGAGTGTGGTCAGTAATAGCAAAATAAATCTCTATGCCTATAACACGCACAGATATGTGCACCTTGTGATGAAATGACTATGAATAAAGCACTGTCACCACACCTTTGACTTCTATGGCCCCATGTGTTTGGTGACACATCTTAAGAGTCAGTAGTTTGGCACTCAGTGAGGAAGATTTAAAAGAAATGTGTATGTAAAATTTAGAGACAGCTTATCATCCAGCTTACCAGTCCTGTCTTCTCATTTGTTTTCCTTGCTTTTCCAATGTATTCTACCCCCAGTGGAATCTTATTTCACTAAAGCAGATTTTCCCTCAAATTTTCTACATATTTTTCACAGTCCTATAATATTAAGACTGTAACCCTCCTTCCCCTTATTTCCTTCCTTCTGGATAGAAAAATTGACATGATCTCAAGAAACTCTGAAATATGACACCAGTTTTCTTCCGTCCATATATGAGCCTATAACATTCAGATGTCTTATCAACAGCACTCTCTTTAGTGTAAAATAAGGGCATAGATATGATGACCAAAATCAAGCAATATGGATTTTTTTTCCTTTCTCCTTAGGAAAGGATATATAATGTGTGATATCCTTTAAAACCTCTGCTGGCTTAAGAACATCAGGAGTTCAGGAGTAAAATTTAAGTCTTCATAAATCATTGGCAGTCTTAAATCCCATTTAGTCCCATCTGAAGTGTGCTAAACATAATTGCAGAAACTAGGAAACACACACTGGGACACTACTAAATCAATCTTAAGAGACCCTTTAAGACACCTTGAAGCAACGTCTCTTATGCTTTGCATACTGCTGCTCTTCTTGCAACCTCCACTGGGCACAAGAAATTACACATTTTTAGGGTTATTAAGTATAACATTTTCACAGCAGATCAGCATGAAGTTATTTGGCTGGGGCACAGGTGTTTCTTTAATTATATAACATTTGGAAAATTCACTGTGCTCTGTGACCTTCAGATCACACTCCTACTTGTGTGGTTTTGCAGGCTCACACAAAGTAACAACATAAGGACACAGGTTGATTCTGGACTTGATTAAGTGTTTTCTTATGTAGCTTTTTATTAGGTTTTCAGTGTTTCTGGGAGCAGCTGGCTGCTTCAGCATGCCTGAAACAATACACATTTAAAGAGGTGGTGACTCCAAAGTAGGAAGTTGTGCAAGCTATGAACAAACACTGCCGCAAAATTCAGACCTATTTTATGCTTATGAGTTGAACAAGATGCAGAAAAATGCTGCCTGAACAGTTTTATGTATTACATCAACAGCTGAGAGCATGATGATGGAACAGTTTGCAGTGTTTTAATCTTGAAGTGCTATGGTACAGCTTTAGCTGCCTTCCACATAAGTATTGAGATAGCAAGTACCCGTTCTCAAAATACTCTAAGCAGACATTATGCTATGATAGCTACGTTCAAATATCATTAAATTCTGATCAAACCTCTAGGGGAAAGCGAAGCTCTAGGGCCAGTACACATCACACACTATCACTAATACTCTTTATATCAATTCACACTGCCGGGCAGGCAGACAAAATACAGGGTATGAAGATTAATTCAGTACAATTTGCACAGTCTTAGAAATGTTTTACAAAACACGTTAGATGAGCAATGTGTAACATTTCATAAAAACTACCTAATAAAAACCAAAACCAGATCACTTAAATGCATCCAAATAAACTGAGCTAAAACCAAAGAGAAACCACCACCACCACCAAAAATAAAATGAAATAAAATAAAATAAAATTGAGACCTTGCAACAGGCAGGCAACAGATTAGTTAGACACAACAAGATATTCCTTAATAAGTTGCTTAGTTATTTTTATAGGTTCATGTACAACAAGGTAAAATTTGGCAGAGTTCAAGAAGCCTTTCTACTCTTCCCTAAGGTGGTATTTTTCTCCTTTTGAACTTCAGCACATGTAGTCTAGAAGGTCTGCACTTCAGACACTAAGTTCAGACAAGGCCAGCTAAGGGATGAAATCAGAAATAAAATGTCACCATTAAGGCTGTATAAACCTGACAGTAATGGTGACCCTTGGGAAGAAGTCTCACATTTTAATGAGAACACACAAAAATGAAAAGGTTCAGGCTACAGATGACACAAAGTAAACTCTTTCTTTCAGTTATTAGTTAAAGATCAGTATGAAAAAAAGAATAATTGAACCTCAAGTCACGACAGGCTGATATACTCTGGTGCTAAGAGTTATCCCCCCCAATTTGAAATGACTAGCAAAGATGTTCATTAAGAGTCTACCATCATGCAATAGCACCAAAACAAATAGAGCATGACAATGAGAGGAAAGATTTGATGGAGAAGAAAGTCACGGAGCCTTCCTGAAGCAGCTACAATGTAAAACTGCACCTAAATTGTGAAAGAGGCAGCAGAAACATGCACTAAGAACATTCCCTCTAATGTTTTGCAATAGACAAAAACACGTAATGCCTGTATTAAACAGCATGAAATCTATTTAACGCTTCTTTGGACGCACTAATTAGGTTTTCCTTTGTGGGACAGAGTGATACAGTACTAAGGGCAAAATGCTCCACTTAGTTAAGTTCCATGCTACTCCTGCTCATGTAACACAATGCAAGAGAAGTCAGTACATTCTGTGAGAGACACTAATGAGCTTTTTACTACTGTTTTGGTCCCAATATTAAAACACATGCACTCTTTTTAATATTAGGAACAAAATATCGACTTGCAGTAATTTAACAGTCAGTGGAACCTCTCTTCTCCAGTGTGTTACCTTAAGAGGACAAACACTACTTCAGCACACAATTTAACCTTAATTCTGAAAACTACAAAGTACGTGCTCAATTTTAAATGTCCTTGAACTCACTGCAGTCCATGAGTGCACATGAGTTAACACATGCACCTGAGGTTAAAAACTTCCATAACATTTTGAAGCTTGCAGCTCCACTCTCTTCTTCATGAAGATCTGAGATAGCAAAAGGAAATTCAGAGTGGGTTGAAACATTCTTATTTATTTTGTCTGCTAAGTAAACACAAAACCACAAGTTCAGAAATGCTAAATTCACAGCAGGCCTACACACATACAAAAAGTACCCCAAACAACCCTAAACTCAGATCAGTCTCCTTTAAGCATTCAGTCCAAAAGGAGATTAAATGTTCATTCAAATATGAACAATTAAATTGCAAAGCCAGCAGTACAGCCTATGGTAATGTTACAAACAGTGATACATGTTCTGGTGACTCTACACAGAAATGCATCTAGCAGAGATTTTGGCTTCACATTCAGAACCAACTACACTGGTTTACAACTAGGTATGTTCCTATTACCTCCAAGGACATGTTTCTGCACACAGCTGCACTACATGGGAAAAGAACATCTTCAGTTTTCTCAGGTTTTGGGTGATTTGCTTTTTTCGTTGTTTGGGGGGTTCTTTGCTGAAAACAAATCAATGGAGCTATTAGCAAATTAATATTGTGAAATCTGAGAAAAGTATCAATAAATCATTCTGTGTATAGAAAAATCAATAAGTTCCTTGATGTTTATCTAAATGTTTATGTTTAAGTGAAAAACATCTTTTTGTGGAGTCTCAAGATTAAAAATATTGGAAATAAAAATAGTACTGAATATTAGATAATATGGCTTTGACTTTTAAGATTTATTTTAGCAGTCTGAACCTTAACCTAGAACTCAATAAAATTCATATTATCTTCTTATAATGCTTTCCTGGCATTCAGGTTTCAAATATGTCCTGAACATAGTCTGGGTGTTGGACATGAAAAATAATCCTTTTCAGAATCTACACAATAAGCTAAAAAAGGAGGTAAGAGTGTTGATCATGCAAAATTCTCTCCCCTCCTGCACTACTGTTATGTATTTTTAGACAAAATGCCCATTTTCACCTGTTTTGCAAGGGAATGGCAAGACCTACACAACACTCACTTTTATCAACTGTGTTGCACTAGCTTAACTGCAGAAAAGGAAGCAAAGGCTGCATCCACATGTTACTTGCTAAAATCAACCAAAGCCCAGCTCAAAAACATGTAACTGTCCATAATGACAAGAATATTGGATTAATAATAGGATATAAGTCTCGCTTAGAAAGCAGGTAAAATTGTAGGGAAGACAGCTCACAGGGCTCATCCTGGCACCACTGGCAGTACAGGTAACGAGTTGGAGCAAAGACAGCTTCTGGTTCTTGTCCAAGCATTTACTGGAAGCGATAGGTTTCCACTTTCACTTCCCTGCATCTTACTTCATATCACTCAAAGCATGATCCGAACTCACTTGTGCATCCTAAACAGCCATCAAATCATTCCCACTCCTATAGTCCTGCATTTCTCACTTTCCAGGTACATCCCCACTATGAAAATTGTATCATATAACTTCACCAACCTTTTCCCACATCTTTCCTACAATACATTCCTACACTTGTACTCTGATCTCCCTGTTCCCTACAGCCCTCTCAGCATCTTCAAGACTGGGCTCTGTAGCCTCTCCAAGGTGAAAGTCCTCATCAGTGCCTCCCTCATGGTATAGATGTGTGTCTCCACAGGTGATATTACCAACTGAACCATAACTATCTCTGTCTGGACATAAGCACCTCCACACTTGCAAGTCTGTGATTAATATGGTGCTAAATGACTTTATGGATAAGGGCTTTTACGCGTGCAGTTAAATCATCACAGATGAAATCATGAGCTGTCAGACTCTTTCCAACAAGTGAATAAACTCTTTCAAGCATTCAACAACCTGAACATGGGGACTTTCTGCCTGCACCATTTTACTCCAGCACATTTGCCAGAGACTCCTAGAAGGAAGCATTAGAACAAGAATTTAGGCCAAGCAGCACTGCAAGAACACACAACTCCTTGTCATCACTCCATTCCCTCTCTATGTGCATACCAGGTAGGAGAGTTATGCCTACACAAGAGGAAAAGTGAACTGGTCCCATCACAAAACTACCATAGAAATAGCAAGAATGATGAAAGACATTCACTGAAAAAGTAAAAAACCCACTTCCTACAGTGTCAAAATTCCACCATTCCACAGGGCACTAAGCAAACATCCTCAGCTGAACATCTCACCTACAGCAACAGATCCAAGAGATGAGGAAAAATGTCATCAATCAAAACAAAAAAAGAAGCTCTTGAAAACACAAACCGTCATTACTGATAAGAACTATTACCTCAACAGAAAAGAGTAGCTCATCTTTGTGTGTTTCTTTTATTCAGTCTCAAATCATATATCATGTATTTGCATCTGTAACATGAACTTCATTGAAAAGTCATTCCATTAATAAAAGACCTTTTAAAATCAGGGTTATTTTCCTCTTATGCATTATAAAAATATAAATATAAATTTTAAAGAATTCTAATATATTATTAATAATTTTACATTTATAAATATATTTATGATATATAAAGCATAGATGACTAAACCAAACACTGATCAGTGCTTCAACAACAATTTTTATTATTACACTGTTATTGGAATTATTCTTATTCTTTGCAGTGCATCCAGATTGGCCTCATGTTAACACTGCTCTTTAATTGCTTTAGCAGTTACAGTTTAAGAGCTTAAGGCATTGCCTCTGCAGCTTCAAAGCACCATGACTCCTTGTGGGTTCCCTACCAACTGAGCAGATTCTGTGATTCTGCGTCAAAACTTGATCTGCTGACTGAAACCTTTGATTTTCATGAAATCACTTTTCCAAGAGTAGATGGATGTGTTCTGAAGTTTTTTGTTCCAAGACTCGATTTTTAGCCTAAATCAAAGTGCTGGAAATGTAATTATCCCACATATCTCATCCTAAGGACTAGGGGGTGGGAATATTTTGAATACCAGTAAAAAAAAATGGCAAAGAGATGTGACCTTTCAAGCAAAGTGGGATTTGCTTATGATTAGACTCTGCCATTCACTATTCAACCATCTTTCCTCTCTGTTGTAACATACTCTCCGCACTTTGTCCTGTCAAAAGTTCCTTTGGGAAGGAAGCAGTTTTGATATTGTCAATTCCGGTTCAGTTTAGTGCCCCTCATTAAACTTCAGCTTCCTCTGTGGCAGGGAATTATTTGCTTTCACCAGAAATGGTTTGAAACTAAACCTCTTAGGACTGTGAACCCAAACGTTCAAGGCCCAGTAACCAGTTAAAAAACCCTCCAAGTGCACTGGTTTTAACACTCAGGAATTTAAAGTCATGATTTTCAAGAATCTGGCGAAAATGTTTTGAAGATCACTGTTAGCAAACTCCTTTGTCAACCCTGATACAACTACAGATAGTGGGACTGGTGAGCTGGGACACTATCTTAGCTAAAAAGCAATAGTATTGTTGAAATGGTAAATACAGAGCAGTAATAAAATCACACTAAACTTTTAAATATCCAGCTAAATTCAGTGGCATACACAAGTAAATAAAAAACATCTGGAGTATTTTCTTAGATTACTTTATTTGCTCCTTTCCCTATTCCCAAACAAAAAATATGTAAGAATGTTTCAAAAAACATAGCTTAAATCACAGATATTTGATACCTTTCTAGAGACTTACACTTTATACTCATTATTGTGTATTATCCAAACTGATATAATTTAAGCACTTGTTATATCTAAACAGTAGCTTTTAAGAACGAATCTCACAATAGCTGGCTCAATCCTCTGAGCAACTGAGCTGGGCTGCTGTACAGGAAAGATGCAGCATGGAGAGCTTTTATTCTGCTCCTGCAGAAGCTGTCAGAATGTAAGTATCTTCTACATTGTTTCTCTAGCACATGTTCCTCTAGGAACCTTAAATCAATTGTGAACTGACAGAGCACAGTAAAATTCTACCTTACCTCGCTTCCTCCTGCTATTAGAAAGCTGTGGCACAAGAAGGAAAGATCCTGCTGCCTTGTGACCCCAGCCACTTTACATCAACAAGTGTTCCCACAAAAGAAATTCTTCACCGGCCCTTTACAGCAAGGATTCAGCTTCTTTTAACAGCTGGATTTACTGGGGAAGGAAGGCCCTTCTTTGTCAAAACTGATTAAAACATCTAACATGGAATGTGCTATGAAGATATCCAGTGTCTCCTCCTACCAATTTTCCATTCAAACCTCTATTCTCGTCTCCTGTATGTGGATATAAATTATTTCTCTTAGCTTTTTAACTTTAGCCTACCTGGAACAGACTACAAAAGAGCAATGTATTTTCACAACACTAGAACACAGGATAAAGACATCTGCATCCAACTAATAATGTTAGAGGACTGGATTTTGCTCAGTCTGTTTTGAAAGTGAATTAACTATGGAGACAAACTATGAGAAGTGAGGGGAAAAAAGACCCAAAGCCAGAACCGCAACAAGATACACAAAGTACACCAAAGCATGGAAAAAGATAAAAGACTCAACTTACCAGAAGGAAAAAAACCACCAACTCCTGCTGGATAGAGAAATTCAATTTAGACACACTTAGAATCATAGAATATACTGATTTGGAGGGGACCAACAAGGATCATTGAGTCCAACTCCTGGCCCTGCACAGGACCATCCATCCCCAAGAGTCACACCATGTGCCTCGGAGTATCATCCAAATTTTTCTTGAACTCTGTCAGGCTGAGGGTTGTGACCACTCCTCTGGTGAGCCTGTTCCAGTGCTCAGCTACCCTCTGAGTGAAAAACCTGTTCCTGCTAAAACTCCCCTGACTCAGCTTCATGCTTCGTGACCAGTCCTGTCACTGGTCAAGAGAGTGAAGAGACCAGTACGTGCCCCTCCACTTCCCCTCATAAGGATGTTGAAGACCACAATGAGATCTAATTGAAATAATTGTCTAACTGAAATATGTGTTCCATCTCCAGTAGTAGCCAAGTAGCTAAAAGAGATAAATCAGTGGCTGAGACTAAGGGCGTGAATACACGGTTAGGAGATTTCACTCAATCCCTAACTCGTTCCACCATTCACACAAACAAATGTTATTTGTGCTAACGTTTGACATCTTAAAATGTACTATGTCATCCACACAAAGTCACATGCAACACATCAAAGGAGAGACAGTAACTAACTGCTGAGAGACAGAAGTTGCCTTAAATCACCTCATAAACAGTTAAACATTGAACTTAATGTCCACATTTCACAAAGCCAGTGGTTAGTATTAATCTACTTTCTCCACTGAAACTTTTCATGCATGTTGGACTTCAGCCTACATACGCACCAAAAGGTTTACATATTCTTAGAAGGTGTTTTAAGGCTTCACTGGTTGCCTTTGTAAAGGTATCCTGAAAGCACTGAGCTCAGCAGTGCTGACTCCAAGGACTGTCAGAAGTGACAGAGCAGCAACAATACTAAAGCATGCATATGACATTGGTAGGCTACTGAGCATAAAATCAGCCCACATACTGTCCTGCAGAATACACCCTTTCATACTGTAGAACCAACAGACCCTGTTGTGAGCAAAGGCAGCCCAAATTCTCTAAACACTTTAGTACAGATACTGTTGGACAAGGGGACATAACTCGCAAATACTCGCACCAACTACTGGCCTGTTCAAACTTGAGCATCTCCCCACTATTTTGAGCACAAAAATGTTTGCACGCACACACGACTCTTTAAATACAAAATATTTTGGAATCTATACAAAAGATTCATGACAGTACCACAACTAGGCATGGAGGTTTGCAAGATGAGTCTTTCAGGCCACACGTGCAAACTCTGTCCACACATACATTAGGCCACAATCCGGTTACATGAGAGCACACTACTTCTTACATAAAAAGATATATTATAGTGGTTTTTTTCCAAATCACAATAAATATTTTTTTGCTTTGTTGTTAAGTCTCAAGCTATATTCTCATACATATTAACAGCAGGTGTGGCTTGGCTTAAAAGAATTTCTGGTATTCATGAGCTTAAATACTGGCCTAGAAATGCAACAGGCTTCTTCTTTATTTAAAACATAAATTTTTTGAGTGTCTACAGGAAAAATCACAAATACATAAATTTATGTTTTAAACCAAGTATAAAACATACTCTGGTGGTTACCAGCACTATCCATCCTGCATGATTTATTCATAAACAGTGTAAGACCAGATAATCCATAACACTGCAAACAAATGTGGTCTGGTTTCATTCACATCTTCCATGCAAACAGATGCTTATCATATTTTTCTCAAAAGAAAACAGATGTTCCACTGTTGAAATCCTGGGGATACATGTTAAAAAAATGCAATTTACAGTAGGTAATAGTTTGAATATTTACTAGCATTATGTGAAAGATTATGTTTTTAATCAAAAACAAGACCATCAAATTAATCATTTCAATCACCCATCAGTTATGTTTTATTCTTGGCTTGCATCTCCACCAAGGTAATCATTATTTTAATGACAATTATGAAGGGTTGTGAAAAGTACTAGAAAATATCAAAAAGTACCATCAAAAATAGACTTTAGATTTATGATTAACTGTTTCACACAGAGGTTTTAGAGCTATGACCCAAAGCAGCAATGAAAAACTTAGTTTTGCAGTTTTTGTAAAGGTGGCCAAATCATTAAACAAACAATTAGTGCTCACAGCTCTTTCAAGCTCTCTCAGGGACATGAACTTGAACATAGTCCAGAAAAAGTGACTGAAAATCATTCCTCACTTTTACGGTAGCCTTTGCAAACCCCATTTAATAAAATCACATCATTCCAGTTTTGTTCTGAGCAAGCACTTTGTACTAATTTACCAGTCTGAGCTGGATAAAGGCCTTGAAATACAGAGAAAGGAAGTAATTGTCCTTCGAGAGAGCAAAGGCTTTCTAACATGACCACAGTAGATGAAGATGGTCTGACAAAGAAAGGGGAAAAAGCATTTCCTTGCTACAGCATCTCATAATTCTAAGGGCAAGGAAGAGGAAAAAAGCAAGTGCTATTGCAGCAGTAACACTATAGGTAAGCTTTAAGAACCAGGCATGAAAGATTAGTATCTAAGGCAACTATTCTCTTTTCCTCATGCACACACATATACAGTTATTTATACAGAAGTATTTCTGTTCTTTCTAACACAGCTATAAAGTATTGCACTTTCCAAACCAGAGGGACTTGTGTATTTACCAACAATGACAGAAATGGCAAGTACTGAAGTACCTGGTTTGTCTGGATTCCTCATAGGAAAGGATAAGTTTTGAGCTGAAATACAGATGGGTACAAACAGGACGCAGTCACAGAAGGTTGCCTACAAGACCTTTATGTTCAAACCTCCTCACCCAAAACTCCCTCTGCTCTCTTCACTCATCTAAGTCCAACGGCAAAAACTACCACGGCAATTTCTTAGGTACTAATGACTACAGCATAACTGATGCTGAGGTGACAATGCATGGATTAGACCTGACTCCTACAGCAGTACTAAAACCACCTCCACCAGCCAGTAGTGTGCTAGCTAACTGAACGAACGAAAAAACCACAGCACCATCAAAGGCAGTATTAGCAGTAAGGTATGAACACTGCAATAAGAATATGTAGCAGGTTAATTATCAGAGTTGATATCAGCCTTCAGCTGTATGAATACAGCTTTTAGTTATTAGGGATTGCATTAAAATGAATTTTATCAGCCCTTGCATCTGTGCTTCATTAAATGTAGATGAATCGTGTAGTATTTTTCATACAGTTCCAATTGACTGTATAGGTTTCTATTAGTCTTCAAGATACAAGCCTACGTACAGTCTTTAAACGCCAACAATAGCTGAAACAGTTAAAATATACATAAAAATATCAAACCAGTAACATTTATCCAGATTTTAAAAATCACCTTCTCGGTGCTATGAAACTTTAACAGGTACAAATACTCAAAAGTGAACAAGGAGTGAAAACTGCAGAGCTAGAGGGGACAGTGGAGCCACTCAGCTAAATAAGAAGATGCAAAGAACTTATGAAAGAAGTAGAAATAACAACACTTTTTACTCGGTTCTACGATGAACTGACAAGCAGAGAATTCATATTAAAGATGATGTACAAGTGTTCAGTATTCTTAACTTTTCTGAATGGTTGAGACAGCAAGATCCTAAAGCTATCTCCAACGCATACTAGAAAACAGAGCATTAAAATCACCAGTTTTGGAAGTAATCAACCGAAATATTCAAAACTTTTTATAAAGCGTATTATACAAAGTTACATCACAATCATGGCAATGTTATATAAACAATGAGGAGAAATCTCATGATTGAAAACAAAACAGGAAGCCTTCATAAAATGAGGCAGATTGACTGAAAGAGGCTAAATAAAATGAGCTGGGATGAGAAAGACAGTTTACTAGGGAAATGAAACAAGCGGAATCCTGATAGTGAAGCTATATGAAAAACTTGCTTAGACAAAAATGCTAATTTGATCCAATTCTTTTGTGACCCATCTATTACTGATATGGAAAAGCAAACATAAAGGTTGAGACAGCAGTGGGTATACTAGTATAAGTGTTAGTAAATCATGCAATATGCACCAGAAATGTGACCTTTGTTAGAATATACAGACACTTAAAATTACTTTCAGATATAAAAACTTTAAGATGCTTATATTAGTTCAGCCTATCAAGATCTGTGTCCCTTATCTTCATGTTAATAGTGACTTAAACCAAGCTGGAGATTTCTAACTAGCAATTGCTCACCTTATATTTTTAAAAAGGAAACTTTACAGAACTGAGGGTTACATGCAGATATTGTAATTTTCTCTATTTCTGGCTAAAAAGTACAAAGCTGTTGGATCACAGAGAACTGAAGTCAGCTCAAACGAGGAACTCCAGAGTATTACTCTTCACTCAATATGTGAATAGTTAAATATTGAATATACTGAAAATATTAAAAGATGAAAAGAATAAATAAAAGGTATATGTCCAAAGTAATACTCCATCTGAAGTGTTAATAAAAACCTGTGTCAACTGATTTCATTTATCTCGATCAAATGATATCACACTGTTTCTCTGATAATATTGTACATCATCTGAATATTGTTACTTTCCAACTATTTCAAATAAACTTTTTATTTGATTAATTTAATACTTGAATAGTATTTAATATTAGTATTTAATTAATATTTAACCATAATAATACCTTATGTATATATTTGCTACTTGCACTTGCTTCTATTTTTTTTTTCTTACTGACAGGTAACTAATACCTTAATACACTGTGTAGAGAAGAAAACTGGTAAACTACTAAGTTTTGTTACTACTGTTCCCATAGACCTTAAGAACTACCCAAGAATTCATTAAAGTAACAACTATGATATGATAAATTCATAGTCTGTTTCATTTAGAATTACTAAAAAAATCACCCAGATTTGTAAATATTTTAGTTATGAGTAACTGAAAATTTACATATCGTGGAATCTAAACTATAGTCACTGTCACCACTGTGCTCTGCAAGTACCAAAGTTTTCACAGATTCAGCTACATACTGGCACAACAGTCTAATTAATCACAGTAGCATAACTGTCAAACATGGAATTTAAGTAATAATAATGTTAATAATTCAATTGCTTTAATTTAATATACAAAGTAACATGTAAATTTAGAACAGGAGGTACATTTCACATTTCAAAATATTGTAAGGATTGAACTGGTTAATTATGTTTCTTACAGCTAGAAACTTTAAATAATGCACACCTGTCTACTGATGGAATTTAATACTTGACATATATTTCTACTAAAACAAGTACTAAAGGGCATATATATACTTTATAAACAGTCAGCATCTTTAATTGATATAGCAATAGCACTATTGAATAGGATTTAAAAGTACCTTCTGTTAACTACCCTGGTACGAGCAACTATTTATCTAACCATTTCTTGTAGCACCTTTCAAAAAGCGAACAGAATAAATCATCTCTAAGATATAATACAAACCTGCAAGTTCAGAACATTGCCAGGTTACAGCTGTCAAATATTAGTCCAGACTCCCCAGTAACAGTGTATCAGGAAAATCAATCACTTTACTACACAGCTAAATACACTACAAAACATACTGCAACATAAAAATAAAGGAAAGATACATATGACATGTATGTAGACTAAATTATGATTGCTATTGCAGGACTATATTGAGATTGAGGAGAGAACGTTGATTACTGAAAGATTCTTCTCTTCCAAGTGGGATAAAAGGAAGTTTTGACTGAAAGGAAGAGCAAGGAAAAGAAGGGATAGTAGAGAAGTTCTAACCAGCTCTAGGTTGGTCACCCAGGATCCACCTCAGTTGACTTCACCTACACATCAGAAGCCTTATCTTTGTAAAAGTATCAAGTGGTTGCTCCTCAAAACAATTTTCTTGGGAACTACTTAAAT
The DNA here is from genome assembly GCF_003945595.2 of Pipra filicauda. Classification (NCBI taxonomy): domain Eukaryota; kingdom Metazoa; phylum Chordata; class Aves; order Passeriformes; family Pipridae; genus Pipra; species Pipra filicauda. Next base: position 1,167,173 of record NW_024104318.1, read on the forward strand.
TGTACACAAGATATTTATCTTTGTCACGTGACACTGAAAAAATTACATAAATAATTATGTAACTACCTTTTTGTCACCTTTTGTCTCTATTTCAGCAAGTTTCTCATGGGGTTTTAAGGCATTGCTCTATAGTAAAAGATTTCATTTATCTGCTCTGAGTTTCCATATGTACTGGAGGAGTCCCAACACTTCTCCAATGTTTTGGCCTGCTGGAGTCTAATGAAATACCACTGAAGCTTTCCATCCCTCAGGTTTCTCCAATACAGAGAATTGAACAGAGTTCAATATAAATTCCAATGAAAATTTTAAGAATTATAAAAGCTCTCTCTTTTTAGACTTTCAGATACATTAAAATTTCTAAGAAAAATCCAAAGTCATGACATCAGTATCTTAAGATAAACTTTCCAAAGTTCAGGAGCAGGCATGACCATATGCAACCCAACCTAAATACCAGGAGTATTTGTAAAGAAACAGGTCTCCATTTTGAATGATTCCAAACACAGGAAAAACAAAGTTCGAGTCATGGAACTTCACATGGAACATTTTAAATGCTTTTCGTCACTTTGATTCGTAGACAGCAGCATTTTCCATGTTCTTTACAATATTAACACCCATGGAGATGTACCTTAAGAATGTTGAAGTACCTGATGTGTTTCGGATTATGTAGTGATATTATTTACCACTTACGCAGTACATTTCAAGGAGGGTAACCAGCTCCATTTCAATGCACAGTTTTTATATACAATGTAGCACAGAAAGAACTTCATGTAACTTACTTGCTTGAGGCAGTGTATTTTTGTATATTGCCAATTTAATGACTATATTCTAATTTATATTTTTTCTATTTTTTCGTATGTTATGCACACTAGCTGTTAATAGTGGATTGGATAAAGAGTTGCTCAATGTGTGAGGTGATGAAAGATTCATCGGCACCATTTCATATAATACACTTAGCTTTTGTTATAAAATTAATCTTAAAAGACACACTTTATTCAAATTATTATTCACATACAACCTTTTCAAAAAATGGCCAAACCACATGTGCCTGCTGTATTTCTGATATAATCTTTTTTTCAAGAGGTGCACAGGCAAAGGAATCTTAACCAATCTGATTTTATCCTAGCATTTATTCCCAGTTTAAGATTGTGTAATAGCCTAAGGAATCACTTTCTTAACTCTTCAGTAATAAAGAATCAAGAAAGGGATATTTTTTCAATTTCTTTCCATTACATTATATATCCACATTTAGATGTATCTGGCAAAATCTGAAAACTGACACCAATGTGAGAGTCCCTAGGGGTTCACAAATATAAATTCCATGCCACTCTGAAAACCGAGAAAAAATGGAAAATGTGAGCTGTTATAAATTTGAGCTAATCTCCTCCTGCCATAACCTAAAATGATCGTCAGCAGCCAGGTATAATCTTTCGGTATTCGACAGCATAAGAAGAGCTTGTCTATCTGAGCCTCAGTGGCTGGTAAGAATGTCAGTATCTCCTAAAATACTTGCACAAGTAAATTTCTTTGCAATATTTCAATTCTACAGCTGCTGGTTTACCTAGGAGAGGGGGAGAAAAAAAAAAAAGGCACCTGCAGTGTAGACTTCTCAAACTCGGCAAGCTTATTTTCAGGGTTAAAAATAAAGTAGCTCCAATATTATACTGAAGGTCAGTGACACAAGACCAGTAATCACCTCCAGTAAGCTTATTTTACTCTTCTATTTATGTATCCTGAAATAACATTGCTTATAAATGCAAAAATTAAGTCACACCTCATCCAATCCCCAGGAGGGCATGGGGAAATAAAATATCGTTAAAACTATCAAGGTATTTTTTGATTGGTCCCACTTGCCAATGCACTGTGTCTCTTAAGTCTTATCGGAGGTTGATGAAATTTTAGTTTCCTGTGAAAATAAGGTGCTTAGGAACTTCCAGCTAAGGATAAAATGCAAAGATAATTATTTCAACACATGCTAAACACAAAATCAATTACTGTGACATCACTCTTTTTAACTCTGAATTTCAGAATTCCAGCTATAGTGCTATAATTTCCAAAAGCTTAATTTTATTTATATGTGCTAATTAAAGCTTGTATTGCTGTGGGGGAAAAAAAAAAAAACCAAACCTCAAACAAACCATTTCCTTATTTACATGAACTTGTCATGTATGTTTGTGTTTTTTTTAACCTGATATTTGGGCAAGAAAATTCCATAAAATACAAGAATGAATTAACATTTCTCTCAGTAATATGGCTGTGTATCAGAAACAGTAGCACCATAAATCCTACTTTTTCCAAGTCTGTGTTTGTTTTTAACCTCCAGCTGCTGGAATGAAAACATCATTTTTCTGAACTATCTGTGTAAGTTTTTAGCCTTCTTGCTTTTTAACAAAAGCTTGAAAATTGACCTGAATTTTATTAAATTTTCAGAAAGAAATCTAAAGGAAAGAATCATATATGAAGTTTTTTGGGTGTATGTATCATTTAATTTTAGGAGTCTTATGGTTATTTCAGGATCCCAGGGTTGAAGATCTCTTCACCAATTTTGAAATAGCATCAAAATCAAATTTGATGATACTTATTCTATTTTGCTCAAGCCTATAATGCTGCTGTCTATATTTAGTTTGTTATGACCTTTCACTTCCTGTAGTGCTGTCAATGAGTTTGAAGTTACATATCCTTATGAGATATGATGATACTGAGGTGGTGGATAGACCACACATTCATGAGTCTTTGTAAGGCACAAGAAGCAGTATTACAATGCAAGTATTAGCAACCCCCTGCTAAAGGTAAATGATGAAGTAAAACCATTTAGGTCAGATTAAATCACATCAATACTATGGTGAAAGGAGATGAGGTTTACCACGGTTATATGATGGCTTCTTCTAAAACCACTTGTGCTCCACATGATCCACACAGCAATTTAGCAATTCCAACAGAATTTTAGAAAGCTTGTCTCATTACTGTACGTGGGTGATATATACCATTTTCACACATTGTTATTTTTCTCTCTGCTAAGGTGTTTGGGTGTTGGGGATTTTTCTTTAAACAAATAAATGGGTTAAAAGAGTGCTGTTACTGTTTTGACATCTCTGTTTTGTTCATCTTTGAAGCTGGATGGCCACTGGTCATGAAAGATTAAACACAGTCTCAGGTGGCACCATAAGTAATGTTTCAGAAGAGAGAAATACATTAAAAAAGAAAAGTGTTGAAGTAACAAGAGGCAGGATGGTAATCACACTAAAGTGACTCCAAGAAAGAATGAGAAGAAAGGAGTTGAGAAAGGCAACAACAGCACAGGAATTAAAAAGACTTGTGTAAACAGACAGAAATATAAGTAATTATGTCACCATCTTATTCTTCCTCTAGGAAGGCCAGTACTACTAATCTTGGCTGTAATTTCCTGGAAAGCGTATGTAAGACTAGAACCACTGAATCAACATTTTTCTAAAGCAAAAAAAAACATTGAAAGCCAGGGAAGTCCTGGGTCAGGCAAATTTCTCCTCAGGTTGCTGAAGTAATCAGTGCTCTGAAATAGATAAAATGATTGCATTAACTCTTGACTCCAATGTTATAAAAATCCCTTTATAGTGTTCTTTGGTAAGGATGCTATGCTTCTAATCAGCCAGGACCAATTAGGAATAAACATTGAATATTCAAAGAGGTATCCAAATGTCCAAATTTTTATTGAATGCTACAATTTTATTTAGATAAAACCTAATTAAAGTATTGTTACCACGCATTTTTATTCAGTATTTTTGATGAACCTGAATTCCATAACAGAAATCTCTAAATACTCTTTAACTTTTCACAACACCTGAAACTATTGTTTGCTTTGAAGCTCCAGCAACAGCAATAAAATGACCTATCATTTTCCAAAACCACCTCTCAGGTATTTAATGCATGTTTACTAAACAAATGTACATTTTATTAAGCTTTTAACTTTGCTTAAAAGAGTAAACAAAGTCTCAGAGAGATTAAGCCATATGTCTCCATGGCAAAAGCAGGACTAGAGCTCATTAAAAGTCATTTATTGTAAATCACAGATCACATTTCTTCCACTTTAAAAAAAATTTCTGACATGAGAGAAAGTGTAGCACATAAGATTGGACTTTATAAGTCTTTTAATGTGTTTTATTCTTCTTCAGTGTCATACTGGTTTTACAAGCTGGCTATCACAGCATCACAGTTAAAAAAAAGGAGCTGCTATTGCAGACATTGCCCTGTCTGCAATAGAGTCCTATCACTAGTTATTGAGACAACGGTCTTCAAGTTGTCACCAAGATCATGTAGCCTTTTCTTTCCAGTAAACAATCCTGTTGAAAAATTGAGCCTCCTAGCCTTAGGCTGCTGAAAATAGGTCCCCAAAATACTGTGCTCCATTGCTACGGTATCAAACTGTCAAAAAAGGTAGTGTTCTTTAAAATCCTGAATGACAGCAGTCTACACAGATGTTCATCTGAATGCAGAACGACTTCAATGAAACACAAGAATAGAAATAGTCCATGAGACATCAGACCCATTAGCTACTGAAACCCAAGGAGCGTTTGTCATGCTCTGACTGGTTCTGTGAGAAGCCCTGTCTGTATCCCAGGCAGGTGGAGCACAGAGGAGTGCACGGCACGGAGGCTGCAGCAGCAGCCCTCAAGTGATACAGTATCCCTTTGAGAGGTATGTCAGGTCATTTTAGGCCTCTCTTTCCTTTTCTGAATTCTGGATGACAATCCTGGCTCATATCCCCCCTTCCTACAGGTTCTTTCGGCATGCTGTCTCAGATAGAGTTCCCTAGTTGAAGACATTTATTAATATAATTCTTTGTCAAGGTAGTAATCTGTCAGTAGCTAGAGAACAGTAAGCAATGTCAGGTTTCTATCTATCTAATAGAAAATCCTTTGCTTCTTAGGTTTTTTACTATTTCTTTACATAGCAGAGATAAATAACAACAATAATGCAACACTATTTTCAATTTATGACAGCTAGAAAGTGCTATAAAGTTGTCTTCTTGTCCAAGACAGGTACTTTATGAAGAAGTAAAAACAACTAAGGAAGCATTCCTCTTTGCAGTGGATTGTTTTGTTAGAATACGATGCTTTTGGTTTTACCTCTTTTGCTTATAAATTAATACATTTCTAAACTTATATATGTATTAAAATAAAAATATCAAATTCATCACTTTTAATTTCAAAAATTCATTTTTCAAATAGAGTTTCACTGATACTACATTTGCTCAAAATTATAATTTTATACAAATTTCCAATAGCAAGTAAAGATACAGCATCACTGCATTATGTCTGAGGTGAATTACAAGACCTGATCTACCAGCTGCCACATTATGTTCTCTTTCTGATTATATAACATTATATACAGAGCCCTCTGATTTTTAACAGAAAACTTAATTTGCTTATACTATAGTAAGGAGGATCAATTAAATATACCTAGCTCTACAGTATATTACAAACAGTATTATGAGGCTGAATACTGTCTGAGAAAACTGTTTTTCACAGCCCTCTTGGCTGAGAATCATTCTCACAACGACTCTTAAAATGAAATATTAAGGAAAGGAAACAATAGGCCAAGAAGGTAGAATAAAGAACCACTAAAGTTACATTTTTGGACATCCATAATACACATCAAACAGAAAACAGTCATACCCTTTAAATAAGCTTACAAGAGTATAGCTACTTTGAAATAGAAGTCATGAAAAATGTCATCATCTCATCCAACTCACATCACTTTAAAGGAATAAACATTGATTAGTTTGAATTTCACACCAGAAGATTAACTGAAAGTTAATTGCTGCACTGTTTCCATGCATGTATCAATACAACTGATCCTGTATCTGTATTTCTTGGTCAAATCTGCTCTTTTCTGGAGACAGGCTGCTTTCCAAGTCTGATGGTATGCTTCCTCTCCATTTCCACTTATAAACTAATACCTTCAGATTTACTTAGCAGAGTTTACTTACACTTTCTTTGAAGACTGTTTCTCAATTTCATTTTAAATAATTTGTTAAATAATATACATTTATAAAATATTCTTTTTGAGTTTTCAGTCACATTCAGAAATTCAGCTGCTGTCAGGAACCAGTAGCACTGCATTTTTACTCTACTGTAAAACAGCACTGAATTTTCTTATCTCTTGGGTATTTTTTTACACATACAATTAACTCAATCTGTACTAGTCTTTTATTGAGTAATGTGGTACTTTCATTGGTGTGAAGAACAACAAAAAGTATCATAAATCCAACGAGGAAACAGTGACTGCTCACACATACTTCTGTCATTCCAAAATCTTGCACTTTACTGTTCTTGTGTTAAAGAGCACTGTACTGCAAAATATTCCTACATAAAATAGCATTTCTTTCTTCTGATTCCCACTTGCAATTAATATGCCTAAAACATGCAACCTAATATCATCTTCATCCTCTTGTTACACTTATTTGCGCTATCCTCAGTCATTGATAAATGAAACAGATACCACAATTCTCATAAATTACGACAATCCTATTGTTTTACTGTATCTGATTAGCAGCATTTTTGTTCAGATCTCTAGGTTTAAGAAGGAAACAGGCTGTATCCAAGTTGCTATATTAGCAAACAGTATCAGCTTTGCAGAGAAACATTCTCCCCCCACTCTCCCAACCCTGCTACTTCTGCTTTGGCTACCAGAATACTTTACCACCCACCTTTGATGGAAGAGAGAAGCTACACACATATCAAAATGTCTTTGTACTTGTGCTTTGCTCTGCTGTACTGGAGGGTTGGGTCAGAAAGGCTGACTTCTAGCTGGAAAACCTTTTTAATCTTCATGTCTGAGTACAGAATCACTCTCCTCTTTGGAGTAGTTGCTGCTAATCAGAAAACACTCCAGACACATTGGTTTACAGAGTCCACAGTGAGAATAATGGGGCACAGGCTGATGAAGCAACAATTGGAAGTTCTGTTTGGAAGCTCAAGTTATGTAGTTTAAGCACAATGCTCACTTTAGCAGCATTCTTCCCAATAGTCCTGGTTACAACAAAACTTCACTGAAAAGAGACAGCAGCTACACCCCATAAACATTATTCTTATAACCTAGCTAACCTTCTGCAACAGCTCCATGGTACAGGACTCATGCTACAACTCTTAGTTTGCATTGACACAGATCTGAAATGCTATATGCTTTAAAACAAAATTACCAGAAGAAATGCCAGTCAGGATCAAATCTAGAGGAATTATCTCTAGATTGCAAAGTATTTTGAAAGCCCTAAATAAAAACAGCCTGACAAGTGAAAAGTATTATTTGCTCTTAAAAACACTGAAAGAAGTTGTGAATATTATGTTCTACGTATTAAAATTTTGCAATAAGAAGTCACCCAGATTTGTTGGATGTGTATCTAAGAAAAGCGTGACATTAAAAGATTCTTATAAATAAATATTTTCTAGTTATTTATTTGTAAACATCAGAAGGACTGATTCATCTCACTGATCAATTCAAACGCAGTGAGCAACTATGTATTTCTACTGTCATACTTATACTCAGGAGTTTCTACAATTCACCAGGAACAGCAGAAAGTCTTAAAGGTTGGAGCTGCTATGAACAGATATGTGGCTCTGAGGGTTCAGAGGACATCCTCAGTACCTCTTTCCCGGGACAGCATGCAAAGAGAAAAAACTTGGAGCATATTTTTGCGGCCAGTCACAGGTTTGGTATGTGTCAGGTTTTTAAATATTCATCAGCTCAGGGTCTGGTTTCAGCTGGCTACCAATGAAAGCAGTTTTGGGGGCTCTTCATACCTTTTTGAGTGAAGGAACACTATCATCAAAGAATTCGACAAATAATGCAACCACACCAGCAAGATCTGGATAATGTTAGGGTTGGCAGGTCACAAGGCCTTACAGTTATAGCATATGTTTTTATAAAATCAGATATTCACATAATACATTTTCTGATGAGTAACTAGTCCATTAGGTACCAAAGACTATCTATGAAAAAACAATTAAAAATTAAGACTTCAAAAGGAAGCAATAGGGTAAAAACATTTGTGGTTTATTTCTTTCTAAACCACAGAAGTACCTGGGAAGTGAGGAACAAGGACACATGGAGGGACACAAAACACCAATAAAAATAAGTTCTTAAATATGCTGCATTATATCCCCACAGTTAGCCTTTAAAAAAATTGTTACCTAGTTTTTAAGACAATTAAGTATTTCAGAAATAGCACTTAGGCTGATAAAACAGCACTGAATTCCTGTTAACTACTGTTAATGGCATGGGGATACCCTGACTGGGGCAATATGTCAGAGCCATCAGAAAATGCTCCTGGGTGTGTGGTTGAATTCTAATGTTGAGTCAGACAAAAAGATTGTAACTGTCTCTGTGTGAAGCTGACCCAGCTGAAGACATCTAAAAGCAAGTCCTCGGGGGCATCAGGCAAAGCATCGCCAGTTGGTGAAAGGAGGGGATTGTCCCACCCTGCTCTGTACTGGGGCCTCACCTTGAATATTGCGTGCAGTTTTGGGCACTGCAATATAATAATAATAAGCTGTTAGAGAGTGTCCAAAGGAGGGCAATGAAGACGGCGAAGGGCCTTGAGGGGAAGCTTTATGAGGAGTGGCTGAAGTCTCTTGGTCTGTTCAGCCTGGAGAAGAGGAGACTGAGGGGAGACCTCCTGGCAGTCTTCAACTTCCTCGTGATGGGAAGAGAGGGGGCAGGCACTGATCTCTTCTCTGTGCCTATCAGTGACAGGACCAAGGAGATGGCCTGAAGTTGTGTCAGGGGAGGTTTAGGTTGGATATCAAGAAAAGATTCTTCATTCATAGGATGGTTGGGCACCGGAACAGGCTCCCCAGAGAAGTGGTCACAGCACCAAGCCTGACAGAGTTCAAGAAGTGTTTGGATGATACTCTCAGGCACATGGTGTGACTCTTGCAGATGGCCCTATGCAGGGCCAGGAGTTGGACTCGATGATCTTTGTAGGTCTCTTCCAACTCGGCATATTCTGTGACTGCGAAATTTTCTTTGACAAAAACTCTAGTTTTCTTTCACATAGTTCTACTTGGTCAGTCCAGCATGACCTTTTCAGCAGCTGTTTTTTGAATATATTAGGAACCAGCCAGAATAAGATATTTAAATGAAAATCATACTCAAAAATCCAGATACACACTTGGCAGCCAATAGTCTCTTGTTGAAGAAATAATGTTCAGTGTTCTCTCCTGTCCTGTGGACATCATTTTGTAGTTCAGATAGCTTAACAAACAGATGATTATTAAAATGCCACTACTTTCAATGTTTTTGGGAATCACCCTTTTGGTAACCTCCATGATAGTCACAGAGATTCTAAAAGGCAAATGGTGATATAACTTTCAAAACTTAGATAAAGAAATAAATATGAAAATGTAAATAACTTTCCTGGACAGTCTTCTTTTTCCATTTAAGAAAAAGAAAAAGTGTCTTCATGTAGAAGACACTCAGTTTTGCAAGGTCTCCAGTGTCTTTGGGCAAGAACACTTAGAAGATATCTCTAGGTAGAAGACTTCATTGTTAAATAACTGTAAAACAGACTTCCTGTCACTGTCTTGAAAACTACAGTTATTTCTGCATGCAGTTATAACTCATGAAATGTGAAAAGCAGTGGTTTTGAGATTGGGATTACAAAGAAAATTCATCTATACGTAAATTGATTGTATCTCAAAAAGATAAACAAGAAAATTAAGATGCTTTGTCCCTAGACTTGTGTGTGACTAGGCCAAGAGAATTTGATTAATTTTTATACAGGTTTTTTTTTTCAATATGTAAATTAAAAGTGACCTTTAAGTTGCTAGATTTAATGAAAGTATGCATTCTTTTCTCAGGACTAAAAGGCAGAAAAGAAAACAGATGGCTGTGAAGAAAACATTGGTAAGCTACCAATCACTTTTATTTCTGCTACAAACTAATTACATTACAAACCAAACCCAAGGCAGGCTGCAAGTTCAAGGTAAAAGAAGAAGAAAGGATTGGAAGAAAGGGCTGTTTCATTAGGGAAAAAACAGATAAATATATTCATAATTTAAGTAAAGATGGTACTGTACATACTTGTATGGAAAGATACATGCTGCTACAGAGGAAGTGAGGCAGATTCTCATTATACACTTTCTTAAAATGAAGAGGAGGCAGGAATTAAAAATGGTTTCAAGGGGGTTCTCATTTTCAGGCCCAGTCCAACCTATCTGGCCTCCTGGCTCAATCTTTGGGCACTTCTGGAAAGTCAGTGAATGAGCACTATGTATTACACCATCATCTCACCTTTTTTCTACTTCTTCATTAGCACAGAATACCTCTCAGGTTTTGGTGGTGTTAGAAGCACTGGGTAGAGACTGATTGACAAACAAAAACCATTCCTGTCCAAGTCACTGGATGGTTTCAGTTTTTATGAAAAAGTAAAAGGTGATACTAATTCATGTTGTAACAAAAAAACTAACACTAAATTAGTACCATGCACTAGCAATAAAATTAAAGTTAAGTACACTAGAAATCAGCTGAAACACAAGTCATCAGTGTGTCATCAGCCCCTAAGTATCAGGGACAAGGGAGGACTGGCTATCTCCATAAAAAGTGAGAATGTATAACACAAAGTGGAGCCTCTGAAAATTAATTTAGGGAACACAGTGGGCAAGCAATTCAACAGAAAGTCCTAATGATGTTAAAGGAAGATGAGTTAAAGTAATTGCTTTTATGCTGAGGGTTAAAGAGACAGGGAGAGGAACCGAATAGAGGAACACAGATGGCATGGAAAATTATTTTACTTCTGTTCATTCATAAGACTAGATTAGTAAAAACTGACGGCCAACTTTTTTAAAGTGCATTGACAAATTAGAAAGGGAGATGAAAAGAGCCAAGATCCTCTATTAAGGGCTGGAGAAAATAGCTCAGAGGGGTTTCAACAGTACAATACTTTTAGTTTATAAAAGAAAAATAACTGGGATGCTATTTCATTACTCTGCATAACTATCTACACAAGGACAAAATACTAAATATGAAAGGTTTAATATTCAGTACCAATATTACCAAAGTAGCTCTCAAGGCTGAAAGTGGAAGCCAGGCAAAATTAGACACATTTCTTACGATATGGTGATTAACAATTTGAACAGACCATCAGGTAAATCAGTGGAGTCTACATTTTTTAATCAAGCCAGGGCTTTCATGGAAGATAGACATTAGCAAATACAGTTTGTGGAGTGAAGTTAAGAGAAAATTGTGTGAAATGCAAGGCCTATAATGTACAGAACATCAAAGCAATCTGAATAGCTTTGGACTACATAAATCTATAAGTATGTGAAAAACATTAGGATTATCTGACTAAATAATAGAAAAGGAAAAAAAAAACTTCTCCTCTGGACAGAAAAAAGGCACTTAATTATCTCATAATAGCTAAAAATGTCATATAATTATGAGCAAATGGCAACACTTAGGCCATATCAATCATTGCTGTTGCAATTCCTGTAAATAGAATTATTGTCACACAAGCATGTATATATACACATCAATACATACAAAAATAGTCTATAGCTGGAATATTATTCAAATTTCTCATCCTTGTCAAACTTTTTGACTCAGACAAAATGGAACAAGTATCCAAAGTTCCAGCTAAATGCTTACAAAAATCAGAAAGCAAATTTGTAATCTGCCCTCCAAACAGGCATACATAGAAAGTACGATCAGTTGATCTGAAAGATGAGTCCCAATTACATGCCTGAACAGTGTGGGAAAAGAGCCACATTATGCATATATGTTGAACATGTATGCACAGATCTAGACAGTTCAGCATCATAAGGTAACATGCCTAATAAAAAGCAACAGAGGAGGAAGATAAAGATCCTTCCAAAAGAAAACAGAAAGCTGTACCTAGAAATAAAAAGCACAGTACGTTTTCTTTCTTTCTTTTTTTATATAATGCTGTTCTTCATACCACTAGTCTGATTTCTCAAACAAGCCTCTTGATGCGTACAAAGTGACAGACATCAGCACTGATCTTCTCAGTGTGCTTGTAACTGGACCCTGAGAGAAGCCAGTCTACACCTGCTTGTCCACAGGATGCACCTCTGGTTCTTCTCCCCAGAATCCACTAACAACACTTATTAGCTGCCTCTTTCCCTGAGAAGTGAGTTTGTGGTGCCTTCTGGTTCTCGTTATTATATTCATTTCTACGCAGTTCCTGAAGTCTGATACCTCGGTACTTGAGAGGTCCTGCATGTGCCACCAAGCAATGATTCAACATGACATTGTGACAGAAAACAGGGAGAAGGAATAGAAATAAAAGAACAAGGGATCAAAACAACTGCATTTGGCTCTCTGTGTGGGGTGTGCCTATCAACACCAATAACTGTTAACAGCGAGTCAGATGTCACATCAATAGAGGAGTCAGATCACTCACATCAGTCTTCCATTTGACTGGAAGGTATCAGTCTTTTTCCCTTATCTAAAAGGACATATAAAAATATAATGGGCTATTAACTCTTCTTTTTTGCATTGCTATTTAAGCTTTTTTAAGTTCTTAATTTCTCTTCAGGTCCTTAGTGAACTCTGTGCATTTTGAACACTTCAGGACTTCCAGTGCTTTAAAGACCGTTCTACAGACACATCAGTGAAAGCCAGTAACATTCTTACTAATGCTGTGGCTGACTTCACAGTGTAGTGATTTGACTTGAGAAAATCTATGTCAAGAGACACCAACTTTAGGTATGAAATATGATTTTTGCTTGACTTACCAAGAGTTATATTCCTAATACTACATATATATGTAGAAAGAAGAGAAGCGGTCAGTTTATCTAAGAGAGAACTCAAGACTGAAGCTCGTGCTCCTGACTGAATGCCACTAACCAACAACATGATAATACGGATGTAAAATACTTATAATTTGGGGGGATTCTATTCTCTAACTCAAATATCCATTTTTTCCTGGAACAGATAATATCACTTTTCATACAGTGAATAATCAGGGCCTACATCATATAGAACATTACTGTTTAGAAAATCAGTAACAACAGTGAAGATGTGCTTGCAAATAAACTTGACCCTATATCTTTACAAGTACATGCTAGGTTAAAAGTGCGCCCAGGACGAAAGGTAAAACAACTTGATTTTTTTCACTTTTCATATGAAGATTTCATTCTCTTTTTCTGTTGTTTGCACTCAGAAAACTGTCTTGTGGGAGTCAGTCCTGGAAGGATGAAGTGGCTAATTTTAGTTAATAAATTGTTGCTTTACTATGTATAGCCAAAAATCATTTGATAAGCTCCATCTCTGTCAGAGCTGCTATATCTCAGTCAATTTCCTAACTGTGAAGATTTAAAGACTTCTGAAACTGCTTTTTCAGAAAAGATGTGCTACTATTAGAATTTCCACTCACTAAAAGCACTGCCAAGCTTCTTTGCTCATCAGCCTTCCAGAACCTACATCCGTATTTCATTATATAGCACTTGCCAGTAAATACTATTTTGGCCTAGTTTTGGTCTTTTTACAATGTATATAAGAAAGATCTGCTACATATATAAATCATTAGGAATTATTAACTAAAGGATTGCATAAATAATCTGTTTTATAATATATTGCAGATACTTCCAAGATAATGTGCAACAAAATGAGAAAAGTCTCACAGAGAGAAAGAAATATACTATGTTTCAAACATAATTTCTGAGCTGTTTAAATATGAAACAAAACCTTGTCAAGTTACAAGTTTCCAGCTGTTATGATATCATAAGATAAATTTACAGCTACAAAACAGCTTGGTGAGGGAAAAAAAACATTTGCTTTTACAAAGTACGGAAATAGAAATGTTTCAAGCACTGCAACTGTCCAAACAAATTAGTAAAACTAAAAATAGTTGAATTCAGTATGGTTTGATTTTGTACCAGTTTCATAGCATTTGTTATAATTATTTAAATCTGCAAACAAAATGTGATTTAAAGCTTGGCATGATGCATTTATTATTAATTTAAAATGATCTGATAACAGTATAGAGTTAGTCTCAGTGTCTAGCATTTTGTTGTATTTTATTAACTGAATTCATAATTTATTCCTCTAATTAAGCAATAATGAGCTGGATAACTGGGCCCTGAAAGCCCGTTACATGTTAATGTTTAAATTCTTAACCAGAGCTAAAATGAAAAAGGAGTTTCTTTCCTCCATGACTTTGAAAAGAATAGAGTGGTGATTAACAGCAATATTTTTTTTAATGAAACACAACCTTTCATCCCTGTCATCTTCTGACCATCCTCGCTTGTACGCAGCTCTCTGACAAGTAGAATAATAACGGTCATACATCACTGCCCTGAAAGTCCAATCATCTAAATCTTCACTCGCTGCAGCCTCTGAGACTCAATTACTTTATTGACATGCAATCTTCATAAGGGGAGAAATATTGTGCATGTAAGGTCACTTGGTTATGAAGACATATTATCATATTATCTGCATGAGGGTTGCAGGGCTAAGACCTGACAGAGCTAATTATAATGGTACATGATAGAGAGCTCAGTACACATTATTTGCTTGGTTGAAACTAAAGGTGAGGTAAGACCATGACATCATGGTTTCAAAAGAAAATAATTCCCTTTCCCTTAGAGGCTATTACTTTTATTGTTTAATCTTTTATACATATTATATTCATACACTCCTCATAAGCAAGGAAGCAGTGAACATTTCTGAATTCAGCTGCTTCCATTTGGAAGTACTTGACTCTTGAAGAAACCAAAGGCTCATCTATAACAATGCAGTCCTTTTTACTTGTGAGACTTAGATCACATTGTCTCTGCCCTTCCATCAGCCCCCAAAACTGTATCTATAAATATAAGTATGTACATGGCAAATCAACAGTCCAAAATTTGAACACAGCTAATATATACTGCCACACTATTTGCTACATATCCAAAAGCATGCAAGCTTCCAGTGAAATGCTGAACAAAGAGAAATGCCTCTCAATTTTCAAGAGAAATTAATTTTCATCTTGCTTTTCTCTGTAGCAGCTTCCTTTCCTCAGTATCCCTTCCTACTCTATGCAGTAACTACTAATCCTCTGTCACTTGGCACTGAGATACAGTCCAGTTCTGCTCTAGGATAGCACAAATGCATCTCCTAATCCTTTACTGGCCATTCCCTCACATTAAAAGGAAAAACAGCCAAAAAATAAAACGGATGTTGTGCCTTTCTATAAACAATCAATATAAACTACTGAACTACTACACTGAACCATAAGGAGGTTTCTTGGGGATTTTCTTGTAGTTCCTTTGGGGTTTTGTTGTGATTTTTTTTTAATTTATGAATTTATTTTTTACATTTCTTTTACACTTTTTGCTAAGTTTTATTCATATCTATCTTTCAGGTAGGAGATATAAACTTCACTCTCAGGATAGTTTCAGTATTGCAATATATGATACTAGTGCCCTAGAGTAAATTATATTGTGTACTTCTGATGAGGGGCATTTCTTATTTTATAAAAACACTAATCAGTATGGTATGATATACTAATTCTACGGCAAATCATGCTGTACAAGGTTCTGCACTTTCCTTGTTTTGAGGCAGAGTACATAAGCCATCACAACTCTAAAATAACATCTTTGCTGCCAGCAAGTCATTGCACCATTGTTTGACTACAGGGACATTCAAAATGGGCACAGGCAAGTAGCTTCTGTGATATTGCCAGAGTAAGACCTCACATGTAGGTGGTTTCAACTAACTAATATACTGACATTGGCCTCCTGAAAAAGAAAAAAACAAACTTATTTCATAATAACAAATTCACAGGCTACCCTTTTGGGGGGGGGGAATAAAGGAGAAAGCAGAAAGGGGAAAGGAAAACATGCACTGCACTTGTGTTATATGTGCCCCCCTGAAAATATCTTTTCTTTTTTTTCAAAATGTTGTAAGTTTGCAAACCTCTTGTATGTGATATGAATGCCGTGAAGAGACCCCAACATGCATGCAGGGAAAACTGGGCCACCAAAACTCAGCCAAAGCAGAGACCAAAATGCAGACTGCAAACAGCCGACCTACAGATGCAGTTCCTTTACCAACTATGTGAATTCTCAATTTATGGAAATATAAAGTAAAAGGTCACCCCCTTGGGCATCAAAGACTTTTTATCAAGGAAATGGAACAAGAACTAAGGGAAAACAAATGTTAATGTCATGCCCAAAACCACAAAACATTTTTATTGCCAAAATTGCTTTGAAACTAACAGGGCCAGGCACATGATATCAGCTCAATATATTTTAGAGCTATGGATTGCAAAGCACCTAATTCAAGTAACAAAACATGAGGTACACATGGCTAGGTGTTTTCCTTCAAGTGGCAATTAATGTGGACAACATGACATTGATAATATCAACCACAGGAGAGATGGAACTGGGACACTCTCCAGAAAACACAAGAAAAAATGAATGACAATTAATAGTAGTAGCCAAAAGGGAAAATGAGATCCCCATATTGTACATCCAATCTAGTAAGTTTTCAGACAACACAAAACTAGGAGGAGCTGTTGACTCCCTTGAAGGCAGGGAGGTCCTGCAGAGAGACCTCGACAAATTAGAGGGCTGGGCAATCACCAACAGTATGAAGTACAACAAGGGGACGTTCTGGATTCTGCGCCTGGGATGGGGCAACCGTGGATGTATGTACAGATTGGGGAATGAGATGCTGGAAAGCAGTGCCATGGAAAGGGACCTCAGGGTCCTGGTCAATGGCAAGTTGAATATGAGTCAGCAGTGCCCTGGCAGCCAGGAGGGCCAACCCTGTCCTGGGGGGCATCAGGCAAAGCATCGCCAGCTGGTCGAGGGAGGGGATTGTCCTGCTCTGCTCTGCACTGGGGCAGCCTCTCCTTGAATATTGTGGCAGTTTTGGGCACGGCAATATAGAAAAGATGTTAAGCTATTAGAGTGTCCAAAGGAGGACAATGAAGATGGCGAAGGGCCTTGAGGGGAAGCCGTATGAGGAGTGGCTGAGGGTACTTGGTCTGTTCAGCCTGGAGAAGAGGAGACTGAGGGGAGACCTCATTGCAGTTTAAAACTTTTTCATGAGGGAGAGCAGACACTGATCTCTTCTCTGTGGTGACCAGTGACAGGACCAAGGAAATGGCCTGTGTCAGGGGAGGTTTAGGTTGGATATTAGAAAAAGGTTCTTCCCTCACAGGGTGGGCTCTCTAACAGGCTCCCCAAGAAAGTAGTCAAGCATCAAGCCTGACAGAGTTCAAGAAGTGTTTGGATGATACTCTCAGGCACGTGGTGTGACTCTTGCAGATGGTCCTGTGCAGGGCCAGGAGTTGGACTCGATGATCCTTGTAGGTCCCTTCCAACTCGGCATATTCTGTGGTTCTGTGACAAAGAACCAACACTAAGAGGATAACCAGAAAGAACTTAAAAGGTACAGGGAACTGTTACAGCAAACTAAAGAAAAGGTAAAAAAGATAGTTGTTTCCATGGATTTTTAGCACTTACATTAGATAATATAAAATACTATTAGTGAATTAAATATTCAGAACTGAATATTTTACAAAATATGCAATGAAGACTCTTCATGATGTTCTTCTGGTAAAACAAATAGCCTTTAGAGGCTTTCAACTTTGCAAGTTGAAAGACCATGTCAAGAAGAAACAATCTGGGATTACTACCTTAGGTAGAGAACAGAGTCTCTGCCAGTTATAAAAAACTTGCAAAGTAATGTACAGCAGAGGAAAAGAAGTACATAAATAATCTCTTGTTTAGATGAACACGGAGAAACACTATAGAAAATACAAATGTGTATTCAAAATATAGTTGTCACCAGGATATGGTGCTCCATGCCAAACATAACAAGCAAACAAATGTCCTTTGGTAACAAAATTGAGACTTAGTAACAGTAAAGTGTTTTGTGAATGAGTGAGTTTGATTTATATTTGGCAAAAAGAGGGAGACACACTAAAATAAAATTGGGAGAAAAGAAAACCAATGTTTTGTCTCACTATTTTTAAACTATTTTTAGTATTGGTTTAAAGAATTTTAGAAATTTCCCAGGTTGCTTAATTAATTTTAACTGCCAATGAACTGAAAAGGTACTATGTCACTTTACTGACAAAGTACTGACCTGCAAAGGAGAAAAATGTGTCTATAAAATAGATTTCAGTCCAGCTGAGACTCATAGAGCATCGAAGAGTAGAAGAACATGAGGGAACCAAATTACAATTTCCATATGGCACTGTTCCAACATACCTTAACATATATCTTGGTCAACCCCACATTCCTTATCCACCCCATCACACACACACACACGCGCGCGCGCAAATATTAAAACCATCATTGTGAAAAACACACAGTTTCCAATAGGAGGACTTATTTGTTGGAACCAGTTTTCAGCCAAATCTTACCTCAAACTTGCCTGCCAGCTGGACATAGCCAAAGGGAAAAGTGACTGACGTGCTTTGGGAAGGAGGGGGAACTACGGGTGTCTGACATGTTGTTTCTGAAGGCCTGACAATGGCACAAAGCTGTTGTCTGCGTTACAGCTTGAATATAAATACTTTTATTAAAAAGAAGAAAAATTGATATATTGATCAGTAATGCCAATTGTAGTTTGTCAAGAACATGTTGCAAATAAATCAAACATTTTATTAATTTTGGTAATACTAAAAAGAGTATGAAATGCATTTTTGCCATCCCCACTTTGCAAAAACACAGACCAATTGACTAATCATTAAGGTCAATAGTAAAACCCTTCATTGACTTTAAAGACATCAGATTCCTGCTCAAAAGCACTTCAGAGGGAAAAATCTAAGCTTCAAGCTATGATGATTACTTGAAATACTTTCACCAGTTTGTATTTTTGGAACCCTGTTGGCAATAACTCTTCCCTTTAAACCATTTCCCAAGTCACAGCTTGTTAGAGAGAATGTTAAATGAGGATATAATGTTTTGGGAAAAGGGTAGGGAAACCAAAAGCCATAAGAAATAAATAACAAATAGAAACATTGTTTTAGTGACCTATAGTCTATTAAATTTTTTCCAGCAAATATTGTCAACCTTTTAGGATTTGGACTCTAATGATGCCTTTTGTCATGGCTTCAGGGGGCCATGTGCCTATTTCATGAGTTTGCCTTATACAAAGTAGTAGGGAACTGTAATAAAATTCAAATAAAGAAAAAGAAAATGATCTTAAAAGTGAATAACCAAACAGTATAAAAGAAAATATTGGGAAAGAAACTGATAACACCCCCTGTTGCCAAAACTGGAGATGTATATTGCTTCTGGATTATTCCTCATACTCCTGAAAAATGCACCTATTTACCTTGTCACAGACTGACCATAACAGATGAAAAGTAAAATTTAAAGAGAAGTAGAGAAGCATTTCTCATCCTATTCCATATCCAAGTAAAACAACTTCCCTATACAAATATAAAGCTTGAATGAACAGGTACCACACAGAAGTATTCATAAGGTAGACATGCAAGCCCAAAGACTGGCACACCAAATTACTGCAGTAGTTTAAAGGAAGTTTGCTAGGAATCCAGCTGCTTTTTCTTACCTATCCAGCCTCCAGTTGCAAAAACATAAGGATACTTTCTCCTTTTCAGTATATCAGATTAATAGAAACAAATATACAGTTAAACATCTCCCCCTTTGCTGAACCATCCATCAGTATTTCCTTTGCTCACAGTCAGGAGTTTTCAAGTGCAATCCAATTTTTAAATAACATGAGACTGTAAACTAAATCTACTAGCTTGTCTTTTTATTTTTTTTTAATTTATTAAGTTCCATCATTAATCAGATGGGTTTTTATAAAGATAAAAAAAGCCAAATCTGAGGCTTTTGGCTGTTCCGATCACCTTCTTAAATTACTGGCTTTGCAAAGACAGAGAGAACCTAAGTGCTAAGGTTAACCACATAATTACATACCATTTCAATCTTCCCCCCCCCCCTTCAAAACAATTCATTACTACACAAAGTTACAGCATTTTGGAGTCAGCTGTTAGATCTGAGCCCTGGAATTCATTCGACTGAATCTTCTTGAAGTGACATTGCTTGTCAAAAATCATCAGCCAATAAAATACTTAAACTGAAGTGAGTTGTCTTCTCAAATTAAAATGATACTTTACCCTGGTTTTTCCATACAAAAGTTGCATTGTGCTTCTCCACCAGGATCAAATTCATTTTCAGAAACTTTATCACAACCCGAGTATTTATCCCTCAATCTTCCACAGGGCAAGACAGAGAGGGCATGGAATCAAAATTCACTTCAACAAATTGACATAATTTGAAGGAATAACAAAATAGGTGAGAATATTTCTATTGTGTTCTAAGATGTCTTCATTTAAAACCAGATGGAAACAAAGGGATCTCATGCCAATTTCTAAAACCTCAGTGTTCACTCTCCTGCAGCTCCTTCTTTCTTCTCTTGTTCCCAGACATGCTCACATATTCAACTTCAGGGCTATAAATTTTATCCTTTTTAATAAAAAGTGTTACATAACTCTTCGATGAAGATTTTACTGTAAGCAGAATGACAGACCTGCACGCTGGTCCTTTCCCAACAACATTTTTTTTGGCATAATTAGTCTAGCCTAAACAAAACTTTTCTGAAAAATGAGATCCCAACCCTCAGTCCAGTCTGCCAGAATACTGTACTTAAGTCTTGCTTATTGCTCATGTATCACTTCTGAAGAGACATTTTCCTCTACAGAGAGCTTACACTTATGAATCTTATTTTGGGGAAAGCTAGAAGAGGGCCAAAATCATTAAAAGCAACAGCTGATTCTTCAAAAGGAGCAGTTTAGTAATGTCTGTTCATTTAGTTTGTTTCTGCAACTCTTCACTTGGTGATGAACAGAATGTTTTGAGTCTAAGACCAATTGCATTTCCAAATTACAATCTTAGACTACATATTTCTGAATAAACGGAACAGCAGAGAAAAAGCTGAAAAGGCACAGAAGGAATATTTTGTCAAAACACAAACTAATCCACCTTTGTGCCATGGGACTAGAGCTGAAGAGAAATACTACTGCAAATATTAGAGGCTTGGCCGAGAAATGCAGAAATGTGCTTCTCAGGCTTTCACTTTGCTCTGCTGAGAGCCATACAGCCCAGTAGGTAGGAAAGGGGTGCTTAAAAAGGTGTGCAGAAAGGTGAAGGTAAAAGACAGTCCTGAAGACAGGACAAAAATTTTTTGCCTGAAGTACAGGTACCAAACTGCTAGAGAATCCTGAAATACTCAGAGCTCTAAAGATAATGATGAAAGTAAGATGAAGCATGAGTAAATAAGTGTCAAAGAAACTGGATTATAAAATTAAACAAGTATATATGTTTTAATGTCTGCAAATCGTTTCTTTCAGGAAACATTAGGCACTAATAAAAAGTGCCTTCAGGCTTCTGTATCACTGGATATATCAGAGGGGGTTTTTCCTAACAATTCAGGGAGTTTATGCCTCTGGGTACTACTGCTGTGATTTCAAAATAGAATTATCTGATGCTATGTGATTTCTTGAATCATTAGTTTTCCACCTCTTCTAACTTATTTTCAATCTTTGTTTTATTTATACTCACACATACAGATACAAGCTGCCACAAAGGAATAGTGAAGAGAGCCTTGGAAATAAAATATTGATACTTTCTTAAAAAATACTAAATATATATATACTTGATATCATCATCTAGCATGATATTCCTAATTAATATTTGCATGCCAAATTCATCTCTAATGTACATTGCAGGAGGCATGGCTGCATCCTTTCTCTGATACACTACCATCACAAGATGAGTGGTGCATAATACATTCTTCTCTAACTTCTAAACACTGTGAAAAAGTAATAGGAATACCTGCATCAGTTATTGAAATCAGCAGACGTCATAAGTTTTAAAAACTACATAGCGAGTTGCAACACTGCACAGAACAGGACCTTAAATTACTAAAATTAGGGTTAAGATTCTACTACTCTTTCCTAAATGAAAGACTTTTCCATATAAAACTCAACAATACTCCTGTTAAAAAACTAATGTCAGAAAGGAAGCACAGGGATTACAAAAATAAAGAGGGTGGAGTGTAAACTTTAAAGACTTTTCAGTAGTGTGCTCCATAGTACTCCATCTTGACTCAACAATGCTGAATGTTTTCCAATTATTCTTAACTGGAAGCAGATGTAAAAACCTGCAAAATTTTTGGCTGTGGTTTTTTTGGGGGGGGTTGGGGGTTTTTTTATTTTTTTTTTTGCAAATGTGGAATCAAGACCCCAGTCCTAAGCATAAGATGATCTGAACATCATCTTCACTCTTGTAACAAGTGACAGGACTTGAGGAAGTGGCATTAAGCTGAGCCAGGGAAGGTTTAGTTCGGGTATCAGGAAAAGGTTTTTCACTCAGAGGGTGCTTGGGCACTGGAACAGGCTCTCCAGGGAAGTGGTCACAGCACCAAGCCTGCCTGAGTTCAGAAAGTGTTTGGACAATACTCTCAGGCACAGGGTGTGATTCTTGGCGTGTCCTGCACAGGACCAGGAGTTTGACTTGATGATCCTGATGGGTCCTTTCAAGCTCAGTATATTCTCTGATTCATCTAAAAGAAATATCTGCTACTCAAACAGGATTGGTAGCCAAGAGATAGCCCCTGAGATTTAACACACATAAACAGCATTGAAGTGTCAAAAAAATAACTCTTCTGAGTGGGGAAAAAAAAAAAAAAGATGTAAGGAAGCTCTGACTTACTTAGAGATACACAATCAACCTATAGGAATGCATTATCATTTCTTCCATATTTGTTCCAAAATAAGAAATACACATTTTTTTCTGAATAATCTATCTCATGCTGGTTCTGATCCAGCAGAAAATTTTACGTACAGTCTAACTTTACTCCCCAAGACCACAAGATTTATAAGGAGGTCTAAGCAGTTTGGAGAGCTATGACGTAATTTTCATTAGGAACAGACTCAATTTCCGGCAACTGTGTACAACACTGACTAAGATTGTGTGCAACTTTGCAATCTAAGACTAGTTGAGACTCAGTTCATGTGAAAAATTTCTTTTGAAATCAGAAAAAAAGGAAATGGACAAATACTATCAAAGAGAGATGGTGAAATAAAAAATAACATTTAACGATTTTAAACTCAGTAATCTAATAAGAGGTGAACTACTCTTAAAAGAGAGCAAGAGTGATATGACTAGAACAAACATAAATCCTAACCTGAATGCAGCTAAAACTTGCAAAGCAAAAGCAAGCTTCCAGCTGAGAAAGAACCAAGAAATGGAAAAGGGAGCAGGACAAATCACACAGATTTCAGGTACTTCACAAAAAAAAGCATGAAATAGTAAGTGGGGAAAAGCTACTGCCCAGGTGTTTTAGACCTTAAATAGATGACTGTCTTTACATGTCATCAATGATAACTAAGACTGGAAATGTTGAGTGGAGAATGACAACTGCAGAATGTATCAACCTGCTGTTGATCTACTTTCCAAGCAGAGGTGGTGCCAGGTGACCTTTTATAGTAAAAGAATCGTTAACCTAAGATCTTTACCATGCCCCTTTTACATCATTTTTTCAATAGAAATAATACTGGGTTTAATTGAAATACACAGCCTCAACTCTGAAGACAACGCAAAGAAAAAAAGAAAAATCCAATATCACCCATAAAGACACTACGAATTTGACTGCTGCCAGATTATTTTCACTCTTTGTTAGATACAAAAAAAGAAGGAAAAATACATTAAGGTCACATAGAGTTCAGTTTACACATCAGTTGGGACTTCATACTTCCTTTCCTTAATTTCTAGTCTGGGATCATGCTATACAAAGAGCCATTCCAGCCAACAGCCCCATTTCCACTACAAAGTGGGTCTGAGACATATTGCAAGACTGCTTAACTGTAATATACATCAGAGTATTGAGCATACCAGAATAAGAATAGAGAATTAGGGAACAATGAATCAGGTAGAACTAAGGGCAGGAGGAGGAGCAGGGAGAAACAATCAGATTTGGTCTTTCACTTAAATGTCACCATTGCCTGTTCTAATAGTAGTGTGGTTGCAGATGCAACTGTAAGGATCTAGGCAAGATATCATTTTTAGCATGAGGTAATACCTTTTATCAGAGCAACTAATGGAGAAAAAAGAAATGGACAAGCTTTTGGGCACAGATACCCTGCTTCAGGCTTGCTGTTCTTCCCAGACTTTGTCTGTTTTATTCGTTTTTGTCAGATGATCAAACAGACAAGTTCTGTGGCCTGACATCAGACCTGAAGAAGGGCATATGCATCTGAAGAGTTTCAACATCATTTGCTCTAGTGAAAGCTATTCCCTGTCATTGTAAACCTTGACTCAGTTCCTTTTCACATCCTGGATAAACTGAAAATTCCCTTAATTAAGTTACAAGGGAAGAAATACCTGCTTCTCCTCTTTTCTCTGCATTATTTAGTCATGCAAAGACCAGGATCCAAAGTACCAAAATGGTACAGGCAAAGATACTGACAGGATCCTTGCCCTTTGACAAGCACCAGAAAGTATGAGACATTTCATGGGAAACAGGCTTCTCTTCAGATTTGCAGACTGATTTACAACTCAGGGTCAAATAAGCACTCATCTTCATTAGCAGCAAGTACCAAAACACACAAATAGCTGAAGATTCTTCTAACTTAAGCAAGAAGATAGACAGGAGTCTAGACTTTGATTTGTCTCCTCAGTGCCTTACACTGGCTATTCTATATCATAATTGATAATGACTTGAAATCTGAATACAATTTGAATGAAAGAATTTCAAAGCTCACAAGGCACTGTTCCCAGTAAGTCTGGTCTCTGTATAATAAAATGCATTCCTTCTGGCCTAATACTACAGACTTGGCAAAAGAAATGCCTTTGGTATGAGCAGAAATTCCAAACTTGAGTCTTGCAATAGCCCCTTCTAAAGGGTCATTTATTGTGCATGTTGTTTATCAGCATGTGTCTGAAATGAATGCTGCTTCAATGTAAAGCAACAGGAGGTCACATTATAATTGGAATGCAATCAGTAGAATTGCTTATGACTTGGTTTCCTTTCTAAAATGACAATCTATGCCACATCGGCTATTACATTAATGTTTTTTTGCGTTACTAAAAAGGAGAAGCAAAAACCTCAAACCTTTACAGTGAGCAGCTGATACAGTTTTCTTTAACTAAAAGACAACATGAGCTAAACAAGACACAAACAGTTCACCTTTAAAATACCAAACCATCTGGTAGGTTGTACCATGATAAATCTTAATGATAAATGTCTTCGTTTTGATGTTACAAAGGAAACACGGATCTGCTCAGTTTTGGCACAGCTGAAAGCACACTGGCAACAGTCGAATAGAACTCAGATGTTCAAAATATAGAAAGAGACATTAAAATAATATATATTTACTTTTTTTTACTGCATTTTACCAGATATACAGCTTAGATTAGTCTGTTGATGTGCATCTAGAGGTCCTGACTTTTCCAAAGAAGCCTTTTGCTGTTTGGTTTTAGTCAGGATTTGTTTGGGCTTTTTTGTTTGTTTTTAATCTCTATAATTTCATCTTCATCCAGACGAAGCAGAAAACTTGAAATAGGTGTGCTAGAAATTATGACATCCTTTGGTAACTCAATTCATATTTTGTCAGTGTTTCATGGTTATTAAGAGAAAATTAAAATAGAATGGAAAATCTGAAGGGTTATGGCAAAAAATAATCAGAATCACAGAATGCTTAAGGTTGGAAGAGACCACAGTGGTGTCATCTGGTCCAACCTCGCAGCTCAAGCAGGATCATCCTAGAGCACATAGCAAAGGATGGTGTCTAGACCGTTCTTTAGCATCTCCAGTAAGGGAGACTCCACGAACTCTCTGGGCAATCTGTTCCAGTGTTTGGTCACCTGCATAGCAAAGAAGTTCAGGTGAAATCTGCCCATTGCCTTTTGTCCTATTGCTTGGCACCACCAAGAAGAACCTGGATCCATCTTCTTGGCATCCCCCCTTCAGATACTCATAGACACTGACGAGGAATAAAAAGAGCTCTAATTTTATGGAGAAAATAAAGGTCATATAAATTTTACCGTATCTGAGCATAAAACTTCCACAGTTACCCAAAGGTATAAAACCAAGTTTTGGTATAAAATTTGTATTAATTTTCTCATGCTAATTTTTCTAATATAAGAAGGCAAGTACTGAACTTTCCATTCAAACCAATTTATGACACTTAAAAATATCAAACACACCTTAACGAAGCAGAGAGAACTTTCAATTAAAGTTTTTAAAAACATAAAAATAATTTGGTAAAGTTTTGATAAATTGTAGTAAAGGTGAAAAAAAATCTGCTATCTTTCAACATTTTCACCAACTGCTATTGCATTTCTATGGATTGGAAAAGGTATTCCTGTTCCTTTTCCCCGTTTAGCCAAACAAGATAGCACCTACAAGTAATTTCTCAAAACTTCTCTCTGTAATGTCTCCGGCATTTAAGCGGTCAGCCCTGAATTCCCTCTCCTTACATATTGACCTTTGATTTCTAAAGCCCATTTCAATGTAAAGGTTCTGTAACTGAATTTGAAGGGTTTTCTCCAGGTAATAACACTGCAGTTTTCCCAGTACTCAGCTTCTGCTTTTACATCACTCGATTTCTTTCCATTTCCTCATTCTAGATACCACAGAAAATCATCCCAGTGATAATTCTGTCTCCTTTCATTAGACAGTTGTAGATTCTTTTTTGGCCAGCGATACACATTATTTTCACTTTTCTTCAAGAGTTCTGTCTGCTAGGCCCTGCATTATTTTCTTTTTTAACTTATTCCCCATCTGTTTCTGGATATTAGTTTTATTTTTCTCATTCCATTCTACTGTTCAGCTATTCATCAGTACTAAAAGATGTGGGTGATTCTTCTATGCTCTTGTTTATATATACAGTACTTAATTACTCACAAATGCATTGCCTCCCATCCAACCAACACTCTTCTTGTTACTTAGCAAAGACAAAACAGGTATCTTTTATTTAACTCTTCTATTCGTGCAAAGGCAGTTTTCCTAGGCATCTAACCATTTTCATTAAAATATATTGAACTCCTAACTGACTACAGTTATTTTTCAAACAAGTTACTCCAGTTATTACAACATTCAGATCTCCACTTATGGATAGTAAAATAAGGGTTACACATCTCCAATCCCCAACTGCTTTTATTTTCCTGTCCTATCTATATAGTAAACTTCTAATTTTACTATTCACTCTCACACATACTGGGGAATGTCATGACACAAACTTATACTTTCTAGGGTGGTCTCTGTGAATCTATTTATAACATTCACCTTTTCCTAAAATTTTAGCCTGCATTGTTTTCAAGATTAATACTATTTTTAGCCTGTTTAGTTTTCCTATGTCCTCACAAATAATGTTCCCCATCATCAACAGAAATCATAAGAGGCTCGTAGCATCACTCAAATCTTGCATTAAGGATTAGGATGTCAAGTGATAAAAGTGATGGAATTAGTATGGGTTCTGGCAGAGACAAACAGAGAGAGAGAGCTACAGGACTGGACTAAGCAAACACCATAAAGACAAAAGGTTTTGAGGCAAATCCAAGGGACCCATAATTAAAAAGTGTAGTTTGCACTACTTTGGCATTCAGAAATACCGAAATAAGTATATGGAAAAGCACAGGAGCACAGAAAATTTAGGCAGTATCTGGGATTTCACAAGATGATCCATTCATCTTCCCATCATTTGTTTCTACTTTCCTTTGAAGAATTCAACATGCAATTCACACTCAATTCTTGTTCATCCAATTGACATACAAGCATTCTAGCAGGAAGTACATAACTTAGTCAAATTGTGATATTATCTTACTTCTTGCTTTGCGTGTACTGTTGTTCTGGGAATTGCATCCAGCAGAAGGTAGTAGAGAATTGAATCACATCTCTTTCATTGCTCAATTTGAATTTCATGGTGTATGCCATGTGGGTAAATACCTAACATCTCTCAGAAAACTACAATGGGATAACTCCTTAGGGAGATTAAGTCGTTACCCTCTTACAGTGATTACAGCATGCCCGTGAAAGCTTAATCCAAATGGCAAGACACTTTTTCCTCAGCAATTACCAGGATATAAAGAGACAGGAGATCAATGTTTGTATTGATGCTCTTTTATAAAATTTACATTTTTATCTTATTGTAAAGACTTGTGCTTTTTCATTTGCTTCAGAATCCAGCCTAACTTTTAGTATCCAAACTACATGTTGTGGTTTAACCCCAGCCAGCAATTAAGTACCATGGGCACTCCCTCCCTCCATCTCCTTTGTGGGATGGGAAGGAGAATCAGAGTAAAATAAAGGTAAATCTTAAGAGTTGAGATAAGAACGGTTTAGTAATTAAAACAAAGTCAAATATAATAATAATAGTAATGAAAAGGAGAGAGGAATAAAAACTCTGGACTGATGCCCAGTCAGTCCTCCAGCAGTGATTGGCCCCTCTCAGCCAACCTCTCCCCTGTTTATACATTGAGTAGGACATCCATGGTATGGAATATTCCTTTGGTCAGTTCAGGTCAGCTGTCCTGGCTGTGCTCCCTCCCAGCTTCTCGTACACCTGCTCGGTGGCAGAGCAGGGGAAACTGAACAGTCCTTGACTTAGAGTAAGCACCACTTAGCAACAACTAAAACATCACTGTGTTATCAACATTAGTCTTATACTAAATCCAAAACACTGCACTGTACCAGCTAGGAAGAAAATTAATTCTATCCCAGCTGAAACCAGGACACTGTGTTAGACTTTTAGGTAGACTTTTGAATATTTTATTAAATGCTCGATATGTTGCATCTTTTATAGGCATCATTGCTGAAAAGTGGGAAAAATTATTAGTGAAATACAGAACTTTTTTTTTTACTGTGATAATAATGTAAAAGTACCAGAAAAAAGTCAAGAACTTTTCTCTTGATTCAAATGTTGCCTTGATATGATAAAGTTTTTACATACCCAGGGTATTTTCAAGATTGAGAAAGCTCCCTTCAAAAGTTTGAATTGTAATCTTGGAATTTTTCCAAGAAAATGTTAACAAGATAACAGGTCATAAAGTTTCATATAAATTTAAAAAATTTTATTCCTAATTCAATTTTTGCTGTTTATTACTTTGATTGTTTTAAATCTTCATTCTTTGCATTTTTAATGCCACTGAACCTTGTATTTAATATACTACAATTAAAACTTAAATAGTTTTGAAAATTTCAAACACTACATTAGAATTTTCATTTTTAAAATAGAAAATGAGGACAACAAATATATTCCTAGAAAAAGTTCAGTTTTCATTCACTTCCTAAACCAAGAGAACTCAAGTATCCAGCTTTTCTGCAGCAGCATTTTGCTCTAGCTTGATCAAGTTCTCTGTTCCACAGCACATACACAGTATGGTAAATTGATCTGTACATAAGCAGTAGGTCCAGACTTTAAGTGTTAATTTTATAGCACATTTACAGAGCAAAGTCTTGGCCCATTCATGAAGGGCTCACGGGAAAAAGACTAGCCAGGAACAGACTGTCACTGCCAGAACAATTCCGGCTACAGCACACTCCATGCCAGCGTTAGAGGGGCTCCTGAGAAAGGGAGCAGCCAGAAACAGAACAGAGGATGGACAAATTGGTCTAGCAGGCCACATATGGCTGGAGGCATCGTATGGGTACCCCTGCTGGAAACCACAACACTCTATAAGATTCATAATATAAGCACTATCACATTCCCATTGGAATGCATCACTCTGTCTTTATCCCAGATGCTGCTATCTATTTCAGATCAAGCAGGGAAGGGTATAATATTTCTTTGACAATTTATATACAGATCAAAACCATAAAAAACTAATAATAAACATGATCCCTAATCACACTTTTCCCATTCATTTCTTGAACGAATGAAAGCATAGAAAGTTCCTCCTCACTTTCTAGTGGTGATGGTTGCAGTATAAAATGAAACTACAGATGCCTCATCTCTGCCTTCTTTCTTGCAAAAGAAAACTGCTAGTCATAGCTCCTGCTTAGCTAGATGATAGAAGGTGATAATCTGCTCTGGAATGTCACACTTAATATCTACTTTGGGTGTGATAAACTCTAAATTCCAAGGAGATTAGCACTATAGAATTCACTAAAAGAAAACTTTTGCTATTGCAAGAGGAAAGCCCAAGGATGAAATTAATAAAAAACATATAGGAACATTTTGTAAAATCATCAGTTTTTACTCTAATCCATGTTTCCGATCAGCAAGCTCCTACTAAGCTTCCACACAGATCAAATTTCTACCAAATGATGTAGTGTTTTCTGAAAATCTGCCACATGCCATGATGTAGAGTAGAGTTAAAATATTAGTTAGTCTCTAGTAAAAGAGTAGCAGTAATGGAATTCAGAGTGATCAAGCTGATGTGTAAGAAGTTGCTGTCTAAAAGAACTATAATACAACTATTCATTTTATGTTTTTTTAAAAACAGTCCATATATTGTCTATAATCTTCACATTGACACACTGACAGAAACCAATCTTGAACACAGAATTATTAAGTTTTTCAAAAGTCAGTTCAGATGATTCAGCTCAGGTAAAATGTTCAGAGAAAGACTAAGAGCCTGGGAATGCAAGTCTCAGAAGGGGTAGCCTAATGGCCCATTTCCACATGGACGGTTTCTGACCACAGTTGGATCACACTGCATATCACAATGGTGTTGTTTCCAAATCTTCCTAAATGAAAAAAATTGTCGTTTGAAACAGATAGGGAAAATGCAGGATACAGTGTCTGAGTCCAAAGTGATGACAGACAAGCATTAAGCTCTGGTCTAACAAAGACAGAAGAAAAAAATGCAGTTCCGTTGGAACACACTAATTGACTTAAATGGAATAATGGGAGGGAACATTCATTCTGTTTCATAGATTACAAGAAGAAGGAATGTGAAACCATAGATAAATTTTATGACTTCAAACATGTTTATTGAAGATATTCATCCCTTATAGTCTAAGGGCTACATTAAGGTTCATCTTAGTAAGGCCACAGCATCTTCATGCAGATAGATAACCAAGATAACTACATGCCATGGAAATAATAATAGCATACAAAACTACAGGTAGGATAACATGAATTATCTGAATATTCCAGAATGGATATAGAACATGGTAAAGTTGTTGATATGACAACTCACCAATATTGTGGAATTTTTCCAAGAAAGGGGAACATAGGAAAATCCCTTCAAATAACAAGGTAAAATTAAAAAAAAATTGGAGTAAATTTTTAAATCATATCTAATCATCATCATCTAAAATCTTATTGTGTTCATTTAAAAAGAAATACCAGCCACAGGAGATACTTTATCACATCCAAATTTTAGCAGGCAATATACAACACTCCTGGCAAGCCACAAGGAAGGAAACGTATCTGCCAAGGACAGTGAACTTTTTGAGATTGTAACTGTCTGCTACTCTTCTGATTGATTTATGGATTCTGCTTCTCAGCATATTGTTGAAAATGTTGAACTTTCAATTGTACAAGTCCTTGTGTCATAGACCACTTAATTGTGGTAGTGCAGAGGCAAGTAGGAGGACTGATAATACAGTGTGTACATACATCATGATACTTACTATTAGTTGTAGAATCAAATACATATTCAATCATTATGCAAAGGCTTCCAGTCAGGAATGGAGAGATGTGGGAGATGGAATCAGAAACAGACGGAAAAAGACTCTCTCTAATGAAAGATTACTGACATTCTGCCACTAATTATTAATGTGAAAACATTCCACAGGAGTCCACAGTAAAAATATAGAGCTCTTTTTTTTTCTTTTAAAATATACTGAATTAAAATTTAATGCCTAAAAGAAAAGTTCTTCCTGAACAGAAATCAGATCTCTCTAAATTTTAGTTTCTTCCTTGAAGATTAATAACTCAGTTTAGTATTTCCTGCACTTATTGATGGAAACTCATGTTAGAAATATTCGCAGCATAAAGCCAAGATTTCCTATAATGTCCCAAATTAGTTGGCTACCACAGGTTTATGGATTATTAATGCATCTCCTGTTGGCATTATGCCTTATACCATTTTTCATTGAAATATTAAACCGAATTCAATCTTTTCTAGAGTTTTAGTAACATAAAGCTTGCAAACAGCATTAACCCCTGTTCCAAGAGTCTCTCATTCAATAAGTCTTTTAGGCATATGCTTAAAATCATCCATATTCAGCAAAAGACAAAAGCACATAATGGAATTTAAGTGACAGTTCAGACATTTTGCTGAATTAGGGCAAGTAATGTAATTGTTCCTATTAAATAAAAAAATGATTCACAATATGAGGGTCAGCTTTTAAATAATGATGTTTACATTAGTAAATTGAATTCAGATATTTCAATTGAAATAAATAATTTAGATAATTAAGCATAAACTTTCATGACTATTTTTGCAACTAAGAATTAAGTTGCATGTCATTCAGACAAGGCTGTAGAGTTGAATACTAGGTGGAAATTTTTCCTAATATAAACTCACTGCTAAAAAATCTTACATCACAATTAAAATTCTTAGCGTTACTAAGGTTTCTAGATCATCAAAAAGGACAATTAAATACAACAGAAATAGTTATCTATGTTTTGTTTAACCAGAGTGCCTGATTAGATTAACTAAGAAAATACAGATAAGACACATCGCAAATATACATATCCACAAAACTTAGCCTCTCACTCCTCGTGAAAGGCCCAGTAAAGTACTAATATAGTTAGAAACCTTTAACTTAATTATGAAATTTAATAAACCTTTCTTTTTATTTTTATGCTCCCCATTGTTATTCTTATGCAATAATTATTATTTTATGGTTTACAATTAGAAACTGCAATATGAATATATTTTATAAATCATAGCATTTTACCGCTTTCATATTGAAAAATCTGAAGATACTTGCAAAAAGTTTAGAGAGGTTAAATTGTTATCCTAACAATCTCTCCCTGATGAAACAAAAAGGCAGCAACATTCCTTCCAGATGTGCAATAAGAAGAGAGAGTCACTCTCTTCCCAGAGGATGCAAGAACTCAGAAATTCAAAGGCTGATGCCAGGAAGCCTTGCCAGATATACTTCACAAAAAATGTTTGATGAATTATTATGCTGAACATCAACTTCTCAGATAAATGACTGAAAATAAACTAGTTTATATCTCAATGGAGAGTATAAATTTCCGTTTTGCTTTGGAAACTTGAAGTATGGAGAAAGCTGTTGACCATTCCACCTTTCACTGAACTAACAAAATTTTACTAAAAATCTGTTGCTTCCCAAATCTCCTTTAACTGTGTCTCAATAAATTTAGTCAGAGACAAAAGATATCCACAAAAATTCTTACACAACAGTATGACAACTGATTTGTAAACTGCCTGAATCTGTACAATCTGTAGGATGGAAATCACTGATCTGCAACTTAAAGCACATAACTAACAATTTCTATGTGACTTCAAGAAGGAAAAGAAAGGAAGCTGCAAAATGCGGTTCCAGTGTTGATTATCACAAATATAAACAAATCTGATTACAACTTGGGCTATGAATAAATATTTACATGGATGAATGTTATTTAAAAATCAGCAGTGTGGTAACTTTTATCTGAAAAACTATTCTGTGATAAAGCAGAAGCAACAAGTAGGAAGCTTTCAATTTCTCAACCATGAAAATTCATCTTACACCTTCAGGTATAGGAAAACACAACCTCCACTCTGTAGTCCCAGAATCTACATGCAATAACATGTCTCTAAATGAAGAAAGACACAAAGTATTTTTATTTTTGACTGAGGAGGACAAACTAAGAGAGAACCTTCAAGCTCATTATAAGGATTGGCCAGCAATCACATAACTTCATTTTGCATGACTACAAGGATCAAAAATGATTTCTTACTGAACAGAACTGAAATAATTACAATTTCAGAAAAGATTTCAGAATGGCATTATCACCTATGAAAGAGTCAGAAGGAATAGAAAAATAAAATGTGATCAAGGACAATTTAAAGGTAAGGTACTTCTTCCAAATAGTGTAGACTTTTTATGGTTCTGCCTTCATCTTCCTCCTCTTGTCCTCTACACGCTCCTTAATATTTCTGGCATTATTCAAATTACTTAAATAAAATTTGTACATAAGAAACTTTTTTGGCTAAAAACACGAGGGCTTATTACCACATTTCTTTACTGGCACAAAATCTGAGAAAAGCCTCAAGGTGCAAATGATCTGCAGTCTATTTAACATCATGGTTATTTATTTTTATGGGCATTCATTATTACTCTTTACCCTAAATTATAGGTACATTCCTGGCTCCATTTCCCACTGTTCTGTAATCTTTATAATAATATGGTTTTTCAGATTTCCAAATCCTCCTCAATACCTCATCAATCAAAAATGCATGTAACATCCACTAGCTGTTATACTGGGCAGAGAGAGCAAACCATGGAACCACAGCTTGGAGAACAGATAAAGACTCAT
Source organism: Pipra filicauda (assembly GCF_003945595.2). Taxonomy (NCBI): domain Eukaryota; kingdom Metazoa; phylum Chordata; class Aves; order Passeriformes; family Pipridae; genus Pipra; species Pipra filicauda. The sequence goes on from NW_024104318.1 coordinate 1,201,575, forward strand.
ATCCCAGGACTGGGATATATGCCATAGGCTTTGGTAGCATTTACTAAGAAACCTGTTTTGCAATATGTTGGAGTTTTCGCATACAAACTGATATGCACTGAATTAGTGTTTAAATACCACCACTCCTATTTTATTATGGATTATGTGCTGAACTAGTTCTGTCAAGTTTAAAACAGTATGCCATAATTTTGACTAAATCTAAGCCCATGCATCTTTTTCCATGGAAACAGTATTACAAGCATGCCCATTTCTCCTGTCACAGAAAATTTTCATGAATATTTTGATAAACAGCTGTTATGCTATAATAGTTTATACCCATAATAGCATCGGTTTCAGGAAAGAAATGACACAGCATCAGAAGTGATGTCGTAACACTTAATTATTTTTGTGGACAAGTCAGAAAACTAATTTGTGATTTTTGGGCTTACTGGACAGGAAAAAACTTGTGCTTTGATGAAAAAGCTCTTGATTTACTACTCATCTACCCATTAAAGCTGAGCTCGCTGCTGCTACTATCTTTACCATACCTTTAAAAAAGAGTGGGTTTGATGACAAAGTATTGCTCCTTTCCTGAAACTGTGTTTTCTAATTGCTAAAAAGAAAGGTTGTTTCAAAAAAAAAGGACCCTTTAGTAAAATAAAAGTATTTTTAATTACACTATATCACATATGCAAATGAAAATAATTTATTAAAATGCAAATTGTACATCACTAAAAAACAAAACAACCCAACAATCCACTACAGATGAGATTCTCCTACAAAGATCTTTATGATTTAGAACAAACTAATCTCTACAGACTACTTTGAAAATTGTAGTTTATCTGCATTGAAGGCACCTTGATATGCTCAGGAAGATGATGATGTCAGATGCTCTGCACTGTTAATCCTTACCTGCCCATCTAGATCTCCCCTCACCTGTTTGTTTTTTTTTATTTTATCCTTCACAAGATTTATTCATTAGGATTAACACCTTTGTATTGAACTACACAGGCTTCAATGACTATACAGTACTTCTGGCCGTGCTCAACTATGGGAAATCTTCTTATGGGAAGTCTTAAGAGATACACAAATACATTGACAGATTGCAAAAATAGAAGATAAGTGACATGGGCAAGTCAGAATGATCCAGGCAAGAGAACTAACGTTTGATCTCATGAAAACAAGCACTTTGTACATAGCAGTGATAAAGGACACATCATTAAAATTCCCTAGGAAGCATGTAGGCCTCTGATATGAGTATTTTCATTAAGTGGGGTGTTCTAGTTATTAAATCTGTGGTCCAAGAACTAGGATACCTAAAACCATACAGTTCCATTGACATTTTGCCTTAACCACTGTACACAATACTTTCTGCCTTACCTTCTCAAATATATTCTCAAATATATTTTATTCACTGCATATCTTGTCCATTTAATTAAGTAAATGCATTGGGCCATGAATAACTTCTTGCTACACAAATGTTTGACAATGTGCCCATAAAAGACTTAGGCATTCTCAAGGTGACAATACAGGTGTAAGAGGAAAAATGTTCTTGTTTATACATTCATAAGGAGAAAGCATAACGTCCTCAAGGACAGTAAGGGAAATAGGAGTATCCTCAACTGTTCTCCAAAGCAGCATATCTTTCATTAAAATCTTTCCTGTGTTTCAGTAAGAAACATTGGCTTTTCAGTAAACATGCCATTTACATCAGTAGCACGATAAAAATATATAAATAAGGATAAATTTGGTAAGGTCCACAATAATGCTGCTGTAAAAGCAGCATAAATTCCTTTGGTTATTTTTTCCCCCTCTTAGAACCATCTTTCTGATGTTAAACAGAGGGGAAAAAAGGTGGGGAGAAGGGACACAACACAACAACATAAAAAAAGGCAATTCTGTCATGAGCTTCAATAAGTAACTCTTGCTTATTACGGTCACCTGAGTAGAGAATGCATATGACATGTTATTTCCACAAACATTCAGATAGATTCTGTTCCACCATGGGTTGAAGTCAAGAAAAGGAAACACATCCCATGAGCAGAATTACTAAATCTTTCTCTAAATAAATACAAATATACTGGAGACGGCAGGTGCCAGACCCTTTGTTAATTGTGCCCCAAGGCTCTGAAGATCCCTGCCTTATGACATTAGATCAAGCTCTCTTCTTTCCCTGCTTTCAAAATTCCCATTCTTTCAAGCTTATTCACTTGCTTAGCCAAGCTCCAAAGATTATTGCATTGTAAGTGCCCAGAGACACTCTATATAAAAGATAGTTCATAAATGCAAATTACTTGTTAATCAGAATATCTTCACTCCCTCTGGCTTGCTATCCAAAGCAGCCCTTCAAGCCTTTGCCAGCACTCCTGGTTGTTTGTTTGTTATGTATTGAGCATCAAGGCAACAATATATGAAAAAACTAGCTTAAAAAACTTCATTAAACTATGCAACAAGCATAGAAAATGTAGGAGGAGGCTTTAAGTGAGTTACAGAATGTTCTGTAATTGCTCAAAAGCACACCCAAACTCATCAAATGCAACCCTATTATTTCCTGGGTTATACAAGCAACCTACATGATTGTCCTTACAGTTCCTCTGGCTTTACATACTCAGATGTAATTTCTTTCATGTTTGTAAGAGATAACACTCAATTCTGCTTGTCTAGGCTTCTCACAGGGTATTAGAGTTACATGAGGGAAAAGGTAAAAGCATGAGCTGACTAATGAAATCTGGGAGAGTGCACTTTTTGTCTAAATATTGGAGTAATTGTCAAGGAGACAGAAGCTCTGACCGTATTTCATTGTCAAATTATGATTGTCATTGTTCATAGACTAAAAGAAATCTGACAGCCATCCTAAGATTTAAGATTCTTAAGTATCTTTTCAATGACATATTTCTGTGCATTTGATTACTGAAATTACAACATGATCTATTTCACACTGCCCCCCTTCCCCTTTTAATTTAAACATGTTATCTATCAAGCTCTCATTAGAGAGGTTAAATCTCATCAAGCTGTTCTTAAGCATCTCGAAGTCTATTTTCAAATCAGGAACCACCAGAATAGAAGTACTGGTGATAATCAATCAAAACATTTAAGCTACTTTAAAAGAGTAGCAGAAAGTTTGCATATGTCTTGGATAGAATTCACCCATAAGCTTCCATTTAGTTAGTTGCCACGTACAGTTTGGCAAACAAAAATACACAAAAATCGATATTTGGATGAAGACATTGTAGTATTTATAACTTGGCACTACAGGAAAAGTTCATACTTATGAAGAAGCAATTCTCTTTCTGAGTTACTCTCCTAATGTACCGTCAACAAACTTTTAAACTTCTTGGGGTTACACTTTACGATGTGGTACAAAACTGACATATTGTCTACCTGTGCTGCTCAAAAAAAATCTCTGCCCAGTTTACACGTTTTGCCTATAGGAGAGGGAATTTTACATGCTTTTACACTGACTTAAATTTGCTTCCAAGATGCCTGAGCTTAGTAATAAGGACTATAGCTGTAGCTTAGTGAGCAGGTAGGGAGGCTCTATAGGACTGAAGGGCCTTCCCTCAGCTCACCAGACAATGGCTGGCTAATACAGAGAGTATATTACATGTATGCATACACACAACCTCTCAAAGATTTTAAATATATTGTACACAAATACTGCTCAGCAATTGATTTGGAATGAATTTATGAGAAGTATCAACACAGCAATAACTCACCACATATGACATCATAACCTCTACATGTATATGTATCTTGTTTCCCCTCACCCTCAACATTTCATTACCCTACAAGTGAAGACTTGGCTGAAAATCTGAAAAGTCTCATCATATATCCAGCCACATGTGCATGGCTAAAACACCTGCAGGTAGTTGTTTTAAAGCATAGACATGTCTAGTATGTGCATGGATTTCCTCCCCATAATCTGTGCAGGTTTAACTACAGCCAGGGGGAGAAATTACCTAGAGATTCCCCTCTTGTACTAACATATTTGCTTCCAACACAGTATGTCTAACCTACAGATCAGAGAAACCATTCCCTAGACTGATTGAAAAATCTTTTCCATTAAGCTCATGAAATCTGGGAATGGACAAAAAATAAAAGTCAGATGTCTTTTTTATTAGGAAATAATATAATAGCATTTGGGAAAAAAATTAGATTTATCTGAAAATACATAAATTAGGGCAGTTCAAAATACTTACAAACCGGTATTAAATAGTTTCATTTGGAAGTGTAGAAAAATCTTCCAAACCTCTGAAGAAAAATCAATAAGAAAAGTAAAAACTTCAGGTAATAAATGTGCTAGTTCTTTTACTTGAAAAAGTATAAATGTTAGCTCAACCATCCATATTTTGGTTTTTGCTTTTCATTTCACTCTTTGCTCCATCACCATACTTATAAAATACTTCCCATGAAAGGTAAAGTTAGTTTGAACTTCACAGATCAGAACTTCATTTATTTAGAAGTGCTTTATGAAGCAGGTCCTGTTAAGATTCGGTGTTACCAGAATAATTCTGTTTGAATTTTAGATAACCCATATTACATAAGCTAAAATAGTTACATAGATTTTTAAAGCTGTTTAAAGAGATTTCTTACTGGCAAGACCTATTTTAAGAATCAGATGCCATTTGCCTTCCCAAAATCTCTAATCGAGATTGAAATAATGTACAACTTTTTAGCTAACTTAGAAACCGCAGAATGGTTCTACATTTGGGCTTTCCCATACAAATCCTGAACAACCTCCAGAACTTCACAGCAGCAGCATTAATGTTTGACCTTTCCTGCCAGTGGTAGTGAAAACCACCACAACAGAGTAAGACGCGACTCCCTAGTAAAACACAGTAGCTCCTTTAGGTGGTACATTTACAAAGTATGATTTTAGATCCTAAAGATTAATCTGTCAGGGAAATATTGTCTCCATGCAGGATGGATGATTTAAGGTTACAAGCACTTGTGAAAGAAAAATTCCTTTTCTTACACAGATCTCCCACTCAGCGTATTCCCTGCTACCATATCAGCCTCAGCAAGTTGGCATCTATTCTCAGTGGTCAAGTCACTACTAGAACTCTTTCAAATTTTCTTTGTACTCTGCAAAGCACACCTGCTCTTTGCAGTTTTTTCTTTATTTATTTACTAAACTGCTATCCATATTTTAGCTTCTTGTGGGAACAACTTCTGCCTGAATTCCTGAATCATGGTTCCCCTGTCTCCTAAATGAATGCCATCTACAAATCTTGCAATATATTTTAACCAGTTCATTTCATCCAGAAATTTCATCTGAGGGGCTATCTCTCCTAAACATGCCGAGAGGAGAAAAAAAAAAAAGCATGTATGAGTTGGCAGGATAAGAGAATTTACAGGTATTAACAATATGTCAAACATCCTCTGCTTTGTAGCATCTCCTGATGTTCTAATTCTTCTCATAATGTTCTCATGATGTTCTAATTCGTCTCATTCTCTTCTGAATAAAGCCATTATAATCCTTTATAACAAACAGATTTTTCTACATAAAAAAAATAATTTAGCTGACAGCTTCTCTTTCACTTCATTATTAAACTCACCTTGGTAAAAGAATTACTTTTTATATTGACAGAGTGGAACAATAGTGAAAAGAAAGCACTGCAATGATTAACAGGAAAGGGACTCTTTTAGCTACCCCCACATTTCTGCTGCCATTGTTATCTAGCATCAGATTACAAGGCAGAGGCAAACTTTACATCCTCAATTATCAGCTGAGTGGATGTCTACATATTTCCTTTTTACCTTACTGTAATTTCACCTGGTATTTTTTCTTGACGTATCATTTACTTTACATCAGTAATAGTTGGCATTTGACGCAGCAAATTGCTTCTGAATGATCTAATAGCTTATATTTAACCTATTTATTTTAAAGTTACTCTCTTTTCTCCCCTCATGAAATCCATCATTCACTGCCTTTAAGAAGGAAACAATCTGCCAAGTTAATTAATTAGGTGGATTTGGGAGGAGTGGTAGGGTGCATTTGGTTGATTTGGTGGGGTTGTTTTTTACCAACCTTTTAGTTTATTCCAGCTCTTCCCTCGGGAATTATTCCTGTTGAACCCCACTCCTTTTATTCACAGAAACAAAATTTACTGTTGAGACTGTTCCCACTCACAGTTTAGCAAAAATACTAGCCTCACTCCTATGAGGAAAAGGTAGAGAGAGGATAGATACCATTTTTCTAAGCACATCTGATTAAACACAATGCTAAAGCTACTACAGTTGCCTCTGCTGCAGTAGCTGGTACAGAGGAAGCTAAATTAGTGTGGGGAAATCCAGTATTTTGGCATGGCAGCCTTGTAATTTTGGTACACACATATTTTAACTCCACTTAGGCAAGACATGAACACGAATTTATTTCTCTATTATTTGTGAGAAGCCATGTGTAGTACTACAAATGGTTTTGAAAGAGCTAACCTGGGCCAAGTGCTCTTTCTATATCTCTCTATGTGGTCTGTCAATGAGCAAAAGTAAAAGAAAACAAATTCAGAGATTGCAGTCTTCTTTGGTCTTTAAGTAGATATCACAAGGTTGCTTGCAACCCCTCTGTATAGCATATTCATATTCACTAGCCTTATATTTTTTCAACCTAGTGTGCTAAATATCATCATTACAATTGGTAGGCATTCTAACAGAACTGCAATACAAATCTGTCTCACTTGAGAAGCAAAGCTTACGGTTCCTTAGCTTTTATAACACAACGCTTAGCACAAAGTCACTGAATTTTTCCAGTGCTTCACTATGTGATTTTAGGACTCTATTTTCCCCAGTGGCACGCAAGTACTAAAATTGCACTGGATTGCATTTTGCTCTCAGTGGGTGGGAAAGTGCATACTCAATAGGTTATTTTCCATTCTGTATTTCAGTTTTATGCAGCCACAGGTGGGGGGTCTTTCAGGTGGTTGCCTGGGTTTACTAGGCACTTTAGAGTCAAAGACAAGCTTTCTTAAAAGGGTCTTACAAAACATATCAGTGTTGTCAATCACACAGTAAAAGAAATTCATTCTGTGTAAATAGAAACAACTTTCAAAATATCTCAAAATGTAAAAGGCACAATGAAGATCAACAAAAAAGGGATCAGCCATCCTCTGTTTGGTAAGGGACACAAAACAATTGCACTTGTTTATACTTATTGTTTACCTCTCTGTCTCCTCCCTTTCTTCTCCCCAGGTGTGATCTCTCTGCTTAAGGGCATACAAAGCTAATGAAGGATGTCATGGTGCTTCCTATCATTTACTTTTCTAACAATAAGGTTACTAACAGACCACAAAAGTATCACAAAACAGGAAAAAAAGGGAAGTTGTCAACCTACTTATCATTTGCTTTCAGAGCTCTGAAAGGAACTTTGATCAGCAAACATATCATTAGACCATGAATACAGATATTCATATCCAATAAAATGTTGACAGCTTTCCCTTCTTGCATAAGATCATGCAATGAAATCCTACAAAGTTACCCCTTTCTTTCCTGGAGTCAAAATTAAAGAAAAGAACCTTCACTCACTTCTAGTACAGCACACATTGAACAATGAAATGCAAAATACATTGAATCTTTTTGGCTGCTCATAGCTTGAAAGAAATGTAGATGTTACAGCAAGATGTGCACACTATAAAGAAGCAACACACAAGGGGATAAAACAGTTTCACTGCTATTATGCAGATGGCTGCCCTTCTGACTGTGAAGGAAATTTTACCCCTTCCCCTGCCACCTCCCCCTCAATTTTCAAGTAGGATTCTGCATGGCTGACTATGTGGGAATTAGCACTTGTTCTGCTGACACCCATGTCCTCTTCATTCAGTTCAGTAACATCGACTATAGGACAGTGCCTGAAGTCACGTAAGCATCCTATCCTGCTAAATAGTCTAAATCCTCAGAGAAATGCAGCCCAAAATGGAATGTCCTAATTATTTTAATCATGAGAAATATGATGAATAGCGGACAATATTTGGATGCAGTACTACTTTCTGTGTGTATGCCATTTTCTTTTTTCTCTATAGAGGGTTCAGCTATCTAGAAACTTAGATGTACAAACTCAAAAATAAGATTCTATGTCCCATACGTTCAAAGGCATTTGTGCATCTGAAATGGTAGCAGGCCATTAGACAAACTAGTTTTCATAAATAATAATCCTGGTCTGTAGAATATTTTGTGACCATACAGTAACATCTCAGATGACAGCAAGCAGTTTTGTCTGCAAAAGTAAGAATCTCTTGAAATTTTCCTCAAAAAAACATTAAATGTAACAATGAAAATATGCATTTTCATTACAGCTTCTAATTTTAATGAGAAAACACCATCTTTCACATTTCCAACATTTGCTACACAGAACCTTAGCATGGGGCAGATATTTACTGCCTCTGGAATTAAAACATGCTCATATAAAAGAATATTCAAACAGAACATGCACTGCAAAGAATTTTTTCCTTTTTGTTTCTTTAACCAACAATATAAAGCTTTATCCTGTCTATGTATTATAAAACAGTAAAGGCTGTATGGAATATAGCAACACGTGTCTATATGTTATTAAAAACAGTAAATTCCCATTTAAACAAGGGCTACAATCTGTGCACTAAACACTCATTAATGGTTATGAATCAAAATAAAGGGGGGGGACTTGCAGCAGGTGTGCATATCTATGAATTTCAATACATTGTAAAACTGTCTGTAGCCAACAGCTTCATCATTTGGCCTTTCTAAGCTTGGAGACAGGCAATTTTTCATGATTTTACTATTTCTGGCCAACCAAAAATTTTTTAATTAAATATACCACATGATTCCAGATGTTTGTTTATTTGTTCCAATGAGGCCATAAAAATGCCTGAATGATAAAATTGGAGGACTCCTGCAAAAATAGACTGGAGTGCTAACTAAACACTCTGAGGACACTGTATTTGCACAGTACTGGTCTGTGTTGAACCCAGTTTCTCTGAAATAGCTGTAATACTGTGTGTGGTTCATGACTGGACTTCTTTAATGTAAAAGATTATAAGGCCAAGTGGCAAATTCACTAAAATTTTTTTGATTGCCAGTTGTAGACACATTTCATCATTAGTTCTCCTGCATATCTAAAGAAGATTTGAGACAGGTTTATGGTTTTGGATCCCAAGTTTCCACTTATAGAAGCCAAAGTGTTCTATGTTTTTCTGCCACTTTATAGTCATGCTGCTTTGGAGCTTAAGCATTCTTACGGTTTCTTATTGCCAGCACGACCAAATGAGCTATGTTGAGAAATATCAGACACACTCTAGTCTGCCCAAAAATATGAAGTTACAGTTTTTTTCCTCATTAATCATATTCCCTCTGATTTGACACTTCTAGGGTGACTTGGGCCTAGACTGCTAGGTTAGCTTTGGCAAACGTGGAAAGCTACAATGAAAAACCTGAGAGTGGAAAACAGTCAGGTCTTCAACAGTCAGACTGGAGAATGTGCACTGTAGAAAAATGAAAATCCCTATAATATTTGAAAAAAATGTTAGTAATTTGGAAAGGTTGCCGGAGTCTTAGATGCACAATGGGAATTTTGTGCCCAACATCTTAGATATTTAATAATATTTTAATCTAAATTTGATTAAGCAGTTAATTACTCTCTCTTTTTCTTTTAAAATCTTCTTGCACAGAAACACGAGTATTTTATTCCCACAGAGACATAGTACCAGGAAGTGATCCTCCTAGAACCTACTTCTGGTCAGCTTGATCACACCCCTTGGGTTTGCTTTCAAACCACAGAACACAGAGAAGGCTCACAAATGAAAATATATTGTCATTTAAAAGTGAATCAACTTTCTGGCCACCAAGAAAGACTTTACACAAAACTGCAAGTCACTTTATATATCATCCCCACCTCATTCACCCCAGCATAGTTTCACATGACTAGTTGCTCTCATCACTGTAAATATGCAAAAAGATAATACATTTTTATGCTGGAGTTTTAGTAATCTACAGTATCCTTCTTCAAATCCAACATTCCTTGTATACACAGGCAAGAAATTGTTGACCCTGTACGTGACAAGAATATGAATCCAATGACCCAGAAAATTTATTTCTTGAACCATATTAGTCAAGGTCACACTCAAATCCAACTACAGTTTATTCCACATTTGGGTAAGTCTTTGTGCTTTGGAGAGAAACATGCAGATGCTGGCAGAGTTTATCTCTACTGAGCAAGTGAGGTAAATTAGTTCACAAAAGAGTACAGTTATTGGTGGTGGTTCTATTCCAGTAAACAAATAAATTAGGGCTCAGGAGAGGTACTACATGAGACTCTCCTTAACTTGTTCTTTCATTACTGCCCAGCAATAAACCACTTCACAGCTGAGAGCTGAATGGATTACACAGAATCATAGAACATGCTGAGTTGGAAGGGACACATCAGAATCATCGAGTCCAACTACAGGCCCTGCCCAGGACACCACAACAATCCCACCACGTGCCTGAGAGTGTGTACTGGACGTCTCAATTCCTGTTAAAGGCAACACTTTTGATTGTGTGGCAAGCCACACAATCAGGAGAGATTTCTAACACATTTGCAGACTTGGGGCAAATATCAATATTTTGTTATCATATTCTGTTATAGGGCTTCTGTTATCAGATAGAAGCATTTCACTGGAGTATGCCTCTCTAAGGAAGTGTGCCTTCTAGCGTTTCTTCCCACCTACACTCCTTCTACATTCCTTCTACCTATTCTTCTTCCCAAAAAGCAAACCAATCAGAAATACTGAGGAGGCAGTAAATTAGAGTGCAGTTTGGAAGAGAAAAATCAGAGCTATGCCATTAGCTGGAGCACTGAAGCAACAGCTATGGGTCAGTATCGTTCATCTCATCTCCCAGTGTAAGGTTTGGTGAGTCTGTGGGTATAAGCAAGAGCCACTCAGCATGGGAATAAGAAAGACCTGGTCTGCCTTTCTCTCAGATGCACCAGAAACATATTGAATCAGAATTCTTGAAACTTCTGACATTACCTTCTCACACCTCCAAACTACAAAACCCTAATTCACCTCTAATGGATTTTTTTTCCTTCACACCACTTTAAGTAAAGGGAACTAACTGATACAGGAAAACAAAATCTTTCTTAACCAAGCATTCTCTCACATCGATACTCAACCATCACTTTGCTTTCCATGCTTCTCCTATGTCTCTTGACCTTCCATTAATGTCCATTTCCCAAACTAACAAACAAGGAAATAAAACTCAATTTCTCATTTCATGAGAAAAGCCAAATGGTTCTTTTGGAGAGTGGTTTTTTTGTTTGTTTTTTTTGTTTGGTCTGTTTTCAGTTTTGTTTTGTTGTTTGTTGGTTTTGGGGGGGGGGGCATGTTGGTGTTTTCTTTGGGTTTTTTTTTTTCCAGAACAGACAATATTTTAGCATTCTCCCACAGTTCCAAAAGAAGAGGCTAAGTCATGACCACAGCACAACTCAATGTTGGGACACATTTCCTGGCATTAATAGGAAATGTCACAGCTTATTTTTGAGCATTCCTGCCCCTGGAAAATATGATCTTGTCTGTTCCATGCTACTGAGAACTTTTTTTGTTTGTTTGTTTTAAGGTTATTCATCTCATGGTGAGAAGATCCTGGCCTAAGAGGTCCACAGTCTATGACACATAACATCTTGCAGCTTAGCAAAGATGATATTTTCAAAGGACACCTCTTGTAAAACAACAAAGAACATATCTCACTATTCACAGCATCTCTGCCCGATACAGAGCTTTAATATACTGCATCTGCTTGCAGTTCTCTTATTCATCCTATTCTTAGTTATTAGACAAATTAAAGCAAATACTTCTTATATACATTATAGACACCTTTTGTTAACTGAATGATAAAGTACTACTCACGGGGTTGGTTTATTATTATTATTCTCTTTTTGTACAGAATAAAATGAGCTGCTTTATGCAGATACACAGAAAAATCAATTGATAAGCATAAAGTGCAGTTTACACTAAGAAAACTAACTAATTATGATAAGCTGCCATATAAATTGCTTTGTGACTTTCCCAGCAATCAATTTCAAACTCTAAATAAGCCTCTGGCTTGAAAATGCAATGAGTACCTAACAACTGTGTCAATAACAACAACAGAGAAGACCGCAATGATAATATAACAGGATACTTATCTTTCTGGAAGTAAGTTTTTATGTAAATCAATTTCCTTTTCTTTTTATGTCTGTGATTTAAAGGCAGCATGTTTTTCACAGTGCATGTGTATGAAGTTGAAAGCCTTCAAAAATAAGAACTTTGGGTATTAACATTTATTATCAAGAGGTGTGTGTTAATTTTATAATTTTACTTCAAATAGTTTAAAGTACTACCCTAAAAGTCTAAACCAAATTCTGGAATGATTGCTATACATTATTAGTTCCAGATGAACCTAAGAATATTTATTTTTAAAGTGTGAGCAAGCTGAGCAAATTGAGGCACAAAAGGTAAATCCTCAGAGATTTGGGACTTTCACATGTCACAGCAATTACACTACTCTCTCTGTCTCCCAAAAATTCTACCTTTTTCCTTCAACACCAACTGTTGAAAGCAGTAGGTGTCCTTTGACATCTATTGGATTGTGAATTCAAGCACAACTGGATGGCTAAACACTTTTTTTGCATTCTAAAGTCCACTTCTGTCTTGATCTAGTTTGTATCTCAATTCCTACAAAGCTACTGGCTGTTTTTCTGCGTGGTACACCCTAACAATCAATCAGAATGAATTCTGTATAGATATTCCAGGCATTAGCAAAAATTTACTATGCCAAACACTCTGTGAGTACAATAGCACGGTAAAATGATCACAGAAAAGAAGAAACATATCAAATTCAGGTGTCTCTCTATCTGATTATATGCCTACATACTTTTACTTGCTTAGAAATGTAGACAAGAAGAGAAACTGAGAGCAGGAGGAACCTCTCTTTTCCTTTGTTCAAAAAGGCTCTATAAAAATCACTGTCAGAGGATTAATATTAAAATATTCTGTCCCTGGTTTTCTGGACATTGACACTGAATTCAGTTTATGACTTTTCAAATCAGATTAGAAAATAAGAAAACATCTCTGTCAGTTGCTTCAAACATATTAGCAGAATAAATATTCATTTGGGCTCTCATCATTCAAACATAAAATGAGACAATGCAATGCCTGCATACAGCAGAACACTTGGGTAATTAACTGTATAGACACCAAAACAGGACAGTGGATTTGTTCAGAAAGTTCTTACCAGTCAGAATAGATTGGAACTATTAAACCTTGGCCTAAATCCAAGCTAAGGCTCTAAAAACTACTTACATAAATACAGGCTTAGTATTTAATAGAAACTGCTTCTTCTTCCTTTTACCAGTAAGCTATGGGGCAGACTTACCACTGGTTGTTCCCAGAAATAAGAGCACAAGAAGAGGAGTCATTTGTAAAATGTTACTGGAAACCAAATCCCTTTGGCAAATTAATATGTTTTCAAGTAAATCAGGTAACAGACAATGTTATAAAGTAACTGTTTATACAAAGGGCATCCAGCACATGTTTTTATATGGGGAAAACAGATTTTCGTGATAGTCATGATTTAGTGATATTGCTTCTGAAGAGATAGAATGATAAACTACTATTTTCCCCAGCAGCTGGAAACTACTGTTCTTTTAGAAGGCAATTTGCCTTTGAATGCTTACACGTAACAAAGGCACTTCCTTACCAAAGACATCATTATGAAAAACAAATATACAACTTGAGTGGCGTGAAGGGTGGGAAGCCTTTCTCCACACTTAAAAAAATTATCTTTAAAAATACATTATTATGATTTTTAAATTTCTTTTTCATCAATGCCAACTATGTTAAGAATTGAAAGCTCTATTTTGAGATATGTACCTAGTTAATAAATTATCAATAAGGAACCGAAATGTACCTGGGACATACGTACAAACCACTAAAAAAATTACATAAACCCCAAAATTTTTGGACCAAGTTTCTGCTAAAAGGCACTACACTTCATTACTTTTGTGTATTGGGAGCATGGCCATTTCTATTTAAAAAACAACAATAACTAACTGTTCTGTTTGATTTTTTTTTCCCTTAAAGGTAGATCTGGGCAAGCAGACAGAAAGGGGTGGCCCATTTATTTTATTTCATCAGAAAAACTGAAAATTAGCACAATACAAGCAATGGAATTTAGAAATAAATTAAGTGCTTTGTATGACAGGAGGCTGTGTCTTCAAACTGACTCATTTTAAGTAGGTAAGAGAACTCTACAAATAGTTCTGTTTTATACAATGGAGTCTAAATCCATGTAAAAAGAAATACAAAATGCTAGTTTAACAATGACCAAGAAAAAACCCTTAGGAGTTTGAGATCATTGTTTTGGAATAAAAACAAAAATACAGCCGGCTATAAAATTACCACTTTTGAAGGCTTGCCTAATGGGACTGCAATTAGATCACGTAAAGAATCAAGTCATATTGTTGTCAGATACCCAAAACCTAAATAGAAGGCCAATATATTTTTTGCTGAAAAATATGAACAGTGGGACTGAGTGAAAGTTCAACTTAGAGAAGTGAGTCTAAGCAACAAAGTAATACAAGGGAAAACAACTTTCCCAAAATGGGGAGAAATCTTCTAAAGCTTCAAAATACGTATCCAACATTTATTGCTCTTTTCATACTCAAACATCATAACACTCGATAGAATATTTACAGTGATTATTCCATATCATTCCACGCTTATGTCGCACTGTCATATGTTGTTTCTGTGGGCTTTGAAAGAGAGAATAAGATTTTTACCATTCCTGAAATTGACTGTACAAAACATGGAGTCAACCTAAAAAGACCAGATCCTTATATGCTGTGTGCATGAACAAAAAACCTACAAGATACACGGTGTAACTCATGCATCATTATACGTTTTTAGCTATGATTTTTCGCAGGGAGAGCAAACAGAGTGAGAAATGTCTAAGTAATATAATTGTACCAATCAAATACATCCAACTTGCTCCTCATCCCCCTCTCAACCCAAAAATCAATTTACAGTTGTACCAAACCATTTGCCAGACTTTAGGATTCTGATAAACAAGTTTCTCCAGGGACAAATAAGAACACTCACAAACTTACAGCATTCTTCTTTCCAGTATGCATTGAAAACTGCCAATGTTTACGTATCAACAGCTGACTCAATCCTATTTTACAACGCTGAAAGCACTCAATGAAGAAAAAACTTGAAGATATTCAGAACCTCTTTAAGTATTTCATTCTTTCCTTGGAGGTTTTTCTATTGACTCCAATTAATCTTTTATGGGCTTGTGAAGTTAGAGATTTTTCTTTGTATAAAAGAAGTTGATTGAGTTAATGGACCCTGCCAGGAGGTTGTTGAATTGGTTGTTCCAACACCTGGAATTCTGAAAAGTTTCCTTAATTATTTCCTTGTGAATATATATATATATTTATATATACTTATTTAAGCTTATCAGATCATGCTAACAATGTCTTTTTAGGGCTAATTTTACCCTTTCTTTGGATGACACTCTCTTCTCCATTCACTTTATTTATAACTGTGCTTAAGCACAAGGAAATTCTCAGGATATTTAGCATACAGAGCATAAGATCTCTGAGAAGAGTAAAGACAAGTAATAAAGAATTACGTGAATAGCTATAGGTAAAAAGTTCGTAATTTGGGGAATATAATTTTCCCCTTTCATTGCAAGAGAGCAGGTATTCTCAAATCTTAGTGATGCCAGCGGTGCTTAGAACCTGGCAAGCTCCAGTTCTGAATGAACACCCACATGGACACATCTGCAATGCCTGCTAGAGCCACACAATTGCTTTACTGCAAGAGAAGTCAATCAATAACGCAGGCACACAACTTTTCATACTTAATGCTACTGGCATTTCTTTTGCCAAGTCACATAACAAAATCAGCCATGAAGTCACACTTCCAATTCACCATCATGTAAATAAAAAGATCTGAGAATACATGGCATTTAATGGTACTTTTTATGTATTTTTATAGACGTCAGGGATGTACAACATTCTTTCATTCTATTTATTGTCTTAGTAGAGTATAGCTACTTAATCCAACACTAGAAACCCAACCTTAAAGCCAACATGGTTATCTGAAATTCAAAGGCACTTATGGGGGGGGGGGAGGGGGAGAGCAGGAGGGCAATGAGTTGCAGGTTTTTTTGGGGGGGTTTCCTGTTTTTATTTTAATCTCTGAAGTCCAGCTGTGTGCTCAAATCTAAGATTTTGGTTGGTCCTTTCTCCTTAGAAAGTATCAGTTTCTACATGAGGTCAGTGTCCAAACACAACGCACTACAGCACTTCCAGGACATCTGATTTCCAGGATGCCATATCAATTTACGCCAAAGCCACAATGTAGCTTCATATTCATCTTCAGCTCTGGTACAATGACAGTTATATAGGCTGCAATGACTTAAAATCTAATCTGTTGCTTCCCTCATCCTTCCCACCTGAATCACAGATCCTTGCTCAGGTGCATTGCCTGCCTGATGCTCTCAGAAAGTTTCAAGCAATACGAAAATCTACTAAAGCTGCCCCCATCTTCTGTAGTGCTGTAGAATTTGAACACACACTAAAATAAGCTACCATCAATTCATAAATGTAAGGCTAACTTTGACTCTGGGATCCTATACAAAACCTGCTTCTACACAAACTATTTACATTATCAATGCAGAAATAATGTATAACATAAAAAATAAATAAGAGGATCATTGCTCTGTTTTAGGTTAAAAGCTAAAAAAGTGCTCCAAGCTTTACAAATTTCTCCTTTTTTTTTTTTTTGAACAGAGGTGAAAAAATTGGAATGCACTCTTCCTGACTTCAATTTTCCACCTGTTCCCTAATTTTTTTTTCCATAGGTATGCAGGAAGAATTTGAGAATTTGCCTAAGGTGTTTTTTAAGATCTGAGGATTGATGAAAAAGGAAATTGAACACTGATCTGCCTTTAATGTTGAAAAACAGAGAAGAATCCCTTTTTATTGCAATGAAAATGTGTGAACATTTCAAAATTATAGACCTAAATTGTTAAACTGCCAAAAAGCTCTCACTTTACAAATACTAGAAAGTTTACAAATTCTCTCAAAATTACCAGTGCTGCATGTAATCATCTACTTAGCAATGTTTAAGCACTCTAATCTCTTCACGTTTTTCTCTCTCACACACACACACAAATCACTGAATGTTATTATCCATAGATTTATTTTCTTTCCCAGTGGACTACCTTTAAATCCTATTTAATATGAGTTAAAATCTGTAGTCTTGACAGGTATGGTTTTCTCATCTAGTGTTTGAAAGGCATGGTGTTCTCTGTAAAGTGAAATGCAGCAGAAGTCCTTACAGTAAAGCTTATCACCTTGCAGCAGTTCATACCAATAAAAGTTTAGTTCATACCTCTGTGATTGGTGAGGTCTCTGGATCCGGAAGGCAGAGGTGTATAGTGCATCTCTGGAGAGGCAGAAGCAGCATCACAGGAGGCCTGTGTGACAAAACCAACATTATCAGCATTCTGAGTGGAGGTCAATGATTATACAAAGCGGATGCACCTGCAAGATGAGTGCTGTGATGGGGTTACAGGTGCACAGAGTCACCAGCCTTGGAGGACTAATTTGTTTTTTGTTAAGGCTGCTTGCAGTCCATCAAGGTAGCTGCACTCAAAAGAGTTTACACAACAACATAAATGAAGTATCATTGCTAAAAGAATATTTTCATACAGCTAACAACTTAAAAAAATTACCATCAGGAAATCTTTAGGCAATGCTAAAAATGTTCCTTTTGCTGAAACAGATTGATATGTACCTAAAGGAAGATATGAATGAGTCTACATGTAAGAAAGGAGACAGAAAATAGAAAGCTGGGATTAGACACTTTAGATACTTTTCAAAACTAAAAAGAAAAAAAATAGTTTCCTTTTCCACCATCCTGTGAACTAAATGAAGTGATCCATTAAAAATTATAGTGCCTACTATGCAAAAAAAGTGTATGAGTATATAGAATTAATAATAAACACTTAAAACCCACACCAGGAGTCTAATAAAAGAATTAAATACCCAAGAAGACTAGGTCAGAAACCTTAATACCAAAATGTTAAGGGAGAAGAGAAGAAACACAAATCTTTCTCCATAATAAAAGTCTCAAGATCCTCTCATTCCAATTTTAAAAAGATTAGACTGTAAAACTATACTTTATAGTAAAGTAATCTTCCTTCAGTTGGATGTTTCTGTTGAAGGAAAGAACAATATAAAGCCAAGACAAGCCATATTTACCATCTTGGTTTTTAGTTATAGAGAAGCAGTGTTGCATTGCTGGAAGAAGATATGAAAATAAAAGATTGTGTTGGTGAATATGAATCATCATCAGTTTTTAAAATTCAGTTTAACTTATACAGATTGATATCATGGTAGTAATATGTCCAGTTTCAAATACAGAGTTTGCTCTGGAGTGTTTACAATCTACCCATTTCAACACACATAAAAAGATGATGTGTTTTAATAGAAGACACAAAGGACAGTGTTCACTAAAAGTTACACGATAATTTCTAATAGCAAAAATAAGGCAAATAAAGAGAAAAATACAAAAGCTAAACTATTTCTTGAATCTCATGATAAGTTACTAAAGTGAGTCTTGAGAGAATAATTACTATTTTCCATGCAGTTTTTTCCCTAATGAGATATTGACTTGTAAGCTGTAGAAGTCAATCAAAGGAATCCACCTCAATCTTACTTTGTAATTAATCATATCCTCAAAATTTATATATTTTTATTAATTGTGAAGAATTAAAAAACAGATTTACAACATCTGATAAAGCTGTAAAACAGGACTATAATATTTTGGGAAAGACAAAGCTTAAATACTGATTCAAATCTTAATTGCCAGACCAAACCTGAGAATGATAATCAGAAATCCACAACAATGAAAATTAATCATGCTAATAGTTTATTAAAGGCTGTAACTTAGAAATCTTCTTTGTTGTAGCTATTGGACTCCTAGTTGATAGTATATAAAAATGTTAAGAGCTAAGTGACTGAGTAGATTAGTATATTAAGCTTTTGGAGACCAGCCACCAATTTCTATGTCAGACCATAGTTATAATCCCATTTTTGTCCCTAGCAAAAATCAGGTCACACCATGAATATGCATCATGCATCGAAACAAACGTCTAAATAGAGACTGGTTTGCCTAAACAGCAAGGATGCTACTTATCAGATATGAATAAAAATATAGAATATCCTGCCTCTGCTGACTCACCAGTGATAATAAACCCTGTTCAGGGAACCTCTTCTTCAGAGACATATTGCTATAGACAGAACTCTCACCGTCAGCTAGAGTGAATAATACTTTGATTTTGGTAAACTGTAAACATGAAGCTCAATCTACTCTGGACTACAAAGTATTGGAAATCTTCTCTCTGATGACCAATATGAGCTGAGGGCACATAACATGTCAGAGGGAGAGATAGAAGCTCCTTATACCCTGCAGTGGGTATTTGAAACTAATTCCAAGAACAGGCATTTGTTCACAACTACGTATTTTCTTTAGGTTGAATGGCTGTGGGTAAGACAAGAACAAAAATGTCACTAACTATTTAACATAAGACTTCATCCCTGTAAATCACTCAAAAACCTGGAGGAATAAGTGGTCTCATACTGTACACTCTAGATGTTATCTGCCTATTCAAGTGTACTTATTTGGGACTCTGATAACAGGGAAGGTTTCTCTTTGGTACTTTTAATCTCAATTTAGACTGTTGACAGCTTGATGATAGCTTTTCCTAAAATTACTGGAAGAGAGTTTGCCATTTCAGCAATATACCACTGAGTGAGCAAAATTCAAGAGCTTCTAAAAAGGATATTGGAGTGAAGGGGCAATTTAGCTTTATTTCCAATTTCAGGAAAAGCAAGAACAGAAGGGTTTGTTTACTGGTGTTTTACTGTTATTTTATGTACAGTATATAATTCCCTGTCAAATATAGAACAGTTTTCATTACCTTTGAGCTAAGTATTCGGTTAGAGCAACTTTAATTCTACGGAATACCATCCACAGTTAGGATTGTTTTCCACAAACACTGGCACAAGTTCCAAAGCCTGTGCACCAGCAGAAAGATAACTATTTGTTTTCTCTAGCACATACTGACATTTGGCCCTAAGCTATTTTCCAAAGAGATTTGTATAGATAGCATTACTCTTAATATTCACAGGAATATTATGACAGTGACAGCACTGACATGTGACAGTTATGTCTTCAAGTATTGGTGACATATGCATCAGAAGTTCTTCTTGCTGTGGAAGGTAACTATACATGCAAAGAGCTTTGAGGAAGGCTGTTTAAAATGGGTGGTAGCTTCAGTTTTATAGGAACAGGTCACCGAATAGCTCAATAAAGAAATTCTAACATTATTATTACAGAAGAAGCTTGTATCTTTGCAAACGCTAAAGTCACCCAAGTTTTGCAGTGTATCACAGTATGAGGCTTAAAAGTTACAAGGCAAAAAAAGTTAGACTACTCACAGCCCCCAAGTTATGCACATAACCAAACATTTGCTAAACTGAGCTACCTCTCTTCACGTTAACCTGTGTGTTTTGTCCAAAGTGTAGTATCCATTTGATACTAAATGGACTGTAAGAGTGTCAGATTTTTAAAGGACGTTCATCAAAATTACGGACATTGTAGAAGCTGCAGTAGGAAAAAAAACCAAACATTACTAACCAACCAACCAAAAAAAAAAAAAAAAATCCACCCAAATGAAAAATCCCACCAGAACCCCCCCAAAACTAAATTTCAGGTAACTTTAATTAAAGTAATGGTTACTGTTTAGGAAATTTTGCTTTCTCTTGATGAGCAAGATGTGGTTTGATATTAGCCCATATTGGCTAATATCATTCCATATAATGGAGTATCATTAATACTCATTGATCACTGATATTCTTCTATTTGTGTCACATAGCTTTTACTTGTATCCTAGTATTTCTCTGCTAATATTTACCCTCATTTCTGAGGCATGGCACAAGTTCTTTCTGCATTTATACACATCAGTAACTGTAGTAGCCATTAATTTATTATACATGAAAAAGTTTACAATACAGGAGGAACAGCAGCATGTTGGCATGTTCCTGACAAGGGTTCAATCAATACACAAGGGAATTATGGAAAAATGTGATAAGTAAAATTCTTTCAATACAAACATATATATAAAGGAAGATTGCCTTAGCTAAATACATTTAATTCCAGAATACTTTCAGAGGACATCGAAAAGAAATCTTAGTTTGATCAAGAAATCATCCAAAAGAGAGATGGTAGAGAGCAGAATGAGATATGGTAGCAAAACCACATATTAAGAAAATACTGTTTACTACAAAGCTACAGACAAAGACTAAGGATTCTCTTGTGTCCGTTACCTTAGAAAGATTTTAAGCATTTGGGATTTCTCCTTTGCAACATACTTCTTACCCAGTATGGGAATATCTCAAACCTCCAGCATTTCAGAGTGAGACCAATTTCTTGTCAGGGAACTGATGAAGAGGCGAATTTCTTGGGACAGAATGATACTCATTCTCTAGGTCTGACCCGTGGTTACCAAGAAATCTTGTGTTCTGTGATACTGCTGTTTATTTTCATTTATCACTGTTTTAACACTTGTCCGAGTCATCTAGTAATACCATAGAGAAATTACCTTAGCAATTTGAAATTTCATTGCTTCTCATTTGCTGATTTACATTCAAATAAAAATGGAAAACAATATTGTGACATTGCAGTGATCAGCCCGATGGTACATATTCCATTACAAGATGCAAAACTAGGATTTAGAAAGAAAGTATTTTTTATTTCAAAATATTTTTAATATATCCACGGGAAAACTACAATTAAGAATAAAAGAAATCACTGCATTATTCACTTTTTAAACTAACAAAAACATTTTTTTAGAAAGGTATATGAGTAATAGGACAATCTATGGTATAGTTCCAACTTAAAGGATTAACGAATACTTGTTCCCAAAAAAATTTTTTTTTATCTAACAAATGGTAATATTCTCCTGATAAGCTTATTCTGCCTCAAATACACTCAATGCTTAAAATTAATCATATTTTAACAGATTTAGTATAACTACATAATTATAATTTTAAGAAATGTCTCCATAAACATCTACATAGGCTAAGGACTAATTGGATCTCTTGGGCACACATACCTTCCTAAAGACAAACAATAGCAAGAGTCTTCAATAATTCATCTATATTGTCATAGTTAGAAATTGGCCCCCCTTGAGTTTTGAAAAGTTGCCCAAATATCTGTGTACCAATATGGCAGCAATGTGTCAATTCAACCCCTTTGTACTGTATTCACTTCGGGTTGAATTTACGACATGCTTGCAGAGAGTATCAAAACACTACTTCAGAGGGTCTGCCTCTTTCCACGACCTTGCAGAGCACTAACCACCATGAGGTCTTTAAGAGCCTGATGACAGAAGAAAATATCACAGGAAGCAACAATACACCAAGTCTTTAACCATTCCATCCTAGGGAATGGTTAGTGAAGAGCAACTTTATTTACAATGTATTTGCTTTTCTGTGAACTTAGGAACCACACAGCCAGGGAAAGAAAGGGGTGAAGTGTGAATGAAGGGATGGAGACTATAGATATGCAAAAGCAGGTCCTGACAAGAGCAGGGTACAACAGGTCTGGCTCCCTCTCTCCAGCTGTGATCTCAGCCAGAGAGTTCAAATGGGCTGGCCAGAATTTGTCACCGACCTTGACACACTGTTATGTACTGGAAAACCAAGAGGTGGCACAGCATCCTTACTGGGAAAGGCTGCCTTTGTTAAAGGAA
Source organism: Pipra filicauda (assembly GCF_003945595.2). NCBI lineage: Eukaryota > Metazoa > Chordata > Aves > Passeriformes > Pipridae > Pipra > Pipra filicauda. Next base: position 1,224,369 of record NW_024104318.1, read on the forward strand.
TGGGATTTCCCACTTTCCCTGCTTCACAGTTAGCAGTTGTCTTTGCTAAACCTCCAGCATAAATTAGAGTCACTTTAATGAAGGGAAAAAAAGTAAACCTTTGAAACATTTGGAAGGAAATTGTCAACTGTCAACTGGCTCTCAAGAGTGTAGGAATCTAATTAGACAAAAAAAAATAAAATTTAATTTGTTTAATCCCTGAATTCCACTTTTCAAGGAATAAAAAACACAATACTTGGATGGTACTAGTAAGGGAACATCATGTGTAGTATCAGGACATACTGTACATCTGCTGCGTCAAAACAAATTTGTAGAGACTAATGGTTCAAAAATACAAATGGCCTGCTATTTTTGGCAACCACACAAGTTCCTTCAAATATTTCAGCTGCTGAAGGAAGTAAAATGGGAACTGTAACTCAGATAAGCCAATCCTCTTTGAATCATGATTTGAGAAACAGACTCTGCTATCCAAATTAAATCTCTCTACTAGACATCTCCTTTTTATAGTTCTAAACACAGGAATAAACAAAAAACATTTCTGACATATTTAAATTTAATTAATAACACAGTTGTTTCAGCTATAATCACTGGATAAGGACTTTGACCTTAGCAAATATTCATTCTGGATATTTTAGCAGCTTATTTGCACATGTAATGCTATTAATACAGTAGGCCAAATTATTGCAGTATTAGGATGAAAAGGAGAACAGTGATGTTATATTTTGGTTGGCCTTCCAATTCCAATAACCTTCAACAGAAAAGGCAAGAGAATTCTGCTTACTTAACAGAAGTAGTGGAGCTTAAGAAGATTCAAAGCATTTTGTATTCAAAGCATTCCCTTATTCTCTTAAAAGAGAGATTACTACTTCTCACTTGAATTTACTTTACCTTTTGGTTTTCACTTAATGTTAAATTGCAAGGTTGAAAGCAGGGTGCAACTGGATCAAAAATGCAAATGAACATCAGATAATTCTTATGCATTTAGGCTTAATTGAGTGTAATCGATATGTCTGGTTTGCAGCCAAATTCAACTATTGTGAAAAGCACCTAATGTATGGACATTATTTTTGGACTACTGAATGCCAGAAAATAATGAGCTGGCATTCAGCCTTGGTGAATCAGCCCTTGAATTTTCATCTAAGAGCAGTTTTGAATTATTACTGAAGATAAGGTGTAAATGTGCAAGGGAATTTTATCCATGTTTCTCCCATGAATCATAAATGAGGAAAAAAATTACAGTCTAAATTGCACTTAAAAGGAATAAAGTCTTTTCATGTCATACATGATTTATCAAAATGATCTCATTTTAAGAGTACTGTGGTGTATCTTGATTAATAACATTAGTAAGCATGATGAATGGCCTCTTTAATGGTAACACAGAATTTATTGGCAAAATCTCTACTTCTACCAAAAAGGGTGGGAAGTAAAATACACAGCAGCTACTAACTTGAAGAAACAGCTTAAGTAAACTCTCTGCTATGTATTTTGCACTTAGACATCTTTGAAAATCCTTAACTGAGTTTATTCTCATGCTCATTTGGAAACAAGTAACAGGTATTACCTGAGGGGCAGCTCTAACCACTACAAAAGTCACTTTGCAGTTCTCTGCAAAACAAGCTGAACTCTGCACGTACTGTAAGAGGATGTAGTGTATTAAGGTCTTTCGAGAACATTGGCCCCAACCCCTTATGACCTTTTTCAATATCCTCTTCATTTTGCTTTAATATCCTAAATGCTTCCCTTCTTCCATTACTCCATCTTACCCTCCCCCCTCCTCCCTTTTTTAAGCCTGCTCCAGCCTGCCCCAACTAATTTCCTTTTGGGCTGACAGATCAGAGGCCTTCCTACCACTGTTCCTTTTAGACCTGTGAAGCCCTCCTCGTAATCCTGCTGCTTGTCCACAATTAATCTTTCCAGTTGCCACATTATTAACACTACCACCCACAGACAGAGGATGCCTGAGCACGGCTGGACACTCGCTCCCCACTGGAGCATCAAAGTTGTCAATCACACACTAGTCAGAAAGTTGCCTGCTGTCAACATCAGAGGATTTCATCCTCTCCTACCCGCTGATCAAACATTTTTCTTCAGAAGATTAATTCCAAGTCCCCACCCATTTCCTCCCATATCCTCTTTCCCTTTTAGGTTTACTCAATGATCCATCTTCTGTATGGAAAAGGAAGCAGTGTATAATAGAAATCCTTTCAAAACAAAAGTTCAGCAAAACTAAATTTAAATCCCAGCTGTTATCAACCTCTTCCCCCTCCCTCTACCCCCTTCCCGTGCAAGTTAAACACCTTAAAGAGCTTGGATTAGACCTAGTCACAAATGCCTTTCTTTGATCAAAGGCTCCAAGACTTTACACAAATATAATCAGAAGGCAATGACTGCATCTAAGGAGGCTGAATTGATTTGTTCTACTGTAACATATAGCGTACAAAAACACCCGGCAGATTTTTTGACTTCCAAGATCATTCTTTTGAAACTTATATCACTCTAAATCCAAGAATTTTAGCATCTTTTTAACAATATTTTTTCAAGGTCAGTAGACAAAATGTCTTGTATGGTATTTGCCTTGTATCTTTTTAAAAATCATATCTTAGCTACTCACACTTAAAAGCAAAACGATGCAAGAGATTCTTCAGCTCACTTAGTTCAGCTTAATGAGTTGAAGGAAATTAACTTCACTATTGCCACCTCTCCCTAATCATATGCCACATTCTAATATATTCATTTCTTATAAGTTAAACCTCACTGTTCAACCGGCTCAGTATCTTTCATTACAGTAGTTAACAGAATTTGTCCCTAAAGGAGCACTTAAACATTCTAGCAACTCAACAGTGAATGAAAGCAATACCCATTAATATAATCCAACAAGCAATCTATTCACTGTAAAACATAATGTTAAGTTTTAAAATAAGAATAAATCCATTTAAAATAACACTACAAAATAAATTCAAAGTTGCTCAATCATACTCATCCCCAAAATAGATTTTTTAATGCTTTTTAATCTCCTAGACTGCTATTAATGGAAATCAGGAACTCAACAAAAGACCCGCAGAAGTATAAAACAACAACAAAAAATCTGCTGGCCTTGAATCCTGATCTGAGATTGGGAAAGCAAGGGTAAACAATAATTTTATATTTTATGTTGCATTTCTTTACCAGCATCTTTACCTTCCTTACATTCTTCACATATGACACATGCCACCTTCTTTTCATTTACAGTATACAGAATTCAATGGGCTTACATACTAGTAAAATAAAATGCAAGGAAAAAACAAACCAAAAATAAGCATGTCATACCCCAAACAAGAAAACTCTGCAACTGTTGCTAGAGAATTCTGGTTGTTACAGACAACTATTCTTCGAAACGCCTTGTGAAGTGAACCACAAATGAATTTCAAGATGCTAGCAGATGCTAACCTTTTTCTATGTCCCCACCTCATCAATACCCAAACGTGACATTTATCGCATCTCACTTATTGTCCAACAGTTCTGAAGGAGTGAAAGACTAATATGGAGGTTTTAGATATCACAACTTCAACAGAGGATGCAAAAGCACAGCTAAATCAGTTACGTGAAGGGAAGTACACTGCTAATGTATTAGATTCCAAGTCTCCTTCAGCCATTCCCTGTAATATTTTTGACTAATTACATCACAACTACAAAACATAGCACTAATGGAAGCAATTACCAAGACTCCTGCTATGCTATGGCATAGCAACAGTACACAAGCTGCATACAAACACTGAAGTAGAACTCAAATACACATTACATACAATACAGTAATTCTATATTTTTCATAGCCCTCTGTTTTGAAATAAGATGACTCAGAACTTCTACACCTTTTTTTTACCAACCTGATGTCCACAGATTCTTCAAAAGCAAAGACAGAATCAGCAAGCTAGATTGCTTTTTTTTTTGATAGGAACTTCCAAGACGGTTCCATAAATTAAATCAGTAACGTGATATCATCACTTTCAAATACATTCAATGATAATCAGAGGAATGCAGAACAGTGAATACATTTCACTGATTAGGCATAATTGTTTGCAATGTTAAAGGCCTTTCTTCACTTTGCTATTCATGCTGCTTGCTTTATTTTTTAGGAAGTATGGACAATGCTGCCAGAAAATGAAAGCTATATCCTAAAAATTTATAAGGTACCAGCACTTTAATGAGTGTTGCTGAGTTGCACTGATCTCCTTGTTTAATAGGCACAGGAATTCAGAAATTGGACAGTTAAAAATGCTTTGAAGGCATCCTTATTCTGTCATGTGGGAATAAAACTGAATTTCAACTACAACCCCTTGTCACTCTATTTAGTCAGCAGAAGGGGGTGCTGTAGTGTAACCTATTTAAAATGCAAATAGAGTAACTTTTGTAACAGCAGATTAAAACTAGCATTTTATTCACTTGGCATACCCACAGCATACTGAATGCTGGAATCAGACTTGTCACTGCACACCACAGGTTATTAATAGAGCTCAGAATGGTGTTGCTAAATGTGCAAGTTAAAAGCAAATAAACAAAAATGCATTTATCTGTGCTATTTGTTCTCTGGGAGAATTCAGCAAGGCCTGCCTCACACTGCACACTTATTTATCCAAGATCCCTGAGGCTCATTTTTTTTTCTTTAATTATTTGATTGACAGCCACTTACCACAGCCAGAAATTCTGGGAGGATATATGATCTATAACATTAATATTGTAGAGAAAAATGCAGGGTGTTTTTCAACCTGGACAAAAAAATACATTAAATAAGACAGGAAAGAGTCTGGTGCACAACAGCTACTCTCTAATAGGCCTTTCTGGACTCTTGTGAACTACTAGCACATGAAAAAAACACAAAGTCGAAAGCTTCAGCAGAAGCAAATCAACACATTGTGCTATGGCTTTACACTTCATTTTCCTACAATGTCAGGTGTCAGGGCAGGCAAACGGGTTTCCCCTCCATATTCAAGCCAATTCCTCTGTTCTTCATCTTGATCTCTCAGAGATTCATCAAAAATGCGATTTAATTACATCTCCTCCCCCTCTCCCCCTCCCAAAAAGAGTGTAAACATGACTCCTTTTTATCTCCTGATACATCTGGACAAGTAGACAATGTGCTAAAACAAAATAAATCTGCCCTGACAGTCACATCAAAGGGTTCAGCTAGGGGCTTGCAGCTACTTAAGGCACAGGAATGTTGTTGCTAAGCATCGCTCTACAACCTATCAGTCTCTTAAAGAAGAGCTTTTTTCTTTCAGAGGGAGATGAGGAAAGCTGGAGAGTGGGAACCAGACTGCAAAGGGAGATTGGGGATTTTGGAGGATTTTGAAGCTTAAAGTGAATTGTGTGAAGAAAAGGGGGTTTGTTTTGTTTTGTTTTGCCTCTTGACATACAGTCTACATTTGTGGGAGGGAAAGTACGGAAGGAAGGAGGGGTTAAAACTTGTTGATGAAACATCTTCTGAATTATCCCTTTGGATAAAACCAAGAAAAGTCTTTGATATCCTTTTTCAAATCCCGGTACTTACTGTAGATTCAAAATAGAAAGACTGTGACCAAAAGCAATAGGGCTGGGATACCAAGCCTGTTAAAAGTATATTGTGAAATACATCCCATGCCCTGCTTTTCTGACAAGCATTTGATAGATGTGTACATTCCTGAAGAGGTGAAACTGGGAACAATGTCCATATCTAATAAATAAGCTCTACAGAGAAAGGAAACTTCTGATACATATGCACATAGCACAGTTTGGTAGTCAATTTACTTGTAAAAACTATTTCCTTCAGAAAAATCTTCAGTCTTCCACATTGTGCCCTGCAGGACTTGATTTGTATGTTTAGTGCTTAAAACTCCAAAGGAGCTAAATTATACTAATTCAAAATACAGCTATGATGAAATGGACAGCTAAAAACTCAAATTATGCTCTCCCCTCACAGACATAGGAACATACCCAAGGCAGAAAGACAGTCCAGCCTGGAAAGTACACTCAAGTTTCAAAGCTTAATTTTCCTGAAGGTAAGCTAAGAAAATGAGTAGTTTGGTTATGGCAACACTGAGACGTGAAAGAGCTGTGGTCACACATCTTTGGTTTTTAAAAACAGTTGAAAAGTTTAAAAACATCCTCCTTCCTTTTTAAAAATTAAACAAAGAAAACATGAAATGGACTCATTCTACATGCAGGGTAACTATCAAGAACATGAACAATTACTGAGCCCATGATATTACACAAATAAATAACACTTAGCATTATCTTCAGCGCTATCATATTTATTAAACGGTGACTGAGGGCAGCAGTAACCATTTTTATTGTCCCATATAGCTCTTATTTTCTAATTAAACAGAAGGTTATTTCCACTGCCAATGCAGCCATTTATCTTATTTGAGTGTTACATAATATTTTTTCCCAGCCAAGCCTGACTATAAAGTGTTCTGTGTGGTGAACTGTGGCCCAACTTGCTTTCCTGTTTGGTAATCATAGAAATGGGCCATTTCGTGCTGTGTTAATAAATAAACTTTTTGCAATTTCTCCTAAAACATGATAAAGCTTACACTTTGTCCTACCCTCTAGCTTCAATACAAGGGCAATGAGCTGTATTATTAAAGATATAGGTCAAGCAAACCTGATGATTTCAATCCTGTGGGGTGCTTTAGAAACTGTTGTCATATTACTGAGATCATTCTGCTGTTCCTAATTATTCCTCTTGGTTGCTTCACATTTCAAGTGATTTCTCTCACACTTATGTCAAAATTTATAAGCTGCTCCGTGTAACAACACTACATTATTTCCTCACTTGTTATGGTAATATAGGACAGAAACTAGGAGAATGCTTTAATCTAGCTGACAAGGATAATGTAGTCTAGAAATGTAATAAACTTTGCATTCTACTACAAAGTTGTGGGTTTTTTCCCTACCATGAAACATTTCATATAGATAGACATCTTAGAAAAACTAATTGCTACAATAACTTGAATATCCTCTTATCTGAGTTGCTTTTATCAGAAAAAATGTATCAGCATTAAAGCATTCACTCCAATAGCTTGTGCATTCTCCTTATTCCCATAATTGCTATTCTACAACATTCTGTTGACTGTACTGTAAAACTACATGCTGCTGAAGGAAACCTCTTTCCAAGAAGTCTGCACATCACACTAACAGTGCAAAACATTTCTAATTAACCAGGCTGGGCTTTAACAGTGCTGTAACACATCTTGGGCTGACTGGCACAAAATTTTATTTGCACTAAGTAGCTTTAGACTGGGAAAACATAAAATCAACTTCATGCGATAGCTTCATGTTCTATAGTGTTTTTTGAAGGATTTCAGAAAGTAAAGAGAGCTGCCAGTGGAAAAGACAGTCTAATGAAACATTTGAATTTTAAAGCCAGTGTGGCTACTGCTTACTGTGGGCGCTAAGCTATGGAAGCATCATTTCCTTCAGAACATACTAGAAGGTACAAAATTATGTTAACCCCTACCCCCCCAAAAAACCCAAGCAAACAAAAGAAAACAACAAAAAAACCCAACCCAACAAACAAGCCAAACTAAAACACAATTCCTGTTAGAAAATGTCATATGAGTAACTCAAATCTGACATCCATACTAATATTTCTGGGGATAATTTTGGTCAATTTGTTTGTATGTGCAATTTGCTGTATTTGTCAAATGTGCAATGGGTTTTAAAGTGCTTTTAGTCACAAGCAAACTGAAAAAAACAGATTACAATAATATGAGAGTGAGTCCAGTGCTTCAAAGCCATCAGACAATAAAATAGGAATAGGAGCACTAGTCCATAATGGCAACCTTTTAAGGGACTTTTTCCAGACAAGCGAAAAGCAATATTTAATTGAGCATGCATACAGGAAACAGAGAGGAGACAAAGATGAAGCTTGTGTTTTCTCAGTCAAAAATACTCTCCACCAGCAATGCCAGGGAGGAAAAAAAATAACACTGAACAGATTTCTGGTTTTGCCTCTGTTCCTACTTCTGTCTTCATTGAAAGAGCTGATGACCTGACTGAAGGTAAACTTTGCATGGTTTGGAGGTGTGTGGGTGGGGAGGGGTCAAGAGGCAGAAACAACATCTTCTGAAGGCTTTCATGTCTGGATCTCAATTAGAAGAACTGGAGTTCCTGTCATGGCCTGACAATTGGCAGGGTGAACTATTCATATGTTTTTGAGATTTCCCTCTTGTGTGAGGTCTTCTGTCCCAGACAGAAGATCCAGCAGGTATGAAAGACACACTTTGCCTCTTTTGGCTTTTCAGCTACCACCTGTCAATACGTAAAACTGTCTTGAAAGCTGATGATTTTTTAAGTGTGTCTGTGTTCAGATTTGTTCTCACAGTGGACAGCCAAAACAAGGCAATGTCCCAACCACATTTAAAAATTCTAAAGAAAGAGCATTTAGGCCTTATGACTTCAGAATATAAACATAGGTATTTTAGGGATATAAACTATGTGATTAATCATTATCCTATTAATTTGTAAAGCATCTGCTTATAAAACAGAAACAAACTCTGATGGGAGTGATTAACAACAGGAACAGCAATTAATTTTAGGATCCTCACAAATGAATGTATGAGAAATAAGAAATCATACACAAAAGCATTAAACTACAGAAGAGCGGTACCACGTCATTATATTTCCATAGGTTTTGGTGAATCAAAATAAACTAAAAAACCCTGTGAGACACTGGACACTATAAAAGGGAGAGGCAATAAAAATAGCTATGCAAAATACAATTATATAATGTTGTTAAAACAAGAAACACAAAAATGGAGTACAGAAAAAACAGTTATAGCACTTATGATTTAGTTTTATTTAACTCCAAAATAATGTCCTACATAAAGTAGTCCAGAACTGCCTGAGACTTCTTGTCCATGTTTACATATCAGAAATACATAAATAATTTTTATAATTACTTTTCTTGAACTTATTAGTAATTGATGTCCACTTTTTCAATTTATTTGGAAGATACCTTCAACCCTGCATGAGAGGAGAGAAAAAACAGCAGAAGAGTTGGTTTAACTCCAAAGTTCTCTTCCAAGTTCTATGTGTGGAGTTTTTGGAGTTCAGTCTGCCCACAAAATACTGGTAAGTGAGAAATTTTTATTCCTTGAGGTGATGAATTTAATGAATACTGTCCTAGAATGCATTGGGTTCTGTCTCTTTGAGAGGCTTTCTATGCTCTCACTGAAGAAACGCTCTAACTTATGGTGCCTACCCACACATTCCAGAAAGTTCCTAACAAAGTCTATCCCTCAGCTCAAGAAACTGTTCCCCCAAATTTGCATAATTTCAGGACATACTACAATTCGGGGATGAGAATAGGGGTTTTTGTCAGACAGAGTAACTGCTCATTTATAGGACTGTTGAACTTTTCTTGGTTTCAGCTGTTACTATGGTTACTTATACAGCTGACATGTACTGAGCACTTCCAGTCTTGGCTAAAAAACTACCATCTATGTACAGTCTGTCACAATCCTAGGAAATCTGCTCCAACAAATCAATGCTGCCATTAAAATTGTTCTTTTTTTTTCTGCCCTGGTGTGTAAGCTTCAGTGACAACAGCTGGTTCTTGCATTCACTTCCCATATTAGATGGAAGCTCTGAATCTTATTCCTTGTGTGGCTGTTCTCTTGAGGTGATGCTATTTGCATACTGCGATCAACTCTCCTCTTCCCCTTGGCTATCAAAGACAGACAGAATTTCCTGAAATTTCTCAGCATAATTTATGCCCCCCAATCTTCCAAGAAACCTTGTACTCTCAGTTCTTCTTCAGTCTCCCATCAACTTTGTAGAACCACAGGCTTATACAAATATAAACATAGTGTTCTACTAGCTTTTGTACCACTAACAAGTACAATTATAATATTTAAATATCCCCCTTACTGAATACCATAAAGGAGTATCAGATGAAACTATTAAAATCTAATTATTTTAGGTCTTATCTCACTTAGAAAAAGGTTACACAGCACTGGGCAGAAAAACTGATCTCCATGAAAGCATGTCTGCTTTGTCAACATCAAAACTGGTACTTAATTCACTGAACACATGGCATGCTGAATTTGTACCGTTCTATCTCCTTAATCAAAATAATTTATGTAATATTTGATAATTATATTACAAAACCTAATGGAAATCATTGTTATCAATACTGAAGCCCACAGCTTCCACCGACCAAAGGAACAAGATATCCTTCTTCCACTCCTATTGTCATCTCTCTCTCATTCTTTTCACCTGGAGTTGAATCTACCCCTTGTCAAGGAGATGACATTTTCAGCAAAGCATACACATTGACAGAATGTAATAAATACATTGTGAATGGTAGTGTTGCCCACAGAAGTTGGAGGTACTCTCATTATAAAATACTAGAAACATCAAAGGAACCCTGACATTTACAGATATAAGCATGGATCACTAAACCGGGCAAATAGTGGGAGTGGAAAGAATATTTGCCTTTTCCAAAGCTGGAATATAAAAATCTGCTACCACAAGCAGACAAAGCAAACAGACAAAGTAAAACTACTTAAGGAACTGAAGCTAAACAGAAAGACCAAATAAGCCTGGATTATACAGTGGGTAACTTCAAAAGCTGCTTGCATTCATGTCTGGAGTACAACTAAGCACATAAAACAATGATGTAAAATGAAAATGATGCAAAAATATTCCACTGTACGTACATAATCACAGAATGGGTTAGGTTGGAAGGGACTACAGAGGGTCAACTGGTGCAACCTCCCTGCTCAGACAGGGTCATCCTAGACCACATTGCACAGGATTGAGTCCAGACAGTTCTTGAGTATCTTCGTTGAGAGAGATTCCACAACCTTCCTGGGCAACCTGTTCCAGTGTTCGGTCACTCGCACAATAAAGAAGTTCTTCCTCATATTCAGGCGGAACTTCTGTGCATCAATTTCTGCTGCTGCCTCTTGTGTTAATGGAGATACCTTTTTCCTAAACTACTGTTTCTGTGTGATAATAGAGATGCTGTGAGTTTAAAATTCAGCTAACCAACCAAATATAACAATTTTTTGCTGCAGTTCTGCATTGACATTAGTTTCTGAAGGCATAGCAGCATTTCTGAGAGTCCTTCTCATTGTTCGAACATGTCTTGTGTATCCTCAGAAGTTACATTTCCTACATTGCATTAGCTTTATAGAGGGCAATTCCATTTGAATAAGTGTTTGCATTGGGTCAGAATTTAACATGAATTTTCATACCTGTCTGAAGCAGGACTGGTAATCTAACAGAGGAGGTGATGCTCTAGATGTTCTCTCTTTCCCATTTGTAAGCGCATCTGTAAACTTCTCATAGCAGACTTTAACACAATTTTGATGCAAAAGGTGTTTAAGCTCTGTACTGCCCACAAGACCAGTACATCATATTCTGGCCACTTTCTTCCATTCTGACAAGTGTCTCAAGAGTATCACCCAGTCATATGTCTCTCACAGCAACAGAAAATAACCTATTGCTAAGACATCTGTTGGCAGGAGTAGTTTTGGGGAGGAAGGGAAATAAATTCTTCAAGTTGCATCTCTATGACTGTACATAAATTATACTCTAAAATGCTTAACTGAATGTTTTTGATTTGTTCTTCATTGTTGTTCTGTTTGATTTTTTTGGATTTTCTTCTTTAATCTATTAATATAGAAGTCGAAGATAGGGGTTGTAGTAGAAAATCTAATGTTTAGGTCTACTTGCTAGAACACTGAATTAATTGTTCTATAAACATAAATTCTCAGACACCATAATGAAACAAAATGAACAGAGCTAGCTTTCACATCTCTGCCTCCTCTGCTCCAGTTAGCTTCAAGTGTGAATAACAGAAATAAATATCAAGGCAAATATCTTCAGATATTCAGATTTAAAAGAAAGATTTATTTCCAGTTACATGTATTCTAAAACCTGTGGAAGAAATGCTAGAAAAATATTATTCATATCATTCTGTAGTTTCAGCACTGGACTTTGGTCTCAGTGGCCACCTCATGGCATGACAGTTTTTGTTAATATTATATCTATGGGTTGCATAAAGTAACAAAGTTAAAAACAAGATGACATATTTTGACTATTCACATCACAATTCACTTTCTGTTACTTATAACTTTAGATTAAATTATTAGAAAGAGATTGATGAGCCAAAAGTTTTACACCTTGTAAAGCAACTGCTCCAACACCATTATTTAAAAAACTGAAACTTCTCAGTTCCTTAAAATGCAACCGTTGCACATGGAATTCACTTATTTTCTCTCATTGAAGCACCTGTGCACTAAAGGATCCCCCCCATCTCGAATCTGGCACTTTAGATACCATATGATTTTATTACTCAGAAATACTTTATTACTGCAATAAACCTGCACTTTCCACTTTTCCACTGTCACTTAAATAGTGAATGTTAAATCAAAAAAATGAAGTCAAAACCTCTGTTGATTCCACAGGCAGGACATTATATGTTAATAGGGCTGGGCAGTACAACTGAGCAGGAAAAGAAAAATGTCCCCAGAAGTTTACATAGTTACACGTATTGAATTTCTGGTTTTAATGTTATTTTGTTTCTTGTAGTGCCATCACCACAAAGAGTAACTGAGAACCATCCAGTTGTGTAGCAAATAAAATGCCCAGTATTTGCACTTTCATATTGCTGCCTGAGAGAAGCACCCAAAAGGTGGTCCCTTTTTAATAGTTTCACTTCTATGTATTTTGGCTAGAGAAGATTGGAAGATAAATGCCTTTCACTTGCTGGTAGACACCTGTAGGCCAGCATAATTTCATTAATTTCCTGTTGAAACACCACAGGAATTAAGTTTATTCCCACTAGCATGATCCTTAAACTGTTGCACCATTTAGCAAACTCTTCCCACGTTAACCCAAACAGATTTAGGCATCTGTACCTAGCAGAACTGCAAGTACATCAGCATAGGAGAAAAATGTCATGTTCTAGGTTGGTTAAGATGTTAACTTGATTAAGACTCCCATCATCTATCTTATTTTGCTGTCTAAAATATTCTTGTACATGAAAATTCTTCTGTATCTTATTTTCTTCAAGTTCTTATTTTTCAGATTGCTCTGTGAAGATTCATTTTTTTTTCTTTTTCCCTATAAAACATGTCTCTGAAACCAAGCTGCTAAGTATTCTCCTGTGCTAGCAAAAGAAGTTAATACAGATGCTTTCCCAATCCATTTGTTAGTTTATGGATATAATCTTGAAAGAAGAGAAACAGCCAACTAAATAATGGTTCCTGTAAACACGGTATTTAATGTATGAACAATTTAACCTCAATTTTCATCTGAGAGGGAAAAAACCCTGTTACACATTTGAACATATTTCCAAAGTTATATTTTATTGTAACCACACTCATCCTCTCTGGTATAAACAGACAGAAATACAGGAACATCAGAAATACGTCTGGACAAAGAAAACAATCTTTTCTGGCTCAGCTATTTAAAATAAAAAGGCAATCATCACCCACTGCCATCACTACTTGTAGAGAACCTCTTTCATCAGGCTCAGATTCAAAAAAGATTGACAAAAAGAAGTGTAAAGCTAAAGTAAGTAGAAGACTTTTCAGTGAAACAAATACTAATCTACTTGTTTCTCATCTTGCAGAATGTAACTAACTTTTTTTTTCTGCTTTAATACTTAACATTAGCTTATCTACTCCCTTCTCTCCATTTCCATCTACAGAATAGAGAAGTTGTCTGTTTTAAAAACTTTTGCAGTTTTTTAGTGAATTAATCTTAAAAGAACACTTTTTCAACTTCCCAGAACAAGAGGCACTGGGTATTCTTCTGAATGTTGGATACTCGTCTAAAACAAGTTCCATCTATCACTAGTCAATATGGCTCTAAAATACCTTTCTCCAAATAACTAAAATCATTAGAAGACTGATGAAAAAGAGTCATTTTTATCATGCACTGTGTCTGCTTTCTGAAATAGCCACACCTAAAAATAAATTAATAAAAATAATAAAAACAATGAAAAATGCTCATTCTAGATGTTGGGTAAAATGCCTGGTTTTTTTCTTTTTTCTTTTTTTTTTTTTTTAAAAACAATGAACTTTGTATGATAATTGGTAAAAATAAAACATACAAAAACCACTTGGTAAGGGCTGGAGACTTCTAAATAGCTGTAATTTTTTCAGGTCAGCATTTAACCATATTCTTACAAGACAACCTGAATTGAGGTAAGTTTAAGCTTTTTCCTGAAGCAGACCTGATACAACAGTCCTAGGAACTACTGTAATTTTATCGTGTGCATGTCCCAGTGCTTTAGGTTCCTCAGAGACACTTTTAGTCCAAGAGATTGTGGGTTTTTTGCCACGCATTATAGATTTTAACTAATATCCTGTGCTTTGCAATGGATTTTATAATTTTAAAATTAATTTTGGATTTTAAAAACTCGTTAAATCAAGAAAGGCTGATAATAATGTTAGACTTGCAACTTTGAGAAAATCAGACTGTGATGTTCTACCCACCAGGAATGGCGTTGAGTGAATACTTAATGATTTACCAGTTCTACTTGACTGAGCTTGCATCCTGTAAATGGATCATATGATCACTGATCACAAGTTAAACTGCTTTTGTTTCTCGCATGGCATCAGCCGAGGGTCTGTTGTACAGTACTAGAGGTTCGTGTGCAACTCTGTGTAAGACAAGGGCAGGTTACATGCAATAGGCAGTTAATGGCTCATACCAGCAAGCCCTCAGCTGAATGGAGCTCATGAGGTTGAATTTTAAGAAGGTAGCTGACCTTGCAGCTGGGAGCTTTAACTGTACTTTTACCCATTTGTACCTGGATAAGTAAACAGTTACTGAATGCTGAAGGGGCCTGAAAGCACTATTTTGGCCAAAGGCTAATCCCCATTCTTTGTGGATGAAAGGAAACGAAAACAAAACAAACAAAAAAATATTCTCTGCTTCAGGTAACACAAAGGTAAAACTGCAATAAACAAATCCATTAGTTTTAAGCTTAATGTTGCCTTACCCTCCATTTCTAATGAGTGAATCAACCATTAAAAAACACTGAATTCTTTTTAAAATGACAGAAACATTACAATCACAACAAAAAGGATATATACAATATGAACCAAAATGGCTCAGAAAGGTTTGTCTCAGGTAGATGAAATTAAAAGAATAAGTGATCAGTGATCTGCTTGTTGCACAGCTTGAATCTAATAAAAATGTTCATCATTCATGTCCCCAAAAACAGAAGTCCAAATATAAGAGACAATGTAGGGCAGTGATCCTCAGCCCTATGCATTCATCTCATTTTTAATATTTTTCTCAATGCTGCTTTTGAAGCTAGTGAAGAATTACCAGATTTCTCTGTCAACTGTGGCTATTATAAAGAAAAGGCTCTCGTTCTGTGTGGAAGGACAAAAGGTTTTAAGGACAAAAACAACTTCCCAGCTAAAGACTTCTTACACATTTTATAGCTCTTTCTGCATGAATTTTAGCATACTATCCTATATAAAAAGGTTTTTTAGGATCTTTAGTTTATTTTGTTATTTTTCCCTCCAATCTGTATCTCATCTATTTTGTATAAAACAAAAGAAAAATGCCAACACTTTCGCAGCTTTCATAGCTACCCAGTGTTCCTCTACATGCAGAAATAGATGTATTAGAAGATGTGTGATAAATAGATGTTGGAGGAGAAGGAGGACCAAGGGGGATGTAGCCGTCAGTCACTACGCAGCATGTGTTACTTCATTTGAGTGACATTGCAGCAAAAGTGAACTTCACAGCTCTCAGTTTATTTTCTAGCTGACAGTCTAGGACCTGACATTTGATGGCTTGCTAATATCCATATGTTACAAAGTCAAACCTTTTCTTCTCTCCAAGAACAGTCACTTAATCCTAGAATTTTAAGTTATTCACTCATTTTTCCTCAGTTCATGATTTAACCTAGCTGCAACAAGATGCCTCCATCTTCCATCATAAATCAGTCAGTGTCCTGCACTGATTTCTTAACCTAAAAAAAGCATTGAACTTCCATTCATTATTTTTAAAATCTAGGAAATAATAACACTTCATTTAAATGAAAGACTATAAACCTGTACTTCATGTGTTTAAATTCTGATCATGTAGCAGAATAGGAGAGTCCCTTCCTCTCTCTGATCTTGCATGTCTGTTTGGAATGCAACATACAAAGGGAATAATCCATTCTTGACAAATCTATGATTTGCACCCAACTAAAGCAGGCACCTAAAATCCATAATGCAAGTAATATTATTTCTAATACTACATGAATAAAGACAAGTGAGGAGATCCTTGCATCAGATTACACAAAATCTAAATGGAATATGCCTTTTCTAAAGAATTTTAAGTTTTAGTGAAATATAATTGCTATTTTAAAAGTTTTTCCTCAGTTGTCCAAAACTACTTTACCACATCATTCATCAAGTTAAAATGAAGAATTCTTAACTGCTTTTAAATTTGAAGAGAACACCAGTATTCAGTTCAAATACCTCCACGTGTTAGTCTCATCAAAGCTAGACAGGTTTTACCTGCATAGGTGTTTGAAAACATAGAACTACTAATGTTTTATCCATCTCCTTGAAAAGAAACATTCTGTTAAAATACTGCTGTAAATAAGGTCTGTTTGGATACTGCTTCTTGTTAGCATTTAAATGTGTGTTTTATGATCACTGCAAAACAGAAAGCTCAGCAAACACAGGGGGAAAGAAGCACTGCCTTGCAGAAGCATGCCCAGACAGAACAGCTCACTGCCACACCTATTATCTGTGTGCATTAGGAACTGTCTGTCTAGACATGGAGAACCTGACAAGATGAAGTGCTTAACTCTGGGTTTGTATCAGATTTAATAGGAGCATGCTGGCAGGCCTCAACTGGTTCTGGAAGACTGTCCAGGTTGTTTGACAAATGAGGGTGTAGTAAAGTTACGAACAAAACCAGCTTCAGTTTACTAAAAGATGTTTAAATCATCTACACCTCTGCTTAAGGTCTAAACTCCTAAAGACACCAGAAATATGAGTCATCACAGCTGCAGTGGTATTGGACATGAAGTAGAAATAAAACTAGGATAAGAAAAAGATAGGAAGATTTTGCAAGCATAATGTTCTGACCTAACTTTAAGGACAAAGCAGAAAATAACACACAAGAAGATGAGTGTGTACCTAAACTCCTGAGCAAAAGCCCTGACTGGAATAACACAGGTGCTTCTTGGTAACAGTGGGAAGATTGTTCAGAAGCTAAGGACAGATGCAGGACAAAGGGAAGATGCAGGAGAAAGGGAAGGCTGTCCTAGCCTTGTAAACTTCATTTCTGACATGGTACCTAAATGCTGAGCCTTTTGTCTTGCTAGTACAGATCTTCATTTTACCAGTAAGACAGTCTGATGTTGGGGAATAAGTAAATCACAGTGTAACTGTCAAACTCATAATACCTTCAGGGAAGGGGAAAATTCAAATCAAAGAGAAACACAACAAAAGCAGTGTTGCAGGCAACCCTGGGGCACCTGCACTTCAAGATTTCTGTAGGGGTACACGGGAACCATAGAATGGCTCCTGTAAAGCTGCAAAGACTTTTCTGCGAGGAGCTGTTTTGATGAGAATCAAGAGTTAGAAGAAGTTTCCCCTGTGAGTGTCAGACATGCCCTTGTATAAGACATAAACAACAGAAACAGTACCAAGACAGAATGCAAAAATCTAAAAACTGATGGCAATATTTCACATCAGAAGTATCTGCTGGAATTTGAGTACAACTTAATTGTTTTGCCTAGCCATCCTATTACTTACTTTCTAGTTAGTTGTTAAGTCATTTGAATACACTTAGAATACAAAAAATACAATGTAGAAATCCCTAGAATTACCAAATGTTACTAAAACATTCCAAAGAGAAAAATGAAATCGCACTTAATGATCAGAAATTAATAACATATAAATTTCATTCATTTACTTGAATGTAGTTATAGAAATAGCTCAATAACCAAAAGTAATACTTGCTGGCTGTTGTGTGATGTCATTCAGTTTTTTGATACTCACACAATTGATGGCAAGTTGAATATGAGTCAGCAGTGCTCTGGTAGCCAGGAGGGCCAACCCTGTCCTGGGGGGCATCAGGCAAAGCATCGTCAGTTGGTCAAGGGAGGGGATTGTCCTGCTCTGCTCTGACCTGGGGCGGCCTCACCTTGAATATTGTGGCAGTTTTGGGCACGGCAATATAGAAAAGATACTAAGCCATTAGTGTCCAAAGGAGGGCCATGAAGATGGTGAAGGGCCTTGAGTGGAAGCCGTATGAGGAGCAGCTGAGGTCACTTGGTCTGTTCAGCCTGGAGAAGAGGAGACTGAGGGGAGACCTCATTGCAGTTACAATTTCCTTGTGAGAGGAAGAGGAGGGGCAGGCACTGATCTCTTCTCTGTGGTGACCAGTGACAGGATCCAAGGGAATGGCCTGGAGTTGTGTCAGGGGAGGGTTAGGTTGGATATCAGGAAAAGATTCTTCACCCAGAAGGTGGTTGGGCACTGGAACAGGCTCCCCAAAGAAGTGGTCACTGCACCAAGCCTATCTGAGTTCAAGAAGTCTTTGGACAGTGCTCTCAGGCACAGGATGTGATTCTTGGGGTGTCCTGTGCAGGACTAAGAGTTGGACTCAATGATCCTTGTGGAGACCCTTTAATCAGATTACATAAAATCTAAATGGAATATGCCATCTCTAAAGAATTTTAAGTTTTAGTAAAATATAATTGCTACTTTTCAATTCAGCATATTCTATGATTCTATTAAAAAATGCCCTTATATATAAACTGTATTTTTCATCTTAATGTAGCTAGAAAGTACCATGATAGAGTAAATAAGTATTTTGGTAATATAAATTGTAATATAAATTGTAATATAAATTTTTAAATTTTATTAAATTTACATTGATCCATATGTAAAAACATTTTTTTTACAATTTGAACTGAAACTCAGGAACAAATTCTAACTTAATAACAAAAAAGTATGGAAACCCAACATAGATACAGTTATTTGTGCATTAAACTATTAAAAATATTAAACGCTCCATGTTGAGTTTGATTTCGAAAACGATCAAATTATTCCCTCATATGTGTTTGAAGGCCTATTCTGAAAATAAACATGCAATTGTGAGAGCCTGAGGGCGTATGTGCAGTATTTGAGGGCAAACGTTTTCTGTGTAAAACAGACCACAACTGTTTAAGCACCTCTGTAGAAAGGGAATGCCTGTTGATTAGCAGGTGCCTTAATATAAAGGTATGTCTGGCTTTTGTCTCTAGCTTCCTACTAAATCGTTGGCTCATTCTTCTTTTCTTTCTGTAAATTGAGGAATCTAAGGCTTATCTGGTTGTGGTGCTTCTGGATTCCTAATCAGCCTCGGCAAGTGCTTTGAAATTCATTAAGAAAAGGGCCATGCAAGTTCCATGCCATCACTGATACATAATAGACTGTCATTCCAGACCCATTTGAAGTGGGCTATTTCTCTTGTCATTCAACTAAAGATGAAAACTCACGACTTTTTTGCAATGATCAGAAGTAGTGCTTCCAAAGACACATAATTAAAAGAAGAAGAAATGTTATTTTCATTACTTTACAGAAAACATTAAAAGCCTAACTTTTTTGCTGATCATTTTAATCAGTGCACTGGAAGGACATCTATTATATTTACAATACACATTGAACCTTAAAATTAAGTAGCGTACATATAAAACCACTTCAGGTGACAGACAGCAACAGAAGACATCACAAGAGAAATTGAAAATATCAGCCTTTCTTAATATCCCAGGACTTGTAACCATCATAAAATAGCCACAAATTAATATATTCCCAGAAAACCTATCCCATGGAGCAAGAATAAAGGGAATTAATCATGTGGGCACACCACTCCTTCAATTGTCCCCTTCCTGTTTATTGCAGTGGCTATAGTCTTCTCAGAAGGATGCCACCAACTTGTCATTCTACAGTTCATAGGACTAACTCTGCAATACCAAAATGCCTGAGAATACTAACTACTTAACTGGAAAAAGGTATGACACATAATTTTTAAAAAAAGTTCTTATTAGAAATCTACTAGCTGATAGGTATCACCAAACCATCTTTACTGCTGAGACCTTCACTATTGCCCCATAAAAACAACAGCTAAATCCACCCAGCAGGAACACTAAAACAAGAAAATACAGTTAGCACAACCTGAATATATATGCATGGGCTCTTACCAAGACTTATTCACTTAAGGCAAGGTGTTGCAATTATTGTGATTTTATCATTCTTATGCTTCGTACACTCCAAATCTGAAACAGGGCACAAAATCTAGAACTGGATAAATGAAAAGTGCATAACATTTATGAGGAAAAAGAGCAAGAAATAAAAAGTTACAAATACAATGTTTGAATGCAATAATAGAAAATGGACTGCTACTAGAATAATATTTTTGGATTTAAGAATTTAATACTATATATTCTGTTAGAATAATGTCTCACGGAATTTGTATTCTTGCATTGTTGGCACCTAAGTGCCTAATGTACTTACTAGCTAAGAGGCTCTGCTGGTGTTATAGATGATTTGAGAAGAAAACATAGACAATGGCACTAAGAGAGAAAAGGCTATTAAAAGATTCAAAATTCCTCCACAGGCAGCAGCAAAACATCAGCTCCTTTTGTAATTTCAAAAAGTGAAACTAGAAAGGGCATTAAAGAGGAGGAAGAAAAAAAAGCCTTCTTAAGAGTCTTAATCAAACTCTTACATTTAACAGCATTAATGCTAAGTATGCAAACGTTCATCCCACTGATCATTATGGTATCAAGAACTAATTTTCCTCCTTTTAAGAGCTTATATGTCACATCACACCCCGTGGGCCTTCCAGAGATGTATTTAAATGTCTAACAGGGGGAAAAGAAAGACATTCCAGACAGCCAGGTGTTACTGATTCACCCATTAAAACTTCAGTTATAAAATATCCCACACAATGGTAAAACATTTCAGTCATTAGCCGATCATAAATAGATTAAGGTGACATTCTAAATTATTATGACTATATGTGTATAAAATTTACATTGCTCCTCACATCATTCCAGGTGTCGGTAACTCTGATTATCTGAAGTTAAAGATTAAGGCATGTATTATTTGTTCTAAGAACTTAAGTAAAAGAAAGACAAAGCCAGATGTAGCAAATGTAACATTAATCCTGAGACAGAAGAAAACTTCAGATTTATTGATAATGATGCTCATTTATTTACTATTATATAGCTGAAAATGAGGTCTTGTTTCCTTTAGTTGTGAACTTTAAGCCAGCCTTACTATTTCACATAATGAATGCGAAACAGTAAAATAAATCAAATATTTTTAAATTTTATATTGCCTAAACTCCTGTTTTCCGAATAAGGAAAATATTTAATGAACATCCAGCACTGCACATTTTGATATCAACCTTAATAACAACAGATACACATGGACTTTTCATAATGGCACACTGTTGATTTACACAAATTTAGTTGCCTATGTATGTGAAGATAATTTCTGTGTTTATTTGTTTCTTCTTTATCTACACTGCCAAACAAGATTTGAATTTCATCATTAAACCGTATTTCAATTCACTTTCCCCCTTTTAATTTGGCACATGATCAAATTTCTGAGTTAATAAATTAGGGAGCACCATCAGTATTCCCATAACTGTCAGTGGGTAAGCACTTAACTCACAGTCCGTGTGAAGAAACTTAAGTCAACTTAATCTAGATTAAAAGACAGTTGACCTAAATCAAATGAGGTTGCATTTACTACGAGCTAGAAGTTTGTACTGGACAGTCACTGTCATGCTAGAGATGCACCATAATGCTTTGTGCTAAAACAATGCAAATTCACAATTGGATTAAGCCAGTTAAGATGAATTACAACCAAGGAAAAAGGCTTTCCAGCCCTCCCAGTCATGCCTCAAATGCATTTGCATTCTTTCCCATATGCTGGCACTTGCATACAGCACACTGAATGACCTGTCTGACAGTTTTCAAAGAAGAATAATACATAACTAAGAGTAATTTTCCATCAGGTCAACAAACTAAACTGACCCACTGTACAGT
This sequence comes from Pipra filicauda, assembly GCF_003945595.2. Taxonomy (NCBI): domain Eukaryota; kingdom Metazoa; phylum Chordata; class Aves; order Passeriformes; family Pipridae; genus Pipra; species Pipra filicauda. The sequence goes on from NW_024104318.1 coordinate 1,246,408, forward strand.
CACCAGTGAAAACCATGAGTAGGGAAAAGGACCATTCCTTTCAGTGGCAGCATAGTCTTAGAGCACACAACAAGGTAAACCAGCATTTGTTGGAAGGTAGAAAAGGCACAACCCACTGGTGACTGGGTGTAGAACCACAGGTCTTACACTCCACTCCTGACATTCCTGTTAACCTTGCACTCACTGTAACAGCTCCACGTGTCTGTTCTCCACCCCACAATTTGTTATTCTTGTCTTTTGAATTCTTGGTTGTTCTATACAGGATTGCTTGTGTGTACATACACTATCTACACATGTGGTGTGCAAACAGATTTTCTACTAAGCCCACAGTGTTCAGGTGTACAAAAAGGAAGCAACTTATCTCTCTGGTTCAACCTGATTTCCAGGCATAAATTCTTTCCAACTTTTTGCTATTTCTTTTTTTTTTTTTTTTTATTTTAAGAGTGAAATGCTGCAAGTTTTGCCACTGACTCCAATAGAAAGAGATTTCATTCTTCAGTGTTTTAAATGTTTAAGATTATCTAAATATGAACTATGTCAATTGCTGTCACCAAGGTTCACAACTCTACAGTAATAAATCAGTCAAAACCAAAGCATCAGCACGCTGCAAACATTATTGGTTTACATTTCAAAAATATACGAGTAAGCAATGACTTAAAAATTACAAAATCTAGCCAAATTACATCCTTTTTAGCATAATTACACCCCAGTTTTCTAGTTACAGAACACAAGATTATTTTTATGTATGTCAGAGACAGGCAAGCACCTGAAAGAATGAAATCACTTTCTCTCGTGCTTGAGAATGAGAACTGATCCATTCTACCATATCTGGTCAAATGGATTATCTCACTCTCAAGGAATGTTAGGATGAGATTCACTTCAAAAGACCCGAAACCAACAAAGCTTTTGCCAAACACATACTTTTGCCATCTGGGCTTCAGGTGTTTCTGGTTTCCCATTTCTTACAAGGTTCTGTCATGGTTTTTTAAATGTTTTCTTTGTTGTGATACACTAGGTTGAGGCTGCTATTCACAGAGAAGAAAACTCTGACTCTGCAGGCTAAAGCCCACCTGAACACATTGTTTTGTTAAAAAAAAATTCAAAAGAAAAATAATGCAAATTAAATCTAATAATTAGTTTATAATTGGAGAGAAGATAAGAATACAGAATACAGAAGAAAGGAAGAAAAAAAGAAACAAGAATAAAAAGAACAAATAAAAAGGAAAGAAAAATTAAAAGAGAAGAAAGAAAGAAAATGAACAAAGAAAAAACAAAGAGTAAAAGAAAAAAAAGAAAATAAAATATTTTTAATATGTGGGGAGACCCAAAATCCAGAAATAATTTTCCACAAAATGAGAATTTCTTAAGTCTTTCTAAAAGCCAAGGAAATTGAGTCACAAAAAGGTGATATGATTTGCCAAATGGAATAGATTTTGAAATTTACAATTGTATTGGGACCATATTACTATAGTCTGTTTTGCAAAGTTTGTTTATACTAATGACCACAAATAAGATCTTGGGGAAATACCTTTTGTCAGTTCTGACAGTGCACCTGCTTGCAGCATTTCACCTGCAACATATTATCTTAACTCTTATGACTGAGAATAACATTGTAGGTATAGTTTTGAAAACAATACAAGTAAATAATACGGAGATTCAAATTAGTACAATCACCAGAAAAAGTTCCAAACAAATCAGGGTGTACTCTTGCACACACTTCTTGGCAGACATGTTAATATAAAAGCTCATAAACAAAAGTAAAAAATATCCCAAACATCACCCCACAAGCAGTTTTGACCAAAAAGCATAGCTGTCTGATACCACAGCCTGTTAGAACTCTAATCTAAGAAACACTAATGCCTGTACCCAAACCCCTAAAATTACACCATCCTAAGTCACCAAATTCTTGCCAAAATTCAAGTTCTACAGGACGGAATAACGTTGAGTGTATTTTTTATTATGTCAGGTCCTTTGAAAAGCCTAAATGGAAGTGGATTAAACTAAATTTAAGGAGACAAACTAGATTAAACTTTTTTTTTTTTTTGAGCAGGTAACAAATGGATGCAGCACTGAGCAGCCTTTTCACAGAACATTTTCTGTAAGCAAAAAATGAAATAGGAGAGTCAGATCTGGTAATAAAGAGATTGTCTCAAATGCAGATGTGTTGGACAGCCTGAATGAACCCAAGGCACCTGACTAATGTCAGCAGAAGCCAAATATTCCTTTTCCTTTCTTTAACTTCACCTCACATACTACCATTTACATCAGTTCTTCAACCCCTTATGACACATTCTGGTACGCTGGCTTCCTCTAGGAAAAGTAACCTGGGGGCAGGAGGGGTATTTGGCAGGGATGAGTAGGAAGAGGGCTGCTAATTCACTTTGGTTGCACAAGGCATTCTGCCTCAGGGGCTAATCTTGATTATTCTCCAGTGATTGTCCACCACTTGAGGAAATACCAAACATCCTACAAGGTATTTCAATACAAGTCCTCATCTGTTAAAAGCAAAGGAAATACCTTTTCCCATCTTTCTCTCATTGATTAAAGACAGAAGGTAGAATCTGGTACTTAGTACCTGATGAAAAATAGCAGTGGTGGTGAATTGTCCTTTTCTCTATGAAACTTTTTTTTCTATAGCTCAAATGCACAGTTTATAATCCTATTTTGCTGACTATTCTGTCTTATTTAGAAGAAATTTAGCATCATCTGAGGCAAAACAGATTGGTAATCTCTGTCATTGCATATGCAAAATGGGTATTGATCTAACAGTGATGCCATTAGGTTTTATTTTCTCAAATTTTTACATTGTGGTTTAAACTAGATGGAATCATTATAGGCCTTATCTGAAATCCACAGGAGGCAAGATGAGCTTTTCATTTTAAATAATTTGGATAAACCCACAGATATTTTCAAAAGTTTATCACTCCTATGAGAAAAATAAGCATTCTATGAACATGGTCTTCCATTCTTTATTTCACAAATTAATATGTTGGGGAGGGTGGGTGCATATGGAATAAAGGATTTAACTGTGAAATGCATGCATTTTATTTTTGTGCTTTTCCAGTGAAGACTTTATGACCTGACTAAAATTTTGAACTTGAAATTCAGCTGAAGATTTGCAGGTAAAATATGCAAAGTAATGAAAAATTCTTTGTAAGACATTTTCTTTTTTAAGCACAGTCCCTTATGAATACTTCCTAGATGCTGTAGCAAAGACATCTCAATTTCTCTCATTCCAACACCTAACTCCAAGTGGACTGTTTGTGATAAGAAACAGGTGTGAAAAACTGATTGTAAAACAATATGCCCATCTGAGTTATACTTCTCATTGTTAGGATCTCTGCCATCTAAACATCTGTAAAAGCATACATTTACCTCTCAAGGTCCTTATGAGGTTTTGGTGCTGACTTATTATAAAGCAATTTAAATAATAATGCCCTCCTGAAAGTCAGTCTTCTCCCTGTATTTGATCCTGTAATATGATTTTTGGTTTCATTTGTGGTCCAGAAATTTATTCCAAGGAGTGTGATGCATAAACAAAAGATTTCAGAATGCAGAAATTACATTATGAAACATCTCTTCACCACTTCTCTCAATACAAAACTAACCTTGGCCTGCTGAGTGGAGATGATGAGAGCCTTTGGGGAGAACAGATGGGAGCCGAGGAGCTGCTCACAGCCCCACAGGAGATGTTTGGCATATTGAAAAACTTGGTCTTCTGTTATAACAGCAAATGGAGAAAGAGTTTGAATAACTTACTCCACGGCTTATGCTATTTTTCTGCTTTTAATGTGTTTAATGAGATAAAAGACTTTTTGTAGCAACAGCTGAAACTATTCAGTTTGATTGGGGATTTCATACTGGACTCCAAGCTGATCTTGAGTCAAAAGAGTAATAAACATATCCATCTAAGCCAAGTGTATCAGGAGCATTTGATTTTTTTTTTAACCACTCAGCCTCACAAATCTTGGTTTAATACTGATGCAAACAGCTTCACTGAAATATTTAGCAGGAGCTGTTATGAAGCATAGCAGATATGTTGCTGATAATGCCAATTTCTATTCAAACCCAAAGCAGGTTGTTATTAGTAGCAATAGACTTATTTTCTATTGTGTATAAGAAAAAAGGAATCCACAAATTATTAGATATAAAATACAAAGTGCAAGGCACTAAAACTATCTTCTTTTACTCTATGTTTTAACCATCGTATTTAAAATGTAAATATATTTGTGTGGTTAGAAATTCTCTAAAAGCATGCTTGATTTTGTACACAATAGCAAATCAAGAACTGTAGCTGAAGCCAGTAACCCAGGTCAGCAACTCTGAAAAGACTCAGAGACATATTTTCTTTTTCTTTTTTAATAAGAGTGCACACAGAACAGGAAGAACATCAGTGACTTCAGTCTCTGGCCTTCTAACCAAGAAAGGACTTGTGAAGGTGAATGGTTTGCAGACGAAGGGGATATAAAAGAGACAAAAGCAGGATAAAAATTAAATAAAAAGTAGCTGTCTTAAACTGTAATTGCACTCCTCTGCTGAGCATGCTTTCAGATATATAAATGTGATTTACCATCAGCTTGCAACTACAAATCAGGTCTTAAGAAACACTTGTGCTATGAAATTGTTTAATCTCATCAAGCTCTGCTTTCACAGCAAGCCATAAATCACAAAGTCTTTGTTATCATAGACCTCCATGAGCGCCTCTCAGGCAGGCAATGGATCGTGGGTATATATAATCCTGACTGCACAAACAGTGGGGTCGTCGCAGCCTGAAATACTTTCATAATAGCCACTGTGCAGCTGGTGGAACACAAGCCTATGATGGATATCTCATTTCCTACAGTCGGCATCTATTTCGAGCAAATTATTACCACATAAATTTCTTGTCAACAGAAACGGCCAATTAATTAAGTTAAAAATTTACTCATGATCACATCTACAAACCAAATAGAACTGCAAGGCAATTTTACAGTTACTGAATATACTGCAGGTCAGTTTAATGAATAATTTTTAACTTTGTCATAAACTCAAAGACAGGCTAATATCTTGAGGAACCTGACTGGAGAGCAGCTGCCAACAGATTTACACAAAATATATTTATGCAGATTTTGATTGCCGACATCTGGGGACAGAAATAAACTTTGTACAATTACAGAAACTTCAAAGGAATATGAAATTTCCTCTTTAAAAATAAGCAACTTTTCCTCTAAAACACTGTACTTTTAATGTGATAAAATGATACAGAATTGTTGTTCGGGGAAAAAATGGCTCATTATCAAAGCCGAGACCTATAATAAGTAAAACACTGTTGATTAGGCTTGCTTTTAAAATTATTTTGTTTCCAAGCTTCTAAAAGTGCATTTTGCACACATATTTATCTCATACACACATAAGGTAGTCATAATCAGTGGGTGGAGATAATAGGATGTTTTTTCACCCTCAACAATGAATAAAAGTTATTCTTTCTAAGGAGTCTTCACATCAGTTAAAACATTGTCAGCAGTGCAGTGCAAGAGAAAATTTAAGCTATGCCTTCCATACAAATCAAAGTGGGCAGATTGACAGAGGCATGAATATAGCTACTTACTTTGGGTTATTATAGACATAAAATGGGTCTGCATGAGAACACGCACATTCGTAAGTACTCCATAATTTTTATTCTAACCTTCTTTCACCCTCTTCCCCCATACACACATTCTTCCTTAAGTGAAAGCAAATATACCCCAGCCACTGCTAACTGTGAGATCAAATAGCCTTTGTCAACAGATAAAAGTTAGAGTATTAATTAAAATATGGAGTGGCTTTTGTATCTATGTAGATGGTTCACTTTTATTAGAGGTAGGCAATGACCCTAAGTAGGAACAGAGACAAAATGGTTTGACATTTGTGGTGATGTGACTTTTTTTAAAAAAATTGTATGCACTTCTGTTAGTCTGTTTTCATTAAAATTAAGATATAAATATTATGTATTTCAATAATATATAATGAATCAGCTGTATAAATCTTTGAAAGGTTAATAATTAATGGTATAATCAACGCCAAAAAAAGCAGAAATTCCTCATCATAAAATTCCAAGTGGGGAAAAAATGCCTAAGAAAAAAGAGTCAAATAAACCAATTTGAAAAAACCACCTTCCCATTACGCTGCTCCTGGCAAAGAGTTAGAGTAAACAGGTAGGCCTTATAGAAGTTCAGGAAACAAGCATCACTGGTCAGAAATGGAGAAAAAAGTACTTGTAATTATACCAAGGGAACACCAACTTTAAAACCTACACTAACTGTACCTGTGGCAGAATGGGAAAGGAAATCATGGCATAAAACATCCGGAAAAGGTTGATCACTCAGGGATGACATCAAAATTATTTAGGGAGCTCGAAAGTTGAAAAATCCTTTTTGTTGTATTTAGAAATTAGCAAAGTGTTACAGGGCAACAGTGAAGGAGCCATCTTTTTCCTCGCTGTAGCCCTCTGGATTTGGAGGTGAGGTGACCACTACTGCTATGGACAACTGAGCTCATTCAGGAAGGTATAACTGGGCATAGGGAAAATCATGTAGACAAACTTAATCTAATTTTATTTGGTTTGATTCCTGAGTTTATTGGATGATTAGTTTTCTAACTTATGATCTAAAAAACCCATGTGATTCACAAACTGATAAATGTTTTTAGTGGCAGCTCTGAAAAAGGAAGGAAGGAATATATCCCTCAAAGTTCTGATGGAGTTAAGGTGCCATCACAGACAAGGAAGATGATGTCAAGGTGTCAGAATGTTGCAAAGATGCAACAATTTTGCCTTTTATAGCAGAATTGACTAAAATTAATTTTCACAACACTCAGAGAGCACAGACACGAAGTACCTACACAGGTTTACAAGACAAAGAACCACACTGTTGAGATTTTTCTTGCAGTTTGAACCACAGCTAAACTATGACTTTCTCCAGCTAGTTCTTTTTGCTCTTTCTTTTTTTTTTTTTTTCCTGGCTTTGTACCTTTATTTTAGAAACGTTACAAAGCTACACTCTTAACCTTAACTGGAGCTCTAATGGTTCTGATCAAAGACGTCGTATGAAGGGCGGGAAGTCTGAACAACAGTTGTTTTCATTTTAAGGGCTGTTGTTTTCTTTTCCTTTTGAAGAAGAGTCAGCTTGGTTTATTTTAGACATTTTTCTGAGAGTTATACTAGTCTGACATTAGTTATGAACTCTTTTAATGACTGATTCAAGACATTTTTTCTTTCTGGAGAGAGAGGGGAAAAAAAAAGAAAACGATAAACAAACACAAAGTCTAGGAGTTAGATGGCTCATGGTGTTTGGAACAATCTTCACATAGTATGCAAGAAAAACATTTCAAAGTATTTCCCATTTGGGAAAGAATAATGTAAGAATAATAAAACACTTGAATACCCCTCACTGTATATCCCTGCTTCTAAAGCAGATAAATGTTTTTTGGACAAAGACTTTGGAACATCTTTAAAAAGAAGCAGATCTTTAGTATGTTTCTGAACCTGCATTTCTGAAATTAGTTACAAAATTAGTCAAGAATAAGAAATAGAAAATACAAGGTAAGTTTTCCTTCAGTTACTATCAAATAATCAGCTACTTTGACGTCAAGGACTTTTCCATATTTCTCTCCTATATGGAAAAAATTGAAAATTCAGCAAAGAACGGGAAAATAGGAAATGGCCAAAGAAAAAAAAAAAGGTCATAAAAAGTAGATACAACTAAACAGTTGCAGATTTTTGGGAAGACAGTACCAATAAAAAACCCTCTCAAAAATTGAGAACAAAGTTGCCATGAAAAAATGCTTTGATTAATTCTGAGTGATTATGTTAAAAAAAACTTAGACTTACTTGGTTAAGAATAAGTATGTGTAATCAAGAAATCTTTAATCAAAATAACTGCGAAATGGACAACATATTATACTGTAGTGTCAAGCTAAAAAAAAAGCAATGGCTTTTCAGGCTAAACCTTGTAAATTGGTATTTGTGTATGTGTGTGGGTGGGTGATGGGGGTATCATTCTCCATCCAAACTACATTATAATGGTACATTACAGTACTTCTTGTGCACTTTCTGCCCAATGGTTAAACTTTATTATTAATATTATTTTACATACCATCTACAACTTGCTACAATGTTACTCAGTAGGCTTTGAATATCCCAAGAGACACTGAGCATCCTCTGAATGGTTTGGGTTTCAAGATTTCTGAAGAATTTGTGAAATCCTTAAAGGAAATCTGAGGAAAAAAAATTATTGGGTAAAATTTGCTAAATGCTGTGCATCTGATAATTACTAAAACTAAATTGAGCTACTAAAATAATTTAGGAGGAAAAAATAATTTGGAGATGGCTTCACGGATCATAGAAAATTGTTCTTTATTATTTCCTCTCCTTAGGAAGCAGGAGAAAAGGAAAATTTCGTATTCTGCATCATATTTCCATGTGGGAGCTTTCTACTTTGCAGAATGAGTACATAATTTTGGTTAACATGATTTTTCTAAAACAACAATTTGGCTGAAATTTTATTACACCATATGGTGTCTTTCCCTCACAGTGTAGTCATGAAAGCCATCAAAAATATTAGTAATTACCTAACCACAACATAAATTTCAAATGTTATCTCCTACCAGTGATGCTATTTTTCCATAACAAAGTGAAAACTTCAAGACAGAGAAGCATACGAACACAAAACCACCTAATCACTTCCCATCCTTCTTTAAGGTAAAGAAGAAAAAATGGAATGACCAAATAATTGAGGAAAATCTATATATTGACTTCTAATGATGCCATATGTAACTTCACTCAAAATTTAAAACACTAAAAACATTAAATTCTATGTTCCAGTATTTAATTCCTATCTATTCAACAGCAAAATGATCCCAACTTTGACTTACAGTCTTCATTCCTGAACTAGAAGATGATTATAGAGGATCATACCACTAAAGTTCTTGAAGGATGAAGTAAACTTAGAAGGCTGTGCCCCTGAGGTACCAATCAAAATCAAATTCCTTGTTACCATCACCTCCTCTGCTCTTTACTCTTCTCATTCATCCACATATGGGTGTTTCACTATGGCACAGACATTAGTTCTGCCAGGGAATTTTTATTTAAACTGCATGTAGCAAAAGTTCAATTCCCATACACACAAACTCTGTTTTATAGGACACAAAGTAGACATAAAATAAGCAAAAGATGCCCCAATACTTAGGTACCTTTCTAGGTGGATAAGCATAACTGATTTTGTCCATTACGAGACACTACAAAGAAGAAAGAGGAACAAGAAATATAACCTTATTCATATAAAGGGTTTTGCCAAGTACTCATTCCTCCTAAGATGAAAACATATTACATGTTCCTATTACATGGAAGACATTAATTTATGTTTAGGTTTTAGTAATGTTAGTAAAGCATAATTTAAACTACTGTAATATTACTGAATAAATTGGATAAAATCACCAGAGCATCACATTTTTTTCCTATTCTATGCATGATTATTATATTTATTATATTTAACAAGGCACTTAAATTATGAGATCATGATTATCATCTCTGTGTACATAAATTGTGAGATCTACAAGTACCAGTACAATGTCCATGCCTTTGCTTGGTAACCATGATACACAGACAGAAGGGAAGAGAGTCTCTGACCCAGAGACCTAGAAGCTAAATCTCCTTTCATGTTACAGAAGTCCCTCTGTGAAGGAGTATAAGGTAAGGCACTACACAACAGCCATTTAGTGGTGATATTGAAAACAGGAGTGCAGAGCTCCAAATCCTGACAGAAAACAAGAAAAAACATGGAATGAGAAACTATGGGTGTGATCTGTTACTGCATCAATTTATAGAATGTCTCTTAAGATTCATTAGTGTCCTAGTGCCTCAAGTTAAATATGCCAGAGATTAATTGGAAGTAACACAGGTAATCCTCATCTTTGTAAAGAATTAAAGCAGTTAGTTCATAGAAATAGTCACCTACTTATTTCTAGATGTCAACTTCATTCCACTGAAGAATACCATTTCTGAAGATGCTGTTGTGAGCAGAACAATCTTGTTTTGATTAATTATTCAGTTTGGTAAAATTACAGCTTGTTTAAAGGAGCATAAGCAATCTTTCAGAATGCTTCACTTGCTTCACTTGCTTCTTATACATAAGAATAATTCATTCCAGGTGTAAATTTACTTAATTAAGAAGCAGTATCCCCTCTTTCTCCATGTGAGTGAATAAATCTAAACCCACAAAACAAATTACATAAATCAAAAATTGACATTATAGTCCTGAGCTCTTAAACAGATTATGCAAGCTAAAAAAAAAAAGCAAACAAAAAAACTCCCAACAAATTGGCAGTGAAGGAAGGGAAGATATACTATACAGAAATCCCTTTCACCACCTGAACTAATAGAGAAACAAAAATTTGGATGCTTCATATTATTCATTCTGTATTATTAATAATCAGTATTCCTTTGCTTTCCATATTGTTCATATTTGTTGTATTTTATGTTCTTCCAGCACTGTTACAGGGCCCTTCTTTCTTTTTCTAAACCACTGAAAAGATCAGGCAGCAGATCCTTGAGAACTGCAACATTAGAGTATGCTGACAGGTAGTTCAACAAGACTCTGCCATCATGGTAGATGTATTTCCAAAAAAACCAGTCAAGAACAAAGCATCTTTACAAATAACTTAGGCTATATTGGAGTTTTCTGTTTAATTTGAATTACTCGAGCCATGAAAAACTATCTGTATTAGAGGCAAACCCACACAAACTCAGAAAAGACAGTATAATGCTTTCTTATTCTCTATGAATTGAAGATACAACCTATTAATCACTTCAGATAGTACTGTTGGGGTATTTTATTAATTATATTAGTGATATTATTTGTTAGATTTTGGTTTTTAAGATTTTAAAAGTTGTTTCTCAATATTACCTTTGCTAGTATATCTATAATTAAAATTAGCTGTGAAAAAATCAAGAAGCTAAAATATTAGCCTTCCATTAATATGCTTTTTCTATCACATTTTCCTAATGTTATATCCAAGTCATTAACAAATATGCACCTAGAAGGATTTGCAAAAGGATTATGCAAATTATTATGGCCTACTTAACACTTGATTTACTTTATCACTGTTAGGTGCCTTGTATGACAACCATATCCACCTGAACAAAGACAACTGGCAAATATAAGGAAACAAGCAAAAGGTTGTTACAAGAAGACACTCCAAAAGAGAAAAACACAAGATTGACTTGCAGGCCTCTTGTAAGAATATTCTGCAGCTATTTAAAAGAGATTTAAGATAAACAGACATTCTGCAACTACACCTCAGAATACCTTTGCCTTCAGGTCATTTCTTTCTCTCTCCATGTAGTAAAATATGTTCCCAAAATAGTACTTGGAGTACAAAATTTAAGGATAATTTGAAATTTTCACTTATGAAACCAGGATTTAGATATGTTGCTGTTAATGAAGAATGTAAAGTATATTTCATAAAATTCAAATATATACTCTTTGATCACAGAATGAATTGGTTATTAATGTATTTGTAAAGTGCTGTTTAATGTATAACTATTCAGGGGATCTTTAAAACAATTGACTGTTATTCTACTACTTTAGCCTCCTATCTTGTTTCTAAATCACCCTCATGTGAAGATTCTCTGAACACATTTCATAATCAAAGTTTTGAAAAAGTCTTATGTAGTTTCTTTTTATTTTTTTGTAGTCCTACTGAAGAATAAAAATCCCAGTGCAAAATCCAATCTAAAATTAAATTATGTTTGAAGATTAAATTACATTAACAACAGATAATAATATATATCACTAGAAAGCCAATATAGCCCTGAAAATGATCACTGATATACAAACTCAGAGATTAAACACAAGCTTAGCAGAAACTGAGACACTGTAAAGCATGAAAATGAAAACTTTATTTCTGATCTGTTTTTGATGCACTGAACTTGCTAAGTAAGGTCAGTAACTGATGGGAAAAAAAATTACTCTCAACCCTACTTTGTCAGAAAGAATGAAACAAAACCAGCAAGAAATTTCAGACCCCAATTAAGCAATCACAATCAATTACATTGTCTTGAAGTCACTTCCCTCACTACTTCGAGCTGCAATGAACTATCTTTGAACAATCTCCTCTTTCCTAGCTCCTTGGGATTCAATAGTAACAGGAATAAATTGTTGCTTGGCAATGGAAATACCATCTGGGATTTTTAACCCTGCCAGGTATTCCTACCTGACTTTTGGCTACATTAAAGATTATAGTGAAACACAGCCTCTCCTTATACTGGACAAGAACCCAACTCCTAGAAGGTTCTTACAAGAGATGAGGGCTATCAGGGAATAAATTTCACTCTGTTATCACCTTAGAGATGGATTAGCAATAGCTAGACATAAAAAAAGTGATTATCCATGCCAGTGAATAGGAAACAATAAAAAATACACCAGGCATATGCAAATTTTCATAGAAAACAGAGTAATTCTGAGCCAAATAACACCAAGTGAGATTCAAACAGTGCAAATATAACCAATAGATCTGATGTTGCCCTACTACTCAGCATCAATACTAAGTGGCAATCTGGGGATGATTGCTTTCAACACATGAACTTTGACCTCAAAAAGCAGATATAAAACATCTCAAGAAAGGAAGGAATAGGAACTGTAAAATCTGTAGAATTAGCATCTAGTAATACTGCAAAATAAACTCACAGTTCTTAGAGCATTAATGTAAATCTGTGGCCTTTCAGAGCCTAGAAGTCACCAGAAGTTTCATTTAATATTTTCAGACAAAATCTAAAGAGGAGTAAGCAATAAAACCTATAATTACCAGCCATAAATAAAGCAGCAAAAAGCATGATGCAGTGCCCAAACAAAATAATAATCACATGTGTGTGTTGCGATGGGAGGAAATAGGGCAGTAAAATGAATAACCAGGCTTCAAGCCACGAAGTCAGAGATGCCCCTGCTACAACAAAGGTTTAAGGACACTTTGCTGATTTACTTTGTGACAGGCTGACACTCTTGTAAGCATAATGCTCAAAAGCTCATTTCAGCAGTTTTAAGCAGCACGGCACTTTTTCCTGATTTATGACTGGTTTATGGTAGTTGGAAACGGACATTGTCATTGTGGCCATAGTTCGAAATGAAGTCAAGGGATGTCCTTGATGCAGACCCAGTGTCAAAAATGAAAACTATGATAAAAATGAAAATGATTGAATACACCTTGATAATTTAGCCCAGTGGTAAAAAGGGCAAAGGGAAAATATGATTCGCAGTGCAAGCAAAGATTACACTCTTTGGAGAAGTAAATTCAAGACTGTTACTACATAATGGGCATGTTTTCAGAGATCAGCAGTCAAAGCCACTGTAAGGTTGGCTCATAAAAATTATTACAACACAGGCATTACATTGAAGTTATTGCATATGACTTCTGTTTGCTTCTTTAACTACACTAAATTTTCATTTACTCCCTCAGCTGGTCCAGAAAAGAACTGTTAGATCAGGACACAAACAATACACTCTGCAGATTAAGCTTCCAAATCCAGAGAAGACAACTGCTTACAATTTCTCTATCAAAAGTAACAGCTTTGGAATAGAGTTTATGAAAGGGAGTCTGTGGAAGAGATCAAGCAAGCCAAATAAAAGTATTTTTGTTTAGTTCACTGACTTGTATTAACCTCAGGAATTTACTAAAATATATCGAATCAACTTACACTGGATCTACAAGACAGTGGGTCTGACTTTGAAAGTTACTCAGTATCAGCCAGTGAATCCATTTAAACCAAGAGGATAAGAATATCATAAGAATCACAGTTAAAGTGACTAAAAGAACTACTAGTTGTTTAATCCATTACCTGTGAACTTCTTTAGGTATTTTTTTCAGATTCAAAACATTTCCAGTATGAATACAAGCATGAGAAATGGGGGAAATATTTCAATCAGAAAAAAAGTCATGATCTTTACATGAAAGCTGTGAAAGTTGAGAAGTGTGCAACCGCCTGAAATGACTTAGGGGATAACTGTCACAGGAATTAATACAGTTTGAATGTTTAAAAATTACAACAGATTCCTTTACATTTTGAAGGCTGTCTGATTCCTGCTGTGAAAGCTTAATGTCTTTCCATTTGATGGAGAGTTGTGGCTGTTTTCAGTATACAGTTGACTAATGCTCGTTTAATGGATTGGAATGGTCAACAAGCGTCAGAGATATAAGCACAAAAGGTTAAGTTAGGAGTAGAGTATTTATTCCCTTTTCTGTTGACATACTGTCAGCTATCCCTTAGAAAGAATGGTGAAGGGCAATGAGATGAGAACTTTTAAATACAGAAGCTACCGAAAATACTTACAAATTAAAATACAATGCGTACCCCCCCTTCCCCCACCAATGTCCCAGGACATCCTAGCAGAAAAAAACAGAGTTGCAGCTAGAGATTACAGCTCAAAATTTGTAGAGCAGTACAAAATTACTAAAACAATTTTAATGTGTAAGTGTTGGGAATAAAACAAATCTAAACTGGCTAAAATTACATAAGAGAGATCATTCTTCAAGACTCCTTATATAGCTACTGTTAAGCTTCCAGATTCACAAGAAAATACCAGCTGAAGGTATCTATCTTGACTAACACCCCTCGATGACTTTCAAATAAGCCTCTCCAGCACAACCCTAAAATGAAGCAGAGTCATGTGAAATACTAAATATAGGAGGATTTTATGAAATACCAAATAAGAAAAGCACATAGATGGCTTTCTCACCTCTGTATTTTTTTCCTAGAATCTGTTTACCTTCAACACTGACAATTCTAAGTGATTTACCCACTACATTCTTCAAATCCAAAGTTCCTGGAAAGACGAGGCAGCATTTAATAATATCACACTTCTATTGAAACCACTATTTATTTATTTGTTTATTTATGTAAGAGTATATTTATTGGAAAACAGATTCAAGAATTCTGGGTGAACTGATAAAAGTGCTTGTGTTCTCTAAAAAAGTGATTTTAAAAACAGTATACAGAAGAAATAAATGTTCTGCAAATTCTAACAACCAATCATTCAATATGGTGCACTCTCTATCCAGACATTACTCTGTGTGTGCATTACAGTGATAAAAAATATAAAATAAAGGACTCCACCTTTCAGTTACTCCTCTGCCTACAGTGGGGATACAGAGTCTTCAGCACCAGTTCAGCTCTACATCATTCTGTCACATTGGGGCACTTCTCAAAACAGAGATACCAAAATTTATTACTGAAAGAGGAGCTCAGGTATTCTGCTGAGATTCATACATCAATGTTCTTTGAAAACAAAAATCCTTAAGCATTGCTTTCCTTTTAATAGTTCACAACCATATAGCTACAGAAGTCAAATACCTTCCACACAGACCCAATACAAAACAAGTAAAATCAAGTTTCTCTTGTCCCTCTTTCTTTAACTGAGGACTTCCTATGTCAACTATTATTTCACTAAAAAATTACCAAGTCATCATCAGCTGTGGCTAAACAAGAAAGTACACATCATTTAGAATAAAGAGTAACAGTAAAATGAACTTAATAAGGCAAACTTTTGAAGCCAGCCTTGGCAGGAATACAGTTTTCATTTACTGCCTGAGATTAATAGCTAAGAAATAAAACTACAAAGATAGGAGCTTGTTGGCCTTCCAATTTTAAGACCTTAATGGGTGAATTTTTAGAAAAAAAAAAGAAAGAAAGAAGAAAAATAAAAGAAAACGTAAAGGCTAAAATCTGTCTTTGGCAAAGTCTTTTTTAAAGCTTGTGATATAAACAAACCAAAGAAAAACAATGAAACCAATGAATCTCTGTGCTCAATAAAACAGCCAAAACATGGATCGTATATTCACAGTATGGAACAAGTAAAATCCAAATCTCAGGTCTGATTTTTATTGTTTGAATTAGAAGAAAAGTGCCTCAATCAAGCTCAAGCTCCATATCTGAATTTACACTCAAGTTCTGACAAACATGAGAAGAGTGGAGCAGGAAGGTTCACTGCTCAGATGCAAACAAGCCTAGAGAGACTTTTTTTTTGGTAAAATTTCCATTTCTGTACATAATCATCACCCAAAATATTGGGCTTTTCATATCTGGTAATCATTTTCATCAGTCCTCTCAACTGTTTATATATTCAAAATACACAGGAAGCCAGGACACAGGAATCACTGTTACCCAGACAATACTGAGAGAGGAAGGAAGAAAGAGAGCTCACGTGTGCGAGAGGCACAAGCAAATGTCAGAAAGAAAGCATGCAAGAGAGCGTGAGGATGTGAGAGAGGAGAGGGGATGAGCAGAAGTGAAAGAGAGGAAGCCTGCAGGGAAGTGAAGGGACACCTGAGAACAAGGAAGAGCACGTGAGAGAGGGGATAAGGGGAGGGGAGAAAAGGAAAGGGGACGAGGTGAGGAATAAAGGCAAGGGGAGAGAGGAAGGGCAAAAGAAGGTGGGATGAAAAGCACTTGAGAGAGAATAAGTTGTTCTGATAAAATCAAATTATAAGTTTGTCTAGTAGAGCTAGATATGAAACACACATCTTTTTTATCCAAACCCTGTATCTTAAAGATTTTGCTTGTTACACACAGCTAAACAATGAAATGAGTCATGTGATCCTGATGGACTTCTAGCCAGGGTTATATTGAGTTTTACACACTGTATATTTTCTTTATTTCAATTGAGTATGGTTTAGATCCAGCCCTTTTGTTTTAGTAATTTCAATATAGTTCAATCTGTTATATTTTTATTTGATTCAATCCATAGTATTATGTTTTATTTTATGTTTTTCAGCTCAGTACATTTTTAATCAATTCTCTTATGTGCTTTATTCAACTCATTAAAATGTATATGTTATGCCATGTTTTATTTATTTCAGTATGAGGTATATCAATTTTGCTGTATGTTGCATTAAGCCCTCAGCATGTTGTATCTATTTCTTCATCTGTTACATCCATTTTGTCACGTGTTCTAGCACAGATTGTATGTGTTTTGATACAGTTTTACATCCTACTTACAATTTTTTTTAGAGCATTTGTGTGGTAATAATGTGATTTGGTTTTCATCTGCTCCTGCATTAATTTTATCTGAGATGCCTCATACCTAAAAAGCAGTGAGGTAAAATACAATGTGCTTGCTGTCAATAAGCACGAACACATATGATTTCATCTTTAACTTTATAAAGAATAATTCCTAGAAGACACCATGGTGTGCTGTTGAATGCATTTGAATTGTGTTTGAATTTCTAAATGTCATCTTCAGTGGGAGTTGAGTATGTTTCTTTGAAAACTATAGGACACTAAAATAGTCTCCTATATGTTACATTTCACCTTCATATTTTCTATGTTCTTCTCCTTAATGAATTATGGAATAAGAAGTAGAATTCCATTTCATAAGGAAATAAAACAGCAAACTCCAAGCATTTAAAGAACATTATCTCTGAAAATCGGGATGTATCTTTTTTAAACAGTTCTATGTTTTTTAGTCTATAGATTTTATACTAGTGACATGTAGATTCCTTCTCTTTTTCTGTATTTGTTTTGTTTGGAGACAGATACAGCCATATTTGAAGGATTTTGTGCACATGTAAGGAGGAGAAATTTTAAATCTCAGCCTCTTTTTATTAAAAAGCAAATAAATAGTTTACCTCAGAAGACAGGACAGAAGAAATTGTTAACTATCAACATATTAGCAAAATTACGTTGTTAATAATGAAAATCAGAAAAAAACCAAAAATTAATTTGCCACATAAGCAGAAGAGTAACTTTGGCTTTATGTGTAGCTATGCCCCTGGATTTGGGAAAGAAGAGATGGACTGCAAGACCATCAGACACTTAAAGAAGAGGGGTTTTCTCCCTATGTCTTTGCAAAAATATGAAAAAATTGCATGTATTACGTCTAACAAATGGTAAAGTACTCTCAGTTATATACCCATTTGGTTTGCCATTTATTATCCTGAGCAATGCCATGAAGTGGAATCTGCACAGCTCTCTCTCTATTCCAAATCACAATTTTCCACGTTTAGCACATGCTGGTTCCTTCTTCCTGAGAACTGACTGCCCTGTTCATCAAAATGGAGCAAGTTATCAATTTTGGCATAGCCTGTCCTCTTCTCTCTTTTTAATTTAGGATATAATTTGAAAAGTTTCCTTTAATTACTCATCCCAGATAGGCTGGTGAAACATGATATATGTTGCCCTGAGGAAAGAGATCATTAAATGTGCTAGAAACTGCTGTAGGAAGGCCCTCTGCTCCACTGCCACCTCAACAGAGGCTCCTGTTCCCTGGCTGCTCCACATCTGACAAGCCACACTTGAGACCCACACACATCTGGGTGCCACTGTGCCAACACGCACATTCACCTTCAGGGCTGCTGACCTGGATCAACCAGATAATTTTCTGTCTCCCAACAGAGGGGGGATGACTTGAGCCTCTTACCTTTCCTGTTTCAGAAAACTACTGTATGATCTAGTGGTCAAGAGAAATGGAGAAAAGACAAGTCCTTAAAGAATACATATGGAGTTTCAGTGTCCATTCCAAACTAATTCAGCTAAAGCTTATAAGACAATGTCATTGTTGGGAAAACAGACAAAATTCTAATAGTTCAGTCTCTTCAGGTTTGTAGGACAATGTTTCCAATCTAAAAGCAAATAATATCATAGGCATTTAACTATGGAATAATTTTTATACCCATGCAATGGCTCAGTACAATGGAACCATATACTATGAAAAATTGGCTTGGTCTTTTGCTTCAGGGTTTAAAGAATTCTCAGGTCTTGTGCTCAGGTCATGCTGGCATGATCTTCACAGAAATTAACATTTTCTATTTAACACAAGTAACATAACACTCCCTAAGTTTTCATATTTCTGAAAGGTGGAGAGTTGAGGAAACAGAACTTCATTCTTTTTACAACAGACACATAAAAGCACCCCATGTAATACCTGATCCCCCAGCTCTTTGCTCTAATAATATGAAAACCATTTGATCAACGTACATTTCAGCTACAGATTTAGTGTTTAACACGTCTGAAAATGTGTGTGTATAAGAGTATTATACAGAATGGAGACTACCCTACACCACTGGAAATTTTGGCATTCAGATGGACTACAATACATTTGGAGATACCATACTGAATTTACTCCAGCTTTGTGCTGAATCATGAACAACAAAGAACTGGGGCCATGCTAT
This sequence comes from Pipra filicauda, assembly GCF_003945595.2. Taxonomy (NCBI): domain Eukaryota; kingdom Metazoa; phylum Chordata; class Aves; order Passeriformes; family Pipridae; genus Pipra; species Pipra filicauda. The sequence continues at coordinate 1,265,581 of NW_024104318.1, forward strand.
GTTATTTACTTGCTTCCAATATTAGAATATAATGTGCAGCACTGGTGAGACACATTTGGGACTGAATAACATGATACCTATATTCTAGAATAACAGTAATGAATCCATTTTTAATTATTTTTTTTAGTGCGCACTTGGGCTTGCATAAACAATCTGCATGCTCTGATTCTGTGCATCAGTTTTCAAATCAGTGCAAAAATTTTTACATCTGACATCCAAACCACTTAAGCATAATTTATAATGGAAATGCTGACACCAAGCTAACTGTGGTGCCATGAATAATACCCATAGAAAACAAAAAGCAATGTTTCCTTGAAATGTATTGTAAAGTTCAAAACTCAGATTAAAAGCATATGAACCTGAAATAATTTTATTGATGACCATATTCTGTGACCTCAAACAATCCAGAGGGTAAGATTTTGAGAGTCATGACTTCCTAAAGTTTTCTTTAGAAAACTCTAAATCTGTAAGCTGTTTAGTCTAACTACTCTTATATGTATTTTCAAAACATATATGCTTATTTTTAGCATGCATTGTGGCTATTGGTATGCATGGGCACATTCTAATATTGTCCCCCACAACAAAAGCCATCATTCTGGCAAAAGGAGACAGGAAAACCTAACACTCTCCTACCATGACCAAGATGGTAAGAGCTGCTACAGTTGCCAAATACAATACACAAAACATTTAATTTATAATAGTTAGAACTTGGCCCTTGACCAAGTCCAAAGAACTATGTCTTATTTCACTTGCTCTTGAATCTGTCTCTTTCAGAGATAAATGACTGTGCTGTTTGCCAGTTCTCTCCTCTGTTTGGCGTTTTGTTTAGCTCCGCTTGTGACAAGCCAAGAGTTGATGCATCTGCTTGAATGTGTAATATACATCTTTGGTCAACTTAGCTTTTTTCCTTGACAATATTATGTCAAACAATCACATCACAACTGGCTCTGATCTCTTTGTTGTTAGCTAATAAATTAAAGAGTATTTATTATCTGCAATCCTTTTTTCCCTTTTAATGGTGACACATTTGTGGTGAATTACAGGGCAGCTTTATAAACTAGGCTGTGGGCCAGTATCAGCCCCTGCGTTCATGTGAATGTTCCCTCTCCCACTTGGCCTCCCAGCCTGGTGGTAAATCAAGGCAGCTGTCACAGCACACTAAGTTAGTGTGCGTCATTGGGGAGAGCAGGAAGCGTTGGGGGTATAATTCTGTCCATCAAACTAATATGTTATATCAGTAGCTTTGTAATCTTCTGCTATAAGTTATGGGAAGTGACACCTAAGAATTCACTTTGAAAGCAATGTGTTCCTCAGACTTTAAGCCAAAACAGACCCAATCTGCAGCAAGAGTTCCTCTGTTTATACGAGCGGATTTGTAGCAGCTAGCAGCCCCATCGCTATCAATGCAGCAGTATTTTACACATTCCACTGCAAGCCTCTCTCTGTTTACAGTTTTTGCAGCAGAATTTGTAAACTTTTAAAACATGATTTCTTCCCTTCTCCTTCTTTACCCTTGCTTTAACCTCCAGTAGCAGGATAGATAAATATACTCCTTGAATGTTATCATGACAAAGTGAACTCCTGACAGATAGGAATGAATGGGAGACCTATTTCCCTTGTCCATACCCCCTTCAACCTTTGCCTTGACAAATGTGGGAAATAGCTGCATAGGACAGGAGAAGAATACACACAGCACTATGATAGGAATGTCAGCTTTTTTGTTAAATGTTCACATGATAGTGAAAGAAATGAGTGAAGATAACCTTAAATAGGAAATGTGTTTTCTAAAAAGCTTCACAGAGATCCAGTTCTCACTGTATTTCCCCTAAAAGCACGGCTTATTTTCAGCGACTATTTTTAATGCTTTTGAAGACCAACAAAAGAGGAACTTGGACTCAATTAAGTGTTTTTGTGAGGTGTGATTTGATCTGAAAGAAGTCTATGGGGTATCTTCAAAGAGTCAAAACCAGACAAGCATGTCCCACAACCCTAACACACTGAAATCAAAGATGTATGCTAAAGACATTAAATATCTGTTGCCAAACTATTTTAAAAAAGTTTTAGTATTAAATCCCACAGAAGTTTGTTTTTATAATCTTTGTAATCAATAGTAAATATAAAAAAAGCCCCAGAAAACAGCACTCTCTTCATCCTTAAATCTAAATCCAGAGGCTATTACGATGTAGAAAACACTTCTTGGGAAAATCTAACTTCATTTAGTCTTAACACACAAGTACTGTCATTGTCTCATCAAACATTGGTTCCAGCTTTCCATCGATGAATGTCATTTACAGTGGAATTTTAAAACATGTTCAAAACAGGTTTTGAGATACTTCAATTCCACTAATCTGTGCAATATACAAATGCTGTTTTAACTTTCATTATAATGTCAACTTGAAAATCGCAAATGATATTTCACAGGATCACATGGCATATCACATTGCTTCAAACCTTAAGAAATCTTGTGTTTAATAGCATCAGATCTTGTTCACATGACTTAAAAATTTGAAAATTTGTATGTCAGATTTGGTCAAACATTAATAAAAAGAAACATTTTCTCTTGAAAGTAATCTACTTAGAAACTACTTTTCTTTTACCTATTCATCCCAGCTAACTAAAGCAGCACTGATTTTGGATCTTTCATCTTTAATAACATTTAAAAAACATATTTAAAAATTTTGTTCTGGTTTGTTATGATCTGAAAAAAATTTGTTCTTGTTTAAAAAAAAAAGTCTAATTAAACTCACAGTTGATAAGATTTAAAATTAAAAAGTTTCATTATTACATGATGTGTGAGAAACTGCAATTCACGTGTTCGCACCAATCATCAAACCATACCTCTGTGCAGTTGATGGCAAGACAGTGGGGTTTGCCAGTGCTATGCTTTTCCTGTGGGGTTTACTCACTTGACCCTGGTCTTATATTCTTGCCTGTTGCACTTTCATTAAGGTAAAAGGTCTCTCTCACATTGCAGAGCCTCATAGTGTCAAAAAGAAACTAATTCTAATTCACTATTTACCTGTAACTAAAGGGGGGAAATAGAGCTTTGCAGAGATTCCAAGGCTAGACTGGAACAAAATCACTATTTAGAGAGCTTCTACATTTGTGGCTATTTTGCTAGAAATCATGTGCCCATGATGCCTTTCACCACATCTCTCCTTTACATAGCCCATCCAACACACATGTATGCCAGCATTAAGATGCCATTTATTAGGTCTTGTTCTGTGCTACAAAGCTTTCAAATATTCACCACCACGTGATTATTTTCATTTGGGAAGTGGACTTATAGCTATGGGACATTGGCCATAACCAACCATTCCCTCAATAAAGTATCCAGTTTTAATAAATCCTGAAGAAAAAAGGACTCATACATCACGGTTTTCCTGCATAAACAGCTAAAAATTTAGTAGTTTTAGCCTCTCTCTCAGGAATAAATCTCTCAAAAAAACATTCTAAAAACACCTCTGCTTAAGATAGACCATGAAAGCCCAGATCCTGCAAACACCAGGCATTAAGAATGAAGGGAAAATCTCGCTGATCTCTTGACTGATCAAGAATTCCCTACAAAGAGAAAGCTAATGGTTATGGTTTGGGAACCATACTCAGAGATTCAATAGACTCTTTTCTTCTTCCCTTTACAAAAGTTCATCCTTCTCTGAACAAAACTTCTTGCAGCTGCTGAGGACTAAGTCACAGGTGAAGTTATTTGACAAACTACTGTAAAAAACTGAATCAAGCATTCGTGATATTTTTCACAGTTAAAGGAATTTTTCCCACCTATGACTGCTGACTAAGGTGTTCATTCTGAATACCTCAAATGTAGCCCCACCAGTCTCACCATCAACACATTCATTGTTCCCCACTGCTGGATAATAACTACATTTCTCAAGTCATCTAAAAAAATTATAGCAGTTGCACCACGTTGGTCACCTGAGATTCGGCAATGAAATAGCTTGCTCCTGTTTTCGTGACTACTCATGTAAAGCCATATAACAATTCATCCAGAGTTCAAAGTATATCAGAGAGACAGACTGTCAGTACACAAAGCTAACATTTGGACCGAATCATCCATCACCAGCTAAGCACTCAGAAACCAAGAAAAGCACATTTTATATAGACAGGGCAGACTCCTGTGACTTCCCCACTGCATGACCACCCTCAAACCAAATGTTACTGTATTTATCAGAAAGATGTGGGCTTTTTTCTTCCTCTATGCATACAATTTGACTAGAACTTTTAAATAATACAGAACTGAACAATCAAATTTCACTGAAAATAAGCAAAGAGCGGACAGTTTATCCCCTCAACCTCTTTTGGAATTCTATGCTTTCACTTCTATTTAGGTTTTGGGATACAAAAATGAACACCAACAAAAGATAGTATTTTCCAATTAATTAAACATATCAAATAAGTGTAACACTATGTCTGTAACAATATGCACAAATCTAATCCGGCATTAAAACATACACGGTTTCAGCTGATGCAGACTTCAAAAACATATTCCTTGACCAAGCCCTTTGCCTATGCAGACTTGGTCACAGAGGTTATACTTCAGGGGATTTTTTTCAACTTTTCATATTAAAGAAGTCTCAAAATTCTGCAGTATAAGATGATAACATGGTAAACTTTATCCTAGAAAACATTGCAAAGTTCAGTTACTTGTAAGGCACTCAGCTTCTCTAACTTGTAGTGATCATGGCTTTTTTTGTTCTTTATTGAGAAAGAAGAGAAACAAAAGAAAGAGAAATAATAGAATATCTACTTATATATTTTTTGCAGTAATACAGGACTACTATTTGGTTTTGAGACAGATGCAAGAATGTTAATTAAAAACTAACTTCAAGTAATTTCAAATGTGTCTTCCTAGAGAAACATTCTTTTTTTCCCCAACAGAAGCAAAAAATTAACACCTGAGCCAATTATTAATTTCATTTTGGATAATTAGTTAAAAATGGTAGTTCCTCAAGCTATTATATATCTTTAATAAATCTAAAGTCAATGACACTCAATTATGTAAGACATTGTAAAACAAACATTTGGTGAAAAATATCATACTGAGTGATTTTAGAAAAATCCCTCACTTAAATATGTTTTCATTTTACAGCCTTCTTTAACAGCTCTCTCATAATGATACTAATTTAAAGTTGTCAATAAAAATTTCTTCAGCAGTTCTAATGTTTGAATTAGATATGAGAATTTATACTAGAAATTCGTGATAAGAGATGACAATGTACAGCACTACCAGTGAATAGTTTTCAGGATATATTTTATATAAGTTTCTAAATCTAATTGAGGAGGTTTTTTTCTACTATTCACCAGGCTGAATAAATAGTGTGCTTATTCTATATTGATTGAGATTACTCTCTCTTTAGCTACATGCATAGGCATTTAGTGATTTTCTTTTCCAAATCAATTAGAAGCTCTGCTGGTTCAGTGTCTGGTTTTTTCTCTATTTTAACTTGGAAAAAAATATCTGAAGTTACTTCTCTGTTGCAAATATTTTTTTTCTCATTTAAACCCATCTTGTTTCAATCTTACACACTCCTTGAGACTGTAATACAAATGACAACCTTCTTCCCTTAATAAAACCAGAAAGTATTAGAAAGAACAAACATCATCTGAGCTAATCCTTCACTTTGCAGTTCTTTCATAAGACTGAGAGACTCTACACTAGCTTTTCTTATTTGTAAAAACACATGGCAGGCACAACAGGACTAACAGTGCATACTGGATCTCAACTCCACAGTGAGTTTTGGGATTTTGAACACTTCTGCTTTACCCTTTTGTGCAAATTTCAGTCCTAGAAAAGCAAAACACAATCCCATGGTTGCACCCCAAGCAGACCAACAACATGTTTACAAGATGGTTCATTTGAAAAAGCACTTCCCAGTTAGTGTGAAATGAAGACTGTTCAAATACCATTGAGTTTTGGAGATGAGAGCCATTTTCTTCCACATATCTCCAAATCTCATTACTGTAAGGAATGGTATATAAACAGAGCTACAGGTTGCACTTGTAAACAGACTGTTTCTCTGGAAGTGTTTTATTAAGGCACTGCCATTTTTTAGCTTTCTGAATCTTTACTGCTGTTTTAAATGGGACATAAGCAGTCATGACCTTTTGTGTCTGATGTCAGAGAAATGAAAAGGCCCAGCAATAAATGGAGTTTACATTGGCTTCATTTTCCAGTCCAGAGTTAAATACACACTATATCCAGCGCACCATACATTCTTGAAAGCTTAAGATGTGATTCAAGCCCTCCTTGTGTGAAGAAAACAGATAACAGCTGGAAAACTGTGGAGCAGTTCCAACAGGGACTTCTGCTTCCTCATAGAGTCCTGCTCAATGAATTACAATTATAATATCTCCATGGTTGTCAAACAACTACTTACTTTAAAAACACCAGCTGTACTATGCTGCCCTTTCTTCTTTTCTTGTTGCAAGACTTATCAAACAACTAAAATATTGTATATTCTTCAGTGAAAGGCTGGCCTGGAAACTTTAAAGAAGATTAGAAGAAAACAAAACAACTTAACTTGTAGTTGCTCTATATACACTAGCTAAAATTATCTAATTCTTCTCTGCTAATGCTTATGCAACTGAATAAAATGGTCTGTATTTGAGAGGATTTAAGTACCCGTTTGATTTCTTTTGGGATTGCTTGGATTTATCTATGCAAGCATATCATTGTCAAATCTATCAAAGATTTGATTATCATGACAGCTTTTCATATGCCAGCTATGTGCCAGTTTTCATAAACTTCTATAAAAAATGCTTATTTTCCCCCCTTGTTTAATGTCTTCAGAGTATAAAGCGTAACAATAAAAGATCTAAATCCAAAGAAATATCAGAAAGCAGAATAAAAGCAATAACAATACTTACTTATTTTCTACAAGTTCAATTCTATATTATTAACAGCAATAAAAATAGGACTCTTTTGTTTTATACCTTCCACAGGAGTCAAAAGAGTAAAAATAATGTAATATGCAAATTACTGGTTCATTGCAACTGACATCCTTATTACAAGCGCCACTATTTCCGGGTACTTGAAAGAAGACACAAATTCTAGGATGATAACTAAAATCTCAATGGAAGCTTCTCCACCAACACTATTACATTTTTCGAAAACAAAAGCCTTAATCAGTTCATAAGGAACAGTATCATCCCTGGGTTTGGTCAATTCCAACTGCTTCTTTGAAACAATCTTTAGCTGTTTCCATACCAATTTGCTCTGAAATTAAGTTTTTCCCTCACTAGCTCTGAGTTTCTGTGCATGGCCATTTTGCTTTCTTGAGGGGCATTCAAACTCACCCTGTGCACTGGGATTCAGATCATGCATTTTCCACAGAGAAAACAGAGCATGTTTTACTCACATAAAGGAACAAAATCTACATAGGATGACACAGTCTCCACCAACCTGCATTTGTTTCTTCAAAGAAATGTAATATCATTTCTCACGTGTAGGTTTCTCAAACTCAGCCTTGGATGGTATTTTTCTACATTTCTCTCTTTTGCCTTCAACTTCATTCTTGGACGCTTCCCTCTTGAATTCTCATCCCACCTTTTTTTAATACCTCTCTTTGCACTATTTCAGAAGGCAAGCAGGTGACAACGGTAGTTTAAGAATAACAACTCATTTTTCAGCATAGCCAAATCGACAGCCATGGGACAGAGTGCTGGTTAAAACTGGTAATGCTAAATTTGCCAACAGATTTATATAAAGCATTAAAAAATTCTATTTTCCCCAAAGAGTTTAAAAAAAATTACTTTCTCTAAGAAAGACAAATCATATTTGGGGAATTATTTATTAATCATTTGTGATTAAAGTCTGCTTCATCCCATAGACCATCAAGTCAGTCAAGATCAAAAGGCTCTCTTCACTTGCTGTGCAAGGCTCAAACTAGCAGACCCTTTCCATGGAAACTTTCCATGAACATGTCCAGAGTCTTTCTGAGACTATTTTGAGACATTATTAATCCTTCCCAAGTAATTTCTGTGAAAAGCATTTAAACTTTTCACATTTTCACCCAGTCATCTAACAATGACAGCATTTTGTGTAAAGAAGCTGTAGCACAATCATTTGTCCAGTTTGTTATTTTTGAACCTCTGGGTTTCAACATTTGGAACAGTTTATATAAATTAATCTGCTCCAAATCTCATCTTCTAACAAAGAAATCCCACTAAGAGAATGAAAATAATCCACAGATAGTTTTATTTCTCAGTACTAAAATACTTGAGTAGCTTTTGGATGTGGGAAGCAACATGAGCGTAGACTCAGTTTTGCTGACTGTGAAGAGTATCATGTATCTGAGCACAGAGGACATAGATAGCAGAGCAGCACAACAGTAATTGCACAGTCCACTGGGAACCCTTTCTAACCACAGGGCAAGAACTTTTCATTTCCCATTACAAATATTATAAGGGTCTCAAGTCTCTGTTGAGCACAGAAATGCTTTGTGGTCATTTGGAAACAGATAATGATAGGCACTTAGCGAGCACTGATCTTCATTTGAGATTCAGCACCTATCAGGATGAGAGCATTTTTGCACAGCCTGAGGGTTTGCAGTCTCACAGTCTATAGCTTAAGCAACTCCAGAAGATGCTAAGCCCTCAAGCATTCAGGACATGGAAGGTGAGAACAGTGTTTCTCTACCCTTAAAGAATCTGACAATAAAGAGTGGAAATTTTGCATTTAGCTTTCATGAAACCACAGAGTAGTTAGAGTGTAACCTATTAAGGTTTAAAAAAATGTCTGATTTTATAGTCTCTGTAATATCATTTCACTATTTGCTATGATGCCATTGCATTTTCAATTTGAAATGCTCAGAGTGCTAAAATTATGCTTACATTACAGCTGCAAGTTCTGTCTATATCTCTTTCCATCCTACGTTAAAATACTATTAAAATATTCACCTATTCTAGTTCACACTAGATTCCCATTACATCTGTACCCATAATTACAAATGCACCAAAGAAGAGCCTCTCCATGTTAAACTTAAGCTGAAAAATAACAGATAAATCTCTATGGAGGTCTAGTCAATTTGAGCTACCTTCAAGAAATAATAGACTCCGTTCCAAATAGGAGGTGGGAAGAAGAAAAATAGAAATGAGGGGAGGAGGGGGATGGATCTACATTTTTAAAAGCTTCATCCCATCCCACTTCAGCTTCTGTTGCTGCCTTCCACGCTTCCATGAAAATTAAAAAATCAAATGCTGCATAACATTGTCACTGGATTCCCACAGAAGTCTTACTCTGATTGCCATTAAACAGATTTACGCATAAGTGTTACCAGGCTCAGCAAATGAAGAAGCCTAATACCACCTTCTTCAATTAAGCTTGGTTAAGCTATCATAAAAATTTAAATTGGAAATAATCTCATGTTAAAATCGAAAGAAAAGGTAATATTTTTCTTTTGTTCAAATAATATTTTTTAGAATTTTCAATATAAATAACACTCATGCATAATGCATAAAATTGTCATTTAACCAACAAGTGTAGAGGCATTTTAATCTCTAAAGGAGACAGTAAACAGTGTAGGCAGGGGTTCTACTTAACCCACACACTCTGCTAATACACTTTAGATAACAGGCCAGTGCATTTAAATAAAGTCCAGATTCAATTTAATAGTATTTGTTGCAAAGCTTTATCTAATTATAATAGTCAATCTTTATTACTAGCCTCACAGGTGCAAAGAACCCTATTATAATCCTTCTTTCTAATGATCTCTTCACTATCATAGTAATAACACTCAGCCATAAATTAATCATCTGTTTACAATCATGAGTAAACATCATCTCAATTAACAATTGATAAATAAACAATTGACTCTGGAGGCTATTCCTGTTATAAATGTGAAAACTAAAGGATTCAGCACAGCTATTTAACTCAAAATAGCATTTCTGTGTATCCAGAGATTTCTATTCTGCACAGTTTAAATGAAACGTGTTACATGAACTGCACAGGTTTTCCACCATAATAGTGCCACCCATCTTTTGTGCTGTTAAATGTGTAGGAGGATAGTCTGTCTTTTCCAGGGATTGCTTTGTTCCTCTCAGACTAAACACAAGATGAAGTTAACATATAGAACTGTTTATTTCTCCTATTAGAACTGCTTAGTAAGCTTTTTCCTTTCTAAGCATTTGGCTCATTTTTTAGTCCAATGCTAGATCACAATTTTCCCTCTAATTCATTTTTCCTCATTTCAGTTGTGTGTGAACACATTACTAGAGTGGCTGCAAGAAGTGAGGAAAACATTTCCTTTGCTTATCTACCCTGACCTGAAAGAAGAATCTCAATTACTATGTCCCTTACTTCATTTCAGTTTTCAGATTTTGTCTTTTAGTGTGCAATGAAAACTCAGATGGTCAGGCCCTGGAACATGCTCCCCAGGGAAGTGTTCAAGCAGCATTTGGACAATACTCTCAGGCAGAGGGTGTGATTCTTGGGGCTGTCCTGTGCAGGGCCAGGAGTCGAACTTGATCCTTGTGGGTCCTGTCCAACTCAGGATATTCTATGAATCATCTCAAAAGCTCATGAACATCAAATTATCTCAATGACCAAAGATTCTGGCCTGGGTTTGGAACTAGAGGAATTCCACCTCACTGCCTCCTGTCTATCCACTGGTCCACATCTCCATTTTTCCCATAACATTCCTACTAAATATCTACACCATTTTTTCTCCTTTTTTCTAGCTGACATGTATAAATATGAAACACTGACAGCTCTCCAGAAGATGACAAAACTTCTTGGTTCTCTCTCTGTTGGTCAAGCCATAGCAGCCCCAGACATACTGGAAAAGCTAAAAGGCTCTAACTCGCATTCACCTGCTATAAAACATACTATCCCTCATCAAAGACTGGGATTACCCCCATTTTTGCAGCTGCACTGCATGTTTCTCTCTCAGATCTACAGCTTGCCTTAGGTTTCTGGAAACTGAAATGAAATGCAATCCCACTGAAGACTCAGAAAGAAGTGAAGGAAAAACACCTCTGCCTGAAATCTCATATAGAGCAGAGAGGTCCACACCACCTGATCCAATGCCAAGGCCTGCTACAGCCTGAGCCAGAATATATTTTTGTTTTGACAACAAAGACCATTTTCTGCTGTCTTTACTTATCCATGTTTCTTGTGAACAGACATGTAGCCCACAAGAAAATAAAACAAAACAAACGAACAAAAATAACCCAACAAAAACCACACACACACACCAAAAACCCCAACCAAACCTACCAAAACCACCCCAAATCCAATAACCTGGAAAAAAGAAATGTTAACTTTTACCGGAAAAATGTGGTAGCACATGTCGAATCTGGCAGGACAAATAGAGACTGCAAGAGCAGAATTTTGAGGAAGCACAAACCCACCTGTCTGCTCATGGCTGGAATATGTGATACATAATCTATGTATCATTAAAAATAAGCTTAATTTTAGAGAGTACTCTTTATGGATTATTAACCTTTCCTAATGCATAAAATATTCCAGTCTTGGTGACTATCTGTTTTCAGCTCTAGAGCTAGTGCCTGAACATACTTCATATCTGTCCTGCCCTGGAAACAGTCTCTTGAATGAAAGACTAGGTTTTTTTGGAAACTCTCTAACTTGACTAATGGCAGCTGAGTTACCAAAGAGATTTGAATAAACACATGATTTGAATAAAGAATTTCTAATGTTGTTTCGAAGGAAAGAGATAGTGATTATTCCTATTTTCACGTACAGATCTGTGATGAGTCTACCATCTGTGATACCTTTGACTTCATGACTGCATGTTCTCCTAAACTGTGTAACACTCTGTAAGGCTATGCCTGGTCAGTCTTTCAGAAATTCTTTCCTCAGCCAGTATCACTTCAGTCACTCCTAATGTTTGTCATACCTCCTGCCTTTGATTTCAGACTTTTGGGGAGTAATTTTAAAGCTGCTTTTTTTGCAATCCTTTCCATCTCCTGTAGCAAAGAGGCCAGCATTTTTCAAAATGCTGTAGGAGCCTAGAGAGATTCACATAGGAAAAAACTAAGATGATGACTGTTTATAAAATTTTTGATGAAGGAAACCAAGCCTAAAAATTGCAGAATACTGTAAAAATCATGTAATCCATGACAAGCCTTGATTGCAGTGTTTCTATGGTTGTGACTACTTCATAACCCACAATGTACAGAAAGAAAAACATTTTAATCAAAAGAAAAAAAGGGTCATTGTGTCTATTAACGATTCTGTTTTAGTTGCATTGCTTCATGGACACAGACATTGCAAAATAAAAATGGTGTGGTTAAAAAGTAACTCACCAACATTAAAAAGTAGAAATGATAAATACAGCATAGGGGTTTTTTTGTTTGTTTCTTTGGGTGGGCTTTTTTTCATATGCACTAATGAAGTCAGCACTCACTTTTGCTGCTAGATAACAAATCCCAGTGTCAATACTACATAAAATGTCCATTAGTAACCCTGAATTATCTTATATTTATGACATTCTATGTTCTTGTAAAGTAAATTGATAGCCCATAGTAATACATGGTAGTTATCAAGCCATTCAGGGAAAATGTTTTTTAAAACATACTTCTGAGTTGACTCTTTGCAAAGCTCAGAAAAGTCAAGCAAAACTTGGACAGAAAAGGAAGTCGTACTCCAAGTCCTCCAAACCCACAATTCCCAGTGAATTAGAGTTCAGTCACACTGAAGAATTCCTTCCATAGGATGCTTTAATGTACAACGAGCTAAAAGTGCTCAGCCCTAAAATGGAAATTATCAGTAAGGAGAACTCGTAGGGTCAGATCCTGCAAAAGAAACTTATTTGATGTATTCCAGAAATGCAGTCAATTGGAAGGCAGTTCTGTGAGCAAAAATCTGATCCAGAGTTACAAGCTAGCCAGAACTTAATCACATACCTAAAACTAGGAAAGTGGTTTCCCCAGATGTAGGGATTCAATACCACACTTACGATCATAGCCCACTCCTCCCCCACTTGTTTTTCACTCCACTGAAGCTTTCTGAAGTTAAAGGTGTTCTAATGTGTGGGTTTAGCTGTTCTGATTTCTGTAGGTTACCCATGAAATAGGAGTCATTATGGATTATGACCTTCAGTGTCCCTGATATGTGAGATATATGGCATATGACTTGATCCACATAAACTGAAATGTTCAATGATGCAGGAATTTCATAACCTCTAAGGAATTCATATTCTTTCTGCAACACTGAATGAACTGGAATTATACTAATCTTCCACTATCTTATCCTACATCTTTAACAACTGCTAAGGATGGCAGTGGCCATTTTATTCAATCATTATTTTTTTTCCCTACAGTATTTTGGAAGATAGTTATTACTAAGTGCACAGTTACAAAGTCTACATATTGAGACTTTCAGGACTCGGAGCAGTGACACCACAATTATAAGGAAGCATTAAGCACAAGCACAGATGGCCATTGACCAAAGCACTATTACATGCTCTTCTCATCAGTAATTAGGAATAAAGAATCTTCAGCAAACCAACTCTAGTCCCAGTGAAGTAACAGTGTCTTCAGCAGCAGAATTCCTTATTAGAAATCTTAAGAACAAATTGATGCTGTATTTGAAAAACACACCAAGCCTGAGATATTTGGGAATGATTGCAATATGTTCCACTAAAGAAACTAACAAAACCACAGAGGACTACCCTTCCACAGAAGTGTTTGGTTTAACTGAGGAACAACTAAGCTGAAAGGAGTGCTGTGTTTTCCATGGAAGATCAGCAAAGGTCTTACAAAATAAATAACCTCTGAAAAGGATCAGATTTTTGACTACAGGTAAAATGTAAAGATCATTCAAGACTGGGAGAAATCCAAAGGCAGAAGTTATGGGCAAACAATATTACTTGACTAGAACTTCACCACTTAACCAAAAGGAGATTGCCCTTGGGAGGCTTACAAAATGTGCATCTGTTTGCATCAATTACCATATACACAAAATCCTAAGGAGAGGCACCATAAAACCCTTTTTTTATTTTTTCCCAGAAGTCTAAGTCCTGTGACAGACTCAAGCTATTGGAAGGTACCTAGTCATCAGTAACATCCCTGAGAGCCTAAAGCATTTAGCTTCCAAACCTCCTTTTCCTATAAAGTAATATGCAGATTATGTACATTTCCAGTGGGAGTTATAATAGAAACAGTTTCTTGAAAATAAACAAGGAATACATTTTTAAAATATTCTCATTCTATGCAAAGAGGTTACTCCAATTCTTTAAGAAGAAAAAGTTTTCTAAAATGCTTTTATGCTATCTGGTGTGCCAGGTAGACAGTGCTATCCTACAATCTTCCTTGCTTAGAAAGTACATTTTGGAAACAGCCACACAGGGCTACATATAAATACAACACAATCTATTAAGACATATCCTTATCTTCAGTCAATTTTCCTCCTGAATTAAGATCCAGTGAGAGGATTTCCTACCTTAAAGTCCCCTGTAATGAGATGAGTAGAAGCCTGCAAAGCCAGCTTGGAAGAGTAAAGATTAAACCTCAGTAAGACTCAATAAAGTCTATATAACAACTACAAAAAACTCTACCTTCCAAAAAACCACACTAGAAATTCTTACACAATCCACTGCAAAATCTCCACAAGAGATTTTTCGTATTTCTCCTCAGATTTTTCCAAATATTTCAAGCAAGAAGTAGCTACTCCATTAACCATTTAGAGCTGGAAAGAGGTAGTAAATAAGCTTATGCAAACATAGCTGAATGATTCTGTCCACTCAGGACTGGATTTAAAGTAATGATATAGCAATCCCAAAACCTAAAACCTTTTTATATTAACACTATCACACACAGGTGAATTTCACCAGTACATATATACATAAATATAAATAAATAGGGACCATGCTGTATTCCTAAATGCTCATGAAGCTATGCTATCTTAGACATGGCACCACCTATAGACGGAATCTATTCAAGCCCTTGGCTTAGAGGTCAGGCTAGAAATCATCTCTACAACATTTTGTTTCCAAATGTTTACAACATTTTGTTTCCAAAATAAGCAAGTCACACTCCCCAGTATATCTTATTTGAACAAAGGTTGTAACCACCCTGTTACATGAGTTGTCAGATAGTCTTGTCTCTTCACTTTCCCCAGGAACTTTTTCTGCCTGCAGTTTCTTCTGCCTTTTGCTTTTATCATCATTGGTTCTCCTCTGTGGCTAACATCAGCTCAATGAGCAAATTTTACACAGCTTTGAAAGGAGCAAGATTTGTGGTCATTCTATCCATCTCCAGAACTAGGCTCCACAGCCTTGAGCCAGCTGCTGAGAAAGCTCTGTCTGTTGCTCTCAGAAGCATCACCCTCAAGGCTGACAGTTTCATAGTTCCTCTGAAATGCAGCTGTCAAGGGAATCTGTCACTACAGCTGGGGAAAAGAAATTTCTTAAATAGTTTGAGCCAGTTCCATGGAGAGCTTTGAAAATTATAGGGGGGAAAAGGTGAATTTAACCCAATACTCTAGGAACAATAAGAGTGGACCAGTAGTGGAGTGTAGTCACAAAGTGTCACTAGTCCATACTGCTCATAATTACAAGAGAATAGTTTCTCTTGTGACATACTGGCTCCCACTTTAAAACCAAATTAGGAAACATGTTGGCCTACTGGCAGAAAGCCAGGCTTATTTCTGTATACTTGAGTCTCTCGGAAATGCTCCAAGAGAATTTGGGATAGTTCTTATTATATAAGACCCAACATAATTTTAATCCTTATTTGCATAGAGTCATTAAGGCTGGAAACAACCTCCAAGATGGAGCCCAACCTTTGACCAAACACCACCATGCCAACTAAACCATAGCACTAAATGGCACATCCAGCATTTCTTGAACACTTCCAGGGATGGCGACTCCATCACCTCTCTGGGCAGCCTGTTCCAATGCTTAACCACCTTTCCAGTGAAAAAATTCTTTCTGATGTCCAACCCGATCCTCTCCAGGAACAGCTTGAAGCTCTGTACTCGTGTACTGTCGCTAGTTGCTTGGGAGAAGAGGCCAACCTCTAACTTGCTACAACCTTCTTTCAGGTAGTTGTAGAGAGTGATAAGGTCTCCCTTGAGCCTCCTTTTCTTCAGGTTAAACAACCCCAGCTCCCTCAGCCACTCCTCATACAACTTACTCTCTAGGCCCTCTACCAGCTCTGTTGCCCTTCTCTGGACATGCTCCAGCACCTCAATGTCTTTCTTCAAGTGAGGGGTCCAAAATTAGACACAGTACTTGAGATGCAGCCTCACCAATGCCCAGATCAGAGGGACAATCACTTCCCTAGTCCTGCTGGCCACAGTTTTTGGTACAGGCCAGGATACCATTTGCCTTCTTGACCACCTGGGCACACTGCTGGCTCATGTTCAGATGGCTGTTGACCAGCATTCCCAAATCCTCTTCTCTTGGGTCACTTTGCAGCTACTCTTCCCCCAGCCTGTAGCACTGCCTGGGGTTGTTGTGACCCAAGTGCAGGACCCAGCACTTCACCTTATTGAATCTCATTCAAATGACCTCGGCCCTTCATCCACCCTGTCCACATCTCTCTGTAGAGCCTACCCACTCTCCAGAAAATCAACACTCCCATCCAAAGTTTGCATTGTCTGTGAAGTTACTGAGGGAGTTACTTGATTCATTTGTCCAAATCATCAATAAAGATATTAAACAGGACTGATCCCCATTCTGAGCCCTGGGGAACGCCACTGATACCAACTGGATGCAGCACCGTTCACCACCACTCTCTGGGCCCGGCCATCCAGACAGCTTTTAACCAGCAAAGAGTGCACCCGTCCAAGCCACGGGCTGCCAGCTTCTCCAGGAGAATGCTGTCCAGGTAGACAATATTCACAGCCTTTCCCTCATCTACTAGGCAGGTCACCTGGTCATAGAAGGAGAACAGGTTAGTCAAGCAGGACCTGCCTTTCTTAAACCAATCCTGGTTGGGCCTGATAACCTGGTTGTTCTGGATGTCCTGTGTGATGGTACAGCTCCCTCAATACCCTCAGGTGAATCCTATCCAGTCCCATAGACTTGAGAGTGTCTAAGCAGCTCATTAGGTCACTAACTACCTCCTCCTGGATTAGAGGGGGACTATTTTGCTCCCCATCCCTGTCTACCAGCTCAGTGGGCTGGCTGCCCTGAGGATAACCAGTCATTTTTTTGAAGACTGAGGCAAAGAAGGCATTAAGTACCTCAGCCTTTTCCTTATCCTTGGTTACAGTGTTCCCCTCCGCATCCAATAATTTTGGTTTTATTAAGAAAAACACACAATTACTACTCGTGTCTTATCTATAATAGAAATACTTTCAATATTTTAAGTATACTTGTACAGTGAAAAATTATGCAATTCCTCTTGCATGCATGCAGTAACACAGTTAATTTCTTCCACATCAGAAAGGAAACAAGCTATATTGACACATTATATTAACTGCTTCCATATCAGAGAGGAAATAAGATATATTGATATGGGTCTTTTTCAAACTGATCAACTGTATCCACCCTAGTTTGAGTTTAGTTTATTCCCAAATCAGCCCCTGGGTCTTGTCCATTCCTAGCATTTAAGTCCCTGCTAGAACAAGCAGACAGGACAGCTATGTATGCAAGCTGAGAATCTAGGCAGATTTATTTATTTTGACCATTTATTTTTTATTCTGTTACTCTAGTGATTGCGGGGGGGGGGGGGAGTCACCCCTTCTCCATCTAACACTGTACAGCCACAAACATAATGTAAATAAAATCTCACATTCAATTCCCCACATCACATCCCTTTTGTTACAGTGGCATTTCTGATAACAGGAATTACAGCCACACAGAGAATTTTTGTTCCCCACTAAAAGTGTGATATCTCTGAGAGCAGATGATGGTTTTATTACAAAAACTTCTGTAGTTTGAAAAGAGCAGTAGTAAAAGTTAGTTCAAGGTTTTTATGACTTCTTTTGTTCAGAGGAAACTAAAGGAGGAAAAACACTGGTGGTGTATGAAAAGATTGCTTGTTTACAATCAGTACACAGATCCTTGCTTTTTTCATGAAAGGAAAGGAAACCAGCAGGAGAATTACAATACGGAGCACCTCCCAGGATCTCTTTCACCATTCTCTCAATTTGTGTATTAAGCAACAAGGCAGCTGTTGAACAAGTACTATCAACAAAGCAATCTTCTAGCCCTTTGATTTAGGCTATTCATATCTTCTGCCCTGAAATAAAATGACTTTCACAATTAAAACACCGAAATCAATGCTGTATCTATTGTCATGTCTGCAGGAGAAAAGCTTTAATTACAACTCTAGTTAGATAACACAATCATTACACCTCCTTAATCTCAAATATAAAACCAGTACCCTTTGAGTGCTATGCCACCCTTTCTTTGATTTTTTTTATGTGAATGGCTTTTTATCTGAGCACTTTAATTTGCATGCCTTTGCTGCGAGGCAGCTCCCCGTGATATGTTAATTGCAGAGTGCTTTAAGTACTAAAAGATTAACATAAAACCCTTTGCAAACAAGCTAATAGTTTATGATAATTTTTGCATGGCCTTTGTCTGTCTATCACTGGATTGCCTCTAGCTGTAATTTTATAAAGAAGCTGTAAAATATCATTTAAACAAGTTCATTTACACATAATTATTACCAGAATCACATTATTCAATTTAGATACTCCAGCCTATTAACAATCCATGAACTAAAATGTAATTAAACTATTTTCCTTTTATGAACCTATTCATTACAATGTGTGGGAAATGGATCTCTCAGTTTCACTGAAAATTTCAGCACTCTGTTGTTGGAATTGACAAGTCTGGCACTCATTCTGTGCTTTTAATTATATTAAAAGTATTTCAAGGCAGCTAAGATAAAGAATATATTTATAAAAGAATGTGTACAAATGACAAGATGGGGTAATCGCCTAATATATCTTTATTTCACCAAACACAGTTTGCACCTTCTTAGCAGATAAAATAAACCCAGGATATATCATTTCAATTAAAAGTTCTCAAGTTTTCATGTTTTTGAAGAAATATTTTGGAAAAAAAAGTTTATCCCTAACAAGATTGGTTAAGTATTTCAATTACAGCTCTAGTCTACTACCTAACAGTACAGGGACTTGAATTGTGCACCTGTGGATATTTCCCTTTGATAAAAATCATCTTAGCTCAAAAAATGAATTACATTTCAACAAAGACTAAAATTTGCTGCTCATTTGTCCATCACAAACTTTAAGATTTGTCTTAATGGGCCCAAAGACTAACTGGCATTCAGTAACTCAGATTATCAGAACACAATCATAATACTCAGATGCTACACTTAGCCTTTCACAAGGAATGGGTATCAGGCCCTGTTTACTTATTGTATTTTTATCCCATTTATCCAGACTTATCAAAGGAACATTCTGATCTGGATAACGAAAGCTTCGGTCGTTGCTCAATAATACAAACTGCAGAGTTTCCTACAAAAACCACACCTTAGTATCTCTGCTGAAATAAGTTCAACAGAAGTCTAACACAGGGGTAATTTTCCCTGATGATCCAAATTATTTTATCAGAAACACACAAGTCAGAAGACACTAAGCATTTCCTTATATCTTTGAGGATAGAAGCCAACACATACAAATGTCACTTCTAAGGAAGACAAAAAAGATGGGCCCCAAAATAACTACAAATACTGATTACCCCTGAGTTTCAATTCCCTCATACCTGTGTTGGAATAGGGAACCTATTAAAAATTTAAGCTCTGAATTAGATGGTGCCATTCCTGAGATTAAGATAGGTCAGAGGTATGCAGCAGATGAGAAAAAAAGCAAAAATCAAGTCATTCCCATAATGGGCATGAAGCTCAAATATCTTTTTTTTTTTTTGCTGACCCCGTCCAAAATCCATCCTGTAAAAATACCTGATGTCTGATGCCTGCCTTTTCATTTGAAATAAAAACCTGCAACCTAATTCCATTATGGATCCTTCTCTTAAGAACAGGTAAAAATACTGGCTTTGACAAATTTGTTAATATTCTAATGATTGACATATTTATTAGTATTCTAATGATTGACATTTCTTATCCAAAAATTAAAGATAAGCTTTTGTTCAAAGCACACAGTAATCATGTATAACACTAATAAGAGCAATGCCAAGAGAAACTACTATGGGAGTAAGATGGTCTACAGAGAAATTCTCTTGCAAAATGAGGGATTCATAAGAAAACTTTAACAGATATCTCAGTCTAAATTGCCTGGGATCTGTGAATCACTGAGGCGGATAAACTTAATTATTTGTAGCAGTCTTTGAGCAAATATTTCAGTCAAATATCAATCTGAATTTTACCATTCAGATCACTTTCTAGAGAAGTTAACAACTATAAACTCAGCAGGTAATTCTGACAGACAAAGTACAATAAAAATTCTAGCATATACTTTTTTTTTTTTTTTTTACTGTTTTTTACTTCAAGCAGTAAGGGTACAATAGGGAAATGGCAAATTTTAAAGAAATTCAAGTTTGACTGTCATTTTAGAGCACAATCTAACTCTACTAGAACTTTTTCTAGACCCCAAAATATTTACAGAAGCAGTGAATTGCAGTCTCCAGTGTTCTTGAAATTACATACACAGTCATTAACAGTTATTATTACTGTTTTTGTTGTTGTTGTTGTTATTATTATTATCATCATCATATGGGGTTTTTTAAGCATCAAGTGAATATAAATTATTTTTACTCTTTGGACTGTCAGCATTTGTAATTTATTGTCAGTCTTCTAAGTACTTTAAAATACAACTGACACCACTAATTTTATATTCCTCCTCAGAAGTTAATCACTCATTGGCGGAGTAAGATTAAAACAGTTTTAGTGAGAAGAAAAGGTGTTAGGGTAGGTTAGGAATAGCTACAACATATCTTCATTGCTTGCACTTGTACAGAAGATCCTTTAGTCAATGCCTAAAGTATCCATGTGGTTGAGATATAATTGACAACACTTGCAGTGCTATTTAAAAACAAAACAAAAAACCCTCTAACAAAACACTTTAGCATTCCTGTTTACATTACTAGCTTCACACTGGTTTAGATAATGGTCTAGGAATAAAATCACTGCATTTCCTTTTCACAACAGTAGGCTTCATCCTCAAAACAAGTTAAAAAACAGTTGTGGGTTTTTTTAGTTTCATGCTGTTTTAAATCAAACTGTTTCTTATGTAGCAATAAGTTTATGAAGGAACCACAATGTATGAAGAGAAGCCTTTTTTCATTTTAGAATCTCCCGGTTCATTCCAAACTCCCATTATTTGGACTGTCACCCTGACACTGCCTGAGGTGCATTTCAGCTCGCTGCAAGAGAATCTGCTTTCCCACTAATGGGGCTGTTCTTGCAATGGCAAATGTAATTTTCCACTCCATTACAAACAGTGTGCAAAAGGACCTATTTCTCACTGCACACAGATCAGTTCCCAGTGAAATCCTATTCACCAAATATTATAATAGCAGAATCCACTTCAGATACAGGTGCTTTTTCAGGGCTGGACAAACAGCTCTGATCCAACTGTGGACACACCTGAACATTTACTGCTCCAATATTCTTCAGTATTAGAGAAAATTACCCAACAGGTTCAGTGAAGGAGCAAGAAGTTAGGAAGAAACTGAGAAAGGAAATATTGTAATGATACTTTCTCAACATACTATTTTTGTACTGCTTTTCTTTAACAACCAGCCATAATGCAGATTTATATAGTGACTGTTACTCTTGGCTGTAATTAATCTACAGTCACAAATCCATTAATACACTGAACAGTGGCCTAACTGCATTTTGAATGTCTTACAAAGTTCAAAATTAGATGTCTTTGCAGCAGAATAAAATTCAAGTAAAAGAAACTCATAATTCTTTAATAAAAAATAGTTATATTCACCTATATTTTACATTTATTAGCCTATATTTATTTCTCTGTATCACTACATCATCATGACAATCTTACAAAAAGAAATGAAAATAATCACACAAGAACTTATACAAATGCTTTGTCTTGTAATTCAGTATAAATTGTTCGCATGCAATACTCTTCAGTAAATAGTAAATAGTAAATTGTTCAAAAGAAGTAAAGACTAAGACACTGCAAAAGCACTGCAAAAAGAACTGCCTTTGGGAATTCTATGCCTAGAGTTCTAAACTAGGCATTAAGTTTATTAAAAAAAAGATACCAGCTTTCAATTAAAACTGACAGCCTCAAAATGCAAGTTTCCCAGAGTTTTCCTCTTTCTGCCATGTTACAAAAATAACAATAATAAAGTAACTTAAATAAATTTTAGGAACATATCATGAAAGGAACAGAAAAGATACCTCCCATAGAGTCTGCAGTATACATTGAAGCACCATTCACTAAGCAGAACAATTCACAAATCATCCAATTGTATTCACCCTCTCCCTCACTGGAGATAGTCAAGAACCATCTGGACACAATCCAGTAATTGAATTAAAATCTAGGAAAATGAGATCTGGAGTCTTGGGTACAAATAAGTGAAAAACATTTTTATATTTCTTGCCATAACCTCTGAATTAATCCTAGACAAATAAGTAGTCTATGTAATGTGCCTTTGATTTCTTCCATCCCAAACATGTAACCTTGGATAACATGTTTTAATATAACAGCAAAATACTTTCATTCTAATTTTGAAAGTATGCAGAATCCCCATTGTGACAATATGGAGGCATCTATGTGGATATCTATCACTCTTGACAGCTTTTTAATGAGGCATTCAAAAGTTCAGAAGTATTAAAGAATATAAAAATACCACATCTAGGGAATCTTCAAAGACTAAGCCTCAAATCAGTGATCTGAATGATAAAGGCAGATGACAGGTGACTAAAGTAAAAGAGAGAATGGTGATAAAGTTACTACAATGGACACTTTCATAATTCATCATGGCAAGAGTAAGAAAAGCACCTTTCTGTAGCTCATGCAGTGTATACCACAGAGCTACTCAGTAACTTTGGATGGGAAGTAGAACAGTAGTCAAAATCCTTCAGGCAGGCCCTTTAGTGATTTAGTTCCTGATGTCTCCTGGCCAGACACACTGACACTGTCAGTGATGTAGCACAGAATGACAAAGCACCAAAATCCTCGACAAACTGTGAATGCAACCGACTCCTTAACTTTGAATCACTACTCAAACTAGCCCAAATATGTATTTTTTCAATGCCTTTCCATTTTTTGTATCTCTACATTTTAAAATGTTACAGTTAGCAGGATCTCTGAAATTGTCCCTGTCAGTTCCAGCCAAGAAATACAATCTTGAAATAATTTACAAAAGTTATCAGGAATATTCTTATGGGAATGCATATATTTAGTCATCAGAATAATTCACTGAAAAAAAATAACTTGAAAAGGATGTCAGAAACCTGACTTCAGAAATAAATTCTAATTTCATTAGAAAAGATGCTTTACCAAATATCTGAACTATAACTTTGCCACTCAAAAGCTTCCATCCCTTTGATTTAAATCATTTAAAACTCAGAAAAAAATTACTTCTCCAACTTAAGCTAAAAGTACTCCAATTTTATTTCAAGGATTCCAATAAGTTCTGCAGTTAAATGACAAAGAAAGTAAACACCCTTACAAGTCAGAATTGTCAAATACAAATGTTAATATAGCCGAAGAAGTTATATTTATCTCTTATTCATTACTATTGTAGAATATCTGAATATACTCAGCTTGTTTCAGGAAGAAGGTACAATATAGATGTAGCTAACTACTGTAAAAGAGTGCTTATAATTCCTAAGTCCCATAAAGTTTACTGGGAAATTGGTATTTTATATAGTCTTGCTTGCTCCAACAGATTAGAACAGGCGTAACTTCTCTGAAGAACTATCTATGTATTTATACTGTTCAAAGGGAGCATTACCTTGAAAAGAGGCTAAAGGCCAGCAAACCTTGATCCACTACATGGATCTAGCACACTGTCTTTAGATGTGAGCTGATATAGAAAGGCTTCAGTACCTCAGTGCAAGACAGTTGTGGTGCCTGATAGAATGGAACAGAATAAGGAAAATCCAGTTTATTTTAGTGGTACAGGTGGTTGCTGAAGACTGAGTAAACAAAACCCTCCAAACAACAGCAACAAACACAAAGGAGTGAAAACATGGTAGAACTACCAAGTTACTCAGATATCTGCTCAGCCTGAGAATTGCCTTCTATTCATAACTTCTGGAACACTTGGATTGACCTCCAGAATTATGTCTGCTGAAGTTGGCTAAAGAAAACAATTATAGGGTGGAACAAGAGGAATTATAAACTGTGAAGTATATATTTACAAATTACTGCTACTTTGCATTTTGCTAATTCTAACAGAATTGCTATGCAGCTTGTTACTTAAGGGAGTCTATCATTTTTCCCCCTCTTGCACTAGCAATGCTTTAAACCATGGTGTAATTAATGTAATTAAGTGATTAATAAAGATTGAAGGGGTTGGACATCACGTGAAATACTTAATTTTGTGTATCTGTAGCTGAGTGACTGTTTAGGTTTGTATTTCAACTGTCAGCCAAATGATGTGCAATTAAGCCACAGCAGAGATCTCTTTTAACCAGTGATGATGTCAGACAGATTCATAGTTCTGGGTGGTGGGTGGTAAAACTGCCCAATCTTTTCCTATTATGCTTTATTCATGTACTGTATGTGTCAGTGTATTCATACTTTGAATTTCTCTATTAGCAGAATAGAAGGTTATGCTGCAAAAATAAAATGCTCTGGATTTATCTAACATGAAACGAATGGTCCTTATGCAATTTATTCTGTTGCTGTGGTAGTCAGAATACCAGGGTGAAACTGCTTGCTACTTCATTGTTCTACTTCCTCTGTACAAAGCTACTTCTAGAAAAAAAAAAATTATTTGTATCTCACTCGTAGCCTTGAACTTACTGCATTGAAACCTATAGAACTCAGAAGAGACTGGCATTATTTGTTCTACAGACAATCCTGGAGTTGAAAACTGATGCCAAATCTACCTGAGAACCCTGGATCAAGTTTTGGCCAGGGTACAAGAGCTAGGCTAATCTGTTGGGGTAACGAAGACATTTCTTGAGCTCCCCAGTCACTCTGAGGACCTCCTGTGAAGACTTGCCATCATGTTAGTGCTTGAAGGCTGCTACTGAAATGTGCACATGTGCTTCACATTGTCATCAGCACTGGCCCAAATCAGTACAGGAAGATGAGCTGTATTTTATTACATTAATAGTTGTAACTGATTTCAGCAGGCCTGAAACTGTTATTATACTTCCTTAAAAATTCTGAAATTTCAGGTTTCTAGGGGACTATGATATCTGGCTATATCTTCCTGTATTATATCCCATGAATTCTAAATATACTTTTCCTTAATTGTTATTTTAACCTCGGCATCCTTCCAAAACCATCTGAAGCAAAACAAATGATGTAAATGAATGGATCAAGTCAATAATAGTTAACAGGTCTTAAAATCATTTAAGGTATACGTTGTGCAATCAAGCCTTGAAAGTGCCTGACTTTAGGCCATGCCCTGGCTTCTAGACAGTCAGGACCATAAAGCTCTATGTATTTATCAGGTGCATCAAGATGTCACAGGGCAGACAGGGCATACAGACATTTCAAAGAATTACAAAAGCAAGGGGCTCACATTATGAACAAAAAAAATGAAGATTTATATTTTTGATCTTTCTAAGGAGCCCTGATTCATAACTATATTTTTCTAAGCCATTGACTCCAGGGAACAAGCCTTCATCTAATCTTAAGACAAAGAACCTCCTAAATATGAGATCACTCTTTTGGGTACCTTGCAAAAAGTAACAAAGATAAAAAGCTGTATTATTCCTATTCTTCCACGTGCAGAATTTGGGGGTTTTTTCCTGCTATAACAGTAAAAGTCATTTTCCAATTCACAAATAAAAACTTTCTACATAGTTGCAAAATGCTGTCCAGAACAGCCATCAATATTCCAACTCTTCTCTGCTAAACTACATTGAAAGTAAAATTAAGACTAGAGAGTAAGCTAACTTAGCCACTTAGAATGGACTTGTAATAAGCCAATGATTTTAAATGCAGCAATATTGTCAATTACTGCACAGTTCCTAGATTGCTTAAAATTCTTCACAGGTTTTGTCTTTTATAAAGATGAGGAGGATTTTCTACCTAAATTTACCATGGCAAAGACAGGTATAAACACAGAAAAAAAAGTCTTAGCCAGGCACCGTTTTCATTTCATGAGAGATATTTTCTGTTTAACCTTTATTTCATGTTATTAAAGACTGGGATATTTCAATTCAAAGTGACTTTAATACAAATATCATATGGAGCTCATGAAGGACATTTTAAATAAAAGCTATGTATCAGATTTAGAGAATATCCTTTTTATTCAGTGAGAAACACAGTGAACCTTTATCTTGTTTACACTCTCATAGTCATAAAAGGTTTATGAAACAGAGTGTAGAAAGCTGCCTTCACTTCTGAGGCCATCAATAAGACTACTTTAGCTAAAAAAACTCCAAACTTTCTGTCCACCCCCACTATCCCCATTAAAGGCTCATGAGGCGTTCTGGACAATAAAACCAGTTGGAGATGTCCTTGATCTTCCTGTGGCTTTTATAGAAGCCAGATGGCTTGGCTCTGGAACATCTCATAATTTAGTGAAATGAAGAATTAAAGGAAGAGTTCAGAATTAGCAAAATTAAACTGCATGAGTTACCAAAAGTCTAAAACACTATTTTTTTTTCTTCTAGAACATTACATATACTCCAGGCTCTCAAATAAGCTCAGAGAAAAAATAAGAGTGGGCTGAAGTAGTATATTTCAATAGTTCTGAACAATGGGTTTGACAGCCAGAAAAAAATTTCCAAAACTATTTTATTCCAGTTAGGCATACTTTGTCTAATATGCCTACCAAGCACAATAGCATACATTTTGTATTATTTTGCTTCAGTCATCCCTTATGCTCAAGACTGAAGTGCTGCTGACATTACCACAGACTCATGAATATCATGATAAGAGAGTTCTAGGACTATACTATGTGCTAATAGAAATGAAAGAATCTGTATAGGACAAGAGCAAGGAAAGGGTGTTAAGGGGTCACCAGCATCCAAACAAAAAAAAAATAAATGAAAATAAACCTTTGCACACATATAAATCTTTTCACCAAGGAAACTGAGAACGTTTCTTGTGCTCTCTCTAACACCTTGGCAAATACACGTTTAAGCTAAAAAACTCTTCAGTCAGAAGCACAGATTCAATCCTTATTTCATCAGGTGTCTGTGTAGCTCACAAGCTTTTTTTAGGTATTGTATTTTGTTTCATATTTGTTTGGCACCACATTAACAAATGCATGCCTTTCTCATGCTATCAAAAATTATTTATTAATTATTCCAAAGAGAGAGACCTTGTTACAATTTTTATTTACTCTACAGTTCTTTTACATGTCATACACTGGTGTCATGTTTGAATTTCATTCCTGCCCTCCAGCAATATCCCATGTGATTTTCTCTAAGATCTTGTGATGGCTATTGAAGACTTTGTTTTCAGAGAAAACATTAGCCCTCAGTTTTGAAGAATTGCTTGAGGTGGAAAAAGAATTTGAATTATACCCTGCTAAAACTGTCATCAAAGTGAATTATTACTGTTTACAGTTGTGTTCATTAATTTTACTTGTATCCATCCATCTAGATAATATATGTAAAGACAGAATGCACATAAAGAGACATTCTATAAGAAGATGCAAAGTAGAATAAATTTTAAAAACCCTCAGCAATTAGCTGATCTAATAGCAGAGCACAGCAGTAGAAAATTTTTACATCTTTTCTCTCCAGCTAGTACCTGAAATGCAAGAAGTCACTCTCCTTGGTTCTGTAGTGATCTACTCTATGTACTCCCTATCCTGAAATGCATTATGCTTAGACCTAGCAAGACAAAAAGAATGTAGCTACATAATTATAAGCTGGACATACGATGAAATGCACACACAGAGGAAAAAACTGATGGAAGCTCTTTCTAATATTTCACAAATTTTGAATACTTAATCTCATCACCTAAAAAAAAAAAAAACCAACACATTAATATATGCAATTTCCTGGACTAAAAATAGTTAAGTTACATACTATAACACTGATATATTGCTAAGTCAAAAATAACTCTGCCAATCAGTATCTTGACATGCAGAGCCCAGAGGTATATCATGAAATTGTAGCTGTTCACTTTTTTGAACTAGACAAAAGTGCTGCGTGGCTTGCACATGCTCCTATAGGATATAAGGAAATGTCTGAGAGTCAATAAAGATGGGATATATTAGAAAGTTTGAAGGTTAATTTTTAGCATATAAAACCCCAAATTCCTAGATGCAATTAAGCTGCATTTATGTTTTTCAACCAACATGGTCAGTGCTTGGCCAAGTGGTAGGTACTGAAAAAAGGCTTTTAAAAAAATAGAAAGTATAATTTGTCATAAACCTTGCCATCCATTTTATCTGAACAAAGAGATTTTGGTGTTATTACCTGCTAATAATTATCTTGCTATTTGTATAATGCCAAGAGGCAGTAGGATCTCTGTCACTGTTATAGTTCCTCAGTTATATCCAATCATATTAAGAATTTGTAAGAAAAAATATAAGAAGCTCCCTGGTATTCCCAAATAACACGTGTCACAATTCAATCAGATGATAAAAATAAAAAAAAAACCTTATTAAGAATAAATCTAGGAATAAACTCTTTGTCAAGCTTTGCCACACAGGAAATCGAAAATAAACTTAAGACATCAATATGCTGTGACTGAAACTACAGTTTTAGCCAATATGAAGTGATGTCTCCAACATATACAATTAAAATATGCATCAAAGCAATTCAATAGAAAATACAATTATACAAATTTACGTTTTTCCCCTATGATCCCAGGATCTGAGCAGCCCTGGGGGTAACAATCCCTACAAAGTATTATTCAGCATATTTCTCTATACCTCAATCTGAGAAGTATATCTTTTATGTTATATGCAGTAATCTAAATCTTTCCAAGACTTAAAAATGTACTTGACTCTGAGAATTCTGACTCATGTTTACCAAAACCAAACATAAAATGATAACATTTTGGTTATGTGCAAATCGAAATTCCCCCACCGCACAATACCGCTATGTCAACGGGACCAGTGGGAGAATAGGATGCCCAATGCTCCACATGACATGAAACCCATAAAATCAGAACTGTAAAGGTGGTTTGTTGCATTCTCTGAAACAACTTGTCTTTTGGTGGTCCCCTTGCGCATTCCAAGACTGGCAAATTCACCATGTAAATCCAGCATTATATAATAAGGATCCTCTGCTCCAAATCCAAAACCTAGTCACATACGTCTCTTCAGTTGATAATATTTACATTTCTAAATAGTAATGACTTAGAAAGGAGGAGAGATTTCATCTTCAGTTATCAGAAAGCTACATCCATGTTTGCAATTAATTTTGGGAAAACATGACAAGATATTCTTGACATAATTATCTGACAAAGTGAATTATTTTCCATCGGGTATTAAAGGTTATGTCTGTCATCTATTAGTACTACCCAAAGCCTTCATGTGCTTCTGAAGAACTTAAAGCATTCTTTTTTATCTGTTAATAAATAGTCAAATGATACACTGCTTATTTTCCAGATTTTACATCACTAACGGTTGCCTCATATAAGCCTAAACCCTCAATATAGGCTTCAGGTAAAATTTAAAAAGTCATTAAGTGGGCTTAGCTATAGTTTTTGAATTATTTTGACCCACAAGCTAGCTAGTTTCCCACCTCCACCCCCCATAAAAATCCATCTTCTAAAAAATCTATGCTTGTCATTGTTTCCTCATATAACAAACCACATTTCTAAACAGGAAAACTGATAAAAAGTAAAGAAAGTCACACTGCTTAGCATGTTAAGGGAAAAAAAAAAACCACTACAAAAACCAAACAACAAACCTAATAATAAAATAAATTAATCTAAATTACTTAAATTACTTGCTCTGATATTGTGCTTTCATAAAATATGTTTTGATACCTTCTTTGTGATCTTATAAGTTAGTATACATTAACAGTGAAACAAAGGAAGTTCATCATAATAACATTGTGAAATACTGCAAATAAGGACTATGACAATGGAGTTAGTTGCAAGAAATGCAGATGTATACTACTGTAATCAGCAAACTCAATACAATGTTTACAAAGCCCTCCATGTACATTAGGTGAGTGTCTCTCTTTTCTGGCAGACATATCTGGATATTTGAAAAACTGTTTCTAACTTTCAATAAGACTTAGTCTTGGAAGTAATTTTTCAACATGCTATTTGAATCTTGGGTACTTGCTGAAAAGTAACAAAAGAACTTAGGTCAGCTATTTGCTCCAGGACTGCTGCATTTCTGGGAGGAGCACACTGCTGGCTTCTTTGCTCTCACCATATGTTCTCACAGGAGCCTCACAGCTCCCGATACTCTCCTGCTTCTTGTCCTTCTCCTTCTTGGTATCGTTCATAATTGGATGAAAGTCCAGGACAACTAATATTTTACATGTCAAGGCTTTAATTTTAAAAGTAAAGTTACAGAACACTCCTGCTTGAATTCTCATTTTTAATCATTTTAATCAAGCTGACTTAAAAGAATATCTAGAGGATAGAAGTACATTGAAGAGGAAATAATGGTAGGCAATGGGAAAAAATAAAGACGTTATTCCTCAGATTCAGGCCTTCATTTCCTACAAATAAAAAAATCAGCTAAAAATAGCTTGCATATTTACAAGGTGTATGTTTACACTATAGACCAGTGCCTGTGAGAGCTATGAAAAACAAACCAATAAAAAAGAGATTGAATTATTTACTGTGGGAATATGATTTTCATAAAATATACTTGTTTCTGTTTTGTAACATTTTTCCCATCTCTGAAATTGTATATGGAATTTAGCATATTCACACTCATAGCAAAAGATTAACATTATAAAATTTAACAACACTGAAGCAGGGACTATAGTCTTGAAGGTTAATAATTCATCAAATACACAGCATAATATCCAGGCAAATTTTGGGGTAGTTTTTCTTTCTCTAAAAAAACAAAGGTATGTTTTTTATTTTCAAGCTTTTGTCTGTCTTAGTTTAAAAAATGTCCAAGATCAGCTGCCAGTTCTTTTACAGAAAAGTTTCCTCCTAAGAACTAGGGAGAGGAAATTTTACTTAAATATTAATAAAAACAAACAAACACCCCAAAAGCATCAAAAAGAACAATAAGAATCTTAACATAAAATTAACAAACTTTGGCAAAGAACTGAAATAGAAACACTGCACGTAGTCATTACAAAAAAAAAGTAGGGAGAGGCAACATCCTCCACAACAGCCTTGCTGTGGACTTTCCCTTTCCATAAGGTCCAGACTCATGAAAGATGTTTGCTTATGTTTTTGTACTCCTAATGTATAACAACAACAAACAACAACAAAGTCAACATCCAAAACCAACCCCTCAGATGACAAAACCTGGATTGTATAATTTGAAAAAAAGGATTTTTTTTTACCACTATTATGAGAATATGGTCTTGAATTTATACTTCTCAGGCTCTTCTCAATGTAAAGAAATGCCTTTTGAAATGTGACAAGTGACAAAAGCAAGATACTAAAAATTATAGGAGGGAGCTGCAAACCATGTGGAAATAACTTGTTATGTAGAAATTATTTATGTAGACTTCTTTTTTTTTCTTTTTATGATTCAATAATGGTATTGTTACCAGTTCATGTTAACTCTTTCTGTTACACCTAAACGAAAAAGAAAAAAACCACTGTTCTACTTGCAAACATCACTCAAGCTGAGGAATGTATCTAGCCTAATTGTATGGTAATTTCATTAAACTGAAAAAATATTCAGTTCAAAGTGTGCTTACAATTATTTTTCACGAAAGTATTTAATCTAAAATTAGATGGGAGGAAGAGGGTGTGGGGGAAAGGGAGGGCTGGAGGGAGGGAGAGAAAGGGGGGGGGAGAAGGAAGACATTGTCTCTGGAACAGAAGACATTACAAAACAGAACAGAGAAAGAGATTTGAAAATTGTTGAATTAATTCTGCTCTTCAATGTTGTAAAGCTAGTTAGCCTGTCAGTTCAGAGACCCATTCTTCTATTCCTTTAAGTCCTTGGGATGGGTAACCCAAAAGCTGGATAATTGCTCCTGACAGAGACATGGTCATGTACACAGAGGAAAAGCACTACTTCCACACTGCTCAAGTGTCTCTCGAGAAACAGATGTTGAGTACGTTTAATACAGTGTTCTTGTTTCCCCATTAAAGGTACATCCTTCACCAATGCCTGAAATGAACAGGCAGAGAAGTACTATCTCTTTCCTGAAGTTTATTTCTCAATCATCACCTACTCATTTTTTCTCAAGGCTAGCAGGGTTAAAAGTTATTAGCTACTGAGAGGGTTGTGTGAGGTAAACAGTAACATCACAAAATATTCTGCAGAAGGATGACCATCAATTAGCAATGAGAGGTGAAATGTGCAAAAGACAGTCAGCACAGGTCTTATTAGCATCTCAAAAGGAAAACTTCCTACTCAGAACCAGCTCAGAATTAGGAAGCTAAATATAAGGAAAATGCAACTGTCAAAACACACCTACTACTGACTCACACGATAAAGAGAAACATGCAAAACTGAAGATGTCCAACATGGAAGTCTGTAATTCAAAACTTATAAATAAGAGTATTTTCATTCTTTAGTCTCATTGTGTTTTGTTTGTAAAGAAACATGTTATTGAATAACCATCTTTAAACCAAAATTATAATATATGCACATATTATACTCCATAATCTCTACCATACATCCATACAGGAGTATTTTTAACAATTCTGCTTTTACAGACAATTACACCAGATACCACAGCAACTTCACATGTCAGTAACAGAAAACACTGGCGGAGTTATACCACCTTTTTCTAGTAAATGATAATTTAAAGCAGTGGGCTCTCTACCCACCTTTCTCTAGATGTTAAAAGATAGGTGAAACACTTGCAAAAGTAACAGTTCATTGAAATGCTGACCTTTTCTGTTCATTCTCTAAATGTACATTGTCATTCCTATTATGGGTGAAGAGCTTCTACTGAGTTTAATACTTGGGCAAAACACTATGCTTGCAAGCTCATATGGCAGGGATGAATACTCTGAGGGCTCAGTGAGTTTAGTCCCTTAGGTCTTCCCTTGAAACACTTTGAATCAGTGTCTTAGTCTGGTGACCCCAGTTCACTCAGTTAAAACTGAGTTGCATTACAGAAGCATTAAGGGTTGTAGAATTTCAAACATTACAGCAAATAATGTTTCCTTGTGTATCAAAAGCTGCGGTACTCACAGCAGCTACCTAAATAAGAATGCAGCAGAAAAGACAGCAAAGCATGCTTATCCCATGCAAAGTCTCCCTAAAGAGAAGAAACAGTTGTAAACTGTGCATTCTGTAAGACACAGATTATCACTTCAACACTTCTTTCCCACAGTTACAGATTTCCCATCCCAGATATCCTGCTAGTCAAAAGGACTCAAAAGAGAGATGATGACCACCTGCTTAATTCAGTAATAGTGATCTTCATCCAGGACAACTTCTCTTTCACAGCCTGCAACTCCTTCTGAATGTGATAACCACTCCTTCAGCAGGGTTGATTATATAAAATCCATTGCCACATTTTTCCTACTGGTCACTCAATTGCCTTGCATAACTGAACATGTAAATACCGCCAGCCTTTCAATGAGCCATTGTAACATAACTATCTTAAAAATATAAGCATGGCATTGAAAAAATGCCATCTTTATTCAGTGTTAAAGTTCCCCCCCTCCCTTGCAGACCAATGGATCTTGATTCCTTTATCCCAGAACCACATTTATCCACAGAGTGAGGTCTCTCTCCCTTCTTATTCTCAAGATAGCAGTATCAGTGGTTCTCTAGGCCAAACAATTTCCTCTCAGAGAAAAACCTTCCTTCTTTCAGTAACTTAGGGAGGCTGGTTTTTTTTCTGTTCCTTGTTCCCTCTAACAGAGTCCCCCATGCCTATATTCCTGCTGCAAACTCCCTGTTTGCTGGTTCTTTCACTCCTTGGCCTGCTTCAGCTTATGCTTCAGCTTATGCTGAAGCAGGTTTTCTGATGATCAAGCTCAGTTGCTTTCAAGCAAGAGCTGATCTCTCACTTCCTCTGGGGGTCCCACCTAACCAACAGTGAGTGCAGCACTATGAAATGTAAGCAGAGACCTTTCCTCTTTCTGTTTTCAGACATACAAGTTTTTTTTTTGTTTTGGCCATTTGTTTGTTTTGTTTATTTATTTATGTTTAATAGACTATATAGTACACTTAGATCAAATTCAGAATCAACCAAATAAACAGTTCTACCATTCACATTTTCAAAAATGTGAATGCTTTAGTTCAAGAACTTGGTAATATTCTGTTTCTTATGGTAAGTGCCTGGTGTCCTTAGAAGATGCAACTCTTTCTCCCATAAGTCTCTCTCATAGAGCTTTTAAAACTTCAGAAACTCCACTTTTTTACAGTAATAAGTCATATGAGAATACAAATTTTCTCTCATATGTAGGCTAACATTCACATGAAGTATTTTATTTTCCCTTTATTGCTAATATCTGAAAGATATCCAGGTCCTGGCATGAAATGCTTATATATAAAATGGGAAAATAGCACAGGAAAAAAATATAATGCTTTATCTTTGTGGACTGAAGCTTATGAAAATAGGAAAAGCAGTAGGAATGGATGTGAATGTATACCAACTAAACAACACAGCAAAATGATATATTTATGATGAAAGGAAACCCAAGCAAAAGGTTTTTGGAAGAAAATAGACACATGTCCAAATCCAGATGTACAGAGGTCACCATCAGTACTTCTATGTACTTTATCTTTCACTGGATGGACTACACAGCTCTTCTTTATAAGTGAGCATCTAACATTTTGCTCTAATTTTCTGTTCAAACTAAAGGTGAGTTGTAAGAAAAAGTCTTGAGGCATTATGAAAAGATAGTGCAGTCCTGCTTTTGAAGTTTGAGGGGGCAGAACGGGAAGAAACACAATTCAACCACAAAGGCAGGGTGTAGGTCTTTCCCAGCAGTAATTGTAGTTTGCTGCATCAGCTGCACTCACCCCGAAGGCCCACTTTGTTAACACTCTTAACCACATCTACCACTTGAGTAACTCTTGTAAACTCAGCAAAACATATCACATGAATATGTTTATTATCTTCTCATCAACATCCTGGATGGCACTTTTCTGTAGTGAAACACTGACAGTGATATTTAAAAAATTCTGATCCCAGGTTACTTAGTGATTGACATCTTTGAAAAGGTGTACTAAGCTTTATAGGAAATAGGTCATACATATCTACCAAGCAGACATAAAGAGAGTGGTTGATTCCCAAAACAGTCCTTTAACTTGCATGTTTGTTTTTCAGATTCTGTACCATTTTGGATCAGTTATTTTAAATAACTGAATTTCTTAAATGAACCAATGAACATTAAACTGGATTCTCTTGCATCAAAGTTTTAGCTGTTTTATAATAGCATCTTGGTCTTATTTCAGAGAAGAATGACAGACTTACAGCTCCAGAGCGAGAATTTATGACAAAAACCATAGCAAAATCTGCAGGCAACAAAATTGAGAAAACAAATGAAAATTAAGAGGCAAGAATAAGAATTGGAAGGGTCTTATACATAACAGTCCAAGTTCTAATTTCAGATGCTCAACATGACAGTTCAAATAAACAATATCCCTGTAATTTGTTTAAAAGGCATAAAATCACTCTGAAGTGTGTGAGGTGAGCTGTTCATTCAATTATGACAAACCCCAGACCTTTAACAGGGCAAATTTTAAGATCAATAATTATATTTAAGACACATCTGCAGTGACTTGTCCCAGAAAGTTCATATATACCTACATGAAGGAAAAAAACTGCAACAAAATCTACTTAATTCCCCAGAAGATGGTTTGGGAAGTTTTGCTAAGTACCACTAAACACAGATAGATGCGCAAGAATGACACAAAATTGTGAAAGCCTATAATTTATTTCTCTAACTAAGCATATTACTTTTAGTGGGGACTCTTTAATTCCTTTCTATCAAATTACTGTTAAACTATGGTCTTTCTTACACACTCAAATGCTGAGTACATCATTCATTTTCAGCTATCCCAACAGGCTTGAATATATGCACAGTTAGATCAGACTCCAAGGGAACATAAGCTTTTATGCATCAGTCAACAACTAACTGATGAGGTTAAGTAGAAGCTTTACCCAGGGGCAGGTGATTTCAATAACTGTCCTCTGTGGAGTTTCTTTGAGTCTCCAGTCTGGCTGGGATCTGATAAGGTAAAAGGACTGTGCAAGGTAAACATCATAAGTACTTCTTGGCTAAGGCTGCACTAACCACATATCAACCTCCACTGACTGACACATCTGCAAACTCCTCAACACCAATTTTCTGAAGACATGCTCAAATCAAACCAGTTTTATATAAGATACTAGTTATAACAGAACCTACAAGAATAAAAAACCAGTGCAAATAATTCAGTGCAAATAAAACAGTATATATGAAATAGCTGCTAGAACTGCAAATGAGACCAAGCCTGATGCCTCTCTTCAAAAACACAGTTAATGTATTTAAAAGTTAAAACATTCTCTCTGTGTTTAAATTTTCAAAAGTATCTATTGCTGCTTCCAGTTGATATTTAAAATAAAGTTGATTTAAAATATTCCTAATGTAACCCAGACTCATGTTGGATTTCAAGACACACGGTCTTATCTACAGCTAAATATTTATGCAACATATCTAAGACTGACAATGAGCAGCCTACAAGGCTTTTTATAAGACATGCTGAGAGCAATAAATGTTAAAGAGTAAACCTCAGTTTTAAATATTTCTCAGAATATTTAATTTGCTTTTAAATAAAAGTTTCAGTATTGAGAGTCACAAATAAGAGGGCATTTACACTTAGTTTTCACAGTTGTTTTTCAAAATAAGCAGCCCTTTTTTCATTAACACACACACACTCAAAAAGTAGTTACATATAAGTTACATATCAATTTCAATTTAGGTTGAACATACACCAGATGAAATTATTGTTTCATTTATTATTCTGTCAATTAATGTAATTTTCCAAAACAAATCTTGGAGGTTTCCTGACTATAATTAACTACCACATAACTATTTAATACTGTTAAAACACATAAGACTGTAGATTTATACAATATTGATTTTTTCAATTGTGCCAAAGTGGGTTAATTTTTTTTCTTTTTTTAATTTTTAAACAAAATAAAAATTTAAATAATAGACAACAAAGTCAGGATTATAGAAATATGGCCAAAACTTACATAATAGTTCAAGGAAAGAATATAGTATACCATAATTTACTAATCTCACATGAAAAGCATTTATTAGATTTTAAAGTGCAGTACTCTGTGCAGACCTGATTAAAGATCTTATAGAACTGATCTGTTCAATGCATTAGATCTTGTTCTCCTAAATGCAATTTAAACTATTACTTCATGAATATAAAAAGATGGAAAAAAGATTAAATCAATAGACAAAAAATAATAAAAAATATTTTATATGACACAAAGGCCTCTGTGTCTTCAGGATATGAAGATAAGAATCAACTCTTTTCACCTACAGCTGGAGTATGAACTGAAGAAAAGTCTGGCATCTTCTACACACAAGTATGAGAAAGATTACTACTGTGTTCAGTGAACCCTTGCCCACACATATATTGAGACTCTCAAGGGGAAAGTGGGTCACACTCTAATCATAAAAACACACTGACTTGTACAAGAAAACATTTTATTACCCTTTAAACTTTTGTTTTTGCAGCTGCAAAACAGCTTTATTAAGAGAGATAACACATATGTGATCGTCTGCCATCGTGTTAGCCCCTGTGCAGTATTACACTGTTCACACAGCTTCTTTTCAATGATATGTTA
The DNA here is from genome assembly GCF_003945595.2 of Pipra filicauda. Taxonomy (NCBI): domain Eukaryota; kingdom Metazoa; phylum Chordata; class Aves; order Passeriformes; family Pipridae; genus Pipra; species Pipra filicauda. Next base: position 1,303,474 of record NW_024104318.1, read on the forward strand.
CTAAAATGGAAATACACTTCTAGGGACCTCCTATCTCACACTATGAGTCAAAAGAGAAGAGTCAGTAATCAGTAAAAAAAAGAGTACATCTGATGAACTCACTGATTCCCTAACAGCTTAATGCTTAATGCCTAAGAGGTGTCTATAGCATATTAAAGGATTTTGTTACACCTAGTTGTTACTGCAAGCTACTGAAAAAAACCTGTATGTAAACAGGAATATTTAATGAAGTTATATATAAACTACTCACAGAACTCTGTGATAGCTCTTGGTATCATTCTTCCTGAAGAGAACATGACTGCTTGTTTAATAAGAACCTTCACATAAAGTACAATACATAGCAGCACACCTTAAATATGTCCTTTACATTACTTTTAAAAGAAAGGGAATTATTTTTAGAAGAGAACAAACATATTTATGTTGATCAGAATGTTTGGAAAGACCTAAAAGCCTTAGGGGAACAATTTCATGCTGCCTTTAAATCTCTGCCTTGCATTCCACAGTGAAATTAAAACTGATTTTCATCCAAAACCCTCAATACCTCTGACATGATTCAAGAGTCAAAAATTAATAGTAGGTAGCCCCTTAGTACTTGTCAGGCAACCTCAGGACTGCACACCTGCAAAACCCAGAACATTCCTTTCTGCCATACAGTACTAACTCCCATCTCCTTTAACAGCCAACAAAAATACGTTCATTTTGCCACATGCTTAAAAGAGGTCAATTGTCCAGGCATACTTTAGACAAGGATAAGGAGCTGAAAGACCCCTCCTTGTCTTTCTCCCCTTTCCCCTTTTAAAATGAAGGTCAGTGTAACAAATGTAACTCGTACAAGGTTTCTACTTTTCTAGTATCACTTCCAGTGTTAAATCAACTCTTAATCTTGTGTGCTTTCTCTGCACTTTGTTCACTTAATCCATAACTTCAATTGAAATTACTCTGTAACTGAAAACAAAAGGTTTATGTGAGAAAAAAAAAAAAAAAAAGAAAAAAACAGAGAAAGGGAATTTGAGTTCAAATGTTTAAGATATGTCAGAAAACATATTTGACTGCTAAGTACTGTTCCATTGTAAGCAGGCTGAATTTTCCTTTCAAGCTAGGCATAAGCAAAATAAAAACATTCTGGCTATTCAGGGAAAAGTATAAGGATCAAAACCACCATAAAGGATATATGTATTCTGCCTGATTTATTTAATTTTAAAAAGACATAAGTGTATTTTAAAGAATTGCTTTTGCTTTTCTATTTATCGGTGTCCTCAATCTTACCTCCATTACTGCTGTGACAGAATAATTCATTTCAGTCAATCAGTCATTTAACAAAAACTCACAGGTGACCTCAAAATAACACATAATCCACCAAGAACCAGTCACAACAACAATCCTTAAATTCCCTTGGAAAGGAAAATTAAGGCAGCTATGTGTGGCTTGGGGCAACCTAAGCTGTAAATCTCTCTTTTCTGATCTCTTCATATGGATGAAAGAGTAGTATCGCTCTGGATTACATAGAACAATTAGGTGTTCTAAAATCTCAGGGAATTGGGTTTCAGACAGCTTTAATCATTACCAATTAAGTGCATCTTTTGCCACCCTGTAATAGTTCCACCAATGCCTAAAGAATCACTTTAAGTAGACAATCCTATAATGTTTAGGTTTATGAATAATAAAAGGCCTGCTTGTATTTGTCAACAAATCCAAACAGAGGTCCCTTGCCCGATGAAAACAATACACACCTTCTACCTCTACTGCATACCTTAGACAAGGTGGAGCAGTCTTTGAACACTTGAGTAGGCTGCTGTTAATGTGAACACATGGAAGGAACAGTGGATGTGGGTTTCACAGTTTGCTCTGGCTCAGAGAATACAGACATTTAAATTACTGCTTCCTTTTCTGAGGATATAAATGTGTTGTGTTGTCCTTAAAACTAGGAGTTACTCTATTCAGTAGTACTGTCTTTGATATTTTGGAGATTGGCAGTACGCTTTTTCTAGCTTGCTTACAACAGCCTTTCCTTTGAAATTTTCCACCAGCTCACTGCTCCCAACAGGAACAACAGTGTTGATATAAAAAAAGACAAGATATCATCAGCTGCCAGAATATTACCACTATGAGGTCAGTCTGAGAAACAGTAGATGACACAGCAGTAAAAATGCTCATGCCTTTTCTATACTACAACTCTCATCACTGCTACCCATAGCAGTGCTTCACTAAGGAGAAATTTTATGAAAACCTTGCTGTAGATAGCCACTCAGGGTTGCAACAAGATATATATAAAGTCATAACAGTACAGGAAATGTGAAGCTCCTGAAATACAAAAGGCTTAGCAGTGTAAATCCAGAAAGATAAACTGACTGTGCTTTGTAATTCAACCAAGCAATGCAGTTGTTAGCTAGACAAAAAAACCTCAGTGAAATTTACTTTTGTTTTTAATTAGTCAAACAAAGCATCTCGTGCCCAAGGGCACCACACTTTGATTTAGTAACACTAAATTCCTGTCCTTATATTCCCTAGCAGGCAAAAACTACAAGGTAGCAAAGCTTTCACAGCAAACCTAAAAACAAGGAAAGTGCTCTCAAATAGACAGCAGCAGAGAAAAATCAATCCAACAAAAAAGATGAACCCCACCTCTTCAAAGCTGCTATTATATCAAGAGGCAACTAAATGAGTTGTTGTAAATTCAAGGATCTCCAGTAGGCAAGAATACACTATAAGCAAAGAATGGTAGGGGTAACAACTTATTAAACCAAGAGATATGGTTAGGAAAACTGGACAGGCCTTTTGACATGCACATCATTCTTTACATCTGAAGTAGAATCAGTAACATTTGATCTAAATAGCAGTCAAGAAAAGCTGCTAGGAATTTAGCCAGATTATGCTAATCAGCTGAATAATATGAGGGAAAAAACAGTTAATATCTGTGGTGCAGAGAGTAGTGTTAACAAGGACAGGGTGCCTGGCTTACACACACCTAAAGACATAATTTTACCTTCCCTATTTGTCTGCTGCTCTAGGCAAGTAGTTACTTTGCCTACATCTCAAGCAAGCCTGGTAAGACAGTTCAACTGAAAACTGAGAAAAGATTCTTTATACCTTCATTATAAACACACTGGAACTTCAGCAGAATGAGCACACATTTTGAATTGGCAGAAAGTATTTCAGGATTCAATACTGTACTACCAGAGAGACTGTGCCATGGCAAATTAATACTATAGCTTTGACTGCTGTACGACTTCTTGACTTTAAACTGACTTCTATCTGACACTGTGTTCATACAAACACTATGTAAAGTCTCACTAAAAGTTCATTGCTTGAGGCCATTTTTCCTGAAACAAATGGATTGATTACAGCAGCTCCAAGGAAAGCTTATGAGTGTATATGGGGTGTAGAACCATACTACATGCTACCTGTAAAGCAATGGTTGCCTTTTCAAAAGTACCCTAGAAGCCCCTTCTCCCAGCAGAATTACATCTGTGTGGAGGGATGTTTTTTTCCAGAAGAAGTCTCCAAGGAGTTCTGTCTTGGAGCACAAAAAAGCATGATGTGGAGCTCATTTATCACCAGCAGTTTTGAACCACCAAAATAAGATTAAGATAAAGCCACAAATTCAGTAAGCTTTATCATCAACACGCACACAAACATAGTTAAATATCCACCCCAGTTAACAGGCTGCACAAGCATGCTTCAGAAAGCACATGTGGAGGCTACCCAGAAAAATACTTTTGAAGCATCAGGCCTTTGTTATCTCCTATACAATGAAGAATTAACCAAGCGAGTCTTAGACTGAAAATCTCAGACCTTCTCCTCTGGTGGAGAAGGAAAAGACAGTTTTATCTGTCTGAACACAGGACAGCCTTGAATATAAGGCAACTGTAATTTCTTAAGAACAAAAAAAAATTTTAGAAGGTACATAAGATATCACTGATCCACATAACACACGCACTTGTCCCATGCGGATTTGTTACAAAACTAAACTGCTCAGTTTTGAGTCCTTTGACACAGCCAGAGCTCCTACTGCCACATGATGCTATTTATTCAGTCCAGTCACTCAGAAGCGGTGAAAAGATGCAGTCCAAATCTTAACAGAGTTATGCCAGAAACCCAGACATATACTCTACACAAACTGTTAATATTTTTATTGGGTTTCCTGGTTCTTTCTTTGCTTTTTTTTTTTTTTTTTTTGAACTGAAAGAGATCAGCATAGCCCTTTGCCAGGATGCACTTCAAATGTGCTTAAACTTTTCACCAAGCAACTCAACCTGGAAAGGATGCAGTAGAAAACTGTATGTAAAAGTTGAGAAATCTTTCATACTCTTTCGGTGCAGAAAAGTAACTTTCATACAGACCAAGAGGTCCCTATTTGAGTAAAATAAAACACCTGGTGTTTACTTGACAGAAACAGGTGATTCTGTTTAAACTAGACAGGTTGCAATAAAACATTTGAGCTCCCAACTGCCGACTGCTTACTTCTGCATTCCAACTACAAAATGTTGGTACCTTGATAGTCATTAACCACCTCTAATGCCTCAATGAATCAGCCATGCTGCGACAAAACGTGAAAATTACCACTTTGTTTCCTTATAAATGTAGATTGCAATACCCAAGACAGAAATAAACTAAACAGTGTGGCTGGGCTGCACTTTTGAAAATTAAGTACTTCTGAGATGACTGAAATTCCTGCAATCTGTACTTTAGCTAAGCTATCACACTTTTCTTTCCACATTACGAAAGACTTTTGGGGTTTCACAGTTTTGATATTTGTCAGTGGGGTTCTCCAATACAGTTAGATCTTTTTCAAAGAAAAAAAATCTGGTTTTGAATTAGTCCAGGAAGTGACTAACCTTCAATCTTTTGGAGTGATATTTCAACCAGAGACCACGAAAAATATATACACTGAAGGCCCCCAATAACAGCAGTCCATGGAATCCTATGTTCCAGGACCAAGCAGAAAAAAAACATAATAAATATGAGGACTGAGCTGTCTGGCACTTAAAGAAGCATCCCTACCCCAGATCTGGACTGGGGGTGAAGATCTAGTAACACCTTTTCAAGTGGCTCAAGAATGCTGCTGGAAGCCTTTCCTGCCCATCAGACTCACAATAAAAACAGCCTCAGTGTAGTAAGCAATATTTCACACCTTAAGCTACACATTATTTTTTCTTTATGAAATTTCACCTGGATATGGCAACTGAGACAAGTACTGTAAAAGAGATCTGTCTTAAAAATATCACATTATCTGGAGGTATTTTTAACAAGATGCACATTGTGTTTGTAAAAGCCATACAGAGCACGAGATTACACAATGTATGTTGCTAAGCTGACAATAAATTCCATTTTAATAAGTCGTACTACATAAGAGCCATTGGTATTATTGGACTGTGCATATTTTAGCATTTCTGGCAGAAGAAGCGATAAACTTTTTTTTTCTTTAAGGTTGAGGGAGACGACTAAGCACATAAAATTATTAAATGCTAAGAACTTTAATTAGAAACAAAATTGACTTTGGTAAGACTTGACAAAGTAGATGTTCATGGAAGTAGGTATACATGAGGTCTGTATAGGAAGAACTATTCCAAATGCAGAGAGAGAACAGAAGCAACTTGATGTATTTATAGACTTCCGTTCCCTTTCTCTGTGCCTGAACTTTCAATAATGTAAATATACATTTATTATCCTAAATGTAAAATTCAGACAATATGAAAATTAAGAATGTCACATCTTGTCTACACTGCATGGTTAACATCTAACTTGAGAGCAAGTTACTCCTGAGCAGCAAATTTTAATGCACAAAAGTTGTTAGACATAGACCATGCAGTATATAAACATATGTAATTATAGTGTATGGTGGGTTTATCGTACAATACTATAGATCCATACAAATCTGGCCTTACTATGATTTATTAGTCTTAAAAAAACCAAAAAAACCAAACAAAAACCAAAACCAAAACCAAAAAACACAAACAAAAAACCAAGGAACTGCAAAATGTTGGTATATTTGAATAAATATTCAAACACTTATTTATGGATTCCTTTAAATTTAACACTTTGTCTACTTCTTTATATATATTAATTCGGTCTTGTGATACATGTAATATATTGCCCACATTTTGGAGAACTACTCCAGAGAAGAAAGAAGGCTGACATTAACAAGACCACAGGTTTAGAGCATATAAATTCTTAGCCTAATGTGAAATAAGATATTATTGGATTTTTAAAGATACTGAGTACCCCTAATACCATGTAGTTCACAAAAGATGCAGATACACAAAGAAAGAAAAACTAACCCCACATATCTCAAAGTCAGGTAGCCAAAAAATAACCCATCAAAATTAGCAGACACTTTAAAATGTAGGCCTCTGTGATTTGACTCTAATTAAATGGAAGTTGAAGTCAGAGGCAGGATTAGAAGCCACAGGGGATCCTTTGATCTCAGTTTCTCAGACTACGCTGCTTTTTGCACTACCATGCTTTCCCTTCACTTCAGCAACTCATGTGCTGCTTCTTTAGCAGAAGAGTCAAATCAGCTACAGGCATGTGGCTGGGAACGAATTTTTGGCATTTCTACAAACATCCACAAATGGCATTATCTTAACAGATGAAGACTGATATTTCCAAAGTCACAAGTCCTCCTAAAGCTTTGGACCCTAACAGTCCATGTTTTTCTGAGTATTTTATACAGGTTTAAATTGTTTACAACTACACAGTGGCACATTTAAAATTATGTAATATAGCATTGCAGAAGATAATAAATAAAACTTTAAAAAGCTGACAATATACAGTTATTACAAATCTAAGAATCTCTATAAACATACTTGGAGGGCATTCATACTCTGCCTTTATAAATAACCATTTCTCTTTCTGCCACAAAGCCCTTTTCCAAAATTAGTGTAGACATTAGGGTCCTGAAAAGCAACACGAGGAATGTCTAGCTTGTGAACTTTGGATATGCATTTTAATAATTTTGAAGAGATGAATGTAAAAGGAGTCCCTAATGACCTCACAGCAAAAAGGATTCACATTTTTTTCTTCCTATGCAAAAAACTGTACATAAGGAAAGAGACAATTTTAACTAAAAAATAATTTCTCAGAGAACTATAAATGGGTTGTTAGGGAACTGTAACATATTAATACATATAAAATTTAGCAGAAAGTTTACATTCCCTACAAAGGCCCCAATCCAGTGGTTGGTACATTTTGTGTTGCTTCCTTTATAAGAAATTGAAAATGGAGCTTTACTGAGCAGGTAAGGCTACATAAGTATGCTATGGCAGCACAGAATTGGTTCAGTTGTCCCCTGCTTTCCAAAAGAGGTGCAACTGTAAAACAGGTCTAAAGAGAAGGCTTTTGGGTACCTTTGCATTCCCCATACATGAAAGTAGATATAATTTAAAACCTAATTTAGGAGCTCTAAACCATACAATGCATCTCAATGTGTTACAATAGCCACAGAATTACTCACTGCATCTCTCCACCACCATCAAATATCATGATGGCTATTTTTTAAGTTGTCTTTTTAAAAAGATCAAGTATTATTCTCAATCTACTAATATAAATGAACCTTAGTACATAATAAACATCTAATTAAATCCTTTTCTGAGTACATTTTCCACATAAAGGTTTTTTTGAAGCCATTGACAATGTTTACAAAGATTGAACAATGTGTACTAAGCTGGAATGGATCCATACAGGCTCTTTAGAGATTTTAATACATGACTCATTGATGTTCAAACCATTACTACATGGTATGGACAATTCAAGATTTTTTTTTCTCAGTAGACAGAGATCAAACGATTAAATATTTTTTTTCTTTATAATGGAAACCTCATTTCAGTGCAAGTATATGACCTGCTAGGAACATACAAGAGTGAGTAACAGCACAGTTAATTTACAAGATTTTTCTACTCTTTACTGTTCCTATACATACAATTATGAAAAACATCAATAAATTTCCCTTTCAAGAAGTACATTAGACAGTCAGCATTCTTACTTTATAACTTTAAAAAGTTATCTTTTAAAGATATAGGAAAGACTAAAAACTCTGAGAGCAAATTTTTTGTCGTATTGCCATTTCTATTGTGCTAAGCTGTAGAAGTTCAAGAAATGTGGATTAGCTTTATTTTGTGAACACTAATGACTCTCCAGCTTCCAAAAATTCTGCTGTACATACAGCTGAAAAAAGTACTTTTTTAGATCAACATTTGACAATGTCAGAAATTTTTTAACGTAGTTTAAACAGAGAGGAATGCACACACACAAACACACACACCTGCACTTGAATATTAATGTGCACTTTTGTAGATGTGCTTTACACTGTTTGTTTACTGTATACAATACTTAGAAATCCGTCCCAACTCATTTCACCTTGAAAACTTGGTAACACCTGCATTTGCAGACTTAGGTTATAAAAATAAAAAAAAAATCCTTAAAAAGTGTTTTCCAGATCCAAAATAACAAGAATTCTCCTTTAAAAAATTTAGAAATGTCTCTCAGAAGGCTAAGACAAAGCTCAGCTAGCTAATATTGTGAAGGTCAATTTGTTTAAGTCTGTACTAGCTCTGCTTTCTGACAATCTGCACTATGAATCTCTCATTAAACACATGATATTGAGTTTGAAATACTAATATCATGGTCATGAAAACTGCAACAAAAATTAAGATAATTCTAGCCTGCCACGTCCTTTTCTCGGGAGCATAAGCTGTTGCCATGGTTTTGGTGATTTTAAAATATCCTTAAAAGTGTGACCATTGTATCAAATGAAATGCTTTAAAACTCTTTCCAAGCAGCCCAGTCCAATTGCTAATTATGTGTGTTTTCCTTATTAGAAATTAAGAACGTGTGTCTAAATGGTATTGAAAGCTCTGTCAAAAGCATACAAAAACATACAACGGTACAACTCAAAATGCCTGATGTAACAGACACAGACATTGTCCACAGCCAGTGGTACATCAGCTTATGATACACATGGCTGTAGGCATCATTAACCAGGGAAAGTTATTCAATCAACCAACTAAGAAAGAGGAAGTCCTCTTACCATAATTCTGCTTGGAATAACTTAAGTGCAAAAAGAATTTATCAAAGTCTCCTGGCTTGTTTTGGGTTGGGTTTGTTTTTGCCATCACTTTTAAAGACACTCATACTATCAAGGGCCGCCTCTCTGAAAACTGACCTCTCTAGAGAGAGGTTTTCTTGACTTTGACAGTGCTAAAAAGAAAGGAACGCTGCCTGAGAGAGAGAAACCACAATAAGCAGAGTTGAAGTCTCTTGTTCTAAGAATTGTATTTCACAGTAAGAAATGAACTTGGGGGGGAGGGAGGAAAGAAAATTCTCTGATATGGCCAGCATTCCTTAGAACACACTAGTAGGTGTCTAATGAAGCAGGGATATTGTAAGACCTTTTAGCACTTTACAGAAGCACATTTCTAAATACATTTTGGATGTTCATTCTGGGATGCATCATAGCCTTTACAAAGCCCTTTTTAATGCCATAAGAACTAAGAAAAAGCATTAGTTTTGCTTATTATGTGAGATGGCATTTTTAAAATACTAACTGGTGGCCAAAATATATTGCTATAAGTGGTAGTATATCTTATGCTCATGGAGACAGAATAGAATATTGAGAAAAGAAGCCAGTCCTTGGAAAGACATTAGGACTGGTAAGTTGCTTTTCTGGATTTAGTTGAAATTTCATCGGTGCTGTGGGTAACATTTCTAGTTTTGTAGCTGAGTTTTCAAACAATGAAATGTTCTTGTTTCACACAAATCAAGGAGCTAAATCACTTTTAAAACTCTTAGCAAAAATAAGTGGCTTGAGTCAATGTTGCTCCAGGTAACACTCTCTGCTTTGGGACTAAAAATAAAATCACTCGTTCAGAACATAAGTGGGGAAAAAAAGCAAGAGCTGCAGAGTTTTCAAAAATGCTTCTTCCTTCTGGGTTTGAAGCTAAACTCACTATTTATGAGAAATCTTGGCAGAACACAAAAATTTGAAACAACACAGTCGCAAGGACTATCAACTCTTTACCTTGTGTGAAATGATAGGTCTTTCACTACAAACACATTGGTAAGTTAATAAAGAATACAAATACCAAAAATAAATAAATAAATAATTCTGTTTTGTACTCTGTTTTCTCTTTTTGAAACATGTGAAAGGTACTCAGCATAACAGTCCCTAAATTTGTTAGGAAACAAAATTGCTTGGCACTTAACTGAAACTGGTTTCAAAACTTTACTCAGGAATTTGGGAAAGACACTGAAGTCAATGTAAAGTCATTTGAATAGGCTTTAAATCAGAACAAGAGTCAAAAGGATAGATGACTAAACTTGATTAATTTCTTCATTTCTATGCAACTAACAGTACTAAACAGTCTCCTTGCTAATATTTAAACTTAAATGAGTGACTTATTCTGTATGTGATCCCCAGGAGATTAATCAAGAAAACAATAGAAGAATTGAAAACAGTCATCTATCCTACAATCTTATCAGCAGTTATAAATTCACAAAACTTTGATAATACAATAAAGGTTTACAAAAGGATCCAAAGATTTATATAGGATCTCTCTCATGTTAGAACGGTCAGTTCACACCATTTTAGTGTCTTAATATGCCGTATGATATCCAAGCAAGCTGCTATGTAGTTTTTCTCATTTATTCCTATGAATTAGTGTCTGTGATTTTATCTACAACTTCTCCTTTGTGCATGCAAGTGTGTGTGTGTGTGTGTTGTCATGCCCCAAGCAGTTCTGTGGAGTTCTCAGGGTTGAAGCAGCTCTTTTATTGTAATCAGTTTTCATTACAGTCCTTTGATCTCTCTCCATTCTTTGTATACAACACTTCATCACCTTTATTTTCTGTCATAATTGCATGTGAAAGATTTCTCCTTTGATAGACCCTGAATGCCAAATCAGTATCGAAAAGAGTGTTGAAAAGTGTCATGTGCTCTCTCTGCTTTAAAAGGCATCCCATACACCTGTGGAAGACAAACAATTTTTCAGTGATATGACATATCTATCATCCGTCCACAGGATATGAGCTGTTCTGTCTGCTTAATAGCAAGGGGCTATGCATAGCAAAATAGTAACTGCTGAAAGAAATGTGTAGCACATTGCAAACTGTCTGGCAGCCCTCCCTAAGCCTCATCTCATTCTGGCCTGCTGATAATTCACAGACTGTGTTCCCGTGTGCTCATCACTCCGGCAGTAAGAGTGGCTAGATGGGGCCCCCTGTCTCTGCTCCCTGTCACGCTGTCATTCAGGTGTGTCTGTCTGCCATCACCTGCTGACACAGCCACATGCGTCTCAATTACAGAATAGGCCTCCATTCACACTGCTGATGAAGATGTTCAATCTGTACTGGCTAACAGCATTCTCCCTTAAAGATGTGCCTTTTGGGGTTTGTGAAAGCAGACACCAGGTGAAATCTGTTGGCTGCTACAGAATAATATTTCTCACCATTGTTTTGGCAAGAAATTGTTAGTGGCCGGTCCTTTTCTCTATAATTCCAAGTCTCTGTCATCCTCTGCAATGGTAAAATACAGTGAAGGGATATAAAGAATTTTTTTATTTTCCCTTTCTCTACTTCAGCAGGAGGACAAGTGATTAACCAGAAAACTGGAAAGCCTGATAGCATACAATGCCAAAGTAATTTATTCCTCTATATTACAAACTTCATGCATTTTTACAACCAAGGATATTTTCAACACTGCCAACACAGTACTGATGACATCCATATTCAGCTTATCGGGGGGAAAAAAAGGTACAAGGAGGGAAAATGGGTGGAAGATGATAATGTGAGATACATATATAATTGTTACATATGTGCCCCTATAACTAGGGAGGGTAACCCACAGCGATGATTGACCAGCAGTGACATACAATACATACAAGTCCTATGAGGAGCAGTGAGGGAGCTGGGGGTGTTTAGCCTGGAGAAAATGAGGCTCTCTACAACTACCTGAAAGGAGGTTGCAGCAAGGAGGGGGTCAATCTCTTCTCCCACATAACAAGTGGCAGGACAAGAGGAAATGGCCTCAAGTTGCACCAAGGGAGTTTTAGTTTGAATATTATGACAACCTTCTTATTGAAAAGAGTTGTCAAGCATTTGAACAGGCTGCTCAGGGAACTGGTGGAGTCACCATACCTGGAGGTATTTAAAAGACGTATAGATGAGGCAGGTAACAGACAGCCCTACCAGACGGGGTGCAATACTGGATCTTTTGGTCACCAATGCAATTGAGCTAATAGGGGATGCCAAGATTGGAGGCAGCCTGGGCTGCAGTGACCAGTGGACTTTGCAGTCCTGAGGGATATGGGTCAGGAAAAGAGTGAAGTTAAGGCCCTGAAATTTAGGAAAGAAAAATTCCAGCTCTTCAAGGAGATAATAATTAAGATTTTCCCTCAGGAAAAAGGGAGTAGAACAGAGCTGGCAGATCTTTAAGGAAGTCCTCCCCAGAGCACAAGAGCTAGCAATCCCCAGGTGCAAGAAATCAGGCAAGGAAGGCAAGAGATCAGCATGGCTGAGTAGGGACCTGCTGGTCAAACTAAAGGGAAAGAAGCAAATGCACAGGCAGTGGAAACAAGGACAGGTAACCTCCGAAGAGTATAGCGACAATGTTCAGTTGTGAGGGATGAGGTGAGGAAGGCTGAGACAAACAACTGAACTTGGCAAGGGACACACAAGAAGGGCTTCTACAGGTATGTTAACAGGAAAAGGAAGGTCAAAGAAGGTCCACTAAAGATCTTTCATGAACGCATGAAATACTCCGGCATGCGAGCAGTAATTATGTCTATGCAGTCTTAGCTAAAAACCCAGGAAAGAGAAATGAGCACTATGGAAAGAAAGGAATTCACAAGAAGTAATTTCTGCTGCGAGTAAAGGTAAGCCACATATTGGAATTTTACAGTAAAATTAAAGTAACCGGTAATAATATTATGCAATGCTGTATTTTTACTTTTGCACATTTTGATACATTTTTGTTCAAATTTCTCAAATTTGTAGCACTCATGAATGACAAATGAGATTATAGTATTTAAAGTAAACAGCTCACTTCTCTAACATCACATACCGGAATTAAAAATCCTAATATCCATTAACAAGTAACCCCAACACAAGTAACACGCATTGAAAATAAAGCTACAGTAATCTTTCTCTGAAAGTATTACAGGGAGACAGTGATCCACCTGCCACGTATGTACAAATAACAGAGTCCTTGATATGTACATCAGGGCACCAGTTAGCATGTTTTCAATCTTACTCCTCTATCAACAATGTCATTTTTCCTAAACATGAACAAACTGATTGAATGAAAGAATAATTACCATAAACTGGAGAATATTGATGCCTAGGTTATCCCTCCTTCAACTCAGATGAGTGACTTGCACAAACTCCTTCTAGAGATGACCCTTAAAATACTGGAAAGTAAGATTACTATTCAACAACAAAGAATACTGGCATGACTGAATACAGAAAATGAAACTCAAGGACGGTCATGTAGTTGCTATCTGGATTTAATCTTTTCAAGACTCAAGATATTAAATTAAACTCAAGAGCATCCATATACAACTAGCAGAAATGAATAATTACAACTGCGTATTACACGTGAAAAAATCTAGTCTTCTCTCAGCTTTTTTTAATTTTTAAAAAGGCATGGATTGTGACCTCAGCTCAACAAATAAGAAACCTTAAAGCTGAAATTATTTTGTAGTTATATTTCTTGTTTCATTAGTTCTTCCCTGCCCAATGTGGACATAAATGGTGACCCGCTAATTTGTTTTATCCTCAGGCCTATTCCTACTGTTGTCAAAGAGAAGTGGGATAAACAGCCAGGTAAATAAAAATAGCATCCATACCATAAAGGCAAAGTTACAGTAACAGACTGTGTGGCTCTGAATTCTGAAGGAATATAAAGAAGTGAAGATTTACATATATGGAAAAGACATTAAATCCCAGTTGGCAACCTTTGTGCATAGATATAATTCACTCTGTGCAGTTCTGCAAATTTTAAAAGTGGCTTAACCTAAAAAAAAAAAAAAATAATTAAAAAAGTAATATTACAGAAGGAAGGAAAAGAAACCTGCAAGTAAAAACTCTTAGGACCTACCTACCTTATAAAGTAGGTTTACACTCAGTAAGAACCAGAAGAGAAAAAACTTTCTGAAGAAAAGGAAACTTACAATTTCTTTGTAATTGTTTATTCATTTAAATAGAAATGCATGAGACTTGGACAGAATATTTCTCCCTTTATAGTTCTGCAGTCAATCTTCTCATACATAGTCTCTTTTCAAAGTCAAACATTTGAGAAGTGTCTCGGTTTCCCTTGATTTTTTCCCCTTATGTCAAGAGTGTGTCTGTTTCTATCTCAACAGTTTCTCCAGACCGAAAGATGAACCTCCATTTTAGTGATAGTCTAGTCCAGTCTAGTGTCTTTAACACACCAAAACTTCTAACTATACCTTTTAAGAAAGCACCAAAGAAGATTTAACAGTTTCCAGTTTTGATGTCTTACAAAAATTAATTACAGAACAAAAAAGTATTACAGAAAAATCAACTGTCACCCATATTTAAAATGGCAATTAGGAAGATTTAATATTTTACATATATTTATTGTTTAGTCATATTAAGGATTAGAAAACAGTTCAAGACTTTTGAAAGTTAAGAGCTGAGCAGACAAGACAAAAAAAGGAGGAGGAAAACAGAGGTAGATAGTGATTAAATCATTTGCCCAAGGCTACATAACAGGTCAAAGACAGAAATGTGAATTGGAAACAATTCCCCTACCTTTCCAACATAGTTCCTGAACACCACATTATCCTGAGTTTTTGAGCCTGACATAAAAGAAACCCTCTCCAATGAAAAATTAGTATTAACCTCATTGTCAAAATCTATGAAACTCTTAATCATGGCACTTTGCAATTATTTTAAATACTCTGCATGCACATGTGTGTGCATGTAGCTGTAATCTGGTGGCTCTTGGCTAATCTTAAGTGTTGCCTCACACTTATATAGGATGAGAGAACTGTAAAGCAAAGCTGATCAAAACTGTCACCCTTGGGCCACAAGAGTCGACACTCTTGATTATGCCAGAGGATGTCCAGGGTCCATCTGCTGACATTGTGTAAATCATTGTTATTTATTTTTTAAAAACACATGATAAATAATTTTACCATGAAGAATGTTCTCTATGAGAGAAACACTTCAGGAAAAAGGTGACATATTAGAATGATTGCATTTTTAAAAAAAATTTATTCACCATAGCACTGAATATTCAGTGGGATGTAACTTGAGTTATGGACTCATCTCTCTCTTAAGACAGCTTTCTCAGTGTACAGAAATGCCAATATTGTATAGCAGTGTTGGTGCAATAAACACAACATAAGAAAATGAAGTGTATAAGGAATGAAGGGATCCATAACTGCATAGCACATTTAAATGAATAAACATAATAAATCTGTGAATACAGACTTCATCTACTTTGACTCAAAAGCAAACTTGACAGAGATGTCAGTAGAACAGAACAATGTCAAAAAACCTCAGTATCACATGCTGCTCCTTCAACTCAGTGTTTATGGTCATTTTTGCCTATTGTATCATTACAGAGTTTATCTGAGAAGATCAGATAGATTGATAACCTCTACATTCCCACAATCAAATCCCAGCATATTCTGATGGCAGAAGTTCAGCAGCACTTCACAAGAGCATTTTAGCTGCTAAAATACTGTATACTTCCATAAGATTGTTATCAACAAACATCTTCCAGAAAACAAAAATTGTAAGATTATTTCAAGCTGTTACCTTGTTAAAACTAACAGGTCTGTGTTAATGAACCAAGTACTAAAAAGTTAGTATGATCTCATCTAAGAGATTGCCTGTGCATGCCCTAGGCTGAGGTACTGTGGATTTGTATATTCAGGTTAGATGAATTAATTGTACTTACGTCTCTTTCTGCAGAGATTTTATCTCTTACTTTTAGCATATTAAAATATCAAAGTTACTGACTTCATTTTTGTTATTGGGTTGCTGACAGCCTACCTGAAAGGCCCAGTCTTGTATAAACTACACACTCAAAATCTTAATGAAAAGTCAATAAACTCTGCTTTCTTGAAGCAAGAGACTTATCTACCTGAAGACCAATTTGATTCATCATGCCAGGAAAGCTTCCTTAAATAAGAATTCCTATTTTCATCGCCTTGATACTAAAAATAGTTCTGAAATCTATCAGCATTCAGGTAGGCAAAATAATAAGAATTTAAGTGCTGGAAGTTTACTCTGAAAAAGTAAATATTCTTCCATAAGACCATAGCAAAAGTTATTTTGTTTAGCTCATTCAAGCTGACTTATATTGCAGAGGAAGAGAGAGCTGTACCTACAATATGTGAAAACAAGAAAATAGAATGAGCTACAGAAGCTTTGTTCTTAAAAACAAAAATAACCCCACAACATTCTAAAGTGGTTCATTTTTAAATGTTAAAACCTATTGAGTTACACAGCACAGAAAACAAAGGTATTTATGCAACACAGTCTCCTGTATCACCATACTTTTTTAAACCAGAAGATTTTCCCACCACTCTCAATTTCATCTAAAGTAAGGATTCTCTGTAATCAACATACTAATTTCCTAACTGAAAATGCAGAAAGCAATCTGTAACTATTGATCTACTGTTTTAGCTGGAGCTGTTATCTGCCCAAGTTTGCCACAAGCAGACTGCCCTGTGATACCCTCACAACATTATCACTTGTTCGAAATTTTTTGAAAGACATTCCATTTGGCAATAACAATAGAATGAAGTAATAGGTTTATTCATTTATACACAAGCTTGAATAATAGAGCATAACCTCTTCCTAGCTCAGTTATCAAAGACCTATCTCAGTGGATATTATGTTTTATGTTCAACTCAGTAGGGTTTTTGCTCATGCTGAGAGCCAGAAAAACAGGAGCTACGACACAAGCCAGAAATGCTCAGACTGCGTTCAGTGGATCACTCCTGGACCATATCATTTCACCCATTGAAAGGATCAGCTGCAACTTAAACTTCAGGCCTCCTCTATGTGTTATATTCATAATTATGAATTATGAACACATCTCTGGTTGCAACATCAGTCAAAGGAAAAGTCACTTATGCTTCCAAGTTAACAGAGCTGATTGCAACATTACTTAAATTCTGGAGTAATCTCTCTGAACCCACCTCACAGAGCAGCACTTACTTTCAAGGCACAGAAAAACAGAAAATCTCTTTCAGATCTATAGCAAGGGATGGAATGAGGAAGACATTATAGTAAAAACAAAATATCCCTGACATCTAGAGTTCTCCCAAACAGCTAGAAAATACATCTTTTCTAAATATTACTTTTTCAAATAAGTCTTTCCAGAATAATTGTCGTGCTGATATAATGAAATCATGAGTGAAAAGGAAGAGGGTCAGAAATACTTTGAGTAAGCAAGAAAGGTGTGATCAATGCCACTGTTTAAAAAAAAAAAAAACAAAAAAAACAAAGATCAAAGTTTTAATTTCAGGTCAACCTCATAAATAGAAGGAAGCTGGAAAGAAAATGCTAAAATCTCTCCCATCATAAGAAATCAAAACAAAAAACACATTCCAAGACTTGTGTATACAGAATACTAATAAACACAGGAATGGGACCTTTAAAGAGAAGAGGAACTGCCTCCAACTAAATTGTAGCAATTTAAATCCCTGCTTCTGCCTGATAAGGTACAAACTATCCAACTAAGCTGTCCAGAGATGAAACTAAAAAACCTGACAGTGGCAGACTCTCTGGGTTTAACAGAGCTTCTTCATTAATTATCTAGACATTGGCACTGTGACTGTGAACTCCCAACTATACAGAGCAAGAAAAACTCATTTGGCCACAAGCACTTGAAGGTTAAAAAAGAAAAAAAGGAAAAAAACCAAACAAAACCCTTGCATTTCACTGGATGCAGCATTTGTATGCTTATCTACGGGTTTTTAATGTCACTTTACAGTTAATAATTAGCCCTCCTCTGGCCTGCACAAAGAGTGCCACTGAGACAAAGGAAAACGTTAAGTGTGTTAGCTATACTTGCCACTGGTATAAATAGTCAAAGGGATGATTAATGAATGAGGGGGAGAATTAAACAGAGCAGTGAACAAAGACAAAGCCCGTTTGCTTGGCTGCCCACAAACCAAGACAAGCTGCATCCATAAAGAAACTACAGAAAGTGACAAACAAAAAATCAGCTTAATAGACAGCTCATGAAGACTTTATTTAACCCCACATTATGACAGCCTCAGCGCTTTATTAACACTCTGACATGTTAAGATGCCAGGGTCATTTGAGGCTAAAACACACATTTGTTGGGGGGTAAAGGCATAGAAAGAAAAATGCACATTTTTGTGCCACAGAAAGAAAAACAGAGAAGGCCCAAATAACTTAAACAACACCCTTCAGTTCTCCTTTGTGTAGCATGCCAAAATCGACATTTTTAAAGAGTTGTTTAGAGATGTCAAACAAAGCAGATGAAGCACTAACACAGGCGGCCCAGGAGAAGTAGCTTGACAGGCCTTATCCTTCCCTTCAAAGGGCTACATTTTAGACAGATGCCTTTCAGATTAAAAAAAATTGTGATGTCTATTAAACTTAAAGCAAGTTATACTCACTTTTTTCTTTTAAATGAGCTAATGAGCATTCCCAGCTACTTTCCACAGATTACTACAGATACCTAATATCCTATATAAACGACTATGATTTCTGAATGAAAAACCCTGCAATAAAGTTGATAAACACAGTATTCTCCAGCACCTTTATTGCTTAGGCCATTTTCAAAGTCTGATTTAACATAGACAATTCAAATTACTTAAATAGCTTTATCTATCTTGCCTTATGTTGAGATTTTTATTTTTATTTTAAACAAACGTAGTAGTTTTCACAGTTAGTCTATTTCCCTTCATCAGCTGCCCAATGCACTGGACAAATCTAATATACCTCTAATACAGTAGGATATATAGTAAAGAAAATCTTAAAAAGAATTAAAATTAACCCCCCCAACACATGAACAAGTGCCATAATAAGATAAAGAACTTTTTCTCCAGTTTATAACATCATAAGTACACAATTCCATAAGTAATGTGCCATAAGTAGCCAAATCTTCTAACAAGACAAAATAGTATGTAAAGATTTTGTTGTTACTGACAAATGAGAATAAAAATTTCTTTTTTGTTGCTATGGATTCAATATTGCATATCCCTGAAATGTACACAAAAAAATCTTTATTCTTTCCATACTATTATACAACTGATACAACTGTATTTATTAGATAAATAAAACTGATCTACAGAGCTTTTTTTTTTTACAAAATTTAACATTTTAAGTAAAGGTAGAAGTATCCTCTCAAGTCAGAATTGATATTCATTTAAGCATCCTGCCCATGCTTTTTTCACCATACAAATACATCCTCTCATCCATCCTCTACTGTATATGTTCTTTTTGTATGCTTCACTGCTTGATTTTATCCCTACAATGTCTGAGAAAATAAGGTGGAGCAGAAAGACATTCTATATTACTTAAATTCTTTTCCCAAGCAAAAAACCCAAAACTGATACCTTTGTGTCTGCAAAGAAAGCCCCTTCTAATAAACTGTGTGATGATATGAAAAATGAACATGCTCAAAACTTAAGATGAGATTATGCACAAAGAGCATTCCACATTTTCTGCTAAAGACCCTCATCTTCCTCCATGAGAACAAACTTTCACTTCCATCAAACATTTGCCATCTCAACAATATTTAAATTTTATCCATCAAGAGTGTATTTCCAAAGTCTCCAAGGAAAACTTTGCTTCAAACTCCATTCACAAAGAACTGGAACTTAGTTTTGAGAAGCACAAATATCAGACATTTTCAACAAATAAGGCAATCCAGAGTTATCAGGGAAACTTGTAGAGAAAACAATATAAAATATCCATTTTGAAGAGTCATTTCTATGCCCAACATTAGTAAAGTTGGGTCAAGTGCCACCATACAGTTAGCACTTTTCCACTGTGCATTTGAGATAGTACTTTTTGAATACTCCTGAGGAGCCCTAGAGAAAGATACTGAGAATGTGAAGCAAGCAGAGAAGCATTTGACACCATCCTCTTGCCTCCCATTTCTAAGGTGTGACAACACTTCTTATATCAAAGCTGCCCTCACTTAGCAAAAAACTTCAGCCAGCCACTGAATCTGTACTGGTGAGTCCAGGTCACATGCTAATGTTATCTGGACCAGTTTATACACAGCAAGAACTTTTTGGGCATTCAAAGGAGACTAAAGAGAACTCTCCCAAACATGCCAAAATTCTTCTGAGTTTCAGCACTGGTTTTTCATATTCTTTCAAAAAAATAATGTAATAACGTTTAGGACAGTTAGTCAGAGTAATTATTTTCTTTAATATTATATATTTTTATACATAATTACAATTCCAAGTCATATTCTAGTTAAATTTGAGTAACTTAAGTGCTCTAGATTCCTTTGAAAGCTCCAGATGGATCATATACATGAGCTAAAACCTCTCTTGGTATTTAACTCAAAATACAGAACGTGCTATATAACATAAACACTGAAGAATTGGTCTGAGTCTTCCAAGTTTCAAGTTCTCATCCCAGTTCTGATTGAATATCAAAGCTGGGCAGATCTTATTTTAATGTATAATGGCTATAAAATTTGAAATGTGGGGGGTGGAGAGGTAAGGGTTCCTCTCCAGATGTCCTAAGAGGTGAGAGACAACTTAAGAAAGTGTTCTGTATTGGTTCTCACACATGCCAACACACTGCTTTTGCTTTAGGAATGAAATGAAAACTGATAATCTGAGTAACTAAAAGGTATCAGCTTCAATAGTCGAAGTCATATTTTCCTGGGGGACAAGTAGAAGGAGGGAAACAAGTAATCTCACAAGTGTTCAAGTGTGATCCCTACAGGTAACTGCCACGTGCAATCGTATATCCACATCTGGGATGTGCAGTTATTTTTAGTGTCGTGTCTTTCTGCATCTGACGATAAACTCACTGCTGATCTCCCACACCACCCTGTCACTTCCAGAATCACAGAAGGCAGAGGCAAAGGAGACATATTAGGTTATCTAGTCCATATCTCTGCAGTGGGTGAGATGTACTTAAATGAATAATGACTGGAAAAGCCTCTCTGGATTTTTCATGCTGTGACATCATTCTCACACCAGTATCACTCCCTCACAGCTGAAGCTTTAAAAATGATAACCGAGTGTGACACATAGTCTAAGAGCAAATAGAATAAAGTGAAGACTAAGACATTTAGGCCACATCTACACTGTCAAGTATTCAGATCTCTGGAACAACTGAAACTGTTTCTTAGCCACATACATTTATTCCTGTTAACTCAGGCCTGCATCTCACAAATGGCAAGTCACAAGGGTTAAAAGATCTTGTGAGAAGAGTCACTGTGTCCAGTGAAGGGAGTTGCCTTGTTTTTAAGTGCCCAAAGAATCTTACTCTTAATTTACTCTGTCACAACTCTGTCATATAGGATATACACATGGATAAACCAAATAATGCCCTTCTTAAAACAGCTAGGCAATACTAATATGAAAGAATGAATTCTAGTATTAATTCTCAATACTTAAAAAAGGTTTTATATTTTATGAGAAGGCAGTTGAAAATAACAGGAAAAGTGAATATAAATTTGTTTATTTAGTGATCCCTTGACACCTTCTATTGATCTATAACCTCCATTTTGAGCTTGCTAATCACAGAAAAAGCAATTTGTGTTAACTTGAGTCACTCCAAAGACAAAATGAGACTAAGACAAAGTAATAAGGTAATACAAGGAGAGGTCCATAAAAGAAAATAAAAACATTGAACTTGTCTTTCCTTTTTTTCTGATGCATCATCTGCAAAGTAAATATTACTTTAGAAAAGCTTTAATTTGAACTAACACATGCTTAAAAGAAAGGGCACGTGCAAGGAGGAATTTACACATTAATTGATGATCCTGATTCATTACATAGTGTAGTTCCACCTATGTCCTTTTCAATGCCTTGCACTCTCCCAGACTGCTTGTCTGGCAGAGAGAGTGCTGTGCAAGCACTGTTCAGCCACAGCCAAATCATCAGTGTGCTATCAATACTGCTTTGGTCAAAAAAAAAGCAAAAAACACTCTAACTCCACCCCAGCCAGACCAAGTACAACTTTATATACTTCAAGAAATTAGTCAGTCACTTTATACAGCATAGCTGGGTCGTGAAAGGAAGTCATATGAAATGGCCAAGGGATGGGAGTGAGAAATCAGTCACTTGAAATGGCAGGCAAACAGTGACAGTATAGACTCTTGTAGTGCCCAGATTAAATTTAGATCTGTCAAAGTCCAGTTAAAATTTAAGATCTAAACAAGAAGCTGTATTCATAGCAGCTTATTTATCAGAACAGATAGTAAGAATAAAGCATTCTCCAAGTCCTTCAGCAAGGCTGAGCACTCATTTCTGAATTTATTTTAAATTCAGTTATGTACACTGAGCAATTTAAACATGCAAAGGAAAACATACTTTACATCATTATTTATCATTCCATAAAATAGAACAGTAGCCTATAAAATGATCTACTTCTCTATGCATCATTTTCATTCCACTTAAAATGTGCAATCCAATTTTTTTATACTTTACATTGGAAAGTTAAAGGTGCTCTATTTGCATGCATCACAATAAAGAGACAATGGATTGAGGATGGTGGGTTCTGCAGCTCTCTAAAGTAGAAACTAGAGAGACTTAAAGAATTAAATGAAAGAACTACTACACTGACAGAAATACAGAGTTGCTTCCATGAAAGCAATCATGCTGAGTACCTATGTTCAATCCAAATTTTCTTGGAAGAACAGAAAGAAATATCTATCTTGGCCAGTTAACAGGAAACAGTAGTCTGAATACATTTTTAGTCATATGTGTAAAAAAAGGAAACAGAAAATGCTGTTTACATGCTCATTTTTTTCATGCATCATTCATTCAGACTTCCTTTTTCCTTTCTGTTTTAACTGTTATTCATATGCATGCAAAAATGATGCACCATTTGCTTCTACAGCTATATGGTGAACAAGGGTTGTTTTTATATCTTATATTACACACACGCACACACATATATATATATTAAAAACTCTGTAATAGTCACAATGTGGCTAAGCACAACAGCACATTTTATTAAGAATTAGTGCATTTTGCTTCTATGATTTTTTTGCTACTGGCTACTTCCAGAAATATATTCTAGTTTGGCAGCATCAATTTTTAGGAATATTCTATGGCCACAGAGCTACTAATTGAGGTTTTTGACCTGGAACTTGAAACTAAATTTAAAATTCTGTTATATACTGGAAAATAAATGCAATCTCAGGTTCTGAATTGCTCTGTACATCATTTGCTCCGAGATCAAGAGGAAAAGAGGAAAGATGATTCCTCCCTTTCTCTACCTAACAAGCTCAGCCGAGATGATGTGCTGTTTTTCTCAGCCTATAGCTACTTCTTATGAAAAAAAGGTAACCATTTACAAATGCAAAGCCAAAAACAATAAGCAAAATTTCCATAAGACTTGATATAACATCACACAACCACAGAATCCCAAGGAGAACTAAGGCATGCATGAAAACTTCCTTGTAAAGGGTTAATGCTTAAAAGGCATTAACTGATAACACTTAACTGTTAATAAGGGTTAACTGAACAGGAATCCATTGATTCACACTTATGCAAGGGTCTTAGCACGCATTAGCAATCCCACCTTTCATTGAAAGATCTATTATAGTTTCCTTGTGATCGCATTCTGCCTTTTGATGCTGTGGAGAGAAAATATGTACAAAACAAATAGTGAAGAAGCATCATACATCTATTTCTTCTTCATTTTTTGACCAGTAAAGTCACTGGGCCAAAAGTGGTTTTATTCTTCTTTCCTTCCAAAGAGCATTGTAAAGAATATGATATTATCTGCAGGTTTCTTCAGACAGAAAGAAATAACATCAGCAATATTAAGGAAGATCTTGAAGCTAAAAGGGCCATGGAAAGTTTAAGGTTTTAAAGACAAAAGCTTAAGGGAAAAGTGGTGAAACATGGATATAAGGTAGGAGTGACACTACCATTGAACCTGTACTTTGCTGGTTTCCAAATTTTAACTAAAATACATATCATAGACTTCAAGACAGAAGGTTACTGACCAGCAAAACTGAGATGCTGCTGGTATCACTTCAGCAAACTTTAATAGTGCTACATGACAACTTTCTTTTTCCCAAGAAATACATTTATGAAATCCAACAATTAGTTCTGTGCCGCTGACACTGAAAAAGTAAAGACTGCCCTAGACCACAGGAAATTGCTCACTGCTTTATCAGCAATTTGGTTACCAGTCTACTTCAACACAGCTACAATTTTGGCTTTCTTAGCCTCCTTGATTTGTTCTCATTGTTTTTGTCTTCATTTGATCATTACTGTTATTTTTCCACTGATATATTTACTTCTCTAATTTCTTCATGTCCATCTGTAGAAAGTGAAGACATAGGAAAGAATGTAACCACCTCCTCTAGGTGGCAACTTAGAGTGGTTTATTAATCTTGTGTCTGTTAACGATGAGCATGGCTTCACAGCCTACCATTTATATTACCTTCAGTATTTTTGGACATCAGTTGAATATTCAACCAGAATGTTGCATTTTTATTGTATTGTCAGCTTTATCAATATTACATTTACATTTCGTCCAATTGCTCTCATGAAATAAATTAAGATCAGTAACAACTCCATTTGACACCATTTTAATACATATGTGGCTATTGGGACTGGAAAAGTGAAAGAAATGCTGGGGAAGCACACCACCTTTTATAAAAACTATCTAATCAGCAGGTTTTTTTCACCTATCAACACAGTGAACTTCAAATATATTTCCTGAGTAACTGGCAATCTTTTGTCCCCTGAAACCAAGGGAACAAAAAAACTATCAAGACTCTTGTTCATTGAGTGTGATGACTAAAGCATTTAAGATATTGCTGTAAATGAAATACGTTGTTCCATTTTGATGCTTATTGAATGTATGAAGTTCTGGGTCAATAATATGTAAATAACTTTCTACCCCTTTGAGATCCGATTTAGGGGCACTATTAAAATGACAGAAAAATCTGTATTCTCTAAGGAACATATGATCTAGTTTGTCATAATTATAGTTTGGGAATTATTTTCACTACAAAACAGCTTTGTTCTCACTGAGGAGGGGAGAGCAGTTTAAAAGCATTTCTGCTCTTTTACAAATGCTGGAATGACTTTAATTGCACATATTTCTAGTAAGTTTTTTTCTTAGATGCATTTAAAGTTTGAAGACATTGAAATTTTATACAATTTTCTGACAAAGGGATATTACATCTTTATCTCTTCTTGATGTTTGTAGGTTGAGATGAACACACCAAGCTAAAGGGCATTGTGAAGATAAGTTTCCATGACATTTACTATAACTCTTTTATATTACCATCTGGCTATTTTATATGTAGCATTCAGAGGGAAATATAAAAAAAATGATGTAAAGCTGAAATTATTTCCTTGATAACACTTGTTTTAAACACCATGCCACTAAATAGCTAAAAAGTCTCAAAAGTGAATGCATAAGGCATATAAAAGCTATGAGCCTACTTACATAAATTCTTAAGATTAAAGTAATAACTTCTAGAAAAAGGTGGGAGAAAACATACTACAATAAATCTATTTGTAATGGTATTTGGGTTCCAGCAACTGCTTTCATTGTTCTCAAGTGGCTTACATATAAAACAATAGATTTGATGTATGATTTCAATCCCTTATGGAAAACTGTTCTATCTACAAGCAGCCTGTCAAACAAAACAACAAAAACAAAAAGCAGCTCAGCACTGGGAAGAAATAACATACTTAAAAACAAAGTAAGGACACCTTTTCTTTTTTTAAAATCCATTCCAGACAGCTATGAGGACTAGTTTACCACAGAGAATGGGATGCAGGCTTGGGAAACATGGAGGAGGGGTAAGTGTACAGGAAAGTAGAAAGGTAACTATGGGAAGATGTACCACACGTCCCTAAAACACCATTCACAAAAGCCGATAAGAACAAGTGCTTTTATAAAAATTCATAAGCTTCGCATTACCTAGCAAGGAATATTAGCTTCCTTAGAAGTTAGACTACTTGCAAATGAAGGACTGCTGCACAAAAGGACAAAAGAGCACAGAAATCAAACAAAGCTGATATTTTTATAGTTTAGCAGCTATAATCCTAGTAATTAGGCAAAATTTTCGCCTAGCTGGTGTACCATTTTAATTTTTTTTTAAATGATTGCTACTGATCTCATACATAACAGCAACAGTACAGTGCCTGTTACCCAAAGAGACCTTGTTCTTCATTCACATTAGAGGAACACCTACATACTTTATTCAAGGTCAGATAATGCCAATGCTGGCCTTCTCAGAATCGCAGAATAGTATGCGGGCCCTGCCTTGAACACAACACAATCTAACTTGACAAGATAGACAAGAAATAGCATAAAGAACAGATTTAAGTATCTTGTTCAAGGTCATATAGCAGGTTGATGGCAAAGGAAGAAAGAAGTGTTTCTCCCACACTGAAATCTCTTGCCCCCACTGACTGGGAATTGCTGTCTCTTTAACTGCCTTTGTTATATATATTCTTTTCTCTCACAGCAATATTGTATGAAATTCTATTTCATATTGATCAGAGCATGTTAGTTTTATGATTTTCAGCAGTTTCCCTCTCTAAACAAGACTCTAATGTGCTTACACAATGCATTACAGAAGAAAGGAACTTATCCAGTCCACACCAAACCAAAAATGTCAAATACCTGTATTACTCGTGCTATACTGGAGCTAATAAATCCTGCTGAGACATTGGATTTGCAGGCTGAGGCTCACACTGGCTGCATTTATTTGCTTTTTCTCAGCTGGAAACACAAGCAAAGCAAGATTACAACTGCTCAGAACTTAAGCAAAAGTAAGTTTCTGTCTCGCCACTTATTAGTCTCATGGGTTTAACAAGTTGAGTAAGCAATTTCTATTTTATTTTTACTACAAGTGCTGCAGCAATGTTACAATGCTACTTGTAATCACCAGAATTACCTGCCTTATCCAAATTTTAATTTACTTTCAGTCCAGTTTTTCCATATTCTATAGCTAAACCTGTTTGACTGTCACTCAGTGCCAATCTCAGAACATAGATATTACATAGATATAACACTCTCTTGTTTTCTTCTGCATTTACCAATTCTAAATTTCAGATCTATTTTGGTAAACAGGAAGTACAAACACATATATGTTGTTATCAGGAAAGAGAAATCTTCTATTGAGTTAGAGTACAAATAGCCTCATTCTTCCAAAAGTTCTACTGAATCAACTAAAAAGCATTTTGAACAATTTTGAATTAAACAGCCAGCAGCTATCTTGCATACTTAATTGTTACTGAAGTCCACGCATTACTGCTGGTTTAGGCTTGTGATAATTAATTTAATTCTTTGTGACTTGGTAATATGCTCCACTGCTGGATGTGTAACATGATAGAAGAAAAAAATCTGTATTGGAACAGTTTAATGTAAAAAACACAGACAAAATAAATCTATTTGGTTGAAAGCTTTGCTCACACTGTCACTGCGTAAAGTAAAACTATGACTGAGAAAATGATGTCTATATCCAGAAGCATTCTTTGTTATATCATGTAATACTTCAAATGCTGATCTCAAGATGCCTCATAATCCCATTGAATGTAGACATGGTGAAACAGTGTGACAGAAAAAAACATACACATGAATGTAATATGCCTTAGAAATCTAAAAAACGTCCAGGTGCGTCTGGGCAATAAAATTATTAAGATGACAACAGAGGACAAGAGAAGTACCCAAAAATATGACTATACAAACTACCATGACTATAAAAAAATAAAAATATAAAAATATGACTATACTAAACTTACTCAGTACAATACCACTTGACATTTACTAAAACTTCCAATATTCTAAAACATTGTATCATAAAACTTTCCACTCAGATTTTTTTTGTCTTAAACTTTTTTTTAATCCTTCACTATTGTTACATGGGTTTAGAAATGCACAGATGCTTACAATCATACACCAGGATGAATATGACTTGTAGACCATTTCAGCACAACTTTCCAAGCAAACACAGCGTAATACCTCAAAAAAGCTTATTTTGCTCCCAGCGTAGTAGATGCTGAAGAGGTACTATATCATCTTATCCATGTGGAGAAATGAGCACATCAAATTTCATTATTATATTAAACTGGAAAATAAAACTTTCAAAACTCATAAGAGATTTTTGCTTTTCAATTTGAGACACTTGAACGACAAGTACCAGGTGTTTTGGAAATTAGCCTTGTTCACATTGTCTCATGTTGGCATTTAAACAATCCCCCATCCTCCTTCTAAATTAACAGCTACTTCTGAAAAGTTAAGACTAGAATATGAGGCTTATCTGCAAGTTCTTAGCAAGTACTAAATAAATATTGTAATTGGAAGTGCTCCAAGAGTCTCAAAGAAATACAAATAACAATTTATCCCCCCAAAATATTTTAAAAAATATTATTTTTGGTTTGATTACAGTTTGAGGTCAAAGTACAAATTTGGTTTCTATGTTACTGCAAGACTCACCTATGTGAAGTACATGCTAAAATGATGCCTCAACGTAAAAGTATCTGATTTCCATAATGAATGAAATGCTTCTAAATGAAAGCTTCTTAAGAAGACCCCACTGTATAAATTATCAATCTCTGTCAGTGGTGGTTAACAGCAGGCTTTGAGAGCGCTGATTAAAACAAAAGGTCAGAACAAACATCATTGCTTCAGAGACTCTTGTAGATAGTAGTGTAATTAAAACGTAACTTTAGACTGCTCCATGCTTTCTATGTCAGCATCTTTCCAGCAGGGAATGGCCAGAGAGCCTGGCAAATTCAAGCAGTCACTGTAGAAAGTGGCAGGAGATGTCTGGTGAGCGAGCAATTAGATAGCCATCAATGTTATCAACTTGTGCTACATACTGGAACCCAAACAGCCTTTTTTCTTTCTTTCTTTCCTTTTCTCTCTCTCTCTCTTTTTTTCCCCTCCTTTCAGAGTGCATGCTGTCCTGTTTTTTGTTCTGGCAGAGATAAGATGTATAAATTATGAGTGGTTGACAAAGTATACTCCAGTGCCTGAGGCAGCTCATCAATCATTTTCCACGTGTCGACAGGTAATTGATGAGAGCCCTGCAGGAGCATCTCCATCAGGTAAAAGGAGGAAGGAATTAAATCCGCTGTCATGATTTGAGCAGATGATCTGTATTTAACATTCTTTTTAATTTAGAAGTTGTTTACTTTAAACTGTATTTGGCTGGTCTAGCTCCCTCCAAATCTCTCTCCATCTTGCTCACTCTCCTCAAGACCTCATAGTAAAAGTGGTGTGTAACTGTCTATACCCAGCGGGCCACGTGAAAAAAAGAAAAGCTTCAGCAGGGTGAGAGGGTGCTTCAGCATTGTACAGCAAAAGACCACCCAAAGACTGTTGGGGAGCAGCTGAGGAACTTGCTTTCTACTTCACTGAAGCTTAACATCAAAGACACTGCTTGTCAGGCAATTATCTGTCAAGCGAGTTAGGTTCTGATCAATCTGGAATACTAAATATACAGAGTTTTTCCTTTGGTTATTATCTTTATTCCATTTAGCTGCACCTCTCAACCTGATTACATTTCTTGTAAATGTAATGCTTTGAACAAAGCATTTTAAAGTTAAAACGGAGGAAACACAAGTGGGCCGATGAACCAATTTAACTGGTCAAAAAGATATTCCATACCATATACTCTCATGCTCAGCATTAAACAGCAAGGAGGTTGGTTTAGGTATGTTAGCCATCCTGTGCTTGGGAACTAGCTGGGCATAGGCCTACTCATATGAGGTGATGAGTGATTGCATCACTTGGTTTGATGGTTTTTTTCCTCTTACAGTTAAGGACACTACATCAGCTCTCTGTAATCTATGTTAGCTACTATTTACTCTGAAAATCCACTGGAAAATATAAACCTGTTAAATGCTGCATAATGTGGAATCTCACAACACTAGACACTATCCTTCATGTAATCAAGCATTCTACATGGACTAGAGCTGAGCCTTTCCACCCGAACTGAGACAGTGTTTGTCTAACAAGATGCTGAACACCAGAATTGTGACGATGCTGATGAAGGATGGCATAGTCCCCATTGTTCCACTGTGGGTGGAAGGAAAAGTTAAGTTTTAAAGGGAGGATTTTTTTCTTAACATTCTATATCTTCATGATCTTCTATATAATTCCAGTTTGGGTTGAAAATAGTGCAAATCCAAGAAGACAGTGCTCCACAGGTTCATCAACATCGGCATTTAAGAGCTTTCTCCATGAATTACTCAATATTGCCAGCAAAAAGGTCCTCTAAATCCTTGGTTTACTAGCACAATGCTCCCAAACACAACACAGACGGACTGCAGAGGGAAAAAAGCTTTCATGTAATTTTTCAGAGAAAACAGAAAGACAAAAGACCTAGTACAAAGTCCAATGGTCCCCATGAGTTTCAAAACAAATCTTACTGAGGCCCAGAGACCAAACCTTATATATATTATATATTAGCTATCAAAAAAACAATGATCATAGTGATTTTCAGAATTAATCATAATTAAATTACCTCTGACATAGGTTGATGTAAACCTGAGCAACAAGAAGGAAGTGGAAGACAAAGCTCTGTGAGTTATGGTCAGTGCCATCCTAAAATGCTCCAAGAAAAGAAGCTTAGATCATGGAGAAGTAAACATTAAAAAACATGAAAAGTCAAACTATGAAAGCATGATGCCAACCATAAAAAACCCCAGACCAAAGGTAAAAAATCATACACTAGAAAAGGGTAGGGGATAGATCCTGAAAAGGACAGCTGATGAATAAAATAGGAAAATTAATTCTTTCAGAAAAGTCACTACACCTCTCAATATCTAAAGGGATTACCTTAAGCAGAATAATTAAAAAAAAAAATAAAAAGAGAGTAGGTTACTTTAGAAGTGTTTTGGGGACAAGGAAAATTTTACAAGAAAAGAAACTGCAAATCTTTAAAATATTTTCAACGAGAATTGGAATCGGCCTGAAGGAACACCAAAAATAAATACCCAAAAAACATGTGAAACGCAATTAAAGCTACCGTTTTTAGGTGCCCATATAAAAGGTCTTAAATAGATCAAAGAAATGTATGTCTCGAAGTTGTGTTATTATTCTTAATTTTATGCTACTTTTCCTGAACAAGAAATTAAAATTTGCAGATAAAACACATAAGGATTTTAAAGCAGAAACATTCTTTTAATAATATTATTTATGTGTTTAAATTGTAAGAGCTTTAAAGGGCTTTCTCCATGTTTGAAGATTTACACACTTTCCGTAAGAGGACTAAGATCACAGAAACCATTGGCAAACAGACCTGTAAAACTGGACCCCTTTTGCTTCATAGTTATGACAAATATGACAAATTCATTAAATACTTTCTCTAGAAAATAAAATTACTTCAAATAATGTTAGTATTTATAATTCTGGTTCAATGAAATATTTGCAAAACTTTAAAAAGTGTTTCATCTCTGTAGCTTATTGCAATAGTATAGATTTGCTATAATGAAATACATCTTTTCACCAATTAGTCAAGTGCAGTATATCTATCTAAAATAATTACTAAATACTACTATTCAATAAATATGGTAACAACTCAGCAACAACACATATACCTTTGTTCTCCAAAGACCAAGTGCACTTCCTATACCAAACAACAAATCAATAAATATTAAATTTTAGCCTTACCATCAGGTATACATGACATATACTGAGATAAAATC
Source organism: Pipra filicauda (assembly GCF_003945595.2). Classification (NCBI taxonomy): domain Eukaryota; kingdom Metazoa; phylum Chordata; class Aves; order Passeriformes; family Pipridae; genus Pipra; species Pipra filicauda. The sequence continues at coordinate 1,335,315 of NW_024104318.1, forward strand.
AGAAAAGTAAACTCAGTCTTTACTAGGAAAACAGGGATCTTTGCTTACAATCTAAAAAAAGAATTTATGAGTAATTTCAATCAAGGTCACAATAATCAGACTTTGATCAAAGTATAAAAATATTGTTTCTAAAACATTCCTTATCAAATTCTTATGCATTTCATAAATAATATACTTCATTTTATACTCTCCCATTGGTGAGTTCATATATTTCTAATTAATTTTTCAACTCACAAGAGCATGATTTTGAACCAAATTATCTTTTCTAAAACTCTTTCAACACTGAAACTAATAGATTATAATAACACTCCTGATCTATCTACAAAACTTGCCAAGATCAGTTGACTTCATAAAGTTAATAAACTTCAGTAAAAATTATAAATTATTTTGCTGTGAGGGAAAAATAAAATATACAGGAATTTATTGCTTGAAGGCTGCTTTATACAAAACACAGCATCTTCCCAATATAAAGAAAGAGAAGTTCACCAATCTTGTTTTTGAGCCGTTGTTGCAATGTCACCCACATTATTCATTGCACACAACAAGACTGAACTTTTTGCTCAGATAATAATATAGCCAAAACTCTTGTCAAAGTTAATATCAATATTTGTCAGTACAACAGAAGCCAATCAGTGAGTTATCAAGGATGAAGACTAAGAACTTCTGTTTAACCTGAAGAGAAGACTAATTAAAGTTCTCTAGACCTAAGTACTTCACGTTGCTTGCCAGATTCAGACTGGCTGCTGACAACTTGAACCTCCTCTTTAGTCCTGGAAAGAGCTTTTACAGCATTCATTTTGATGTGGAGTCTTTAATCCAGCTGCCATTTCCAACACATTTTATCAGCCCTGAAAAAGGCTTTTTGTTTATTCCAACTTGCAACTCTGACAGCGAGGCTTTGAGTTCGCAAATGTCAAAGGTTCCATTACAACTCTACTGTTCTTCATTTCTCTCTTGACTGGTATTTGACTGATAAGTTGAGCCCATATCACAGACAAGTTTTTACCAGCAATTTGACTGTTTTCTCCCTCTGATGATTTTCAGATCAACTATTCCTCACAATTAAGGCTACCCTTGATCTCTAGCTAAAACCATCAAAAATATACATAGCCTCAAGAATAAATACACACATATATTGATAAATATGATCATGATGAATAATGCAAACTTTAAAAATTATGTTCACCATCTGAAATACACAGCTCATGGATAATGGAAGCATTTGATACATTTTATAAATATGGATGAGAAGAGATATGCCCTCTGCTATAGAGCACTCTCAGGATCCATCTGCCGAATCAAGTAAAACCAATGAACTCATAGATTTCTACATGTTCACCAGATTCTTGCTCTTCCAAACTCTGAACAAAACTTTTCTGCAAATGGCTGGCCAATAGGAATAGAACATGCTTGCATAATGTACTCCAATATTTTGATTTTATTGCACTGTATTTAATTATTAATTTCTGAGAGATTGTCCTTCACATTGGATTGTACTCCAATTTCTGTGTGGCTGACCTCCTACTCCCTTGAAATTTAACATGGTAAATTTGATTAGTCCAGGCAAGTTATTCTTGGTCCTCAGCAATGTAAATTACTCAACAGTTGTAAAGAGCACAAGGTCCTTCTCACCAACTACTGTACTCAGGATTGTGCAGGCAGTCATTTTTATGTAATGGTGTGAACGAGCTTTCACTGACCATCTCACTGAGAGGCGGTTCCAACTAGAATCTGATTCCTGACCTAGTCAGATCCTCTACCTTATTACAAGGCACCACTGTATTTACTGAATTAAAGAAACAGACTTTCCTCTGATGTCAATCATCATAGTTCATAAAATAGGATTCCACACCATTAATTAATTTTCAATTTTATTGAGCATTTGACTACTTAGCATGCTTTCTAGACAACTGTTTTGGGCATCATCACCCTTGGCAATTCTCAAACTGCATAAGCTTACTAATTAAATTAAGATTTGCTATGTGCAAAGAAATATGGAAATGTTTTATTCTAACTTCATGTAGATGAAACAAGGTAGTCACTTGCTCAAACAAGCTGATTAAAATGTACTGCCTTTGACTTACAGCCTGTATTCTAAACATGTGAGCATTACACAGAATAAATTTACCATCATATAATGTAATTGATCGAATCATATAAAACCCTCTAAAAACAGATAATGAAATATGTCAAGTGCAGTACCCAAGAAAAACACTCTCTTCATTATCATACAACTACTGCAAATCAAAAATTATCATCTAATGATTACCACTGATTTAGTCATGCAAATGACTTAAAATTAATACCATACCAGTGAAAATGTTCAGGTTGGTGTTACCAGCAATTATGCTTTATTGTATTTTTATGAACTGGTCTAGTTTATGGGGAATAAGACTTAAGCTGACCCCAATTACTCTAACAATGTGGTCCAAAACCAATTTCCAGATTGGGGAGACAGGGAAGTACAGAAAAGAACAATTCAGATTCCATTACTGTTCAAGTTTGCAATTTTTTTCTGAAATACAACATTTGGATAGATGATTATTAGGAATTGTATTACATTAATTAGCATTCATACAAAAATATTTAAGATAAAAGTCAGTGAGAGTTCGCTAGAAGATAAGCACAGCTGCAAATGTTTTTCTTTCAGTGTAAGGAAGGGAAAATCACTATACTTTATGGAAAGAGTCACCAGAAGTACAAGAAAATAAAAAAAAAAGACATACAGTTCATACAGAGAAGTATATAACTTGTAACCTCACATTTAAATAGGTTCATCCTCTGATTTACGAAAAAAATAAAATTGGTCTTAAAAAATTCAGAATTACTGTGGAGAAGAGTATTCATGTTTCCTACCCCTGCAAGCATAACAAATTTCCATGAAGATTACCACTTTTCCTGTAAACTTGCCTCAAGTCTACTCAAGAGCAGAGAGCAAGACAATGGAGAAAATGTATCTTTTATGCCAACACACTTCACCACCTATATGAACTTCAGATCTTGTTCACAAAATATTTCTTTCTGAATGAAAACAAGAATATTTACCATATTGTCTAGCATTGTAGAGCACTAAACAACTATTCTATGTAAAGTATAGAAATCCACATTTCTCTACAGATGTTTTGTTCAGAAGACATAGATTGCATCCTTCTCAACAATAGATCTTCTTAGAGGATCCTTATTTGTGGCATAAGCTTTTTGAACTTGTTCCAAGAGAAAGTCAATAAGACTCCAATTTTATTTTACAGTATGAACAAAATATTTTATGAATAATTGCCTCTATTGCTTTTGTGCTGTTCTTGGGTCCACTCGGGTTTTAAGTTTACAGGAAAACGTTTTACAAATATGATGAAAAGTACTGCTTTAAGTCATTCTGCAGATGAACAGTGACTGGAGAAAATACCCATCTTCTAAGTGATTATTTGTCCACGGAAGAAAAAAAAAAGGAACATATCAGGAATAAAAAAATTTCCATTAAAACTTTTCTCGGCTTTCAAAGACATCCTTGCTTGATGATACAGGTATATTTTAAAAGTACATAATACATGACCTATAATGTGACTTTTTCTAAGCAAGCTACTACAGCAGCACGACCTTAGATCAAAGCTCACAAGCTATTTAAGTTTAATGAATATGAGTGAAAATCACACTCTTTAGTTGTAGACACACAGACTTACTTGAACTATTTTCAATAACATTTTTAAACTGCCCTCAAGTCAACAAGTTTGAAAAGTTTAGCTTAACATTTTTCAGGTGTCTTATTCCAAACCAAAGAGAAAAAAGCCACAGAAGATAAGGTCAACTGTAAACTACTTATTCAGCAGTTTGGAGGTGGGGAAAAAAATGTAAAAAGAAATAGCACAGTAGCTTAAATGATGCATTTCAATCTATTACCTAATTTCCAGAAATACAAACTAAGAAAATCAATACTATTCATATACTTTCATGAAAGACATTTTCCACCTGGCAACTGCTAAAAGCAAATGTCTGTTCTATTTTGCTTGCTTCTGCTTCCATTGAACAGGCAATGAAAGCCTTGGATATGTTTATCTTATAATATGGCTATAACAATTCAGCAGAATACTCAAGAAATTCAACACCAAAGTTACCTAAAGCAATTTTTCCTTTCTGCCACACACAGGCTGTTTCACACGATTAGGGGCATGTATATGGAAAGAGTTAAACTAAAAAAGAAAAAAAAATTAGTCTTCAAGGGGAAAAGAAAGCAAAACCCAAACCATAATACACTACTGAACCCACATTACTTACCCAAGAGACAATCTCTCAGATTTACTGTGCTTACTTGTATAAATGCAACATTCTGTAGCCTGAAGAAGGATTAGTGCATCTAAAAGCTCTTCTGTTTTTTCTTTCAGCTGGGCTAACAAAAACATCCATATAAATTTGGGCTGCATATATCCTTAGATCAACAGTGCTGTGACACCACTACTGTTTAAGCGTCATCTTCTAAACTGTGAGCCAAGTTAATAGGACAAAGAAGAAGAATGAAGATACAGAATTTTAAAGTATCAGATCCTCAACACGTATTATGAAAAACAGAAAGAAAAAAACCACAACCCAACAACTCTCCATGCAAGGGGAAAGTATGCATGCCTAAAGAAATGCCCATATTTGCCTAATGCTCAAAATTGAGCACAACCTTCCTCATGTTCCATCACATCAAATTCCACCACACTACTACATAACAGAATGTAATTATTTCAAACTCTTTCCAAAACCTTGTAATTTTCTGGTTTTAGACTAATGTGATCCTTGATTTTTTTGAGTAACTTATGTGGATTTGGTCTTTTTGAGCATTCCACCAGGACTGGAGATCAAGCCTAACATACCAAAATTCCCTTACTGCTTAAAATGAGACAGCTCTAAAGTTCATTTCTTACTTATGTAATAACCAGGACAGAAGGACATTGTTAAGGGACTAAAAAATCCCACTAAACAGTTCTTCACCTTTGAAAGATCAGGAACCAATCTTCTTTAAAAGGTAGTTCAAATTATAGCTCTTTTACAGGAGAGAGAGGGCTGAGCACCACATGTGGCCAAATCCCCATGCATAACACTAAACTAATTCCCTGTTGTATTTTGGGGATTTAGGGTTATCCTGTGAACACTTCACAGTGCTAGAGGCAGGTAACCAGAACTAAGGAACCAGATAGCCAACCTGTTGATGTAAATTCAGTAAGCCCTAAAGAATATTTGCTCATTCTAGCAGAACACATCCAGGTTTGTCTAAGGTGTTTATATGTACAGTTACATAATATTATCCTTCATGGATTCATAAATATAAAATATAGGTTCCAGATTCCATATGCTCAATCAACCCATAAAATCCCAGTCCTTCTTATCTGTTTTTTTACTCTGTGTGGCTTAATTAAATTGATATTCCAATTAATAATCATTACAAATACAAGAATAGAAAGTGTAACTGTTCTCTGGTGGCCAAGCCCTTCCACAGGAAGGTCAAGTCCTGAATGTTTAGATAGAAACTGAAAATGTTTACATGACCAAGTCAGGTTTTTGCAGTTCCTGTCAATGAAGAAGATTCATCTGAGTTTACAAGATTTATCCCACTGTGAATCTGGCACTTAGACAATAGACTCATTCAGCCATGTTTAGTTCTGTTAGTCACTGAGACCAAAAAGGGGGCTGGGGATACCACACAGCTTTCATTCACAGGCTATTTAAAAAAAAAATAAAAATATCAGGTGTAACACCTCTCATGTTTAGGAGAAAATAGTGAGTGGAGAAATACAGATTAAGGGTTAGTTCTGAGCATTGTCTTGAGCCACAGAGATGCCTAATGAATAGGACATTTATGGAACATTTGAATGGATTTTATAAAGCTCCATGAAATTTCATATCTTTGGTTTCCTGAAAAGCATGTCCATCTCATGTATCTTAGGTTATTTACTCTTTTACAGTCTCGATCTATTTCATTTGGTAGTAACTACATAGACCTGAAAACTGACCTGAGATATGAATTACATAGTATTACCTTTACCGACTATCCAAATACAGCAGTTTTCATGTTCACAACACAGTATTTCTTTCTGTATTATTCTGCCATTAATTATTCTTAAAAAAATACAGATACTCAGTATAACAATCACACAATAAGTCAGAATCTAGTCCAAGCCTTTAAGAGACTTTTTCAGTTAAATAAGAACTCTTAAAGGGAAAAAATATTTACTATCACTTGGCAGAGTATCACAATGTAATAGGCACTTTAAAAGTTACCATAAAGTGCTACACCTCTTAATGAATGTCTACTTTTTGAGTCAACTAACTCCTGAGAACAGCCTCAGAAAAATAACTGTCCAGTGGCCCCATCTTCTTTCATTACCCCAATAATTAGTACAAAATGCAGACAGCTGTCTCCACTGCCAGCAACAGCAGAAGCAGCAAAAATTAGCTCACCAAAGTTGGAATAAAAATATCCAATGTACAGTAGATACGTATTTGAAGACCATTAGACAGATAGGAAAAAAAAATCTGGTAACTGTAAATAAATGTATTTTGATAACAGAAATATATAATATGGACAAAGACTTTCAGAATTATGTTCACCGTATCAATTATAAAACTCTTAGCGGAAAAGTAAACTTAATAAACTATAAAATGAAGCTAATAAATACTACACAACTTGAGGTAAAACTTGTAAAACTTGCAATGTGAGAACTAAGACTTTTAGGCACTAAGTAGAGACTAAACCTCGACTTACTTCCAGGTTCAATTCTAAGAGCTGAGAATACTCATCTGTATTGCACATAGAACTTTTAAGTACTTTATCAACTTAGAAAATTTCTTTGAAGACTGGTTTACATATAAACAGTTTCAATGTATACAACATAGATCAGTCTTAGTTTTAATTCTTTCAAAGGACTCTGCTAACAAGAAAGCTAAACTTTACTCAAAAATTATAGTTACAGTTATAAGACAATTGTCTGAAACAAATGAAACAATTCTCAGTAACTCGAAAAGGCTAGTAACTTAATAGACCAAAACCTTCCAGAATGTGCACACAGGCTGTATCCATATCAGCAATTCATTCAGTAATACAAGCAGATTGGTTAGTTGAAGCAGTTATTGCTTAAGGCTTTTCACACTGGCTCCCAATTCTTTCAACTGGATTTAAAGCCTTACAAACAACCAACATACATTTCGAGTGGCTTTGGCTGAGAGGACCTGACACTTGTACTACTTGCAAGTAGATCATAATCAATAAACAAATGGCATGCAAAGATTTGTGCCAGATAAATCTCTCATAACTAAAACTGCACCCTGTTTCCTTACAAAAAAATAAAGACAAGTTGTGAAAAATCTACATAGTTACTTTTGGGAAAAATATAGCCTCCTAAAAATGCATATTTCACAAAGTAGAACTCAAAGGAAGAAACATTACTCCCTGTTTTCAGGAATGATGATTTTTAGTTTTGTATACATATACAGTGACGAATATTATTGTATGGAAAAAAAGTTTCACAATAGCAAAAAAAGTTAAGCAACTGAAAAATTATATTGCAAAAATAGTAATAGGCATGAGTGCTGGAAAGAAACAGCAACCAAAATTAGAAGTAGTAAAAATGAACTCAGTCAAATGCCTGCCTCTAGAAATGTTAAGATGCCAAGCAAGAAACACAAGTTCTTTCTTCACATTCCTCTGCTGTTTTTTATATGACAGAGAATATTTAATAACAAGGGATGAGTTATTTATTTATTTATTTAATATCTATTTAAGGGGTTAGGATGAAGCAAAAGAATGGAAATAAGAACAAAAATATATTATTGTATAACATTATTAACAACTGTCTCAGCAGATTATAGGGAGGAACTACACAAACTCATGCACAGATTTTTGATAGCAAATATGTTCATTGTAAGGGTATGAAACCTTGATTGATCACTTTTGCTTGTGTAGACAGGGTCACAGCTGTTGAGGTTCATTTATACACACTCAATTCAATGTAATAGTTTCCAATCCCAGCCGCTGTCATATGTAGCAAATATTGCAACATCAGATTCTTTCTCTACATAGTTTTGACTTCAGCTTTTGGCAACTTCATCCCAGTTTGAATTGTGAGGTTTGGCCAAACTTTCATGCAAGCCCAAAATGAAACACAAATTTTGAGGTGATGGAAAACTCTGCAAACAGCACAATCTCAGAATAAGGTTACACAAGCCTCTATATGATTCAAAACACCATTTTTCACAGAACTTTATTTAGATCTCTAATTTGTTGCTCCATCTATCCTTATTGAGAAAGAGTATTCATTGGCTTTTTGTCTGAGATTGACAACATATGTTCCAATAATGTCAGTTCCAGAGCTGGATTGTCTCAAATGTTCCATGGATGCACCAGCCATGGGGAATAACAAAATAAAAGGACTTTACTATGACCAGGTTGTACTAGAACACACTAAGTCACCTTGAGATGCAGCGGTCCATATTCAATCATAAACCTCACTCCTCTCCTAAATTATTTAATAGTAAATTAAGCATAAAAGCAACTGTACTGATCAGAAGAAGAGGTCTACTCAACCACTATTTGGCAGTGACTTGGTCAATTCTGGATGCCTTGAAAAGGTAGAACAGCACAAGTCTACTGTGATAACTCCTTCATTATATTCTCCAATGCTTCATGAGTTTGTGACTCAAGAACCTCCTTAATCATTAAAGCCACAGATCATACTAATAGTGAAAGACAGCCTACTATGTGACTATTAAACTGAAGACTTCACTCACTTTCAGGATTAATTTGCCACATGGTCTTTGAGCATCATCATTGTGGTTGTCTTTTTTTTTTTTTTTTAATGATTGTGCAAGTAACACTGTTTTCATGATACAGGCATGAACAACAAAATTCCTCTATTAAAATCATGCGGCTTCACAGTATGTCACAATAAAATAGATATGAATTAATTGCTAATAGCAAAATCAGCCACCCACAAACAAAGCCACGAGGTAAAGAACAGAAGATGATGTTCTAATAGGTCTATTAGATCTACCTTCACTGCTACTGTTAATAGAGGAAGGAATGCCGAGTGAAATCTGTGAAAAAGTTCTTCAGTTTCAGAAGTAGCAAAGCAGGTCCTTCCAATGATGGCCCATATCTTGAGGACCATATTGGGCACAATATGAAGTGCTTAGAAGAGACAACAGAAGATGACAAGAAATAATTATCTCAGCAGGTTTCAAAGGTCTGAAAAAGAAGAAACTAAAGAGCAACTCTAGCTGTCGATAAAGTGGAGTAATTGAGCTGCTAAAAGGTCTGGATGCAAAAGATCATTTATCCAAAAACCATCCTTGAATTCAGTAAGCTGAACTGTAGACACCCTTAGTCTTGGCCGTCTTTCAAGTGAAATAGATGGCTTAACATCTGACACATATAGAAAAAGACACCACTTCTGCCAATATCCCTGGATTTGCACCATCCTGAACCAACTGTACGCATGAAAATCTTTGCATGTAAACTTCACACACCTCTTCCCAAAGCAATGCCAACTGCCAAGCTCACTTGTATGACTTTTGGCTTTCACAAATCTATTTTGGTTACCAAGTAGCTCTTTGAATGTTCACCTTTTGCAATAACTTGGTTCTGTGACTTCAAATCTGAAACTTTTGAAAGTTTGCCAGCTTGAACCTTTTGCTCGCATGTCACTTAATATATCTAACGTATGTCATGTAATCTGAACAAACTGTGCAAGTGTAATTTGTAAAAATTCTCCTCTCCTCCAAAGAAGCTTAATTAAGTCATGTTTGAAAAGTTATGTGGCTGCCCCATAATGAATTCTTAAAGTTGAGATGAGGGGAGAAGGCATAGGAGAAATACAATATTGTATAATCTCAGCAACTGCTATATTATTATGCCTTACAGACAAAAACACTCATGAAAACATTTGTGTTTGTCTTCAAAGCCTCGTTAAGTAGCAAATAAACCTATAAAAATCCTTTACAGTGTTTGTGTGTCAAACCTTGTTGGAGAAGAGAGAATGTTGTCTTTCTAATGGGAATAACTTAATTTTAAATAGAAGTAGGGGGAGGTAAAAGTTCTGTTCCTTCTTTCTCCCATTTTCAAGTTTTAACACCATGATACTATTTAAAGTCAGTCTTTGTAAATGCCGGCTTTATAAAGTCTGAATTTGGAGCCTATACTGATTAGGTAAAATCCCTTTGATTTCTCTGAACTTTCCTAAGCTGTACTTTATCCTAAATGAGCCCTAGGAAAAGGACGTACATACCATATAGATGTACAGACATAGGATCTCCAAGCCACTAGCTCTGCCAACTGCCTTGTTAAAATTATAGCAGCTTATTAATCTTCTGCTTCTTGAGAGCATAATTATCTTTTATTTTCATGCTTTGTTTGTTAGACTTTGAAAATCTGGCTTTTCTTTCTATTCTACCACATGAAATAATCAGCTGACTTCAAAATGCCAAGTTTTCCAATGTGCCTTCTCCAGAGTATAATATAAACAGCCACTGAGGAAGAAACAGATTTTCCTTCTTTGGGACTTCATGACATTTTCCAAAAGACTCACACAATAATATTTTAATATGCACTTATAATGCATCCTGCACATCTTCATTTAGATACAGATTTTTTGTTTTACCCTTTTTATCACACAAGATGCTTGTTATTTTTGTCTAACACCACAAAAGCAAAGAATGTAATGAAGAAATCTTTCAGCAATGCTTTATTCTGATACATTAAACATCAACAACCACTAAATAGCAAGAGTAAATTAGAGATCTCTCTTCCATATGCATACATTTTTCTTTAAGTCTTGGCTCTCAAGGAAATACTACATTTAAAAGAAAAAACTCTTATAGCCAGCCAGGGATTTTCATGGTACTACCCTTTTCCCAGGATCCCACTGTATTTTTAACTAATTCCATATGCTTTAGTGCCAGCAGACCTAGCACCTCCCCAGCAAAAGCAATCTATGCTGCCCTGCCACTTAAGCATGAGGAGCACCAGTGCTATCAAGGCTTGTCATCTTGCCTATTAGCTTGATGTCTTTATTCACAGGCCATCTGCACCACTGAGAGATACCGAGGCAGCTAATGTCAATATGAACAAATTCCTCTTCTTTTACAAGAAATGTCAAACACAGGACAGTGCAAGAATGACCCCAGGAATACCAACAGATGTTAGCTACAAGGCTTTTAAAGGAAAAAAAAATAATCAATCTTTCCTACTGGGACTAATTAAGATGAAATGAAGAGCAAAAGTAAGAAAAAAAAATCATGTCACATTATCAGGAACTTCATACATACTTTCTAAGCTCATTATTGGCATATTGCCCTGCGTTCTTTGAAAAACTGGTAAAAAGTGGTCAGGTAGCTGGCACTAGTATTATAAAGATCCTCTTTCCAGTTCTTACAGTCTTGATCTGAATTACATAACAGATCATGACAAGAAAAATTATACATAATTATTAGCACAGTACTGTTTCAGGTAGAAATGAAGCACAGCAGTATTCACACAATAAATGAAAGAAAAAGAACTGCTAATATAAAGGAAATCCAGACATGTTACAGTACTTGGGAATTCAGGAAGTCGTTTTGGACTTCCCTGTAACAAAAAGATAATCTCCTTTACCACAGATCAATCACTATAGTATCAAATTTATTATGGCCATTTTTGTGCCCATGTTCATGCTGACAATTAGCACTACTCCTAATCTGGCCAAGAATACAAGGGAAAACTCAACTTCGCTACAAGAGAAACTGTCCTGATCATATATTGTAAAGATGATGGGTGAGAGGAGGTGCATTAAAGGTATCTACATTATCTTTCACAGCAGCAGCTCAATCAGAACTCAGATCTGTGATTACAGATCCCAGCATTTCAGCCCTGCTGATGGAGCACTGTGCTGTCCCCGCAAGCTCCAATGAGACGAACATGCTAACTCATTTTCAGTTCATATTCCATCTTGGGAAAGAAGGATACAGTTGTGAAGAATAACTGAGATCTCCCATGGCCGCACAGCAGTTGCAAGGTGGATTTAACTGTAACTTAGAGGCTGCTGACCACAAACACATTTTCAAAAACTGTGGCTTCATGTGTTCAAGAAAATTTACAGATATAGCTATACCATGATATTTCTATCCTCCACACGCAAGTCCTCTCTGTGCAGCTATGTCAACTCAAATATCTATCCTGCTTCCACAGTTTCAAGCAGTCTTCAATGAAATAGGCTTTTCTGAAGGAGTAGAGGTACACATCAAGTTCATTGCAGGTTTAGCTACACTAGAGAAGAGCATGATTCTTCTCCTTCCTCTCAGTCCTGGCATTGCCAGTAAATGTCTCAAATGAAAACCAGAAACAACCCTGCACAATTCATTCATTAGGCAATGCAGCAGCAGCTCTCTACAAGGCTCAATACAACTCTGAAGAGAAATATCACTGTACAAGTTGTATACACAACATGGACAGCCTTTCACGTTGAATACTATATTTAAAAATTTTAATGCACTTTTTTTAGAGACATAAGTCTGGTTTAACGCTACTACAGCTGCATCTTGCATTTTCTCTGGATGTCCATTCCACCGCAGGTGCTCTTCCACAGGAATGTTTAACCAGTCTTTGAATCATATGCTTCTAATTACAACTATTTCACAAACTCCTTTTACACTATAAACACACATCCCACAAGTTAAGGAAACAGAGCCATCCTTGCAACTCTCTATGGAAACCGACATTAGACTTTCATTAGTGTTATTGATAACAACAGAAACACACCTGAGTGTATTACAAAATATAACAGATGCACACCTGCACCGCCCTAATCCTAAGAATAATTAGGGTAATTCTAAATTCAGCTAGAGTGCCTCGGGCACCAAACTGTATGACACAAATTACAGAAGTTGCTAATGCGATCTCATGGAATATTCCACCATGATTCTGATTTTCTACATCTGGATTAGCAGATAACCTCTAAAATTAACATGCCCTTCATTAACCTCTTTTGGATAGTAAAATTCTACGCATTTTGCTTGCTTTCATTTCCCTCGAGGGTTGCACTGAGGGCTAAAAAGTCAGTCTTATCTCCTCTTGTATCTCACAAACAATTCATATCCAGCCTTCCTTTCTGATTTACTGATCAACCTACAGAAAAGGATATACACCGACAAGAGTTAGAAAAAGTGATGGCAAAGTTTGAAACAAACAATAGCTGGCAAACTATTTACAAGACAAGTTGTGACAATTTTTCAAACTCTATCATTTTTGTTGGAATTGAGTAAGAGATAGTACTTGAAACTGCTATTAAAAATCTTTATGCTGCAACAGATTTGTGCATTTTTTAAGTAGAAAATAAAAATCAAACAATTGGACTTCAAAATCTGGAGTGTTCAAGTGAGAGACTTTGGTTCACTCCCCCTGTAGCTTTTAGAGCTTATTCTTACCTATATTCTTTCTATTTGCCATTCTGTAACTGTGCACATAAAGGAGCTTTGCCATCTCCAGTCACTAGTCCACTGAAGTGTGCCTGTTTCCTCTATTAATTCTATATTGGGAAAACCACTCTGAAAAATGACCTTTTGCCTAGCCAATAAAGATTCAGAAAGTGTAAATTATAGCATATGGCAGCTGATTTGCTCAGGGGACCATGGCATTTACCATACCCAAAGCTGGATCTGACAGCTTAAACAGTGGCAAAGAACAAAAAATTAGTCTTAAAACCACAGAAATGAGAGCCTTTATTCACAATGACTCCCATTAAATTAGAGAAAATACAGATTAAAGTTCAATTAAATGCAAAAGTCTAATGTTGAAGCAAAATAACTTAACTAGGGCTGGTATGACCATACTATATCAGATTTTTGTACTGCACATTTTTGTCCATAAAATGGAAAGGAGTCATTCTTCTCAAAGGTATGTAAAGTTGAGAAATAATTAATAAAATTGACCTATTACAATTAAACTGAGGAAGATACTCTGCATATGGTAAAACAGAAGCTGAAGAAAGTAAGATTATAAATGGCTAAAAATGGTACCAAACACTAGTAGTAATGGTATAACAGCAATAAAATTTGCACAGAAGAAACTTCTTTCTTTGGCAAAGAGGGAAATCCTACTCTCTATTTTCACTTTAAGTTTTGTTTTGAAAACTAACTGAATGCAGGGGGAACTCCGTAAGGACCCCAGTGCTAACATTCCCTTGTCTGCCTCTGTAGCACTAGAAAGATATTTTATAACATTCCTATGATTAAATTAAAAAGTCTATTTATCTGAAAAATGATACTTAACAATCCCCCTGCTAATTCTGCGCTGTGTGACGTTGCAAGGCAGACCATGCCAGGATACTTAAACTGGGGATTTGAACCTATGACCTAAGAGGTGAAAGTACTCTGCAAGATATAAAATACCTTACTAGATAACCAACACCTAATAAAAAGGAATGAGGATTTTTATAAACCATTTTAACTCCCAAGATTTTCTTGCCCTAAATGGAGCAGTATTGATGAGAATGAGATAGATTATATATACCAGTACAGGAAAATGCTATACTAAAGCAACTCTATCAAGCCTTATCTGTACTGAGGCAAAGAATCTTCCCCCCTTGCCATAAAACACAGTGTGTGGTATTTTATCTAGTCTATACACACACACGTTAGATCTACAGTCTCTTCTAGCATATCAGAAAGCACAAACCAGTGGCGATAATATGATGTGTTGTGCGTTTTACCAGCCCAACTTGGCAATGCTATAATTCTTCAATAACGATGGAACATCTGCAGTTTTTTGATACTTACTACGTTTCATTCCCATGATGCTCTCGGTGTCTGTTCAGAGTACAGAAAGGTCAACCAGCCCATCTGGAATCCTCCCCATTCATCCATTCTTGCGTGTTGCCTCTCTTGCAAAAGGAGTTTCTGCAGAATTTGTCACTTCCACCTGTTCTGACAGGTTCTCCCTGCCTGACCTGGAGATAGCCCTTGGGGACATTAATCATACAAGAGTCTGAGCTGTGAAAGAAACAAGGCTTGGCTGGATACTGTTACAGTCTCTGTCACCTACTAATCATGTCCTGTGACACAGAGGGGCTTAATCAGATGGTCAGGTTTCTCATTAATCATCGTGGCCTCACAATGAAACTCTTCTCAGGGAGATTAAAGTTTAGACGATCTTGTCCAGCCTTGTTCCTGTCCAACTGCCTAAATTTAGCACAATTCCCAAGGACAATAATTTAAGCTCCAACTCACATTTCCTAAAATTCAAAGGTTGATTTTTAAGTTTCTTATTGTGAATGAGCACATAAACCTTTCCAATGAGAAAAAAATGCACATATACTTGTAGCAACAGAAAAAGAAATTAATATATCAATAAAGCATATGAAGAAAATTCTCAGGGTACCTATAGAAATGAAGATATATAATGATAACTGAGACACTATAATAACATAAAGGTAGCATTTATTTGTATTTAATCAACATGAATCTATAAGAGTCAACCATAAAAAAAATAGTCCATTCTAACAGACTTTTGCTATAAGAAACTTTTGTCCTATTATAGTCAATATTTTATATTCCACTACAGCCAAATGAAATAACTTCAGGAAGTAAACACTAATTAAAGGTAATAATCAAGTGATTCTAGAACAAAAACCAGCTATATCAAAACCAAGACAACAAATTAATGTGCTTATGCACTTCAATCTTGATGTTTCTAATTTTCTAAGTTTCAAAAGGCAAATAAGCTCCAACACAGATTCTGCTGGCTTGGCAAGTTGGCTTTGCACTTCCTCCCTATGTTTACTTTCCCTGCACCATACAATTACAGGAAACACGTATAATTTTGTCTTCTAAATCATGAGACACATGTACTTTATCAACATCTAAATCATCTCTCATCTTGGTTGGGGTTGGGGGCGGCGGGTTGTCAGCAGAAGACAGACAGGATGGGAAAAGGAGCTGTAGCCACCATACGATTAACACGGTCTCCTACCTGCCTGAACTTGACCTGACAGTTTATTGCAACAAAGTCAGCAAAGAAACACTCAGTTCAAGGGTTACTTAAAGGCAAGTGCTTACCAGGTTCCCCAACAATACACGTCATCTGAAAGCTACCACAAAAGACCTACAACGCTGTCTGACTGAACTTCACAATGCTGAGCTGAGGCCTGGGGTTTTTTGTTGTGTTTGTTTCTATTCAGTGATCCTCCAATGCTAGCCTAGAAATGACAGTAGGTGGAAACGCTATCTTTCATTACACAAAGTATAAATAGTGTAATCTATCAGCACTGTCAATCAAGATGATTGATTACAGGCTGTCATAGAGAAGAGTGACATATTAGAAAAGTTTTGTTAACAATGCCTATTGCTAGTCAGCCTGCCACAGAAGCTGGTGATTAATGTGTTGTCAGCCTGTAATCCCACACCCCTGGCTAATGAGGCAGGAATTTATCATCTTTACAGAGTGGCAGATGTCAGAAGGAAAGGAATCCAAGTGCTGGAAACAATATACTTTTTCTTACCACGCCTGACAAGTCTGACAGGCCTAAAAAACCACAAAGAAGCTTTGTGTAAGCACAAACTTAAAATGGGGAACTTTCATTTGGCATCTTTGCTTTAAATAGTGCTGCAAATCAGCCTCTATCCCTCAAAAAGGGCATAATAAAAAGCTCTATGAACTCTGAACCCATCCATGACAACTAGGAAATCTCAGGAAAGGTTTCCATGGCAGGCAAACAGACAGCTTTCTCTGTGAGAGAAGCAGCAAGTAACTTTTAACTTTACCTGTGAACTTGTGAACTACTGCGAGACAAAAATTCTTCTGATCAGAGTGCAGAATGCATCCTACTTCAATGCTTTATCAATTATAGTCTTAGGAAGTAGCTGTCCAGATTGTCCCTACCACTTTTGCATTACAGATTCACATTGGGACAGAGGAACACAAGGCAGAGGATTGCAAAAATTCTGGAAGTTCTTCCCGAAGAAAAAGAAAATGTGACACAAGCATCTGCACTGAAAGGCAGCTCTAGTACTTTGCACTGAAAATAGTTTTACATTTGACTGAAATATGCTCAGATTTGATAACTGAGCAATACTTTGATAACTTCAGAGTATTTGAAAAATATTTGAAAGATTCTTTTTGAGTACTAGAAAGCCACACAGACATGCTATGCCTTTGATATACCTATGTTACAGGAAATTCTCACTAGGACATTGGTGATCTGCTTACGTTTGCTTCTCCAAAATTGCAGTGTTCAAAATTCAGGTGTAAAGCAATGATTTCTCTTTTGCCTTCAAGGCAACTGTTTAAGGAAGGCTCATTTTTGCCTTCAATGCAGTAAAGACTACAAATTATCCTAAATAAGGGAAATATAGGGGAAAATGAACTGCCAAGTAAACAAAAAAATAAATAAATCAATGTCAGCAAATCTCAGGCAGCTTACATCACTATTGGCTGCCACTGTCAAAAATCAACAGCTTTTCAATTAAATGTATTAGGAGGTTAAATCTTCTGGTTCTGAAATTTCCAATAGGCTGCAAAAGGGCCATATTTCGCAAAAGATTATGTGCAGCTTAGGCTCCTGTCATTCAGTAAGGAAAGGGGGCAAATTATCTGTCTTAAGTTATGACTAATGTAATCCTTTTTCAAACACAGATACCTCCACTAATGCAGAAAAATGCAACATACAAAAAATTATAAAAAGAGACAGTGATCAGGGAATAAAAACACCGCTTTCTGTCAACAGCACCCTTGGGCTAAAAACACAGCAAAACATTGAGAAATTTAATATCCAGAAGGCAGCATTCTGGAGTTAAGACTTATTTAAGGTTTATGAGAGACTCGAACTTCCCACACTAGTCAGTGAAAGAGAGGTTTACTGGCCTATAATCTGTGCACCCAGGAGGAGACCAAATCAAAAACAAATAGCAATGCCGTGAAAACCAGACCCTTCTTTGCCAACAATGGGATTCAGTGACAAGTTATGACCTCTGTGGAAGGCAAAATGTCCCTGACAGCTACACCAGTGTCAGCAACAGAGCTGCATTCTCTCTTCCTTTTAAACCAAAGCTCTCTCCAGAGA